>NC_134719.1:5465000-6811250 GCF_049634645.1 Pelodiscus sinensis | reverse complement strand
CTGCTGTAAGCCAAAGAAAACAAATATTAATAAATCTCTCTAAAACGAGAAACTAAAGGAGTTGTGGTTCCTATATATGCCGGAATACTCGTTGTTATTTGATGGAAATAAATATACACATAATTCATAATTAAACTGTGAAACTCAGAGCTAGCAGGGGTCACGGAGGTTAAAAGATAGACAGATTCCAAAAGAGCTTTCACACTTACATGGATACTAAGAGTACGTAGATTTATAATAGTTAATGTAAACAAATTTAGGAAAAGATATTAAATCTCGTTTCAGCGTTTAATCCAATTTGATTGTAAGGAATTACAAAAATTCCTAGTGGGGGAAGAAGAAAATTGTCCCTCATCTGTTTAATGTAAGTTTTTGCAACTTACACTAGATATTTCAGAGAAAGTCGCTGTTGCAGACAGGCTATTGGAGAGATGGATTGCAGGGCTGATCCAGTATGGCAATTCGATATTAACTATGATCCTATGGTTGATTGTAAAACTAGTTTTCTTATGCTGGGTGACTACTAAGTAAGGTTGATGGGTGGGAACTAGTTTTCTAATCCCACAGGAGTTTAAGATTTCAGATTTTTTTTCTGTCCGAGATCAGAATGAAAATTTAATCTCAGTTTTTTTTCACCAACTAACAATCTGGGTGATGAGAGAAGTGATTAGATCTAATTTTTTTCAATAATTTCCAATATTTTGTTTTTTCTTCTACCTTTTTTAATTTCTCATTTTAAAAGAAATATAAATAAAATTTCAAGATGAAAAGATATTTCTAATTGAAAAATGTAACTTTTCTTTCTGAAAATTTTCCAAAAGTTGTTTGAATCTGGCAATTCATGAAAATCATCTCTTTGTCACTCACCATTTTGATTTTGCAGAACTGGCATTTTCGGAAATAAAATGTTTCTGTGGAAAATTTCTGACCAGCTCTACTAGTAACATTCATAAATAAAGGTACAATTCCTCTGCAACCTCCTCATTTTAGGATTACCTCACGTACAATTTCATTTAGCATTTTAAAGTAGTGTTCTTGGATTTTCCACATCCTTATACCCTTTATATCATTTCTTTTAAGAAGCTCATTTGAAAAATAAAATGCAAAAGGAGGCTATTAGCAAGTTTATTAGATGCAGGAAGTGATATCTAATTGAAAAGTTTGCCAAATGTATTTTATGATATGCTGCTACTGAGAGCTGTTATAACTTCAGCATATTGAATTATGCAACATCATATTCCACTGTAGCATGTTTCTCTGTTTCTCATTAAAGATCTGATTCATGCTAATATTACATCGCTTAGACAAGTTCCTCAAACAGTGTTTTATTGTTATTTGTTAAGTTCTGAAGCACAGTTTTAGAGTACCAGTGCGCTTTACAGTGCTAAAGCAAGATAACATTAAACAACCAAAATGCACACTGATACTCAGAGAGAAATCTCCAGCTTTCTAGAGAAGAGGGTTCTTACCGAGGGAAGAGAGGTATAGTACCTACAGCTGAATGAAACTTGGCAGTTTTGCTAAGTGGAGGCTTTCCTTTTACATGAGTTAACTCCCTACTGTATTAGGTTGCATATCAGGTTTTCTTTTGTCTTCTCACTGTTTGTTGCCTGCTTCTTTCTTGTGTCTGGTTCCCTAGAACATTGTCTTTTGTTCAATCTCAATGAAGAGAACATTCAGATCTACCAGAAAGCAAGTCTTCTTTCCCCTACTTTCCACATGATCCAAAGGTGACAGAGTACCTGGAGCTAATATCTGTGCCTCACTTCCTAAGCTACCAGCAGATCCCCAAGTCATTGTCTGGAACATTAATATTAGAAACACTACTCATGATATTCATCCCAAAACAGCTACCATGTCATCATTTCCTGTTTTGTCCCATGTGATTACTGGATTTGGGAGTTGGGTAGTGCTTTGTCATGCTTTTTAAAAAATTTTAAGTGGTTAGTATCACTAATATGTTCAGTTTTGCATTTTTAATACAGAACTTTATATCAGAATAATGTATGTCAGTATAGTTGTAGATGTGTCCGTCCCAGGATATTAAAGAGACAAGCTGGACAAAGTAATATCTTTAATTGAATGTACTTCTGTTAGTCCAGTAAATACTAGTCCATTTGGTCCAGTACATTGCCTCACTCTCTTCGTGTAACACGATTATATATAACTTCCGCAAAAGGGGTAGAAAGAGGGGAAAAAAGTACTAAGAAATACGGAGCCAGCTGATTTGAGGTTTAATTGTATTACTATGCTAATAAACATATATTCCTATAAATCCAACTACTGCTTTCATAGAATCATAGAATACTAGAACTGGAAGGGACCTCAATAGATCATCAAGTCATAGAATCATAGAGCTGGAAGAGACTTCAGGAGGTCATCAAGTCCAGCCCCCTGCCCAAGGCAGGACCAATCCCAACTAAGTCTAGTCCCCTGCCCTCATGGAAGGACCGAGCACCATCTAGATCATCCCTGACAGATGTCTACAGAACCTGCTCTTAAATATCTCCCATGATGGAAATTCCACAACCTCCCTAGGCAATTTATTCCAGTGTTTAACCACCCTGACAGTTAGGAAGTTTTTCCTAATGTCCAACCTTAAACCTCTATTGTTGCAGTTTGAGCCCATTGCGTTTTGTCCTATCATCAAAGGCCAATGATATCTTCTAACTGACCAGTTCAATGTTACATAGGATAGCAGAGAAGTGCTTATAGCATGTAGAACTTTATTGTACCTTAAAAAAAAGCCATGTTGCCTACTTTTGCATTGTACAGTTTCTTCAGTTCTTCTAGACTTCACAGGTCTTTTGAATTAGTCACCCCTCCCTGCCCCTCAAATGCCTAGGAGATGTCATTGATGAGAATTTCATTTTCCTTGCTAGGTGCTGCAGATAGGTTCAGATGATTATACTTTACAAGAGACTTGTTCACTTCATGTGCCTCACTTTTCTTTCCTCACAGTGGAGTTCATTTTATGTTTCTTAGTTATATCAGAATTGAGACCAGAAAAGTGACAACTTCCATCAACAATTTCTGTGTTTGAAAACTGTGTTTCATGGTGAATGTTTTCCTTGGCTTCCATCTGAAGGAGAGGTGTGTGTGTGTGTGTGTGTGTGTGTGTGTGTGTGTAGGTACAGTTTCTTAGCAAGCAGTCCAGATCTTTCTATGAATCTTATAAAGTCTAAGTCCAACAAAGTGCTTATAGAAAGAAATGCACTAAACATAGTGATGTTTGTATTCTTTAAACACGGATTGTTCCTGCCTGAGACCTTTCCCATTCCATTTGCTGAAGAAGGGTGGATGCCTTTTGGGAATGAGGCATTCGAAAGCACAATTTCTTGTTGTTTTCAAGTTCCCCATTAGTGGTCATTATTTTCTTGCCTTTGTCCTTTTTTTCCCCTTACAATTTTGCTGTGAGTGATTCTCTCTGTCATCTTGCTGTAAATTGATTAATACTGCCCACTGATGCAGTGCGCCACATGGCTAATATATCAGTTAAATGGAAATAGCAAACACCACCTGCTCCTTCAGGCAAATGGCACTTTGGAAAATGGAATGTGTAATCAATAGAATTAAAACTTAAGCAAAGTACTGCAAACAAATCCAGGGGCAAGGTCTTTTTAGCAGTACAATACAGAAGATTTTTCTTTTCTTTTTTAAGTGATCTGTTTGGCAGTGTTTCAACAAACTGATAATCTCATTCCTAATATGCAGTTTTCTCACTGTTTATTCTCAACACAACTTTGCATTGCTTTGATCAGTCGAGGATTTTTTTGTTGTTGTTAAAAAAGCTGGGTCAGTTTCCCCATTGATATGTTGGGAATTTACTGGACAAACTCCCATCAGTCAGAATGATGTGTAATAGGATAAATCTGCCCCATTGATGGGGAAATGAACTCCTTTGAATTTAATTTCCTAATCTGTTAGACAATAGCTAACATTAAGACATTTGCCTTGTTCTTCAGTGCTTTGAAGATTTAGGATTTCAGGAGCAGATGCGAAAGAAACATGGGACTTTTGCGGTGATATTAGAAATGTCTTTGATAAAGTTTTTCTAGTGAGAACTAGATTGTTTGGGTTTGACTGTTCAGGTGATCCACTGTTAGTGAAGAAAGATGTACAATTTCTAAAACAGATTTTTAGAGAGGGGCTATAAAAACAGAGTAGTAAGGGCTGCTGGTGAGTCTACATGCAAACAATGAAAAGGAAGAATAATCTACTTTAAGATCTTTTAAAAGGAATGCTAAAATCCTTCAAGAATGCAGATCACTACTTCAGCGGACCTTAGAATACTTCTTCACAGTACAGACTGTCTAGTATCTACTTTGGTTCAGTACACAGTTAATGAAAAAGAACTCTGTTCATATAGGTAGCATATAGTGCATCAGAGAAGGCTGGGTGTTTTTATACCTTGGTTCTCAGAATCCCTGCCACATTAAAATTGTGCTGATGGCTCCAGTCCCTTCATAAATCTGTAGATAAAAGTTCATGTAAAGCCTGTTTTTATCACATTCCATGCCTGTCAATTGGTAAAAGTACTGCTATGCTTGACACGTCTGGGGTTTTGTTTATAAACATATTTTGTCACCGATAAAGCTTGTTAAAAATGAACACGACCAATCATTAGTCTATACTCACTGGCAAATAAGTAGTCAGCTACAGTTACATGAAAATAGCCCAGGTCTATCTCATTGCTCCTTCTAACAACTCACAGCAGACACCACTCTCTGTTTGTGGTGTACTAGTAATTACGTTTTTGCTGGCAGGATTTAGAGTTTTGTTGCCAAGGCCCGAGCACCATGTAGCAAGTGTTTTGGTAATGAATAAAGACGGCAATCAGCAGCAACTTGAGAGCTAGCTGAATGAGACAATCTGGCAGAGACTGAGGGGGTCCTGCTGGCTTACTCAGATGGGCAGCAGGCAGGGATGAGATAATTGATAGGAAAGGATAATGAAAGGAAAGGGAGGGGGAGGGGCAGAATAGAGAACAGATTTAGACTATAGACAAAGATTTGGACCTTAAAGCTAATAGGCTACTTAGGATAATATTTTATTAAGATCAGAATGAAATGAACTGACAGTAATAAATCAGTATTAAATAATCCTGTAAAAGGAGGTAGGAACCCCCCATTTGCAGATCTTAGATAATTTCTAGGAAATGCGATATAATCATTGACAATGGTCATTCTTATCTTATGTGTGGGTTTCAGAGTACGGTATCACAATATTCTGTTTATTTTCTTCGTTATACATCGTTTTCCAAAACAAATCATCCAGGTTTTCAAAAGCAGGGAGAGGGGAAATTGGGAGGAAATTAAAAGGATGTCTAAAGATGTACCATGTGAAAAAATAAATGTTGATTGCATGAGGTGGCAGTATTTTGTACTCAAGGAAATTGGACAAGCCTTTGATACAGTTTCCCAGCAAGTTAAGGAAGTATGGATTGGATAAATGGACTGTAAGGTGGATGGAAAGCTGGCTAGATTGTTGGGCCCAATGGGTGGTGATCAACACCTCGATGTCTGGTTGGCGGTCAGTTTCAAGCAGAGTGTTCCAAGGATGAGTTCTAGGGCTGGTTTTGTTCAACATCTTTATTAATGACCTGGATGAGGGGACAGATTGCACCTGCCGCAAGTTTGTGGATGAAACTAAGCTAGGGGGAGAGGCAGATACATTGGAGGGCAAGGAGAGGGTCTAAAGTGACTTAGACAAATTGGGGGATTAGGCCAAAAGAAATCTGATGAGGTTCAACAAGGACAAGTGTAGAGTTCTGCACTTGGGATGGAAGAGTCCCAAGCATTGTTATAGACTGGAGACTGACTGCCTAGGTAGCAGTTCAGCAGAAAAGGACCTGGGGATTACAATGGATGAGAAGCTGAATATGAGTCAACAGTGTGCCCTTGTAGCCAAGAAGGCTAATGGCATATTAGGGTGCATTAGGAGGAGCATTTCCAGCAGAACTTAGAGACGTTATTATTACCCTTTATTTGGCACTGGTGAGGCCACATCTGGAGTATTGCATCTAGTTCTGGGGCCCCCCACTATAGAACGGATGTGGATGCATTGGAGAGGGTCCAGTGGTCAGCAGTAGAAATGATTAGGGGGCTGGAGCACATGATCTAAGAGGAAAGGCTGAGGGCTTTGGGCTTATTTAATCTTCAGAAGAGAAGAGCGAGTGGGGATTTGATAGCAGCCTTCAACTTCCTGAAAGGAGGTTCCAAAGAGAATGAAGAGAGACTGTTCTCAGTAGTGATGGATGGCAGAACAAGGAACAATGGTCTCAAGTTGCAGTGGGGAGGTCTAGGTTGTATATTAAGAAAAATTATTTCACTAGGAGGGTGGTGAAGCACTGGAATGGGTTACCTAGGGAGGTGGTAGAATCTCCAGCTCTAGAGGTTTTTACGTCTTGGCTTGACAAAGCCCGGCTGGGATGGTTTATTTGGGGTTGGTCCTGCTTTGGGCAGGGGGCTGGACTCAATGACCTCTGGAGGTCTCTTCCAGCCCTAAGATTCTATGATTCTATGACAATTCACAGAGTGCCATTGGCTTTGAAAGCCTTTGGATCAGCTTAGTGTGATTCCATAAAACTGAAAGAATGAGTTTTACAACTGCTATAACTGTAAAAAAAGTCATTGCATTCTGAGAACAAACAAACCTCCCAAACAATATGATTGCCGTCATTTGGAGCAGTAGCCAGCCAACCCTAACAATTTCTAATATTTAAAAATAAAGTTAAATAAATATTGTAGCTTTCCAGGCATAGAAGTTGTTCTTCTCTGATACTGAACTTTGAACAATATGAAAAACTTAAAAAACAACAAAGGCTGCATCTAAATTGGCATGATTTTCTGGAAATGCTTTTAACGGAAAAGTTTTCTGTTAAAAGCATTTTTGGAACAGAGCGTCTAGATTGGCACGGACGCTTTTCCTCAAAAGTACTTTTTGCGGAAAAGTATCTGTGCCAATCTAGACGTGCTTTTCCGCAAAAAAGCCCTGATCGCAATTTTCACGATCGGGGCTTATTTGTGGAAAACAAATCTGAGCTGTCTACACTGGCCCTTTTGCACAAAAGCTTTGCACAAAGGGGACTTTTGCCTGAACGGGAGCAGAATAGTATTTCCACAAGAAGCACTGATTTCTTACAGTAGGAAGTCAGTGCTTTTGCGGAAATTCAAGCGGCCAGTGTAGACAGCTGGCAAGTTTTTCCGGAAAAGCGGCTGATTTTCCAGAAAAACTGGCTAGTCTAGACACAGCCAAATAGTCTAACAACAACTTAAAAACTAACAAAACATATAGATGGTATCACGAGCTTTCATGGGCACAATCTACTTCTTTTGGCTTTTGAAGTCTAGTGATTCAATAATTAATACTGTTCTTTCTGAGTCAGGATTAAGTCAGCAGCCAAGTCTGGTGCCGTGTAATACAGAGAACTATACAATTCAGCACAATGGGTAGATAAATTACAAAATCAATTTTCTCTTTTATGAGAATCATGACTTTTCAAATAGAGGCTTGTAAGACACCAACTAATATTCAGTGTACTAAAAATTCCTCCACAGCAGGCGATAAGAAAGCCTTTTTTTTTTATTCAAACTGGCTTCCTGTTGTATATTATTCACAGAGCATTTCGACCAACTTCAACTTTTGACCTTCCACATCTGAGGAAGTGCAGCATATGCAGCAGAGATTGGCCATTGCACACAAGAAATCTGTAAAATAGGCAGCCAGGAGAGCTTTGTTCATTGTTGGATCCCAAATGGATGTCCATTGGCATTGTCCCATTGAGTTCAATGACTTGACTTCATTTAGTTCACACCATTGATTTCAAAGGAGCAAGAGTGATTTACATCAGCTGAGGGTATGTTCCTTAGCATTTAATTTGCTCAGTAGATGCTATAAACTCTTTAGAAATGGAATCTGCAGTGTAATTAATAAGAACTGATGCTTAAGGCTGGATCTTTTCCCAGTTGCCAGTTTGCAGCAATAAACATTATGGACCAAGGACTGCTATCATCTGTTATGCCAAACTCCAATTGACCTCAATAGGAATTCCACATGCAGAATGATAGCAGGATCCAGCTCCATTATTTCTCAAAAAGGTCAGCATTCTGACAAATGTAGATGAAGCTGCCTTTTTCATGGCTGTTGGGTAAGTTGGCTTAGCGTGGGCATGGAATCGCACCATGATAATAGAAACCTGGCATGCCTGCCATTGTACACACATTGTAACTAACCAAGAGTTCTTATCTTTGTTCATATTAGGGCTAACATTCAGACTTTCTGAACTAGACATTTATACTGGAGGCATCAGTAACCGCAGATGGAAGAGAATTTAGGCAGCTCTGACCAAAAAATATTAACCATGAATATTGATATTAAAGATTGAAAGCAGGAGCATCACATGGTCCCTGCACAAAGCCATGAGGAATTCCCTTAGAGCAAAGCTTTTGGGCTTACAGAGGCAGTGGTAGTATAACCAGCACCCACTGAACAGTGATTCAGAGACGTTCATTTTGAGATCCCCCTCCCACCACTGGGTGTCTCACCACCAGCAGTCACTTCTGCCACTTTCTAGCTAGGGCTGCTCAGCGAAGAAGCACACTGCACTTGTATGTGAAGCAGAACAAGAGCAATGGAGTTAAATGACCATCTTTGCTTATGGACTCATAGGCCATGTCTACTCTAGGAAACTATTTTGAAATTACTAAATTCGACTTAATAACTCCCGATTTAACAGATTTAAAATAGCATGTCCCCATTCCGGGGAAACATCAAAATTAGTTTGAATTAGTCCAAAATAGTGTGCCCACATTGAATGGAGCCTGCTGGGGACTTAGAACCCCTGGAAGCACTCTGGGGAGGGCACCAGGATGGCAGATACTTCCTGTGGCTGCTTGGTCTCAGTTCAGATGACGGTGATGTCCTTTGAGGAAGCCATATGTTGCTTAGACAGTGGGCACTTTCCAACAGAGACATGGACGTTCCAGGGGAGTATCGCCACACCCATAGCCTGGAGACAAGCAGGCATGGGAAGGTGCCAGCCAGGCCAGGAGCCTGCAGGTGGGAGTTAGGGATGGGGCAGCCAGGCCTTACTAATGTGGCCCCAGCTGGACAGAGTGCTGGGGCAAGGTGCTGGTGTGTGCTAGAGCATAGTGCTGGTGGGTGCTGGGGCAGGTGGCAAGGTGCTGGTGGGGGGGTCTGGCCAGGGGGAGAGGACAGGGACAGCTCGGCTGGTACCTGGGGATCCCGGGTCTCAGGAAGTGCACGGGCTGCTCTTCTCCTCCTGTGTCGTCCCTTCCCATCCCATAAACAGCTGGCAAACTTCCTGAAATACCAGGTCTGTCACTTGGCCAGGTACTTCCTTCTCCCCGTTACCTGCCTGTGCAGGGTGTATGTGTGTGGGACTGCATGCCAGCTCCAACTTCTCAGGAAACATGTGCTCTTCCTCTGCTCCCTAAGACAGCTGTGTGCTTCCTGAGAAACTGGAGCTGGCATGCAGTACTAGGATTCCTACTCCCCCCCCAACCCAATTCCCCTCCGCTCCCCTTCCCCAGACCCAGGCACCGTCCCCCTCTAATGCAGTCTCCCTCCCCTCCCCCAGAGCCAGGCCTCCTTTCCCACTCTAACCTAATCCCTCTTCCTCCCAACCTTATGCCCAGGTCCTGGAGCCAGAGCTAGAGCCAGGGCCGCTGCTGCTGCCACCACGCGTGTCTCCCTCCATGCTCTGGGGTGTGCGCACTGAGCAGCTGGCTTTGAGCATGTGCTGGCCGGGATGCCAGGATGCAATGCGCATCCCTCCACCCAATGCCCCTCCCCTCCCTACAGGCGCTGGGCGCATGTGCTGAGTAGCTGGCTTTGAGTATGTGCTGGCTGGGATGCCGGGACACCATGCGCACTCCTCCGCCCCCCTCCCCCGCTGATCCAATTTCCCTTCTCTCCCCTCCTCCAGAGCCAGGCATCTCCCCACCGCTCTAACCCAATTCTCCCCCTCCCCCCAACCTTATGCCCAGGTCCTGGAGCTGGAGCTGCTGCCGCACCTGGAGCTGGAGCCGCCGCCACTACCTGCACTCAGTAGCCTACTGCTAGCACATGCAGACTGTGACGCTGAGTGCGACCTGGCCTTCACGTGCAGGATATGACGTAGTCGTAGTGCTCTGGGAGGCCATGAGCAGAACGGCGCGGGCCTTGAGCACACATGCAGCTCAGAGCATCCTGGCTCTGAGAGCGGCTGACCTGAGTGGTTCTGGGTTCATCCCGGTTCTGTCAGGAGCCGCAACTTTTTTTCTTTGCGAGACACAGGTTAGCCACCACTGCTCTAGCACATCAAGGC
This sequence comes from Pelodiscus sinensis, assembly GCF_049634645.1. Taxonomy (NCBI): domain Eukaryota; kingdom Metazoa; phylum Chordata; order Testudines; family Trionychidae; genus Pelodiscus; species Pelodiscus sinensis. Next base: position 6,800,920 of record NC_134719.1, on the reverse strand, counting down.
CACACAACCTCACCCACCTACTCCTGTAATAGGCACATAACCTCTGTCAGTGTAGTGGGCATATTTTCCTGATCTCCCAGCTTTTCTGGCAGTCTTGCTCAATTTCTTTCCATTGTTGGTCTGCCTGATTTTCAGTGCTGCAGATGAAAGAGACTCTGGGGTCAGTATCTTGCTCCTCTACAAACGTGTTGATATCATTGGGGAAAGAGGATTGAGGGGAAAGAAATCTTTTTTGGAATCCAACCTTTCTGTCAGTGTCAGGATCTGAAATTCCTTAGGATGCTCCTACTCAGGGTATTTGGCCTTAGGAACAGCAGCAGAAACCAAGGAGTCCTGCCTTCTTTTTGTCTAAGCTGCAGAAGCAGGAAGAATAAGGAGCCCTGTGACACTTTAATAACTAACAGATTTATTTGGGCATAAGCTTTTGTGGGCAAAAATGCATTTCGCCAGATGCATCTAGAAGCAGGAAGGTTTTTCACAGGCTGCAGAGCACCTTCCAGCATCCTCTCAGAGGTTTCCTTTCAGTGGGCACTTTATTACAGATGGTCCTTGGTCACATGAGATCTCAGTGCTGTTCAGCAGGGCTTATAAAATCCAGGATTCAGGAAGCCTCCCTGATCCATTCCCATCAGAATTTTCTGTACCTCTGGATGAATCTCTAAAAGAAATCTAGTAAACTACCTCCACACGACACTCCTCATCCCCCTCTTGGTAAAAAGATCAGGAAGAAAAGGTGGTTTATTCCATACTTTCCTGATATCCAGAAGCTTAGGAAGCATCAGGTGTATTTTGGATCTCAGTGGCATAGTTTTTATCAGGTCAAAGAACATTTCAAAATAGTCTCCCTGAGATGCATCTTGCTTCTTCTATGGGAAAGAAACTGCTGACATGCTTTGAATCTTGTCACTGTTGACCTGGACATATGGATAGCTCTTGTTAGCCACATGTATCATAGTTTCCTAATAGGGAGACAACACCCATTTTATTTGTTGCCTTTTTAGGTTAGTATTGGTGCCGTGCTGGGATATCTGATTTAGGTTCACAATTTCCAGCCTGTGTGATTGGCTGATGAACAACACCATCACACAGAATAGTTGCATGATCCAATTAGTCCAAGTCACCAACAGAATTCTGGAGTCATTAGAGTTCAAGCTGAAAAAAAAGTCCCAATTTGTCACTTAGGGTGTGTCTAGACTACATGCCTCTGCCGACAGAGGCATGTAAATTAGACATACCGACACAGTCAATGAAGTGGGGATTTAAATATCCCCTGCTTCATTAGAATAAAAATGGCCGCCGCATTGTGCCGGCTCAGCTGTTTGTCGGCACAAAGCGGCAGTCAAGACGGGGATTGGTCAGCAAAGATAGCCTTTGCTGACTGATCCTGTAAATCTCATTGCACGAGGTATAACGGAACAGTCGGCAAAGGCTTTCCTTGCCGACCGATCCCCGTCTTGACTGCCGCTTTGTGCCAACAAACAGCTGAGCCGGCACAACGCGACGGCCATTTTTATTCTAATGAAGTGGGGGAGATTTAAATCCCCGCTTCATTGACTATGTCGGTATGTCTAACTTACATGCCTCTGTTGGCAGAGTCATGTAGTCTAGACATACCCTTAGAGAACATTGGAATATATGTGAGACTATCTACGGCTGCGTAATCGAAAGCCTTTCTGTATCACTACCATATATTGGGGTGATGGTCTCTAAGAATCATCTCTCTAGCTTAATCTTCACAGGGCACTTTGGTTTAAGGGGGATCTACCACCCAGCAGGGAACTTTGCATGGGGCTATGATTTAAATTAAATAAACCAGGAATTGCAATTGGTACAGAAGCAGCCAGCCATTTACACACGAGGTAGCTCGCTCTAGGAGCACACCACGATGCTGTGTTCTGCACTGGCTGTCTGATGGGTTCCAGGCCAAGTTTATAGTATTTTTTGATCTATAAAGCTGTAAGTGGGTGGAAATTTGCCTTCTTGAGATAAATGATGCAGTCTGTGTCCTATTGCTGTAGTTAGCATCGGCAGAGACATTTGAATTGGAAACAATTCAGTTTAAAAGAAGGACATTCACCAGGAGGGACTTGGGAAATTGTTCCTTTCCTTGTTCCTGAAGTAGCTTGAATTGTTGATTTTGGGAGGCATGCTATAAGGTTCATCTATTTGCTCAAGCTTTGGGAGCATGAGGGCAACAATAAGGATTAGTATGTATGGATGAGAAAAGGAATTGTTTAGATTTTCTATTTCTGGTGCATTATTTTACTTACATAGGAAGGCCATGATGGGTTTTTGTCATCATAAAAAGCAGATTATTGTAGTAACACCTTCGGTGGCTTCTGTGTGGATTTCCTTTTGGAAAACAATGATCCTATCAGCTCTAAATCACCAGAGTGACTCATGCTAAGTGACTGAATCATTTTTATTACACAGTTGATGATTAGTGTTCACCTACTTGGGAAAAGTCAAGTTTAGGTCATCAGTTTATTCTGCGTCTTTTATATTGACTGAATCCCGTATTTCAGAAATGGTCAGGTATTATTTTACTGGGTTGAAAAAAAGATATTCTGTCTCAGGCTACATTTCCATTGTGAGCGAGGGTGTTTGATTCCCAGCTCATGTAGACATACGCATGGAACTCGATGAGAGCTAGTATAAGTATACACCCTAGTATAGCAGCGGTAGCATGGGCAATGGCATCAGTGGCAGTTGGCAGTGCCAAGTATAAAACCACCTGAACCCCTCTGGTACACTAAGCTGTGCACCTGCCCATGCTACTCACAGTAACTTGATGTCTCTGCAAGCTGGGAATCCCATCCTAGTTCATAGCATAGACATAGCCTAAATTATACCCCGCTGAGAATGAAAAGCATCATGTTCACAGTTGAACATATAAAATCAGAGAATTAAACAAGGTCCTTGCTTAGCTAACTGAAATACATTTTGGAAATTTAAATGGTTGAAATACTGTGTTTTTATGGGATTAGCTAGGTCTCTGAAACAAAAGAGAATTGCACTGGGGAACAAGTAAGGTCAAAACACTTTGTTCGACTCCAATGTAGCTTGACTGGGGTGAGTTCATTTTACAAACATTTTTCTCTTGGTTTTTGCAAGAAACCGAAGAACAGCATATTACATTGGAGGATTTATTGGCAAGCTATTGGTAGCATTAATTATGTGGCATGCCACGTTTATCTGTAAATTGTAGTATAGGTATGTTATTTTTCCAAGATTTTTTTTAAAATTTTGATTGGACATATTAAAATGCTATCTCCCCGCTTTTTAACAAAACTCTTTGAAGGTTTGGCTTCTTTTTTCATCCTCCAGATTTGGTACCGTTCCTTAGCTGCTTTTATTAATAAGGGACTATTTAGGGGGGAGGGATAGCTCAGTGATTTGAGCATTGGGCTGCTTAAACCCAGGGTTGTCTGTTCAATTCTTGAGGGGGCCATTTAGGGCAAATCTGCCAGGGATGGTACTTGGTCCTGCTGTGAGGACAGAGGACTAGACTCAATGACCTCTCAAGATCCCTTCCAGTTCTGTCAGGGATGGTACTTGGTCCTGCTGTGAGGACAGAGGACTAGACTCAATGACCTCTCAAGATCCCTTCCAGTTCTAGATCCCTTCCAGTTCTATCAGATAAGTCTATCTCCATATATATAAAAACAACAAATGGTCTGGTAGCACTTTATAGACTAACAAAACATGTAGGTGGTTTCATGGGCACAGGCCACTTCTTCAGATGAAACTCCGGTCATCTGAGGAAGTGGGCTTTGCCTATGAAAGCTCGTGATACCATTTACATGTTTTGTTAGTCTATAAAGTGCTACCAGACCATTTGTTGTTTTTTTCTGTACAGACTAACTTGGCTAGTCCCTGAAGCTTCTATAGTTATTTAGTTTACTATAAAAAAGATCAGCAAATTCAAGATCAGCTTTGTGTAGATAGCTGAGAAATAATCATATGATGTTCCAGAGCCTTCTGATATGTATTTTAAAGGATCGGGCTGTCCTATTACGCGTCAGACAATCCTGTTCAATTAGCCCTGCTTACTTACACCTGTGGGGTGTTGAGACTTAGCAGAAGAAATCCTAGCACCAGGAACTGAGGGCTGCTGATGAAGGGAAGCAGACAGGCTATTCCTATGTGTCTTGGGCTAGGAACCATCTGAAGACTATGGCATGCCACATGCTGTTGGTAGGAGGTAGAAATGGCCTGGGTTGTCAGTTTGAGTGGAGCCTAGGAACAAGTAAGACAAGCTGTTGTTTTTTGAGACTGTCTGCAAGAAGGCCTTGGGGGAGTGGGGAGAGGAAGCTGAAGGCTCACACCAGTGGAGCTGAAGCTTCTTTTGTGTTGGTGCTACTTGTGGTCTTGGGTTAAAGGACTCTGTTGTCCCAGAGGAAGTGGGAACATAAATGTGACCTAACTGGAGAACCAAGCTGGCACCACAAGAGCCCTGAGGAAGAAAGTGAGGGGGACAGACTGCAGTGCCAGATTTTGCCACAGGGGTGCACTGGGATAGTGAGTCTTGTACACGCACACACCTATGACTAAGTCATTGAAGAGGGTTGGTATCAAATGGAAAACATTTTCTATTTTTCAATTAATATAATCTTGTTCTGGTTTACAATTGCACCTGCTACTATAATAAAGCTGATGTTCTCTTCTTAAAGATTTATAACTTGCCAATACCATTAAAAACATTGGCATTCTTGGGACTTTACATGAGTTTAAGACTCCACCCGTAGCATACCATTACAGAATTGGGCCTTTTGCTCTGCGCCTGTGTAATGCCTCCGGTCCACAAACATGGATGGGTAGGATCGAATAGGGACCTCTGAAGCTTAGCATATGAGCTGTTACTGCACGAGCTAAAAGCCATTTGCCTCTAATCTAAGGCTGTAGCAGACTCATTCCTCCTTAAGTGGTTTAGGTACTAGTAGAGGGGGACACAGCGCCACACTCAGTAGACATGTGTTACATCAGCATTCATGTCTGGTTAAGACTGCATATAGTCTTGCTAAGTTCTACCAGTAAACTAGAAGCCTGTGACACAATAATGCTGGGAGGAATAAAGATGAGATGGTTTTACTAATCTAAATTATGCTGAGCAATAAATGGTTCTATACATAGTCCTTTTTGAAAACTGTAAGATATTGTTCTTTGTGAATGAAGATAGCAAACATCAGTATCTGAAGAATGCAAAGGATTACACGGAATATTTTGGTCAAAATATACTAAGCTACATGCTGTTGAAGCCATTTACAGCATTGTTACATGAGTGCTAGTTTTCATATTTGTTTTCTTATCTAGAGTTAGTTGAGTCATCGTACCTCTGTATATGCCAACTATAAAAAATATTCACGCTCCCAAATACAATAGTATTGGAATTAAATGAAATCCTATTTGAACTACTACATTTCTGTGATGTTTGCAAAACAAAAGTAATATTTCCCACAAAGAACAAAACCTACCTACTACAGATTCTGAAACTATTTATCTTATTTTATATTAGAAAAGGTGAAGTTTTGCATGTGGTCCCATTGAAATGAGCGGGACTGTTCCAGTTAGTTAGGCAAGAAACTCTTGGCCCTTCATTTGTGATTACACATTCTTTGCATGTGTGGCCTGTTGGACTGAAGGTTATAATGAAATTAAACTATTGGATTAGAATGGTAATTTCCAAACACAAATCAGCAAGGGAGCATGATTACATTTGCTTTTGAAAGATAAAGTGAAACATTCCCATTACTCTCTGAGTAACTGTAGGCTGCTTAATGGAAATAATTTGTATGTACATCCCCCAAATCTGTAAAACACTCCTTCTGTCCCCTTACAGACAAAATCTAGTTACTATGTGGTAAGAACAAATGTTATTTTATGTGAATATCTCTCAGTGAAGTCCTGTTTCCTTTTGTATTTGACTAAATGGGATCATTAGGATAGCACAATGCTTAAACATTCATCCAGCACTCTTTACCTGTAGACATAATAAGAGCATGAATTACAAACTATGTATTCTGAGGCAGCTCACTATTAAAACTCATAGAAATAAGTGGAAACACTTCTAATGGCTTCAGTGGACATTGGATCAGTCCAACAGCATTTTTCATTGAAGCATCTTAGTCTCACAAACATTAATGAATTCAGCTTTCCGAATCTCCTTTGAGATAAATAGTATAAAACCCATTATATTGATGGATTGACTGAGTCACAAGATTAATAAAAGATTTAGGTGCTTTCCTGCCATTTTAGGTTTCTGTGCTAGAATTAGGCCCCACTGCATTTACTATATATATATATATATCATCCAACAAAAAAACTTTTACTTTACACCAAACACTATAGGCTCCTAAATTCACTTGTTGCTAGGGTTGCCAGGCATTCAGTTTTCGATCAGAAAGGCGGATTGAAAAGGGGTCCTGATGGTTACAGTCTAGGTATGTCAATGTGTAGTGGACTGTACGATTAACCAGTAAGCCTAGGGTCCCCCCCCCATTGCTGCCTCTGTAACTCTGGCTGGGAGATAGTAGAGCAAAGCAGGCTGGCTGTCTCGCTTTGCTTCCCATAGCTCACATTGCCCCTGGTGAATGAGGGTGGCAGGCCCAACCCCTGATGCTGGCTCCAGGCCCCTCAGGTAATCCCGTAGGCTGCCCTGGACCCCAACCGTTTTGTGGATGGGACGGCTCTGACTGGGGCATGACCACGTCCCCGGTGAGTACCTGACCACTGGGCTAATAGTCGTGGGGAGAGCCCTCTTTCTCCTCCTCCAGGCTTTTGCACACATGATGTGGGTGCGTCACACCAAGAAGGGTTTGCAACTGAGAATGCCAAGAGAGAGATGCCTCCCCACAGCTTTGACTTGGGCACTGAATTCCCTGAGAGGGATGAGGACTGTGGGGGAGGGGACGGGATAAGAGAAAGAGACTGGTACGGGGGTGATAGCATCAGTCGGCACCTCTGCATCCTCTTCTGTGGCAGGAGAAACAGAGCACACTCAACAGGCACAATCGCTCTGCTTCCCTGTGGTCTCTGCTGCTGTGGGAAACACAGGGGTGCCAAGTGCTTTTGCCACTCTATTCTAGGTCCCCCAGGATAGGTGCCAAGGGGTGAACAGAGAGGGGCAATGGGAGAAAGGGGTAGGGCTTTGGAACATTAATGGACAGACATCCAGCTGCTCCTGGACTCCCGGGTCAGATTGTGCAATTGTGCATCCCCCTGCACTAGACCATATTTACATAACCAAATGTATAGTGTTTTAGGTCTGGACCATACCCTATGCAAAAGACAGCTAGAAATGTTGCATTTCAGGCAAAGGGAAGATTTTTGCAGTTTACTCTTAAAGGAGTTACATATTTCCTCAGTATATAACGAAACTGAACAAATGTCGAATATGTTTGGAGGCGATTTTAACTGAGTTACAGCTTTTCTCCCAGTCCTCTTTATTTCTTCTCCTAGGTCCTATCCCAATTTTAGTATCAGTTTATCTGTTTGTGGGGGTGCGGGCACCCAAGCCGCTCAAAACCCCACTCTACGCAGACTCCCATAAAATAACCTTTCTAGTAATCATTTGCTCTGAACCATATAGTTGAAATAATTTTTAATATTTTGGGGGGATGTCTCTCAAACTATGAGCAGAAGAAATATCTGATCCGTGTAAAAATCTTTACAAAAATGTCAAGGAGTTCAGTTTTCTCCTAGTCAAATGATGACTCAAAGAATAGCCTCAAAGATCTTTGGCCTAAGCCAGTTCCTTCCCTTACCAATGCTTCTTTACACTGCTCTGGATGCATGAAGAGACCTTGAAGTGGGTGTGTAGTTGATCCTTAAGCTGTAACTTAAAACACCAATCACCACCATCTGGGGGTAGGGCTTGAGATAGGAATGGACAACATTCCCATAGGTTACAAACAATATACTGATGATTATTTTGGCATGATAAGTGGGGCTGCAATGACAGGGCGAGGGCAGTTAAGCCTCCCCTACAACACTGGAAACTGAAACAGTGGGAAAAAATTCCAAGGGCATGAAAGGCAGCAAGGTGGCAACTCCCACTGAAAGTGAATGGAACTTGGGTGCCATCTCTCACTGTGATTTTGAAAATCTCCTTCAGTAGCATACTACTCCCTCAATAGCAGAATTTCCTTGAGCAGAAAAATGGTCCCGTGTTTAGGATAGCCTGGGACTCAGGAAATGCGGGTTGAATTCCCTATTAGGTCATGGGCTTCCTGTGGGACCTTGGGCAAGTTATTTACATGATTCCCAGGGTGAGTGGACATATTTGGGTGAGCTCAACTCAAGCTAGTGCACTAAACCTAGCAGTGTGGACATTGCAGTAATGGTAGCAGCTTAGGCTGGTGGCTTGAATTCCTTTGTGTCTGAGTTTGTGTGGTGAGCCCAACCCAAAATATGTACTACAACATCCACCCTGCTATTGTTAGTGTACTAGTTAATGCCAGTCTGTCTACCCATGCTGGGAATGACACCTCCCAGCAGCGGAGTGACCTACCTGTAGGGTCCTCTGTTCCATCTGCAATTCATTATTATTTGTATTGTGGTAGCACCTAGGAGCCCTAGGTATGAACCAGAACCCAACTGTGATGGGATCTGGCATTAGAAAAGGTCCAGAGAAGGGCAACTAAAATGATTAGGAGTTTGGAATGGGGCCCATATGAGGAGAGACTAGGACTTTTCAGCTTGGAAAAGAGGAGACTAAGGGGGGATATGATAGAGGTCTATAAAATCATGAGTGGTGTGGAGAAAGTGAATAAAGACAAGTTATTTATGCATTCCCATCATATAAGAACTAGGGGCCACCAAATGAAATTATTGGGCAGCAGGTTTAAAGTAAATAAAAGGACGTTCTTCTTCACACAACCTGTGGAACTCCTTGCCTGAGGAGGTTATGAAGGCTAGGACTATAACAGGGTTTAAAAGAGAACTAGATACATTCATGGAGGTTATTGTGTGGATAAATACATCATATGGTGAGGTACTCAGATATGACAAAGGGGAGGGGCATCGATATAACTGCCTAACAAGTACTTCCAAGTTTAAACTTGTCCAAGCTGAGTGAATTGGATAATACAAACAGAATCCAAGAATACTGAAAAGCTACCTTTTAATTATTGAAGGGGTTACCAATAAATCAAGAATGGACTCTTCAAAAACAACTGTGTTTTGAGTGTTCCTTTGAGAACATGAGGCCATCTAAGAAGGGGATATGATTGCCTTTCAGTGCTATTCATCCTTTTTCAATTTTAACTTTTGATTTTATATTTTGAAGTGGGCTTTTAGGTTTGGGGGGCTTGTTAATGAAAATATTAATTACAAATCAGTGAAGCTTGCACAAGTGAACATTGAATAATAATGTCATGAGATGGATTGAAGCCATGTGACCTACTTGCTATATTAGATTCATACATAATATCGGGGATGAGGAAGAACCTGTGTACAAATGTATTCTGCAGTATTATGCAAGGGTCTGATTCAGTGTCTACTGAAGTCAGTAGAAAGACTTCTATTGACCTCAGTGAGCTTTTAATCAGACTTCTGTATGTATTCTAGCATCCTTTTAAATGCCTAATAATGAAACTTACATTTTCATGTGCTAGGTTAGTGTGAAGGATTACATCATCACACTTGGGACCTGGAGGGTGGGAGGATAAAGCATATTAAAAATAAACCAAGGAGGCATTTTTTTTCTGTGGTTTGCAACAATAGATTCATTGTAAACAGGAGCAACTGGTTCATTTTTCATTGTTGATCTGGACTGCACTTTCTGGGTTGAGCCAAGAATGGAAGCAAAAATACCACAAGAAAAGCTGTTTTCATGGCCTCTCTTACCTGAACGAAATCAGAAAAGACTAGAAATTTCAAAAAGGGCCTGTTCTCAAGTTTCCCATATTCCACGGCAGAGAGATTTATAGACGAGGAATCCCCTTCAACTCCACCACTGTTTTTGATTTGTACTGTATGTGAAATATATTTTTTGTGTGCAATGCTGATGTGCTACATTAAGCTTGTTGCCCATCCAAAGAAGGAACAGCCTATCTGACAGCCTATCTGACAAACCAGGAAAATGGGAAAGTGCCTTAATACTTCAGTCCAGCAAGACACTAAAGGATTTAATGCATTTCATCTGCTTATATATAAAACAGCATGCATAGAACGGCCGTTCACTCTTTAAAGAGAAACAGGAACAACTAATAGGTTTCTTTGAATATAAACATCAGTATATGTTTTTGTGGCTCAACTCAGCATATTCTGTTTGGGTTGTAATTTTAAAATTAGTGGTTGGAGGAAGAGATAAGCACCATCAATAAATTAAACTGTAACCCAGCGGTTTAGTCATGAAAGGTTAAAATAAACTTGCTTGATTGATTATGAATTTTAAACAGTTTTTCTTCAATGTAATCAGTGCTCTACCAATGTCATTGCTCATTAAAGAAAAGATTTTCATTCCAACATTTGATTGAGGATGTTTTTTTCTCATTTGCATTTTGCTTTCTACAGAGTAAGCATCCTGCCTTCAGAATTATTAGATTTTTTTTCTCCCTTGTCTCTCTGAAAAAAACATGTACTGGGAGGGAACAGTGATTTAGGGCGATAGTCCATAAAGACTGAATGAAGATATTGACTGTCGGGCCCTAATGCAAACAGGACTGCCTGATGGACTGCCTTTGACAGAATGATGGAAGGGGGCCTTGTGGCCTACTTAGTTGCCCTTCTAATTGGCCTTTATGAATATTTAATGAAATCAAGATGAAATTCAATCAGAGCTTTTACCTGCTGAATCTTAGGGAAAATAGCAGGATATTATTAGATTTTCCCAGTCCTTGTACACAATAAAACTGTACCGAAATTTCTGTATGTTAGTCAGGTGGCTGAGATATGCTGCTTTATCCAGGGACTTGGTTTCTTCCAAAGGAATTAACCTTTTTACCACAGAAAAGCAGCACAATTTTCCATTTGCATGCATCAGTGGTATTTTATTACTGGCATAGTATAATGTTTAAGCCATAAACAAGCAACAGCTATTCCCTTTGAAAACATGCCCTTGGCAGATGCTTAGTCTATGGCAATTCGAAGCTTTTTAGGGAACTTTAAGGTCACAGAATGGTTTTTTAGACCTACATAATGTTGTTGTCTAATATTTTGTGCCACATTGGTTGATGTACGCGAGAGAATTTGCACAGTTTCATTTCTCAAACATAATCTAGGTTGCATCAATAACATTACATTATAGCAATGAGGTATAAAACAGGCTGACAGGCTCCTGCTGTAGTACACTTTTACATTCATTTAAATGTAGATTTTGTTTTTCTGAGTGGAATGCCAGGAAAGCATTTCATGGAAGCACAATGGACAGATTAATCTATAAATGGTGAATTCAACAGTAAAGGTTTCCCCATTTTCAGTATTGTGAATTTTATCTTTCTCCCCCAAGATAAGCTGTTTATTCTCAGTATGTTACTTTTATGCAATTTTTTTTAAAGAAAGAAAGGAGTTTGGTACTCAGAGATAAACTTACCATGTTAATAAGAAGCAGTGCAGGAGTAAAACTTTTACATATGTTCCTAAACTGGAAGGGTTCAATATTATTCTGAAAAGCCTTGATTTCTTTTTAAAATATTGCTTATATGAAAATCAATAATTCTCCTATGGGTCTTAACACTGACATCGCAACGCACATAATGCATACCTGATGAGACAAATCAGACTTGACAGTTATGCGAATGCTGGAAGCAGATCTATGGAACTTAGACTGGTGAAGGCCCTTTACCCTATGAACTGAAGAGGTTACCTAAGGTTAACTAGAGACACCTGAGTCCAATTAAGGGCTGTGGCGACTTCAAAATCCATCTTCTGCCTAGCAAGAGAGAGAAGAGAGGAGAGACGAGTTGCAGGGAGAAAAGGCTTCTCTAGGGTGGAAGAAGGCTGTTCTTCAGTGAAAAGCTGGATGGGCATGACCTCTTAGGACTACTCCACATCAATACTGTGATATAGCTACCTGTCTGAAAGCAGTTAGCTCTGTGCCTGGCATACAGCCTACACTGCGCTCTACCTCTGGCCCCAGTCTGGGTCTTTGCTCTAATGAGAGCTTCGAATAGTAGCTAGTCTTACTCTGTAGAGTTCTCTTGAACACTTGGGACTGGTTCATCCCTGCACCAGTCCTGAACGCAGCACAGGGAGTCAGAACAAGGAGGGGAGAGGAGAAATGGTGTGAGGTCATACCATCAGGGACTGGGTCATACAGATAGGGAGCAGGTATACACTATTCCTGTAAGTACCAGAATGTTCAGTTTGGTTTCCAGAGCATGTTGTAGCACTCTGCAGCTTCTCTAACTTGTACCACATCTGCTTGGCTCCTATGGGCTGTATACCAGCTAGAGAAATAAGAAAGGCCTAAACCACACTATGGGCTTTCCAGGATGGCCAGTCTGAAGCATTCAACAATTATGAGTCTGGTCTCCCTACATCATGGAATTTTAAAAAAAATATATCAATACACAGCTCTTCTCCACAACCATGCTGGCTAGAAGTTTCCTTTTGTAGTAAACAACCACTGAGATTCTCATGGGGCTTCAATAAAAAACACTAAGTATCTTGAGATCTGTGATAACACCATGAGAGTCGGCAACCTTGGGGCTCCTCCAGGGATCACACAGAGCTAGCCCTTACTGCATGGCAGATATTTCCTGGAGAGGCAACCCAGCTAATTTACTCCCTCTAAGTAGTGGCTTACTGGTATAAAGAGCCATTTGGCAGTGGAGAATTTGGCCCTGAATGCTCCTGTGCTGCAGCACGGGCTAGAAAAAAGGGCATCTCCACCTTTCCCTGCAATATCTTTGCAGGATTTTACCATCTACCTGTACTCTTTCCACTTCTCACCCTGTCTTTAGCATCTGTGTTGAGAAGTGTATAATTAAATTCCAGTAGGGGACTCACATACCATTGACAGCTGCCAAAGCTGAGAAATAGTACCAGTATTTAATAGAGTCTGCATTGCAGCCATACAAATAAAGTACTTTTCCCAAAGGCTGTTCAGTCCCTTGGCTAATTCCTACCTAACACATCAGGGACAATTATGTACTATAAATTCCAGGGTATGTGTACACTACAGAGAAGATCGACCCTCCGTAGGTCATAAGAACAGAAGAATGGCCATACTAGGTCAGACCAAAGGTCCAGCTAGCCCAGTAGCCTGTCTGCTGACAGTGGCCAGTGCGAGGTGCCCCAGAGGGGGTGGACTAAAGACAAGGATCAAGCGATTTATCTCCTGCCATCCATCTCCAGCCTTTGACAAACAGCGGCCAGAGACACCATTCCTTACTCCCTGGCTAGCAGCTTTTGATGGACCTAACATCAATGAATTTATCTAGCTCTTTTTAAAACTCTGTTATAGTCCTAGCCTTCACAGTCTCCTCTGGCAAGGAGTTCCCCAGGTTAACTTTGCACTGTGTAAAGAAGAATTTTCTTTTATTAGTTTTAAACCTGCTACCCATCAATTTCATTTGGTGTCCTCTAGTTCTTATATTATGGGAACAAGTAAATAACTTTTCTTTATTCACCCTCTCCACGCCACTCATGATTTTATATACCTCTATCATATCCCCCCTCAGTCTCCTCGTCTAGCAGTCGATCTTCTAGCATTTGATTTAGCAAGTCTATTGTAGACCCCCAAATCGACCCTTGCTGGCATTATGTACTCCTTATTCTCTGAGGAGTTTGGGAAGTCGACGGAAGCGTGTGCTCCCGTCAGCCTCCCGCAGTGTAGACACAATGACAGCTCAAGCTTAAGGTAAGCCAACTTCAGCTACACATTTTGTAGAGCTGGATGACGAACCTTAACGCAACCTGCCTGGTCTAGTGTAGACCAGGCCCCAGAGTGATATTCCCGGACCATGCAAACCATTTTAGAAGCCCATTAAACATAGCTATTTCAATTTACTTTACTTTTGAAGTATTTATGTGATAGAGAATTTTACGCTAAGGAAAAATACACGATTGACTGCATTAATGTCTACATTATTTTGTTTATCCACTAACCAGGTACAGCACAAGTAGCATGTGTAAGCTTCCCTATACCCCCCTGTTAATCTAGCCCGGAAAGGAGCCTTTGTACAGGCGATATATGTCCACAAGTCATTCACCACTGAGACTGCCAGAAACGGTGGCAATTGTGGTGCTGTTTTCTGGAGTGTGTACAATCTCCATGCCCAAGTTATCCTTGTGGTTTTCTCAGGTGTGCAAGGCAGGGGTAGCTTGCATCCTTATATCTATAGGAAAAACACCTCTAAACTAAGCCATAAAACTCAATGTGTTAAACTACAGAAAATATCTTCCCTGCCCCTCAAATCACATGTGAAGTTTTGTTTAAAAAGGCCATGAATATTAAATTAAATTTACCCTGGGCCTATTGAATGAATCTGATCACACAGTTGCCAGACAGATAAAATACTGGTTATAGTGCCGTTTACAAAATGAGATTGCTCGTTTAGCTGCAGGCTTCCAAGGTGACCATTTAAAAGTATTCAGGGTGTTCCAGTAATGATTGTTTATAAATAAAGTCAATATTGATCTATTTATAGGGCAGGATTTTGAAAGAGAAAAATGTTGCCTACTTTCTCAGATAGGATTCATATACAGCATAACATTAGTTTTTGTACAGTAACACCCACTTTATTGAGCAACGGGTGTTCTGAACTCATAAGAGCTCATTTCTGTGTGCCAGTCCATTGAATATTGAATATGACATTGCATTTTGGTTTTATTGAGATATGCACTGATTTTTTAAAATGTGATCCAACTTTTACCAAAAAACCCCAAACAAACAAACAAACACCAGAACAGCTAGCTTATAGTAGAATGGACTGTTGACAGTCAGCTGTATCAGCTTGTTGGAGGTTCCCAGTAAGGTTCTATATCAGAATGAGACTTGGGTGATATTGGAATATATATTGTATTTTCGTGTCTCTGGGGGTGTGTCTAGACTACAGGGTTTTGTCAACAAAAGTGGACTTTTGTCGACAAAACTATACCTGCGTCTACACTGCTGCTGAGTTCTGTCAACATAACGTTGACAGAACTCAACAGTTTTGTCGATGGCTGTAAACCTCATTCTACAAGGAATAACACCTTTTATCGACAGAGTTCTGTCGACAGAAAGCGTTATTGCATCTACACTGTCTTTTACGTCTACACTGTAATGTCGACAAAGCAGCTTGTTAATAGAACTGGATGTAGTCTAGATGCTCTTTGTCGACAGAAGCTTTGTCGACAGTATCTGTCAACAAAACTTCTGTCGACAAAAGCCTGTAGTCTAGACGTACCCTAGGAGATAGACGTGCATGCTTTATGGAGAGTTAACAGAATCAGAGGTACATGAAGGTGGCAAGCTATGCTCTTTTCCCATACCATAAAGGTTTTGGGTGGATAAGATCTTGTGGTAGTCAGTGCCCCAGGCTGGCTATTTGGGATGAGTCCTGATTCAATCTTAACTGTTACCAAACAAAGTTTTTGTTTGTGTTTATACCCTGAATATAATTATATTACAATTTGTATGAAAGAACTTCAAATACCTGTACTGACCGATAAGCAAGAAACCCAGTAAGCTTAAATATGTCTGTTCCATTCAATATTGTCTGATTGGTTGTCTCTGGATGTGGGATGGTGCTTCAATTTTATAAATAGGTGTTCCAGAATGGAACACACTTTCATGGCTAACACTTATGAGGGATAGTATAAGAAGTTCTGTAATGCCATGCTGGTTCCCAGAAAAATTGCTGGAACAGTGTTTCCCTAGTATTCTGGCATGAAATGAGCCCTGGTATAAGAGACTTGTTCAGCTCTTCTGTCAATAAAATAGAACATCCCTCTGAGAGGTTGCTTTCTCTCAGCTGTAAAAATTGATTAAAATAAAATAGAATATGCAAGTGTTATATTGCAAAATGGAAAATCAATGGTAACTAGAGGTCATAGATTTGATCTGAAACTCTATTAATCCTAGACAGAGCATCAAATTGTAGCTTATTTCATGGGTGTTTACCAACAGAAGAAAAAATAATAGAAATCAGGGAGGATTTTTGTGTCCTAGAAAGAGTTGAGACTGGTGGGAGACAACTTAATAGACAAATGCAATAATATGTTAGGAGCATGTAGATTTAATTGACAAAATGTCTGAATCTTCCCTCAAGGCTGGGACTTTTCAAATAAAATAAATGTTATTGTTTGTTTCTTAATTTGCAGAATTATGGAATAAGTAGTGTTAAGTAATTAGCTCATGAACCTGGGAAACACACTGTGATAAACAGTTCTGTGCTAGATTCACTATGTCACCTTCAGTAGATCACTCTTACCTCATTCTACCCATTTGTAATGGGACTGCTATAAAAAGTAGTCCAGAATCCAGTTGGTAGCAATAGACAGTAACAGATACTTCAGAAGCAAAATGCAGGATAATGTAGCACTTTAAAGACTAACAAGATGGTTTATTAGATGATGAGCTTTCGTGGGCCAGACCCACTTCCTCAGATCAAATAGTGGAAGAAAATAGTCACAACCATATATACCAAAGGATACAATTTAAAAAAATGAACACATATGAAAAGGACAAATCACATTTCAGAACAGGAGGGGGATGCGGGGGGGGGGGGGGAAGGAAGGAAGGTAAGTGTCTGTGAATTGATGATATTAGAGGTGGGGAGAGTGGGATGTTTGTGAGCTAATGGTATTAGAGGTGATAATTGGGGAAGCTATCTTGGTAATGGGTAAGATAGTTTGAGTGTTTGTTCATTCCTTCTCGGAGAGTGTCGAATTTTAACATGAATGACAGTTCAAAGGATTCCCTTTCAAGTGCAGATGTAAAAGATCTTTGTAGCAGAATGCAGGTGGTTAAGTCATTGAGAGAGTGTCCTTTCTGGTTAAAACGGCAAGAAACTGTTTTTTCTTTGTGATCTTGTCTGATATCTGTTTTGTGGGCATTAATCCTTTGGCGAAGTGTCTGAGATGTTTGTCCAATGTACATAGCAGACGGACACTTTCGGCACATGATAGCATAGATTATATTTCTGGATGCACAGGAATATGTGTTCTTGATCTTATAACTCACTTGGTTAGGTCCAATAATGGTATCAGCAGAATGAATATGTGGACAAAGTTGGCAACGGGGTTTGTTGCAAGGGAAGGTACCAGGGTTGGTATTAGTGTGGTATGTCCTGTGGTTGTTGGTAAGAATCATCTTGAGGTTAGGTGGTTGTCTATAGGAGACTATGGGTCTGTCTCCCAGAGCCTCTTGGAGTATGGTATCCTGTTCTAGTATAGGCTGTAGTTTATTTATAATGTGTTGGACAGGTTTAAGTTGGGAGTTGTAGGTGATGACAAGTGGTGTTCTATTGTTGGTTTTCTTGGGTCTGTCTTGAAGTAGATGGTTTCTAGGTATTCTAGGTTTCTAGGTATTCTATACATGGATTGTCTATAGCCAAGCCCTTCGATACAACTGCATCTGCTCTAATCCCACTGACAGAGACCAGAAGCTTCAGGATCTCTACCAAGCATTTATAAACCTCAACTATCCACCCGGAGAAATAAAAAAGCAAATTGAAAGAGCCAGACAGACCCAAGAGAATCTATAAAAAAAAAAACATAGGATGCATCTACGCAGCCGGGCTTAACTCAAAATAAGTTACACGAATTGAGCTATATCAGTTGCTTAGCTTCTTTCGAAATAACTTATTTTGAAATTGGGAATGTCTACACAGCACTTATTTTGAAATAGAGCACTCTTCTTCTGACTTCCCTTACTTCTCGTACAATGAGGAGACAGGAGCTAGAGTCAGAGGTCCTCCAGCTTGACAGTATTTTGACATTATTTTGAAATAATTGCCTGCTGTGTAGACGGAGACTAAGTTATTTCGAAATAACTCTAGTTATTTCAAAATAATGTTGCTGTGGAGACGTACCCATAGTGAATAGCTATGGAATAACCAGTCTGTGGAAGAAGTTTCTTTCTGACCTCATCATTTGTGATTGGATTTTTCCTTGAAGCAGATGGGTTTCTCTCTCCATTTCTTTCCACATTATCAAAGAAAATGCACATTTTCTCATTATTAATATAAATGTTTAATCCTCTTTTGAATTCTGCTAATCTCTTTTCCAGTGATATCTTCTGGCACTGAGTTCCAGAGGTTGGCTTTTGTCATTTTAAATGAACTTCCTCTTATTCTTTTATTATGAAGAATGGCAAATAGAAGAGCTCCATTTACCAACTTTCCATCATTCATTATTTTCTCCTTGGCTATAAAGACCTCTTCTTATCTGACTTCTTTCTAGACAAGTCCAAATCTTTTTAATCTGTCCTCAGATACTACTCTTTTCAGGTCCGTAATAATTTTTCCATCCATCTCTGAAACCCCTGTATTTATGCTAGATATTTTTGAACTAGTGACCAGAACTGAACCCAAAGTATTTTCAGGTCAAGGCCAAGATTTATATAACTGTTTTATAGCAGTTTAAGTATCATTTGCTGTCAGACAATCTATTATTATTTATATCAAGGTAGCACCTAGAAGCTCTAATCATGGATAAGAACTCTTTTGTGATAGATGCTGTGTACACAAGAAAATACCCTTCCCTACCCACAAGGATTTTACAATCTAAGTATAATGCAAGAGACAACATATGGATACAGTCAGTCAGATGAGGCAATACAAGGAAACAATGGGGCAGTGTTGGTTAGAAGGATAGGCACACCAGCAGCCTAACCATTCCCAAGGTTTTTTTGTAGACAATGCGGCAAAAGAGAGTTTTGAAAAAGGATGATGTGTTAGTTTTGTGGATGTTTACAGGAAGCTTCTCCCAGATATGAGGGACTGCCTGGGAGAAAGCAGGAAGGTACCTGCTGAAAAATTAACAAGTAGACAATGAAAGCAAACATTGTTGGGTGATCAGAGGTGGGAATCGACCACTTGACACTGAATGAGAAATGATGGGTAAGGTGGGGTTAGACATGAAGGGACTTCCAAGTGAAAATGAGTGGCTTATGTTTTATCTTATCTCTTCCTACATCACAGGACATTGTAAGGCCTAATATTTGTCAAGCACTTTCAGAAAATTCAATAAAATATGCTGTATAAGAGCAAAGCACTATCAAAATATTATCTCATATTTGGAACATATGTGTTGTCTGGATCAGACAGAAACAAAACCAAAATCTCTGTCTGTGAATAATCTGCATACCTATTTAGAGTAGTCTTTTGAGACTTAGCTATCAGAAGATTGCAAACAGTATAATCTTAACATATGTTGAGTTAGATGCGACAGACCATCAGTGGCTAAATGTTTGCATCACTGGACTTCTAATCTGTGAGCATGATACCATTTACATGTTTTGTTAGTCTTTAAAGTGCTACCAGAGTATTTGTTGTTTTTTAAGTTTATCCTGTTCATCGGCTACCCCCTGAAGCTTCTAATCTGTGGTTATTCTAAATCTTGTGCTAGATTTACTTATCTTTAGTACCACTCAGTCAATGGAGTTTTACCAAGGATGAATGTAGCTCTGTATATTTTTACTTGTAGAAACTACTGAATCACCAAAAGACATTTAATAAGATTTTATAAATCAACCCAGAATTATCGGAGCTCAGAATTGTTATTAGTAATGACAGTGAACTTTTTACTTGTGTAATGCAGATAAATAGGTTGGTTTACTGAATTAGTCTGTCTTCAAATACTACTGAGCATAGTTACACTTGATGGTAAAACTCTATATTGATTTTCAACAACACCTGTTAGCCACATAGACCTTAAACTCAGAACATGAACACAGCAGAATGGCAGTTGAAGTGTATCTTAGAAATTATGTACCGGATCCTCCTCTGATATATATCAACACAGCTTCACTGAAGTCTATGTCAGTTACCCTCTGGCTAGACAACCTTGGCCTGGGACCAGAACAAAAGGTAGTACAGAATCCCCCCAAAATGAGTTTTTTCCACAGTAGCCAACACCAGATTGAAAAAAAAAGGACTGTTAAAAGGGGCTAGTGTGAGGTTAATATGACTAATACCACATAAAGTAACCAGTATAAATTAGTGCCTGAATCCAGGGCACAAAGCTTTCTCTGTCACAAATCAAAGAATTATAATACTGTACATTAAACTAGAATGCATAGAAAAACAGTTACATAACTGTATGTACATTATTGCATTGTAAGGAAATAAATTCAGTCCTTAAATTGTTACTAAACAGCTACAAATTCCTCCTTTTTTCTCCTTGTTTTATCAGGAACAGAGATTGTGCGTATGTGCCAAAGGAAGGCAAATATGTATTAGTCAGGTTGCAGGTTCAGGACTCAAGCCTATGACAGTATCTCTAATAAAATACAGTCTATTTCATATCCGTTTTTTGTGGCCTGCACAACTTATAATTATTGCCAGCAGGCAAAAAAAAAAAAAAAAAAAAAAGCAAGAAAAAAAATCTTCTCTGATTTCTAACAAATGGTATGAAAAAGATAGGCAGAGTGTATTAGAAACAGTGTTTGGATTAAAGCTAGTGGAATGAATTGTACATATACTGAAAGACAGTAAAACCTTAGGAAGATCTTATAAAACTTCCATTACCTCACATTAGATAGAGGTTTTATAAGATCAAAAATCCTAAAGCAGAAACAGATTCAGCCTTCAGGGTCCTTTGCAACTTGGACTATGCAATTACAGGTGCTGCATATGATACAAAGCTGAAGGCGCTATTTATTTATTTATTTATTTTTTTGGAGGCAGAGTAGTTGCATAGATTGAAAACTGCTTCTTGTTTTCTTTACTCTATGTGCTCTAAGTGGTGTATTCTGTGGTTGCTTAGGAATGCATGGGTTTCAGAAAACTGACTCCAGGATCAATGGCAAAATCATCAGTTTGGTGCAACTCTCCCAAACCAATCATATCAAGTCAGCAGGAAATTTGATTCCAAATGCTTTCTGATTGTCTATTCTCTTAGATTCTGGAAAGCCCAGAAACGTTCACTATGGTATGATTCAGGTACTCAGAATAAAATCTTTGAGTTTGGGCTGCATTTTTCACTATCAAATAAAAATGGAGATGCTTTTGGGATCAAAAGTAGAACTGTAGGATTTCTGTATATTGACAACTATTCACTTTTGGAGGCCTTTAGGCAGAGTTGCACGAGGTCACAAGTAACAATGAGTTTGACAGTACCCAGTTTTCCCCGTGTTTAAGAGACATAGTCATGTTAGTCTGTTTTGGCAAAAACAAGAAGGCCCACGAAAGCTCATCATCTAATAAACCATCTTGTTAGTCTTTAAAGTGCTACATTGTCCTGCATTTTGCTGCAAGAAGTCCAGTGGCTCTTTGAGGACTAACAAATTTATTAGGGCAGTAGGGCATAAGTTTTTGGGAGCTACAATTACTTCCTTAGATGCAA
Organism: Pelodiscus sinensis; assembly: GCF_049634645.1. Taxonomy (NCBI): domain Eukaryota; kingdom Metazoa; phylum Chordata; order Testudines; family Trionychidae; genus Pelodiscus; species Pelodiscus sinensis. Next base: position 6,779,482 of record NC_134719.1, on the reverse strand, counting down.
AAGAGAAAGAAAGAAAGAAAGAAAGAAAGAAAGAAAGAAAGAAAGAAAGAAAGAAAGAAAGAAAGAAAGAAAGAAAGAAAGAAAGAAAGAAAGAAAGAAAGAAAGAAAGAAAGAAAGAAAGAAAGAAAGAAGGGATACAGAGATGGGAGCGTGACATTGGTGCTAATTAAATCAGTGGTGAGAAAATGACAATACTTGAAAGGGAAATTACCTATTGGTTGTAGTTACCACAAAGCCACCATATAATTTGGTCCAATTAGTCAGGATTCCATTATAGAGATCTACACAGATGAGAATAGCAAGAGCATTGCAGGTTAAATATGAAGCATTGACAGTACAGCGGTGGAAGAGAATCTTCTTTCATTATTGTCTGTGACTATATAGCTAGTCACATTACGAGAAATGAGGTTCCTCTCTTTTCCTAAGTGCTACCATTCTGTCTCACTTGGATTTTTTAAGATTCTGGACAAGGCCTGTAAATTTTGATTCTGCATGAATCTGGATATTTCCATTTATTTATGCTTGTTTTTGTGGGCTTTTTGTTTATTCCCTCAAGGAGCTGTGAATAACAAGAGCTACTCTTTTAAGATGTTAACAGTATTTTAATTCCTGGATGTTCATAAGACAAGAGCTAACTTTTCCAAAAGTGCCTAAGTGATTTGAGCATTTTAGAAGCCTTTTAAAGTGAAACTTAGTCTTCTAAGTCACTTATGCAATTCTGTAAATTTTACCATAGGTCTTGTTTTAACGGGGTGTCATAAAACAGGTCTTAAAGAATTTGAAAAAACATGAAAATATGTAAACGCAGCCACAAATAAATGTAGGTGTTGGCTATGAAACAAAGTTTTTTTTTCTTTAATTCACACCTATAATTATTTGGATACAAGCCTGTGGGGATGCTCACATTGATAGTGTCCGCACATAGACTTGCATCCAGACAACTGAAAGTGTGAACTACAACGGATATCATTCATTTTGTTTCCATTTAGACAAGCTGCTACAAGACCATGCGCCTGCCCCTAAATATACAGTTCTACTAAGGCTATGTCTAGACTGCAAGCCTCTTTCGAAAGAGAGCGTCTAGACTGCACGCGGAACTTTCGAAAGAGCAAGCCGCTTTTTCGAAAGAAAGCACCCAGTGAGTCTGGATGCTCTCTTTTGAAGAAGCCCTATTTACATTCAAGAACGCCTTCTTTCGAAAGAAGCACTTTCGAAAGAAGGCGTTCTTCCTCGTGAAATGAGGTTTACCGCCGTCGAAAGAAAAGCCGCGTTCTTTCGATTTAATTTCGAAAGAACGCGGCTGCAGTCTAGACGCAGGTGAAGTTTTTTCGGAAAAAGGCTACTTTTCCCGAAAAAAACCCTGAGTCTGGACACAGCCTAAGAGTCTTGACCTGAACTATTTAGTGAAATACTCTTCCTTTCTCCATTGGTAATATGATATTACTCTTTCAAATTTTTTTTTGCTACACCTGTGAAATTGCTGTAAAATACAGAAGTTCCTTTTTTATTATTTCAGCGAGAGCCTCAGAAGTGAATCCTACAGACAGAAGCACAGTAAGAATCCTTCCCATCCGTAACAGGCACCGTTTTCTCACTGTGTTGTTATTGATGTGGACACCAGATCCAAAAGCATTTTTAGTAAAAGGGCTGATGTGAGAAAAGAAAACCCAGTGGTTTTCACAGGCAAGCCAACACTCATTGGCATGCTTCCAACAGATGCTTTCGCTGGCGCTGATGCCCCATAAGCACTGAATTCATTTTCTGATACCATTGCTATTTATGATTCTCACGCGGGACACAATCAACATTCATCTTTCTCTCAGGACAAGTAAACAGGCCAAGACCAATACTAACATTGAGTCTGCTGTTACCATTACTCAGGACTAGATTTATTGGCATTGTATCTTTCAAAATAACAGGAGGCAGGTCAAAGCTGCCCTTTCTAGCAGCTGTTTAATAAAGCTTCCCTCCCAATCTTGCCTTCATATTCTAATCACTAATCAACCAGTTTGGCAGAAGAGCCCACAGGGAATCTGGATCACATGGAGGAATATAGAACTGATTACGTGCCTTTTAGCTATAGCCGATATTATTGACACACTGTCTAAAGCTATCATGACTCCAAGTCTCCATCTCCTTCCCCAACTGAATCTACTCTTTATCTTTCAAAGACGCTTATCGATGCAGGATAATATGATGCTCTGGTGTCTTGTGGTGACCTGGGATCCGGTCTTCCATTTAAAAAACCTGGATACAAAGAGAGAGTATTTCTCAATCTAACTGTTTGAGAGACACTATCTGTAAAAAAAGTCCAGTAATCTAAATATTGGATGTCTAGAAACCTCAGTTAAGTAAAAATTGGGGAATTGCTTTACTCTTTACAATAACATCAACCTGCATAAAATACCAGTAGTTTCTCTTTCATCGATATCTGACCCTTCTGAGAATTTCTCTTTTTAAACAAAAAAACAAACAAGCAAACAAACAAACAAAGGAGTATTGTGAGCAAGACATGAAAAGTCATTCTGATGCTCTACTCTGCACTGATTAGGCCTCAATTAGAGTATTGTGTCTAGTTCTGGGCACCACATTTCAATAAAAATGTGGAGAAATAGGAGAAGGTCCAGAGAAGAGCAACAAGAATGATTAAAGGTCTAGAGCATGGGTTGCCAAACTGGAGAGTGTGCCCCCCGGGGGGGGGGTGAAGAAATTCTGGGGGGGCATGAGGTGACCCAGCCCCACCCCTCGTTAATCCCCCCCCCCCCCAAGTTTTGCTGCTATTTTTGTTTTTCATTCCCGGTCAGTTCCTTTTTTTTTCTCAACAAGTTTTTTTTTCGGGGTTGGGGGGATGTGACGGTTTCTCAGAAATAAAAAAAGGGGCATGATGCCAAAAAGTTTGGAAACCATTGGTCTAGAGAACATGATCTATGAAGGGAGACTACAAGAATTGGGCTTGTTTGGTTTGGAAAGGAGAAGACTGAAAGGGAACATGATAGCGGTTTTCAGGTATCTAAAAGGGTATCACAAGGAGGAGGGAAAAAAATTGTTCTCCTTGGCCTCTGAGGATAGGACAAGAAGCAATGGGCTTAAACTGCAGCAAGGGAGGTTTACATTGGACATTAGGAAAAAATTCCTAACTGTCAGGGTGGTTAAACACTAGATGGTTGCCTAGGGAGGTTGTGGAATCTTCATCTCTGGAGATATTTAAGAGCAGTTAGATAGATGTCTATCAGGATGGTTTAGATGGTACTGGGTCCTGCCATGAGGGCAGGTGATTGGACTCAATGACCTCTTGTGGTCCCTTCCAGTTCTAGTATTCTATGGTTTTATGATTCTATGAAAGGGTAGAGCCATCAGGGGCTAAGCCTGCAGCAGATCCAATCTCCTGGTAATCTGAGTGTAGCTGGTCCTGACAGAATCCGTATGTGTCATGTGATTGGTGGAAATATCAGCAGACTGACACGTAAGCTGGTTAACCACCACAGTTCAATGGCTGCTCATTGAATTCCTAACTCAGGGTATGTCTACACTACCACCCTAGTTCGAACTAGGGTGGTTAATGTAGGTATTCAAAGTTGCAAATGAAGCCCGGGATTTAAATATCCCGAGCTTCATTTGCATCTTGCAGGGTGCCGCCATTTTTAAATCCCCGTTAGTGCGGACTCCGTGCCCGCGGCTACATGCGGCACAGAGTAGGTAGTTCGAATTAGGCTTTCTAACGCGGAGTAATGGTAGTTTGAATTAGAAAGCCTAATTCGAACTACCTACTCCATGCTGCGTGTAGCCACGGGCACGGAATCCACACTAACGGGGATTTAAAAATGGCGGCGCCTGGCAAGATGCAAATGAAGCCTGGGATATTTAAATCCCGGGCTTCATTTGCAACTTCGAATGCCTACATTAGCCACCCTAGCTTGAACTAGGGTGGTAGTGTAGACATACCCTCATAGCCATGAAGAAGTGTGGTGTACTATGTCCCTGTGTCAAGTTTTGAACACAGTGATCATCTGAAATTGCGACTCTTTTCACTTATTAACAAACTCTTTCAGATGCTGATCTGGGCTAAGACTTTTGCTAAGCTGGAATTCCTTAGGTCCAACAGCATAGTTTGAATTATGGAAGGTGGTAATTAGAGGACAGTGTTCCTGACCCAATTTGATCAATTTGAATATTTAGTTAAGCCTTTGGACTGTGAAATGCTTCTGCGACATTCTAGCACTTCATCACTGATATCTTTTGGGATGTATTGGACCGGTTTCTGGTTATTAGCTTAGATGATATTCTTGTTTTCTTCCAAAAACCTGGCACTTCATGAGCAACATGTATTCTGTGTTCTCAATTGACTATCAAAACCATTGTTTTGATAAACTGGAGAAATGTGTTTTTGACAAAGACACAGTCAAGTTCCTCAGCTTTCTCGTTTTCTCTGAATGACTAGCAGTGGACCCATTAAAGGTATCTGCCAGAAGGATGTAAGAGGTGTTCAGATGTTTCTTGTCAATTTCTACAGGCAAAAGATTCTCTCTTCTAGTAGCCTTGATAACTAGCCCCTTCTCCAAAAGGGATCACTTTGTCTGGTCACTGGAGGCACAGTTTGTGTTTGATCAGCTGAGGAAATCTTCTCCCTCAGCTCCTGTTCTTGTGCACTCACATCCTACCCGCCCAACACCAGAGGGGGATAAACTGTGGCCCATGGAACACATCTGACCCATGAGACCCCATTTGTCTGGTTCTCAAGCTCCTGCCATGGGAGGCTAGACCCTGGACTCTCCCCTTCTGTCTCTGCTTCCCTAAGCATCAGCTCACTGCGCCATCAGTGACAGTGCTCCAAGAAGCATAGCTGTGACCTCTGGCTGGATGGTGTGGCTGTAGCGCCACCAGCCCCAGTGCAGGGGATGGAGAGCAGGAGGTTTGGATGAGGGGCTGGATAGGGGGTGAGCGGTCCCAAAGGAAGGTAGGTAACAGGGAGAAGAGAGGGGATTGGATAGGGGACAAGATGTTCCAGGGACAGTCAGAGGATGGGGAGCAGATGATTCCTTCCCTACCTCACCTTGTATACAAATTTGGAACCACAGTGTGGCCTTCAGGCAAAAAAGTTTGTCCACCCCTGAACTACACCATAGAGGCAGTTACTTTGAACTTGACCATCAGAGCTATTCCGTCACAACACATTGGACCTCATAAGCAACTTCATCCCTAGACTTTATATTGATGAAAAACAATGCTGTGAGAAGAATTACAGTATTTTGGACAACAAATGTCTTGTGATAAAGGCTGTATTTGACTGACACACCTTGCAAAAGGAGCTCGGGTCCCAGTCTAGTTTCTTTTGAAACACAAGTCGCTGAAATTTATTCAAACTACTCATAATCTTAACCAGAGACAGTTCACTGATCACTTTAGTTTGCCAGATTGGACTTCATCATCACCTCCTGCCCTGGTTCTTGGAATAAAAAAGCAAATGTCCTATCGCAAAAGGATGAATTTGCTGAGTCAGTCACAGCTCCCTTGACAGCTGTTTTATGCCCTTCACATTTTATCTGAGGATCAAAAAACAAGGACTTGATGTCCCCTGGCTGGTTGCTGCTTCCCCAAAATCTCCAAGCTCTGTCAGACACTACATGGTTCTGCAATTCTGCCTCGGTGGAGTTTTATTTGAAGGGTGGTCAACTTTATCATGGAAAGTGCCTTAACATCCGAGAGGACCAACTCAGACTTGTGTTGTTAAAACTGTGTCACACTATGCTAGCTGCTGGCCTCTATGACCATTCCATTACCTAGAGTTACAGATTTTCTGCTGACTAGGGTTGAGTACCAATGTTAAGAGGTACATTAGGTCATGTGATCTGTGGGAACAAGTATGCCCATGCCTAACCACTGGATCTTCTCCTGCCTTTGCCTACCCTGTCTTGGCTCTGATCCTTGGTATTCTTGGATTTCATCATCAAGCTACCTTTCTTGGAAGGCTGCACCATCATCTTTGTCACATAGATCTCCTCACTAAGAGTATGTCTAGACTGCATCCCTCTGTCAGCAGAGGGATGCAGATTAGGCAGGTCGACATTGCAAATTAAGCGGGGATTTAAATATCCTGCACCTATTTTGCATAAAAATGGCCACCGTTTTTGCTGACTCGGCACTTTGTCTGCAAAAAGCAGCAGTCTAGAGGGGGATCTGTCGAGAAAGAAAGCCTTTTTCAACAGATCCCTTATGCTTCCAGCCTATGGGATATTCTAGGGGCTTTCCTGTTGAAGCTGTTCCGCTTTCTATAAATAATTAAATATACATTGGGGTCTGAGAGAGTGAGTGTGACTCCCAGATTTAGATGCCTAACTCCCTTTGAGGGGTGGGTCATCAGCTACACGAACTTTTCCTATTGGCTAGCTTAAGTCTGTGCTGGCTTTTGTGGATCCGTCTTATGCGGCTAACATTCCCTGTCCATTGTGCTGGGAGCTTGGGCACAGTCAGGGCTGTGACTTCTACTAGATGGCACAACAATTATGTCCCACTTTTGAATCCCACCCAAAGTGTACCTCCTTTTTAAGAGTAAATCTGAGGTTACTATCAGTTGTTTTCTTGCAAAATCAACATAGATGTCCAAGGTTTTTGTACCGCTATGAAGTAATCTCTTTAAGAACAAATTATCTCAAAGGAATTGATACTCAAAGCCAACATGGTTACCTCAGTCCTTTACTTCCTCAAGAGACTTCATCATCCCAAAGAGATATTGTCCATTCCAGAAATTAGATGGAAACAATTATCATAATCCTCATTAATTTAGACACTTTGGCTACGTCTACACTACGAGTTTTCTCTGCAACAAATATGCAAACGAGGGACTCATTTGCATGAGTCACGATCTCATTTGCATATTTTCTTCTGATCCGGTTTTGCACTGGTTTTTTTGCACAAAAACAAGCAGTGTGGATGTTTTCTTTTTGGGCAAAAAACCCTTTTTCCACGAGATTGGTATATCTCCTTTTTTGGGCATAAGGATCTTGTGGAAAAAGGGGGTTTTGTGCAAAAAGAAAACATCCACACTGCTTGTCTTTGCACAAAAATCCCAGCGCAAAAACAGATCAGTAGAAAATATGCAAATGAGATCACAACTCATGCTAATGAGTCCTTCCTTTGCATATTTTTTGCCGAGAAAACTCATAGTGTAGACGTAGACGTTCTAAACATTGGCTATTTACATATCTATGTAAATCTGCCAGACCTCACTCATATCCAATACTCCCATATCCTACTAGTGGTTTCACTTTTCTTGATCTCTGGAAGTTGTTCAGTTAGAGAATGTCAGGAAAGAATGAGTGTCTTTCTTACATAATTCAAAAAAATAGAATGTCCCAGAAAGATGTGAGGTAGAGAGTCTTTTAAGAGACCTGCCTGTCCCTTTTTCAGTTTAAATGTCTTCTCCGTATGCATTTTCCTTAGATGTGTCTTCCAAGCTTCTGTTTCTGAAATATCTTAAATTAATTGTTTTTCAGAGAATAAATAGTGTGTATTCAACATTCCAACTTATTTTTTTCATTGCTATATAGATTATACTCATTAATGTTCACTTACATTCCAGTCGTTAGACCCACCTTCCCAAGAAGGTTTCCATTACTTGATCATATTATGTGTATAGTGCAATTTCTAATTCATCTTGCTTACTTCCCATGTTATTCGCATTTGTGAAGTGTGACTTAAACACGTTCATGTTCCTTTTTTATTCTCAGTTTTTCTGTGTTGTATCTTTTAAGACATGTTCATCCTTAAATAGAGTTGGCACTAAGTCAAAAGCATATGAAGCCATGGACTACACAAGATATGGCTTTTTCTTATAGGAGCAGGAACTTTTTCCAATGAAAGCACCAAGTGACAGCATGGTTCCTCTGCACAGATCTTTTAATCCCTGGATATTTAACACTTGCCTCCTACATAATATACTCAGTATAACTAAGTGAAGACATGATGCAAAAATCACGTGTGTGCTGCATCTCCTCCGAAGTGTTGTTAGTCAGATAATGACATTGCAGCCTGGTTAATAGTTTTGTGGCTCTGTTTTTATTATTCTGTTCTGAAATTGCTACTAAATTATTATTAGGATACAAAGGCTGCTAATCCCTGCATCATTTACCTTGGCCACTTACCTCGGATCTGGCCCACAGCTGTTAAAAGAACTGAAGTCTATTTTCTGACAAGTTCTTTACAATATATTTTTTTTTACATTTTCTGCATAGGAAAAATCTAATTGTTCAAGCCTTTCAAGTGACTATTTGTAAAATGGCCTGGTCTGTAATTTATTCCTGTGTGTTTGGGATCAAATGCAATTTCTGCTTGGAGGATTTAAAAGCAATTGTTTCGTCCAAACTCCTTCTCCCTTTAGCCATGTTAACAGTGCCTAAGGTTACTGTAGACCAACATTGATAAAACTCATTTTCTGATTTAGAAATGAAGTCTGATATCAAACACTCTATATGCACTCTAGGCTCCCAGTATGACAGAATCCTTTTTGTCTTGAGTTGACAGTCTATAGTCTCTGAAATATTAACTTACACTGCAATATGCTATCCTCTGCCTCCCTCCCCCCACTTTTCAAGTTTGCTCATATGTAAACATTTGAGAGATGTGATATGAATGGCAACACAATATGCAGCATTTAGTAACAGAGAAGGAATGAAACCTCACAAAAATGTGAATCTCTACAACCACCAATAAACGTCTTCTTTCTTTAAAATCATAAAGCAGTGTTCTTTTGGACTTATCTTTACTCTGAGACACCTAAATAATATTAGCCATTCATCAACCATTAGCATCATATTGGAGCTCATGAATTTATGGTAGGGCCCACGTAAATACCTAAGAGAGATCTTCACATCATCCATGTGATGTATATTTCTATAGGTGATGAACTAAGTCTGCAAATTGCAGAAGATTACACAAGAAGTCCATGACAGAGATGTTAATTAATCTCCTGAGCCCCAGTCCAGTGCCTTAACTACAAGACCATGTCATCCCCTGGATTTCACTAAGCAGAAGTCTGGCTCCTTCCTCTCAGATATGGACCTGACTTCATCAGTCCATGCCTTTGTCACCTTGAGACTAGACTACTAGAAAGTACACTATTTAAAGAGGTCGTGGTCTTTCTACAATGAAAGAAAACAAACAGCATGATGTATTGCCATTAAATCAGGGCTCTACTCTTGCTGTATTGCTAAAAAATTAAAGCTCAAAAAATCCATGGTGAGAATCTGCAAGCCAGCATTTTCAGGCCTTAAAACACTTCACTCCCCAACACAGACTCAACTGTCATGTTAACTAAGTTGTGTAAGAGACAATCACGGACTTTGCTTATCCATAATAAATGAATGCCACTCTAGATTATTCACCTATCTAATTCGGTATGGAAGTATATGTGACTGCACCAATACCATGTAGTAGTAAATAAATTTAGTTCTTGCACATCAGAGACCAAAATCTGCTCTCCAATACATGTGTGTGTCAGATTGAAAACTTGCAAACTGAGGGAAGAATCTGACCCAAAGAAATAGAATGGTTTAGTATTAGCACAGTAAAATCCTCCTAATTGATGGAGGCCCTTCTGTCCAGGTAAGTGAAACGCTCATAACAGAAACAAAGAACAGGACTATGTAGCACTTTAAAGACTAACAAGATGGTTTATTAGGTGATGAGCTTTCGTGGGCCAGACCCACTTCCTCAGATCAAATAATGGAAGAAAATTGGCACAACCATATATACCAAAAGATACAATCAAAAAAATGAACACATATGAAAAGGACAAATCAAGTTTCAGAACAGGAGGGAGCTGAGGAGGGGGGGGAGGTAAATATCTGTGAGCTAATGATATTAGAGGTGATAATTGGGGAAGCTATCTTTTGTAATGGGTAAGATAATTAATGTATTTGTTTAGACCAAGGCATAAAGTGTCGAATTTAAGCATGAATGACAGTTCAGAGGATTCTCTTTCAAGTCTGGTGTTAAAAGGTCTTTGAAGCAGGATGCAGGTAATCAAGTCGTTGAGATAAGGAGAGAGAAAAAACTCTCGGGCTACATCTACACTGGCAGCTTCTTGCACAAGAACTGTTTTGCTGAAGAGTTCTTGTGCAAAAAGTCTTCCACGAGAGCGCATCTACACTGGCATGTGCTTTTGCTCAAGAGATGTGCTTTTGTGCAAGAGTGTCTATGGCACTGTGGCAGTGTGGATGTGCTCTTGCTCAAGAAAGCTCTGATGGCCATTTTAGCCATAGGAGTTTCTTGCGCAAGACATTCATGCTGCCTGTCTACACTGCCCTCTTGCGCAAGAGCTCTTGTGCAAGAGGGCTTATTCCTTGTGGGGAGAGGAATAACTCTTCCGGAAGAAGCCCTGTTTTCCAACGCTGTACTGTAAATTTACTTGCACAAGAAGCCACCAGTGTAGACGTAGCCTCGGAGAAAAATCAGAGCCAACATGAGACATACTGTTACTATTTATAAAAGGGTTGTGGCCTGTCTTATAACACCCTGCTCCCATTGGACCTGGCTGTACTCTTGGGCTACGTTTACACTGCACAGTTATTTCGGAATAAACGATTCCGGAATAGTTATTTCAAAATAGCTTAATTCGAAATAGTTCATCTACACTGCAAGGAAGCCTCAAAATTAGTCCAAGGCAGGCTTCCCTAATGTAGACCTGCTATCTTGATTTAGAGCCCCAGGAGAAATAACTTAGAATGGCTCTGGTGAGGGGCTGTTTTAAAACAGCAGAAGTGGAGTGTCTACACATGCCTTATTTCAAAATAGCTATTTCAGAATAGGCGTTGTTTTTCATAGAACGAGGTTTACAGAAGTCGGACTAAGCCGTCCGTTATTTCGAAATTATTTCGAAATAACAGAATTGCTGTGTAGGCACTCTCATAGTTATTTCAGAATAATGGCCGCTATTCCAAAATAACTTTGAGTGTAGACACATCCTTGCTGACTTAGTCCATTCCCTGCCTTAGTTGTGTCTGAGCTCTCTCAAGGAATCTAGGGAAGCATTTTCCAGAATTAACAAGCCAACCGAATCCTTGCAGATTCTTCCCTCAAAGCCTATGCAGGCCAAATAGTCCCTTGCCTACAACTGTCCCTCACATCTGTAACTTCAGTAGCCAGAATTCCCTGCTTCTTACCTCAGAGCCTCAGCAATAAAAGACTCCACACAGGTTTCCTTCTGTCCATGTGGTATCTGGTGACATTCTCCTCTGCTGTAACTCCAATAGTTTTCCCTTGGGTGCACGGCCCTTCTCCCCTCAGCTTTCTGAAGTGCTGAAACCCCCTCCTCTATTTCTTTCTTTCCTTTTTTTTATAATTAAATTCCAGCTCTGACTCAGCTGCTATGGGGAGGGCTAATCCTCTGACTACAGAACTGTATCCCTTATACCTTCACACTGTTAAACAGCGGCTATCGGTGCTTAATATTATTTGAGTTTAAATCGGTCCTCTCAGAGGCATCTTGATTAAGCACATCCTTTTGAGATACATGGTTCTTTAATAAATGGTGCCTAGTACTTATCTGCATAGTGCTCCACCAACTTTAATCGGCATAATGCCCCGTGTGTCATTCTTCATTAGAATGGCGGGGGGGGGGGGGGTCTGTCTTTGCAGAGGTCCAGCTGAAAGCACTCGTTGACGGCTCTTAGCGTTCTGGCTGCTCAGCATCTCTGAAAATAGACCCTGTGTGTTTTTATGAGCTCTGAGTAATAATCAGTTGTTTCTTCAGATTGTGACTGGTCAGCCTTGACCTCCTCAGTGCCTCACGGTGACTCTTAATCGTGAGCCTTCTTCACTTAAATCTATCAAGTGACATCCAGTGGTCCAGAAGCGGCTCTTCCCAAGGCAGTGTGAGACCTCCATCTTCACTCCATTGACCTTACTATTGCTGTGGTTAGATTGCTATGAGCAACCTTAAGGTCCAGAATGGTGTTCAGAATTATAAGGAGCACAGTGTTTTGACTTCCTTACATTTTAGGAAGTCAAATGCTTTAAAAACAATTCCTACCTGAAACTGTATGACACATTCAAAAAGGAAACAAAACAATGCAACCAATTATTAAAAAGAAAAGAAGGCAACATATCTAGGAGCTCATTGTTTGAACAAGCAGAGAGTTGCTTCTGAAAGGGTGGGGATGAGGGGAGAGTCGGTCTGTCTTCACAACTGCACACATATTTGTGATATGCCCTAAACTAACGATATCTCTAGTATCTTTTGGTTTGGGGAGGAAAGGGAAAAAATGAATGGCATTCTTTTTTACTGCTGAAGAAATTCACAGTCTTGATCTTTTACCAGAATTCAATAGCATCTTCCCCGACCAAATAAGACTTACTACAGAAGTAGAAGAAAACCGTCAAATCCTATTTCTTCATACCCTGCTTCAAAGTTACTCTGACAAATCCATAAGCACATCTTGGTATCCGAAGGACACAACATCAGACGGTCTATGCTGTTTTTATCTGCTCAGGCCCTATCAGTGTAGGGCCTGGCAGATAGCTTCATTAAATATATGATGCCACAAAAAAGAAGCTGAAATAACATGAAAGGTCTGCCCTAAACCCATAAAAGCTAGGAAATTCAGAGGTAAGACTGAAATGCTGCCTTTGACTTTCCCTGCCATGCCTATGTAGTGTCGAACTTCTGACTAGGTGTTTTTTGTTCGTAGCTTGCTATCTGCAAGACAAATAAAAGATATGTTGAGTTGCACTGGAAGGCCCACAGAAGTATTAACGTAGGCAGCTGTTTTGTTTGCATCTGACTGACATGCCTGGGTGTGAGTGTGACTTAGGAAAGGGGGATGCACTGTATAGGATTGGAAAAGGGGTCAGACACGTGGGTCATCCTGCATTTAGAAAGTTATTGATACACCATCATCGTCTCCCAGGAGACAGAGAAGGAAGCAAAGGTTGGCATCATTAGTGGAAATCTCCCTTTGTGCCCTCTTCCATGCATGGAGTGATTATTGAATCCCAGTGCACTAACCCATCTCATTCACTTGTTTTGGGGAATCCTACAGACCCTGACACATCACTCCGATACCATCTCAATGCTAACATTTTACCAGAGTGGCACTACAGTTAATAATATACCCTATATTCAGTCCTGCCTCTGGGGCTGCATCTTGCCTTGCTTGTGCCTCTCTTTTACATGCAGGCTCTTTGGGCGAGGGAGGGTCTTTATTTATCTTCTTCAACACTTAAATATTAGGTGTTGCAAATACTGTACTGTACTGTACTGTGTCGCAAATACTGTGTTGCAAATACTGTACTATCTGCTTGCAGTTTTCTCCATCTGGGAAGTGGCAGAATTTGCCGTCATGGAACAAGTCTCCAGAATGGCTCCTTCGCTGCACGGATCCACTCTGGCATGCATGGATCTAAGTAATCAGCAGGAGGACAGACCATTAGTATGGAGAATAGTGATAGAAATGTAGCCGTGTTAGTCTGGTGTAGCTGAAACAAAAAAACTGGACTATGTAGCACTTTAAAGACTAACAAGATGGTTTATTAGATGATGAGCTTTCGTGCGCCAGACCCACTTCTTCAGATCAAATATTAGAAGAAAATAGTCACAACCATATATACCAAAGGATACAATTAAAAAAATGAACACATATGTTCATATGTTTTCATATGTGTTCATTTTTTTAATTGTATCCTTTGGTGTATATGGTTGTGACTATTTTCTTCCACTGTTTGATCTGAAGAAGTGGGTCTGGCCCACAAAAGCTCATCATCTAATAAACAATCTTGTTAGTCTTTAAAGTGCTACATAGTCCTGTATTTTGCATCAGTATGGAGGCTTCTATACTGACTCCGGCACTTCTGGCAGCAAGGTTCAGAGAATTCTACAGATACCAGCTGCTCCCATAACTTCTCTGTCTATCACAGGATTTTATACTGCTGCCCATCACTGCAGTTACCTGACGGCCCTCCATGTAAGATCAGCAACCAAGTCCCACCCAGATTGCATGGTGGCTTTAGTGCTTCTTTCCTTTCCGAGTAAAATCTCTGATAGGGAAAGGGTTTTTAGGCTTTATTCATATCCTCTTTTGGTTGGGAGTGTCAGTGTTGTGAATGTCATTCTTATGGTAAAAAGACTCTCCATTAAATGGGGCGGCAAAAAGATATCACAATGCAGAGCAATATAAACCGTACTGAGTCAGTGGCGGGGTGTGGGTGAGAGAATGTAAGAGATGTTAGATGTATTCCTAGCGCATCCCTGGTTTGTCCCTCTCAAATGGGCACTGAGAGTTTTAAAAGGCGGGGGAGGGGGAAACAGGCCACAGAGATGGATTTCATTTCCTTTTACCTTGTCACTTGATGCAGTTTTAATATAACAACAGTGGTATATAAAATGGATGTTGACTCTGATGCAGGATTACTGAAAACTCAATTTTTGATTAAGCGCTTTTGTGTTTATTGAAGGAAAATAATAGGTAGATATGTATATAGATATGTTTGTATATGTTATAAATAACTTGCGTGTGAAAGTCCTGGTTTGCTGAAACAACGAGCATGTTTGTCCGAAGCAGCTTTACATCCTTTCCACTCATCTCTCAGCTCTTCATTTTTTCTATCTCTCTGACTCACTGATAACTGTAAAGTTAATAAAACAGTCTTTTACTTTTTGGTGTCATTTTTTTTTAAACCAAAGCTTTATTGTGCCTCCAGCCCACTTCAGAACATTGTGTGCATGCAAACATGAATGCGACGGTTATGCAGTGTTTGGGACTGTCGAGGTGGAAAAGCAGAGCTCATACTCAGGAGCTGCCCCTTGAAACATAAAAGTAATTTGAAGATCATCTGATTATTTGGATGTCGAATGAAATGTAAGGAAGGTTATTGCATTGTCGCTGTCACTACAATGAAGGCTGAGGAAATGAAGACTGTTAACTTTGTTCAACATCCCAGATTTTCCTGTATATCTTGAACAGCAGGCACTCTTTGCAATGCAAACTTACCGTGATGGCATCTGTTTAGCGCAATAAACATAAACCATAAACATTTTCTTCCATTGGTGTTTCACCCAGGAAAGTAGATGTGGCAGGAAATAATACAACCTGGGGCTGCACAAAATAGGTTGCTTTTCAGGGACTAGGGATCTACAGGAGAGGTCCCGTTTAAACCTGAAAATTAGGGTTTGTCTTAAAACATTGTAACTAATATGTTCCTAACCACTTGCATAGAATGGACTTAACATCTTTGAACATACATTAGCTGGCTGTGGCCAACCCTAGCCAGGAATCCAATGTTGCTAAGTGTATTTTTTTCTTAACCCATTTAGCACATTTCTTCTTACTGATGAAGGTGAATGGCTCCATCACAGATAATATGGTACTAGTAGCATTTACTAGTGCCCGCATGAGAGGCAGCCTGGTCCTATCAGAATTCAGGCCCGTGGCCAATTCTTTGACAAATTCAGTTTACACAGAGTCTTCGGTAAGACTTGAATAAGTAGTTCCTATAGTCAACAGAAGGATGTTTCCTTTACCTATATTTGATATCCATGCACAAATATGAAGCAAATCATTTATGCTCTAATTTGGTTTCTCTTAATCATTAATCATGCGGACAAGCAGTTGTCTAGCAGCTTAGAGAGGCAGAGTAAAAAAGGAAGATATGCCTACAGAAAGTGAAATATTCATGACTTGGATCTGATAAGGTTCTTATTATTAAATTAATTTAGTAAGAGTTTTCTTAATCTCTGGGAGATATGTACAGTCAGTCCTGATTTGTTAAAATTCATGGGTTACAAAATACCCAATTTGGTAACTGGATTTATCATCTGTTACCCAATTTGGTAACTGGATTTATCAGCTGTTACCAGGGGTGCCTTTCATTAGCTGTTTAATACTGTCAGATTGAAATCTCTGCTCCACAAGGGAGTCCCAGAGATGCCATGTGATTTGTCATTTCTAGGATTTATTGTAATGTGTATTTTTCGGCGCTGTTAAGAATGCATCTCCTATAAAGTGTTGCTTGCATTCTGTACTAGAGACAGGTTACTAGAAAACAAAAAATTGTATTGAAAGCCAAAGATAAGGCTTCACTGAGTAATATGGTTTATGTGTTTCTGATTCTATATGGTCTGTCTTGACATATATCACTGCTCATCACCATAATGCACACATGTTTCAGTGCCTTCAATAAAGATCCATAACATCCTAGATTAACTTCTCTCTTAATATGCCACGTTATTCTCTGATGTCAGAAAGTCTGGTTCTTCACTCTCTTACCCCGGGCTAAATCTACACTGCCCTTTCTTGTGCAAGAAAATATGCAAATGAGGTAAAGCGGTGAATATCGCTGCACCTTATTTGCATGCTTAATGAGCTGCCATTTTTGCGCAAGGGGCTTTTGCGCAAAAAGGAGTCATCTACACAGCTCCTTTTTGTGCAAAACCCCCCTCTTGCGCAAGAGCCATTCTTCCTGAAAAAAGCAGCAGAATGGCTCTCGCGCAAGAGGGGGGTTTTGCACAAAAAGGAGCCATGTAGATGGGCAGTGAGAGGTGACTGTAGACGTAGCCCCCATGTGATTATTTACACCTTTGCAAAAGAGAGTGTAAAAATACCAAGTCAGTAGCAGTTTACAATCACCTAACAATCACTTTGCACAGGAGTTAACGCCAACATAAGCCACATAGGGGACTGGTAACCTTGGGAGGAGAGTGTGCAAGAAGGGCCAGCCAGAGGTACAAAGAGAGGATATGCTGGAGCACCCTCTTTAGCAATTACTGGTTTGGTGGGAGCAGAGTGGGGTGGGGCACTTCCCGAGTACTACTACAAGTCACCTGTGTGGGCAGCCAAATGGCACAGAATCAGGGCATACCTTTGCTCATATTTTGGCATGCCCTTAATGTAAGTTAAGGCAACAGATTTGAGTGTTGACCTAGCTGAGTTCTTTCCCAGATGGTTCTTGTTGTATAAGTCCAATCTTCCACAAGGGTAGACAGTAATAATCCCAAATCAGTGCCTCATTCTAGCCAGCACACCATTTCCAATTTATGAGAGTTGAGCTGAGCCTGCATTCCCACCAGCACTTAACAATTGTGCTGCTCTTACCCTGTTCCAGCAAATAGGGAGGAGTACACCTCCCATAGCTATCACTGCCTATTTATTAATCTAGCATTGTCATGGACAGAGAAGTAGCACAATGCAATCCCCACCCCATGGAGCTTATAACTAGTTTATCATCATGCCACTACTAAGTGGTTGTCAAGGTAAAACACAGAAAAGAAGGGGAAAGGGAGAAATAGTCTATGAAGACAGCATGTTTCAAAGGGCTGAGATAATACAGTGGGTAGTTTTGTGTTCTCAGATTGAAGAACATCAGAACATAAGAACGACCATACTGGGTCAAACCAACGGACCATCCAGCCTAGTATGCTGTCTGCCAGAAATGGCCAATACCAGATGCCCCAGAGGGCAGGAACACAATCGGTAATCCTCATGTGATCCATCCCCTGTCACCCACCAACTGAGTAACAGAGGCTAGAGACACCATTCCTACCCATCCTGGCTAATAGCCATTGATGGACCTAACCTCCATGAATCTATCTAGTTCTTTTTTTGAACCCTATTAAAGTCCTAGCCTTCACCACATCCTCTGGAAAGGAGTTCCAGAGGTTGACTGTGCATAGTGTGAAGATAAACTTCCTTTTGTTTGTTTTAAATCTGCTATTAATTTCATTTGGTGACCTCTAGTTCTTATATTGCGGGAATAAGTAAATAACTTTTCCTTATGCACTTTTTCCACACCGGTTCTGATTTTATGTGTTCATAATTGTGATTTTATTTAATCTTTAGCTTTTTTATTAATATTCTGAAATGAGATGGACAAACACAGGACAGGAACAGAGGAGGGTCATAAAGCAGGCAGAGAGAAAGGAGAAATGAGGTGGGACTTGAAACTCACTTGACCATTGTTTTCACAGTGTATAGAAATCTTAAAAGATTGTGAAGTTAACTGTGTTCCAACTTTATAAAAGAGTTCCATAGGATATTTCTGAATTTATACGGTAGTTTTGCTGCCTGATCGAGAGCTAATTGGATGAAGTTTGCTACTTTTTAAAACTTTTTCAGTTCAATGAACAAAAACTTGCTAAAGAACTACAATATACCTTTTTTGTGTTCCAGTAACACTACAGCAAAATACCGTTTTTCCCTCCTTGTCATCATCACATTTTCTTTATTCATGTAACAGTAGGTGTCATTTTTCTTTAATTATGCCTAGCTATTATATGTTGCTTTTATTTGTGGAAGATGTTAGTTTCAGTGAAAATAATTTAGACAGTTCCATTTTTCAGGCAACAATACACTAAATCCTCTGCTTACAAATTGCAATTAGAGGAGATTTCTTTCTACAATCTAATCTGGCAGTTTCTTACTGGAAAGTAATGTTGAAACAAACTTTTTAGTGCAAAATTGAAGATGTAAGTATTCAAAGGAAATGTAATGAAGAAAACACACTTTTTATAGGTTGGCATTTTAAATGTCCTCTATTATGTATCAGTGTGGCAGCATATAGTAGTTATAACACTTTGGGAGTGAATACAGATTAATGCAACCTCATTTTCTATGCCAGAATTTACTTCCTAATGAGATCAAATCCACACACCCCCATCCAAGACTCAAAGCACTTTAGACATGTTTAGCTCATCAATGAGGTTTTGCTAACGGGTTTGTAGCCCTTGGTAATGACTTCTAATTTACATGACTAATTGTCCCGGGATAAATAGAGATGAGGTATTGCTCCAGAATAAGGCTAATCTGCATGCCTGCGGAAGGCTTGAACTGTATGTTTTATATAGATACAAAGCTTGGCAGTTCAATATTAACACTGTGACAAAAGGCAGGAAATTCAAAATGAAAGTGGTCTTCCATAACTGCTGTGATGGGCTGTGAGGGAAAGGCTAGTGTTGTGGTATAAAAACGTAAGATTTCTGCTAGGGTGACCAGATGTCCCAGTTTTTGTCATTACATTTGGGGCTTTTTCTTATAAGGCACCCCTTACTCTCCACCCCTCTCCAGATTATTCAGACTTGCTGTCTTGTCAAACTAATTTCAGCTTTTACCGTGGATGATATTATTTGAGTTTATTGCAGTCTGCATGAGTTTTGCACGTATTGTTTTCATAAACATATTTAAAAAAAAATTGCACCAGACTCAGCCTTCATCCATCAACTGGTGCGTGGTTTGTCTGGAGTGTACGCTCAGTTCACAATACATTGGTTGACCATATGTTCAGATAAACAGAAACCCTCTCCCTCTCTCGGTTTACTTTGCAGTAGTGCTAAGAGACGCTATACATATACAAAGCAAGAGACAGTCCCCACCATGAAAAACTTAAAATCTGAGGTCACGATCCTGAAATTTGTTGGACCATGTGGAACAAGTCTTTTCAGAAGAGATGGAAAAAAATATTGGAGAAAGAAACTATTGTGACAGACTCCCGATTTGCCAGATGGGGAATTGAGGCACAGAGAGATTAAAGATGATATTTTCAACAGACCTCTCTCATGTAGGCACCAAGGAAATGTTTGCCCAGCAAAACAAAGATCTTGGCAGTGTTTTGGAGCTCAGGCTGGTGCGTAGGCTCTGAGACCCTCACCCCTCTCTGAGTTTCAGAGTGTAGCCTGCAGTCTGAGCCCAAAGGTCTATGCTGCTTTTATTAGTTCCACATAGCAAGCCCAATTCAGTTGACCAAGGTTTTGAGATCATGGTATTATTTTTTGCTGTGGAGATCTATCCCAAGAGGTCAGATTTCCAGTAGAGCTCAACACATAGGTATTAGCCATGTTTCCTGTAAGCTGTGTCTTTGGGCAGCCACCCAGGAAAGATTCAGGTGCCACCCAGCTGACTAACAGAGCGCTCATAGCTGGCAGCATGTGTTTCTATTGGTGGTGCACTTTCACACATGCCTTGGTGCACATAACAAAACTTATTCCACACGTGTCTGAAAAAAATAGGCATAACATTGGTACATAGCTGTTTGAAAATTTGCCTTCATGTAAATGAGGTTGTCTGGGGATTCTGAATACTGTTTTCATCAGGCTTTCCAAAGGATATATTGGGGGATATAGTGTATCTCACACTCAGCCCTATTTTTCTGGGTGGGGGTCATCTGGCCCTGAGACCTCCACAGAGTTCAGAGATAAGGAGAAAAGTACCAATGATTCAGAAATTGCAAGGTCTAACAAACAGGACCCTTGTGATAAATTTCTTTTGTAACTCAGGCCACAGAACTTCTCCAAAGTAATTTCTACTGCATATTCTTTAGAAAAAAAAATCCAATCTTGATTTTAAAATCACTGTGATAGGGAATTCACATAAAACTGGTAAACTGTTCCAATGGTTAATTAATGTCACTTAGAAATGTACACCTTATCCACAGTGTGAATTTGTCTAGCTTCAATTTCTAGCCATTGGAACATGTTACATCTTTCACTGCTCGATTTAATAATCCATAATTAAAAATGAATTCCCAATGTGGTCACCTACAGGCTATAATCAAATCACTTCTTAAGCTTCTCTTTGAGAAGCTAAACAGATTGAGTTCCTTGAGCCTATCACAATAAGGTATTATTTGTATCCTTTAATCATAGTTATGGCTCTTCTCTGAACCACCTCCGCTTTCTCAACATCCTCCTTGAATTGTAGGAACCAGAACAAGATGCAGTATTCCAGCAGTGGTCATACCTGTCTGAAATAGAGAGGTAAAATAACATCTCTTCTCATACTCCAGGACCCCCTGTTTATGTATCCCAGTATCATAGGCACTTTTAAGGCCACAGTGTGTCATTGGGAGCTCATATGCAGCTCGTTATTCACCATGACCCCCACATCTATTCCAGAGTCACTGCATCCCGTGATAGGCTTCCCCATGGTGTAAGTGTGAACAGCCATCTTTGTTCCTAGCTGTATACATTTGTAGTTACCCTTACTAAAAAACATTGCTTGCTTGTACCCAGTTGACCAAGTGATCCAAGTTGCTCTGAATCAGAGACATCTCCTTTTAATTATTTACCACTCTCTTGATTTTTGCATCATCTGCAAACTTTATCAGTGATGATTTTATGTGGTTTTTCCCCTAGATCACTGATAAAAATGTTAAATAATACAGGGCTAAAAACAATCCTTATGGGACTCCACTAGAAACACACTGCTCGAGGACAATTCCTTTCTTACAGTTAGCCATTTAATGTACACTATGTTAAATTTTTTCATTCTAATTTTTAATCGTAATGTTGTAAACTCAGTCAAATGCCATATAGAAGCCTAAGTATATTATATCAACACTATTAACTTTTATCAACTAAACCCATCAAAAGTAATTAAGTTAGTTGGACAGGATCTATTTTCCATAAATCCAAGCTGATTGGCATTAACTACATTATCCTTCTCTAGTTCTTTATCAATTGAGTCTTGTATCAGCCACTCCATCATCTTTCCCAGGATTGATGTCAGGCTAACAGGCCTATAATTACCCAGGTAGTCCCATTTGCCCTTTCTAAAAATTGGCACATCAGCTTTCTTCCAGTCTTCTGAAACTTCCCCATTGTTCCAGGACTTATTTTCAATACTGAGGATGCTCCTCTTGCATCTCTTCTGTGTATGTAACCCACTAATAACTTTGTCATAGGTCCCCCGTGTGCTGATCTGCCGAGAATATGAGTTGTTACAGGTCCTGCTTACAGGAACTGAGCTGCTTAGCTCATGCTGTAACAACTTTGGCCCCGAGGTCTCTGGTTCAATCCATGCTGTATTACTCAAAGGATGGCTGTCGTAAACAGCCACAAGGAGATTTGTGTGCACATGAGCTTTCCCAGTATGATTCCAAATGCACAATCTATGTATAGTTGTTTAAAACATCTGCAACAACAAATCTCCCTTTTATCTCATTGAAATTGGTATTTATTCAGACCCCTAAAAGCAAAACCCTTTGTGATCAGCTTTATTAGAAGCTTTAAAGCTTTTCTATTGCCAAAAGAGGGCTCCCTAACAGAGTCATATATATTCTCATCCATGTTGTTCCTAACTAATGATACGCCACAAAATAAATGCGGGAGCTTAACAAAGGGAGCATTCCATTACAATATTTATGACAGACCATTAATGGCCTTTCAGATCCAAAAAGAAAGTTTATATTTCACACAGAGTGTGAGCCAGGAATATTGCAATATGTTGCCCTCTTACGGAACACACTGACCTTAGATCGCAAGGATATAAAGTAAGTGTTTCATTCTCTGAGTTATTAACTCAACTGATATTATCAAAGTACATGATATGGTTCCATTAAAACTCAGTGCCAAAAATAATGATCTTTCTACATTGGACAATGCTGCCCTTTTTGGATGCGTAATTAATGTACTCATATCAATTTTTTTCACCCTAATATTTTTGCACATACTTGATTTTGGGCCTTGTGCTACCTTCTGCTTTTGCAGAGAGTACCAAAGCCCTGTGGATTTCTGATATGCAGACTCCTTTCACCAACTATCCTGGAAGCTTCCTATAGGAACTGCATGGTGATGGAGAGAACAGCATTTAGAAAGGATGGAGGGTATCTTTCTAAGGGTCTATTATCTTAATCTCTACATTAGTACACAGACAATCCAGGAAGTTTTTGGAGAATGTTGGGGACAACTTCCCGGTGAAAATGCTGGAGGAACCAACCAGGGGCCATGCACAGCTTGACCTGCTGCTCACAAACAGGGAGGAACTAGTAGGGGAAGTAGATGTGGGTGGCAGCCATGATCATGAGATGATCGAGTTCAGGATCCTGACCAAAGGAAGAAAGGAGAGCAGCAAAATACACACCCTGGACTTGAGAAAAGTAGCCTTTGACTTTGAATCCTTAGGGAACTGATGGGCAGTATCCCCAGGGATGCTAACATGAAGGGGGAAGGAATCCAGGAGAGATGGCAGTATTTAAAAGAAGCCTTACTGAAGGTGCAGGAACAAACTATTCTAATGCTCAGTAAGAAAAGCAAATAAGGTAGGCGACAAGCTTGGCTTAATTGTGAAATCCGTGGTGAGCTTAAACACAAAAAGGGCGCTTACAAGAAGTGGAAACTTGGACAGATGACTAGGGAGGAGTATAAATATATTGCTCGAGCATGCAGGGGAGTAATCAGGAAAGCCAAAGCACAATTGGAATTGCAGCCAGCAAGGGCTGTGAAGGGCAACAAGAAAGGTTTCTACAGTCATGTTAGTAATAAGAGGGTGGTCAGGGAAGGTGTGGGACCTTTACTGAATCAGGGAAGTCACTGACGTACGCAATGCTTTTTCTGCCTCTGTCTTCACAGACAAGGTCAGCTCCCAGACTACTGCGCTAGGCAACACAGTATGGGGAGGAGGTGGACAGCCCTGAGTGGAGAAAGAACAGGTTAAGAACTATTTAGAAGAGTTGGACATACACAAATCCATGGGGCCGGATCTAATGCATCCAAGGGTGATGAGGGAGTTGGCTGATGTGATTGCAGAGCCATTGGCCATTATCTTTGGAAAATCATGGTGATCGGGGGAGATCCTGGATGATTGGAAAATGGCAAATGTAGTGCCCATCTTTAAAAAAAAAAAAGAGAAGAAGGACAATTCAGGGAACTGCAGACTGGTTAGCCTCCCCTCGGCAGGGCACGGAAAAATCATGGAGGGGATCCTCAAGGAATCCATTTTGAAACACTTGGAAGAGAAAAAAGTGATTAGGAATAGTCAACATGGACTGACCAAGTGAAGTCATGCCTGACCAAACCAATTGCCTTCTGTGACGAGGGAACCAGCTCTGTGGACACGGGAAAGGTGGTGGACATGATATACCTTGACTTTAGCAAAGATTTTGATATGGTCTCCACAGTATTCTTGTGGAGCAAGTTAAGGAAGTATGGATTGGATTAAAGGACTGTAAAGTGGATAGGAAGCTGGCTAGATTTTTGGGCTCAATGGGTAGTGATCAATGGCTCAATGTCTGGTTGGTGGTCGGTATCAAGTAGAGTGCCCCAAGGATCAGTTCTAGGTCCGGTTTTGATCAACATCTTTATTAATGGCCTGGATGCGGGGATGGATTGCACCCTTAGCGAGTTCGCAGATGACACTGTGCTGGGGGAGAGGTAGATAAATTGGAGGGCAGAGTTAGGGTCCAGAGTGACCTAGATAAATTGGAGTATTGGGCCAAAAGAAATCTGATGAGGTTCAACAAAGTCAAGTGCAGAGCCCTGCACTTGGGATGGAAGAATCCCAAGCACTGCTACAGGCTGGGGACTGCCTGGAGCAGCAGTATGGCAAAAAAGAACCTGTGGATTACAGTGGATAAGAATCTGGATATGAGTCAACAGGGTGCCCTTGTAGCCAAGAAGGCTTATGGCATATTGGGCTGCATTAGGAGGAGCATTGCCAGCAGGTCCCCTTTATTCTGTACTGATGAGGCCAAATCTGGAGTATTGCGTCCAGTTCTGGCCCCCCACTATAGAGAGGACATGGACACATTGGAGAGGGTCCAGCTGAGGGCAACAAAAACTATTAGGGGGCTGGAGCACATGACTTACAAAGAGAGGCTGACGGATTTGGGCTTTTTTAGTCTACAGTAGAGTGAGGGGGGAGTTAATAGAAGCCTTTAACTTCCTGAAGGGAAGTTCCAAAGAGGATGGAGAGAAGCTGTTATCAGGGGTGACAGATGGCAGAATGAGGAGCAATGGTCTCAAGTTGCAGTGGGGGAGGTCTAGGTTGGATATCAGGAAAAGATATTTCACTAGGAGGGTGGGGAAGCACTGGGATGGGTTACTTACGGAAGTGTTGGAATCTCCATCCCTGGAGCTTTTTAAGTCCTGGCTTGACAAAGCCCTGGCTGGGATGATTTAGTTGGGGTTGGTCCTGCTTTGGGCAGGGGGCTGGACTCTATGCTCTCCTGAGGTCTCATCCAACCCTGTGGTTCTATGATTAATACATGCCAGGTTACTAATAACTTGGGGTATGTCTACACTGCCACCCTAGTTCGAACTAGGGTGGCTAATGTAGACATTCGAACTTGCAAATGAAGCCCGGGATTTAAATATCCCAGAGTTCGAACTACCGGCCCGCGGCTAGAGGCAGCACGGACTAGGTAGTTCAAATTAAAGCTCCTAATTTGAACTACCATTATTCCTCCTGCAAGGAGCACATGCAAGGAGGTTTAACGGTAGTTCGAATTAGGAGCTTTAATTCGAACTACCTAGTCCGTGTTGCGTATAGCAGGTAGTTTGAACTACGGGGCATTTAAAAATGGCGGCGCCCGGGAACATGCAAATGAAGCCTGGGATATTTAAATCCCCGGCTTCATTTGCAAGTTTGAATGCCTACATTAGCCACCCTAGTTTGAACTAGGGTGGCAGTGTAGACATACCCTTGTATAGTGTCTCTCACTACATTGTGAAACTCTTCTCTCCAGGGGCTTGGACAAGTAAGTTAGGAATCATCTTCACCTAGGACCATACCCAACCTCCATTGACTGAAATGGACCTGGCTAGCACTTATGGTGGTGGAGGACCAAGTGAGTATTGTACATTCAAAGATCATCTAGTGAATGTTTTAAGACTGAGCTTGATAATTATATGGAAGGGATGGTAGGATGATAATCCTACAGTGGCTCACCATGACTACTGTTAGCAAGTATCTCCAATGGCTGCAGATGGGGAAGGCTCTGAGGTCATACAGATAATTTCTTTCTTTTCCCAAGTGTCTGTCTGGTGGGTCTTGTCCACGTGTTCATTGTCTAAACGATCATCAGATTTGGGATCGGGAAGGAAATTTCTCCCAGATCAGAATGGTGGAGACCAGAGTTTATGTGGTGTTTCTCCACAGTGTCTTCCTGGTTTGAGCTAGAGTAAACGGTAGATTAATTGAAGTCTTTAAATTAAGATCCCAGCAGCTCAGCTTGTCAGCCTACCACAGCAGGGTACAGGTGAGGTCTTGTTGTCTGCGGTGTGCAGGAGATCAGGCTGGATGATCATGAAAAACCCCCTTAAAGTTTGGATTGAAGTAATTTCCCTGGCATTCTTCCATTAAAAGGATAACAGAGGCTTTCACCTGCATGCAAATAGTATGTGATAACAATACTAATAATGGAAGTGGCACCGCACTTGACATCTCAAGAGGTCTGTAAGTGTTCTGCAGCTTCCACGAGAAAAGCTCTTCTGCTGTCAAGTGCAGTGCCGCTTCCATTCTTCTTCTTCACATTTATTATTTGCATTGGGTGAAAGCCTCTGCTGTCCTTTGTAATGTAAGAATGCCAGGGAAACACCGTCATTCATTCCTCGCTGTCAGGGCTTTCTTGTTCATCTCGGAGTGTAAATGGTTAGAAACAGTGATGAAGACGGTCATGTCTAGTGGTTGGAGCCAGGAGTCAGAACTGGAATCATAAGTCTAGAGCAGGGCTGGAACAAGGCCAAAGGAAGAGCTAAGCCAAAGCAGCACTAGGAATAGGACTGGAGCAAGCAGAGATGTGTGGAGTCCATTCCAAGCCATGAAGTGACATCAAAAAAACAGCTGCTGTTTCTCCTGAGATGCTTACATACCTGCCCTGAATGTCAACAGACCAGCTCCTGTCCTGTGGACTGGCTGGAACCTAGCACATGAATGGCTCATCAACACACCTGGCTTACTCGGGCTCTAGTTCAGCAATTACTCACCAGTCCCCATGAAATACAAGGGATGGAATCCAATTCTCCAGAATGTCATTCAACATGCTTAAGCAGGAGGCCATCTATTTCTTCCTACTGTTCTCTGCCGCCTTCACTCGGCAGCTCTTGATTTCTGCAACAGATGAGTCAGGGGCCTTACAGAGAACAGCCTCATTAACATCATTCTCAGAACGCTTGTCCATATGTTGAGTGAGATGTAGGGGTCTTTTGGGAAGAAAACGTTTGTGATCATGTAATTAAAAACTGCCATACTGCCTATACGTCAAGGCTCTGCAATCAAGTTGCAAAGGCAACATTAAGTGCAGCATTTGCTAACTTTTGAGTGAATTTGCAACCATAATGGTCTTTTAACAGACTTTTAAAATGTAATTTCCTCATTTAAAAAAACCCACAGAAATTCCAACAAGTGGAAGCCCATTAACTCCCAATTTGGTAATTCATAAAGAGGTGGGAAGGAAGAACCATGAACTTCTGTCCTATGACCTACACAACAAACCTAAGTTTTAAACCCATTTTTACTGGGCCTGGCTTTTTAAGTTGGGGTGTTGGGAACTTACGTTTGTTGTGTAGGTCATAGGACAGACGTTCATGGTTTTTCCTTCCCACCTCTTATGAATTACCAAAGAAAGCTGACTAGCACTTTGTCTCATTTCTATGTTGATTGCTGGAAACCCGCTCTCCTAATCACACCTTTTGAGTCTCGCTCCAATTCTGTGCCTTGTTCTGCAATGCCCCATATGCACCAAACTCTCTCCACCTCCTTGTGTGCCAGACTGCCTTCTCCAGTTCATTCAAGCTGTACTGTGAAACCACCTATTGCATAGAGCCTTTCAACAATAAAGGCCAGCGGCAATGTGTATGGATTGTTGTCTGGTAGTGCAGGCTGAAATGCAATGGTATTTGAAAACCCAATTCCCTTAATTTTTGTTGGAATTCCCAGCCCAAGTGCATTGTCCATAGCATATCATCCATTTATTTTAGAATCTAAAACAATTCCAGTTCTCATGTGATGATATTTTAACAGAACACAGGTACACTTTGTATGCAGGGACTTGCCTTTTAGAGTGCTCTCACCTCTTCCCAACCTGTGAAGAACAAACTGACTGATTCTTACGTCTCTCTTCCTTAGAGAAGCTAGTGACTGACTATCAGATGAAAAGTTTTGCTATATGAGTGCATTGACCCATCATGGCAGCACCCTCAATTTTTAACCCGCAGAACTGTATTGGAATCACAGTTCATAAGGAAAATTCGTCTCTTTCTTCAGTTCCCAAAAGAACAATTTAAACTCAGTGGGAAGAGAAAGGAATCTGACACTTAATTTTACCTCTATAAATTGAAACATTTACATTTGTGTTGGCCTTTAAAAAAAAATCCCCTACTATAGCTGTCTGACAAAATGGAATTCATGAACAGAACGAGGATAAATTTTCCTCGCCTGTTCACATATAGAAACTTTGTTCACCTTTCCTGCAACTGTGAAATTGGTTTGAAATGATGGACTGATATTTCTTCATGAGTCACTCTTGACACACCAGAGCTGTTTTACTAAGTACAAAATGTGCATTCTTTGGGGAAACAAAATGCTTTCAGAACATCTATCTGTAACCTTTAGCGCTGCTGGTGTCAGGAAAATGAATGTATTAATGCTAATATTCAGTGAGGGTTTGAAGACCACCTGGTTTTCTCCCAATAAACAAAGAACATGAAATCAGCAATGGAAAAGGCTTAATTTAGGGCTATTTTTAAAGCTGAATTTTCAAAGTATGATGCAGAATTTCATGGTTAAATGCAACTTAATTTTAAGTTATGCAGATATATGGGTGGTTTGAAAACATGAAAGCCTGTTACTAATGACTAATGTGTTTTTACTACTAGACTGAGTAAAAATTTGTCACATGGACACAATTAGATATGTGCCTTTGGCTTCCCAAGATCTGATTTGTCAGGTGATGTTGTAATGGGGTCGACTCACCAGCGTGGCACCTTCAGCTGGATGACTTGGGGAATTAGCTGGCTGTTCCGGTGAGCACCTTCCTCCAGCTGGTGTCTCCCCATGTTCTCCCATCAGCACGGCGTCCTCTTCAGGACACTGCCCTCCAGTCTCTGCACCCCCTTCCGGGAGCGCGGGGGTGTTGTTTATCTTACTTGTACACTCCAGGATCCTCCCTACTCCTCAGGACCCCCAGTTCTTTCTCCCCGGAAACACCCAGGCTACGTCTGCACTCCCGGCTTCTTGCGCGAAATATGCAAATGAGGCTAAGCGTAGACTATGCTGAGCCTCATTTGAATACCTAATGAGCTGCCATATTTGCAAAAGAGGCTCTTGCGCCAGAAGGAGCTGTCTACACTGCCCCTTCTTGCGCAAGAAAAACCCTCTTGCTCAATGCCGCTACATCGATTATTTCCAGGAATAATGGCATTGCGTAAGAGGGTTTTTCTTACGCGAGAAGGGGGAGTGTAGACAGCTCCTTCTGGCGCAAGAGCCTTTTCTGCAAAAATGGCACCTCATTAGGTATTCAAATGAGGCTCGGTTATATTCCACGCTTAGCCTCATTTACATATTTCTTGTGGAAGAAGCCGTGAGTATAGACATAGCCCCAGTTCCCCTGACTCCCCCCTTTCCTCAGTGACCCACAGCTATCTTCCTCTAGCCCCTGTCTCCGGGGCAGACTGCAGTCTGTACTGGCCACTCACCACAGGCACAGGTTGTGGACCTGCTACCTCTGCCTACCAGGTTGCCCCTCTCAGCCCCAGAGGTTTCAGGCCTTACAGCCTAAGGCTTACTTGGCCAAAGCCTCCCCAACCCTTTTTTTCCCCCTCTCTCTCCTTCTCCCCTCCCCAGTCAGGTCCCTACTCCTCTCCAGCCAGAACAGCAGGCAGGTCTCGCCATCCTCCCTCCAGGAGTCCCTCTTTTATATCCCCCAGCTGGGCCCTCATTAGCAGCCTCAGCTGGGTTCTTCCCTTTGTCTCACTCTCAGCCGCTTAAACGGATAGTGCAGGGCAAACGCCCTGTCCCAGATGTCCATCTTCAAGTTTCTTCCGGCCTATAGAAATCGAGGAAACTCAGCCTCTGTCAGGACTCAGCTCTGAAAAAGCCGTAGGATTCCTTGAAGAGCAATATTCAACACATTTTCCTTCTAAAATATACTTCTAGATGGCATTACTCTCTCTGTCTAGAAGCTGTCTGCTTCTAGTTTAAAGGATCATGCTTTCAGGGAAAATACGAAACAGCACTTAGAGCACTGGGAAAGAGAGTCAGCAATGCTGTTTCGTGGAGATGGCTTTACTGCCTTGTTCACCGACGGTGGCTGTTGTGTAAATCTGTAACGTTTGGATTTGGTAACTCTCTTTTTTTTAATGTGGGACTAATAATAATAATTAGTAACAGACATGTCTTAATCTATCTGCGAGATCGGAGAATGAATTTAAACTTTTGACATTAGAGGAGTCAGCAGTCTGTTACGAAACTTACCTCACCTTGAAATACTAGCTGAGTTGATGATTAGCTTTTTCCAGCTGGTCCCCAAAAAGATTTTCATGAGGCAGTGGAGCATGCTGGCCCCCTGACAGCTGACATCACCAACTGCCCTGATATGGGGCTTTGGCTGTATAACTCAGGGGAATTATGGGAAAAGTAGTTCTCAGAGGGACCCTGCCTTAAAGCACTGACCTTCAGTTACAGGTGGGGTAGAAGCAACTGCATTATAAATAATCTTAGCAGTAGTATTATAGGGTATGTCTACACTACAAAGTTAGTTCGAATTAACTTTGATAGGCGCTACACATACAAACCGCTAGTTCGAACTTAATTCAAACTAGCGGAGCGCTTAATTCGCACTAGGTAAATCTCATTCTACGAGGACTAACGCCTAGCTCGAATTAAGCAATTCAAATTAAGGGCTGAGTAGCCACTTAATTCGAACTAGTGGGAGGCTAGCCCTCCCCAGCTTTCCCTGGTGGCCACTCTGGCCAACACCAGGGAAACTCGTCTGCCCCGCTCCCGGCCCCGGAGCCCTTAAAGGGACACGGGCTGGCTACGGTGCCCGTGCCAGGTGCAAGCCTGCCAGCACCCAGCCAGCAGACCCTGCACCTGGCACGTATCGAGCCACCCACCCAATGCCCCCCAGCCCTCCCCCTCTTCCCGGGACCAGGCTGGTGGCTCCCGGGAGCTTTCCCGGGACCGCAAGAGGTGGGCACCCGCCTGGGCTAGTACGGACATCGTGGCCCTCGTCCACGACCTCTGCACTAGGCATAGGAAAGTGGCCGGCTAGGGCAGGAGAGCTGCCAGCCTGGCCACCCAGGAGCAGGAGTGCATGAAAATCAAGGTGGTCCACTGAGACCCCCGACCCTGAGCCCTGAGCTTACAATGGCCGTCCTGGGTCAGACCAAAGGTCCATCTAGCCCAGGAGCCTGTCTGCCGACAGCGGCCAACCCTAGGGACCCTGGAGGGGATGGACCGAAGACAGTGACCAAGCCATTTGTCTCGTGCCATCCCTCTCCAGCCTTCCACAAACCTTGGGCAGGGACACCACTCCTACCCCCTGGCTAATACCACTCCATGGACCCAACCTCCATGACTTGATCTCACTTCCCTTTAAACTCTGTTCTAGTTCTAGCCTTCACAGCCTCCTGCAGCAAGGAGTTCCACAGGTTCTAATGAAGAATTTTTCTGTATGCACCCTCTCCACCCAACTCCTGCTTTTAGAGACCTCTATCCCGTCCCCCCTCCGTCTCCTCTTTTCTAAGCTGAGAAGTCCCAGTCTCTTTAGCCTCTCTTCATATGGGACCTGTTCCCAACCCCTGATCATTTTATTTGCCCTCCCCTGTCCCAGCCTCTCTCTTCCCCTCTACCACCTCCTTTTCCCAGTCTCCCCCAGTTTTGTTCAATAAAGACAGATTCAATTTTTGAACACAATTGTCCTTTATTTTGTACATCAAGAAGAGGGGCTAGGGAAGGGTAATTGGAAGGAGGTGAGGGAGGAATGGGGTATGCGCCCCTGATGGGGAGGACTGGGCTTGCTCTGCGGGCTTCTGGGGTGGAAGCTCTCCTGCAGCCCCCCAATTGCCCCCTCTCCCCAGATGGCAGCCTGCGGCAAGTGCAGCCGGGCTGATGGCCGAGTGGTGTGATGTGCCCAGTGTGGGTACTCCGGGCAATCCAAGCCAGGACTGCTTTGCAAGCGGGGCACCCCTGAGAACTGTCTGTCCAGGGTGGGGGTCGGGACCCTTTAAGCACAGCCCTCGGCTAGCCTGACACAGCATCTCCACGCTCTAAGTCCTCCTCTGATGCCCTGCCGGCACTGCTTCCGGCCATCCTTAAGCCTGGTTCAGGGTCCACTTAATGTGGACATGCTAGTTCGAATTAGCAAAACGCTAATTCGAACTAGTTTTTTAGTCTGGATCCATTAGTTCGAATTAGCTTAGTTCGAATTAACTAATTCGAACTAATTTAGTTCGAATTAACGTTGTAGTGTAGACATACCCTGATAGGGGAATGGAAAGAAAAGCAAGCAGTGTCCCGATACGCCTGGCTGCTGCCCCTCCCCAACCTTCCAAAATGGCACCCTTGCCAATGAAGAAGGACAAGGGCCCTGTTCATACAGGAACTTGTGCTCATAGACTGGCTTCAGAAACTGGGCTCTTGACTAATGATTATGGCCAAGCTTTTCCCTTGATAGTCATACGTTTCATGAGCAATGCATTTGGTGTGAGCCCTGTCTGCGTATCAGAGGATTGACTTTGGTATGGAATTGTTTCTCAGGCTATATGAAGAGTTATTTTGCTGTTGGTGTGATATTGGAGATGAGACGCTGGAATATTTAAAAACTGCTGAGCCAGCCTGAATGAATGGCAAGAATACCAATTTTGCACACACTTGTGGGGGAGGAAGGGAGCGGAGAAGCTGTTTCTGCGATTTATAACACTTTAAAAATTCTTATCCTTGTGACATTTATATAAGTATTGAAGCATGCTGTTCAATTCCAAGGGCTATTCCATATTCTAGGTCCATTCAGGAGAGAGAAGATATTATATGGCCAAACTGATGAGAGGTTGTATCTTTATTTACAGGCTAATAACCGTATTTTTCTCTTTCTAAGCAGCCAGACAAGTGTTCATCCTAAACATTTATCTTGGACAACTAGAACAAAACATTCTACCAGTATTTTTTTGCTGGTAAGGCAGCAGGTAACATCACTGTCAGTGCTTCCTTAGCTTTTCAGAGAGCTTTAGATTATGAGCAACAACAGTGGCTGTTGGATTAAACAAAGAGCCAACAGCTACAGAGTTCTAATTCTGGCTCTGCTGTGGGCTTCAGGCAACTCACTTAGCATCTGTGTCTGTTGCTGCATCTGTAATCGGAGGATAACTTTGCCTCTCATATTGTTACAGTATTTTTATTTATCATCTCTTTTGAGATCCTGGGTAGACTCCCTAGCCATGGGCCTGAAATTTCCATTGCACTAGGTGCTGAACAAACACAGAACAACCTTGCAGCTTGTGAGGATTAACTGATCCGTCAGTAAGTAGTAAGCACTAAGGACTTGTCTTCCAGAACAATTATTTTGCAGCAAGCTGGTGTGTGAATCTTGTTACCTTAAAAAATATGCTCACTGGAGACCCTCCAGGGTTACACTGGTATGGGTTTATTTCCACTAGGTAAAAGTCAAGAGGAGAAAGCAGCCACCATAGGTTTAAGCTAAAGAAGATAGAACTCTCTCTCTCACACACACACACACACGCACGCACATGCACACAAGCAAGCAAACACACACACACACACCTCCATTCATTCACCCATTCACACCCATTCATTCCTGCCCTCAGGCAATCACACACTTACACAGACATATGGGTTGTAGAAGGAGCCAAGTCATGTGGATCCTGGAGGGTCTGTCTGCTCATCATGGCTGGGGAAGCTGGTCAGGAGGGACACTGAAGAGGAGCTTCTCAGGAGCAGGGGAAGGAAAAAGAGAGAGTCTCACAGGTGCTCCTTCTCTTTACATAGTGTCGGAAAGGCTCCTGTGACTCATTCACCTCGTCATCAGGGAGCATGCCCAGACTTCCCTTTATCCAGCAAGCAGCCATACTGTGATGACTCATTGAAATGTGCTCCGTTGTTCTTCAAACACACTCACGCTCACACTCTCTCTCTCTGTATATAAATCTAGTGAGCTCAGGCGGAGGCTTTTTTATGCAACAACTCTGTAAAACACACATCTACTGGTTGTGGTTCACTGTCCCATGGAGTGGCACTTAGAGCACTTCCAAAGGCTATATCTAGACTGCAGGCTACTTTCGGAAGAAGCTTGTCTGGAAGAAATCTTCCGAAAAAACTTCTTCTAAAAGAGCGCGTCTACACTGCCCGAGCACTTCGAAAAAGCGATCTGCTTTTTTGAAAGATAGCATCCCTACTGAATGGATGCTATCTCACATTTAAGCTGTGATTACTATGGATGGAGTGGCCACCAGGGCACCTGTGCTTTTTCCTCTTCTTTCAAAAGAACTCCCTCTTCCCCATCCACACACGCCTTTTTCCAAAAGAGCTCTTTCAGAAAAAGGCTTCTTCCTCATAGAAAGAGGTTTACCAGTGTTGGAAAAACCCTTCTGTTCTTTTGTTTTGTTTTTTCAAATGAATGTGATAGCAGTGTGGACCTAACTGAAGTTTTTTTTGTTTTTTTGTTTTTGAAAAACAGCCAATTTTCTGGAAAAGAAAAAACCTCTGTAGTGTAGACATAAAAGGCTACGTCTACACTGGCCCCTTCTCCGGAAGAGGCATGCTAATTTAGAACTTTGGAATACGGAAATCCGCGGGGGATTTAAATATCCCCCGCGGGATTTAAATAAACATGGCCGCCGCTTGCAAGTAGGAATAAGAGATCCTCTGGAAAAGGGCTTTATTCCGGAGGATCGCGCCAGTCTAGACGCTTTTTTCCGGCTTTTCCCCAAGCCGGAAAAAAAGTGGCGGCCATGTTTATTTAAATCCCGCGGGGGATATTTAAATCCCCCGCGGATTTCCCTATTCCAAATTTCTAAATTAGCATGCCTCTTCCGGAGAAGGGGCCAGTGTAGACGTAGCCAAAGAGAGTTTAGTTTGGAAAGGAGAAGACTGAGAGGGGACATGATAGCAGTTTTCAGGTATCTAAAAAGGTGTCACAAGGAGGAGGGAGAAAAATTGTTCTCTTTAGCCTCTGAGGATAGGACAAGAAGCAATGGGCTTAAACTACAGCAAGGGAGGTTTAGGTTGGACATTAGGAAAAACTTTCTAATGGTCAGGGTGGTTAAACACTGGAATAAGTTGCCTAAGGAGGTTGTGGAATCTCCATCGCTGGAGATATTTAAGAGCAGGTTAGACAGACATCTATCAGGGATGGTCTAGATGGTACTGAGTCCTGCCATGAGGGCAGGGGACTGGACCAGGTGACCTCTTGAGGTCCCTTCGAGAGCTAGTATTCTTTGAGTCTATGAGATTGCTCTACAACTTTAGCTGAGGCAGGTGGCTTTTAAGCTGTAGAGGCTCATGCACTAAGCTCCAGAGGTCCCAGGTTCAGTTCTGCTGTCAGTGTTGCAAATGTACTCCACATTAACAGTCCAGGTTGACCCTGCTGAAACACATTAACAGTTTGTTAATGTGCTTTGATCTAGGTCCATTTCAAAGATGACTTGGTCAAAGTACAGTTACCAAGTGTTAATTGTTTATTGATGGGGCCCACATGGTCACTTAGTGCATTGCAGGTTATTATGGGATCGATTTACACCCCAGCTTGGTGTAAACTAAATGGCCATATAAACAAGCTGTGAGTATCTGATACTGCACTACTAACATCATTGGGAGTTTTTCCTTGATTTCAGTGGGACCAGGAGCAAGTGACAAATGCTGCTATGATTCTATAAAGCTCTAATACAGTGACTTGAAATTAATAATTTGGGTTCAGGAAATAGAAATTACCAATGAATTGCTTCAAAAATATTTAAAACCAAAGAACAGTTAGGTGCTATTAAGAAAAATAAGATTAGTTGTTCATCCCTTTTATGTCTTATGTAACCCAGACTTGATACAGTCATATGATCTCTCCAGACCATGCCTGCACTCATGGTAATTAAATACATGGTTTTTTGCAGGAGTGACATTTGGAACCATTCAAAATTATTTCTAAAATGGATTTGACAGTCAATAGCCTTGGTTTTCAAAAATTCACTTTTCTTGCGGAAGACTAACCTACTGCCATGAACTGTAAAAGAAAAGCAGAACAAAATGCGAAGCTTGAAATTAGATGAAACCATAGTAGCGGAAGATAAGTTTGTATATTTGCTGAGGCATACTGGATTCTAATTTAACTTTTCACTATTATTTAATCACATTGTCTTGGCTTGTATACACTAAATCAGGAGCTTTACACACACTGAATAAAGATAGTGACAAAATTAAATAGGGAAAGATTCTTAGATAAATTATTTTCCCAATTTAAAATGTGAGAATACTGTATAACAGTCTTTCCCTAGAGGCCTCCTGATTAACTGGATGAATTGTTACCTTTTACAGCAGGTCATGGAGAGACTGAATTGGCTGCCCCCTTGCTGCCAAGAAAGGAATCTTTCTTTCTTTCTTTCTTTCTTTCTTTCTTTCTTTCTTTCTTTCTTTCTTTCTTTCTTTCTTTCTTTCTTTCTTTCTTTCTTTCTTCTGATAGGAGTGGTTGCCTTCCATTCTAATGATATACTAGCTAATATTTATTTTGAGTAGATGATACATTTGTACTTGAGCACAATATGTATTGCTTTGAAGAAGTTTTGGATGGGGTAATCTGAATGGAGTGAAAGGCCTTGAAAACATAGGGAAAATACTGAGGAGCGCAAGAGAATATGATGTGATCTGGTACTCATAGAGTGTCTGGTTGGGAGGCTGCAGATCAGAGTTCTATTTCCAGTCGCAAATAGACTTGCTGTGGCATCTTGGAGAGATACATTTCCTCATCTGTGAAATATGCATAATTCTGCATGCTTCACACAAATGTCTCGGGGCTTGTTTGGTTGATATCTACAAGGGTTGGGTTGTCTATGCTTTGTCTGACAAGCCGTTATATGGCGCTGTTTCGATTTCTGCAAAATTTAAGCTTTCATTTTAAAAAAATCTAGTCTTTATAATTAAAATATAACCT
Source organism: Pelodiscus sinensis (assembly GCF_049634645.1). Lineage (NCBI taxonomy): Eukaryota > Metazoa > Chordata > Testudines > Trionychidae > Pelodiscus > Pelodiscus sinensis. The sequence goes on along the minus strand of NC_134719.1, from coordinate 6,742,636 downwards.
GCTGAAATAGAACACATTAAGTGTTATCCTTCTGAATTATTACACACAGTGGATTTATAAATGTGGATAATATGATTCTCAGTGTTGATTCTGGATCCTAATGATGATAAATATAATTAATCAGGGAAGAAAATGGATATTAGAGACATAAAAGGCATTTTATATCATTCATCATCTCCAGTTTACAACATTTACATTGCTAACTACTTCTCAGCTGAATAATCTATCAGAAATATCCAACAATTCAGTGTCTATGGGCACCAAATTTGGATTGTGGGTAGAATGGAAGCATTCATCCCTGCTTTTGTCCACATTTTTACTCTTATGTATTTTTAAAGTGCTTTGAAACGTGACTATGAAGACACAATATAAATGCAAAGTATTATTGAAATTGTGTTTTACAGGCAGTCCCCGGGTTACGTACAAGATAGGGACTGTAGGTTTGTTCTTAAGTTGAATTTGTATGTAAGTCGGAACTGGTACATATTGTAGGGGAAACTCTAGCCAAACATTTCTCCAGAGCTCAGTTTTATTCTCCCACACCTCACTTCCCTCAGTCCTTTATTCTCAAGCTGAGGTGTCTGCTGAGAAAAGCCGCTCTGCGTCTCCCTGGTCTGCTGGGGGGGGCGCTAGCTTCGCATCTCCCTGGTCTGCTGGGGGGAAGCAGCTAGTGCGGGGTTGCCTCTCCCCGTTTGTAAGTAGGGATCTGATGTAAGTCGGATCCATGTAACCCGGGGACTGCCTGTACTTAAATGATAGAAGTGCAGAAGTTGTTTGGTCACCTATTATATATCGTTTACATAGAATACAAAGTTGTGTGTCAGAATGTCAGAAGAGTATCCCAGCCAATTAAGACTATAACTCTTCAAAATTTTATATTTAAATTCTGCTTTTGTGATAAATATTTTATCAGTACAGGCAGTCCCCGACTTACGCGTATCCGACTTATGTCGGATCTGCACTTACGAACGGGGCTTTCTCGCCCCGGAGGTCGAGGTGGCGGATTGCTACCTGCGAGCTCCGGGGCGAGAAAGCCCCGTTAGTAAGCTGCTTCGGTGCCCCTGGTCTGCTGGAGACCGTCTCCAGCAGACCAGGGGCACTGGGCGGGTTCCCGCGCTTCTGAGGCTTTGCCAGAGCAAAGCCTTAGAAGCGCGGGAACCGGCCGCTGCTGCGGCTTCAGTCCCGGTGCCTGTGGTCTGCTGGGGATGGTCCCCAGCAGACCACAGGCACCGGGACTGAAGCCGCAGCAGCGGCCATTCCCCGCGCTTCTGAGGCTTTGCTCTGGAACCAAGCGCGGGAACCACAGGCACCGGGACTGAAGCCGCAGCCGCGGCGGGTTCCCGCACCTCTGAAGCTTTGCCAGAGCGAAACCTCAGAGGCGCGGCACCCCGCTGCCGCTGCGGCTCTGCTCCCCGTGTCCCTGGTCTGCTGGGGGGGGGGGGCGCAGCTAGTGTGCCCCCCCCCCCAGCAGACCAGGCTTTTGTTTTGGACCCTGGGGCAGAGCAGTTGGGGCGCTGCCGATTGGTCCTGCAGCGCCGCTCTGGGCACTACTGGACCAACCCGGCAGCACCCCAGCTGCTCTGCCCCAGGTCCTGATTCAGCCGCTGCTGGTCAGTTTCAGCAGTGGCTGAATCAGGATGCCTGGGGCAAAGCAGCTGGGGTGCTGCTGGGTTGGTCCAGTAGCGCCGAGGAGCGGTGCTACTGGAGCAACCCAGCAGCACCCCAGCTGCTCTGCCCCAGGCGTCCCCAAGTCAGCCGCTGCTGAAACTGACCAGCGCTGACTACAGGAAGCCCAAGGCAGAGTTGCTCTGCCCCAGGCTTCCTGGAATCAGCCGCTGATCAGTTTCAGCAGCAGCTGACTTGGGGAAGCTTGGGGTTCTTAAGTTGAATCTGTATGTAAGTCAGAACTGGCGGTCAGTTTCAGCAGCGGCTGAATCTGGACGCCAGTTCCGACTTACATACAGATTCAACTTAGGAACAAACCTACAGTCCCTATCTTGTACGTAACCCGGGGACTGCCTGTATTTTTGTTTTATTATTTGTATTGCTATACTGTTTCACATGTAAAAATAGGAGCTGTATTTCTTAAGTGTTCCTCAAAGGTGTGAACTCTAACAATTACCAGGCTAGATCTGTTTCTTTGTTTGGACCCTGGTACGTAGAGAACTTGAATGTTATCAAAATTATAATTCAGGGTTTTGATTTTCATTGGTCCTGCTAAGAATTTGCACCCAGAAACTGACCTAAAATAGTGGAGATGGGTGCTGGTCATAAAATAGTATTTTTTCTATTAACATTGTCAAAAGAAGTGAGTTCTTTAATATTTATGGGAATTTTCTGATTTTTAAATGAAAACTGGAAAAAAATCAGGAAATTTTGAAAAATATTTTCTATTAAAATGTTCATTTAAAAAATAAAACATTTATTGTGGATTTTTTTCAAGGTTAACATTTCAACCAGCACTGATAGAAACTTGACAGTAACAACTAACAAGTGTGCAGTTGCTTCTTAGATTTGTAGAACAAAGGACTTTGCTAGCTATGACCTCATATCTGTGTAGTGGTTGGATCATCCCCACTGACTGGAAAATTTCAATTAGAGTGAGGGTGGAGACTATTGGCCAGACCTGGGTGATTTGGTACTATGTCCTTATATGTGGTGATAGGAGAAGAGATGGGAGAGATTTCCTGTGGGTTCTCCAAAAAATAACAGTGGGTTGTGAAGAGAAAAAGGTTCTGCCCTATGATCTAAAATTGACTTTTTGCAGGTTTTCCACTTGGATTCCAAACCATAAGCTGGATCAGGATTCATTGACTGTAGGCACTAAATAAATTACAAACTTAAACTAAACAAACAAACTAAATTACAAACTTAATAAATTACAATAAATTACAAACTTAGAACTCTTTGGAACAAGAAACTATAGCTATCGAAAGTAGAACTAATAAGTTAGGATCCAAAGTCGAAGTGAAAGAGGCCTATTGGTTGAACAACCGATGACAAAGATCGCAGCTCAAATGACAAGCATGGGGAAAAAAATCTAGTAACCAGGCAAGTCTGTCCAGTTTGAGCTACCATTGCCCTCATGCTGCGCATTTTGTTTAGAGAAAATACAAAACACTGTCTGAAATTGTTTACTTCTTGAGTTTTAAAATTATATATGTTATGTTAAAAAAGAACATTAAAAGCCCTCTTTTTTTGTTTATCTATAGCAACCTATATAAACAATGGCTAGCTGGTCGATATCCTATTACTCTAATAGGTAGATATGCTTGTTTCTAATTAAACATTCATCGAATATGTTGACACCCTCCCTCGACAAATAGTGGACTCTCAGTGTTCATAATTGCTTTCGCTAATCTATATTTTTTCCTGTCTCAATGCCTTCCCTTTTATTTAGTAATAGTTTATGTTAGACGGACTCCCAATTAAGGAACAGCTTTGAAATAACCAAGAAGTGATCCCGTCTTGTATAGATTATTTTCCCGTGTTAATAGCATTATGTGTGGTTCTTACAGTTTTTTTCCTGTTTACTGTTTCTTCAAAATATATAAAAATTCAGAAAGAGAGTTTATTAGCTCCTGCTGCTTATTTCTCACTCGAAGACAAAGTCCTCTGCTTGTGGCATTACAGTAATCTCTATAGGCATTAGAGTAACTGATGGCACAAACATAGGATTATGACCATGACTATGTAATTTACATAATAAAACCCCAAAACATGAGAAAACTCCATGGTTTTGTTTAAAAATAAAAGAAAGAAAGAAACTAAGATGACTAGTGCTCCAATCACAAACATTCAAGTAACTGCTTTATATATATAATATGAGAATTGTGCATCTGTTTGTCTATGCGTCTCTTTTTCTGTCTGTCTGCAAGTCCATTTGTTCAAGAACTCTTCCTAAAAGGTAAGACCTAGTACCACAAATAAATGTGGTGTGCAGCTTCCTCTTTTCCTAACTTAAAGCAAGGCCAGGGTTTGGTTATGCCAAGAAAATGGGATATGCCTGGAATTCAGTTGTTTTCCATAACATAGAAAGGGAGGGGGCTGAACGGAGGGATACTATACTCACAGTCACCAGTGGGGGCAGCAAGTACGGGGGACAGCTATACTGCAAAGTGACTTCTGGGGACAGCTATACCACCAAGGGTGTGGCCAGCTAGTGATGGGGCTCACCATCTTGCTTGCCACCGGCCCAGATAAGTGTCCCCTCTCCCCCAAACCCTTACTTCTGATCCTTGGCCCTTGTGCCTTATTGGAGGGGGGAGAGACTCCATTCCTACTCCCACTGGCCCCTTCTTGCCCTCAGGCCACCCACTCTGGCCCTGGGGAGTACCAGTAGGAGCCTGCATGGCCCTTGGCTCTTCCCCCACCTCTGGGCCAGATCCGGGCAACACTGGGGAACTCTTCCAGTTATAAATACATGAGAAACTCTGCTAACTTCAGTGGGATTACTCATTATTAATATAAAAGTTTACATAAGTGATGGCCCATTGGGGGCCTTGGCAGGGCATCCCCGACTCCTTTTAGACCTTAAGGGGAGAAGGCACAGCCATTTATTTTTAGATGGTCCAGTACTCATTGATCAATCTTTCTGGACTGCTAGATTAGATGCTGCCAACTCCAGATTATGTAAGAGCATTCTGGATGGAGGGCAGGTTTAGACAACCTACAGTTTTGTGTGGGTTTGCCCCAGATTTTCATATTTGTGTGTACCAGATAGACCAAATGAAATTGTGAACCCTATTGAGTTGAAGCAGCCACCTTGGACTCAGGAAGTGAGCAGGTTTGCACACTCCAGTTATGATTTTGGTGAGGAATATCCTGTAGGTGTAGGTGAACTCTTAAGAAATAAATTTTTATTGGCACACATGCTGGCTTAAGAATATGCACTTACCTTATGTAGCATGTTTTAGCTTCAAGCTACCAGGCTAATGGTGAAGAAATCATCACAATGTGCCTGTGAGGTTGAAAAGCTGTGATCTGTTTGACAAAGAAATGGGGCATAGAGAAAATCAAGTGACTTGCCCAAGGCTATATAGATCAGTGGCAGAGTTGGGAATAGGACACAGGAATACCTGTCTCTCTGCCTAATCTAGTAAATTATTCCCCCTCTGGGCATGATTGTAATACAAATGGTCATTAATAATATGTGTTGGAGAAATGACCTGTAGAACATATTTAAAGTGTATATAAACAGAATTATGTTAAGAGAACACTTTTGATTAATTTTTCAAGAGGTATCAGCTAATCTTTAAGGACTTTACTGGATGTAAGCACCTTTTAAGAAAATAAGTACTGTGAATTTTAACGCTTGTTAGTAATATTCAAAACATTTTTTATCTGACATATGGGAAGAAGTTCAAGTCCGATCAACAAAAAAAGCAGAAGCTGGGAGAGACTGGTCTCCAATGAAAGATTTAAAAAGCAACATAATTATAGACTGGCTAAGAGATGACTGTGGAGATTGGAGATGCATATTAATACTTGTGCACTTTTGAAGGATGTAAAGCCAGCGAAAGGAAAGGCTTATTTAGCTAAACACCCACTGTATTTAGGGTGGTACACAGAGCTATGACAGGAATTAATGAGCTGAATGAAAAGTAGGGGGAAATATAATTTGAACACCAGGAACATTTTCCTGACAGTGAGATGTATCAAGCTGTGGTATGATCTCTTTAGGAGAGTTTTAGAAGCCCCGTCACTTGTGACATTGAAATGACACAGGACATAATCCTAGAAAATGCCCTGTAAAGAACACTCCTTAGCCTGGTCAACACTACAGCGGAATGTCTAATTAAGATATGTAGATTACTCTCCTGTCAGCTTCCCTTACTCCTTGTGAGGAACAGGAGTACTGACACTGATGGGGGCGCCCTCTGAGTTTGATTTAGCAAGTCTTCACTAGACTCTCTAAATTGAACCACAGAAATCAACTGCAACAGCATCCATCTTTCACATAGTGTAGAAATAGCCCTACTGGAGATCAAATGAATGATACAATATAAGGAACATTTTTGCTCACTAACTTCTATTAATATAAACCTCTGTAAGAGCCTGGCCTCCCATTATAGCAGCAGTGAAAGTAACAACGTTTCTTACAGGTACTGTCCTATTGCAACTCGGGTACCTGTCAGCTCTGTCAACGGCTCTCTGCTGGCTTTTGCTGTAGCTCAGCCAAGTTTTGCCAGAGGAGTGCACCTCAGTTCACCAGCTTGCTTTCACCCCTGCTGGAAAGTCTCCTTTTTCCTTCAATGGCAACTAGATCAAATCCCAATTCCCTTGGTATTTTTTCTCTGCACTCGCTCGTGCACTTTCCATTGTAGGTATACTCTATGGAGTTAATTAATATGCCATTTAGCCCCCTAGTATTATAAAGCCTAATCCTGCCTCTGATTAGGATGTATATGGATGGTCTGCCTGCAAATTGTAAGGTGAAGCTCCATAGCCATAGATATTGAGAACTTGTTCCCATTTCTTTGCCTGCTGTATAGTTCTCATGGTTAGAGAGATCTGTGTTAAAACTGTTGTTTTTATTGCTAATGTGTCAATGAAAACTCGGATATCCCATGTTATTGAGAGTACTCTGTCTGTATATATGTAAATAATCATAGAAAAGGTGCCGAGAGATGACACTTGAGAATATGTAGCATGGTTCCTAAGTTTTGTAGGACCAATAAAACCTCATGGGTGCACTGCAAATAGCTTCCTTTTTGCAGCTTATTAAACGAGCTTTCAACTTGCCAGTCATGGCAGGAAGCTGTGCATTAGCACAGATTTTCTTGTAGATGGGCCCTAATAACAATGCTGGCAGCACACCACAATTTTACTTTTCTCATTTGCATTTATTATTAGTCCCTGTAGGAACTTGCATGGCTAACTGCCATAGAGACATCTGCAAAAAACATAGAGGCTCTTTCCATTTATCCTCAGTTTGCAATAAAATTTGCATTATTTTTAATAGATTTTGAATATGGCAGGATCCCAAGAAGCAAGGAGGAGCCTGTTAATAAATATATATCCCTAATTGCTGTGTTCTCAAGGCAAATACTTTCCAGGAAAACCAGCCTTTCCAGGAAAAATAATTGTTCTAGTCAGTTGTGTGCCAATAGTTCTAGAAAATAAGAAAAGAGACTCTAACATCAGCACTTTAGTTTAAAAAAATATTAAGTTGAAATGGAAAGATGACTAAAGGAGTTTAATGGCTCAGTGCTGTCTTTTATCATTTGGACTGGGTTTTGATTCTAAACCAGAATCAAGTTACCAAGTATTGCAAAGATCAAATATCTACAGAGGTCACTGTTAAAGTGGTTTCAGATGCTTATTATAGCTCTTAATACGAATGACAGCATATCCAAACCATTTTAAAAGTGTTCCCACACACCTATATTGCCAATAATTGATTCTGGATTGTAGGCAAGAGCAAATTCAATTTACCAAGATCCCAGTCAAGTGTCAACAAGATGACTAGTTCATTTTATCATGAAACAATGAAACATTAGTGGCTAATAATAGAGGAAGCAGAAAGCGTGAGGATTTACTTCATTGTCTGAACAAAAGCCTGTGATTTTGGAATGGAAGGAAAAGATAATTGCTTGGCATCCCCTAATGTGATTTTTAAACAAAGTACCCTAAAATGGTCAGTTTATCCAGTTTAAAATGATTTGAAATAGTGAATGTTCGGTCACAATTTAAGCCCAAATTCTTCATTTTGAATGGAAGGAATATACAAGCAGAGAAACCCTGAAACCAGACAGAATTTTATTGCAATAAAATGGAAACAATCAGTGCAGTGGTTTTTTTTCCCCTGGTTTTCTTCATCTTTGGGCATGGTTCTCTTCTATTTACAAGATCTTCAAAACATTGATGTTCCCTGAAGCCTGTTTCAACTGGTCTTAACAGCTTTTGCAAGTTACCTTACAAATGAACAGCAGATCTTATAGCTAAACCTCATAACTACACTTGGGTGGCATTTTTTGAACAAAAGTACAGCAAGTGGCTGTAGTGTCTGACCCATATTGTCTGCAGCGTGCTCAGGCAGGCATAGTGCTCTTATGAAGAGAAAGTTTAAAAAGTGGGACTTTTCAGCTTAGAAAAGAGGAGACTAAGAGGGAACATGATAAAAGTCTATACAATCAACTGTGTGGAGAAAGTAGATAAGGAAAGATTATTTACTTGCTCCCATAACACAAGCAGTGGGGGTCACCAAATGAAATGAATAGATACCAGATTTAAAATAAACCGTAGGAAGTATTTCTTCACACAACACACAGTCAGCCTGTGGAACTCCTTGCCAGAGGATGTTGTGAAGACCAGGACTTTTAAAGGGTTCAAAAAAGAACAAGAGAAATTCATGGAGGATAGGTCCATCAATTACTATTAGCCAGGATGGGTAGCAATGGTGTCCCTAGCCTCTGTTTGTCAAAAGCTGGGAATGAGTAACAGGGTAATCACTTGATGATTCCCTGTTATGTTCACTCTGTCTGGGGCAGTTGGCATCAGCCACTGATGGAAGAGAGGATACTGGGCTAGATGGATCTTTAGTCTGACCCAGTCTGGCCATGCTTATGTCCAGAGCTTGACAAACAATGTAATTTGCTTGCCCGTGGCAAGTAGTTTACACCCTGGAAGAGCCAGCGCAGAGCGATCTGTGCATACGCAGAGCACAAAACCGCGCAGCTTGCAAGCAGGGCTCGCCGCCGCTCGGCGAGCCCTGCTTATGTCATTTAGGGAACCAAACTCAGCAGTGCCACCTACCCTCCTGTTTTTAAAGCTTGTGCTACCCTTAGCCCTAGACTCAGTGTTAGACAGTGATCAGAGGAGTGAGGTCATTCTAGACAGCTGCCTCTACCCACAGATGTCTCCTTCAAGCCAATAAGTATCACAAACAACTGGAAAGTTAGGGAATCTCAGGTGGCACAGTAGTTGCTTCTACGTCACCACCATCTCCTGTTTTGTGGTCATATTAGGTGACTGGGACAAGGGGACGGTGTGCCTAGCAAGAAGGGGGAAGAGTTAAGGGGCCTTTTGGCTCATGGCTGGCCCATGACTGCAGGAGTGAAAAGGTGGCTTTGAATTACGTTTCACCTCACACTTCAGCTATGTTAAGTGTAAACTTGGCACCACCAAGGTTCTGGCCCACGAATTCTAGATCAGTTTGGAATTAGATACAGTCAGGTTCATTTTTATATACAGACTAAATTCTCAGTTGCTAAGAAACAATAGTCTCATGGGACATTTTTGTGTCTGGCTTTTTTTTACTAATCTGAAGATAAGGGTGTGTCTACACTGCACCTTTAGCTTGAAATAAACTACACGATTTGAGCTATGCAAATTGCGTAGCTTATTTCGATTCAATTTTGAAATAGCTTATTTTGAAATTTGGCACTGTCTACACAGCACCAAATTTTGAAATTGAGTGCTATTCCAAAACATTCCTTAATCCTCATGGAACAAGGTTTACAGGGATATCGGACTAGCAAGTGCATTATATTTCAAAATAACGGGCTTGCTTAAAAGACACAGAATAGCTATTTTAATGTACCCTAAGAGAGTCCAAACATGCACAGTGTATTTCACATCTGCATAGGAAGTTGGATAACTTGAGAACAACTTGTTGATATCTAAATTTAAAGTAATTCACAAATTTAGACAAATTCTTTTTTTTTTAATTTCCCAATTCACTGTGATTTAATTGAGGTGAAAATTAAATGAAACAGCAAACATCTAAAAGGGCATCAGAGTGAAGGAAGAAAAGAAATTGTTCAGAAAATGAGTTACTAGAAGAAGTACTAGGAAACAGCCTAGCGGAAGAAATAGACTCTACATCATCATGAAGAAATTAAACTATGTAATGATCTTCCAAGCCTCACAATGGAAGTGCTATAGTTGAATACAGGCAGTCCCCCGGTTACGTACAAGATAGGGACTGTAGGTTTGTTCTTAAGTTGAATTTGTATGTAAGTCGGAACTGGTACATATTGTAGGGGAAACTCTAGCCAAACATTTCTCCAGAGCTCAGTTTTATTCTCTCACACCTCACTTCCCTCAGTCCTTTATTCTCAAGCTGAGGTGTCTGCTGAGAAAAGCCGCTCTGCGTCTCCCTGGTCTGCTGGGGGAGGGCGCTAGCTTCGCGTCTCCCTGGTCTGCTGGGGGGAAGCAGCTAGTGCGGGGTTGCCTCACCCCGTTTGTATGTAGGGATCTGATGTAAGTCGGATCCATGTAACCCGGGGACTGCCTGTATATCCAAATAGCTAGAAACAATCATTTATGACAGTACAACAGGGACCATTCTGTCCCTTTCAAAGGATTAGATTGGATCACAAACCAGGTCTTCTCAACTGATTCTCTGAAACATAACTTATTATCGATACCTTATAGATTAATGTTTGTTAAATGAATCAATGCCTAATTTATTAACAATTTGCCTTCCGTGTGTTTTAATATGACTTATTACTCTTTATCAATGTTTATTGCATTTATTAATGATTTATGTTAATTTTATGCAAGTTAATGTGATTAATTGATAGAATTCAGGGCTGGATGCCCTACAGGCTCTGAGCTTATGAACAGCACCAAAAGTAGAAAAGTCCACAAGGTAGGAAGCTGCTGTGGTTCAAATTGGCCTTAACCTCCCCTTTGCTCTTGGGACCAGGAGCAAGCCAGCATAGAGAAAACAGTGACTTGTGTACTTTGAGTATGAGCAAGGTTAGGATAGTGAAAGATGCACTCAGTCAGTACAACCTCAGAGGGGCTCTTCTCAGACTCTAACAGATGTCCTCCAAGAGTGGAACTGCGGGCATTGGGGGGTATGGGGAAGGGAATTCCTCCATGGATGGTGCAAAGAGATGCAATTTATACATCCCAGTGCTAGAGGTGATTGAGTCTGGTCCTACAGCTGACATGATTCTGATGTGATTTGAGAAATTTGTATAATCCCTTGTTATTTGAGTTGCTTTTATATTTATAAATAAAATAATTAAGTAAAGCATTAAACATGGAACATATTAACTATTTCCCCAGGGTTGCTAGTTTGATAACATCAAGCCAGACCACGGGAGGGCAGAGCTGCAGGGGGCCTGGCCTCTGAAATCTGGAAACACAGCAAAAGTTTGGGGCCATGCTTCACCTACAGGGGGTGGTGTTCTGGATGTTCTACAAGTACAGTTTAGGAATACATTTTGTCTCCTGTCCTTGGGCCCATATATATATATATGAAAACTTTTACTTGAGAGTAAAATCCTGCTATTCCTACATGCCCTGAGAGGAGAGGGCAGAAGGGAGCCCATTCAGCATCGACATACCAGCATGGGTAACAGCTATAGTAGCGCTGCCTGTTGTCTCCAGTCCTAAGCCAAGGGTCTCACTGTTGACTCTCAAATGTTTTGGAGCTGTTAGTCGCTAGAAGTGAAATGTCAGTGCATTATCCCACTAGTTCACTGGAAGTCAGTGGGACTTCTCATCTGTAAAAGTAGGCACATGCACAAATGTTTGCAAGATCAGGACTTATGTTTGTGACCTTCCGGATCACAGTCCTCAGCTAATGTTCAGATGAAACTGGTTGTACCTCTCTAGTCCAGAACTCTCTGATCCAGCAACATCCATGGTCCGGCATGATTTTAGTTCGTGAGATGTCCACTTTTCATGGGTATGGCCAAGTTTCCAGCAGTCTGATAAAGTTTGTTAACAGTCCCCAGTCCTGGCTCTCCATGTTCTGTGCTGTTATTTAGCTCTAATTTACTCCTAAATGTCTTCTAAGAGCCCAGTAAGCAATGGATGTGTTGGTAATGCTGTTAGACAATATTGACCTCTTGTGGTCCCGAAAATTCTCTGGTTCTTCACTGGTCAGGTCCCAATGGCCTTGCATGAGAGGAGAGAACCCATTGCTATGCACGTTCAGATATAGTAGCTTTACTATGATTCTTCCTCTGTATCCATAAAGGGTATGGGGAATGCAGACCGTATAGTCCCTGGAGAGTAGTGTACAAGTGTACCTGGGAGTTAGGGAGTCACATAAACCAGGGGAAGGTTCCTTCTCCACTTCCACCACCAACCTGGCACATCAGTGTGAGGCAGGGGTAGGCAAATTCCGGCTCACGGGCCAGATCCGGTCCACAATCTTAGTCTCTGGCAGGCCCCCACCTCCATGTTTACCTGCCGGGGACTCCACAGGTATTAGAGGATGGCAGCTCTGGTGGGCTGTGACTTGCCATTCCCAGCCAACGTGAGTGGTGAGAAGCGGCATCCCAGTCCGTGACACTACCTGCTGCTCACATTGACCACGAATGGTGATTTGCAGCCAGCCAAAGCTGCGATCCTCTGATACCTACTGAGGTGCAGGTAAACTTAGCGGCAGTGGCCCACCAGGGACTAACCCTGTGGTCTGCCGGGTTTTATTGCTCACTGCTGGTGTAAGGACAAAGCACAATCGGGTCCCTAGTGTTTATTATAAAGTGACCAAGATAAATCATATTCCTCATACTACACATGAGAATGTGCATGCAGAGTTGTCAGTACTAGGAATACAAGTAAAACTGTGCCCAACGTAAGCTTTGATGCTACACAAAAGAGTTAAAACTAAGGCTGTCGATGAATTATAGTTAACTCATGCAATTAACTCAAAAATTAATTGTGATTAAAAAATTAATCACAGATTTAATCACACTGTTAAATAATAGGCTGCCAATTGAAATTTATTAAAGAGTTTGGACTTTTTTCTACATTTTCAAATATATTGATTTCAATTACAACACAGAATGGAAATTGTACAGTATTCACTTTATATTATTTTTATTACAAATGTTTGCTCTGTAAAAACGGTAAAAGAAATTGTATTTTTCAGTTTGACTCATCCAAATGCTATAGCACAAGCTCTTTATCATGAAAGGGCAACTTACAAATTTAGATTTTTTTTGTTATATAACTGCACTCAAAATCAAAACGTAAAATTGTAGAGCCTACAAGTCCACTCAGTCATACTTCTTGTTCAGCTAATTGCTAAGAAAATGTAAGCAACCATGTTTTACGTGAAATAATGCTGCTTACTTCTTATTTACAGTATCATCTAAAAGTCAGAACAGACATTCACATGGTAATTCTGTAGCCCGCATTGCAAGGTATTTACCTGCCAAATGTGCTAAATATTCATATGTCCCTACATGTCTGACATACCATTCCAGAGGATATGTTTCCATACTGATAACACTCGTTAAAGAAATAATGCATTAGTTAAATTTGTGACTGAACTCTTGAGGGGAGAATTGCATGTCTTCTGCTCTGGTTTACCTGCATTCTGCCATATATTTCATGTTATAGCAGTCTTGTATGAGGGACCAGCACATGTTGTTCATCTTGAAAACATTTTTCACTGCAGATTTGATAAACTGTAAAGATGTTACCAATGTGAAATTTCTAAAGGTAGTTACAGCCCTTGGCCCAAGGATTAAGACTCTGAAATGTCTTCCAAAATCTGAGAGGGACGAGATATGGAGCATGCTCTCAGAAATCTTAAAAGAGCAACACTTTGATGTGGAAACTACAGAACATGAACCACCACCATAAAAAAAACAAAAAAACAGCCATCTGCTGGTGGCATCTCACTCAGATGATGAAAATGAACTTGCATTGGTTTCTACTGCTTTATCATTATTGAGAAGAACCTGTCATCAGCATGGCCTCTGAAATGGTGATTGAAGCATGAAGGGTCATATGAATCTGCTGTGTGTCTGGCATGTGAATATCTTCTGACACCAGCTACAACAGTGCCATGCGAAAGCCTTTTCTGACTTTCAAGTGACATAGTAAACAAGAAGGAGGCAGCATTCTCCTCTGGAAATTCAACTTTCATGAGGAAGAGACTCAATCCCAGAGTCTGATATGGAGAAAGCATCCAGTGCACACAGTTCTTCACTGGTATATATGGGCATACAACTCAAGCAAGTTCAGTGAAGTTGCACAGGCCTTCAACAGCAGTGATGAACTGTGCTCATTGGCTTGAGTTGGTCGTGTTTTGCCTGTACAGAGACTGCAAGGTTGGGCCTGGAAAGGTCCTTAATCAGTAAGATTTCTAGAGAAGAATATCCACTGTAGGGATTACTGACACATAGTTTCCTTTTCAAGGACTTTCAGCTGTCACCAGAAGAATAGAGAGAGTGTAATGATGTGAATTAGATTAGAAAAGGATCAATAGGCCTGACAATAAATGAAAGTAACACAGACATTATTGAGCAGATTAGGAGAGAGAAATTAAACTGGACAGTATATCCTGTGAAACCAGATAGACACACAAGTGTTGGCCGTAGTGAGTTTTAAGGGGATAACAATTATTAAAAAGTGCAAGTTAAAATAGACAATAATAAAACTCACTTGTGAGAAGAAAAGTGTAAACTTGCTTAGTCACCATAGTGATACAAAGCCCTATCTAGTAGAAGTTTAGCCCGTGTAGAAGCTGAAACTGATAACATCATAGGAACAGGAATTTTCATAATGGATCACACTGGTGGTCTATCTAGGCAAGTGTCCTGTCACTGCCACTACCACCTGTTTCAGGAGCAGGCACTTAAACTCTGCCATAAACAGTGATGAGATTATCCACCTGCAGGGATTTAGCCTAATCCTCATGAGTTAGAGGTTGGTTTATGCCCTGAATCATGAGAACATAAATCTCTTTCAAAACTATTGATTCTTTTGCTAATATTTACTGTTAACTCAGGGTCATCTTATTAGCCATATAAATGTCTAATCTTGTTTTGAATACTCCTAAACTCTTGGAATCAGTCAAATATGAAGCAATGAATTCCACTGATTAACAATTCATTATGTGAGCAAGTATTTCCTTTCATCGATTTCTTATTTATTATACTACTACAAGTATTAATTTATTCTTTCATTTCACCATTTATCCAAGGCTCCCAAAGCAGTGTTCAAACAATTAAGACTCAACACTCCAATATAAAAAACCCCAAAACAAATAAACAAAAAAATCCCAACACCCACTTTACCAATATACAAACTAGATTCAAATATTCAAAGCCCGATAAAGTACCCACATCCCATTAAAATGAATATGAATTGGTCATTCATATTCCAAAGGACTATAATTATTTGTTTACCCAAGTCTAAGCTGTGAGATGGTGACTTAGGCTATGTCGAGACTGCAGGCTTCTTTCGGAAGAAGCTTTTCTGGAAGAGATCTTATGAAAAAACTTTTTCCGAAAGAGAGCATCTACACAGACATGCATCTGACAAAGTGGGTCTTTGCCCATGAAAGCTTATGCTCCAACACTTCAGTTAGTCTATAAGGTGCCACAGGACTCCTCGTCGCTTACACAGCAAAAGTGCATCGAAAAATTGATCTGCTTTTTCGAAAGATAGCATCAACACTGAATGGACGCTATCTCATATTTAAGCTGTGATTACTATGGATGGAGTGGCCACCAGTGCACCTGTGCTTTTTCCTCTTTCCTCTTCTTTCAAAATAACTCCTTCTTCCCTGTCCACACACACCTTTTTCCAAAAGAACTCTTTTTGGAAAAGGCTTCTTGTTCATAGAAAGAAGTTTACCAATGTCAGAAAAGCCTCTCTGTTCTTTCAATTTTCTTTCAAAAGAATGCGATTGCAGTGTGGACATAATTGAAGTTTTTTCAGAAAAACGTCCATTTTTCCAAAAAAACTCTGTAGTGTAGATATACCCTTAGTCAAGAAGAGAATCATACTTGAATGTCTTGATTCCTTACTATTTTTCTATGAATTCTAGGATCCCTGAGATTTGAGCAAGCTAGTTAAAAGTACACATGGACACACATATTAGCACTTTTATCCAAAAACCTAATTCAGAAATGTAAATACAAATGCACTGAAGGGACTAACAAGATTTCTTTACTTACTTGGAAGGTACATATGGCTCCCATCCAACATAGTTACTCTGAGCCATGTAACTTCTAATTTATTCCAGTGTAAATGTCAGAACACTTTCTTTGCATGTCTAAGATGACCCATTGAAATTTGTCCCCTTTTAACAATTCCAATTTGCTTTTCAGCAACAACGGCAACTTGACCTGCTGACTATAACCAACCCTGGTGAGTAAGCTACAAGATTTAGCTTTTATCTTTTCTTAAAGAGATGTATCTCTAAATGTGGGTTTTTTCCCTGTCTCTGGCATGCAAAATGAAAAACACTGTTCCCTGGAAAATCTGTAACATAATAACAAGTGACAGCTATATTGTGCTTGGCAAAGTTCCGGGTAGTTATCCATTCACAGGGCTGCCTTTAGACCTTTACTCTATGAATTTGAGTGCTGATATTTCTTTAAGCCTCCTGGGGTTACAGTGAGTGGTATATCTGCAAGGTAGATGCCCTAGAATTCACAATGTATGTTCAAGTATCACAGAAAAATAAGTTTTACTCTCTTCAATGTTAAATACATTTAAAGGGTGTCAAGAGTCAATGGCTTTCAGCATGCACTGTTGGTGGTAGAATTTGCAGGTTAATTCTGAAAACCTTGAAGTACATTCCCAAAATGTGTTACTGGTTGAATTTTTGGTCACTAGCAGTTTCATATCTTTTGCATGATTTTTTCAAAGATGTTGCTGTTGGGATTGAAATGCAGGCCGATGAATGATTTCTCTTTGATCTAAACTATTGTTTAGTTTCTTCAATAAGTTTAGTTCAATTGCATTTCATTAGCTGTCTGAGGGTATGTCTACACTGCGGAGCTATTTTGAGATACCGGAAGTATCCCAAAATAGTTATTCTGCGTCTATTGTAGCAACGCGTTATTTCTAAATAGATTTTGAAATAATAGGCAGCTTATTCCAACATCCCGGTAGAACGAGGGTTAAGGGGAATTTCGGAATAGTGAGTTATTTTGAAATTTGGCACTGTGTAGACAGTGCTATATTACAAAATAAGCTATTTTGAAATACACTCAAAATAAGCTGCACAATTTTCATAGCTTGAAATAAGCTATGCAATTTACACTAAGGTTGCTGTGTAGACACACCCATAGAGGTTTGCTGTGTAGCAGCAACAGAGAAACACCACACAGAGTTGGTAGTAGCTTTGGTAATCAGTATTTTTCTGACTATCAGTTCTAAATGCATCTTCATCTTTTTGTCTTGTTTTAACTGGTGCTATGTTAGCAAAGTGAGCAGATGTCATGGGTGAGTGGGGAAAATGTGACATTTTGCTAGGGTAACCATTTTGCATCAATAATTGTTCCAACATTGTAAATGTAGGTATCTGTGACGTGACTTCTCCTTCACTAACCTTGTTTAAATAATGATCATTTTAAAAAGAAGTAGAAGAAACACTTTGTTGGGACAGATGTTTAAGGCTACTGGCAATTGCATCACATTTTTACATGTTCATTTTTCATACAGTTTGCAATTATGTTAATATATGCTTAGGGCACTTGCCGATAAAAGCAACAATACAATGAGAAAGAGCCATTGTCACCACTCTGGCTACAAATCCAAGGGCAAATATGACACATTTTCCCCATATTTTGTATCTTCAATGTCCCCTGTTTCTAAAGAAAAAAGAAAGAAAAGAAAAATCCCTGAAGGTCATAATCAGAATAAACACTCAGATCTTGGATAAAGTTACTTGAAGTCCACAGGAGAAAACAGGGCTGGGGGAAGGGAAAATCACTTAAATATGAGACATTTATTTAAATTGTATTTATTATACCTTTTTTATTGTGATGTCTGTTGTAACATTCACTGGAGCAATAAAAGAGTTGATTAAGTTGAGTTTGTGCATAGATGTGATTACCGTAAGTATCTACCACTTCACATCTTTCAGTTTTTCACAGCAACATAGCAATTAGTTAGAAGGATTAGCATAGGCACATACAAAGACAGTTTCCACTGATTATGTAGGTAGGCATGCTGTGTTCCGAAAAAAGACTTCCATGCCAGACATTTTTCAAGACAGGTTTTGTTTTTTGCTTTTTGTGTGTTGATAGTCAGAAATCCATAATCACTGATTTTTCTAAAGTACAAGTGGGACCACCTGATCCAGCATCCTTGGGACCTGAACAGTCCAGAACCAGGGAGTCTGCAGGACCAGGAGAGGTCAATGCTCTGGTCCAGTCTGGCAGGGCTCCCTGCTACGGCTTTTTGGCTACCGCCAGACCTACTGCTGCTGGCTCCACTATTGCTTCTCGGCTGGGGCTCCCCGGGGCTTGGGCTCCCCAGCCACCACCAACCCCACTGCTGTCTGCCCCAGGACTCCCCTGTTGCCACTGGCCCCACTGCCACGCAGCTGGCCACATCTCCTGCCCACAGCACTCCTGGCCAGTTCCTGGTTGCTGGGGTTCTTTGGTCCAGCGAAATCCATGGTCCATCAGGATAATGATTCAGGACCACTAGACCAAGATTCATGTAGCCTAGAGTTTGGCTGTTAAATAAGTTTGGCCTCATTTTCAAAAGGGCTTACTTAGCATCCTCTGGCCAAATCCATTTAGGGTCTAACATTTGAATTGTCTAAGAATTTAAGGGAGTTAGGAATTGAGATCTTTTTACAGTCCTTTGAAAAATGCCAACATGAATATGGATTTAGGAATCTAACTTTAGGCAAACATGTTTCAAAATTTTAGCCTTGGAAATTATTTACTTTTTGATATTGTCACTGTTTATATTTTCATTCAGGAGGACTGTCTTTATGCTATGCTAGCAGAGGAGTACTTTTACAGAGACATGATACAGGTGATTTCTAAGTACTTTGGATGATTTGACTTAGGGGCTGAAAAGTTTGTTTCAGCTGTCATTTCTCTGGAAATTCTTTGTTTTCCATCCTGTGTAAAGGCAGGTGCCTCCTGTGCAGTGGATATCACTCGACTAGTCTTGACTACAATAGGAAAATCCCCTATGGCTTGACAATAGCTGTCATCAGTAGGTGCATTTGTAGTATGGTCTAACATAAGTATAAAGCGGGAGCAGTGAGTTCAGAACCATTTCAGGAACCGTGCTGGCCTTTGAGAACGGCACAGCTGTCATGAGACAACAGAGACACAAGGTAGGTGAGGTAGTATCTTCTATTGGATCAACTTCTGTTGGTGACAGACAAGCTTTTGGGCTTCAGAGAGCTGTTCTTCAAGTCGCTGCAATGTACTCAGACTGTCACAGCTAAATGCAAGGTGGAACAGATTGTTTAGCATCAGTAGTTAAACACATATTTCAAGGATACTCTCCAGGTAAAGTAGCCTATTAACATCTCTTCAGCCTGGAGAAAAGGAGAAAAAACCCAGGGAGAGGGAACTAAATGTCTTATAGGTAGTTATAATAAGCCATAAATCCAGTATTTCTATTTAGTCCATGATTTTTAATATCTAGCAAATTTATGATTTGTGCCTCATTTTTTGGAGGTGCTGTACAGGTTTCTTTTGAAGATGAGAACTGATTGGTCAGAAATGGAGCGATCTCTTTGTAATCTGTTTCACCTTGTACTGAGCTGTGAAACTCTGAGTACCTGTCTCAGATCTGAAGATGAGCTCTCTGGAAACTCAAAAGTTGTATGTGTCACCAACAGAAACTGGTCCAGTAAAAGGTATTACTTCATCCCTCTGACATCCTGGGATCTACAACAACATTGCATATGACATGAGGTAACATTCTCTCTCTTTCTCTCTCTCTGTCATATACCCTTGTTATCTGGATTTTTAGTCACTGAGGTTTTCCCCTGTCAGTGAGCATAGTTTGAAAAGATGCTGAACCCTTTTGTCCTGCTCTGCACTTGTAATTAAGCCATATTCAGAGTTGACTCAACTGCACCCACTGGTGGCAAGAAAAGTCAACCATGGATAATTTCTCTCAAGTAGAGAATGAGAGGGCTATTAATGGGCATAGTTGCAAGATAACATGTCATTAATACTCATTTATCATATTTAAGGGAATTTTAGTTGCAGTTCCTTCATGGTGGGTAGCTAGAAGAAAGAAAGTTAAATTAGTAAGTGTTGCTACATTCCTTTCTTCTGCCTTTTGTCATGTGAGTTACAAATGGGTTCTCAAGACCTCAGTGACTAAAAATTCAGATGATAATTTGAGTGCTGCAGGAACCTTAATGTTATGTCATGACAGATTCAAAAGGGTCACTGTTGTAAAACAATTCAGCAGAGTTTGTGTTGTTGTAAGTGTTGCTCATCATTTATTGTTTGGTATCACCATCTTAATACGCTGCTATTTTGAACTCACATGCCACTGCTGCCCGGCCAAGGCCTTCTCACAAATAAGCAATGTGTACAGAGCTGCTGTATACTAGGACAAGCAAGTGTGCCTTTCCTGGCTAAGGCAATGAAACAGTTCTGCCAACTGACCAGGTATTTCTGAATGCTCTAGTAGTGACAAACACCTTAGTTTTGGCTTGAAAGGAGCTATGTAAATCTGAACGAATACTATTTGTCCCTGACAAGGATTGGGTGTACTGGGGAAAATCAGTGATAGAGAAAATGTTGCAATTGAAAAACTAGCTCTGAACATGTACAGAAATTAAATACTGTATGAAACATGTATGTATATGACTGGGAATCCCATGTTGAAGTCCCCATGAAAATGGCTAAGGAAATGTTCCAGGGATGTTGAAAAGCAGAAAAAACTGTAACTTCTATTAAAAAACAACAAATCGTCTAGTAGCACTTTAAAGACTAACAAAACATGTAGATGGTATCATGAGCTTTCTTAGGAAAAACCCACTTCTTCAGACGAAGTGGGTTTTGCACACGAAAGCTCATGATACCATCTACATGTTTTGTTAGTCTTTAAAAGTGCTCTTAGACGATTTGTTGTTTTCCAGTTACAGACTAACTCGGCCACCCCTTTGAAGCCTTTATAAGTTTCTGTTGACAGTGTAGACTTCACTGGGTGGTGAATCTCCTTGATATGACTGACTCACTTATTCAAGGGAATTTAAGTTTCACTTCCTTTCACGTAGACTAGCTAGAAGAAAGAGTATATGAAATTAGTGAATGTTGTTGCTACACTCCTTTCTTCTGCCCTTTGTCATGTGAGTTATGCTCTCCAAAACTCCATGCGATTCAGGGAATCCAGTTCAGACACGATCCGTAAAGTGGAGAGGGGAAAGGAGTTAAGTCTTCATAAACGGGGGTGTGTCTAAAGCGAGTCCACATTGAAGTATCTCATAGTTTGGTGAGAGAAGGGGCTTAAGGAGGCAAAGTTTCACCATCATATATGTCCTTTAGATTTATGTAGCTATACATCTACATTTCATATGAAGCAGTTTTTAGTCGACACAGACTTTAGGGTTAGTGCTTCCACTGACATACATCGACTTAACATCACAATGAAGATCAGCTGATTTACACCAGCTGAGCTGCCTTTCATGTCTAGCTGGCAGCGTTTTTGTGAATACTCACAATGTTACAGCATCATTCAGGAAAGGTGGGTTCAACTCCCACTGCATTTTTTTAAATCAGTGTAAATGAAAGTGTTTGAACCTATTGGCTTTAAAATTAGGCAAGACATTAGATTGACCATGAACCTTCATCACAAATACGCCTTTGAAATTCTCTTTGATTTGTGTCTCTTCAGGGCTTGATCCTTTCCCCTACCAGCCTCTCTACTGCTAATTTAAAATAAACTTTTCTTGAAATCAGTACACTCTCAGGAGACATTCATCAGCACTGGAGGTTTACATTTCCCAGACATATGTAAGACCAACTCCATTTGGCAGCAGTAAATTGAATACATTTAGAAAACATGGGGTAATTGAATGTCCCATAGTGCCTAGCTTGTCTGCAACATCAAATATAGAATGTTTTAAGTCTCTTTCATTTCCATTTTAAGAGAAAAATAAAGTAAGAGCTAAATCCTTAGTTCATTAACCATGATTTACTTAGATTTTTCTCAGTACACTTTAGGAGCTTGCACCCAATACTAAAGTATAAATTCTAAGGTTACAGGATTTGATCATAAAACTGTTGCAACTTTCTGAGCATGTCCTTACTCATAAAGTATTGCACTTGTATGAAAGAAACACGACTCAATTTAAAAAAATATTCACCAGACAGTACTTTATGGAGCTAACCCCTAACATTTAAAATATGCGTTCCCCATAATATCTCCTGGTCAGTGCTTTAAATATGTCTTAATTTTATTAATTTGAGTTACACTAAATTTTTGTAAGGTGGCTTTAGTTTCTTCCATACATATTTTACCACTTTAAATCATAGCTAGAAGACTGTTGCCTAATTAATTTCCTCTGGTGAGAAAAATATATTTCTACTTTCCTTCCATGAACAATGTGATCTGTGGGATTTAGTGTACTTTTTAGCTGATTAAGTGTTGAATTTCCACACACCATTGCTTATGAGATTCACTAGTAAAATTAGATGAAGGGAAGAAAAGCTTTAAAATACGGCTTTGAAAGTTAGTTAAGAATAAGCTCAACTACTGAATGCCCCCTGCAAGACATTTTCATTACCGTCCTAAATATTCTAACAATCTACTTCTTTCTAATTGAAGCATGAAAATAATATGAACTTGAAGTCATGAAGC
The DNA here is from genome assembly GCF_049634645.1 of Pelodiscus sinensis. Taxonomy (NCBI): domain Eukaryota; kingdom Metazoa; phylum Chordata; order Testudines; family Trionychidae; genus Pelodiscus; species Pelodiscus sinensis. Next base: position 6,720,124 of record NC_134719.1, on the reverse strand, counting down.
TATAATACACCTCTTAGTAAAAATGATACAAGGTAATAAAATGTGACAGAACGTTGTTCACTGTTAAAACTCATGCACTAACTATTCTTGATAGTCCATGCTAATTAATACTACATTGATTTTGATCAAAGTACATGTCAAGGGATACTGGCTGAGTTTTCAAGCAGCCTAACATAATTACTACTCATGTTTGTTGGTGAAAGCTTCATATGCTGTTTTGTTTTAGGAGGGGGAAGCCCTTTTAATCCTAATAATGATGGATTCATCTAAAATAACGCAGTGTTACATGACAAAGATGTTATGGGTTTCACCGTGGTGTCCACAATGATTTAACATTTTCAATACAGGAAAATGTTAAAGGCAAAAGTCCCACCCTGCACCATAGGAGAACAGACTCCAAAAGGCTTGGTTTGATATTACTCTAAATATTACTCTTACAAACCAAATAAATAGGAGCTTCAGCCAGCAGCCAGTTACAAAGTTATCAATCTCATCTGAACGCTAACGAGTTAGGGAAGAGTTTGTTCTAATCTTGATGGATGATTAGAGACATTCTGTAGTAGCAAAAAGTGATAAGGAGACATTGACTTTCTCCCTGCCCCTTCCCAGTGGTAGGGGACCAGCTCTCTAGAGCCAAGCAGGCAATGAGGCCTTGTATATCATGAGGCTCAGGGATGGAATAGTAACATTGTTGCATACCCACATTCTAACCAAACATACTTATGAGACTCAGTGGCTTCATAACCGTAACCCTCACCCAACTCACATCCATATCTACATGCTGGCTTGGTGGCTGCAGAAGTGTCACATTTTTGCCTGTGTGTTGGGGTCCCTTTCCATCCTTTCTGGCCTGCACACAACCCACTCACTTTGGCTATCTTCTGAGGGATGTGACATTACTCTTATAATCACTTTGTCGTGTGTCTACAAATGTACATATATATCTATATAGACCCTATAGTACCAAAATGCAAAATTCCATTTCCAAATTGAAATGGCAGACAATTTTAAATTAAACAACAAAATGAGATTTTTTTTAATGTTTGTTAGCCAAATATTTAGCATTGGTAAGTCTGTTCTTGTTGTTGTTTTCATTTCTTGCATGAGAAACCTGGCTCTTTTGTATATCTGTGGGATAAGCAGTATTTCATCAAGTTTAAAGAAGACCACGGAGGGGGCATTTTGAAGGCTAACTCCATTATTTTTGAAGAAAAACATCAAACATTTTCACAATGCCTTATTATTATTCTAGGTCACCGTGATGTTTCCATGCACCTTGGCATGTCCCTTTAATTGGATCCTTGTGTACGAAGGTCCAGTACAGTTGCATTGAAAGCTGACATTTCTAACTAACTGACCTTTTCAGGCCCAGTGATACTCCTATAATGATTATCCTCTAGCATTGTTTGGACACAATACCACATACTTCACAGCACATAAAGAATATGGTCTCTGAAAACTATTCAAAATTCCCAATCTCAAGTTAGCAAAATGAGAAAATTGGGTGCAAACATTCATCAGACTGTTATTGTGCAGGTATCGATTTGAATGCCCTTTCATTTCTCTGGGAAAAAAGTGTTGTATTATGGAGCTCTAAATTAACTTTTGTTCTGTTATTTTTTCCCAGTAACTATAAAAAGGTCAAATTCATTCATAAGGCTGAATAGATTTGCTGGAGATAAGCAATAAGATAGCAATCAACCTTCAAATAACCTTTAAAGAGACAGTATCTTCTTTTCTGAACAATAATTGATCTGTTCATTAGGGTGCTGAGAACACTTTGGGGCTCATCTAAACAAAACATATAGGAACGATAGCAAAAGAATATCAGGTAGAACAATAAGGAAATGAATTCTGATGTTAGAAATATGTTAAAGTTACATGTTTCAGATACAACAACCTGACAAAAAGTATGTGGTGCTTGATTTGATTGTCTCAAGAAAATGTGAAGAGGGAAGATCTGAAAGTTTGGTACTTGATTCGTGTTTCACCAATGCCAAAAATCTGACTCTCTCACTTCTCTCCTGAATTTGGTGGCTAGTGTATAATGAGCTTCAGAATTTGTTTTATTGGTACATACAAGGAACCCTTAAATGGAAAAGTTTGGAGAATGTGTAAACTTTGCATGTTTCTTTTAAGAAAAGTAGGTTAGGAGGGGTTTGTTGTTGTTGTGCAGTGAACTTTGTGGAAAGGGCTTTTTTTTAATTTAGTTAGTTCATTGACAAATTCTTCCCCATAGTTTCAGCACATGCAAAAAAAAAAAAAAAAAAAAAAAAAGAAACCTTGGTCAGTTCCTCAGATGCAGTCAAGGAAATCCAGCATAACTGTAAACATCCCATGATCCTGGGCCAGTTTTGGGCCAGTTTACTCCCTATGTAGAAGTTAATAGATACAAAGGGGTACTTGTAATTGTACCAAGGAGCTAATGCATATCCATGGGATTTTCTAACTCATAGTGATTACAGTATATTTAAAATATCAGTTCAATGTTTCACATTACCCTCTTGCCTGTATTTCATTTCTGTGGGTAAATCCATGTTATGTACTTCATTTTATTTTTATGAATTACACATACATCATGCACTAGCAGTGCATAATTGATTACAAGAAGTTGTCTTGTTTTTTATCTTTGCTCAGAGCTCCTAGAGGAAACAAGTATCCCAGGTGACAAAGCTTTTTATATTGAGTATGTTTTCACACAGGAATTTTTGTTGAGTCATACCATGCTCCTTTTCTTTATAAATAGATGGATAACTCATGGAAAACAGTCTTTGTAGCAGCCTTTCTTGTTGTACATTATGTATTTATTGTTAAGGAGACTAGAAAGCTCTGTCTTGGATTGTTTATATTTTAATTAGTAAGGACATTTCCATGGGAACGCAATCTCAGTCATTTAGAAGTGTGTGTGGGGGGGGGGGGGGAGGAGCGTATTATTCTTATCTGTCATGTGGACTGAACAAGAATCAGTGAGAATTAGAGTCCCTGCCTCAAATAGGTTGTGACCCAAAAGATAAACTCAGAAAAGATAGGATTATTATATAACCTTTATAGCACCCAGAGATTCCATTCCACTAATGGAGGGAGGGGATGTTGTGCTAGGAGTGTACAAATGCATAGTATTACACCATCCTTATCCTGAAGAATGTACAATTTAAATGAGCAATGCAAGAAGTAATAGACAACGTGCAAGGAAAATACCAAAAGTAGTTAATTAAAATTGGGACTTGAGCCAACCTGACCTAAGTTGCCCTCCCCCACGACATATCTGGGAAGAAGACAAACACTATCAGGGAATGTCTACACTACAAAGTTAGTTCGAACAAACGTCCGTTAGTTCGAACTAACTTTCATAGGCGCTACACTAGCGCTCCGTTAGTTCGAACTTAATTTGAACTAACGGAGCGCTTAGTTCGAACTAGGTAATCCTCATTCCACGAGGATTAAGCCTAGTTCGAATTTACTAGTTCGAATTAAGGGCTGTGTAGACCCTTAATTCAAACTAGTGGGAGGCTAGCCCTCCCCAGGTTTCCCTGGTGGCCACTCTGGCCAACACCAGGGAAACTCGTCTGCCCCCCTCCCGGCCCCAGACCCCTTAAAGGGGCACGGGCTGGCTACGGTGCCCGTGCCAGGTGCAAGCCTGCCAGCACCCAGCCAGCAGACCCTGCACCTGGCACAGATCGAGCCACCCACCTGATACCCCCCAGCCCTCTCCCTCTTCCCGGGACCAGGCTGGCAGCTCCCGGGAGCTTTCCCGGGACCGCAAGAGGCGGGCACCCGCCTGGTCTAGTGCGGACATCGTGGACCTCGTCCACGACTTCCGCACTAGGCACAGGAAAGTGGCCGTCTAGGGCAGGATAGCTTCCAGCCTGGCCACCCAGGAGCAAGTGTGCATGAAAATCAAGGTGGTCCACTGAGACCCCCGACCCTGAGCCCTGAGCTTACAATGGCCGTCCTGGGTCAGACCAAAGGTCCATCTAGACCAGTAGCCTGTCTGCCGACAGCGGCCAACGCTAGGGACCCTGGAGGGGATGGACCGAAGACAGTGACCAAGCCATTTGTCTTGTGCCATCCCTCTCCAGCCTTCCACAAACCTTGGGCAGGGACACCACTCCTACCCCCTGGCAAATAGCACTCCATGGACCCAACCTCCATGACTTGATCTCACATCCCTTTAAACTCTGTTCTAGTTCTAGCCTTCACAGCTTCCTGCAGCAAGGAGTTCCACAGGTTGACTCTTTGCTTTGTGAAGAACAACTTTCTGTTACTAGTTTGAAGCCTGCTACCCATTCCTTTCCTTTGGTGTCCTCTAGTCCTTCTTTATGGGAACTAATGAAGAACTTTTCTGTATGCACCCTCTCCACCCAGCTCCTGCTTTTAGAGACCTCTATCCTGTTCCCCCTCCGTCTCCTCTTTTCTAAGCTGAAAAGTCCCAGTCTCTTTAGCCTCTCTTCATATGGGACCTGTTCCCAACTCCTGATCATTGTAGTTGCCCTCTCCTCTCCCAGCCTCTCTCTTCCCCTCTCCCACCTCCTTTTCCCAGTCTCCCCCAGTTTTGTTCAATAAAGACAGATTCCATTTTTTAACACAATTGTCCTTTATTTTGTACATCAGGAAGGGGGGCTAGGGAAGGGTAAGTGGAAGGAGGTGAGGGAGGAATGGGGTACGAGCCCCCGATGGGAAGGACTGGGCTGGCTCTGTGGGCTTCTGGGGGTGGAAGCTCTCCTGCAGCCCCCCAATTGCTCCCTCTCCCCAGATGACAGCCTGCGGCAAGTGCAGCCGGGCTGATGGCCGAGTGGTGTGATGTGCCCAGTGTAGGTACTCCGGGCACTCCAAGCCAGGACTGGTTTGCAAGCGGGGCACCCCTGAGAACTGTTTGTCTGGGGTGGGGGTTGGGACACTTTAAGCGCAGCCCTTGGCTAGCCTGAGACAGCATCTCCACGCTCTAAGTCCTCCTCTGATGCCCTGCCGGCACTGCTTCCGGCCATCCTTAAGCCCGGTTCAGGGTCCACTTAATGTGGACATGCTAGTTCGAATTAGCAAAACGCTAATTCGAACTAGTTTTTAGTTCTAGACGCGTTAGTTCGAATTAGCTTAGTTCGAATTAACTAATTCGAACTAAGTTAGTTCGAATTAGCGCTGTAGTGTAGACATACCCTCAGAGACAGTAACAAATATATAAAGTTTCCAAATGGGGGCTATTACTGCAAAGAATGTATCCACATTTTTATTTGTTCAGATTTGGTTCCTGAAAAGATCAAATCGCCAGAGAGTTTATATTTGGTGCGCAGTGCATTTGGTGCTAAAATAAGTCACTGAGGAGCATTGGAATAGATAACCTAGAGACTTTATTATTGTTTTAAACTCACTTGAAGGCATCAATTAAATGATGAAGTTTTAGAAACGAGGTGACTAATAATCAGTACCGTGGTGTATAAAAAGTAACTGCAGCAGCAGCATTTATCTTTTAAACCTGTGTGTGAGAGTTCTGTTTTCTTCACCTTTAACCCAACAGTGGAATATGGCCCTACTTCCTCATATAACTAAATGCACTTCTGTCCTTTGAGAAAACAGATTTGTGTCTTTTCATAGCTTTCTGCAGAGGGGTAATAATACATGGGAAAGCTTTACTGCCCACAGGAGAGTTTGCCAGGTTGTAATAATAAGAAATGCTGTTGAAAAGTCATGATCAATGTTAATTCAGTTATTTTTCATTTTCTTTGTGTTTTTTAAAATGAAATCGTGTGCTTTGTACATTTGCTCCAGCCCTATCCCTTGGATTGCTCATTGGAGAGAGTGGTGACTGGTTGTACAATGAATTCTTATTTGTCCTCCCAAAGAAATAGCTGCAACATTTTAAAATGATGAATTTAAGGGAGAGAAAATAGAACTTTGTACATCCAAAAGATGTAAATGTTGTTTTCCAAGGTTTATGATTCCCAGATGCCTCCTCTAATTACATAGCTAACCCTGGGTTTATTAAGTTATTTTCCAGAGTCAAACTCATTTGTATACATGTCAGAGTATAAACTGAATTTAAAAAGTAAGACCTCTGGATTAGAATTCAAGAATGATAAACAAACTCATTTAGAATGCATTTGCATGTAATTTACATGTGCCAAAATGCAATTGCATGTGATTTGTAAATACAGGTCTTGCATCTATTTAACATTACAGAATAGCATGGAAGAAAATACTGTAGGTTCTTTAAAATCACCTTAAAAGGGCCCATGTTTGAATATGATTCAATATTCAGAAACTGGTGAGGAGAGATAAGCATGCCGAGAAATCTGTACATTTTAGTTTCAACATCTGTAGTAAGTTAGAATACTGTGTTTTATAGCAACCCACTGCCTCACCCTACGGACATTGCCATAGCAAGTGCTATCTTTAGTATTCACTCCCCGCAAGAGCTGTTTTGTCTAGTGCAGCTTTAAAAGTAGTCAGTTTTCTCCCTTTTAAGTTCAAACTAGGAAGGACACAAAATAATTGCTTCCATTTGAAGTGAATTGGCTAATCTGACCTAGAAGCTTTGGCATAAACTAGAGTTGAAATTGTTGTTTATAATAATAATGTTTATTAAATAGTGCCTAAGGACCAACCAAGAATGGGGTCCCCACAGTGATGGTCACTCTGCAAATGCAGAATACCAGAAAGTCCATTCTGCAAAGCTCTTACAAACTAAATAGTCCGGACACATGCAAGGGGTGAGAGTGGGAAAAGGCAGAACCACGCAAGCAGAGTGACCAGTGTGAGGGAGCAAACATCATTTTCATACCATGTTAGTTAGTTTGGGGGATGGTTTTAGTCAGGAAGGGCTCAGTTAAATGGAAAGAAAAGTTAATGGAAGACCAGAGATCAGATCCACCAACAGGGGAGGGGAAAGGGAACAGTTGCCCTGGGGCCTGGCAATTCAGAACAGTGGCAAATGGAGTCCTGAGCCCTTTAAATTGCTGCCAGAGCACTGTGCCATGTGCTTCATGCACCTCTACGGGCTGGGGGGAAGGGCTGGCTGCCCCTGGCCTCGCCCTTTCTACCTGCGGTCCCGCCCATTCTGGGAGCATGGAACCGCCCTCCTCCCCCTTCTCTAGTGGACCAAGCAAGCTGTTGGCTCCCCTGCTGTAGATTGTAGGGAAGAGGTGTGGAGAGGACAGAGCTCAGGAGAAGAAGTATAGGTGTGCAACCAGTCTGAGGTGACACAGCTACACTCACATAGCTACACAGTAGGAAGAGATAGTGCATACTGTCAGAAGGCTGAGTTCTGAGGGTAGAGGAGCACCCGGCTCCCTGACTGACATTAGCTAGTTATCTTAGTTACTATCTTTGGAATGCAAAAAACTTGGCACCCACCCCCACAAGGCAAGCCCTTCAAAACCCCAACCACAGGGCAAGTCTGCAAGCCCTGCCACAGCAGCCACTTACGGTATCTAGAGAGAGAACACACAGAGATAAAATTGACAACATCCCCCATCTCCTCACCCTCGTGTGACTAAAACCTTCTCTCACAGACTCGGGCAGTGCACATGTATGTCGGCGGGCAGAGAGCTGTATTTCCAGCGGTGTCGATCTGTTATTGCTTAAGCCGTGGAAGGGGAAACACTGCAGCATCTCAAGCTGGACATGGACACTTGAAACAGCAGCTATCCCAGTATATTATGAAAACAATGTAACTATTTAGACACATAAAGAAACCTGAAAGATTTAATGATTTTTCTGGCAACTGACAAATCCATTTTAAAAAGAACAGCCAAGCCAGCCAAATACTGGCCAGGTGGTAACCCTAACACTGGAGCTCTCTTCTGTTGATATGGTTATGTCTACACTCAGGATTTAGTTGGAAAGAATGTACCATTCTTTTCATATCCCTGACGGACACAGGTATGCTGATAAAACTTTGTTGAGTAGACCTGACCCCTGACTGGTACTTCCCGTAGTTTTTTCTCCAAGGTTTCATGGCAGAGGAAGGGACAGGAAAGGAACATTTTGAGTCCTAGCACCTCTCCAAGTATCCGAAGTGGGTGTCCCCTGCACAGTTCTGCGTTTGGATATGCTGGGCTGGAGGGATGGTCCTGACTGAGCTTCATTTTACCACCTGGCAGTGTTGACTTCAAGTCATCATTGTCAAGTCCAAGTTGAGTCTCAAGTCACTACAGTTCAAGTCTCAAGTTGAGTCTCGAGTCCCTAAAGTCACTTTCGAGTCAAGTCCCAAGTCGAGTCTCAAGTCTTAATTTAAAAATGTCAAGTCACTTTTGTACAAGCCATCAATATTGGCATTTTTGGGCAATTTTTTCACCAAGTCGATTTAACAAAATTAGCAAGTCTCAAGTCAAGTCTCAAGTCACAAACAACGAACCCGAGTCGAGTCTCAAGTTGAGTCACCTAGGCGACTTAAGTCGGACTCAAGTTCAAGTCGTGGGACTCGAGTCAACAACTCTGCCACCTGGCTCCTCTTCCCCCTCCCCTCCCAGCAACCCTTGTAGTGGCTACTTCTGTGGCTGCTCCTACCGGCTTGAATCAAGGATTAAAAATGGATTGTATGTGTCAAGATTAAAGACGCCTGTAGTTTTGAAGGAAAAGGTAATGCTGTTTGAAAATAGAGGTTGGGGTGAATTAGAATTTCAGGGCTGAACACAGTGGTGATGAAATGTATGGGTAGAGTCACTGAAATCATGCTTTATTTAAATGCATTGCTTTTTTAAAAACAGCTTAGCCTGAAATACAGAGCAACAACCATTTTTATGTCCATTGCATAGCACCAAAGCCTCACATAGAGTGAGAGGCATAATAGGGTCTGCAGAGCTCATCTACTTTGGAGCTAATTTACTGTCTCTCACTTTGCATAAATGAAATATAAAAATAGGGTTCTTTCCTCCCCCTAATGTTGTTGCCATTGATTCCAATGTGACTCAATCCTGCTGACAGCCATAATTTTCAATAGATGCTTTTATAAAATATGGAATTTATTCCCTTTTGTACAAACTGAGCCTTTCCATATAATAGCTTCATTTCACTCTTGCACATGCTGGATACCTTTCTATCTTTTATTTCTGGGAGGCATAGACTCCTTTTTGCATGCGTGGATAAGGGATTAAGTGTGCTCACATTCTGGTTTTTGCTTAATATGTCAAGAATTCTTATTTACCTCTTGGGTTGTAACCCAGTTTGCATACCTGGATGAAACGTTAACTGCAGTGTAGGCTAAAAAGGTATTTAGAGCGTGGTCTATATTAACCTCTTCAACTGTCCACTTCTTCCTAAGCAGGCAACTGGTTAAACCAAAATAATGCATCATGATGTGGATGATAAATTACCTTCTTATCCCAGGAGAAGACAGTCCCTCAGCACCAAGGTTGAGACATTCCAGTGACTGGATTAAAGAGCCTGCAGACTGTCTATCCACATGGTGTTTGATACATAATGTGATTTTTCTAAAATAGCTTTTATAATTAAATCATCTAGGGTAGCAGGAGAGGGAACATCATTCTTGCAACTTCCAATGTATCAGAAGCTACTGTTGCTGGTGAATGGAAAGCCTGATTTTATATTAAGTGTTTTAAAAGGTCCATTTCAAAATGAGGATTTTGAAGGCTGATTTGAAAAAAAAAAAAAAAAAAAAGAACAGGTTTTGTAAAAATCTAGCAGGAAGGAAAGGTTACGGCATGCATCTGGGGAAAGCAGAGAACTTTTCACTTCAGTGACCCTATTGCACATATGTATCTTTCTGAAAACATTTCGGACTAAATTTGTGGGAGGTGGGGTTATATGGTTGTTTGAGTGAATGTCTCCTTGGCACCGATAGTGTAATGGCAGCCATTTAATGTGCAGGACTCTAATGATCAAGATAAGTCAGTAATTAGCACAGATGACCAACTATGAAAAAACAGAATTTTTTGTCATTTGCTTAAATTATATTTTGTTCAAATATTTGTATGCTTTATCTCTTAATCATTGGTGATTTTAACATTTTGAACAGCAAAAGAGATGATGGAGATTAAGATTTTGCTCAGTGTTTATTTAGTTTCTTATTAGCCAAATTGAATTCAATAACGGAAGAGACATATATATAACTGTATACATAGCAGTTGAGAAACGAGACCTAATATTAACCACTAATCAGTGTGACTTTAAGTTTTATCAGGCAAACAATGTAGAATGAATCTGAAATTCTGTAATCTGTTCCCCCCAAACTCCTTAAATGGTACCATCGTAGAACACTAGAACTGGAAGGGACCTCGAGAGGTCATCAAGTCCATTCTCCTGCTTGCTTTAGACAGCTGAATGTGGTACACGGTCCAATATCTGGCTAACTGCAGAGCATCTGCCTCCTTGTACACTAGCTGTGCTCTTTATATTGGCAAGTACATAGATCAGCACATAGACTACCCTCAGTTCTAGGAAGCAAGCATTACATCCCCATTGGTTTTACCAAAGATCAGTCCCTGGGCAGATGTCCTTCATAGTCAAATACAGAAACGAGTGTTATACTGGCATTCAAACACAGTACAGATGATTTTTGTGGGGTATTGACAGTATTGGTCATAGAACAACTCTATTATCTTTTAAAATCAAATACTTTGGCCAAAAATTTCCAAAGCCTGTTAGGATATGTCTATACGGCAAAAAAATATCCATACTGGGCCCGTGTCAGCTGACTTGATCTCATGGATCCTGGTCTGTGTGGCTATAAAATTGCAGTGTAGATATTTGGGTTTGGGATTGACCCCAGGAGAGAGGAGACTTCCACAGCCCAGGCTCCAGCCCGAGCTTGAATGTTTACAGGGCAATTTTATAGCTCTCCACCCTGAGCCAGCTGGTAGGCATCATCCACAGATGTTTTGTTGCAATGTAGAAATGCCCTGAGATGCCTAAAAGGCCATAGCACGCATAATGGAGCACCAATGTTAGAAGTGGGCACAAAGCTGATTTTTCCTAAGTATGCAAAGACCCCAGGAATGGACACATCTGATTTCTGTGTGTCATGACTACTCAGATAGGCATTTCAAATGGAGTAGGGACGGGTCTGGCAAGTCTTAGGCTCCTAGAAAAGGAGCCTACCTAGAAAGGGTAGCATTTTTCAAAAGCACCTAAGGGATTTAGGAGCCCAAGTCAGAGTCCTACAGTGCGTCCGTACACATAGAGTTGCTAGGTGTCTGGTTTTGAAACGGACAGTCTGGTATTTGAGCTTTCTGTCCGGGAAACAACTTGAGAAAATACTAGACATATAAATGTCTGATATTTTCTAATTAAGTAAGTTTTATTATTATCAGGAGTATCAGTACATACCAGCCAGGCAGTACGCAGCTATGCAGTAGAGAGGAGGGGGGCAGGAGTGGAGCCAGGGCAGGATGGAATCCCTGGGGCCAGACTAGCTCACACACCCTGCCAGGACTGTGAGTGGAATGGGCAATATTTGGGGATCTGCATGCGCCTGGGTCAGCCCTGCTTCCCGCTGGCCTGTTCCTTCTCCCTCTCTCCACTGGATGTCCCCCGGCCAGCCCCACTCCTCCAAACCCGCCCTGCTCCCTGCTGGCCGGTCCTTCCCTCCCCTACCCCCCGATCTTCTCTGGCCAGCCCCGCTCCCCCCGCTCCCCTCCCAGCCAGCCCTGTTCCCCTCCTGGCCAGTCCCCCTCCCTCCCGTTCTGAGATCAAGCGTGTCTGGTATTTTTTTGAAACCCACCTGGTAACCCCACAGCAGACAGAGCACTGGGGATTTTTAGCAATATTCACTGGAAAACTGGACATCCCATGAGAAAGGAAATGGCACTGAAGGCTGCATTCTGCTTTTGCATTCCCAGCGAAAGTAAGGGAAAGTTGTATGTGTTCACCTGAAGGCACATTCATTCATCTTCCTAATGACTTCATAATGTGGCCTTGTGACTTCATTTTTTCATACCCTTTCCAGAGAATACATCCTTGTCCTGCTGTCCCCGCAAACTAACATAAAAATGGACTTTTCCCCTTTAGCCATGCTTGATAAACTAGGCCCATTCAAACCAAATTAATTTTAATACAGCAGAATGCAGAGTTACACATCTAGGAAAAAGGAACGCAGGCCGCACATACAGAATGGAAGGTGCTCTCCTGCAAAGCAGGGACTCTGAAAAGGATCTGGGGGTCATAATGTCCAGCGACTCAACATGAGCCCTTGGTATGATGTTGTGGCAGAAAGGACTAACGCAATTCTCAAGTATATAAACAAGGAATTGCTGAGTCACAGCAGAGAGGTGATGTCACCTCTGCATGTGACATTAATGAGACCGGTGCTGGGAGACTGTGTTTAGTTCTGAGGTTTACATTTTAAGAAGGGTGTTGAAAAACTGAAGAGGGGGCAGAAAAGAGTCATAACAATGAACTGAGGGCTGGAGGAAATGCCAGACAGCAAGAGAGGGTACTAAAAGGCTCTTCAGTCTAGCAGAAAAAGGCATAGCAAGAAACAGTGGTGGAGGGTAGTCCTGGGGCACCTTAAAGACTAACATGACCTTTTGTGGGTAAAATCACTTCATCAAATGAGTGGGAGTGGAAATAACAGAATCCAAGATTTACGGTACGGCTAGACTACAAGGCTGTATCTAGACTGCATCCCTTTTCCGTAAAAGGGATGTAAATTAGACACATTGCAATTGCAAATGAAGCAGGGATTTAAATCCCGCCCTGCTTAATTTGCATAACAATGGCTGCCACGTTTTTCTGGCTCAGGGCTTTGCCGGAAAAAAGCGCCAGTCTAGACGGGGATCTTTCGGAAAATAAAGCCTTTTCCGAAAGATCCCTTATTCCTTATTTTACGGAAAAAGGATGCAGTCTAGACACAGCCCAAGAGTTTTTCCGGGATAATGGAGGTATCCCAGGAAACTCTTCTGCGTCCAGGGATGCATTTGCTCTTCCGCTTTTTTTTCCAGAAGAGCAAACGCACTCTTTTGGAAGCCCCGTATTCCTCATTCCACAGGAATAAGGGGGCTTCCAAAAAAGTTTTTTTTTCTGACATTTGGCCCAGTCTAGACAGGCCAAATGTCAGAAAAGCCTCTTCTGACAAAAGGATTGAAAAAGCTACGCAAAATGCAGAGTATATTTTGCGTAACTTTTTTTAAAGAAAAAAGTGGCAGTGTAGCCGTACCCATAGAGACTAGCGAAAGTGGATACCTGCCAGTTATGACCTGTCTTAATGAAGCTAATTAAGTGGTCTGGATGTGTCCCATTCATGGCTTTTGATGTGAAAATATTAATGTTAAAGGCAGGGGAAATTGGCTTTGTAGTGTGTTAACCAGTTGATATCTTTATTCAAGCCCAGGACAACCATATCAGATTTGTTAATGAATCCCAGTTCAGCAGTCTCTCTCTGTAATTGGGTGGTGAAATTCCTTTGTAGAAGAATGGCTACTTTTAAATCTATCGTGGAAGATGAAGATTATTATTGATTATTGGAAATAAGACACATTTTTAACAGTGAGGGTGATGAGCCATTGGAACAAATTGCCTAGAGAAGTGGTGAATTACTAGATGTCGGCTTGCAAGATATGCATTAACCAAACACAAGTTAAGCTTTACTCACACACAAGTTATTGGGTTCAATGTAGGGGGATCTGGAAGAAATTAAATGGCCTATGATATCCAAGAGGCTAGATCAAATGGTCCCTTCTGGTCTTAAACACTGTATATCTATGAGTAATTGAATTGTTATTCACATTTTCTATGAATATATTATGTAAAGAATTAATTTTCGTTTTGAAGAACAGGAAGGAAGCAGAATTTCGTAACTGTGAATCACAGTTACCATCATGCAGAAGGGGAAAGTAACTGCTGAGCCAGTTCCTTATATAGATATTGCAGGTAGGGTTGCCAGGTGTCCAGTATTCACCTGGACAGTCTGGTATTTGTGGGCTCCATCCGTAGGGTTGCCAGGTGTCCGGTTTTGAACCGGACAGTCCAGTATTTGAGCTTTCTGTTCAGGAAACAAATTGAGAAAATATAAATGAGAAAATATAAATGTCCGGTATTTTCTAAATGAAATGTAATATCGATTGTGATGTAATGTCAAGTGTGTCCAGTATTTTTGTTATTTGTCCCAAGCTGAACAGGGTTTAGACCAGAATTTGACTGAATGTGTACTCCGGGGATGGCTCTAATTATGAAAGAATGTGTGTGCACACAGTAGTAGAAGCTAGATGCTCTTGAGTTCTGGTTCTGACTCCGATTCCTTTCATGATATTGGCAAAATCACTTAAAGGGACATTTGTCAACTTAAAAAATACATCTTCATCTGAATTTATTTTTAACTTCTACAGCTACAGATCACACCTAACATTACTATACTGCAACTGTAGTGCAACTAGGTTACAGAATAAAGTTCTCTACTTTTTGTTTATTTATTCTATGCATTTGACAACAACTTTGTGTATATTGCTTTGTGTGGTCTGTTAGTCCCTGATCCTGCAATGACTTCTATAAATGTCTTGTATTGTTGTATCAGGCTTCACAGAGTAACAAGGGAAAGAAAGAAATATTTCTAAAATAATATGATATTGTACAACCACAAAACTAGCAAGAGAACTTGGATCAAGAAAGTAACGACTACTTTTAACACTTTTTTTAATTGGCTAGATGTCAAGTTGGTAGTATCTACTTTATTCTCTGTAGCTCAGTTTCTCTATCTGTATAATGGGGATAATAATGTCCATTTCAAATGAGAGTGATAAGGATTAATATTTGGAATGAACTTTCAGTCAGGAAAACTTCTATGTAAGTGCTAGGTGTTAACATTATTAAAGTTAATGCTTAAACAAAATGTTAATGGACAAAACTAATGTTTAAAAAAACAAGTTCTAAATATCAAGGGCATTGCAGAAGATCTTTTGCCCACCCATTGTGTTGTCTTATAAAGTATTTTGTTTACTGAATAGTAAAAAGTTGCTTAATCAGAGGTTAATCATCCTCATATTGTGATACACTGCAGTTTTACAGCTAAGAATTATCCTCCTTTTTTCAGTTATCATAAATTACTTCTATTTTGCATAACTGAAAAGCTTTGTTTGGCTGACTCTGACCCTTCTTGCAGCTATGCTTTCACCTCTGCAGTTTATGAAAGAGGAAGAATAATACAGTGCTGTGGTAGAGAGCCACACTCAAATCCTTATTGCCATCATTGGGAGATCTGCCTGTAGACAGGCATCTGTGCTTTCATGCCCCTTTACACCTGCAAAATAAGAGCTTGGTGAATTACAGACAAGGACATGTTTCCAGAAATGGACTTATGAAATGGAATTCTTCATACTCCTTGTAACCAAGACCAGAATCCCAGGGAAACAGCCAAAGGACCATTGTACTGCATGAGTTTGGAATGCTGCAATTTTAACTGCATGAGCTTCTGAATTAGCGCTCTGTAGGGCTGGGTGAACTGATCTGAATCGGCTTAACAAGAAGGGATGGAATCAATGCTTGATTTGGTTTGGATTCAATTATGTAAACAGTTTTTTGCTTTGTTTCACTATGATTTCCTGAATGGTACTCAAGTACTGTGGTGATGGGCACAGTATAAGAGGACAGTTTCATGGTGAGCTTCACCTTTTGTTCATATACCAGCCAAAAGAGGTGAGCATTTCTGGGAGTTATAAAAGGGTGTGATTGCAATAAAAACAGTTATTTTCATCAAGATGGCTGTAGTGAAAACCTAATGAGAGAGAGAGAGAGAGAGAGAGAGAGAGAGAGAGAGAGAGAGACTTAAATCAAAGAATGTTCTAGAAGAATATAAGAGGTTTTATTGTATTCTCAGCATCGTAGCAACAGAACTGGGATCTGAGCTATTAAACTCACTAAAGGTCCTTTTTATCTGACCAGTTACACTATGTAAAATAGCCAGGATGTTTTATTCTGTGTCTGGCCAACAAGACATGGGCAACAGATTAACACAGGGAGTATCGCGTAATGTAACTGCAAAAGGACATTCATGCTGATGTGTCTGCTTGGAAGTGGGAAGATACATACTCCGAGGGCATGTCTACACTAGGAAATTATTTCAAAACAACTAAATTCAAAATAACTCCCAAAGTAAAAACATTGAAATTGTGTGTCCCCAGTACAGGAGAGCCTCAAATTTAGTCCAAGAGAGGCTCTATTATTGTGGACGCACTACCTCAACTTAGAGCCCCAGGAAGCACTAGAGAGTAATTAGTTTGAATTAGTCTTGAGAATAGTTATTTTGAAATACCTGTAGAGGAGCGTCTACACTAACACTATTTTGAAATAACAATTTCAAAATAAGCGTTACTCCCCAAGGAAAGCAGGAGTACAGATTTTGAAATAACCATCCCGTTATTTCGAAATAATGGGCTTGGTAATGTGGACACTCCACTTCAAAATAAGGGTAGACCAGGGCTGAGGGTGCAGATGCAAATTGAGAGAATCAAGGTAATTGTTTTTTGTTGTCCCTTTTTGTCCAAGTGAATAGACTCTGGTTCTCCTTGAAAACAGCTCATCTGATGATTCTGTTATACTGCCCTCTTTGTTGTTATATGTGGTCAATGTGATGATACCGATACAATTCATAATTCTTTATCTTACACGGTCTGCTGTGACAATGTGGAAATACGCACAGTGTGAGGATACCAACATGTGCACATCCAAGTTTCAGACAGAGTTGGAAGATCCCATTTAAGGCCCACAACTTTGGAGAACATCTCTTAGACAAAAGTTAAATACATGCTACTGACAAGGGAGACCATAGCTGCAAGCCAATAACATTTAGCCTTTGATGAAAAATTAGCTTATATGCAATTGAATTTTACTTTCCTATTTTCAGAAGTGTTTTGTTTAAAAAAAATGAGATAGTTTGAGGTCTGTCTGTCTCCTTAACAGGACAGGAGCGTTTAATGGTTTTATATTGTTTTGGCTGGAGTGCCTCTGGGCTTGCTTGATGAGAAAAGTGACATTTTGAGGAAATATAAACAAATTACAAACAAAACCATTATTAGTAGTGGCAGTTACCTCCTGTAGCATGATTGATTTGGAATCCCTTGGAAAGATAGTGCTCTCCTCATTCATATCCAGGCTTAGTTGGTGGTAACAGAATTTCACTTTCAGATTCAAGACAATTACACTAAAGTAATGAATGTCACTGCCTTTTCCAACAAGATTTGTTTATAAAAATACTTTTTTTTTTTGCTTGTCACTCGTGACATAAATTAAATAGAGGCAAAGTCAATGACTTGATGAGTCTGTATAATAACAGGTGCAGTCTAGCCAATAATTCATCCCATGATTATTGAAACCAGTGTTGGTGGCGTGATAATGCCATACAGCACATACTGTATTCCCCAGTCTTGGAACGAGAGAACCAGGGAATGACAGGAACTAAGTGTGGACAGCATCCTGAATAAAAAAATTCTCTTTGTGTTATTAACCATGAGAATTTTCTCTCCTCTGTCACAAGAACCACTACAAGAGGGATTGGGAAAATATCTGAGCATGGTGCAAACCTGTTTAGCCTACAAGTTCCTCCCTGCTTGGAACTTTTTGAACTGGTAAAAATGCGATGTAAAGTCAATTTCAAGTGCTGGTTAAAGTTGCTGGATCAGTTAGCCCTGGAGATGATATGGAGAATTTCAGGGGCTTGGTGCCGTACAATGCAAGCTGCCCCACACTATTTCACCAGCATACCTCAGCTCTAAGGAGAGGGGAGTTCAGTCTCCAGGTCCCTTTCTCTTCTCAGACTCTCCGCTGAGGTTGCCAGTTAGTATTGCTAGTACAACAGTTGTGCAGGGAACTATTGTGATATGGAAGCCGCTCTATTGACAGTTCTGTTGTTAGCCTGACTCCAGTGATGAAAGGTTCCATGCACCTACTAATCCCATAATAAAGCTACTGCCCATGAAGTATCCTTCGTTAACCCCTTCTTTACTGACATCCCGGCAATGCCTGATGAAAATGATCTCCTTAATGCCATTCATCACACCAGAAAACCTCCTTCCAAATAGGTGCATCAGTGTGGGAATGTGGTTGAGGTGACCGTCCGAGAGAAGAATGAAGAGGTCCAAGAACAACTACAACAACAAAAAGAAAAAGAAATTACATCTAGAAAAAAGAGAAAAGGAAAAAGAGGGAAGCTTGAGGCCTTGTCTATACCAACTCACATCAATCTAACAAAATATATGCTCTAAATTAAAACCAAATAAGCTCAATGAGTGCAAGTTTGTGTATGTATTCTCACTTTTGGTTAAAGAGTGGCTTGGTTTAATTTTGTTTAATGTGGTTTCAAAAAAAGATGAAACTTTGTATGTAGACTGAAGTGTGGGTCAGAGCGTTAAGGTAAAAAAATACTTTGGAGGTCTCTAACCTTCAGAGAGAGATTCTTGATACTATGACAATTAGTCCCACTAAAAACCCTGTATGGAAGAAAATAGACATGTGGTCTCTGTATTTCCTTACATAACATGAAAGGTGAAATGACATAATTTGTTTGAACCAAAAGACATCTATGACGTAGCTCCGCCAAGACAACGAAGTTACAACGTGGGTGAGCTAGTCCCAGGAGTTTTCATTTTTATATTATGGAGCACTGAAACCTCTTGATTGGATCAAACCTATTTTACAGTTTCCAACCCTTGAAAGAGGTGTTCACATAACTCTTTGTGCTTTAGGATGTCACATACTATAGCAAAATAATTGTAATGATAAAGGTTGCTTCTCATACTTGATTTGAATGATGCTCTTGGGCCTTCACAATTGAGGTGATCCAACACATGTCATTTGAAGAGAGCTCCCTCTATCTTATCAATAGATGCCCTTTTAGTACTTCTCTTTGATGCGTATCTGTTATGTAAACAGCTTACTGATAGTTATGAATTAGTTGTGTTCTATCTCCTAAGCACAGCAACTGAATAACCTCAGGTGTATCTCTTGCTCCTCTCGTATAAAACAGTTATTCTGGTACAACAAAAACTGAGACATACCGGAATGTTTATTCCTCCTGCCCCTTCTTAACTTTACTAAAATAACTGATAGCATTTATGTGGAAGACACCCAGAAGCTCTGGAATGTGGACAAACAATGAGATGTGGAATACTGATAGAGATGTAGCCGTGTTAGTCTGGTCTAGCTGAAACAAAAAACAGGACTAGGTAGCACTTTAAAGACTATCAAGATGGTTTATTAGGTGATGAGCTTTCGTGGGCCAGACCCACTTCCTCAGATCAAATAGTGGAACAATTTTTCTTCCACTATTTGATCTGAGGAAGTGGGTCTGGCCCACGAAAGCTCATCACCTAATAAACAATCTTTGTTAGTCTTTAAAGTGCTACATAGTCCTGTTTGTTTGTTTCAATGAGAAGTGGAAACATTCTGGTTTTGGTACAAAAGGCAAGTAAGACAAAAAGCTGTGTTTTATAAACTGATTAGTTGGGGAAGATTTTTCAATCAAATTAATATTTAAGTCAATGCACCAAAGTTCTTTAGACTGAATTGATTTGAAAGTAATTTAATTTAGAAAAATAAAACTCACAATTAAAAAGCATCAGAAGGAGCTGTACTAATATATAATGCATCTTCTTTTGGATGTTTATGTATTTAAAAGCTATATATACAGGTACTAAGTTACCATGTTTTAAATTACTGTCCTGGAACCACAAAGCAGTGTCAGGCTATCAAATTGCTAATACTTCAAAAGAATTATTAGTACATCAGTTGCTTAAAATATGTCAGCCACATCCCCAAATCCCATGTTGGTACATCTTAAAGTACTTCAAGACAGTCCTTTAAAATCCCTTTGATAATCAAAGATAGGCAAGCTGGTATAGAGAGTAATGCAAACCATCCTGACCCTCTCAGGGTACACATATCACTAAGCTACAAAACAGCAGGGCTACATCTACACTGGCCACAATTTCCGGAAAAGCCATGCAAATCAGGTAAGTCAGGATAGGGAAATCCGCGGGGGATTTAAATATCCCCCGCGGATTTAAATAAACATGTCTGTTGCTTTTTTTCCGGCTTGGGGAAAAGCCGGAAAAAAAGCGTCTAGACTGGCGCGATCCTCCGGAATAAAGCCCTTTTCCGGAGGATCTCTTCAAATAAAGCCATTTTCCGGAGGATCTCTTATTCCTACTTCAAAGTAGGAATAAGAGATCCTCCAGAAAAGGGCTTTATTCCGGAGGATCGCGCCAGTCTAGACGCTTTTTTTCCGGCTTTTCCCCAAGCCGGAAAAAAAGCAACGGACATGTTTATTTAAATCCGCGGGGGATATTTAAATCCCCCGCGGATTTCCCTATCCTGACTTACCTGATTTGCATGGCTTTTCCGGAAATTGTGGCCAGTGTAGACGTAGCCCAGGGAAGTAATCTAAGGCTTGAATCAACTTATAGAAGTTGAACACATGTCGCTATGTGTCTTGTAAAATCGGGTACCTTGCTCATGTAGCATGGACTGAGTCCTGTAACTCTAGGTGGTGATGCATTGTTTTCTATCTCAAGCCTCTTTAAACTGTTAGAGCAAGTGTACATTTTAATCACCTATGTGTGTGTGGTTCAAATCTTTGTCATTAACTGTTTTGAATTAAAATGACACGTGCATTTACATTAGTTATGAAAAGTTATCATTGACCCCATGTTTCAGGGCATCATCACGAATTGGGTCAGGAAGAAAGCTTCACAACATGGTGTTGCTCTCTGTTAGATGCACTGACCTTCTTATGAAATAGCTGACAATAGCTACTGTTGGAGACAAGATGGTACAATTACAGAGGAACTGTTCCTTTGCTGACAATTTTGGTTGCCAGGTGTCCGGTTTTGAGCATTCAGTTCAGGAAACAAATTGAGAAAATATAAATGAGAAAATATAAATGTCCGGTATTTAAATAAGATGTAATGTAGATTGTGATATAATGTCAAGTGTGTCCGGTATTTTTGTTGAAATTATCTGGCAACCCTACTGACAGTATTTGGGGAAGATCTATTGTCTTTGATAATTAAGAGATAAGACTTAGATTATCACAATGGTTCTTTCTGGCCTTATCCATGAACCTATGACCAAGGTTAAGACTTCATCACACAACAAATACCACCTTTAGCAAGTAATGCTAAGACCTTCTTAAGTCATACACAAAACAAAAACTAAACCCAGCTTATGTAAAATTTCTCCATAACTTTCTCCTGTCTCATCTCAGCATGTCTTTTCACCTTCAATGCCAGGCATCTAAGAGTTGGCAGGGTGATCCAACTCTTTCAGTGCAGTCTTTGAGGAAGGGTGCTTCCAGACACCAAGGCTACATCTACACTGGCATGATTTTCTGAAAATGCTTTTAGCGGAAAAGTTTTCCGTTAAAAGCATTTTCGGAACAGAGTGTCTAGATTGGCAGGATGCTTTTCCGCAAAAGCACTTTTTGCGGAAAAGCTTCTGTGGCCAATCTATACGTGCTTTTCCGTAAAAAAGCCCCGATCGTCATTTTCGCGATTGGGGCTTTTATGCGGAAAACACTACTGTGCTGTTTACGCTGGCCCTTTTGCACAAAAGTCTTTCAGGAAAAGACTTTTGCCCAAATGGGAGCAGCGTAGTATTTCCGCAAGAACACTGACGATCTTACATGAGATTCTCAGTGTTCTTGCGGAAATTCAAGCGGCCAGTGTAGACAGCTGGCAAGATTTTCCGCAAAATCAAATGATAAATTGCATTTAATATGCCACACCTCCCGTGTTTCCCAACCTTTCTCATTTGTACCTTAATGAGACCAGGACACTGTCAGGCAATTATTCATAACTAGGAATGTCTTTTCTCAGGTCTCTGTCTATAGTGTGGCTTGTCGCATTTTAGTAATCCTGGAAGATAACCATTCTGAAAGTTTATATTTATAAACAGAGTAAGTACAGGGCAGGTTTTGGCAGTGTAACCTTCATCACAGAGACCTACCAGTGTGCCTCAGTCCTCACCAAAGGGGAGCAAGGGAAAGAAACAAGAGGGTAATTCAATCACTTGTCTATTCAGCCCTTGGCCTTCTTCCCTTCTCCCCTCCGCCCCCACCAAAGCCTCTCAACAAGAGTGTTAATTAGTGTCAATTGTGACTGCCATGAATGGGCCAGAAGCCACAAATGCACTTGCTAAACCAGTAAGCCAACAGACAGTCATCAGATGGTAATGGCTTTCACTCTCTACTAACCTGGGCAGCATTCAAATAGCTGAGGGAAGGGAAAAGGGCCTTTAGCCCATTGCCAATCCCTTGAGTCATCCACTCCTCCCTTACTCCTCTGTTTTAAATAAGCTTACATCTGAAATCTCTTTCCTTGTAGATTTTTATTTTCCTTTCCTCCCCAAACCAAGACTATTGGGAGGAGGTTGCTGGAGGAGCACAGGGTTGTTGACAGAGATATTTTTAGGTGTCTTGAGGTAGCTGTTTTATCAGGGCTTAGAGAGACAAATTATCCGGATTTTGCAAACAGATATCAAACAAAATCTACCAGCACTGATTGCATGTCTTCAGTAAGCTGCCATGTTAACACGCTCAGCCTTCTCCAGAGGTCTCCCGTAATACAATGTGTGTTGTGTTTTTAGAAGTAAACTTGCCTTCACATGGGAAGTGTAACCTATTACAGTAGAGCTACTGATAGGAGCCAGTCTCCTCTGAACTATCTGGGATCCTCGGTGACTTGACTCATGGCTTTCTTCTTGTCCATGTTTAGTTTTTCCCTTTTTTCTGGAATCCCTGGTGTTTTATCAACCCAATGATTCTTTGGCTCTGAGACCAACGGACATTAAGGACTTATTATACTTCTTATCTGTTTGAAAAATGGCAGTCACAGCCTTCAGTGCCCAGCTATGCACTGTTTCCTTAGTGCTGAACCCTAGCGGGCATCACTGTAAATTTCACTTAGTTGTGCTGGCAGTGTTAGTGTTACCTCAGGGTCTGCTGCAGGAGAACACAACAGTGTTGTGGTCACCCTTTCTCTTTTCCATAGCCTGGAAATGTCCAGCAATTTTGCCCAGGCAAGCCTTCGCTTCATACGAATGCGACTTTATTTAACAGGCACACCACTTCCCAGGTGGATATGTGCAGTTGTGCCACTCATTTGGCATGGCTGCTGTCTGCTGGCGGAGATGTTTGCGCTGCCCTTGGCATTCCTCCTCCATGATTTTCGGTAGCACTCTTGGGGTGACTTTGGCAGCTGCACTAGGCAGATGCAAAGCTCTCTCCTGTTCTCTAGCAGAGGCCTTTGAGGTCTGTGTCTAAAGCTTTCTGGCAGAGCTTTTGCTTTTAGCTTCACTGTACTTTGCTTCACTGAGATGAACTGCCTTTTCCTATAGTTATGCTATTTTTTGACCCACAGGCGAGAGAGGAATCCAACTGTACCAGGCCAGCATTTGAAGAGAGCTCCATCTATCTTATCAACAGATGCCCTTTTAGTACTTCTCTTTGATGTGTATCTGTTATGTAAACAGCTTATTGATCTTTATGAATTAGTTGTTTTCTATGTCCTAAGCACAGCAACTGAATACATTACTTTTAAGAATGGGTCTGCAGTTTTTCTTTACCATGGAAAAACTATGGGGCAAATTCAAGCCGATGTTATCAGGCATGGCTTCACTGACCTCTGCAGGCTGACAACAGAGCTGGATTTTACCCTGAGCGTTCACTGTTGGTTATAAGCAATGTATTGCTGTAACGGTAACTTTTCTCCAAAATTAGTTATTGTAACCGTTTCTTTGATTAACAAATAACAAGATCCCAAGGCATTCCGGGAAGATTATTGACCAGTTTGGAGGATTTTTGTGGCTTGAAGCTTGGCTTCAGACCATTAATTATACTGCTTTATTAACTACCCAGGAAATGCACTTGCTTCAGTCATTGCTGCTGTATGATAGGATATCTTATACTACATCCAGCAGTGCAAGGGATTCAGCCTTCTAAATCCAACACAAAGAGATGATTGGTCATCATGGCCCTTCCTGGGGTGAACAAACAGCATCTAGAAGAAATGTTTAGGGAATCTAAATGGAGAAGCGGTCTACTTTAGTTTATAGGAGAACTTGCTATTTTTTATATTTGAAGATCCCAAAGTCTTTTATAATATTTGTCTATTGTACTTATTTTGCAGATGCAGAAACCAAAGCAGAAATAAGTAATTTACTCAGGGTTTTACAGTGAGTCAGTGTCAGAGCTGGGAATAGAGTGTAAGAGTCCTGCCAGCTGTCCTTTGTCCAAACCACTAAATAACACTGCTTCATTGATGTCACCATCTGTGCAGGTTAATTGTTCTAATTGTCATTGTGCCATTTTGTCCGTGACATTGGTAGCATTGCAGTTAAGGTGCACCTCACTAGAGCCCTACGTCTGTATCTGCAAAAATTAGGTATGGATATCTGCATCTATATCTACGGATGTGGATACCTGCATATATAAAACAGATATCTGCAAATATGTAGCATTCTAGATAAAAAATTTGCCTCTGCATCCTCATCTATATCTGCAAAAATGAGCTGTGGATATCTGCATCCACATCTGTGGATAGCCCTGGATATAAAACAGATTTCCATGGATTTACAGGGCTCTACTCACTGTAGTGTCTGATGCCATTTACAACTTTAAATTAAAGGCATAGCATGTATCCACAACAGGGAGCATAGACCCAGTAACCTTCAATTTTGCAATGTGATTCTACCTAAAACCCAGGGGGAGTTGATCAAACAGAAGTCCAGTTTTCGAGAGAGATTCCGGGAAGATCCCTGGAAGATCCAGTAACAACTGCCATAGAAAAGCCATGTCACAAAGGTTTCTTGTAATACAGCCTAAGTGAGATGAAATCCAGGCTTTGACGAACTGCTGGCATGTGCATCTTCTACTGAGGAACACACCTTCCAACCTTAGTGTGTGTCTAGACTACATGGCTCCATCAACGGAGCCATGTAGATGAGTTTACTAAACATAGCAAAATGAAGTGGCGATTTAAATAATCGCTGCTTCATGTACATCAAAATGGCCACCGCGCTGTGTTCATTTTGTTATGTCAGGTAAACTCATCTACATGGCTCCGTCAACGAAGCCATGTAGTCTAGACACACCATTAGTGACATCCACTGTGAACAGTTGCAGGGTCCTTGTTGATTGCAATAACTATGGAAGGAGATAGCATGGCTGATCTCATTTGAATCATTCTGGTGTAGGTCCGAGATAACTCCACTGAAGTCAGAATTACACCTGTGTACACATCTGAAGAAGTGGGTTGTGCCCACGAAAGCTCATGATACAGTCTACATGTTTTGTTAATCTCTAAAGTGCTGCAAGACAATTTGTTGTTTTTTAAGTTTTTCCAATCACAGAACTCTGCTACCCCTATGTAAATGTCACAGGCAAATCAGGGCCATTGTGTTTGGCTGTCTCAGAGAACAATAGTTCCTAGACCAATTAAGACTTTATAACTGATAACTAGCACTTCAGATTGCACCTGGAATCAAACTGGCAGTCTGCAGCAGAGAACAGATGCAGCTTGATTTTGTCCGTCTACTCTCCTATGTGGTAGGCAGCCACATTCTGCACCAGTTCAAGCTGTCAAGCATCCTTCAGGGTCAGTCCCATATCAAGCACATGGCTGTAGTCCAGACTTAGCAATTTTGCTTTGTGTTGACTGTTTTTCTAAGAGTTGCTCTATTGGCACATTAATTAATTTAGCACTTGTGGACCAAATTCATTCCTAGTGTAACTCCATTGGTTCCAGTGGAGTTATACCGGGGAAGAGTTTGTCCCAGTTTGAAACTCCTGTGGAGTTTCATGTATTTTTAGTCTCCTTAGTCTTATAAATACAGCACAGTAGTTATCTTAAGGGCTGGCTTTGATTTGATCATTAATGAATCAGTTATTCAGTCCCACATTTTATCAACATACCCTATAATTTTACCTTTTTTAGTATGTGGATATCATTTAGAAGTTCGCTGAAATCTCTCTCTCTCAAAAAAAAAAAACCCCATATAAATGGTAGTACATGCCCTGCAATTATTAACTTCTTTGTTTTAAAAAAAAAAAGACAGGTTCAGTGGAGCTCTAATTAAACCCTGATGAGTCTGCAGAATCTTTTGCATGGAATATTGAGATCCAATTTGGCTGTTTTCTTATGGTAGCTACAATAGCTAAGGTGAAGTTTCAGGCACAGGTTAGGTGTCTGATAATTATAGCTTACACTGACATCTAACCTGGTTCTGTGGTGTTTGGCTGTGTGCATTTAGGTGATGAACATCAACGTTTAAACACAACTTTACAACTGTTACATCTTTAACAAACAGGATTTGATCACTGGTTGACATTTTTTAAACAAAAATTACTATAGAAAAAATAAAATCTCTGTAGTTTTTTAATCTCCGTGACTAGAAATATTACTTCTATATTTGTATGGACACTATGGGTGCCTAACTTGTGTGTTACTTATTTTAAGATCGTTGTCATACTTTTCACTGTAACCTTAATTCTGAATATACTGATTTTTAATACTTGGCCTTTAAAAAAAACCACTACTATTGTGTTCTGTCTCAGAACATCATTAGAGAGCAGAGTTAAGATTGTATGGGCATCTCAATTGTGCATTTTCAAACTTAAAATGCCTGCATTTCTTTTAAATGCAACATTAACTGTGATTTTCCTGGGTTTCTAAAGTTTGTAGGTTTTTTTTAACTGCAAATTTATTCTGAAGTTTCATTGCTCTTAATATATTCTCTTCACTGTAACAACATTATTTCTCTGAGAATATGAATTAATTGTTGCTATGATTGCATCAACATCCATGTTTCTTCATTCTTTACTTTTAGGCTACAAGAGGGCTATGAGGACATTTGATCGCTCTTTAATAATACCCATAGCATTCTCTGTGCCTGTGCTGCTATTTTACTTTTGGTAACCCAGTGTGCTATGAAGCCTAATTCACCAGCTTTCCACCTCTCTTAAATGTCATAGCTGTCAGCAAACGAGTGATATAAAAATATTAGAACAATATTTTCTAGATTTTTCTACGATTTTCTCCTTTCTTTCATGCAGGAAGTGATGAGTATCATTCAGTAGGGACAGCTTAGAAAACGATAGCAGCTGAGTAAATCTGACTCAGAGAATTAAATATCATGGCTCATATGCCAGTTTTTCCCACTAGATTAAATGTAAGACACTGACCCTTGTGATTTTACAAAAATGGGTCAAATTTTCTCTACTTGTACTGTAGGTCTTCTGACATTTTGCCCAATGTGTGCACCAACGAAGGTTTTATCATCAGCTGCCAAATAGATAAGTACAACTTTTGAATTCTAATAAAGTGTGTAATTGAATGGACTCTGCCTTGAGAAAATAACAGGGGTGAGCGGAATGGGTATGGCTGGCTTTATGTCTCTGATCCCTTATGGAAAATCTGGATTTGAGGCACATCTTGAGACTAGATGGCTGAACTGAAAACATCAAAAGGGATGTTCTCACCCTTACAAATAGGAAAAAAAATCAGACCATCCCCTCCACTTCTCAGTTGCTGATCCCTTCAGTTACGACTTTGAATGGACTTGCAAAAGTAAATGGGTAAACCTCAAAAGATCCTGAAACGGTTACTTTTCCTCCAAAAGGAAAAGTAGCTATTTGTATCCATTTTCCCACCCACAGATATTAGTGACCTAGATCAGATCCTCAGACACTCTCTCCTGACTCGCCTCATTTTAAAACAAAAATCCTTTCAAGATCCAGTTTGTTTCCGCATAATTAGCTATTTCCGAACTTCATCTGTAAAGATCTGATTCCCATTTTTTCCCAAGGAGATAACTGGGCAACAATCAAGTACTAATGTATTGTAGGTGCCCTTTCTTAGATCCTCCCAGATGCACATCTTTGAAGAAAAGTCTGATATATTTGTATCAGGAGCCAAAGCTGGTGCTAGCATAAGCAGACTCAGGCCTAGTCTACACTGGAAGTTTCGGTTGAACTTTGCCGTATTAAGTCAAATTTCTAAACAGTGGGTCCACACCACCACGCCCATTCCATTAATGTTAAGGGCCTGTGGCAGTATATACACACCCCATCACAGGGTGCATCACAGTCAGCACCTGCTCCTTATCACTCCATGAGAAGATTGCTATCATGCATGGCAATCTGGATGAAGCAGAGGAAGCTATTAGCTGCTGCCTCATCAGTACGCCTCCATTTGCTCATCCCCAATGAAGCATGGTTTGAACCCCTCCCATGCTGCCACACCTGGACCCCCTTCCCCTCCCACTCATATGCTCCTGCAGGAAGGGAAAGTAGCACTCTCCTGGCACATGGAGGGTACCAAACATATGGTCACCATGTCAGCCCCTGACTTTCCACCATGCCTTGATCCCCCACACTGTTATAAAACTGTCCCTCTTACTCTGACAGATATTATGGAGCACAGAGCTGGTTGCCACAACCATTGAATTGTTGCTTTCACTAGGGTCTAAACTAATCAGTAGACTGCAAAATCTTCCCTGTAATCTTGACCCAAAGCACATCCTACCAACATGCTGCACTTGCTCAGCATGTAGTTGAACTGCTCTTTACTGCGGTCTAGGCGCCCTGTGTATGGCTGCCTGAGCCATGGGAGCAAAGGATAGGCTAAGACTCCAAGGATCACTATTGGCATTTCAACACTTCTGATGTTAATTTTCTGCTCTGGGAAGAAAGCTTTCTGCAGCTTTCTGAACAGACAGGAATTCCTCGAGATGCACGTGTCGTGTACCTTTCCCGACCATCCCACGTTGATATTGGTGAAACGACCCTTGTGATCCACCAGTGAGAAGTACCCCCTGTGGTGTATATACTCTTTTGCAAGGTGATCAGGTGCCAAGATAGGGATCTGCATTCCATCTATAACCCCAGCACAATTAGGGAACCCCATGGTGGCAAAGCCCTCCACATTTCCCAGAGTCACTACCCTTTGTGACCAGAAGGGTGTTGATTGCGTTGGCTACTTGGGTCACACCAGCCCCCGCTTTAGATTCCCCACTCTGAATTGATTCCCAACTGACCAGTAGCTGTCTGGAGTTGCAAGCTTCTGCAGGGCTATTGCCAATCGCTTCCCCGTTGTCTGAGCGGGTCTCATTTTGATATTCTTGCACTTCAGGAAGGGGGAAAGCAATTTGCAAACTTCCACAACCGTGGCCTTACACATACAAAAGTTTTGCAGCCCCTGCTGATCATCCGATTGCTGCCTCACTATGTGGTCCAAACAGTCTTTACTCGTCTCATAGCACCAGAACTGGCATTCCATTGTGTCAAGAGGATTGAATGCCGGCAGCATTTGCCAGTCGTGCAAGTGCTTATCAAAAGAGTATTTTCACGGCCTCCCAAGATTCCTCCTCATTCTGGCAGACCGTGGATATGCTCTGGATAGTCTCCAGCATAAGGCACAGCATGGTTAATATCACTGCCATAAAACTTTGCTGATGAATGAGTTCTATGATGGCATCTGCACAGATAATCAGGGGAAAGAGGGGTGTGAAAAGATGAGTTGCCATTACGTTCAGGCAGGGGGAGAAGGTGGAGATGAGTGCATTATGGGATGCTGATGACATGTACCCATAACCACCCACTGCACAGTTTGGTCCCAGCATGCATAGAGAACATAACCCAGAATGCAAAGGGGTGGTAGGAGCTGTGTGATAGCTGCCTACAGGGCATCGTGGCCACCCTACTGGGGGGGACACTACTTCAAACGACATTGAATTCTTGCGCACAATGGGGACATGCACTTTTGACTTGCTAAAATGGAGTGCTAAAAATTGATCTTAATACATTCAACCTTATCTTGTAAGCAATTGCTTAGAGCCCTGAGCAATTAAAGGGGGCCCTCTATTTGCTTTTTATTAGCTGTTGTGTGGATGGGGAGTAAAAAAATATTCTTGCTTAGCACTGCCATTGGCTGGAGCCCTTAACTTTGGATCTTTTTCTCTGTGAAGCAGGCCGCAGTCAAGGGCATCTCATACATTTTTGAGAAGCACCACTGAGTTTGAGTTTGCAGTACAATCATTGTTTCCCCTTCTAGAGTTTGTCACCCCATAAATTTACCACTGTTGATGCCTTCCTGATGCCTCAGTCTCTGGATGATGTTCTGCTTCACTTACTCAGGCAGGAAGGAGGAGCCTAATAGCCAAGAAGAAAATAACCACCAGAGTCATCCCCAAGTCTTGGGCTATTCCTAGGCAATTGTGAAACAATTCCAGAGAAGACAAAACAATTACTTCATTTCATGGTTTCAATAATCGCCTTAGCATAGCTGTTGTCCAAAGTTAAAAACAAAGAAAAATATTTAGTAATCTAGAACACCAGCTGACTGGATGATACTGAATATGACCTTTCTCTGAGCATGCTAGTGCCGAGAGCAGTCGCAGGGCACTCCCAGTGCCCCTTGCTGTTCCTATCACTCTAATTCTGGCAGCACAGAAGTTAATAGTTTAAGAAAATTTTGTTTTTATAATTAAGTCTGCAGACTGTAGAAATCAACAGTACAGTACATTTTCCCAGCAGAGCCTGTAAATTAATTAGGAGCAATTTGCTGTCAGAAACAATTTCCATAATTTTAAGTAAAAAAGCAGAAAACCAGTTTTTATCCTGAAGTAATTTTACTCCTGTGAAGATAAATTATCCCAAACTTTGACTTTACCTGCTCCTGGTTCCTATTTCTCGGGAGCAAATTAGATGCTGTTTAATGGTGGTGTTTATTAGTGCTGGGGCTGAATTTGCAAGACAGATACCCTTCCCCCAACACTTACAGTTTAGATCTTGACCTTTTCATAACACAATCTTCTTTGACACTTGCAAATTCCTGTCAGAAGATAATGAACAAATTGCAGTGCTAATCGAACATAGGCCTTTTCTGGGCTTTTGCCTGATAGTCACACAGCAAAGGTCACGGTCTAACTAATGAGGGCTTTGGGTGATACCTACACAACATGTGGGCTTTTCTGAAAGGCCAAAATTTATAGGTGCCACTTGGGGACAATTCAGCTATCACAAGCATTTTAGAAGTACAAGAAGGGACGGTCCATCCATCACTAAACCCCATTATTGGACTTAAACACTCAGCTTCATATGCATAATTGCCAGACCTTAGGCTCCTCAAAATGCCTCTGTGTCATTATGATAGATCCTGCTCCCTGTTTACAGAGAAGGATGAACATTAGATGGCCCATTGTGGCATTTAGCATTTCAGCCCATCAGGATTTTGGGGTGATTTGCAGATATCGAGACACTGAGATGCTGATTTAAATGAAGGGAACATTTGCAGAATCATAAATTTGTCCAGTGAAGTCTATTATATGGATGTCTTTCTGCAGCTGATAAGCATAAAAAATTTACAGCATTTTTGAGGCCTTTCAGATTTGAATATATTTATTAGCCTTTCTTCACAGATGCAAAGCTAAAGAAATCTGACCCCCTAGATGCCAAAGTTTCACCAAACCAAGGGGGCTGGGTCTCCACAACCTAAAATCTACCACATCATTGGTTCTTATTCTTTTATTTTTAACCAACATTTACACTTTTTGAAAGCCACTGCACATGCATTTTAGCCATAAAACGGTTGATTCATGTGTAGGAGCTGGGGATGAAAGAGGAAGAGGCAGAGATCAATGGTAAATGAAACAAAACAAAATGTGTTTATCTGTGACAACACCCACAGCCAGTGCAAGAAACGTGTAGAGTAGGAAACTGGATTTCAGGAGCCATAATGTAATAATTGTGCACAGCATTTTTCTCAGACTAGTACCAGATACCAATTGAAGTAACTACATTTTGGCTGGTCTCATTCAGTTGCTACTGTATGCAGTCTACTTCTGTTTTCTGTCATAAATTGTCATATTCAGTTAAACAGGTGCTGTATTTCAGTGGTAGGTGAAGTGGTCTGTCTGTATAGTTGATATGTCATTTTGGCTAGCACTCTGTGATTCCACAGGAAGTAAGGGACCTGTTGTTTTCAATGCTAAATGTTCAGACTGTAGCAAGTACTTAAATTAGAGTAGATACTGTAATGAGAATCTGCATTGCACATTATTGCACTTTGTGCGATGCAGTCTGCTAAATATCACAGAGCTTTAGAGGACTTCTGGCCTGTGCATTTTGAGGAAGTTAGGTGGGGGCTTGAAAAAAAAATCATTGTGATCTTATTTTTATTTGCCTAAGTATTATAAATATAACTTAAAAGGGCAAAACAAATTTGAAATGATTATCATGACATTTTCTAAATACTTCCTGGCAGAATTAAAAGCGTCACCAAGAACTCTGACCCTTTTAGAGACTATGATGGTTATGAAATTTCTGGGTGCTATTACTCCTAAATTATTTACAAGCAATGGAGCTGCTGATTCTTTGTCATTCACTGAGTGGACTGATCTTTACAATTGTTTTTAACTCCTACGTTTTGGTTCATTTGTTTTAATTTAGTTATGTGTTTGGAAGTTGGGGCCCATTTTCCTCTGGATCTGCAGTACCATAGCGCTAACCGTATTTCCCAGTCTTGTATTGTTACATGCACTGTGTGTCGGGCTACTTTGATATGACAACTCTGAGCATGACAATCCAGAAAATGAAACGTACATCCCGTAGCAGGGTTTACACGCATACATGCACACCAGGACACACGGATACACACCACCATAACCCCTAGATGCCCTTTTTACTTGTACCCACCAGCAGTAATACCATCTGTGTCTCTGTAGGACTAAGTATAGGTTAACAGTGGTGACCGAAATATCTTTCACAAAAGATGATGCCCAGAGCCTTCTCCCTCACAAAATTCTTAACCTTCCTGTCAGGCTCACCGGACTGCTGTATGGATAATAGTCTTTCAATCAGACCGCTTTACGACTCTCTCCACACCATTTAGTTGCTGTTGCCAGACTCATAAGACATCACCTTCTAGTCCTGGGTTATCTGGTCTGCCTGTTCTGATCAATGGGGTCCGTAGTAAATAATTTGACTGTAATATAGCACATTGATGGTAGAACCTTATTTATGACCCAAATATCAATTTTATCTAAAATCAAAGAATAGTTTACTCCATATGAATAGATATTCATGTAAGATGTCCTAGGTTTTGATGTATCCTAGTCTGGGATGAGTTTAAAGGAGGCTTTTCTGGATAGCACTCCTGAGTATATCTGAGCATCTCTGGAGATTGAGCGCTAGGAACTTTCCATTAGGAAGGCATCCAGAGGGACCACTCAAGGCCAAGAGCATCTATAAAACCACCTTTGGGCTGGCACTGTTGCTAAGCCCATTTTCCAAACCCTTTTCCTCACTGCTGAACTATTACTTGTTGTTGAACATTTGGAAATGTTTTTGCCACAGGATAGCTTCACACCTCAAGCCGCTAGGAACACACTGCTCTCTTGGTGCAGAGGCATGGGAGGAAATGTGTGAACTCTCACAACACAAAGGTGTTAACTTCGTCAAATGAACTGTCTTCTTGATTCTATGTCTAACTGTGTTGAAGAATGAACATACAATAATTATGCATGGTAAAGGAAGGGAGGTCACTGGGAATTTGGACATTACATGGTCACTTCAGTAGGGACAGGCAAATCTTTCTGGATAAAATGCACTGGAATGGGTTCCCTAGAGAGGTGGTGGAATCTCCATCCCTAGAGGTTTTTAAGTCCCAGTTTGACAAAGCCCTGGCTGGGATGATTTAGTTGGGATTGGTCCTGTTTTTAGCAGGGGATTAGAATAGATGACCTCCTGAGGTCTCTTCCAGCCCTAGGATTCTATGACGTGTATGCTGAACCTTTGCCCACAACTGAAACCAAACCCCAAATTTTATTATGTCTGAAAAATGTAAGGGTTTGTTTTATATTTATATATTCATTTTTGGCATAACTCTGACAAAGCTCGTATGAAAACCTGGTGGGTCCTGCGCTTCCTGGCGGATTTACTTGCCTCAGAGGCTCACAGCAGCCCACAGTTTTAGGCACCATGCCTAGGGCTCTAGTTTGCTGTTTGTTGAGCTCTTTTCATTATTGGCCAACATGTGGTAGAATGAAGAATAAACTCCACCGTCCTTTTCCCTGAGTAGGAATGGGGAGGCAGGTGTTGAGGGGGAACCCCATCCCACCCTTTACTCTGGGTTCCAGCCCAGGGCCCTGTAATAGTAGCTGCTTGTGTGAGTCCCTGACACCTGCTATAAGACAGCTCCAAGACCGCTGGGCTTCTTCCTCACACCTTCCCCAGCACCTTCCTTCTCTCCGGTTCATCCTCCTAGTGCTCAATCGTTGTCTTCTTTCCTCCTATTCTCAGCAGAGCTTTCCTCTGGCCTCTTAGCTATGCATGTGCACACCTTAACTGCAGGCAAAGCTTCTTTTATAGCCAGTCTGAACTAGTTTTCTTAATTACCCCCAGATGTCCTGATTGGCCTAGGCTGCCCTGACTCTGCAGGCCTGTTTAATTAGCCCCAGGTGTTCCAATACCCCAACTGCTGCTGCTGGTTCTAAACCAGCCCCTCCCTGTTACTCTGGGAACAGAGATCTCCTCAGTCTGAGGCTTATAGATCTCCCCTCCACTACTTTGTTATAGCCTTCTGCTCTGACCCTGTCACACAGGCCAGGACAAAAACTGGCCATTAAATAAGAGTGGTTATACTGATCGGAACTCTGGCATGACCAGAAGCAGGGAGTAATGGAGATCTGAAAATAAAATTGCTCTCACCAGATTCTCATGCTTCTCACCAGATTCAGCTTAAATTTGGAGGTTCAAAAGTTTGGGTTAGTTTGTGTATTTGGATGAGTGCCAGGCTAATCATCTGAACTTCTTGACATTTTAACAGAGCATACTGTCTATTATCTGCAAATCAGGGTGTGGCTACACTGCACCATTAATTCAAGATAATTTTGAAAGATAATTCAAATAATTTTGAAATAACGGACGGTTTATTCTGAAATCTGTAAACATCATCCTATGAAGAATAAAGCCTATTTTGAAATAGCTATTTTGAAATAAGGCATATGTAGACACTCCACTTCTGCTGTTTCTAAAAAAACCCTCATCAGGGCCATTTTAAGTTAATTCTCCCCAGTGCTTCCAGAGACTCTAAACTGAGATAGCACATCTTCATTAGGGAAGCCTGCCTCAGACTAATTTTGAGGCTTCCCTGAAGTGTAGACATGCTATTTCGAAATAGGCTATTTTGAAATAAGCGTGCAGTGTAAATATACCCTCAGAATATTAAACATTGTATATTGAATTGCTACTTGAAATTCTTTGGTTACAAATCTTCATATAGCTCTATCAAATGAAAAGGTCATGATCACTGACGGTAGGCCTTAAAATTGCCTCTCCTCTCCCCCTTGGCAATGGTTCTATCTGTAAAGCCTTTCTTGGAAACCAAAACTGGATATGAGATTCCTGGATTGGTTGTAATTTTTCCCCGCCACAAAAAAAGCAATGTTAGTAGCAGTATAGCCTCATCTTGGTGTTATAATTAGAAGGGGGGACTATCTGAAATATCTTCAGAGCTGGAAAGATCATTGAAACTGAGCAATTCATTCAAATGTATCTGGACGGTTGATAGAGTCCATGTAGATAAGTCATGTTCTTAGCAAGAGCCTCAGAAATCTTGAACATTTCATAAACGCTTGTGGTGAATGGAGTGGGGTTGTGGGAATTTGAAGCAAGCGAACAAAACTCTGTAAGGTTTTTGTTTGGCGCCAGTCCAAGAAAGTGCTTTAACATGTGCTTAACTTTAAGGATGTGAGTAATCCCTTTCCTATTTTGCAAAACATTTATGAGCTTAACTTTTAGTGTATGCTTAACTTCTTTGCTGAACTGCGGCCTAAAAGAGTTTTGTTTTTGCATTCTGGGAGCAGAAACAATACCACCTCACTTATGTGATTAGTCACAGCTAATGAAAGCAGCTGGAATTTTGACTATAAGAATACTTATGGCAAACTGCTCATGATCAATCCATAGAGAAATACCCTGAGGAAGGAAAAATATATACAGTAAATTTGAATAATGAACAGTTTTGTGGAAATTGCAATCTGCTTGCGGGCATTCGAAGAGCAAAAATGGAGGCTAAATTTGTCGAGTAAGTTATTTGCTGTGATCTATTCTCTCGGCTCTCATTAGAGGCATGAACACTGGGTGAACCTAGAAAATGCAAATATTACAGAATGAAATACCAAAACAGCAGAGTTTAAACTGGAAGTTTTGAAAGTGGATTTTTTTCCCCCTGAGCACTGCTATTTTTTAAATAGAAGTTATCTGGTGTTTTAAAACATTCCTCTGGAAGAAATTTTAGGTATATATAGAAAAATCAAAGGTACCTGACAATTAAATATGGACACAGCCAGACGTCTCTGTCCATTTTGGAACTTCCATCTAAGGCTGTAGTGTATGCAGCTGACAAAATTGTTACTATTTGTTTCTTAATGTCAAGGTTTATTAAAATATTGCCTCAGTGTGTTAGCACTGGCTATCACTGCTCAACTTAGGAGGTTATACATTAGCTATGTGTAGTTTACAGTGCAACCAATCATTTTCCTCCCTTTTTTTAATGTTATATGAATCAAGGATGCTATACAGTATTTATGGGTTCACAGTGTAACACTTACTCTTTTTTTTCTGCCTCAAAGATTCCTGCTATTTTAATATAGTGACATTTCGAGAAATTGCTTTAACAAATTAAAACATACGTTTTTATCAGACAGATGATTATGTAATGACACTTAACGGATATTTCTTAATACAGTATATGACACATCAGTGCGTGTATCTTAGGGTGCGTCTACACAGCAAGACTTAACTGGAAATAAGCTATGCAAATTGAGCTACATCAATTGTGTAGCTTATTTCTAAATAGCTTATTTCGAAATTGGGAGCGTCTACACAGCACTTATTTCGAAATAGAGCACTCTTCCTCTGACTTCCCTTACTCCTCATGCAATGAGGGCTACAGGAGTCAGAGTAAGAAGTCCTCCAGCTTGACAGTATTTTGACATTATTTCAAAATAACTGCCTGTAGATGCAGACTAAGATATTTCGAAATTGCGCTAGTTATTTCTAAGTAATGTTGCTGTGTAGACAGACCCTTAATGTGTATAGGCGTCTCTTAAATTTAACCTTAACTCTGAATTTCCTTGTTTTGTAATGTTTAGTGTTTGGGATGATCACAACATCCTGGTAACCTTTTTACTTTAAATTACTAAAGCAGACTATCAGCTCCATTACATAGTTTTTCTCAGGGAATGTCAATTTCTTTTCATTATTAAAAATGTTATATATGAACTGTAAACAAGAATCCAAAGGAAATTGTACCCTATGATATTTTGAATAATGTGAAGCTATGTGGTATCAACCTTAAAACATATTTAAGTTCACTTTTAGGGCCACATTCACTTTGACTAGTTACGTCATGCTGGAGCAACACATAGCAGCCAAAGTGGACTGGCCAACTAAGCTGGGCTGATAGCATTTCTCATCCAGAGGCCACTTCTATACTTATGTGCCAGCGATTGATCTTTTGAAGTTTGATTTAGAGGGTCTAGAAAAGACCCCCTAAATCAAATGCTGTGGGTACCCCAATCGGCGCCAGGTAGCTGACAGGATTGTTGGATTGTTTCCTTAAGGTATGTCAACTCCAGCTATGTAATCTACATAGTTAGAGTATCTAACTGCCGGGCCGTGTCTCTAGGGGGAGGGGACCTGGACAGGGGTAAGAGGGCT
This sequence comes from Pelodiscus sinensis, assembly GCF_049634645.1. Classification (NCBI taxonomy): domain Eukaryota; kingdom Metazoa; phylum Chordata; order Testudines; family Trionychidae; genus Pelodiscus; species Pelodiscus sinensis. The sequence goes on along the minus strand of NC_134719.1, from coordinate 6,682,470 downwards.
GAGGATGAGGCAACAACTGGGGACAGACACTGGACCAGTAGCTGGGACCTCAGGGTGTGTGACCTGGCAGCCAGCTTGGAAAAAGCATTTTAAAAGGGTGATAGTAAGACAACAAAGACCTTACATGAAAATATGGCCTCACATAATGCTATGTTTCACTACAAATTAGGTATAGTTTCCTCTTCAGTAACAGGAACAGAGCAGAACTGGGTTACATTTTCCTAGCCAGCCCAGGGCCTCCTCTGTCTCTAGGATTCTTAGTCTGGTTCTGTCTGACCCACTCTGTTTTTGGTGCTCCCCAAAAGACAAAGGAGAGAAAAAAGATTACTCACTCTGGCATTGTCTGTTAACAAACCACAAATGTAAGTCGTTAGACAACTATTAAGGCCATGTCTACACTACAGACATATATCTGTAGAAGTACATCCTTCAAAGTGTGAGAATCCATACCCCGGAGTGACACGGTTATACTGATCTAATCCCCTGTGTAGACAGTGCAACATCGACAGGAGAGTTTCTCTCATCAAGGTGGCCAGTATTTCACTTGAAATGCTGCATTAGCACAGCTGCAGTGCTGTAGAGCTTCCCTATAAATGGCCTTCTCCTTCTTGCTCTCTGCTCTATTAAACAGTCAGACCCAGAGGGTGAAAAACTCCATTCTTCTGCTATTGCTGTTGTCGAAGACTGTCCTCAACCCAGGTCCCATTATGCAAGGTACTGTACAAATATAGAACAAAGAATGTTTCCTGCTCTAAAGAATTCAGTCTAAGTGTAAGACATGAAGGTGGAAGAATACACGCAGCAGGGAGAGTACAAGGAAACAATGAGACAGTGTTGGTCAGTGTGATAAGTGGTCTCAGCTCACCAGCAGCCTACCCACTGTCAAGATATTTTAGAGACACTGCATGAAAGGAGAGTTTGCAGGCGTATTTTGAAGGAGGATAATGAGCTAGCTTTGCAGCTTTTTATGCAGAGCTGCTTCCAAGCATGAAGGGCAGGATGGAAGAAAATACTATGTTATTTGTTTGAAATAATCAAATGCACAAGGGAAGCTGGCATCATGGGCCAATCAGAGCTGAGAATTGACATCTCAGTAGCAAATGAGAGTTGATAGGGGAGAACAGTGAATACAGGCAGTTGGTCTGATGTGAGAGTGAAGGGGTAGGAAGTGGAGGGATGCAAAGAGTTGTGGTCAAAGAGAAGAGCTAGGAAAGGCCATGTCTACACTACGGCTGTGTCCAGACTCAGGGATTTTTTCGAAAAAAGTAGCCTTTTTTCGAAAAAACTTCACCTGTGTCTAGACTGCAGCCGCGTTCTTTCGAAATTAAATCGAAAGAATGCGGCTTTTCTTTCGACGGTGGTAAACTTAATTCCACGAGGAAGAACGCCTTCTTTCGAAAGTGCTCTTTCGAAAGAAGGTGTTCTTGAAAGCAAACAGGCTTTTTAGAAAGAGAGCATCCAGACTCACTGGGTGCTTTCTTTCGAAAAAGCAGCTTGCTTTTTCGAAATTCCGCGTGCAGTCTAGACGCTCTCTTTCAAAAGAGGTTCTTTCGAAAGTATCTTTCGAAAGAGCCTCTTTCGAAAGAGGCTTGCAGTCTAGACATAGCCTAGGAGATTAGTCCAAATTTACAAAGTTTGGCTTCAGGGCACCCTATTTTACAAATTTGAAGTTCTGTGTCCCCACTACAGGGAAGAATCGAATGCAGTCCGAGGCAGGCTCCGTTCATGTGGACATGCTACCTCAGACTCAGAGCCCAAGGAAGCACTGTGGGGAGCTGCAAGAGGCCTCCCGGAGGCCAATAGGTTAGAATTAGTGGTACCAGAGTATCCACACTAATGTTATTTTGGACTTACGAGTTTGGAAGTAGTTTTATTCCTCATGAAAAGCAGGACTACAGAGTTCAAATTCCATGGCTCCTTATTCTGGAATAACGGGCTTGGTAGTGTGGATATATCGTTTACAAATTTGACCTCAGGGGGCTAATTTTGGACTATGGTCCTAGCATAAGCCAGGTCAAAATGATCTAAGAATAAACCACAGTTTTCTGAAGGGATATAAGTGGGGGCACAACTGCATTTGTAAAGGCCAGAGGGAAGAAGGGTGCAGCAATCAAAATGAGAAGTAATGAGAAATTGGATGAGAGTTTTAGCTGCACGAATGTTATGCAGAAAGCATCAGTACAGAAAACACCTGGGCCAGTGGCAGGCCAAGGTTAGGCCAGGTATAAGCTAGTAATTTCTGCTAGCATAGCTGTGTTGGTCAGGGTGTGATCCCTGATTGATACAGCTGTGCCAACACAGCATCTCACATAGACACAGCTATAACACTTTTATCGGGATGGGTTATTTAGCTTGGGATGGAAGGGAAAGGAGGGATACTGTAGGGTGCAAAACACAGTTTTCCCAGTATAGCTGCATTTACACTAGAACTGCTCCTGCAGCCAACAGTTGTCAACAGATCGTTCCTTGCTATTTCCTCTCTCTACCAATGACACTTGTTCTAGCCATTCTGTTCCTTGTTTTTCCCTTGATTTCATTCATTCTAAAGAAGTCTTGGAAAATTATTCTCCTGGATAGAATGTCGTGTTAAAAGGTGTTTATAATAACAATTACACCTACTCTGACTACTGAAATGTAATCTTTATCTTAATCAAAAAACCACCAAAAGAAAAAAATATACATCACAGACCACTCCAAAGTTCTGCTTGAGTTACTTTTCAATTACAGTAGGTGAAGCAGAACAAAATTGTTACAGCCATGTATTGATTGTGTTACTATCCATTATGGCACAACAGAAGAAGTCCATCATATTGTGTAACAACTTAACTATTTAAAATAACAAAGACTTCCTGTTGTTTGTCTTTTCTGCCATTATTCTGACAAATACATGTTACTTCTGTGCTGGAAATCAAATTCTGGAATAATGAAGAAATTTTGTATCAGAGTTTACATCATTTCTTCCATTTACTACTGAAATCCTTCTGCTTTTGCATTCAGTTTGATCGACTGAAGCAGAATAAAGGTAATGAAACGTATTAATTGCATTAATGATGTTTTAGTGAAACTGGCTATCTCTTAAAGAGAGTTCATATATGAGCATAGGAAGAGATTCTATCAATGCACAAATGATTAACAGCCAGTAATGTTATAAAAGCTTCAGAGGAGTAGCCGAGTTAGTCTGTAAAGGGAAAAACTTTAAAAAGAACAAATAATCTAGTAGCACCTTAAAGACTAACAAAATATGTACGTGGTATCATGAGTTTTCGTGGGCACAACCCACTTCTTTAGATAATAATGTTATAGTTACAATTTTAGTGACTGTGAACTATTCAATCACCTTACTGAATCTCTTACAAAATCTCTCAGGGTAGGTCTACACTTGCTCCCTAGTTCCAGCTAGGGATGCAAATGTAGGTGACCGAAATTGCTAATGAAGCGGGGATTTAAATATTTTTTTGAGGAATAACATTAGTTCAAACCCAGAGGTTTGATTTGAACTAACGCGTCCAGGAGCACACTTCCTGGTTCTGATCAGCTGTTGAGCGGAGTAATGAGCCGGCGATATCATGCTAATGAAGCGCGGGATATTTAAATCCCCTCTTCATTAGCAATTTCAGTTGCCTACATTTGCATCCCTAGCTCAAACTAGGGAGCAAGTGTAGACATACCCTGTGTGCTTTACAGGACTTGAATCCAGTAACTAAGGGTGTGTCTAGACTACAGGGTTTTGTCGACAAAAGTGGACTTTTGTCGACAAAATTATACCTGCGTCCACACTGCCTTTGAGTTATGTCGACATAACATTGACAAAACTCAGCAGTTTTGTTGACATATGTAAACCTCATTCTATGAGGAATAACGCCTTTTGTTGACAGAGTTCTGTCGATAGAAAGCATTATTGCATCTACACTGTCCTTTGTGTCCACACTGTTATGTCGACAAAGCGGCTTGCTTTGTAGACAGAACTGGATGTAGTCTAGATGCTCTTTGTCGACAGAAGCTTTGTCGACAGTATGGCTGTGTCTAGACTACATGCCTCTGTCGTCAGAGGCATGTAGATTAGACACATAGGCAAAGGCAAATGAAGCCGCGATTTAAATGATTGCGGCTTCATTTAAATTTACATGGCTGCCGCGCTGAGCCGACAAACAGCTGATCAACTCTTTGTCCGCTCAGCGCACTAGTCTGGACGCTCCCCTGCCGACATCAAAGCCCTTTGCCGGCAGTCCCGTTATTCCTCGTGGGATGAGGTTTACCGGGGCTGCCGACAAAGGGCTTTGATGTCGGCAGGGGAGCGTCCAGACTAGCGCGCTGAGCGGACAAACAGCTGATCAGCTGTTTGTCGGCTCAGCGCGGCAGCCATGTAAATTTAAATGAAGCCGCGATCATTTAAATCATGGCTTCATTTGCCTTTGCCAAAACAACAAATCTACATGGCTCCGTCGACGGAGCCATGTAGTTTAGACGTACCCTATCTGTCAACAAAACTTCTGTCGACAAAACCCTGTAGTCTAGACGTACCCTACGAGGTGACTTACTTATTGTGATGATTGACTAGGGGTATGTCAGAGCGATACATCGAGATACATAATTGTGACCGGTATTCCAGCTACATGGGTAGTTAGTCCGTAGGAAGGCTGCTGGAGAAGAGGGTTGTCTGGTGACTGGTTGAGAGGCTGATTAAAAAAATTCTAAATCCAAGATGCAGTGCTTAATACACATCAAAGCTTTTTGGTGTGTGTGTGTGTGTGTGTGTGTGTGTGTGTGTGTGTGTGTGTGTGTGTGTGTGTGTGTGTGTGTGGCTGGTGGGTGTGGTAGCTAGAAGGAGGCAGCAACCTTCTTTTACTACAAATATTAGACATAATTACATTGTAACAGCCATAGACATAGTTAAATTCCTCTTCCCAGAATCCCTGTAATTGTAGCACAGAGAATCTGTTAGTGACAATTTTTTTATGAATCCCGCTGAGTTTGCTTATCACAAGTGATATATGTTGTTTTGATTTGCGTCTCTGCGGAATCAACAATTTAGAATAGTCATCAGTGTCTTGATTACTCAACTCATGCAATATGTCGACCTACATTCAAATGGTATGTTGCTAACAGTAGCCAAAAAGAAGCAGAGGAATGACATGCATGCAGTTTGCAAAACAAACATAAGAATTGGCCAACATTATAATCAAAGACTCGGCACATTTATTTTTATGGTTCATAATTTCAGCCACACAGTTAAAGTAATCTTCCCCAAGGAAAAAAAATACTAAAATAAATATAGGAGAAAAAAATACAATATTTTTTATTTGAAAGACTTACAGCCCAGTCTCACTTTCATTAAAATAAATGGCAAAATTAACTTTATTGGGAACAGGAGCAGGCTCCTAAATTATAGCAGAGATTCCAATGTTTTCCTTAGCATGGATCACACCTTAATAGATATCTCCTTGTGGACCCTGATGCTGGCAAACCAAGAGCCACCTCATGCCAAGGTCACCATTTCTTAACTGCATAATGACAAAATACATAGCTGGAATCTGTCAGGCTCATTTGTGTACAGGTAGACCCCGGGTTACGTACAAGATAGGGACTGTAGGTTTGTTCTTAAGGTGAATCTGTATGTAAGTCGGAACTGGCCTCCAGATTCAGCCGCTGCTGAAACTGATCAGTTTCAACAGCGGCTGAATCTGGAGGCCAGTTCTGACTTACATACAGATTCAACATAAGAACCCCAGGCATCCCCAAGTCAGCTGCTGCTGAAACTGATCAGCAGCTGATTCCAGGAAGCCCCAGGGCAGGGGCTTCCTGTAGTCAGCCACTGGTCAGTTTCAGCACCGGCTGACTTGGGGACGCCTGGGGCAGAGCAGCTGGGGTGCCGCTCCTCGGCGCTACTGGACCAACCCAGCAGCACCCCAGCTGCTCTGCCCCGAGTGTCCTGATTCAGCCGCTTCTGAAATTGATCAGCAGCGGCTGAATCAGGACTCCTGGGGCAGAGCAGCTGGGGTGCTGCCGGGTTGGTCCAGTAGCGCCAAGGAGCTGCGCTCCCCCCCAGCAGACCAGGGACACGGGGAGCAAAGCTGCAGCGGCGGCGGAGTCCCGCGCCTCTGAGGCTTTGCCAGAGCAAAACCTCAGAGGCGCGGGACCCTTCGCCTCCCCGGCTTTGCTCCAGGTGTCCCTAGTCTGCTGGAGATGGTCCCCAGCAGACCAGAGGCACCGGGAGCAAAGCGGCAGCGGCGGCGGAGTCCCGCGCCTCTGAGGCTTTGCCAGAGCAAAGCCTCAGAGGGGCGGGACCCCTCCGCCTCCCTGGCTTTGCTCCAGGTGTCCCTGGTATGCTGGAGACGGTCCCCAGCAGACCAGGGGCACCCGGAGCAGCTTTTCTCGCCCCGGAGGTCGAGGTGGCGGGACCACTGCGCTCTGGGCGGTCCCGCTGCCTGCGAGCTCTGGGGCGAGAAAGCCCCGTTCGTAAGTGCGGATCCGACATAAGTCGGATCCGCGTAACTCGGGGACTGCCTGTATTAGTATTCACAGAATCACAGGGTTGGAAGAGACCTCAGGAAGTTGTTGAGTCCAACCCCCTACTAAAAGTGGGATTGGTCTAAATGATCCAAGCCAGGGCTTTGTCAAGCCAGGACTTAAAACCCTCTAGGGATGGACTTTATTGTTTGTTGTTAAAACAGAATTATAAAAGTTTGCTTAGTGTTTAGACTTTATGGAATGCTTGTAAGTTACTGCGAGAATTAATCTCACAAATAATGTTTGTATGTTTACTATATATCTGAGAGAATTGATCCATCTGTGAGTGTGTCTGTGACAAAACAGATCACTATACCCTGAAAGAACTATCTGTGACTCTGTGCTGAACCTGCACTAGGCAAAAGCAGCATAAGTAATTGCATAGGGCATGTCTACGCTAGAAAACTATTTCAAAATAACTAAAATCAATTTAATAATTCCCGAAATAACAAAATTGAAATAGCGTGTTTACACTACTCACTGATACTCAGATACCATGGTGATGGCCATAGTATAAGAGGATAGTTTCATGGTGAGATTCATCTTTTGTTCTTACACCAGCCAAGAGAGATGAGCTTTTCTGGGAGGTATAAAAGGATGCGATTGGAAAAAAAAAAAAAAAAAAAAAAGATGGCTGTAGTGGAAAACCAATGAGAGAGAGCCTTAAATCAAAGAATGTTTTAGAAGAATAGGTGAGGTTTTATTGGATTTTCAGCATCGTAGCAACCGAACTGGGAGCTGAGCTATTAAACTTACTAGTGATCTTTATTGTCCTTTTTATCTGACCAGTTACACTATGTAAAATAGCCAGGATGTTTTATTCTGTGTCTGGCCAACAAGGCATGGGCAACAGATTAACATGGGGAGTAAAGCGTAATATAACTGCAAAAGTATAGTCATGCTGATGTGTCTGCTTGGAAGTGGGAAGACACATACTCCGAGGGCATGTCTACACTAGGAAGTTATTTCAGACTAACTAAATTCAAAGTAACTCCCAAAATAACAAAATTGAAATTGCATGTCCCCAATATGGGGGAGCCTGAAATTTAGTCTGAGGCAGGCTCTGTTGTTGTGGGCGCGCTACCTTGACTTAGAGCCCCAGGAAGCACTCAGGAGTAATTAATGTGAATTACTCTGTGGAGTAGTTATTTTGAAGTAGCAGCACCGGCGCGTCCCCACGACCATTATTTTGAAATAACGATTTTGAAATTAGTGTTATTCCCCCAGAAAAGCAGGAGTACAGATTTCGAAATAAGTGGCCCATTATTTCAAAATAACGGGCTTCGTAGTGTGGATGCTCCACTTATTAATTCAACTTAAGGGGGGTTATTTCAAAATAAAGCCCTAGTGTAGACCAGGGCTAAGGGCCCGATGCATCTCCAGGATCCCCCATTCTCTATTTGTAACGTGTTGTGTGTGTGGGAGAGGGTGCAAAATATTCCTGCTTAAGTCCCTATTGGGCTAGCAATGCTTCTTTATGCATGGTTAAGCTGTTACAGTGCATGAGGACTTTACCCGATACTTGAGTGGTGAAATCTAACACGGCCAGTTTAGGATTTGTGCCCTGCCTCTGAACAGGCTGCCATGAGGTTGGTACTTTGGCTCTGGAGCTACTGCAGGAAAGCCTGACAGACAGCTCTTCCTCATTGACTATTGTGAGAATCAGCCTCTGTTTCCCATATGACCTCAGGGCAGCTGCTAGGACCTTTTTCATTGCCCTTTGCTCCAGCTACATACCCCCATTTGAAACCATCTGCTGCCTCCCCCATTTTCTAGAGCATCGAGTTCCTTGGTCACACCCTCAAGAGCTGGATCTTCTATTTTAAATGTCTATTTTGAGACCTAGGGAGGGTGGGATTCAGACCACAGATAAGGATTTTAAAAGATATTTTTACCCTAACAAAGTCCCTAATGCTCATTTTTCTTTGAAAAATCATTATAAACTTGAGTTGCCAATTGCAATGTTCTACCTTGCTGTCAGTCAGTAGACACCTGTGCTGTGCAGCTCACAGATATCTCTCATTTAACTCAGACCCTAAATACCTCTTAGACTCATCACCAATTTAATCAAAAATACCCTTGATTTACATAATTGATACTCAGATGCTTGTATTAATACTAGTTTTGTGTCTCAGTGTTCTTGAGAATCTGAGGAATTTTTTGCAGGGGGTGAAGGAGATGTGATTCTGTGAGTATAAGGTAATGAACAGAAAACACGGACACTGAGTAAGGAGGTGCATATGCAATAGATATCTTGGTGCTGTTTCTTCTGAAAATATATTAATATTATTATACTTTGGAGAAGTACAAAATATTCTTACACACATACACCTTTATTTCTTTATTTCTTATCAGCTCACACTTCTACAGATATTTAGCACAAGTATAGAAAAGTGACATCTATATGACAGATGTGAAGGGCCTCATTCCCATCCCACATCCATTTTGTTTTAGAGGAGTTACAGCCGATTCACTATGATGTGAAATTAGAATCAGGCCCACAGAAGTCTGTGTTGCACTTACAGTTTAACCTAGGGCAGGAGTCAGCCACTGCCCATTTCTAAGTGTAATGGTTTTCTAAGATTGAAAGGTTGTTTGGCTGCTTGTGAATAATTAACTGTTTTCTAATTCTGACCAACTCCCCAGTGATTCCTTGGGCTGCAAGTCGAGGTGGCGTGTCCACATCCAGGGAACCTGCCTTGGGCTAATTTTGAGGCTTCCCTGTAGTGTGGACACTCTATTTTGAATAGTTATTTGGGGAATTATTATTTCGAAAGAAGTTATTTTGAAATAATTTCCTAGTGTAGATATGCCCTTAGAGACTAAGGGTGTGTCTAGACTTCAGGGTTTTTTCAACAAAAGTTGGCTTTTGTTGACAAAATTATACCTAAGTCTACACTACCGCCGCGTTCTGTCGACAGTAAGTCAACAGAACACAGCAGTTTTGTTGACAGTGGTAAACCTCATTTTATGAGGAATAACACCTTTTTTCAAAAGTACTCTTTCGAAAAAAGGCACCATTGCATGGAAACTATGATTTTTCAAAAGACAGCATCTAGACTCTCTTTCAAGACAGTGGCTTGCTTTTTCAACTATACTGATAATAGTCTAGATGCTCCTTTTCGACAGAGGCTTTGTTGACAGTATCTGTCGACAAAGCCTCTGTTGAAAAAGGCGTGCAGTCTAGATGTAGCCTAACAGATCTAACAGTGCAGTCATCTGAAGAAGTGGGCTGTGCCCATGAAAGCTCATGGTACCATCTACATGTTTTGTTAGTCTATAAAATGCTACCGGACTATTTGTTGTTTTTTAAGTTTCTCCTGTTACAGACTAACTCGGCTACTTGTCTGCAGATTTATTAGAGCATATGTTTCTTGGGTAAAGGATAAACTGAGAAACAAGTATTGCTGGGGAAGTTCCTCAGCTAAGGCAGGGTCATATTTGAGTTAGTTCAAGTATGATCTTTATTGGGTGTTATATACTGGCCCAGTCGCAATTTTAAGTGTGGTTGTTGCCTACCAATTTGCAGACATGGGCACTGACAGCCCCTGGGCAACATGGGAGAGCCTGACTCTGCACACCCAGAAGGGGTGGACCTGAGACAGAAGGGGCAGAGACAGACAGGCAGCAGAAAGGGTGTGGTCTCGGGTGGAAGAAGCAGGGAGGGCCAACAGCTCGGACCCCTTTGAATCGCTGGGCCTCGGGCAACTGTCCCCTCTGTCCCCCTCATCTCTGGGCTTGCTTGCAGATGTCATGTTCTACCACTAAGCCATTTGTGAATGCAGACAAAACTGATTTTAAGTCTCCCAACTATGTTGGCAAATGGATTAATCGAGTCTGACTGTTGTTAATAATTTAGAATTTTATGTTCTTGACTGTTCACTTTCAAGGTCAAAAACAGCCTCTGTGGCTTCTTGAAGTGACATTCTAGTTGCACCTGTTAGATTTCTTTTCCTCATTTTACATGACACTAGTCTCTGTAGCTCAATGGTTGTGTGAGTGGGTGATAGCCGAGTCTTATCTGCAGGAAGCATGGTCAAGATCTGATTCTCATTTTGGGAACACATTGTGTAAAAATCACAGTTCAGTTGGCATTATTCTTTGGCTCATATCCTGGAGTTCTTATCTTAAGAAATGAAAGCTGAGTCACAAGAGGTGGAGGATCTGTTCTTTTCCACAAGATCTGTTGCCAAGAAAGGGAGGAAGGAACTGAAACCGGAGCTATGTCTACACTACAAAGAAAAGTTGGAAAAAGATACACAAATTGTGAACCATAATTTGAGTATCTTTTTCCACTTTTCTTCCAAAGGAGGCTTTTCTGACATTTGGCCTGTCTACATGGGTCCAAATGTTGGGAAATTCCCTCTTTCAGAGCATCCCTTTTTCCTTGTAAAACAAGGTTTACAGGGATTCCGACAAAACGCGTCCGTTTTCTGACAATTTTTTTCTGAAAAGTGGATGCATTCCTTGGTTGCGGCAGAGCTTTTCTGAGATACCTCCAGTATCCCAGAAAAGCTCTGTAGTCTAGACGTACCTCAGGTCTACACTACAGCCTAACTACCTCACTTGGGGTGTGAAAAATCAGTATCCCTACCTCACTTGGGGTGTGAAAAATCCATATCCCTGAGTGATGTAGTTATATGATCTAATCTCTTCCCCCATGTACACAGTGCTGTGCCAATGGGAGAACTCCCATTGACATAGCAGCTGCCTCTTGGGCAGGTGAATTAACTATGCCAAAGGGAAAAGCTCTCTCATTAGCATAGGAACATCTTCATTAAAGCTCTAAAGCAGTGCAGCTGCATTGGTACAGCCATGCCAATGCAGTGTTTCAAGTGGAGACCTGCCCTAAGATACTGGTAAACCCACATTATTATTTTTTTACCCGTGGATTCTCCATTTCGTATGAGGTTGATTATGCATGTTCATCATTTTGCGTACATTGTTCTGAAACTACGACACCAAATCATGTGCTTTCTCCATGACATCACTCTATAGACACCATACCCTAGAAGAACCCAATTTGTATGTAAGCAAAACAATGTATTGTCCAAACAATGTATTGTGTTTGATCCTGTCTGTGATAGAGCACATTACATAGTTCTCTATCTATGTGAGGCAGGTATTGGCTATAAATGCTTTTGACAGATGTTGCTGTAGTGTGGTTTGTAAAATTACTAAGTAGAATCAAAAGAGGTTTTTTTTAATAAGGTAGGATGGAGTGGAACATGGAAATAGCAATATCAGGTGTAATTATTACTCTAAATCATAGATATGTGCAAGAACAAGATTAAAAGGAATTTAGCAACAGGGGCCATGCTGATACATACTGACCTTTTAAACGTAAACTCATACAGAGAAATTGGGATAGATATACAAGGAAATTTGCTAATTTGGGTTATGAGAATGTTATAGAATCATAGAACCAAAGGGTTGGAAGTGACCGCAGGAGGTCATCGAGTCCAGCCCCCTGCTCAAAGCAGGACCAACCCCAACTAAATCATCACAGACTGTTTTTGTCAAGCCAGGCTTTGTCAAGCCACCTCTAGCGATGAAAATTCCACCTCCTCCCTAGGGAACCCCTTCCAGTGCTTCACCACCCTCTTAGGGAAATAGTTTTTCCTAATATCCAACCTAGACCTCCCCCGTTGCAACTTGAGACCATGTTCTCTGCCACTCATTCAGGTTGTGGTCTAGAACAACACATTCTAGCTCCCAGCCTCAGTTTCCATCTACTTACCCTTCTGCTTTATGAGATGTTGTACAGATTAACTTACTAATGTCAGTACAGTACTTTGAACATGTAAAGTGCTATAAGAAATGGTCAGTATCGTTACTGAGGGCATGTCGTGTCGGCTCCCTTCAGTTGGAATAAGCTACGCAATTAGCTTATTCCGAGTCCAGGTCGAAAGAGCTTATTTTGAAACTTGGTGCTCTGTAGTCAGCAGGCACTTTTAAAGACGCGGCATTGCTATTTCGGGATACTTCTGGTATCCCAAAATAGCAACTCAATCTAGAAGTACCCTGAGTCTCTGATGAGGCTCTGATTTATTTTGCTTAGCTATATAGAATGCTCACTTGAAAACTATTCAGTCAGGGTATTTTCTTTTTCAGTGTGTCATTTTTTTCATAATAAAACTATACCCGAATCTGTGGAGTGCTGTGCGGATGACAGAGTTTTAGGTTATAAAGATAGTATGCTCATGAATAATAAACTACAAAAGTCACATGAAAATCCAAGAAAGGGGTCTCTACAGAGGATCTTTGAGAGAGTAGCTTAATACAGAGTCATGTTAAGAAATGCTCTAGCTGTTTAAACATCCGAGTATATTCTGCCTTTAAATCTGCATCAGGAAGCCGTTTCAATTTAACTCATTCAAAACAATACATTCTGTATGAACAAATGAGAGAATAATATCTAACCAACTAACAGTCAAAACAATAGCTTACCAACTGTCCACATTAGATCTGTGTTGCAAATTTGTTAAGAAAGCCTAACAGTCACATTTAACAAAGTAGATCTTCCATGTGCCAGAGGAGTCACTTGAGGTATGTTGCTCTAAAACACATGTATGTACATGGTTTCTGAAGAGATCACACCTGAGCCCAAAGGAATGAAAAATCGGAATGTTTATTACCTGGAAATGAATACAGACAAAGGAAACTTAGGAAGACTAGAAATAATTAGGAAAAATGGACACGTATTTGCATAAAACAGTCTATTAAGTGCTTGCAACATAAGGAATAAATGAATCCCCAGACGAACACAGAGAATGTAGTCTGTGCTTACAGGATGGGGGAATTGTATCTTGGGAAACTATAATTCTGAAAAGGACTTAGGAATCCTGGTAGATAATCAGCTGAACATGAGGTTCCAGTGAGATGCTGAGCTACAAGAGATAATGCGGTCTGTGGATTCATAAACAGGGCAGTCTTGAGTAGGAGTAGATAGATTATGTTACCTCTGCATCTGGCATTGATGAAACCTGCTTTGTCAAGTTCTGGTGTCCATAATTCAAAAAGAAATGTGATAAATTGGAAAGGGTCAAAGAAAAGCCCCAAGAATGATTAAAGAATTGTAAAACATGCCTTATGATAGTAGACTCAAGGCACACAATCACTTTAACTTAACAAACAGAAGGGGAAACAAGCATTTGATAATAGGCTTTTCAATCTAGCAGACATTGTTATAACAAGATCTAATGGCTGGAAGTTGTAGCTAGAGAAATTCAGACTAAATAAGGCATACATTTTTAACAGAGGGCAATAAACCATTGGAACAATTTTCCAAGTGCTATCATCATCTCTATCGCTTCCAGTTTTTAATCAAGATTGGATGTTTTCCTCAATATATGCTCTCCTTCAATCTGGAACTATTTCAAGACATTTCTGCAGCCTGTTATGCAGGAGGTCAGAGCAGATGATCCCTTCTGGCCTTAGAATATATGAAACCAAAACAGTCATCATCATGAAGAAATGGTGATTCTTGTGTTTTAATAGTCATGATTAAATCTCAAGAGTTTTCTTATGTTACATATTTCTCCATTACTTACATCCATGCATTAGCAGTGAGGCACATAGATGAAAAGTACCTATTAGGAAAAGATTTGAATGAGGAGGGTGTAGCTAGATTTTCAGATCTAACGCTTGGCACAGAAGAAAGCCAAAGACAAGAACGGAAAGGCTTAAAAGCGAAGTTCCGTGGGAAGCTTGGAAGGAGTGTCTGAAGTACGAGGGGGAGTAGGACGAAATAAAAGCAGAGACATGGACAGGAGCAGAATACAAAGCTTTGTAGTTGTAAATGAGAAGCTTTAATATGATGCTAATGGCAAGGCGAAGCCAGTGAAAGAATTCAAAGAGACAGTGTTGAGAAAGCAGTGGGTGAGGCATATTAATTTGATGGACGGGGCAAGAAAAGAAGCTAGTTGGCCAGCAAAGAGGAGGGAAAAAAATGTCTAGCCAAAGGACAGAATGCTGGAACCTGAGGTTCCATGGTAGTTGGGAGTGACTAGTATTGGAAAAACTTAAAAAACAAGTAGTCTAGCAACACCTTAAAGACTAACAAAACATGTAGATGGTATCATGAGCTTTCATGGGCACAACCCACTTCTTCAGATGACTGGGGTATTAAATGTTCAGATCCAAGAATAAATAAGGGAAGGTGGGGGAGGGGGGAGAAAAAATAGTGAATTAGATTGTTCAAGTTACAAGAAGCGGATAAGAACAATTTGCACCTCTATAAGTATCCATTGGTTGGTTGGTTGATTAAGTTATTAGGATGTGGAAGGTAGTATGCAAGCCAGTCAATGTCTTTATTCATCCCTCTCTGATAAGAATCAAACTTGTAAATGAAGTTAAGTTCCAGTCCTTCCCTGTGTATTTGGCTTGTGGAAGTGGCCTGAAACAACACAGTGACTTTGAGATCCATTAATGAGTGCCCCAGCACGTTAAAATGTTCTCCAACAAGTTTCTGTGTGTTGCCTTTTCGGAGATCTGATTTGTGTCCATTAATTCTTTCCTGTAGAGACTGTCCAGTCTGGCCAATATACATGGCAGTGGGGCATTGCTGGCATTTGATGGCCTTGATCACATTAGTGGATGTGCATTGGAAAGTTTTATGGCAGTTACCATCGGACATTTGTGGAGACAAGGGCCAAGCCTTAAGAAAAGTGTAATGACAGCAGCAAAATCCCGAGGAGATGGTAGCTGAGCATAGTGGGAAGGCTCATTAGGGAACTGGATATCAATACCTGAGAGAAACTGTGTCAGAGAGAAAAAGTCAGAGAGGTAGTTGTGTTAGTCTGTAACTTTAAACACAACAAGTAGTCCTATGGCACCTTTTTTGTTAGTCTCTAAGATGTCACGGAACTATTGGGCTGTGTCTACACTGGCCAGTTTTTCCGGAAAATCAGCCGCTTTTCCAGAAAAACTTGCCAGCTGTCTACACTGGCCGCTTGAATTTCCGCAAAAGCACTGACTTCCTACTATAAGAAATCAGTGCTTTTTGCGGAAATACTATGCTGCTCCCGTTCAGGCAAAAGTCCCTTTTGCACAAAACTTTTGCACAAAAGGGCCAGTGTAGACAGCTCAGATTTGTTTTGCGCAAAAAAGCCCCAATCACGAAAATGGCGATTGGGGATTTTTTGCGTAAAAGCGCGTCTAGATTGGCCATGGATGCTTTTCCGCAAAAAGTGCAAAAACTGCTTTTGCGGAAAAGCGTCCGTGCCAATCTAGATGCTCTTTTCCGAAAATGCTTTTAACGGAAAACTTTTCCGTTAAAAGCATTTGCGGAAAATCATGCCAGTCTAGACGTAGCCTTGGTGTTAGAGATGTGGGCAAATGGAATGGGCAAAGCAAAAGACCCCCAGAACTCAGGAGAACGTAGGAGAAGAAGCAGCAAAACAGCCATGAAATGCCTCTGGCATGTCATCAGAGTGAGACTGTATTTTGTTCCTTTCTGGGCACCTCAATAATGAAATGAGAGAGAAACTGAAGCAAATTAATTAAAGAAAAACAAAATGGTCAAGGAACTGGAGAAGGTGGTGTGGCAGGTTGCCCCCTTCCAGGGGACCACCAGATATACTGGAGTACCACTGAGCCCACCTGTTCCACCAGTCAGGGCTTCCTCACACTGTCCTGCTGAGTCTGGCCCTCCTGCTTCCTACAGCACACATATAGGTAGGGACATGCTCAGCTGCATAGAGATACGACACTGAAATCAGCACTGCATGCAAAGGCTCAGCTAAGGAATTGCCGGCACTCAATGAACACCCCCTTTGTAGTGTAAACCCTAAATTGTACTTTTTTGCATTGCACAGAGAACTGTACAGCATCCGCTCCTTAAATTTACCACCTCCTTCAATGCAGAGGAAGATATGCACAGCTTTTTGCCCCCCGGTGATGAATTTCACAAACTGGTTTTTAACTATGAAAGAGAAATTGTAAGTGATTATTAGGAATAGCAAACAGATCCAAAGCAGATCCCCACAAATAAAGCCAAAATACAATATATACACTTATATACTAAAGAAACTGGTTACAAGCAGTAATTTCTCTCACTAAATATTGCTTTAAGCAGATTGCAGAGTTTCTTGTAGGCATGCTAATCTTGTTTGCAGCTTAAAACTCCAGGTCTTTCTTTCACAGACCTTTTCCAGTCTGGGATCAGTTCTTTCCCACTACCTATGTCCTTGTTTTCAACAGTTATCCTGGTTGGGGATTCCAGGAAGAAAGAATCTCTATTATCTCACTTTCCTGACATAAATAGGTTTTACATACATTGAGACCCCTTTGTTTTCCAGTGTTCCACCTCCTGGCTGGAAAAATGCAGATATTCCATCATGGAATGCAGTATCAGTTGACGACCCTACAGTGTCGAAGCAATGATAAGTCAAATGTCCTTTGTAGCATCCCAGGAAAATGGAAGATTAGCATCTTCAAAGGCATATTGTTCTACCTAATGGCCTATTGACTTGTTTCCAGACTGACTGTATTTTGTCTGCTGGGCATTCCCCAAGTGCAAATGCCTTTGTAGTACAGATGTATAGTCAATATTTTAACTTTAGATACAAAAATGATACTTGCATGCAAATAGGATAATTATATCAAGCAAATCATAACTTTTCCAATTATATAGTACATGCCTTATCTTGTGCAAAACTTATAACAGTTAAGCTATAATCACATTGTAACAATATTTCTATTGAATATGGGGTGTAGTGTCTCAGAGGGACTTATTTAGAAATATTGAAGGAGTTCAATATATTTTACTTGGCTAAGAGATGACTAAAGGGAAACATGAAAATCCACAAATATTTGAGAAGTGTACATAGCAAGGAGGGATAGAAATTACTCTGGTTAGTACAAGGGAGTTAAAGCTAACAATAATTGCCTCAGGTGCCTATTTCCTGTGGTATCTAAGCGCTGCGATCATGAAATTAAAATAGGATTTTTCCCCTGCATGGCATGCAGCTGTGCTCTGTGATGGCTTTGAGTAGCCCAGTACATGAAGGCCAGATGGCATAGATGCTGAGAGCTGAACAAAATGCACGACAATGTAGCACTTTAAAGACTAACAAGATGGTTTATTAGATGATGAGCTTTCGTGGGCCAGACCCACTTCCTCAGATCAAACAGTGGAAGAAAATAGTCACAACCATATATACCAAAGGATACAATTAAAAAAATGAACACATATGAAAAGTTCAAATCACATTTCAGAACAGGAAGGGGATGCGGGGGGGGGGGAGGGGGGGAAGAAGAAGGAAGGTAAGTGTCTGTGAATTGATGATATTAGAGGTGGGGCGAGTGGGATGTCTGTGAGCTAATGGTATTAGAGGTGATAATTGGGGAAGCTATCTTGGTAATGGGTAAGATAGTTTGAGCATTTGTTCATTCCTTCCCAGAGAGTGTCGAATTTTAACATGAATGACAGAGCTGAACAGTTTGTGGTCACAGGTTCGTGATTATGTAGCTCTAGTAACTACCAATCTCTTCAAAAAGGGAAAGCAGTTGTCAAAATTTATCCAGTGAAACATTTTTCCATGAGAAAATGTTAATTTGAAAGAAACTAAAACATTCCATGAGAATATGTTGATTTTATCTAAATTTGTGGTTAAAAAAAAGGATTGTAACAATTCATTTAGTTATAGTCAGTATATATTGCTTCAATCTTATTGAAACATTGTGTCTTGATAATATTGTTTTGACTATATACAATTCAAAATATTTAATCTATTATATTATGACATGACAATAGATTAAAATCGTAATGTTTTGACTACATGATCATTGTGTATAGCATAAAAGTGAGGTCAAAATGAAACATTTTTACTTTATCGCACTGAAACAGTTTAAATCTTATCAAAAGGAAATATTTCAATAGAGTTGAAACAAAATGTCCAATTTTCCCAACATGAATTTTCAGAATTTCATGTGGAAAATTTTGATTTTTCATTCTGCTTTTGAATGGGAAAAATTGAAATTTTGTACCTTTCTACAGAACTGAAATTTCAGGTTCTCACTAGCTCAAGTCAAAGCCGTACTGTAGGTTAGAGGCTGAAGATAGACGGTAGCTCTTACACGTCCGCAGCCAACTGTTGAGTAGCTCCCTGTACAAAAGGTACATACCTGGCCTTTGGAGAGGGGCCGTGAATTTCACCCTAAGTGACTGGCATGCTGTATATAGTCACAAGAGCTTTGCATTGCTAATGATGGAAATGTCCACTCTTAAAGAAGCATAATGCAAAGGATTGCTACTTCAGACAGTGAGTCTGGTGCACACAGTGAAACACACACTAAAATATCATTGAATTGCACTGGATTTTAAATATTTAGGTTCATTTTCACTCCTACTTATGCCTTCATATCTCTTATTTTCAGGTCATTTAAATAAGACACATTAGGGGGCTCCGTCATTTAAGTAAAATTGGTATTCTGCCATCCATGAAATTGCATGCAGCTTATGGACACCTCCAACTTATTCCAAAGTGCAAATTACATGTATTTCTCTCCCTTTAAAAAGTGAATGTGAATAAATATTTCAAAATATAGGTCACAAAGGCCAGCGAAGATGGTGTTTTTTATGTGATTTTGTGCACAGAACAAGTGTAGTCTGAAACATAGAGCACTGTTGGCTAAATTACACAAATATTTGACATTTCTCTCATAAATTTTTATACCAGTCCAGATGCTTGGGTATAGTTCTTCCTGACCAACAGATCTTTCTTTATTTGTGATGTGGCAGCACCTGTTACATACAGGCAGAGACTACTCTTGTATGTTAATAAGTAAGAAACCAGTAGATGGTGCTCAAAAACATGTCGCATAAGTCCTGGATTTGGAAGATCAATAAAACAGGAAGCCATTTGGATCATACATCATCTGTGTAACGTTTACAGCAGTGCTTAACAGTGTCTAGAAGACCCAGTCATAAATTAGGACCCCTTTGTATTAGGCACCATGCAAATGAGTAAAAGCAAAGACAATCCCTACCTACAGAGTTCAGTTTACAGTAGAGAGTTTAGAGTGGCACAGCTGCACCTCAGTAAGCCTTTTAGGGTAGTGACTCTAAGCCAATGGAAGAGAGCTTTCCCATTGACTTAATCAGTTCACCCCCAGTAAGCAGCAGTAGCTACGTTGGTAGGAGAAATTTTCCCACTGACACAGCACTGTCCACTCTGGCACTTATGCTGGTGTAACTTATATCCCTCAGAGAGTGGCTGATTCCCACCCCTGGGCAACAGAAGTTATGCCAACATAAGTGGCAGTGTAGACACAGCCTAGTGGTCAACATCACTGCAAGTGGCTGCCAGCCTATACAATGGAGACAAAAACTAGCCAATTTATAGAGATAGAATAGCTAGGACCAAATTTAAATCAAAGCTAAGGCTTGAATCCACATTGAGGTGCTTAATTTAAAGATACGGAACACCTACAATTCCCATTGAATTCATCTGGGGTTGTGAGAGCTTCATATCTCTAAGTATGAACACTTTGTGCTTACATCTGGAAATGTTACACTACAACTTTTGATATCATTCCCTTCCCCCAGTTATTTATTTCTCCAACATGTGGGACATAGAATCATAGGACAGGAATAGTAATAGAAATGTAGCCGTGTTAGTCTGATGTAGAAGTGACCTTGAGAGGTCTTCTAGTCCAGTGCTCAGCACTCAAGACAGGACTAAGTATTACCTAGACATCCCTGACAGCTGTCTGCTCTTAAAAATCTTCTGTGACAGAATTCCCAACTTACCCTAGGCAACTTATTCCAGTCCTTAACCACCCTGACGGTTAGGAAGTTTTTTCCTAATGTCCAACCTCAATCTCACTTATTGCATTTTAAGCCAATTGCTTCTTGTCCTAGCCTCAGAAGTTAAAGAGAACATTTTTTTCCTTCTTCCTTGTAAAAACTTTTTATGTACTTGAAATTATCATCTCTTCTCCAGGTTAACTCAGTTTTTTCAGTCTTCTTTCATAGGTCATGTTTTCTTGCCCTTTAGTCATTTTTGTTGCTCTTCTCTGGACTTTCTCCAATTTATCCACATCTTTTGTGAAATGTGTCATCAAGAACTGGACACATTTCTCCAGTTAAGGCCTAATTAGCATGTAATAGAGCAGAATTTTTTCCCCCTCTTGCTCATATCACTCTCGTATTCTATCCCAGAATGGTGTTTGCTTTTTTTTTTTTAAACAAGCATTACACTGTTGATTCATATTTAGCATGTGATCCACTATGGCCCTCAGATCCCTTTCCTCAGTCCTTTGTATGTGTGCAACTGATTGTTCCTTCCTAAATGGAGTGCTTTGCATTTGTCCTTATTGAATGTTATCCTATTTTCTTTAGACCATTTCTTTAGTTTGTCCAGTTAATTTTCAATGATAATACCCCAAAGCATGTGCAACCCCTCCCAGCTTGGTGTCCTTGTAAGCGTACTTTCTAAACCATTATCTAAATCATCAGTGCAGACATTGAACACAACAGGACCCAGAACTGATCCCGCTGGATAAGTATCAGTAGCCTCAACACTAGATTGGATGGCTGGACCAAAGGAGGGAAACGAATGGGCTTCAGAGAACTACAGAGATTTCTAGCCAAACACTCGTGTGTACAGCTGCCTGTGCGGCACCAATCATGAACCAACCAAAACAGCCTGTAGGCCAGGATTCCAGGATCAGCACCCCCTACAGGGCTGGGAAAAACACAGTGAGATCTCTCAATGAGCACAAATGGCAGGACCATACCTATGCATGCCCTATCACAGAGAATAGTGAGGAAACTCGGTTTGTTCTTTGGGGGCCTGATGCAGTTCACACTGAAGTCAGCAGGAGTTTTTCCATTGACTTCAGTGGGAATTGGATCAGGCCCTTTAAAAGGTAGAATTAAAGGAATCCAGACCCTATCAGTATCTATATCCAGTTTGGAAATGCTGAATTTGTTCTACATTTTCTTTCAACTGTATCAGCGCTGTAGTTTGACTGCTTTGCATTACGGTTCATGCAGTGCTGGCTAAAACTCAATAAATACGCTTACTAATTCCAACTGTTAATTTATGGCTGTTGAGCTTCTGGCACTCCATTATGATCTGTCCCACATATGTGATTTTGCATTTTCTGCAGGTGATGAGATTTCTCTAATATCTGATGAACTGTAGCCAGCAGTTTGGTTTATTTTCACTGCCACTTTGTGTGTATTTGAAAATAGGCAATTTTTTTCTTACAAGAATCACAACAGGGGACCACTCAGCAGTTAGACTAAGAGAGGAGGAAATGCTGTTGTTAGTTTTCCTCTGCTTAAAATATGGCTGTAGTTGGAGTAAACCTGTTTTGAGGCTGGAAGAAAACTGTTCACAGCATTGGGAAATACATAAAATAAAGATAATAATGACAGCATTTTTAACACTTGGCTCTGGATCAGGGAGAATTGGGAATTCAGAGCATTTTGTTGTGCTTTTGGGAGCGTAACTTGTTGCAGTTGTGACATTTCAACAACAAATTGTGACAAAGTCAGACTGTGCAGCT
Organism: Pelodiscus sinensis; assembly: GCF_049634645.1. Classification (NCBI taxonomy): domain Eukaryota; kingdom Metazoa; phylum Chordata; order Testudines; family Trionychidae; genus Pelodiscus; species Pelodiscus sinensis. Next base: position 6,660,441 of record NC_134719.1, on the reverse strand, counting down.
GCAAGAGAGTAGTCCTGTGAGGTTCTGAGAAGTAGTCAGGCCAAGACGGGCTATGACTAAAGGCCTGTCCCTTAGCCTAAGGGGAGGAGCCACTGAGCCCAGGATTCAAATAAATATGGGGGACAACAAAAGAAAAGCAAGGCCAGATATGAGGGTCAAAGGGCTGAAAATAAGGAACCTGAAGGGGACTCTGAGCAGAGAACCCTTCACTGAGTGGTGGTAAGCAGGTGTGTTAGCCGTAAAACGATAAAGGTCCTTTTTCCTATAAGCTGAGGAACGGCAATTAAGGGCCCTGCATCCAATTAAGGGCTGCCTTAGACCTTTAAAAGACTCTCTTCTGCTTAAATAGGTGGGGAGAGACAAGCTTCTGCAAGGCTAATGGTAGCAAGACGATAGGCTTCCTCAGGGTGACAGAGTGCTCTCCTCCCGTCAAAATGGAATGCCCGTGTAGGGGAAGGATTGATTCCACTCTTCCCTCTAAGCGGCCGCCAGCCGAGCTTCACAGGTGATTAATCAGCCCCGCCCAGTCAGAGACTCAGGGCTCCCTACATGGAGCTGACTGACTGGGCAGAACTGATTAATCACCTGTGAAACTGTGCTGCCCGCGCAGCTTAGAGGGAACGCTGGCTTCTGGGGCCAACATCGGGATCAGAGCTGTCTTTAGGATTTGTCGGACCTGACGCAGTATTAATTTCAGTGAAGCAATGCTGATTGACAGCAGCCGGGGATCTGGCCCACACCATTTTGCTTGTTTATGGAAGACAGAAAGTGACACTAGAGATCAGGCATAAAAATGAAACTGACTATTTTAGTTTTACTGTGTAAGTTGAGTCAAAGCCAAAATGAAGCTATTAATACAAGTAGCTAAACCAGCCGTAGGGGACCACAGCTGCTGCAGGATCCTCTGCCACAGGTACAGCAGGGATTTCTCAGTCTTGTGGATCCCTGGTTGCTACCAGCCCCTCTGGGGATCCTTGGCTCTGGGGATTGCCAGCTGCCGCCAGCACTGCTAATGCCAGTGCAGCTGGGGATCCCTGGACAGAGTTTCACAGTGGCCATTAGCCAAGGACTGGGGCTCCAGTCCAGCAACATCTGTAGTCCTGCTGGAGAGGTTGAACGTGTACTTTGATGATGTATTTTAATTATGCAACTTAAATAGGATAGCATCTGATTGCTCTGCTTTTATTAGAGTAAAAGCAGTAACAGACCGACGTAGGTTTCTAGAAGAATCTTCATCGCTGATTAAATTTCAGGATTTTATTTTATTTTTTGCTTAATATAAACCTATTGTTAGTGCTAAGTGCTAGATGGTGTACAGTTTAGTTTGGCTTAATCACTGGAGTCTCTGGATGAAAACGGAGCAACTTTTTGCTTCTGTTCATCAGCTCTTCAAACTGCCTGGTGAAAAATGATCTAATGATCTGAAAATAAATGTGCAAGAAACTACAGTGATTAGTTCTTGTTTTTGTCTCCCCATTACAAGTCTCACCTAATTAATCTCAATCAGTTTGCAATATCCATTTTCATTCCAATTAAAAAAGTCAACACACTTTGCATTAATAAAAATGTGGTAGCATGTACATTCTATTGTATATGATTGTTGCCACTTAACAACTGTCAGGACTCTCATGCATAATTCCATAAGATATGAGGGTCTTACTGAATTGAATACAAGCATACTAATTTTAGGGTTTGTCTACACTTAAAACACTACAGAAGCACAGCTGTACCACTGGAACACTTCAGTATAGACATACCTATGCTGCTGGAAGAGATTGTCTGACAGGCTTGTGTAATCCACCTCCCTGAAAGTCAGTAGCTAGGAACTCTCTTTAGCTTGCTGCTCCTCTCCCTCTGACCATATATTCATCTATTTGCCTGCCCATTCTCCAGGCTTGCGCTCCTGTTTCTCATTTCCGAACAACTCTCACACTCGGTGCTGTGTGGTAGGTGTTGTGCTAAGGGCACATCAAAGCTCTTTAACATTATTTACTGTATCTCACTTGAACTTACTTCTGATTTCACTTTAAATCCTTCCTCTTTGATTTTCGATTATGGTTTGTGTAACTGCCACCGGTACACACTTCACCTCACCTGTTTTGGTTATCTTTTCCTTCTCAGTGTGGTAGTTTGCAGTGATAGTTGTGAGCATTGTTCCTGCTTTCAGAATACAGCTTTTCTCTTCTTTGGTTTTGGTCCCTCTCTGTCCATATTTTGCAGGGCCTTTCATACAGGAATCGTTCAGACTGTAAAAATATTACCTCTCTGTTGAAGCTCTAAGAAACTTTGTACTTTCTGATGGCATCTAGAGATACCATTATCACATAAAATAAGTTAATTGTGTCTGTAACTGTGACCGTTTCCCAAAATAATCAGGTGACCGTTTCCCAAAATAAATTAAAGGGATAGTATTTACTCAGTACATATGCATCAAAAGCAAAAATACCCAACCAGCTGAAAACAAAAACATACCAAAAATAAAAACAATAACAAAAAAACCCCCAAAGACCAACAATAAAAACAGCAAAACCTCTTTAGTGTTTAGCAAATAGTGTCTTATTTGGAAAGGGTTAGATGCATGAGCACTCAACTCAGAGTAAGTCTGTTTAGGTCTCAGGCAACTTCAAGTTCACACTCGGCATGCCAAGAACCTTAACACAAGTCTTAGAATAGTCAATCACATATAGATTACATTGTGGTATAAAAAGAATTACTCTCACACCAGTATAGCACCTGACCTTAGAATGCCCTATAGTAAAACTAAATACTTTTGACTATTGTCCTGATTTCTTGATTTATTCTGTCACTATATATATAATATCAGGGATTTTATGCAGGACTTACCTGTTAGCCAGTGCAGAATTTTACTTGCTCCAGGCAAAACCTGAGTTTGATGACCTTCAGACTGAATATTGCAAGGTCTATTTATCTACTCAGGCCTTTTCTAATGCAGTGGGTTAAGTGGAGAGGATTCTTTTCTTTGGGGGATGAAGAAAGATTTGTTTGAGTATTACAGACATTTTTGTCAATGGAATTGATTTTTTATTTGTTTTACAATGTTCCTGAGGGCACCAAGAGATATGATAGACACAATATAAGTAAAAGATAATAAATATGCAATCCATATGTATGGTACATGGTAACGGATGATATCAATGGATCCTAGGAGTGCATCAATGGTACCTTGCAAATAACCTGTTTTACTCAGCTCTGCTGGAGCTGAGAGATTTGGTTAAATAACTGTCAATTCATGAAATAACATAATTTAGGCAAAATATTATCATGCAATCCTGACCCCTTCAAGAGAATAAAATTGAACCTTTAAGTGGGATCAAAGAAAGACAGCATTCTACATTGTACTACAGAATAACCACATTACTTGTTTTTCCATTACAGCTTATTCCATCACAGTATGTTGAATATGTCAGTCATTGGTGTATGATATTTGTAAGGACTGCTTCATAGATCATGTTAAAATTATTGTAATATTTTTCCTCAGAGGACCTATATGCTGCAACTCTCTTTTTCTACCAGCAGTATATTCTAAACATGAGCCATGAGCATATTCAGTGTCTGGCCTTCCTATCTCTCACTATTGCCTGTTCTGGCTTAACCAGAGTGCTACCTTCAAGTGCTGATTATACCTATACCATGCTCTCTTTGAATCCCTGCACTGCCGTGCTGTCTTTTGCTACATTAATACCAAGCTCTTTGTCCTGATGTCAAAATCCTACATAATATTATCGTGGCCGATGGAACATCTCTGCAATTATCTCCTCTCCCTTCTGCTCCATATACTCCTTTTTTCGCTGTGTTTCATGCCTGGTAATTATGCAGCCACCTACACTTGATTAATCTTCACATTTTTGTCTTCCAAATGCCCTTTGCTCTAAATCTTTTCTTGAAAACTTTTACTTGAACTATTTCCCTGCGTTTCCTCACTTGTGAACTGCTGTCCTGTGTCTTGTGTCTCTTCTAGCTCAAAGGGTCTACAATTGGAGGCCTTGATCCTGCTCCTAAACATAATTCAAGCTGAGTAACTGTGCAGTGAGCAGTCCCACAGATATCAAAATTGCATCGGAGATTAAGGATGAGACTCAAAGCCTAATATTATAGTCCTGAAAACTGCTATAGCATCAATAGGTCTGCTCCCAGCAGCAAATGCTCTATCTAGTAGCTAGCACAGGCAAGACCGTGCCCTTAGATTATTAAAGCAGGCCTGCCAACATCAACTCCAGAGCTTTACCTGTTTCTAGACTGCTGCTGCGTTCTGTTGACAGTAAATTGAAAGAATGTGGTGGTTTTGCCAACCACGGAAAACCTCGTTTTACGAGGAAGAACACCTTTTTTCGAAAGTGCTCTTTCGAAAAAAGGCGCTATGTAATGCAAACTGTGTTTTTTCGAAAGAAAGCATCCAAACTGCCTGGGTGCTCTCTTTCGAAAAAGCGGCTTGCTTTTTCGAAAGTACTGATTGCAGTCTAGATGCTCTTTTTCAAAAGAGACTTTTTCAAAAGTATCTTTCAAAAAAGCCTCTTTCGAAAAAGGCGTATAGTCTAGACGTAGCCCATGTATCCACATAACTTGTCACCCCTGGGGCGAACCTATATAAAATGAAACAATCATTTATCCACAGAAGTTTAAACAGTGATGCTTATGTTTATGCTGCTGTATAAATGGTCATTTCAATCAACATCATTGGGTCAAACTCACAATATAAAACACTATAGATCATACACAATATACCTTGTTACTGTATGTGCCAAGATTAATGATTTAGCATATATGAAGATGGAAGAGAAATAAAATCTATGCTGAGAGTTCCTCATAATTATTAAAAAGTTATTAGAGTCATGGTGTCAAACAGCCCTGTCACCACATAAGTGTAAATTTGCATATCAAAATAATTTAATTTCTCATAATAATCCCAGGAACAGAAAGGTTAAGAAACGGTAGAGGTGCTAAGCTGCCTTTGAAACTATGAAACCGTCCTGTATATGCACATATTGTGGTGCTGGAGATTTGTGAAAAGAAACTAAATTTACATTTAAATTCCTTCGAGGAGCTCTCTGTTAATTCAATATCAAATTGATGGATTGACTGACAAGCTGCAAACACATACAGGAAAAAGCACAGAGGGCTATAACTTAGGCTATAACCTTCCCTCATAAAATCTAGGCAACATAAGATATTACATCAGCTACTGGCATTCGTAACTTTGCCAGCCAGTTAATTTACTACCACCAGAGTTCCAGAATATTTTGTAATCCAGACATTATTGTTTATTTTTACAGTGAGCTATCAAAGGACTATGTGCTTTTCAAAAAAAAAAAAAAAAAAAGGAAAAGGTAACAAAAGCAAAGTAAAGCTTGTAGGCCAAAAGCATTTAAACAAAAAGCAACAGAGGCAAGACAAACTTATCTATAAGAAATGTTTTTCTTCGTCTCATAATATGGGCGCTACATTCTTGGACTGAGTACCAGGGGAAACTATTTAGTAGTTAGAGCAGGAAACCACAAATCACAATAACTGGATTCTGTCACTGTCTTGATTTGTGACCTTGAGGGAAAAAAAACAACCTTCCATTGCCTCAGTTTCCCCTTACTTTAGATTTGTTGTGACGTTCAGTTATAAATAAGTTGTTCTGAGATCCTTTGATATAGGGTATTATAGAAGTGCAAGAAATTATTATTATGTCTTCTGGAGAAGATTTAGTCAAGAGGAAATGGCCAAGCATTGTGCAGTAGAGCACAACAATTTTTAGTGTTAAGACTCCATGTGAGTTAGAAACTATCAGGGATTTGAACTGCACTCACTGGGATTTGATGTCATATATCCTGAAATGATCAATCAGGGATTAGAAAATGTAAAGTTCATATCCTATAGAATAGTTAAATAAACTATTGGCTGCCTTGTGAACAATAGAGATTGAGGCTATGTCTACACTGCACACTTATTTTGGAATAAGCTATTCCAGAAGAAATACTCTGAAATAGCTTATTTTGAAATAGCACGTCTACACTACCGGAATTCCTCGAAATTAGTCCAAGGCAGGCTTCCCTAATGTGGATGTGCTACCTCAATTTAGAACCCAGGAAGAACTGGGGAGTAATTACTTTGAATGGCCTGGGGGAGGAGCTATTTCGAATTAGCAGCAGTGGAGTGTCCACACTACTGCTATTCTGAAATAGCTATTTTGGAAGAGACATTATTCCTTGTGGAATGAAGTTTACAGAATCCAGAATAAGCTACCCGTTATTTCAAGATTATTTCAATAATGAAATTGTTGTGTAGACACTCACAACATTATTTCAGAATAATGTCCGTTATTCCAAAATAACATTGCTGTGTAGACGCACCCTCTACATTACTGGGGTGACCTTATCAGAACCTCCTGAGGGGTGGGAGAAGTGGAGTGAAGTTGATCTGTGGAGGAATACTATGGGTAATCTTCATGGAGACTTGGGTTCCCGGTTCAAATGCATTTATATCTAAATTAAATTGTGTATAATTAAACCACAATAGGTCAGCAGTTCCGAGTTATTTCATTTGCTGACTATTAGGTCACTGCTGTGGTTGCTCCTGGTTACTTTGCTTGGTTTTCTCTTTCGTTCCTTAGCAGTTCTTCTAACAATTTTTCTGATTCGTACTAACAGTGTTTTTACTTTATAACCATTTTGCTCTGATTTTTTTGTTGTCTTTTTTACCAGCTCTGAGGCCCAGATTCTCAGCCGAGGCTGAAGGATACATGACATAGCTCAAAAAAAAAAAAAAAATGGGGCTGGCATAGTCTTTGTATTTGTGTAGTTATAAACTGACTATCTGATGGGCTACTTTTCATTTGTAGATTAGAGCAGTCTGAAGGCTGCTCTTATTTATTCTGGCTAGCAGTGTCTCCAAACAGCTGATATGAAAGCCTTTGATCAGCCTGTGTAGGAGTCAACCCCACTGACAACAGCAAGGAAATTGGTAGAGCAGTCACTAATAAACTCCATGCTAGCAGATTTCTGCCCTTTCACTGCATTAATCTTCACAGGGCCAGCTATGCTGGCTTTAGGTCCAGATTCAGCCAGCAGTATGGTATAGTCTGGCCTGTCACAACATATTACATCCCTTCCCTTCCCCCGACCCAGAAAAAGGGCCTTGTGACTTTCTGTTAATAAAATACTAAATTTTTAATCTGTGCCATTATTTAGTTAGGTGGACACATTGTTCTGACAAAGCTGCAAGATGCCCATACTAATAACTAGAGCTCATCAATTATTCCTCTCCCCCAAAAACATTTTTGACTATTTCTTTCCTCATTTTTACAGACAATTTCAAAATAAAACAAGGTTGGTTTTAAATTTTGGATTTTGGATTTGTTTTCCTTTTACCCCTCACCTTCTCCTTCTTCACTCACTCTCTGCCCCACTGCAAGAAAGAGGGGGAAAATGCTTTAAAAATAGTTTCCTGACTGGAAAAGTTGGAGAAAAAAAGTTTGAGAAAGCAGAGTAAAAATAATCTAACTTTTTTCAACTAGAAATGTGTAGAAATAGGGGCTGGGGCGGGGGGTGGAGAGCGAGAGAAGTAACACTTTTTTCTTTCCCTTTCCTTCCCCCCATGTTTCCAGGTTAAAAAAAAAAAAGTAAAATTGTGAGAGGGTGTTTTACTCAATTTTAAGACTTTTTTTTCCCATTATAAGATGAAGTAAAAAATGAGGGTAGAGCAAACTGAAAGTCAAAACAAAAAGAGAAAAACAACCCAAAATATGTAAATTTTGTTTCAGATCAGTGAAAATGACTGGTTCAAAAAATTCTGTCAAAATTCAAACAATATTTTAAACAAACACACACACGCGATGTGCTCATTTATAGGGAGATTTTTTTTTTTTGGACAAATGTTCTACTATTATTGGATGAATGATCCAAAGCTCTTCTAGGGTATGTCTAAACTACCCCACTAGTTCGAACTAGCGGGGTAATGTAGGCATACCTCACTTGCAAATGAAGCCCGGGATTTGAATTTCCCGGGCTTCATTTGCATAAGCGGGGAGCCGCCATTTTTAAAACCCCGCTGGTTCGAACCCCGTGCAGCACGGCTACACGGGGCTCGAACTAGGTAGTTCGGACTAGGATTCCTATTCCGAACTACCGGTACACCTCGTACCTAGGAATCCTAGTCCGAACTACCTAGTTCGAGCCCCGTGTAGCCGCGCTGCATGGGGTTCGAACCAGTGGGGTTTTAAAAATGGCGGCTCCCCGCTTATGCAAATGAAGCCCGGGAAATTCAAATCCCGGGCTTCATTTGCAAGTGAGGTATGCCTACATTACCCTCCTACTTCGAACTAGGAGGGTAGTGTAGACATACCCCTACTGAGGTAATCAGGAGGATTAAAACAACAACTCCCCCCACATACTCAGATCTCAAAATCTGGGCTATGTCTAAACTACGGGATTTTTCCGGGATCCCTCTGTTATCCCGGAAAAACTCCGCTGCGTCCAGGGAATGCATCTGCTTTTCCACTTTTTTTTGCGGAAGAGTAGCTGTGCTCTTTTGGGCTTTTCTGAAAGAGGATTATTTTCTGAAATTTGGCCCGGTGTAGATGGGCCAAATGTCGGAAAAGCCTCTTCCAAAAAAAATATCGGAAAAGGAACACAAATTGCAGAGCGCAATTTGCGTATCTTTTTCCAATAAAGCCCCGTAGTGTAGACATAGTCTGGGAGAGGGCTGGAAAACATAGTTTTGGGGGCTAATGTCTTCTTTAAACATTTTTAAATGTCATGATGACAGGTGCACCTACAACTACACAACTTAAAAAGCAATTGCTTGTGAGATCTGGCCACGTGTGTCAATCATTTTTTGTTCGATTTTGGTTGAACATATTAATCCCCATGTCCATATTGTCATTAAATCCACATTCCATCAGTTTCAGATTACTGCCAAGATGTTTTCAGCTGTCTCTTGTTGACTTACAATTGCTTGTGATCATTTGATTCCCACAATAATACCTAAATGTGCTCGATTGTAAGAGCAGAGCAGGCATTGCCCTTTTAAGGCGGCCATTTTGAAGTCTGCCCGGGATGCTCCATCCTCTCCCAGCCAGCCCAAACTACCCATGTTCCAACACCCAAGCCAGGAAAAACAGAAAATACTGGACATTTCACATGGTATTTTCTGAATTTTTTTACCGGATGGACTGGGCTCTTTCTTGGATGGTGAGGGGGTATTGAAGGGGAGGGAGGGAGCTGGGTCGCCTCACGCCCCCCTGGAATTTCGTGCCCCCCAGATTGGGAATCTATGCTCCAGAGCATGAGTGAGACACATTGGTGTTGACAATGTGGGGAACCAAGTGCCAATCCATCACCTTTCACCAATGAAAACTCCACATGAAGCATAACACTTACAAACCACATTAGCTCTTCTAAGCAGCTAACTAATCTAAGCAACATTCTGCCGAGCTCCCATAGTGCTCTGCTTCTGATCATCAAGCAAAACTTAAAATAGATACATTTGTTTACCTTACTTTATTTGTATCCAAAATAGTTTCTATATAAAACAAAGTAAACTATCCGCAATGTTTACATAATACATGTTTGCATTCTTTATATACCAACACAGCCACCAAATGTAACTTCTTCCTTTATTTTTTACTTCTTAAAGGTATAGCGAGGAAATTTAGATTTAGGTGGCCAGTAAGATATCTATATATCAGACTACCTACAGCTTATGCAAATCTTTACAGCTCAAGAGGGACCAACCTACAATATTGAATGTGGGCACTAGATACAACTTCTGCTTACACTTTTAGCAGCTGTGGAAAGACTGGTTCTACAGTATTTTCTGCCTTCAAAATAATGACAATAGTTGTGAGGAATTTAACAGACTCAGCGGCTTGCAATGCACCTGACAGTCCCTTGTTTGCACTGACACCATTTTTTCCATTGGAGTAGCTGCCCACTGTATATGTTCAATAAAGATTTGACTGCTTGGTTTTTGCATACAAATTTGATTGTATGCAGAACCTAATCTCAGTATCACATCATCCCCCCTGAAAAGAGTATTGAAAGAATATTCCAATTCATATTCTGAATGGTATGTTTCTGTGCAATCATCTTGCAGAATACTTATTCCAACCAAGAGATCAGAATATTGAACTGAATAAAAATGTATATGTTAAGTTGCTTATTTAAATGTATAGCTTTGATGTTGCAGAAAAATTTAAGCACCAGGCAATATAACCTGAGCTTTGTTTTATGGATAAGAGAGGCTAATGTAAATTACAAGCAGTAAAGATTACAAATGTATATAATATGCTGCAAATGTGAAAAAAATGCAGATTTCAGTTATTAGTTTGCACAGCTGTATTTGCATAAAAATATACTAAACTCTCTATGACATTCCATGCATGAACCAGATAAAGCATCATTAAACATATTAATGTTAAAAGAGTACTTAAAGGAAAGCTCGAACTGAAAATTTTGTCTTTGTAAAAAAATAAATCCTACACTTTCTCAAAGGTGTTTTTAGCTTATTTGTTACTTAAAAAGAAAAATGAAAGCAGGTCTATTTTATTATGGAGACTACACAAGGGCATATAAAAGGCCGCATGGAGAAAGTCCAACTCCTGTCAGTGAATATTACTCTGGCAAGGAGGCCTATTGACTTTACCAGCATGATAGTATTGCACAACTCTTGCATTTCTAGTTATGAAATGCTGAGCATTTTGTTGTACACATATATGCCCTTAAATATACTGATGACATGGTAGGGTTGGGTCCATTTAAATTGGCAAACTTCCAGATACAACAGTCCCCATGGGATTTCATCAGCCTTGAATATGAGGTAGATGCTCCATAATTTGTGAACTAATTTGACCTGAGGATGATTTCATATGGTTCCTTGATTTCCCAAAAATTTTCATAAACGGTTTCCTCAGAATGTTAAATGGCACAGTAGATGTTGTTTGGACCATTAGTGGCAGGTGTGATAAAGTGCCACTACTCTTAGAACTCAGAATCTTTTTGGCTTGGCAGCTCCAGATTAGGGATGTTAAGTATCAGTTAATTCACTAATTGAGTAGTTGATGAAACTTCCATCAACTACTCAATTTGTCAATGGGGGGGAGGGGTGTTCCCGCTGAGGCGCTGCACTTTAAATGTAGAAATTCTATTGACTACTCAATTAATTAATTAACTGATACTTAACATCCCTAATCTGGAACTGCCAGCCCAAAAGGAGCTGCCAGCCTGCTGAACTCTTACTACATTTAGGGTTGGCTCCCGGGACCGCTCTGCCTCCCCTGCCCTTCCCTGCACCATGGAGACAGGTAGTCGATTAGTCACTTACATCCCTACTCCTGATCACAGTTTCTCTGCTAGAAAAACAGAGGCAGGGATAGGTGAGATCCTTCTTTATCATTTAGGAAGCCACTTGCTGCTGCTGCTCCCGAAAAGACTCATAGCGGCCAGCTGAAAGTTTCAATTTGGATCCTACTATAGGCAAATCTTACTGGCTCTTTTTTGGGCAGTGATGAGTGGGAGCTACTCTTTTTCAGAGTACCTGACCTTAGAGAAAGGAGCTGTGCTTTTGATTCACCCACATAGCATCTATCAGATCAGATCGATTTTTTTTTAAAACTAGATATTCCATAAGTGCTAACGAAAGATAGGCCTTCCCTCAGACACAAGAGTGGCGATGTTCACAGAGTAGAGTAGAGTTTTGCACATCAGTATTATAGTATAGTTATAACTTCTGGGTCAGTCTCAGTTTGACTTGTTTGTTTGGCTTGTGTTTTAAATGTGTTAGCCATGGCAGTATGATTACTACTTTGTGGCTCATAAGAACAAAACAACAGCCATAGTGGGCCAGACCAAAGGTCCATCTTGCCCAGTATCCTGTCTTCTGACAGTGGCCAATGCCAGTTTTCCCCGAACAGCACAGGTAATCATCAAATGATCCATTCCCTGTTGTCCATTCCCAGCTTCTAGGAGGATAGGGACAACATCCCTGCCCCTCCTGAATGCCATTGGTGGCCTTATACTCCATGAATTTATCTAGTTCTTTTTTTTTGAACTCTGTAATAGTTTTGGCCTTCACAACATGCTGTGGCAAGGAGTTCCACGGGTTGACAGTGCATTCTGTGAAGAAATACTTCCTTTTATTTGTTTTAAACCTGTACCTGTTAATTTCAGTCTTTGTTCTATGAGTAAATAGCACTTCCTTATCTTCTTTCTCTGCACCAGAGAGAGAGAAATCCTGCAAGTGGGACCCTATGCTTAAGGCACCTTGTAAAACAAGGTTTTTTTTCCTATTCGTTTCTACACTATTGGTTTTACCAGGACATTTGTAGCATGGGGGAAAAAAAAACCCTTTGGGGTCACCTAGATCATCTCCTTCTCTGTGAAGGATTGAAAAATTGAGTATCGTGTAGAGAGCAATATCCATGGCAACATAGTTGAACTTCTAATTTTTCAACACATAAGTAAATGTTTTCTTGATGTTTTATATTTTCATGATTTATTATAGAAATAATGACCTGCAGGTCTGGCATTTCTTGGCAACTAATGACTGGCTGCTTTCACCTTTGGCCCTCAACTCATCCAGATGGTCATTAACAGCCAGGAAATGCCCTCTGCACTGGGCATTATTGCTTAATCATTCCCTTTTAATGCTACAGAATATACCAGCTGCCTCCAGGACATAAATGTCTCCTGTGTGGATGGATCAAGAGAAGTTTTTTTTAAGCTTTCATTAATTTGAATGGATATTCTGTCAGAATTACTGCCAAGATGCAAGCACAGACTTTCAACTGCCAAATGACTTCGTGTACAAGCTGATTGATGGCCATTACTTTCAACCTCACTTAAGGTTAGAGTGATCACTCTTTCAGGAGGTGTTGGTTGCTGACTATCCCTGGGGCACTGTACTGCCTCCTCTGGTGGGAGTGATCTGGGGGTGGTGGATTTTGAAGGCCAAAATCTCAGGGATTTACGTGTCCAATCTAGGTCTTTTACCTAGCCACCATTACCATGGTCCCTGAAGTGCCTTGAAAACGTGTACACACAGATCAATATTTTTTCCCCCCTGATCCATAGTTACTGGATTCCAGGGGTTTTGTGTTTTTCATCTGGTGTTATGGTGACCTACTATCCAGCTGTTGTGTAATCAAAAATACCCCAAACTATTTAAAGTGTTTGAACTGGGAATAGCTCTCTGAAAACTGTAATTTCCTTCCCCCCCGGGGCTAACAATCTGTGTGACCTTTTTGAGAGGAGAATTCATTTACGTGTGGAATTACGCATTTTTTATTGTTACATTCCTAGATAAAAAAAAGAGATACTGTAATATGTGCCATCTATCAAAAGGCAGGATAATTTAGGAGACAAACACTTTAACAATCGTACCTTTAACAACAGTTAATCAGCATGTCAGTGGATTGTATGTGAGTGCATGCACAACCAATTTGGGGTTGTGTACGGTTTTTGTGTATAATTATTTTTTAATTATTCTGTGAAATGTCATCAAAATATGGTGATAGACAGCTAATGTATGTTCAGCCATGCAGTTGGTGTAGAGAAAAATACAATACAACAGACATAATATTTAATCTTTGTTTTATGCTGCTCCCTCTGGAATTGCAGAAGTAGCTTTCGATGTGGAAAGCAAAACCGAGGCTACACATTTTATAGACAGTCACACTGCTTGCAAAATTGTGGGTATGCCTGCTGTTCAAGGTTCATTCAGTGTTTGAAAGTTTGTTTGCATTAAATGTAATGCTTGGAATATAAGTTAATTTACAAGAAGAAAACACAAAAATATAGCACTCCTTAAATCATTCCAAAACGTTTTATATTTGTAACGTAGACTGGGAACTCCAGGATCTCCAGCTATCATTTTGAAGGCCTGAAAAGGTTATTCCATGTCTATTGGTTATCAATGAGAAGTCAGGTTACTCTGGATTTTGAAGGTAAATGCAAATTTCTTCACCAACAGACAAGAGATCAAACCAGCCTGCCTTCACATATGGTTTGGCACTGAACATAGATGTCACTTTAGTAGTGCGCCTAATTTCACTGCTCTGTTGGCAAGAGACTTGGGTACTTAGTGACTATTGTTTGCTTAGTATTATTGACTTTTCATCATGCATCCTTAAGTGAAACACGTGGTATGCACATCAGAACAGCAGATTTTTATCTTTGGCTTTATGCTTCAACAGAATGAACAGCAGTAAAATACAGGTATAAAGAGAGTTCCAGGAAACAACAGTTCACAAGTTCCGGAAGGGCTGGGACGTGACTTTGTGGTTTCCTGACTCTTGGAGTAAAACTTTTTGATCTTTGGATTCATTTGTATTTTAACAATGCAACAATATATTTTTCAGCAGATAGCTATTCTGAAGAAGTAAATAATTAAGTCAAAGGGATGAATTTGCTGGACGCGGAAAATCTCAATTCTAGAAAAAAGCTGATGTTCCCTTCTTAGAATTTAAAAACTGCTCTTTTAAGGGCCATGCTTTATGCTGAGATTTCATCTTTGTAAACCAGGAGTGGCCAAACTCTAACCTCAATGGGAATTTATACCCACTATCTAACTGGTGCACAGAGGCACAACAGAAAGAGGATGTCCTTCTGTATTCTGTCTTTAAATGGTTCCCCTATTCAGGTAACTCTTCACATCACCTCATGCAGATTGTTCCTAGACTTTTAAGGCCATTATGATAATCTACTATAATCTGACCTTCCGTGTAATACAAGCAATAGAATTTCTCTTAGTAATTCTTGCATTGAACCCAATAACCAACTTCCTCCTAGGAAGAATAAGAATACAAAGTATCCATTTCCTGTAGGATAATAATTCTTTAGCATTATAGTTTCTTCTACTGGTATATTGTATGTGGTTGGGACCCGGTATGTATGTGTAAACATGCAGCCCATCATCTTGATTCTGTCATTTGGAATGCCCCTCTATCTACAGAGGATTATGGAGCAGACTCTCCAAAGGGTTTGAAATCATTTCTGCTGCTAGCAAGAGGATTTCTCTTGGACATATTTTTGCAGCCTGCGCCATAGTTGGACCTTGGAATGTAAAATGTTGTAGCCTATAGCCTCTTCAGTGTTTCTAAGACCAATGGTCTCTAAAAAAGTAATTCTAATGGAAACAATCTATATATCCCACAGACTACAGCCTCTAATGGAAACGTGAGGGTTTTTTAATTTTCCTTTTTACCTTTCTACTTTCATGATTCCTACTTTAGGTCAAATTGTCCAAGTCTGTCTGACATCTAACTAATTTTATTCAACCTAATTATCCACTTTCCCATTTCTCCAGTTTGTTTCCTCCTGCAATGTGCTGTCTCTCTAATTTCCTTTTTTCTTTCCCTGTCCAGCAGTACTCGATATTTCAAATAGATTTCAGCTGCAAAAGAAATACAATCCAAATAAGGTTCAGTGTACCAAATCCTTCACTAGCCTCTGAACTTTGTGGGACAAATTTGTCCTTGGTGTATCTCTAATGGAGCCAGTGGAATAACACCAAGCATCAGTTTGTCCAGTTGCAGCTCTTCCTACTTCTATTGTAATGCAAGGCAAAGATA
Source organism: Pelodiscus sinensis (assembly GCF_049634645.1). Classification (NCBI taxonomy): domain Eukaryota; kingdom Metazoa; phylum Chordata; order Testudines; family Trionychidae; genus Pelodiscus; species Pelodiscus sinensis. The sequence continues at coordinate 6,644,870 of NC_134719.1, read as the reverse complement.
CAATCACTGCAGCAGCTGTTATTGTTTGATCAGCAACACAATCTTTGTTGAGATTTCATTTTCCTTACAGTCCAAATGCTAGATTATATTTCTCATCAATGGCTTTTAGCAGATTTAATTTGACATTACATAGCAACCTGGTGCTGTGCCACTGCTCATTAATGTAAATTACTAGTGTTTGAAATTCCAAACCTTAAATGGAGGACATAGAAGACTTTGTTCACGTTAAAATAATTAATCTCCTATACTATATGGAAAGTTTGCAACTGTTACTTACATGCATTTTATTTTTATATCAGTTTGTCTTTGCTGTATGTTTAATTCATTCCTGGCTTTTTAATGTACTTTATATACATATAGACAAAATTTCTACCATTTGTTTTATTACTTTACATTTGTGTTGTGTTTAAGTCTAAAACCTAGTATGTCCCTGTTTTTAGGTTTCACATGCTGGATGTTAAACATCTCAAGTTATTCCTATTAACAAATGAGTCTCAGAACTCAATATAATCCCTTTGAAATAATACTTGCTCTGTTAAGACTGAGGGGGAATACCACTTAGAGAGTGTGTGTAAACAAAACGCATGCACATGGCTGTGAACTTCAAGAAATTCATGGTTCACCTTGGAGAAGAATCCAGACACTCAGATGTTTTCCAAACCTTTGGTAGACTCCAGAGTCTTTCAGCCCTTTGACCCACAAAATCCCTCTACATCTTGTTGTTCTCCTTGGAGGATCAGACCTCGTAGCTCTCTCCTTTGTTTCTTGTGAGTAGCTCATTTCACCATGGATAAGCAGTCAGCAAGGGTAATAGGTTTTTCTACTCATAACTAGTGGGCTATGCTGTAGGATAGGAAGGGGTCTCCATCTTTTGGAGAATGGGTAGGAATGGTCTGATTCAGTATGGCCGTTCTTATGTTCTTTAACAGAATTTGGAGCTGAGTAAAAAGACTTTACTGAATAGTATAAGTAGGTTTGCCATGGGATCATGGAAGGATATGTTCTACCTATTTGGCTTTTAGGAATTCTGGTAAATGTATCTCCACTGCTTGCTGCTGTGGGAAGGAGCCAATGCTCTTAGTTCATGCTCTGCATAGGTACACAGTCAAATCATTTTGACCCAAGGCAGCAGGATGTTTTTCAGCTGTACTCAGCAAGGCCCCATTCTTCCAGGAGATGGAAGAAAAAACCCTCTCCCACTGGCCCATTTCCCTGGGCTAGATGACTTGCAAAAGGGAAGGTATATAACATAAGTAAATTCCTTAAGTTAGATCCTAGGTTTAAAGGCTTGATATTCAAACAGTCTAACTGTCCCGGATTCCACGTAGAGATAATTATGCTTAGCTTTGAGATTATAAGAATGGTCATACTGGGTCAGACCAAAGGTCCATCTAGCCCAGTATCCCTCTTTCCTGATAGTGGTCAATGCCAGATGCCCCAGAGGGAGTGAACAGAACAGGTAATAACCAACAGTGTGTCTAGACTACAGGGTTTTGTCGACAAAAGTCCACTTTTGTTGACAAACTATACCTTTGTCTACACTGCCGCTGAGTTCTGTCGACAGAACTCAGCAGTTTTGTCGATGGCTGTAAACCTCTTGCTACAATAACGCCTTTTGTCGACAGAGTTCTGTCGACAGAAGGCGTTATTGCACCTCCACTGTCCTTTGCGTCCACACTCTCATGTCGACAAAGCGGCTTGCTTTGTCGACAGAACTAGATGCAGTCTAGATGCTCTTTGTCGACAGAAGCTTTGTCACCAGTATTTGTCGACAAAAGCCTGTAGTCTAGACGTACCCCAAGTGATCCTTCTCTTACCATCCATTTCCAATCTCTAGCAAACAGAGGCTAGGGACACCATTCCTACCCATCCTAATACGTCATTGATGGACCTATCCTCCATGAATTTAACTTGCTCTTTTCTGAACCCCGTTAAAAGCCCTGGTCTTCACAACATCCTCTGGCAAGGAGTTTCACAGGTTGACGGGAAACATTTCCTTGGGTTTGTTTTACAGCAGCTCTCTCTTAATGTCCATGGGGCCGCCACCCAGAGAAAAGCAGCTGACACGCGAAGGCAGCCAGTGCAAAGGCAGACAACGAGGGGGAAGCCGTTTATGTAACTTTACAATCAAGTCGTTCTTGGGCACCCAAAGACTAGCAAAAGTTGATGGCATCAGGCGCTCGGGGGAGGGGGAACCCACCCCATCCCAGTGTAACACACACGGGCCCTGACAGTCTCAGAGCCCAGCTGGGGCAGGTTCCATCGTGATGCCCCCCCTGCTATTGGCGCGGGAGACAAGCTTTTGGGAGACCCCCCCCCAGCTCTTCTGTGGGTCGGGGACAGGTGCGCAGGCGGGGGAGCGACGGGCCAGCAGCGGGAGCCACGCGGCGCGTGCCTGGCTGCGCTGGCGCGTGGACGGGCACTCCCCCGAGCCCGGGGCTCCCCTGGCCCGCCGCGAGGCTGGCAGCGCCCGGGGAAGGGGGGGGCCGGGCTCGCGCCGCGCCGCGCGCCTCCGCTCGGCGTTGGATTGCTCCGGTCTGCCCGGAGCCCGGACCCCGCGCCCAAGGCGCGCTCAGCCGAGCGCCGAGGCGCCGCTTCCAGGAACAATAACAGAGCAGGCAGCGAGGGGCCCGGCGCCGCCGCCGCTGCCTCCCCCCCCCCTCCTCCTCTCTCGCCCCCTCCCCCCCGGCCGCCCCGCGCGCCATGTACGCCTTTGTGCGGTTCCTGGAGGACAACGTCTGCTATGCGCTGCCCGTCTCGTGCGTGCGGGACTTCAGCCCCACGTCCCGCCTGGACTTCGACAACCAGAAGGTCTACACGGTGTATCGCAGCCCGCGCGAGGCGGAGGACGAGGACGAGAGCCCCGGCGAGTGGGGCGACCGCCTGCTGCTGCACAAGGCCCAGATCCTGGCGCTGGCAGGTGAGGCCGGGCGGGGGGAGGGGCCGCCGCGCTCCGTGAGGGGAGGGGGGGGGTGGAAGGCCGGACCAGTTAAAAAGAAAATGCTCCCACGGGGGGGGGGAGAGCAGAAGTAGCCCCCCCCCATGCTCCTCAGCGCGGAGGGGGCTGGTGTGGGGTGGAGGGAGCGGGGTCGGTGTGGGGGGGGGCGCTCCCCGCCGCCGGGCGCTGAGGTGGCGGGTGCAGCGCACCTGGGAGTGGGGGGGGCGCCCCCTCTTCCCAACGCTGCCCCTTGCTCCTCTCGCCCTCCCCCGCAGGCGAGGGGAGGGGATGGGCGGGCAGGTAGGCGCATCCCCCTCTGCCTGCGGCGCGGGGCCGAAGGGAGTCCCACCTCCTCCTCCTCCTCCTCCTGCGCAATGTCGTTTCTTGGCGAGGGAAAATTCGTCACCGGAGGGTTTGCCGCTGGCCCGGCCCCGCGGTGCTGGCGGGGTCGCCCCTGTCCTGCAGCGGCCGCCCCCACTGCATTTGTATCGCTCCTGTGGATTTGTATCTCCTCCGGCCAGGCGGCTTCCCTGCCGTGCGCTTGACCTTCTGTGCTGTGAAGTCGCCGCTTGGCAACTTTGTAGCCTAGCACATCCGGAACTTTTTTTTTTTTAAATCAACTAGCATGTAACATATGAAAATTAAAACACTGCCCCTGACAAGAATGAAATAAGAAACTCCCCTCTGTTCTGTTACAAAACGGTTAGGCTTCCATATACACACAAGTATCACAGGGGTAGTCGTGCTAGTCTGAATCTGCAAAAGCCGCGAGGAGTCCTGTGGCACCTTATAGACTAACTGAAGTGTAGGAGCATCTGAGGAAGTGGGTCTTTGCCCACGAAAGCTTATGCTCCTACACTTCAGTTAGTCTATAAGGTGCCACAGGACTCCTCCCTGCATATACACACAGTGCCTGTTTCTCTTACTCTGCACCTGGGCGTCATTTACACCTAACAAGTGGGTGTACTGTTCTACTAGAATGGTAACGTTTTACATCCACTCTGTTTTGGTGTAAACAACTTCACAGGGTGCAGGAGAGTGAGGGATCAAGGCCATGTATAACTTGGTATTTGCTGCCTCAAGCTTATTTGCATTTAAATGTGAGATGATTTATTTAAAATATTCACATCACTATGTCAGTGTCTTCGCGAGCCTGCCAAGTTGTATATTATGAAGCAAATTTATTTTTAAAGGACTCTAGAGTTTTGCAGTCTGCCTTTAATGAGTCCAGTGAACATGACAGTGTGTCTAGTGGAATGAGTGTTGAAATAGGAGCAAGATCATCCTGAGTTCTAATCCTGATTTTGACACTTAGGCAAGTCATTTTTAAAGTACTTTATTTAGTAAATATTTTTTAAAAAGTTTATGAATCTTTGCCAAGTATCAATCAGAAACAAAACAATCATAACAATGTTCGTTTAAACAGATATTATACAGGAATTTAGTCATTGGACAAGTTCTGTTTGACAGAGTGCTGCCATACAAAAGTGATCACCCTTACAAGAACTTAGGCAAGTCATTTAACCTATGTGCCAGTTTTCCCAGCTATAAAATGAAAATGATAACTCATACCATTTCAGCATTTATGTCGAGTTTTGAGAAGGTAGAGCCTAGATCCCCTCTCAAACAAGTATAAATCAGAAGTAACTATACTGAAGTCATTGCGTTGACAATGTTCAAAAACAGTTTCACTAGAATCCAGGAACTGCCAATTCCAGTCAGGGAAGTGGTCCATCTTTTACAGGATAGATCTTCTTAATTGTGACTAGCTACAGACTCTTCAGAGAAAGGTGTAAGAAGCTTCATTGTGGAGGAGAGCAAGTTTTTTCATAGTAGTTTTTGTTGGCTTATGTTCTGAAGTATGAGGGTTTCTGTTATATATTTATTTATCCTGTGAACAGGAAGTATTGGTGTACTCATTAACTATATGAGAGAAGAATCAGATATTAAGTGCTACGTTATGTGCATGGAAGATATCATGAACTCTGAATTTTTCTGTAAAAAGTCTTTCTGCAACTGAAACAGTTACACACTGCAGGAAGAGAATGATTATTTTATTCTTGAAACTGTCTTCTTCTGATCTCTCTTTCTAGTATAAATGCTTGTTTTATTATTCCAAGTAGCTTTTAGTAGCTGAGGAGAGGAATTGAGCTTGTACTTAGAAATCTTGGAAATAGCAGAATTTGGATTTGTAGCTACTAAATCAGCTTTGGCACAGATAGTATTATCAGCAAGTTAGCATGAAAATCAGCTACTTTATGGCAAATTGTAGAGTTAGGAAATAGTCTCTAAAATGTTTTTGTTGGCATATAGTTTCAGGACTGAAGTCTCATAGCACGCAAATAGAATATTGGAGTTGTTACTCATTTACAAATCAGTAATAATAATTCATATTTATCTAGAATCCCCCAATCACTGCTTAGATTTCCAGAGCTCTCTATTAGTTTAACTAGTGTTGTATGTAAACTTAAGTGTCATCTTGACAGGCATATATATACATATAAAATATATACCAAATATATGTAGGCCTTAATCCTTTAGTCAGAGCCAAGCAGCTGGGCCTGCACCATACAGAGCACCAAGGGCTTACTTGGGGTTTTGCATGGATGCAAAGATCCTCCCATCTAGATCAGTGTGTAGAATCAGGGCTATTGTTCACATATTAAATTTTAAAAATAGGTTTTTTTAAAGTGTGTGCTCACTTCTGAGCATGTACAGAGAATATTCTACACAATTTTAGTAGTGCTAATTTGCATACATGGAATTAACAGGATTATTCAAGTGAATAAAATCATACCTGTTTATATGTGCTTTCACCATCAAGCCCTATCTGTGCAATGGTGAATCAATGATGTTCTGAGAAACTTGGCATTTGTTTCCTTGCCTCTTAAAAATAAAAAATTAATGGTAGGTGGAGAAAATAAATTGTCAATGTGTGTGCGCATTAAGAACGACACACATTTGATTTTTTTTGAGTTGAAACACGTTTTTCCTTTCCAGAGTTACTAATAAAGCTTTGGGCATCGTTTTCAAACCTTGTTCCCAACTCCTTATTTAGGCATCTTAATAAGTGGCTTGCGACTTCCATGCGACTCCGCATAGGAGTGACTATATGTTCAGGTCCAAAACCCACACCATTTCAATCCTATGTTTATAATCTCCCTTCTTAAGTATTCCAGCAACAGTCTTTAGACCTATGAGGCCATGCTGGGTCACAGTGTACTAGAAGGGTCAGTACTATTGCCACACACAGGATACAGCTGACAAAAATGTTATGTGAAAATTGGCCCTGCTGGAAAAAAAACAACAAAAAAAAGAAAATGTTGTGAGCATGCTCAAAAGGATCGCCGTTGTTATAGCTTTTATGTGGATGGGGACAGAGAAACACTAAGTCATCTTTTAAACACTTCAGTAATTAAACAGCTAAAAAGATTTTCCTTAAACTTTTTTAAAAAAGTTATATATGGCTGGAGGCCGAAGATAGTGTTTCAGACCCAGAGACTGAATTTACAGAAAACTGAGCATTGGAAAGCAGCCTATAGCAGTAGTTATGACAATATCAAGATTTAGGGCAGGTCTGCACTAGGGGGCAATGTCAACCTAAGGTACACAACTCATTCTGTATGAATAGCATAGCCGGAGTTGATGTATCTTAGATTGAATTGCAGCAGGGTCTCCACTAGAGGGGGGTCGACAGGATAAACTCGCCTTTTGACTCCCCTTTTTCTTCTTGCTCCAGTGGGGAACCATAGTCAATGAGAGCACAATCAGCAGTTGATTTAGCAGGTTACCCGCTAAATTGATCTGTAGGGGATCTATCGCCATAGCATCAGTCTCCTGGTAAGTGTAGACCTGCCCTTGAAGTTAACAGGCAACTGTTAAACTAGAAGAATTGTTTCATTCACCATTAGAATGAAAAGTGGTTGCCATTCAACAGCATATAGGAACACTGCCTCACACTTTGTAATGGGATTCTAATAGTGTATCTAATTCTAATTGAAATTGCAAGAATTTTAGGTAACAGTGACATCTTGTACTTCATTTTTTTATAAAGTGTTGGTGCTTCTTCATATAATGATCCACTATTAGACTAAGGATGTTAAATTGCCTTTAATCAACTAGTCAATGGAATTTCCATTGACTAGTCAATTAGTCGATTAGCAGGGGAAACTGGAATTAGAATTAGCAGGGGAAAGTAGAATTAGCTCCCGGCCCTGAGAGCTAACTCCACTGCAGCTCTGCCTTTTAAATGTATTAAGAGACCTTATGCTGAATTGCAGTGGCGGGGGGAAGGGGACCAGGCGCGAGCCAAGAATTAGCTATCCCGGCTTGCGCCTGGTCCCCCACTGTGCTTCAGCCTTTTAAATATATGAAGAACTAGCTGGCTTTTAAGCCAGCTCCCCTAGCACTAGCTCCTGCTCCCTGTCTCGCTGCCAGAGGCAGCAATGGGGGGAGGAGGGGAAGCAACTAGTCGAGTCACTACTCAACTATCCAATAAACTTATGCTTATATTCCTATACTAGACTTTTCTTTTTGATCTCTTTCTCAGAATTACTCCTTTCATCCTTTTTCCCCCCTGAAATAACCACCTGTAGTGCATAGTGTCTTCATATACATCCAGAATATTTATAGACTAATTCTGCCATTGGTTACATACATCCTGTACCAAACAATTCATTGGTCCTTTGATAATTAAATGGAGGGTCCTTCCTGCTTATGAAATGGTGACCATATACTGGCCTAAAAGAAAAACTGTTTAGAAACACAGAGATCTCACTGTTTATTACCTCAGGCTACGGTCTATCAGATTTAAAGAAAATATCTTCTAGTTGGAAATATGCTTTCCGTGGCTGCAATAAATAGCTCTGTACTCATCCGAATTTGTTTCTTCACTCTTGTCCTTGCCCATTGAGGATGTCTTAGGCTCTGCCCCCTACTAAGATACCTGTCAAGTTTAACTCATTGTAGATGACTTTTAAGGCCTCCTTTAACTCTCATGATGAAATGTTTTGCTTCGTTTCAAGGACATTGAAAACTTCCATTCATGTTTTCACAGCATGACAGCCCTGAGAATAACTGTGTTCTTAATTAAATGACACTTGGAGTTCTGAGTGGGGGCAGAGTGGACAGGGGCTGAGAAATTGAGAAAGGCTTGTTTGTTTTGGACATACAGGTGAGGAATTCTGAGGGGAGTAGCTAACCGGAAGGAAGATATTTGAACAAGGAGTACAGAGATTGAAAATATGTAAGACTAGATGCTGAGATGCACTTATAATGTAGATTGTTGGTCAGGAAAGTGGTGCATACAAAGTTGACTTGTAACTCCTATTTCATTGTTATGATTGTTGCTACTTAGTGCATTTCTTTTTTGTGCAATATTCAGGAATTGTGAAGATTGGTGCATACATTTTTTTTGTAAACCTTTCCGTGTAACCCACAGGCTTGTATAGAATTCATTGTCACACTTTCATTGGTGTAGGTATCTCTTGGCCACACACTCTGATTTGAACACAGATTAGAATTTGGCATCAAAGTCGGTTTTCTCTAGCCCTGCCCCAATATTAACTTTTAAAAGTTAATTTTTTATAAACAGTAGTTTAGGTCACTTTCAGTAACACTGAACGGTAATTAAGTCTCTCTCATACCATACACAGTTGTGCTTGAAATATTGTATTAAAATTTATATTAAAATTATTTATTGTGAGGGTTTAATGAGATGGACTGTAATTAATTACAACATTTAACAATTAAAAGCATCTACCAATTTTATAGGAACATAAAAGAAAGAAAGAAACAGAAGTTTGAAGTAGGGAGGTGAAAGGTTAATTCTTTACCTGATTAACCAGTAAGCATCACCCTAAACTGGTAATGCTTACCAGTTCCAGTTAACTGAAAACCAGTGGAGCCTGGAGCAGCTCCCCTCCTGCTGTAGGTCGGGGGAGGGACTGTTCCAGCAGCCCAAGGGGTCCCTCATAGACAGGGGCTGCTCTTGTCCATTTAACCAGTTAACTGATGCACTGGGAGTTTGAAGATGTTTTTGTTATCCTAAGCCAACTGAAAAACACTTCGCTCTTGTTTAAAGGCACTTCTCCAGAATGTTGCCTTCCTGCCACTGAAGTATTTAAGAAAAAATAGTGTCTAAATTATTTTCTTTTAAAATGTTAATGTAATATGAATCAACACTGCTACTGCTTTTCCAAATGGGTTCCCACTGTATGTAAATCTGCGTACAGATGAAGTCCACTCCTCTTGCCTTGAGGGTCTCTGTGATGAGTAGGTGACTGGGGAGACTCCCTTTAAGGTGGGTCTCTAGATCCTGGCCTTGTGGTGTGGCTGAAATGTAGCATTTCCATTACTTTGTGGCCTTTTGTGGTCATTAGAGCCCCAGGCAGGCAAGCAGCCAAACCATAGCAAAGTCTGTTATTGAGTGCTTTTGCAACCTAGTAGTTCTTATTGTGTGTGGTTTTAAAATGCACTTTTTAAAGAGGAATTTTCATTTTAATGCTAACTGTTGCTGTAAAGACCCGCAGGTAGTTGCTGCTCCAATTGGCTGACCGGAGCAGTCTCTGTCCATGTTGGGCCCGTCCCAACCCCACAGCTCAGACAAGTGCAGCCCAAACAGCCCTTGTCCACAGAAGGATGGGTGAGCGCCAGCCTCCCCACCCTCCCTTTAATCAGTTAAACATTATGTTTAACCAGTTAACCAATTAAATGGGATTTTATATCCCTAGTTTCTGCTGTAGATCATTATCCAGGTCAAATCATGAAATACCAAAGTCATGATTCACTAATCAAAACTTGTGCATTCAAACATAAGATTGATTCTTGAGACCTACTCCTATTCACTGAATTGGAGAATTTTGGTGGTTAGTGGAAACAGGGTCAGACCCCAAAATCTGTCAGCTTTTTTTTATTGTTAAAGTTAATAAAGGTGATCCAACCTTGATGTAGGATTTCAGACCCACAAATTAGAGAAGGAAGAGACTCAGTTTCTGTAGTCCATTCTAAGGATGTTAAAATGTAATTATCTGGCTAATCGTATAGTTGATACAGTTTGTATCGACTGTACGATTAGTTGATAAGTGCTGCTGTAGCTCCAGGAACCGGCTCCAGCCGGGAATGAACAGTTGTGGTTTGTGCAGGCTCTTTCGAGACCCATGCTGCGGCTCTGCATTTTCAGTGTAATAAGACCTCTGGGCTCTTACTACATTAAAATGCAGAGACTCAGCGATCAGCACTGGCTGGGACTGCTTAGTCCCAGATTGCGCTGAGTCCAGCAGCCCCTGTCTGCGGCGGCTAGGGGCTGGTGCTGGAGTTGTCTCTGTTTGTGGTGGCCAGCCCTGGGCTGGCCACGGACAGGGGACTACTGCCTGTGGCCAGCCCTGGCCACTGTGAGCAGGGGCTGCTTGGTGACAACAGTCCCTGCCTCGGATAGAGGAAGCGGGGGTGGGAGAGGTGTGGGGGGAGGGAGAGCGGACGGGCAAGCAGAACCCCGGAGATGGTGCTGGGGGGAACTGGCTTCCCCAGCACCAGCTCCTGCTTTCCCCCTGTCCCAAGGTGGGGAGGAATGTGAATAGTTTACTAGATTAACCAGTAAGCCTGTGTGTGTTGGTTAATTGTCTAGTTAACTAATTGACATCCCTAGACTATGATTCACCTTTTTGTCATGTCTGAAATACGTTTGCAAAGGTGTGTGTGTGGCTGGGGAAGGGATTGCGTAGTCTATTTGTATTGTAAAGCATAGGCATGCTCTTCAGTAAGTTAAATAATAGTGCTTGCTCCCTCATAACCATGTCCCTCCTATACTGTGTATCACCAGTCCTGGGACTACAGTGCCATGGCTGGCCAGCCAGATGACAATCCAAAACGTTTTCCCAGGAATACTTCAAGCACTGCTCTTGCTTGGTCTCCTTCATACTCCTTTTGTATTTAAGCTTTCCCACCTTCCTTGTCAGAAAGCCACTCTCCAGGTCTCCTCTCCTCATGGAGTAACTACCACAGCATTTCTAGTGTTTTGAGTGTGGGTCTATTAGGTCACAGGTTTCCTTTATATACTTGGCTGGTCATGTGACTATTGCCTGCTCCCTCAGAGAAGTACTTGCCAAGAATACCATTTTTTTACAAGGCCAAAGCCTACAGTACTGTGCAGGCTTGTGGCCCACCCTGAGCCAGTCCACTCTGCTACATCTGCCCAGTTAGTGGTGATTCTCCTCCAGAGTGTGTATGTGTCCATATTGGTGAAGGGTTTATTCTGTAGGTGTTTTAATATAAATAACGAATTGAAAATACACTTGAAACTCTTTAATCTGGCAGTCTTGGGAAATATGCTGTGTTTGATTATGGAATTTTCCAGATCATGGGTGTTGACCATAATAAAGGGAGTGGGAGGTGGGGAATGCAGTGTCTGGGAGAGAGGGAGGGAAGGTGGATGGGTGCAGGTTTTGGGAGAAAGGGTCCAGGAGCGTGCTGGGATGGAGGCACAGAGGGTGGGTGCATGAGGGGAATAGAGGTGTGGGGTCTGGGAGTGAGAGGGATGGAGGTGGGGAGCTTACCTGGCATCCTGCTCCCAGGGGGTATATATAGCTCCCAAGCACTGCCCCCATACCTCTATGGGAGCAGCGGGGAAAAAGCTTTCAGACCAGCACTTTGCTGTACAGGCAGTCCCCGGGTTATGTACAAGATAGGGACTGTAGGTTTGTTCTTAAGTTGAATTTGTCTGTAAGTCGGAACTGGTACATATTATAGGGGAAACTCTAGCCAAGCATTTCTCCAGAGCTCAGTTTTATTCTCCCACACCTCACTTCCCTCAGTCCTTTATTCTCAAGCTGAGGTGTCTGCTGAGAAAAGCCGCTCCACGTCTCCCTGGTCTGCTGGGAGGGGTGCTAGCTTTGCGTCTCCCTGGTCTGCTGGGGGGAAGCAGCTAGTGCGGGGTTGCCTCACCCCGTTTGTAAGTAGGGATCTGATGTAAGTCGGATCCATGTAACCCGGGGACTGCCTGTACTGCCATTCTCCCAGCTGATGGGCAGAGGGAGTAGAAGCAGGCAGAGTTGCTTCCTCCTTTCCCTACCAGCGTCAGAACCATAGGTGTTTCTGTATGAGAGACACCCGGATTACAGAATTTCAAGTGTATAACAATAAACACCAAAGGCAGCAGACCAATTTTTCACATGTAGCATAGAGTTTAAATGATTGAGGACAAATTTTGGGCATGTGAGCCACATTGTAATTACAAAGAAAATCTTCGAGCCATAACTGTCCCAGGGCTGTTAATTCTTTTTGCTAGACTTGGGCCATTGAATGTATATTTGTTCATCCACTTTGGTTCATATTGTACTTTTTCTTGGGGAAAAAGCAAAATAAATTCTCTTATATACCAGATTCCTCTTCTGCACCTGTCCCCGGTGCAGGTTAACCTAGCACAACACAGTAGTCTGCATCTGTTTCCTCCCCTCTCACCATCTGAGTTTGCAGAACACTGCCAAATGCAGATACCTTGGCGTATGTCTACACTACCACCTTAGTTCGAACTAGGGTGATAATGTAGGCAACCGGAGTTGCAAATGAAGCCCGGGATTTGAATTTCCTGGGCTTCATTTGCATAAAGCCGGGCGCTGCCATTTTTAAATGTCCGCTAGTGCGGACTCCGTGCCGCGCGGCTACACGCGACACGGAGTCCGCACTAGCGGACATTTAAAAATGGCGGCGCCCGGCTTTATGCAAATGAAGCCCGGGAAATTCAAATCCCGGGCTTCATTTGCAACTCCGGTTGCCTACATTACCACCCTAGTTCGAACTAGGGTGGTAGTGTAGACATACCCTTGGTGACATAGGCTGGCATTGAACTGAGGTCTTAGGAACCTGAATAGAATCCAAACAAACAAAAGGAGTAGTGAAACTAGAGTCTTAGGGTATGTCTAAACTACATTTCTCTTTTGAAAGTAAATTAGGCAGATTGAAAGTGCAAATGAAGCAGGGATTTAAATATCCTGTGCTTCATTTGCATAATGGCATCTGAGCGCTTTTTCGAAAAAGGGTTTTTCAACAGTGAAAGTGCCATCTAGACACAGTTCTTTCAGGGGAAAAAAACCCTTAGGAGTACAGGATCTTTTGAAAAAGGTTTTGTTTTTTTTTTCCTAAAGAACTGAGTCTAGAAGCAAGACATATTTAAATCCCCGCTGCATTTGCACTTTCAATCTGCCTAATTTACACCCCTCTTTCGAAAGAGGGATGTAGTTTAGACATATCCTAAAAGAGAACTGTTTCAAAGACATGTATGCACACCATGAGAGGCAGTCTGGGCCTCTGACAGTGAAATGGGGGGGTGCACACTTGCCCAAAGTCTGGAGATTTGAAGGGCTTTGAGCCCTTTAAATTGCTGTTAGAGCCTTATGCCATGTGAACCAGGCTGCAACTGAGGACTGACTGCCCTTTTGCCTTGCACCTGCTGCCTGAGGCCCCATCCCTTTAGGGGGCCCAAAGTCAAGCCCCTTTCCTACATTGCTCAGGGCCTGGAACCAATATTTCTGCATTATCCCAAATTTGAACATGAGGCTTTTTGTTTCAGAGGCCACAGAAAAGTAAGAAAGAGAGTGTGGAATAAACATGTTTGTTTAATAAATGAAAAGCCAATTCAAATCTAAAACACTGGATAAATTGTATTAATTCACTTTACATAGGTTATAGGGATGTTACATTTTGAATAATCGGCTAATTGAATAGTTGATGCAATTTGGATCGACCATTCAATTAGTCGATAAGGATGCCTCCGGCTTTGAAGTGTAGCAACACCCCTGGGGACTCCCCAGCTGGCTCTGGACTGCGTGTGGTATTTCAAAGCGGCAGCACCCCAGCTCCATGAGGCACTGCTGCTTTGAAGCACCCCTTTCTTGATACAGGCAGCAAGAGGGGAGGAAACAACTAGTCGACTTGTGTGTTGACTATCCGACTAGTGGTTCACATCCCTAATAGGTTATTAAAGTCATCATATATAACTTTCTAATCACTACCAGTCTGATCCACATGTGACTGGGGCATATCGATGTAAAATTCCTATTTTGTTACCAGTTACAAACCGTAAGACGGTATTATATGTTCTGCAGCTGCCAAGTTAGTGGAGCATAAGATAAATTATGGCTAGCTGAATAAATTAAAATGTCCTAACTGTTGCTTTAAATTATACTTCCATTGTTTCTTCCCATAATTTCCAAAAGTTTGGTGTAGGAGAATGCGAGTTATTTTCTTCAACATACCTGACTAGTCTCTAGTAATTTTCACAAGACAGGCCCCAAAATCAAAAGGTAGAAAACCAAATTGCAGAATTTGAAAGGAACCGTATTGACAGTGAAAAACTGTTTGTGGAAACATAGTGGAGATTTTACCTCCGTGTCTCCAGGTCACATGTGGCTCAGATTGGTAGTGACCTGAAAATTACATCAGATGTCTTTCATAACCTAGGTGAAGTGAATGGGTTGCATTAGTCTTGTTCCTGGACCAAGAATCTGATTGGTCTGTGAAGACTGCTTTCTATTTTCCAGCTCCAGAAAAGGGCTCTCTTCCAGGTTAGTTTGAAATGTATTTGCTAGGCACTGTAGAAGAACTTGCTCTGCAGTTTGTTAATGCAATACCTATAGTACACAAAAATAACACTTTGCACAAGAGTTTTCAATCTAATATCTTTCACCAACACTGGATTCACAATTGTTTTGATTTTAATTTTTGATAATTGCTTGCAAGGAGATAATCGGTACTCCTCCACCTCTCTTCTTACCACTCGAAACTCTCTTTTTCTTCAATCTTATACAAGTCTATCCAACTTTCTACTCTCTGACAAGATGGATAGACCACTTTACTTTTACTTCTGTACAGTTTTCGGACATGATTTTTCCAAACCTATCAGTTAGTCTTTCATTTAAAATGTTATAGGCATTCAAATATACTGGGCAATGGAGAGAGATGTAAATAAGGCCTACAATTTTTTTTGCGCTGCTTCTTCCCTTTTTCTTGCATCTGTCTTGGTATCTGTTGCTACCATCTGAATTTCATTTCAGGTTCTCTTGGTTGTTGAATCTTCTTTACATAGCCTTGGGCTGTAGTATCACCATTTGCTTACAAGAAATCCATTTCTATTTGCAGCAAAATAAATTGCATTTGTCTGTTTCTAATGAATGCCTTGCTCCTCATTAAACTGTGATTTACCTTTGTTCCCCTTTTCTGCACTGTCAGCACTAACAATTTGGGGATCCTGTGGGGATCTGCTAATTTTGAAAAAGTGAAAGTCTATGTAATTAAGGACACACAAATGGTATCCACATTGGCACTTTCAAAAATATTCATGGGACATTTAATGGATCATGCTTTGCAGGTGGATAATAGGGCTCAAAATGCTTTCTTATTCATAGTCTTCCAATGTACAAGTATAATACACGATTTAAGAATCTGAATGTATTTCCTTTCCGTAACTGACTTTATGTTGAGGACCAATAGACTTTATTTGTTTTGCAATAATTTTTAAAATTCCTAAAGCACTTTTTGACAAGCTAGGATTTGGCTGTAGTTTGTCCCAAAGAATAACTATGTAACATACATATTTTAGGATCTTGGGTAGAATACTTCAAAATTGAAAAAAATGTTTAACAGTAAAATCACTCTGTTTATATAGGCTAATCTCTGGGTCTCAGGAATAAATACATTTTTATTGTCTGGGTTTTGTTTATCTAACACAGCAGTTCTCAACTTACTACACATGTGGGCAGCAGATGTAGGCCATAAAGTGTTAACTGGTTGATGGCAAGGCAAGGCAACATTAGCCCAGAAACAAACCCTGAACCCAGACCCCATGAGGCAGGGCAGCTGCTCCAGCCCCTCCCTACTTCCATGCAGCTTCACTGGATTAGAACTGGCTAGCTACCCAGGCTCCCAGAATTTGTGACACCTGCTGACTACCCTGACCCCGTACTTCCGTTGAACGGCTGCCTTGGACTCTAGAACTCGTCAGGTCAGCAAACAGCACTAACTAGGGATGTAGAATCCCATTTAATTGTTTAACTGGTATCCACATTGGCAATTGGTATCCCTCCACCCCCACCATAGCTGGGCTGGAGTGGCCACCCTGCCACAGTCATGGGCTTCTCCAGTTGGCCAGAGCAGCCTCTGCCTGTGGTCCTTCAGAGCCCCATCACCGGGTCCTGCATCCCCATCCGCAGTTGGATGTCACTCTCAGCCAGGGATACAGTATAGAATAGACTTGTCAGCACAGAAACCAGAAGCAGTCAGTACAGTCCATTTGGGAAGGAGGGGGCTCAGAGCCAAGGGTCCTCACCCCCATCTCCACACCTCAAGCCACCGAGACTAACTCACCCACTCAGAAGCCCTCCCCAGCCCTGCTACCAGTCTCTCCTCCAGCCTTTGTCTGGCTTCCTGGCAAAATGTGTCACGTGGTAACACCTCTCCCCCGTCCCTGGTATTGGTGCGGTGCCCAGGGAAACTAAGGCACACACACAGGGTTACAACAGGACAGTAGAAATCACATGCAACATAACAAGGTGAACAGAGTGAATACAATCCCCACTTTGTCACAGGTCATCTTGGACAGGGGCAGACAGGGAACTGCTTCAGCTCCCACTGGTTAACCTTTCATATTCCTAGCACAAACACCAACCCCATGGGGCCAGATGGCAGCCCCAGACTCCATCACATAGGGCTGGTCTGCAGTCCTGATCCTGGACTCCCACCATGCAGCTGCCCTGGACTCTTGGGAATAGCTAGCAGCTCCAACCCTTTTGGCTTCGGTGGCGGGTCATCCTGGACCCCTCCGCGCTGTGCAGTCAGGAATCCAGTACACAGCTGAGACCTACCATGCAATCCGCTGGTTGAGAAACACTGCTTTGACATCAAGGGATTAGTACTATAAACTAGAAATAGAAGTGGTATACAGTGACTACTGCCAGGCTCTGCACATAGCTCTCTGCAAGTGCCACTCAAATTGGCCCTGCTGTTTTTCCAGCTGTGGTCTTCTCCTGAGCATTGCAGAATCTGCCAGTTATGTGCCAGACGATGTGCTGGATTTGTACCATTGGCAAATGCGGAATAGGGCCTACAGTTAAACTACCAAACTCACACTTACTTTAGACCTAAGCAAGATGAACTCTCAATAGCAGTTTATGAATGATATATGATATTGTGATCAATGTAATTTAAAAAATGTAAGTAGTTCTTAGGGAGTTGAATTATTTACAGCATCAAATCTTTCTAACTCTTATTTTAGTACGAATGGCTATTCATTAATGCATTTGATCACTATCACATACACTTGCCATTTTAAAAATAATTTTTTCAGTATACATAATCATGTATATAACCAAGTTACACCAAATTATGGCTAAGGTATAGCACCATTGTGTCAGAGGAGTTATACAGTGGATTAATTTGATCCACTGAATACTGAGGGGAGTAAAGCATGGGAATTTTTTTTAACTGGTCTTGCCTAAATCATGCACTATTGGGAAGTAAGAAGACTTTGATTAACATAACAACATTTTTATTTTTAATATACATTTTAGAAGACAAAACTGACCTTGAAAACAGTGTGATCCAGAAGAAAATTAAAATCCCCAAACTCTCTCTCAATCACATAGAAGAAGCTGGGGAGGTTACAGATTATGGGGAAGAAGATGTGGAGCTTAGACACAGTAAGGTATTGAAGTTTTTTTTTTTTTTTTTTTTTTTTGAGGGGCGGTGTTTTGTGTTTGTGTGGAAGTGCTTGGGGCATATGCACACATGTCATAGTTGAAGAATTCCAGGCTGCCTTTCCATCCCTTTAAAATACTGTATTGATGTAATTGGGTCAAGTTGGCGGACAGCGGCTGTGGATGAGAATTCTGAATTGCTTTACAGATCGGCTTTTCAGAAATCCAGATCATGCAGTTGAGCATTATTTGTACAAGTCTGCATAACTTAATTTCTGTTAGAGACTTTTGAAACAATGTTGTTTCACTTTGGCCCAGAGCACTTTAAAGGTTGCTCCAGTTATATCGCTGTTAAGCAGCTGTTCTTGGGTGGCATTTTTTAACCTTTTGTACTGAGCTTGTCTCAAATAGAACAGTGTGCTATGAAAGTCCTGAATAAAGGTTTGGGTTGGAAGAAAAACTAACAAAACGGAATCCCTCTGATATAGAGGCCAATGGTTCCCTCAGGTCCACATATCAAAAACAGTGCCTTTTTATTTTATTTTCAAGTAATTTCTCATTTAAAAGTCTGTCTACTCGGGGGGAGATCTTGCTTTGTGGCTTCGCGTGTTATCTAGCTGCAGGAATCATGCTAGTACATTTATTTATGGGGGATAGTATTTTTTAGATCATGCATGGTACAGGCATAACATTGAATAATCTCATTGTCTGCCATGTTACTCATGGACAAGTTATGGGAATTGATAGCATCAGTTTCTTGTCTTTAACTCATAAGCTAGGTTTGTTTTCCTGTCAGTTACTTAAATTTGAACTACTCTTCCTATATTTGGCCAGTTGAAAAAAAAGGGGTGCCTTTTGCCTTTACTGATAAATGGTAATGCTGTCACCCAGACTCTTTACAAAATAGTATGCATTTATTGTATATGGTTTGGGTTGTTACGTGAAAGAGCACAAGTAAATTGCCACTTAGAAGTTCACTGAAAATGAAATGTCTGCAATGCAGTACTAATATATAGGGAATTTCTTGATTGAGGGGATGGGACTAAATTGTATATTCTCTTTAATTTATTATTCTAATTCCCTTCCCAGTGCTTTTGAAAAGCATAACTCCTTTATTTTCACGAGGAAGTTGTGTGTGCGTGCATGCACAGGGGTGGTAAAAGTCAGTGAAAGTTTGTCTGGAGGATCTTTGAAAGGACAAGACCTCAGTTCATAAAATACCTTCAAATGGTGTGCTTCTGTCAACCCCTGTTTTAATGCCTTAAAACTGCTCTTATTTATACTGGTGAAGAAATGTATAGACAATACTTCAGTTTGTTTTTTAAATACCCAACAGTGTTGGATAACATACAAAATACTTAATTGAAACCTTTTCTCTATTAAATATAATCAGAAAAAAAATATATAAAGTGTGTGTATTCTAAACGTGAAGGGCCAGACTTTCAAAAGGAAGCCCAGATCCATTTTTTATAAATAGAAAAGGTCTCCCCAAAGTACGTTCCACTTGCACTCCCACTTTGGGCAAATGCAACCAAGAAAGGCCTCCAGCATGTCCTAATGTTTGCATATACACTTAGCTGTTCTTACACACAGAGTTCAGTTATGGTGAGACTGTTGACAAACATGTTTTCAGATAAACTTTTTTTTTTCTTTTGCAAGGCAGACCGTGTTTCATTTTTTTTTCCACTTTTTTGTGTGTGTGTCAAACAGTCTTAATTGTGCAAATGCTGGAGTTTTAGTTCCTGTTGAGTGTTGTGTTCCTGCTCTGCTAATGTTATGTATTATTGTGACACACAGAGACAAGACGGAAGGAAACAAAGTGAAGGTACACACAAAAGCATTGAAGCAGTTGTTGCTCGTCTAGAAAAGCAAAATGGGATGAGTCTCAGTAGTAATTCCAGCCCTGAGGAAACCTTTATGGAGACTTCGGAAGGCATTAACAACATGGACGATGCTGTGGTTCCTCGGGTTCTTTATGAAGAATTGCTGAGGAATTACCAACAGCAACAAGAAGAAATGAGACATATTCAGCAAGAACTTGAGAGAACTCGGAGACAGCTTGTGCAACAGGCAAAAAAGCTAAAGGAATATGGGGCATTAGTGTCAGAAATGAAAGAGCTCAGAGACTTGAACAGGAGACTTCAGGATGTGCTGCTTCTGAGATTAGGCAGTGGTAAGTGTTGGATATATTTGGGACTAGTTTTAACAGGTTTGCAATATCTTTCAAAATAGAAATTGACACTTTGTCCAGGTTTAGGGACAGGGAACAGACAGAACTTTGCCTGTTAAAGAGCTTTTTCCACTTCAGTTGTGCTGTGCATATTGAGTTTGTACACTGTGTGCCTCTGGATCTTTCTTTAATGATAGTAGAGCTCTTTGTGCTGGTAAGTCTGACTCAGAGTTTCCATGTTAAAGTACTTTTTTTTAAGGACTGAACATTAACCCCAAGCTGAAAGTTGTAGTAAAGTTTTATCTTTGGAATGTACCTGTCTTTCCTTTTACTAAGGTACATTTTAAAAAAATTCCATTAAATGCACAGTAAGTGTAGGACAGATAGTAAGGTCTTACTAATTTCTGCTGTTTGTGGTTTGTTGGTTTTTTTATTTAAGGTTTTTTGTTATGAATAAGTAGCACACTTTTGTCTTCTAAAAACTTTTTGTAGGTCATTGGGTTATAATGTGTTCTTGAACCTTTTGGGTGTTTGATTTAAACAACCAAAGTATTTGAGAAATTATGGCTTTTCACGAACTTAAGTGTATTTTTTAATAACCATAGTGATCTGCTGTAAAGATTGTTGATTATTAAATGCAGGTTTTATTCAGTTTTGGATTTAGATTCCAAATAACTTGAGTCTATGGCACATTTTGTTGTTGTTCCGTGATAACTAACATATTGGAATGAGTACAGAGTAATAGTCTGTGTCACTAGGGATGAGAAAAACTTTAATATTTCATTACGCTTTTAAAAATAATATTTGTTTGTATTTATAAATAAAATTCAGGGCCCAATAGTCAAAAGTGTCCATTGTCAAGTTCTGGCCGCTGAAATTTTCAGTTCTAAGTTGGACACCCAAGCTTTTGCATGCTGCTTTCCATGTGGTTTCGGGCATGTGGTAGCTGATTTTCTCATATCATTTGAGTAGAGGGCCACCTGCTTGATTTGCGTAAGTTTATGAGGTTTGTGTACCAATCTGAGATTTGTCCATGCACGATGTTGGCTGTGAAAACTTGCATATTTGTAGTTTTGTACACATCAAAGTGTGCTTGAAATACACTTTGAAGAAGATGGATTTAGTATTGTGAATACTCAGAGTAAATAAGTAAAAAGAATGTAAAGCTAAATAAGCAAGGTTTTCCACACAGTTGTAAGAGACATAATGGGGGTAGTTGTAGATTCCAGTGAGTTCTCTGAAATTCTTCTTGTATGAAAAGATACACGTTTGTGAATTGTGTTAGTTCAGATATTAACAGGAAGATCTGCTAACCATGATTTTATTGGCAGTCTGTTATAAAGCCAAAATAGGAATTAACCCAGGCTATGGACTAGCCTTTCATTCCTAGGGATAATTCCTACCAGTAGGGTAGTTTTTTCTTAATTCATTTTTGCACACAAACATAAAAAATGTTATATGCACCAATAGGAAGGTATTGTGTGAAACATCATGTTTGTACTGGTGCCACATAAGAAAATTCATTCCACACATGGATGATGTGTGGCACTAGTGGGGCTGAGGGGGTTCAGAGCATAGGAGGGAGCTCAGGGCTGTGGCAGAGGTTTAGGGTGTGTGGGGAGGAGGGTTCTGGGCTGGGGATGAGAGGTTCTGGATGCGGGAGGAATCTCAGGGCGCATCAGAGGGTCGAGGTAAGGGTGTGTGTGCTGGCTGGGGGTGTGGGCGCTGGGGGAGGCTCCATGCTGGTGGAGAGGTGTTCTCCCCAGGCATCAGCAGCTCTGTGCTAGAGGAGAGGTGCCTCTCCCCTGGCCACGGCACGCCTCTCCCCGCAGCAGCCCTGAGCCCCTACGGAGAGCTTAACAGGCAGTGGCGCAGCAGCTTAGTGGGAACTTAGTCATGGGGATTTGATGCATCCTTTCATGCATGGGCTGATGCGGAAAAAAACCCTAAATGATTCTATACATACCAAATATATTCTCTAGATCAGTGATTCCCAAACTTTTCAGCATCACACCCCCTTTTTTATTTTTGAGAAACCCTAACCACCCCCACCCCAAAAAATAGCAAAACTTGTTGAGCAAAAAAAAAAGGGGGGGGGTTGCCCTTTTAAGAGCAGAGCTGGCATTGCCCTTTTAAGGCGGCCATTTTGAAGTCTGCCCCCCCCCCCCCCCCCCACCTGCCAGCTCAAGCTGCATGGACTGGGCTCTTTCTTGGGGGGCAGGGGGAGATTAATGGGGGGGTGGGGTTGCCTTGCACCCCCCTTGAATTTCTTCACCCCCCCCCCCCCCCCCGGGAGGCACCCGCCCCCAGTTTGGGAACCTAGGCTCCAGATAGTGGATTTCAATTTCTAGCACCATTTTAAAAATCATTAATATTACCAACATTCAAGAAATGTGTTCAGGAGATTTTTTTTCTTAAACCTTTTCAGATCTAAGTGATACATCTAATGAAACTAGTGGCACCTTTTTCCAATACCTGGTTTGTTGTCTGTTCATCATTGGGAATGATTTTGCTGAAGATAAATGTCATGTACTTATTTTGCCATGCAGTCCAAGCCCGACGGTCAGCTTTGCAGAAACAGACAATGTTTCCCATTGATCTGGCTAGTGCTTCACCCCGAAGAGTTTCCATCTCTGGCTCCTGATGGAATTCTGCACCAAAATATTAACAATTCTGTGTACAATATTTTAAAATGCTGCATATTTTATTTGTCAAAATAACACAATATAATCATGCCAGGTTCATTATTCTGGTGATTTTATTTCAAGGTATCTTTCTGCGCAAATGTGTCTGTAACAATACAGACAACGATTGAGGAAATGTGTTTTGACAAGCAGATTCCTTACATGGTATATTAATATAGAATTTTAAGTAATAAATCTTGTAAACTACAACATAAAATGTATTTCAAGCACCTCTCAGGGGTGGAAAGGTTTTGGAAAGTCAGGGGTGTGATGGGGGAGCTGAGGAAGAGAGAAGTAATTGCTGGGAAGTAGTCTGGGAGTGAATCTGGAGGGAGAAGTATGGAACAAGATTTTTTTGGGGCAGGAGAAAGGAATTGCTAGGGAGTGGGATTTTCCCCAATGCATACCCTGGCTGATACCTAGCCTTTTCCATTGAGTCATGCACATCTGCTCTCCATCTCCATGTATCCCTGCATCCCCACTACCATTCAGTTCCTGTTCCCATCTCTTTCCCCTCCCCCCAGTAGCTCTTCTGATTCCCAGTCTGTGTGACCCCACCAGCATTCCCATGGATCCTCCCCTGGCCCTGTGGGGAAGGTGCTATGAGGAACACAATCTCTCATCCTCCTTCTTTGCTGTTGATTGCTATGTCCAGTGAGCCAGCTGACCTCTGTTTTGGTGCCACAGCAGCCCCAAGTGAGTGAAAGGCAATAACTGCAGTGCCACTCCAGCAGAATGTGTTTGCTGCACTGGAAAAAAAATTGTGAGGGTGACATGAATTCTGCATTGTGCACAGTGGCACAGAATTCCCCTCAGTGTAACCTCTCTGCCTGATCAGATCTGCTGCTCCCATTGCCCCCATCTACCCACCTGGCCTCCATGGAGAAAGCTATAAGAAGCAGCAGTGTGTAGAGCGTGCAAGGGTGCTACTGTATTATAACTTTTCAAAGGATTTTTGCTTCTTTCCCCCTCCTTTGAACTCCTATGCATAGCCAAAAAGTTTGTTGTACACTGGAATTTTGGGGCCCTTTAAAAAATGAAGGTTTGCACTTTTTAATTTTGCGCTCCATCCCTGTCACATGTGCATATTAATTGTGAAATTTCCACTGTTGTTAATGTAGGGGTGAGGAATCCCTTAAATATTAGAAAGTACTTGGATTCCTACCCTTTGTGGAATATTTGACTCTGTAGTTTGCATATTACATTCTGCCCCATTACCCCATACAATCGCATAGATCAGGTGTTCCCAAACTTTTTGACACAGGGACCAGTAAATCCATTCACGAGCTTTTGGAGGACCGGTAACATTCATTTGCATATTTGCATATTCAATAAACAAATTATGAATATTCAAATACATTGTTTCTGGTCCTCCCAAAGCACCCAGTGCCAGTGTTAGCAAAGCTTTTGATACAGTCACCCACAATATTCTCGCCAGCAAGTTAAGGGACTATGGATTGGATAAATGGACTGTAAGATGGATAGAAAGCTGGCTAGATCAGGGTTTCCCAAACTTTTTACTTTAGTTGGAACCCATTTTTTTCAGTACTGTCTTTTTCAGCCCAAAAATATAAATGTGCATAAAAAAAAAAGAATGAAAAATGAATAAATTTTCAGTGTTTCACCTGGCTGCATACTCCACCCAGCCTGGGCCAGGGCTTGGGGGACCTGGCGCCACATGAGCACTTTAGGAGGCGGGAGCAGGAGCAGATTGGGGGTAGGGTATCTGGCTAGGAGGGAGGGTGCAAGGAAGGGCAGGGTTGCCAGGTGTCCGGTTTTGTACCGGACAGTCCAGTATTTGAAGGTTTTGTCCGGGAAAGAAATTGAGAAATTACCAGACATATAAAATGCCTGGTATTTTCTAATTAGGTACGTTTTATTATAATTAGGTGTATTAGTCCTTGCCTGCCTGGCTGTAGATGTGCTCATGCTGTCTGAGTGTGTCTACTGCCAGACAGTTGCAACTACTCGAGGGAGGGTATTTGGGGGGGAGGGGGCAAAATGAAATCCCCAGCCAGACTCACTTGTCTGCCAGGGTCTGCAGGGTCTTCATGTGCCCGGGTCAGTCCTACTCCCCCCTGCTTCTCCTCCCGATCTCCCCAGTCCAGCCCTGCTGCCCCCGTCCAGCCCTGCTTCCAGCGGCCAGTTCCCCCCACCATCCACCAATCTCCCCGGTCAGCCCCACTCCCCCAACCAGCCCCACTGCCCCCGTCCAGCCCTACTTCTGGCAACTGATTCTCCTGTCCTCCTCCTCCTGATCTCCCCCGGCCAGCCCCCCGGGTCCTATCCAGCCCTGGTTCCACCACCTGCCCTCCCCGATCTCCACCGCCGGACAGCCCCGCAGCCCCCAACCCTGCTTCTGCTGCCCGCCCACCCACCGCCCATCTCTGTGGGACAGCCCCGCTGCTCCCAACCCAGCTTCTGCTGCCCGCCTGTCCCCCCCAATCTCTGCGGGACAGCCCCGCTGCCCCCAACCCTGCTTCCGCTGCCTGCCCGCCCGCCCACCCACCTGCCCGGATCTCCACGGGACAGCCCCACTCCCCCAGTCCTTCTTTCGCCACCCGCATCTCCATGGGACAGCCCTACTGCCCCCAGCCCTGCTTTTGTCGCCTGCCCACCCGGATCTCTGCGAGACAGACCCACCGCTTCCAGCCCTGCTTTGGCCGCCCGCCTGCCCGGATCTCTGCAGGACAGCCCCGCCGCTCCCAGCCCTGCTTTGGCTGCCTGCCCGCCCGCCTGCCCGGATCTCCACTGGGACAGCCCCGCTGCTCCCAGCCCGCCCCACTCTGCCCCCCTCCCTGCAGACATGCTGAGGCCTGGTATTTTTTTCCCATGGCCCGGTACTGGGCCGTGGACCATAGTTTGGGAAATGCTGGCATAGATTTTGGTGGCATTATTACCGGTAATTAGGGATGTTAGCGGCTACCCGGATAACCATTTAACTGAGAAGTGATTACTTATAGGTTAACAGTCCTGGTTAATCACAACAAAGACCCTATTCCTGCATGCTCTGCATTTAGAATTCAGACTGGCAGGCTGGTCCCAACCTGCCAATCCAAGTTTTAACTGAAGGGCGTACAGGGAAGCCGCCTGCGACCCTGCATTATATCCTCTGTCTGTGGTGGGCTTAGGCTCTTCGCAGACAGAGCCTCTCGATGGGATGCCAGAGCAGCCTCTGTCTGTGGGGAGCTTAGAGCCCCTCATGGACAGAGGCTGCTGCCGCCCCACACTGCTGCCTCTAATACAGAGGCAGCAGCGCATGGTGGCAGGGGTCTCCCTGGGAGCAGGGCCAGGATCTGGGGGTGCACTGGCTGCCATCCCTGTGGGGATAGAGTTGCCAGATGGTTTAACAAAAAAATTTTGTTGAGGGGGGGGGGGAAGGGGGGGAAACCAAAGTTGTCAAGGAAAAAAAAAAAGCCCCTCCCCCCCGAACAGAATTGTTGAGCAAAAACAAAAAAATTAATTAAAAAAAAAAGAAAGTCTGTCCCTTTAAGACGGCTGACATCTTGGGTACCATTTTTAAAACTCTGCAGCTCCAAGCTGGTTAGCACAGGGAAGCCGGGGGGCGAAGGCCATTTGGGGGGGGGGGCGCAGGAATGGCTTCGAGCCACACTTTTGGGGGCAAGAGCCACATGCAGCTTGCAAGCCGCGGGTTGGCCACAGCTGGTGTTGAGGGAGGCATCATGTGGCCAGCTCCCGGGTTTTTGCTAGTCACGTGAGCCAGAGCAGCGTTCGCTCCGCTCCCACCCCAGCCCGGCCCCCCAGCATGGTGCCCGGCAAGTGCCCCTTCCTGTCCCCCTTCATTACGACTCTGCTGTGCTCCTCACTCTCCCGCCCCTGCCAGATGTGGCAGGGGAAAATTGTCCCCGATAGGCTTCCGTCTGATGGAAAAAGGAAATACCAGACATGTCACATGTCCGGTATTTCCTGGGTGAGTTGTTTTGTTTGTTTGTTTATTTGTCTGTTTACTGGACAGAACCCGCAAATACTGGACACCTGGCAACCCTACGCGGGGAGAATTTTAGTAACCATGTAACCGCTAAGAATTGTTGCGGTTACACGATTACTAAAATAAACGATTTCTAACATCCCTTTAGTAATATGCAGAGGTAGAAGTTGGCCTTAAATGTAGCCATTGTACATTTTATCCAAGACTTGAAACAGTGACTATAGATAGTTCAGTGTCCCTTTCCTATAGTGATAGTTTTCAAATAGAAAAAGTGTCAGCCATTGGGAAAGTAGTTGCAAATTAGTTTATGATTAGACATGTGGAACTACTGTGGACTTGAATTGTGATAGGAGGGATTTCAAATATCTGTGTGAAAAGAAATACTCTTTCTTTACATCAGCATATGGTTAAGGTTGTTGAGAGGTTTCTAGTCCTGGAGATGATTAGCTGTGATGAATGCTGCCCATAAAAACAGTTTAAAAGGGTAGTCCTGGACTTATTCTTAGTTGTTTATGGTGAATTCGTGAATCTAGAGTTTCAAATTACACATAATTTATTGCAGTTATACTTGTATCAGGCTACTGCTAATGCAAACTAATTGCATTCTGTTTCACCTAGGGACTTGCACTTTCTTAGTGCACGATGATAGCTGTTTTGCATGGATGAATCACAGCTGTGGGACATGTGTATTATTGCTGATGTTTCAAACTTGCAGGCCAAATTTAGAAGAGAATTCAGTTAATCTCTTTCTCTGTTACTGGACCTTGCTGCTTCCCTGACCGTGTGAATGTCCGTGTTCATAGCCCTTTACATTATGATACTGAGGTGCAATTTATTATACAAGGGTCTTGGAAATGACTTGCCATAGCAGACACAGCAGCCTCAGATACATCAGGAGGATAGGATGGTTAGTGGTTCACTATTATTTAAGAAATGTTAGGGCTCTGTTCTGATGTTAAGGCACTGTTTCCTGGAAGTACATGGTCTCCTAGAGCTCCAAGGAGCAAAGGGCTTGGAGAGAAGGTACCCACTGAACCAAAACCCTTGAAGACATGTAAGATGCATTATTTCTGCTTGGAGGGGGTGCACTGCCATGGCATTCACCTCTCTAGACAGGATCATATTATGCTAGGCCTCTGCACAGGTACAGAGACTATTTTTTGACTACCTTCCCTCTCCTCTGTCTAATACACCTGACTGGGCACAATTTTTTCCTTATGTAAGGGCCTGCATGATCATGTAAGGGGCTGCTGTATATGCTATGCACACCTACACAGCAAATGAGCACCTGTGGCTAGCATGGGACTCTAAAATTGGTAGGTTGACCTTTGGGCTTGGGACAGGGGCCTCGGCTCTGGGACCTCACAAGGTAGGAGGTTTACAGGATCTTTCGAAAAGGGCTTCTGTTTTTGAAAGAACCGCATCTAGACTGTGGTTTCAATTTTGAAATAGCGCTTTTTCGAAAGAGCGCCCACAAATGGAGCGCGGGAAATTCAAATCCCAGCTTCATTTACAATTTTAAAGTGCCTAATTTGCATCCTTCTGTCGAAAGAGGGATGTAATCTAGACGTACCCCCAGATTCTTTGCTTAACTTCTGTTCAGTGCAGCTGTGTGGGGCTGTCAGGGAGCTTGTTACAGCTTCCTCATGCTTGGTGCCATGTCTGTGTCATCCTGAGTTACGACATTAGCAAGAGCAGTCTAGGGCTACAGCAGGAATGGAACTATAACCCCAGCGGAGCCTACCAAGAACATACTACATTTCAGCCACATCCTCATCCATGCCTGGGAACTAAACTGGGGAGCTGTGTCTAGACTGGCCAGTTTTTCTGGAAAATCAGCCGCTTTTCTGGAAAAACTTGCCAGCTGTCTACACTGGCCGCTTGAATTTCCGCAAAAGCACTGACTTCCTACTGTAAGAAATCAGTGCTTTTTGCGGAAATACTATGCTGCTCCCGTTCAGGCAAAAGTCCCTTTTGCGCAAAAGTTTTGCACAAAAGGGCCAGTGTAAACAGCTGAGATTTGTTTTGCGCAAAAAAGCCCCAATCGTGAAAATGGCGATCGGGGCTTTTTTGCGCAAAAGTGCGTCTAGATTGGCCATGGACGCTTTTCCGCAAAAAGTGCTTTTGTGGAAAAGCGTCCGTGCCAATCTAGACACGCTTTTCCGAAAATGCTTTTAACGGAAAACTTTTCCATTGGCATGATTTTCTGGAAATGCTTTTAATCTAGATGCAGCCGGGGAGTAGAGCAGCATCTGAATATGGTGGTACAGAATTGCCCACACAAGAAGAATTCTCATATGGCCATATCCAGCTTAGGAATGTTAAAATGTGTTGATCTGTGTAAACACATAATTGCAGAATTGTTCAGTGGTTACACGTTCACATGGGGGGTGAGGAGGTAGGAACCAGCTTTCAGAGGCAGCAGTGTGGGGGGGAGAGGGGCAGGACGCTACACGGGAGCCGGTGCTCAAGGGGAGCCAACTTAAAAGCCGGCTCCCTGCGTGTACCAACTCCCATCTGCCCCCCGCCCCCGCTTGCACTGCTGCCTCTGATACATGTGTACTGTCTCCTCCTCCCTCTCTCCCCTGTGCTGCTGCCACCCCTGTATCAAAGGCAGCGGTGAGGGGCAGGGGGGCGGCAGTTCCATGGGAGCTGATGTGAGGAACCGGGTTTTAAACCAGCTCCCTATGAGCACCAGCTCTTGGCCTCCCCAGCTATACTGTTGCCTCTGTGGGAAGCGGATGTGGGGGTCCATGCGCGGGGCCTGGAGTGCAACGGCTCCTGCTTCTCTCCTTCTGCCTCTAATACAGATACATGTTCACATTCCTAATCCAGATGCTTTCTGGACCCTTTGTCTTTCTCAGGAAAGAGCTGGCTAAAGAGTCCTATTAGCAGATAGCACTAGGAACTGAACAAATGTGGAACATTTATTGCAGCACAACGAGTAACAGTAAATCAGTAACAAATCAATAACAGTATATAAAAATCGAACGTTTCCCAGATTCTTCAATATCATGTATATTCTCTTTATAGTAGACATGGGGAAAAGCAGAGTCCTCCTGCAACAAAATGGAAATGCACCTCCACACTAGGGATGCAAAAGGTTAACTGCTTAACCTGCTGCCTGGTAAGCATTAGGCTCATCGGAATGCAGTTAGATGGCCAATCATGCCAAGCTGGAGCAGCCCTGGCTGAGCCCCACCAGCTGGATGGGGGCGGCAGGTAGGACTCTGTCTGCATTGGCTCCTCTGACCCCGGCCCTGGCTGTGCTGGAGCCACCAAGGTAGCCAGATCGGGCCCTAGCCTTGGTCCTGCTGGAGCAGTCTGGGTTGGCAGGCTGACTGGACTCCGTCTGCTTCTTGGGCAGCCAGGAAGGACCCCAGCCATGCCACAGCAGGCAGGGACCCAGCCACACTGGAGTGACCTGGGCGGGCAGGTAGGCAAGTCCCTGGCCTCAGCCACAGCAGCTCAAGCAGTCAGGTGGGATTTCGGCCATGCTGGCACAGACCAGCAGGTTTCTGGCCCCAGCTGGGATGGGCTGGTGGCTCCAGCCGCATTGGGCCATGAGGCAGGACATGGCCACTGTGACACGGCCTAGGAGGGCAGGTGGTAACACAGCCTTGACCACCGTTGGCCTGCCTGCCAACGGTTAAATGGTATAATTTTATCTGTTTAACCAGTTAACTATTTTAATGTTTTTTTATATCCCTACTCCACATACTTCAAGTAGAATCAAAACCTGCAGTGTGTGTTAGAGAGAATGAGATGATCTACACATTGAAAGAGCCTGCGGAAAGCCTAGCATCTGCTGATACTGCAGCTGTAGCTGTTGTAGTTCCATATTGAGCAACCAGTAATTCTGAAACAGTCCCCTGAACGAAAACAAACATTTTGGAGTGAACTAGAAAGGTTTCTTTCCTTTCTTTGCAGATTCTTAAGAATGGTCTTTGCTGTATTTGTAAAGTCAGCATTATGTAATAAGCGTTTGCATTCTTGAGCCCAGGGGCCACGGGCAATGGTTTGAACCACTCTCTCCCTTCCTTTATTTTGAAAAAAATAAAGACAAAAAACCCACCAAAGCAAAAAGCTTCCAGAGAGAAACTTTAAAAAGTAAATTTAAAGTGTGGTACATGGCAAATTAGGCACGCAACTCCCATTAGCAATAAAGCAATAAAATGAGTTGCATGTCTAATTCACAACATGCTGTGCTGAAAATGCAGTCTTTAGTAGTTAGTGAAAAGAACTGTGAAGCCTATCCAGTTAGATGCAGCTTTATGGGTTTTTTTGGGGGGAGGGCAAGCTTTTAGAGCATAAAATAAGGCATTTTAGGCTTTGTATCTGTGGCTTCCAAGCAATAAAACATCAGTTAAATTCAATATTTTTGTGACTCCTGAGATTTGCTGCTACAGTGGACTTTTACCAGTTACTCTTCTTTAGGGAAATCTGGAAACCAAACCCCAGCTGTGTCAATATACTTGGCTGTAAACAAACAGTAAAAAACCTCCAAGTAGAAAATAGCATAAATGTTTAAACCAAGAAACACTTTTCATTCTAGGAAGAAAATACTGTACCACACTTTTTTCCCCCTGATTTTTTCTTCATGTCACAGAATTTTACATCTTGAGGATTATTTTCCTTGAGCTCATTGAACAGAGAGCTTGCCATTTGAGTTTGCCTCAGGAAAAGGCATGAAGGTTATCTTCTCAGCCTATAGATCAAGACAATCTCTAGGGCAATGGTTTTCAAACATTTTTCATTTGCAGACCCCTAAAAAATGTTAATGGAAGTGCAGCCACACTGGAAATTCATCCTATGGTCAGCAAACCCCTACCGTAAAAGTCTTAGACCGAAAACTGAGTAAATAGAAATCATTGTTGCACATACTCAGCATGGCACTTGACACAACATGGGAAAGGGTGTTAAACTGTGAACTTCTGTGGTAATACCACTTTAGAATTTTGCCCTATGCATGGTATATGTTTGATCAGAAAACCAGAATGTCTTTTTCTTGGATCTCAAACTTTATTTTCATAATCATCTTCATGGATCCCTTAGACATAGTCTGGGTCTGTGGATCATAGGCTGAAAATCACTGTTCTAGAATAGTTGTGTATCAGAACTCTGC
The DNA here is from genome assembly GCF_049634645.1 of Pelodiscus sinensis. Lineage (NCBI taxonomy): Eukaryota > Metazoa > Chordata > Testudines > Trionychidae > Pelodiscus > Pelodiscus sinensis. The sequence goes on along the minus strand of NC_134719.1, from coordinate 6,613,320 downwards.
TTGTTCAGTTCATGAAAGAAACGTGGGAAGAGGTTAAACAATTCTACAATTCCACTTAGATCTATCCACTTGCAGATGATCTATAGTTAAGCTTGCTTTTGCCAGTTTTAAATGGAAGTGTTCGGTCTTTGCTTGGTGCCACTGTCAGGATCTACCTCCGTATAATGATGCTGATGTCTCTGAACGCTGCTGTGAACTATACTCCAAGTATGCTGTCTTTCCAATGGTTTTATTTTGGTACCATATTTACATTCAATTCCTGAGAAACCCAATAGTTGGAACTGCAGAATAGAGTCGTACAAAGAACTGGAGTTGTTGATCCTTGTTGCTTGTGTCAGCTGACAATAAACTAAATGCACCCCAGTAGCTCCATGTGAAGAATAACCCCTCACTTACAGACAGCCCCCTAACCTCAAACACATTCTTTCTAGTAACCACACAACACACCTTCATCATAATCATCCAGGAACCCACCCCTGCAATCAGCCCCGGTGTCAACTCTGCCCACACATCTACACAAGCGATTGCATCACTGGACCCAATCACATCAGCCACCAAATCAGAGGCTCATTTAACTGAACAGCCACTAATGTGATCTATGCCATGAAATGCCAGCAATGCCCCACTGCACTGTATATTGGCCAAACTGGACAGCCTCTATGGGAAAGAATTAATGGACCCAAATCAGACCCAAATCAGAAAAGGCAATACCCAAAAACCTTTCAGAGAACACTTTAATCTTCCTGGACACTCATTAATGGATCTCCAAGTCGCCCTTTCTTTTCAGACCAATTCCACAAGCCAAATACACAGAGAAGGGTTGGAACTTAACTTCATTCACAAAGTTGAATTCTTATGCAAATGTTATGAACCAGGACATTGGATGGCTCCCACATTATCTTCCACATCTTAATGACTTAACCAACCAACCAATGAAGGTGCTAATGGTTCTCGATGTTTGGGTAGAATCTGGAGTTGCTTATCTTCCAAGTGCAAACTTATGGTTCTTATCAGCCTCTTATAACTATTTAGTCTTTAAGGTGCTACTAGACTATTTGTTGTTTTTTAAGTCTTTCCTGTTACAGACTAACTCTGCTGTCCCTCTGAAGCTTATCTACTCACTGTCTCTTTTTTTTTTTCTTCCTCCCCTCCATTTTTTCCCTCCCCCCCCCCCTTTTTATTCTTGGAACTGGACTTCCAACACTCCTGTCATCTGAAGAAGTGGGTTGTGCCCACGAAAGCTCATGATACCATCTACATGTTTTGTTAGTCTTTAAGGTGCTACTAGACTATTTGTTGTTTAAGTTTTTCTTATAATACTTATATCATGTACAGGCAATGTTAAGCCACTTCTAAGATCACTTTTTGGGGGAGAAAATTCTAAAAAGCTAGTGTCACTGATAAATCTCTTTTAGAAACCTCAAACACCTGCTTAGCAATCTTCCATTGTTTTAACAGTGCTTAATTTTTGTTGATTACATTAAAATACAAATCAGCATAGCTGATAGATCGGGCAATCAAAATTCTAATTTAAATTTTAACAACACTTAGATGCTCCTTACATTTATGGCATTTTAGCATAAGTATTCCCAAGTCCATTTATTTGTCCATATCATCTCTTTTCATTCTTATTTTACATACTCCTATTTAAAGAATATTTTAACTATTTTTAATTTTTTCCATGGAAAAGTATGTAGAAAGATATCCACAGATAAAATATAGTAATTATGCAGTAATTCTAATTTGAAGGATAACTGTTGTTATCTCTGGTTTGTATGTTCAACTCAGTTGCATTATCTTTCCTTTGAGTACAGGTTGTAGCTACCTCACCCATATTCTTTGAGTGGTCCATACATACAGTTATTTTTAAGCATAATTATTTAGGGTTAAGTGTTTAAAGCTGGAATGGGTTAGAGCCTCAGCTCTTACCCTGATTTTATTAGAGAGTTGATTTGGACCTATTTCCATTCTAAAACACACACAATTATTGTGGTAGTCTATGCTAACCATTGGTGAGTAATGATTGATTCTGTGTTCTTTGGGTACCAGACCAATTTCTTTTCTTAACTGTGTAGGTCCTGCCATTGAGCTTGAAAAAGGAAAACCAGAATCAATTGAGCCTGAGCCTGAGATACAGAAAACATTCAGTGAGGAAGCAAATACATCAACATACTATCCTGCCCCCGTTCCAGTAATGGACAAGTATATTCTTGAGAACGGAAAGGTATTTGAAACTAAAAACTTTATAAATAGTCTTTAAATGTGCTTTAGGTGGATTTCATTACAAAATGTCATGCATTGTGGCAGTGGTCACCAGCCTTTTTACGCACAAGATCACTTTGTGAATTTCAGATCAACCCAGGATCTGCCCCACTCACTTCATTTCCCCCTCCCTCCTCCTTCACTCAACATCTCTCACCCTCACTCACTTTCAACAGGCTGGGGTAAGGGGCTGGGTTCCTCAGGGAGTTCAGGCTCTGGGTTGGAGCTGAGGGGTTCGAGTGTGGGAGGGGGATCCAGGCTTATCCTGGAGCAAGAAGATTGGGTGTAGAAGTGAGGGTGCAAGTTCTGGGGGGGGGGGGGGGAAAGGAAGTTAAGGTATAGGAGTCATATGGTCAAATTGCTCTAATCTCCTAGAATTCACTGGGCATTTCATGAGTTTTACTTTTTTGTTAGTGTTATTTGTGGTTTATAGATCCAAAATCCTTCAGGGATTGTCACAAATCAGGGTAACATTCTCAGCGGTGGGGTTTGAATTGGCTGAGTCTTGGGCAGGGGTGTAGGAGTGAGGGCTACAAGCTCTAGAGACTGTTTGGATGTAGGAGGGGGCTCCTGGGCTGGGACAGAGTGTTGGGGTATGGGAGAAGGCAAAGGGTGCAGGAGGGGGTGTGAGGTGAAAGCTCCAGTCCAGAGCGCTTACCACAGGCAGCACAACAAGGAATTCAGGCAGTCTGCCTGCCTGCCCCATGCCACTCACAGAAGCAGCTGCTGGGCTGCAGCCCTTAAGGGAGAGGAGACAGCAGGTCTCTGTGCACTGCCTGTGCATGCAAGTACTGTTCCTGCAACTCCTAGTGGCCGGGACAGTGTTGGGGATGGAGGCATCATGCAGAGCCACCACCCACCCAAGGGCCACAGAAACAGGAGCCAGCTGCTTTCAGGAGCAGCATGGGGTCCAGGCAGGCAGGCAGCCTGGCTGAATGCCCTGCTGTGCTGCCAGACTTTTAGTGACTGGAGATCACAATCTACTAGGGTTGCCAGGTATCCAGTTTTGAACCAGATAGTCCAGTATTTGAGCTTTCTGTTCGGGAAACAAATTGAGAAAATATAAATTAGAAAACACAATGTCCAGTATTTTCTAAATAAGATATAATGTAGATTGTGATATAATGTCAAGTGTATCCGGTATTTTTGTTGAAACCATCTGGTGGAAACCCTACAATCTACTGGCAGAGGCTCCAAGATTGACCAATTGATTGAGATCAACTGGTTGGGGACCACTGCATTATGGAGTCTTTGCTGTAAGCTGTTACTGTGTTTTAGTGTTTTCCTAAATGTGCACAAAACACAGTAGTATCTATATAATAAAATTCCAGGAGCTCATTCTGTGTGTCATTCTGAAACTTATGTCTTAGAATTGGTGTGAAATGATAGAAATACCAACAAATATGGTAGGTGGCTTTTTTGTTTTTAAATTCAGAATATCATCTGGTTAAACCATCATTGGGTTTTGTGATCTGTTACCACCCAGTTTTTAAATTCGCAGCCATTTCAACTTTACAAATTACACCGAAAGGGTGTACAGCCACAGAAAGGCTTGTATCTCTATGCATGCCAAAAGTTCTAGAGCACTGTGATCTCAGAGGTAACTCACCCAATTGACTCCTTTACAGACAAGTTACATGCAACAGTTTCACTGGTTGTATGAGGAAAACTGTATTTTGGCAACAGCCATATGCACAAAGCACAAATCTGTCAGTGCACCACTCCCTAGACACAGATCAACACAACCACCCATGCTCAATGCAACCAACACATCTCACCACAACATATACCTCTCGTGCACAATATGTACAAATTCATATATCTTTTCCAGCACAACACAACCCCCCATTCCTGAACACTGGCAGCACACACAATCACTCCAAACACCATTCTGAGTATTTGGAATGTTTGTTGAGTCACAGGAAAATGATGTAACAACCATAAAATATGGTTGAGAGTTCTTGTTGTTTACTAGGTTTTGTCATGATGGGAGGTTTGTGACTTTTTATTGTCCAGTTTTTAAGTTCTCAACCACTTTCTTTTTTCTATCTCACATTTATGACTTTATGTGACAGCATGGGGTTGCAGCTACTAATCCCAAAGTAAAAGACAATTATACAAATATATTTGAAACTTATAATTGGAGGCAAAGAATGATCAATGCTAGTTTGAAGTGAATGCACATATTAAATACGCAGAAAAGGACACAATGAATGAACTTGTTTCCATAAATCTGCAGAAATGATACCATACTTAGCAGAACTCCATTCTTGGGATGCAGTATGCAGTCAGTGCGCATTTGGAGAACCCTTCAGAAACAGTGTCCATGTCAGTTTCCATTGGGCTCCTTTTAGCTACCAAATTATTTAACATGGTTACAGTGTCAGAAAAACAGCACATTCCATTATGCCTTTAACTCAGCATTGCACTCTTGATTGCCTTTGGTTTTTGACATAGCCCTTGAATATGAAATTAAAATAATGGGTCTTCCATGGTTTGGCCTTCTGGCTAATTCACGAAGTCCAAATGAATCTTTTTGAGGGTATTAAAGAGTCCAATAAATAAATAGTCTATTTGCCCTTCCTGGCATCTTTAGCCCCATCTCTGGACCTTTTACATTGCCTTTTGTTCAGACTCACAGATAAGCTACATCCTCCTCTTGGAATTTATACCACTTAACTTGTGGCCAGAAGGGGAACCTGGGCCCATCCCCTACTCTGAGTTCTGGGTTCTTACAGTAATTGTATCCATTATTCCCTCCTGCCCTTCATTTAGGATTTTGTACATTTGCACATTTGAGGGAAAGAAGCTCCCCTGTTTCTTTTATAGTAGTACAGAAATATTGTTGTATTTCTTCATGATAGAAGTTCAGTTCATTAGAGATGAATAAACTTCATTGATGGAATATGAAGTTTTGTGAAGCTTGCCAAGCTATCTTTTGGGTTCAAAGGGTTAACAATTAATTGAAGCACTGAAATCCGTCTTTCATCTCACCAAGCACCACCCTTGTAATTGAAGTAGGGTGGTGGAGTAATCCAGCTCCAGTTGAAGTCAGTATGAGCTTTGTCACGGACTTCAGTGGGACCAGTATTTGGCTGTAGTGTGCTGCCTTCCCCACCACCTCCCAAAGAGTGATTTGAGTGAATTGTGTTTCATTGGCAAGAGCGAAGCCTGTGTTATGTACTAAGAGAATTTTTCCTTGACCCCAGATTAGGCTGGAACAAGTGATTGGCTTGAATACAGTTCATAAAGAGAGTCCCAGATATACTTGCTCATTATAATTTTTCTCTGTCCTATTTCTGCTCCTTTTATCATACTCTTTCAGGAGAGAGACTATTGAAAAAAAAAGAGTTAAGAGTAAGAGCACTGGAAAAACAAAGAGGAAAGCGAAACAAAAAATGTAAGAGTTTGACTCAAACTTACTGACCTACAATGTTGGAAAAGGTTTTAAAGCTAGGAAAACTGAGTTTGCTTAGTCTTAACTTACTGTTGTTGTAGTATTTAATATCAGTATTCATATAGTACTTGGACAATGTTGTGTGCTGCGTACCATAGATAAGTAATTGTTGTTTATTTTATTTCTACCTTTTAGGTCCATCTTGGCAGTGGAATCTGGGTAGATGAAGAGAAATGGCACCAGCTGCAAGTAACACAAGGAGATTCAAAGTATACAAAAAACCTAGCGGTAATGATTTGGGGAACAGATGTTCTCAAGAACAGAAGCGTCACAGGAGTTGCAACCAAAAAAAAGAAAGATGCAGTTCCCAAGCCACCTCTCTCACCTCACAAATTAAGCATTGTCAGAGGTAGGTTACTTGGAAACTAGGTTCCTGCTGTGGAGTTTAAACATTAATCAGTGAGATGAAAAATGCTGCTATCTACCATGTGTAAAATTAACCCTCTAAAATAAAAGTTACTATTGCAACAAAAACTGCAACTCTTACAAAACCAGAAACTTTTACTGCAATAGCTGACACAGTGCAGTTCTTCGAGGGCCAGTGCTATGAGATGTCATTGGTGGGAATTCAGGGTACAGGCAGCCCCCAACTTGTGACACGATTGGTTCCTGGAGAAGCGTTGCAAGTCGGCGTCGTAACATGAACCTTCATTTATGATAGGTGCCGTGCGCCATCGTACATGTGGGTCAAGGACATAAGTTGGGGGGTTTTGGCCCCTTCTGCACTTACAAAAATGATTGTAGGTGAGGGGGGTCGGAACTCGGGCGGTCGCATGTCGGGGGTTTGCCCTACTCATCATATCAAAGCAGGCATTTGCAGGATAGGCCCCAAATGAGCTTTGCAGACAGCACTCTCTGATGGAACTTATTGATAACTTATGGATGTTTTGTGATGCGTGTATCTCTTCTGACAAGCACTGGAATAACTTTACAACATTACAGCTGTTCATGGTGAAAGAGCCTTTCACTTTTCCCATCTCTAAGATACAGACTTCTCTGGTGTGCGGCATAGAAGTTTTACACATAACAATATGTGTAAAAATATATGTCTGTTTTTAGAAGGAGAGGAGATAGGTAGAAAGCAATTTCTGTATCTCAATTGGAATTTCAGCAAGAAATGTTGATCAATGATCCTAACTGGCAAGAAGGATTGTTGTGTGATCTTTAATGTCCATGAGGAAGCATCCCATGTTCAAGGTGCTGAAAGACTCAAAACAGTGCTTGTCCATTATTTTAAGTCACTAACATTGTTCAGGTTTTTTGTATCAGCATGCTTGTATTTTGCATTCACTTCTAACAATCGTCTTTGGTTCTACAGAGTCTTCTCTCATTTAGAACTGAGCCAATTTTCCATGGAATTTTTATCAAGATTGGGGGTTTAGCCTTTGCATTTTGCCTCCTAAAGCTTCCTGTGCAGTTTGTGGGATATTATTCTAATTTGCTATGTAGAGTTCCTGCAAGCTGTTAAGTAGCGACTGTATTCCAACTTAAAAGCGGCTGTATTTTGGAAGCAGGAAACATGATTTCTGCATGTATTAGTTGTAAAGTGATCTTCTTTCCAATTCCCTCATCCCAACTCACTCATATAATTAGTTATACTTATTTCTTGTGGCTTGTCCTTCATTTGGATTATAAGAATTTTGAGGCAGGGACAGTGCTTTCTTTTGTTTGTTCAAGATCTTGCTAAAAGGACTCAATTTCTGGTTGGTGACTCTTGGCACTACCACAGCACCAGTAGTAAAGTAGTGACATAATATCCTGGTTGTAATGAAATCACTGAATAGCTCTGACGGTCTCCCACCAACTTCTATCAGCAATAATTGGGAAATTCTTTCCAAGAGAAATGGATGATCACGTAGACCAAGTAATTATTCCTGATGATGATTAAAGCCTTTTGTCCACCAAACTGAACGTATACACATTGCAAGGTGACTTTTGGCCCAGTTTTGGCACTGACTACATCCACCCTGATGAGAGACTTATATCTTTTTCTTCTACATTTTTCTAAACAACATGACAGTATAGACACCACACTTGGTTTCATCACTTAATTGGCATCTATGTGTCCTAAAATGCCCATCCTGACTGCTCCGCTCAGCAGCTTGAACTCCACTGCCCTGCAGCCATGTAAACAACCTTCCTCCCTTTCCTCTTTGAGGCCCCAGGAATTTTTGCAATTCTATTTTCTGCTGGTTCAGTGTGGCACGGTCTCATTGCATCTTCCCAGATGACCACAGCGGGCTATCACACCAAATGCCCTCACACTTCTACCTCTGCGGAGCCACTGGATGTGATCAGTATATGAGGAGAGGCTGTGCAGTCCTAACTGCAGCTGAGCCATAGAAATTGGGATACCTAAGGCCATGTTTCTTTAGGCATGTGCGAAAAGCGCTGTGATCAAGACATCCTGCACTGCAAAGTGAAGATAAAGGCGCTGAGGCAGGTGTACCATAAAGTGAGAGACACAAACCTTTGCTCTGGTGCTTCATCTAAGATCTGTTAGTTCTATAAGGAGCTGGACACTATCCTTGGTGGCGACCCCATCTCCACCGCCCAGAGCCCCGTTGATACTTCAGAGGGCCTGGAGGCAGCAAAAGAAGGATCTAACCCAGAGGACAAAGTTATTGATGAAGGGGTGGAGTTAGATGAGGATGTGCCCCTCCCAGCGGGGTCACCTGGTGGGGCGGGCAGCCAGACAGAAATTGTTATGCATTCCAGCGGTGTCAGTTTCAGCAGTTGCTTTTCAGGGAGTAATAAATGAGGTGGTAAGTGGCTATGGTTTGTGTTGTGCCGAGGGGGTTCAGGTGATAGAAATATGGGAGGCTGACTGTGTTTTTGGAAGCTGGACATTTTTCTGTGTAGCTAATCAGTATGGCAGAATGGGGTGTTGATACACACCAAGATTTCATGGGAATCTCCAGAGAGAGCTCCAGGAAAATTTCCTGGAGATACTCGTTAATCCTCTGCCACAGGTTCCGTGGCAGTGCAGCTTCGGTCCTTCTCCTATTCTAGGAAACTTTCCTGTGCCATTTGGCAATCACTTGGACAGGGATCAAAGCGGCATATAGGCAAGCTGCGTAAGGAGTAGGACAGAAACCAAATGCTTGAAGCTGATATACTCTAGTTTCCCTGTTTACCCTTAGCAGTGAGAGATCTGCCAGAATGACCCCAGCCCAATTTTTCCTTAGAACGCTGCACTACAACACTTTGAACGAGTGTGTGCTCTTTTCTCAATGTGGAGTGTCCCGCTTCTCCATTGCCTCCCACCTGGCCAACACGCGCTTTGGGTGTTCAGAGATGTGTGCCTAGTGGGATCAGAGAGAAAGTGCTTGCAATGTTGCAAAAGGTGTATCTAACTGAAATGTTTCAGTGCTGTTTGTGAATTTAACAGTCCCACTTCTATGAATTGTCCCATGTGCTTCACCAGATGTGGCCCTCAGGAACATTCCACACACCCCGACCAAGTGTCTCCAGCAAATAAAGAAGAATCCAAGAAGCAGGAAAGAAGACACGTTCTGGGAGGTGCTGGAGTGCGCCAGTGCAGGAAAAAAGGGAATGCAAGGAGTGCTGGGAAGCTGAACAGCAGGGCAGAAAAGAGAATCATGCATTTAAGGATACAACTGAGCAGATAATTAAAGTAATGGAGGAGCAAACACAGATGCTGACATCCTTAATTCTGCAGATTGAGCAGATCTGTCCTCGGTCTTCCCTGCAACACATTCAGAACTCTTTTTTTTCATGCTCTCCCAAACTCTGGCCGCACATTCCTTCCACTTTCCAGGACTTCTTGGTTTCCCCTTCACTCCACCTCCTCAGACAACTTTCACTATGATAGCTGGACCTACACACCATTGTGAAAGTCTGTTCTTCCTTCATTTCTCCTTTCCAGCCAAACATCTGTGTGTGCTATTTCTTGTGCAATAAAAGAAAACATGTATAATGGTAAATTGTCTTTATTAGTTTTCTACAAATTGAGATTTTAGGCACTATCAATACATGCACAGACACTTTAATCTTTTTTTTACTGGTCTATAAGACCCCAAATGTCACCCTTGCCTCCTAGGAAAACTACAGGTAATATAAATTGAAGCATCTCTGACAGAGGGTTACATAACTAGTGCTCATTGTCAAAGTGCTGCCTCAAAGCCCCCCTGATTCAAATTGTCCGCCTCTGAGCTCCTCTGATAGCGCTGGTATGTGGTTGCTTAAAATCAACAGCCAAGTGGTCTACCATAGCACTCCATCCTTGAGCAAACCTTTCACCCTTAGCTTCACAGAGATTATGCAACGTATAGCACATGGCTATGGCAATGGCCATGGGAATATTATCTTCATTATGATCTAACCTGCCATAGAGGCATCACCAGCATGTCTTTAATCTGCCAAAGGCATAGTCAGCTGTCATCCAGCATTGACTCAGACTGTCGTTGAACTGCTCTTTACTGTTGTCCAGCAATGTTCAGTTTAATTTTTTCCATACGTATATATGCAAAATGGATTTTGTTGTGTACCAAATTAATGAGGTAATGTGCAGATGTGCACCACCAATAGAAACACAAAACCTAGATTTAATTTGTATTTATTAAAAGTTACCATAGGGATAATCGCTTCATCAGGGACAGGTTAGCCATTTTAGAACTCACTACTCAAAGAATTAAATATAAGCATAAGACAGAAATAAAAAGTATGAAATGCATAGACTGGTCAAATAACTCAAATGACAGCACTTCAAAAGAATAAACTTACAGCAAAATATGTGCATTGCAGGAAGTATCTGAAGTAACAATAAAAATAAAGCAAGAATGTGTTGAGAGGTAGGTGTGTGTGTGTGTGTGTGTGTGTGTGTGTGTGTGTGTGTGTGTGTGTGTGAGAGAGAGAGAGAGAGAGACAGACAGACAGACAGAGAAGTGTTGCTCTTTTAAGCACATTTGCAGCTTATCAGGATTTCTCAGTGGACTTTAGCTGCCCTGGGACATCCTTCAGGTAATCAGTATTGCTAACACTCACTCGGTGATACTTTTCCTTAAAGCCCCAGTGTGTATACATGGGCACAGCAGAATGATATTGAAGAACAAATGTGTATACACAGCATCCCCTTACACTCCTGGAGAAGTGGAGCAGCCTCCTTCCATTGTGAGTTTTAGTCAGGGAACTAAAACTTTAAAATATTTGTATGCCCAAACTGCGGAAACCTGGGTGACAGCTCTGACCTAGAGTGTGAGCCTGTTGAGAAGTCAGGCCATTACCCCAGTCCCAGGCAGCATGTAGCAAGGTGAGACAATACATTTCCTAGGGCACATACCTCACTGTAAAGAACATTTTCCCCCTTATTCTACAGAGGACCCAACCCTCTCTCTTCAGCAGAGGCAGGTGGTGGTTACTGTCATTCTAGTGTTTACACATCAATTGATAGTGTTGTGACTCTGTATTCACAATTGGAAAAGATAAAAACTCAGGGATTGTTTTAATTAAAGCACAACATTTCATATGATGGCAAAATGCAGCCCAATTAGTGGAGCCTCACTAAAATCCTAAACACTGCTGTTTCTGTTCAGGACTATGATTCGCTGCTGTACGTTGCTCTTTTAAGTAGATCAGTTCTCAAGCAGTACAGCAGCAGCTACCAGCACACTCTATCCCATTCCTGAGTCCTGTTGTGTCTCTTCCCCTGCTCTGCAGAGAGAGGATATAGGGGAAGGGGAAATCCTTGGCCTCAGTGCTCCTCCTCCCACACTGTCCACCAAACAGGAGTCTTCCAGGAGCAGCCCGGCAGTGTCGAGGACATTGGTAACTTGCTGAGCAGCCACTCAACTATACAGCTTAGAGGGATCTTAGCTGTCCAGGTGTTTCACGTAAAGTGTCATGAACCACGGCTATAAGGCGTGCACTGGGTCTCTCACCATCACTACGGGCATTTCAACATTCTCCACTGTAATGAGATTTGGTGCTTCCAGCTTTCAGCTTTCTGTACAGGCTGGTGTTCTTGAAGATGTATACATCATGCACCTTCCTGGACTACCTCGCATTGATGTCAGTGAAACACACACGGTGATCCACAAGCACCTGCAACAGCTGCAGGTACCCCCTCTCATTGATGTATTCTGTTGAAAGGTGGTCAGTTATGGCAACCCATTTCTTGAAGGCTGTCCATGATTTCACATTCATTTCTCAGAGTCATGATAGCAGAATGTGACTTATTGCCCTGCATGCTTGCGTTAATGTATCCCTACTCCAAATTAATTCATGACCAACCACTAGCAGTCCAGAGTCACCCGCTTCTCTACAGTGATTGTCACATGCCTTTCTGCTGATAGAGCAGCTCTCATTTTGATGTCCTTGTGCCACAGGGTTGGGACGAGCTCCGCACACAGTTCCAGGAAGGTGGCTTTTCACACCCAAAAGTTCTGTAGCCACTATTCTTCATCCCACACCTGAATGATGATACAATCCCACCATTTAGTGCTTGTTTTTCAAGCCAAAAAGTTCTGTCTACCCTATGCAGCTGTTCTGTGAAAGGTTACCATTCTCCTATCCATATCATGCAGAATATTGTTCGCCTGCGAATCCTCTTTGGTTAGAAACTTCTTGATAACATTGCGGTGAAGGCAGTGCAGTTAAACAGAGCACAGGAGATGCAGGGTGCACAGCAAAGAAGGGCCATTGCAAAAATGCCACGAAAGAAGCCGGAAGCTGATGGCGTGTTGGGACAGAAAGCCGTGCATCCTAGGACACTGAGGCCAGTCTCAAGGTGCACCACAATCTGCTCCATCTTCCTGCAACACCCAACAGCCGAAGCTGGATTGATCTTGATGAGGGTGACCCCACCGTGGACACGATCTACCAACAAAGAGCAAGCGTGTACATGAAATTCCGATTTTTGTTCTGTTGGCAACACTTTTGTCAACAGAAATTAGTAGCATAGACATACCTGGCCTTATCAGGAGGACAGGGGGCAGGTTCCTCCACCAAATCACTGTATGAAGACTATTGAATGCAAACAGCAGATAGACTTTTAGGGCAAGGACTGTAGGTGTGCTGCCTGTGAATTTATTTCTATCTTCCACTCTGTCTGAGATGAGTGACCTTCTCAAAGGAGTCAGTCTCCAGAAGTGTGAACTGCAATAGTCCAGTTTCAGACCTGAGAATTTACATTGTTCCTAAAACAGAAAAGAGGGGAAATATATGGGAAGTCAAGGCAGAAAGGTAGAAACTTCCTCTCGATCCTCTGCTCAAGGCTCATTTAGCACTATAAACTAATCCAGCTGTTTCTTGTACATTGGAAAGGGGTGGGGGACTTGTATTTAAAAATAACATGTCAAGTGCCCAAATACTACAGTGACAGAGTACAATATTTGGATGGATTAGGTTAATATAAAAAGATAAGATAATACCTGCATCAGTAATGGAGTGTGGGGTTTTTGTTTTTGTTTTTAGTGAGTGATTTTTTTGCTGGGGGAATTTCCATTCCAATATAACTTTAAAGCAGACATGAAGAATCTTCATTCCTCGTTCGTTATCTCTGCCTAATACTCATTTACTGATTAAGGGTTGTAGCCTGGCTGGTACATCTAAATCGGGCTCTTTGATGTTGGTAACTTGTCATCCCCCTTTATGCTGGCTTCGGACAAGATCATTAAAGAGTGCACACTGTTGCTTCTGTAGGATGAGTTGTACATGCAGTAAGAAAGAGCAGCATAATAATGTACTGTTAGTTCATACCCCATCCCCATCAGAACTCTCTTCCTCCAGCCCTGGCTGAGGATCACTTACACAGACACCAGGGTCCCTTTTCCTTCCAGAGAAGAAGATATTTATGGAGAAACTCTGGGTTCATTATAAACAGTCTCTATTCACCCCACCTGTAGCTTCTTGCTTGACCTGCTCATGCCTCTTCACTACACCCCGTCCAGGTCATTACATTCGCTCCCCCTCCAGGTGCTACCTCCTCTAAAAGTGCTCTCTATAAAGTGCTCTTATTTCTGTTAGACTTCCCACTACAGTCAGTCTCCCCTCAGCTGCCAGTTAAACTGCTGCCTGTGATACAGATTGTGGATTCCAGAGGGAGTCTTCTGCTTGCAACACGAGGCAGTTTGTCGGCCTACTATCTTCCTCTAATTCAGGCTTTTTTGGTTTCCTGATTTGTACCTTAATCAACAAGGTAATGCCAATTGATGCCTAGATCAGGCCCTGAAACTTTGAAATGGATTGAATGCAGTGTTCAAAAGTTAGCACACTACACGGAGAAATGTCATAATACCAAGTGCAGGGCCTTGTCATTAGCACAGGAACTTGGGGTGTGGAGGCTCCTGGCCACCACCCCATGCACTGGGGGCTCTGCTGCTGGTTCCAAGCACCGGGGCCGTGGCCACCACTCCCATGCCTGGTGTTCCAACTACTGCCCCACCGTGCTAGGAGCCCTGCTGCCAGCCCTGTGCCAAGGCCGGGGTCCCGGCTGCCACCTTACATGCTAGGGGGCTCTACTGTATGCTCCTTTCCTGGGGTCCCAGCTCTCAGCCATACGGGCTGGGGCTTGCTGCTGGCCTCTTCTGGAGGAAAGGGAGTGGACAAGGATAAGAGGACTGGATTTCTATTCCCCCCACTCTTAAAAATGTTCTTGTGTCACTGGGCCCTGCTGAACATGGACTGTGCACCCAAACAAAGGAGTGCGATTATCTCTTGCACATCTGTGCAGACTTCCTAAATCTCAGGTCCAGTTACATTGGAGACAGTAGGGCTCCTTGTCTACTTACTTCCTCCATATAGCTGGATGGCCAGGAACAGGGGGAAGCCAGCTCCTGGGTCAGTAGCTAAACCAACAGTAAATTACTGCCCCTGGTAGCCCTCTGGGGGGCAGAGGAGAAGGAAACAGAGGAGGAATAGTGACTCACTGGGTATGTATGAGTCATAGTGGCTCCTAGGCAAAATTCTGAATTGATACATCTCATATTTCAGCCCTTGCTCAGGGTATGGTAATTGTCTGCATTTATGTGGCAGGTCACTTGGTTTGATACCTCCTATTTATTACTAATAGTTAAGTAGTATATTACTGAGGTTTCTGTAGTGATGTAATATTCTGTCTTGTGCACGAGTCTGTCCGTGTTTCAGTTAATGCAGCTAACAATAGGGGAATTATTTCAAATAATAATTTACCTCATATTGGTGTCCCGGCTATCAGTCTGCCTGCTAATTGGTTTTATTTTATTTATTTTATAATAGTCAATACATTTTCCAATAGAGAGTCCATGAAATTCACGTTGTCAGATACTTTCGCCATTTTCTAGTCTCAGAATAGGTTGTGTCAAATACATTTTAGAAAGACAGAATTAGCTGTTAATGTGGCTAATCTCTCTTGATGCTTAAAAATCTCTAATCTGTAGCATATTATACAGAAGTTATAAAAAGTCTGATGCACAAACCTTGTTAATGCAAAATATAATCATTTATAAAACTTCTGAGCAGCTTCAGAATGAGCTACAAAGCATGCATAATACTTAATTTTCATAACATTTTAATACGATGCATTAGCAATGATATAAAACTTGTTAATTAAGCAATAATCTCTATAGCTTTCTAGTATATGAAACAATAAAATGGTTGCTAAAATTGATTAATAGGCGAAGCAAAGCAGAGATTGTTTAATCAATCTGGGAAGCAATTTATTACTAGCAGCCTACACAACAATAGAGGCTATTTCAGGTATAAAACAAAAGGCACACCTGATTTTAAAGAGCTGAAAGTGTAGAGTGCCACCTCTCTTAATTACAAAAAAGTAGATTAGACCCTGCAACTTGCCAATTGTCATGGTGGGCGGGAGTGGTCTTATCTCCCACAGACCTCATTGATTAGTTTTATTATTAGTTTTATTAATTATTTTGTATTTATATTCCAGTGGGGCAGAGCACACAATATGCAAAGTACTGTACAAAACCAAAGCAAGGTGGTCTCCACTCCAGTCTAGTAAACCAAGCAAATACAAATAGTTGGGAAGAGACATATAATCAAGATATAGCCATATTAATGTATATTATATAATATTTTTTTTAAATATGAAATGTCCCCTATCTCCTTCTGCCTCTCTTCCTTACTTATTTGGCTAAGGCTAATGTCTTGTAAGTGTGATGGTAGAAGTCACTTGAAGGAGGAAAGGGTAGTGTCCTGGCATATCATTTTCATTAGGGTTGTTCCATGTCATCTGGAAGAAAGCTCTAAGACTGTTCTGGGAGATGTGGACAAATGAAGGGGTTAAGGTTGGCATTGCCGACAGAGGGGGTAGGAGTGAAACCATATGAGTTTCGCTCTACCCCCATTTCTACTCGTGAGGCCAGTGCAATATCATCCTAACTTGTGAACTTCTTATGCCTGACAGATTCAAATATGGCAAGCCTAAACTTGTGCTGGATAAAGGGGATCAAACGAATGAATCAGAGAACCCATTTGTACAATAGAATACTAAGTTTAACATAAATACAAGTTGCTTATGAAGTGTTGGCTCTATAGTTCTGTGAGCATGTTTTATTTGCTGTACTGACTTACAGAACAGGGCTAAATTCTTTTCTTAATCATAATTGCTGTTTTCTTCTTTTTCTCCCCAGAATGTTTGTATGACAGAATAGCACAAGAAACTGGGGATGAAACTGAAATTGCACAGAGACTCTCCAAAGTCAACAAGTACATCTGTGAAAAAATCATGGATATCAATAAATCATGTAAAAATGAAGAAAGGAGGGAAGCAAAGTACAATTTGCAATAAATTTTGGATTTTTAATAAAGTCTTAGTGTTTTACTTATGTCGTGTTCTTCATTGGTGTGCCATTCTTGCTTATGCGATTAAACTGACTCATAGCTTGGATCTCATTCCAAATATTGATGTATTTTTCAGCAGTTTTGTACATTGGCTGGATATGAAACCTACTTTAAAATGATTTGAGATATAGAACTATAAAAATGTAGGACTGGAAGGGCCTTTGGTAGGTCTTCTAGTCCAGTCCCCTGCACTAAGGCAAGGCTGAGTATTGTCTCCAAGACTATCCCTAAAAGGGGTTTGTTTTAACAACCTCCAATGATAGAGATGCCACCACTTCCGTAAGTAATTTGTTCCAGTGCTTAACTACCCTGACAGAAAGTTTTACCTAATGTCTAATCAGAATCGCCCTTGCTGTAATTTAAGCCTACTACTTGTCTTCATTGGATAAGGAGAACAATTTATCACTCCTATCTTTATGATTTGCCTATTTGAAGACAGCTATCTTATCTCTCCCCCCCCCCCCCCCACCCCCCTCGGTCTTCTCTTTTCCAGACTAAGCAAACCCATTTTTTTTCAGTCTTTCCCCATAGGTCATGTTTCCTAGACATTAGTGTTGTTCTCTGGATTATCTCCAATTTTCCCACATCTTTCTTGAAGTGAGGTGCCCAGAATTGGAGTCTTATGAATGCTGAGTGGAAAGATTGTGTCTTGTATCTTCCTTCTGGCTAATACATTACAGAATGATGCTTGGTTTTTTTGCCACAGTATTGTATTATTGATTTATATTCAGTTTGTGATCCATTATAAGCCCCAGAATCTTTTTCTACGGTACTCCTTCCTAAATAATCATTTCCCATTTTGTATTGGTGCAATTGATTATTCCTTCTGAAGTGAAATACTTTTGAATTTGTCCTTATTGATTTCATCCTATTTATTTCAGATTATTTCTCCAATTTGTCAACATAATTTTGAAGTCTAATCCTGTCCTGCAAAGTACTTTGTGACCCGTCCTGGCTTTGTATCATTTGCAGACTTTGACTATACTCTCAGTGCCTTTTCCTAACTCATTCTTGAAGATATTAAATAGAACCACGTTCGGCACAGATCCCTACAGATCCTCACTCAATATGCCCTTTGATCATAACTGTAAACCATTAACAACTTCTTTCTGAGTACAGTTTGTACATACTTTATAGTAGGTTTGTCCAGGCTACGTTTCCCTAATTTGCTTATGAGAAGGTCATGTAAGACGGTATCAAAAGCCTTACTAAATAGTGACTAATGAATGCATTATTCCATTAAATAATGAAAGTTCAAGCAGAGTGAAACTCTTAGGTTGTTCCAATGCATTGCAACATGCCAACTACAGTTGTGATTCTGCAGGCCCTTATACCTGCATTTTTGTTTAGTAAAGTCAGTGAACCAGTACATGAACAATCCCGATGCAGGATCTGGTCCACTCTGAGAAGTTCTGGAGGGTAGGGGGAGACCACTTTACTGTAAGAAAGTTTCACTGTATTTTACAGTGTGCTTTCCTGCAACTGCTAGGTATTGCTTTGATTTTATTATCTTTTGGTTTTATTTTAATATATTGGTCTAAAGCAGTTAAATAATGCTTCCTTACAACTTATCCTGATGAACTTGACTAATAGTTTCAATTAATCTTTTCTCCAAACTTTAGTAGTGAATGACTTAAAAATACTTCTAACAGGAATAGGTACTCAATAGCTTATTTTTTCAGACATAAGGAAACTTTCAGAAAGAAAATAATATATTTCTGAAACAAACTCATTCAGCTGGTATGTTAAAATTACTCTTGGACCACTACATTCTAAATGGTACTTATGTTTCTTTTCGAAATGTATACAACTGTAACAGAGCATATAAATATTCTTTATGCAAAAAAAAAAAAACCCTAATAGAAAAATAAGATCATTTAGTACTGGAAGTTAGGGATGTAAGCGACTAGACTAGCATAAGTTTATCAGATAGTCGATTAGTCCCTCTGGGAGTGGAAGCCAGCTTAAAAATGACATTTAAAAAGTAGAAGCACGGGAGGGGGAACCCGTTGTGAGCTGGGAATAAGCTGTCCCAGCTTGCGCCGGGTCCCCCAGGCTGCACTTCAACTTTTTTAATGAATTAAGAGCTCGCTGGCTCTTAATACATTTAAAAGGCAGAACCGCAGTGAGGTTAGCTCCTGGGGCCGGGAGCTAACCCCACCTTGGCTCCCCCGCTTATCAACTAATTGACTAGTCGATGGAAATTCCATGGACCAATCGATTAGTTGATTAATTGCATGTCTTGTTTCATGCAAGTGTAACTCACATTTGGGTGTGGTGTACTGTCACATCTAATGGCACTGAGACCACATACAGAGAGAATAATCAGTTGGCTCTATAGCCTGAACTAAGAGAGGCAGCTGGCTTTTAGCTCATGTGGTAGCAGCTCATGCACTAAGCTCCAGAGGTCCTAGGTTCAGTTCCACCTATTGGTTTTTATACAAGGGCTTTGGGAGTAAATGTTGTAAAGAGAAGTATTTAAATCCTGTTAAGTCCATAAACAATTGAGCAATCTAGAAGACTGATATAGAAGTGCTATCAATTAGACACTCTTTAAGACAGTATTTACAAATGCGTGGTTCTCAGTAATAGATATGTGGTGTTGGAGCTGTCAATTGCAGGGTATTAGACATGGTGGGTGAGGTAGTATCTTTTATTAGACCAACTTCTGCTGGTGAGAGAGACAAGCCTATCTCATGTCTGGAAAAGGTAATCTGAGTATGACAGCTAAATGAAAGGTTGAATAGATAATTTAGCATAAGTAATTAGGACATTCTAACTGACCATTCAAGGTGAAGTCTCCCCTTAATATGTCAGTAGTCATAGGACTGAAAGGGGGGTTAGAGGGTTACAGAATGTTGTAATAAATATAAATACAGTGTCTATTAAGACCTTGATTTTTTTAGGGTCTCGCAACGTTACGAATTTAAGCTCCCAGGCTTGTATTTTCAGTCAGTGTGTTGTACAGGTTTCTGTTGAATATGAGGACTGAGAGGTCAGATATAGATTGACTACTTTGTGAAAAGTGTTCTCTACAGATGATGGGGGGGGAAGAGTTTGGTCATTCATCAGATTATTCTGAAACTTACTAACCCTCCTTTTTGTCATAGGACTACAGGCGTGTTAATGGAATGCTTTACCTTGAATGGTCCTTTAGAATATGTGCTAGCTGCTTAAACTATCTGTTCCATGTTATTCATTTAATGTGTGGATAGTCCTCTAGCCAAACGATGGCATCTCCAGTGGCATAATGCAGTTCTAGACCATGGCTGCACCTAGACAGCGAGCGTTCATCAACAATGTGCGTCATCATCTGTTGAACCACAGCTGCACAAAGGGCAGTCACGAAGGCCCCAGCAATATGGCAGGGCTGCACAGAGCCCTTGCTTGTTCTGGAACCGGTTCAACAGGGACCATTGGTAACGGGGGAGGTCAATACCAGCGGGCCGATTGTGGGGTCAGAGATGAGGGACTGATTTGAGATTATAACATATCCATTGTTCTCATGGGAGTGTCTCCACCCTAACATTTTGACATGGCAGATGAGATCATAATAGGTCTATTATGATCGTTCGATCTTGTATTTAGCTGTGACACCTTGAGTACCTTTCCCATAAATGACGGAGACCTCTGTGTATCTGGAAAGCTTGTCTCACCAACAGAAATTGGTCCAATAGAAGACATTACCTCACCCAACTTGGTTATCAATAAGTTATCAGCTTACTGGTTTGAGTGTCTGCTTATGGTAGTGCTGGGATGTTTACAAAGCCTTATCTTCTTCCTTTACTACTTAAATACTGAGATGTTAAGCCATATTGAAACTTTATATGTACATTGGGATAATCTGGAAGTAGCATTGCAGGGATTCTTTGAGAGGATTTCAAGGAAAAATTAAATAGACAAATAATACATGGTTCAGTGGATGCAGTATAAACCAAAATAATGCTATATAGTGCCATAACGAAACTTGTTTGAGTGCTTTATTGGATCAGTGCTGAAGTATTTATAATTTGTACATGGAGTGTCTACAAATACAAACATAAAAGTTCCAGTTCTTTTGTTGTCTTTAAAAGTGCAGTAATTACACAGGAAAAGTCGTGGAGCTAATTATTAACATAAAAGCATCACTATTCCATACAGGACTTAAATGCTTTCCTGAACTGAAGTGCTAGGCAGCAAAAAACTGTATTTCTACTGTGAGCCTAGAGAGTTTTTTTTGGTTTTGTTTTGTTTTGTTTTAATTAAAAAGCAAAATAGAGATAAAGTTGAAGAAACAGATGGCACACTGGGTTCCACTGGATTCTGTCAAATACTCATGAATTGAACTTTAAAACCCCTTTAGGATTAGAGAAGATTTCTGTCTATCCCTCTCCCTTCCTGTTCTTCCCACTGCACTATTAAAGACTGTACACTAATATACATCTATTGTAACAGATTCTTTAATAAGATAATTCTACTTTTCTTGAAAGATGAATATAGGCTAAGGCTGTTGGAGGCAATATTTTATGTAACTTGAGAACCAGAAAGTCTCCCCAAAAATCAGAGATTGAAAGTTTATATGAATAACCAGCAGCAGTATCCTAATATAAGTTCTTTTAGACAGACTTAGCAATCAGGCACCCTTCCTGCAAGTTGCTCAAGAATTCCAACTACTCAGAGATAATCTCTCTGAAGATTTCAGTCAACCTTTATCACCCCGTTCCCAATTAGATTTCTGATACAGATGCAATAAAGCACCTGGATGGTGCAAAGAGGTTCACTTCTAAACATCTTTAACTTCTGTATGTCCACACCAAAAACGCTATACGGGACACATAAAGTCTATGTCTTCTGCTGTTACATATATGTTATCTTGGTTTCTGTTATTTCCACTCCAGTTCATCTGATGAAGTGGGGTTTACCCATGAAAGCTCACAATTCTAGATATTTTTGTTAGTCTCTTAAGGTTCCATGAACTCATTTCTAAAGACTATGTATCACTGTGGGAATGGCTAGCTAACATGGGTTAAGTTGTACAGCTGGCATTTACTCTCATATTCAATAAGCTGGGGATCCTGAAGGCAGTACCTCCTAATAATGTGTATTTTCAATGCAATATATATTTCTGGAAAGAAGCTGTTCTAATAATGGACTGGTTTCATGCACATTGTAATTGAAAATGAGGGTGTGGAAGGTTTTATTGTGAACAGTAATCCTGTACAAACTATCCCTTCAATCACTATCCATTCTCTACCCCTTTCCTTGAAACAGTATAAAGAACAGGTTTTTCCCTCACTTGATTTACTGTTTCAAGGAAGCAAAGTTGTCATGTGACACTATAGAATTACCCACCCATGATGAAAAAGTATACAGGTTGAATGTCTCTAGTCCAGCTGGTGCCAAACCAAATAATTTGCCGAACTCCGAGAGGTCAATATTATCTAACAACATTACCAACTCTTCCACTGCTTACTGTGCTTAGACATTTAGGGTTCATCTAGACTACAGGCTTTTGTCGACAGATACTGTCGACAAAGCTTCTATCGACAAAGAGCGTCTAGACTACATCCAGTTCTGTTGACAAAGCAAGCCGCTTTGTTGACATGAGAGTATAGACACAAAGGACAGTGTAGATGCAATAACGCCTTCTGTAGACAAAAAGCATTATTCCTTGTAGAATGAGGTTTACCACTGTCGACAAAACTGCCGAGTTCTGTTGACGTTATGTCGACAGAATTCGGTGGCAGTGTAGACGCCGGTATAGTTTTGTCGACAAAAGTCCACTTTTGCCGACAAAACCCTGTAGTCTAGACACATCCTTAGAGTTAAATTAGAGCAAAAAGCAGGACAGAACACTGAGAGATTGTAAACAACTGGTGATTGTAAACAAACTAGGGGACCATGGGAAACTTGGCCATACCCATGATAAGTGTCCACCTGGCTAACTAAAGCCATGCCAAATGTTGCTGGACTAGAGAGGTTCAACCTGCATACCTTTTGAATTCCTAAATGAGGTGCGCTTTTCTGAATTAGAATGTTGATTGCTGTGAATTTAATTTCACTATTTTTTTAGCGCAGATACCAATCTGGTAAATGTGTTAACTTTCCCATAATCCTGCCCATCTTTGTGTGCTGTTAGTATCTTCAGTGTTGGACTGCCACTTGGGAAGTTTTTACAAGACTGGGATTGCCACCTTTCCCAACTGCAGTACATGCTTGCATAGGAACTAGTGCTGCCGCCACACCCCTGGCTCGAAATAGTTTCCATCGTATACAGGATTTACAGTTTGTTTCAAAGGCTCTCAGCACCCACAGATATGGATGACGCAGTTACAGAATTTTGACTTGAAATAGATGTTATTAAACTTCATGGGAGCTCTATCATTGTAAATATCAGAAGAAAAACACTTAAAAGAGACCAAGTCTTGTAGTGTCCTGGAGATCAATGTATATTGTTTACCTTTCTTTCTCAAAGGGGGAAGAGTATTATTGTTACATAAATGATATCAGGGCTTTGTTGCCACCTATTACAAATTGAAACAGCAATATTGATCCATAATAATGTGCCTCTGGCACATTTGCGAAGGACAAAAATTAGAGCTTTATTTTCTATTAATGATTTTATAAGGGAAATATGCCATTATATTAAAGGACAGATATTAATACTCATTTATACAAAACTTTCAACTAAATTAAAAAGAAGCTACTATTTTTTTCTTGGGGGGGTGAGGAAGAGGAGGAGAATTTGTCAGATCTGCCTGTTATAGATAGGTTTGGCTTTAGTGATTGCTTTATTGAGATGGAAGATACTCTAAGACAGTCAGTCTAGAATTTTTATTTATTTAGTCATATGAAAGATAAACTGTCAACTGAAGCAGCTTGTTATGTTGCGTTTGGACAGGCAGTGAGCGTGACTGTCAAATGAAAGTACAGTTCACCTGCAGGAAGCAACTTCATTGCACTATAACTTTGATGCTATATCTGATGGGATAACTGCTACTCTTTTGTTGTATTAAAGTGTAGATTATTGTCCTATGGGAAGTTCTAAGTAGCAGTACATTGAACTATATTAAGTCCATGCTTTTTCAGTGGGCCTTAACTATGAGATTTCAAGATTGTTAAACTGAGCAGCCAAAATGTGTAAACTTTTAGAAATAAATTATTGAGCACACATCGGTGTTTAAAATAATGTTTATCTTGACAAATTAATGGAGAGTGAGGACATGCTGAATTAGAGTTGTCACATTAGCCTTCAACCCAATTGTATCAAAGCAGTGTTAATATTTCATGGGGTAATAGTATTTCACCAGTGTTGGCTGCAATTAAAGGTGTAGATGCAGTGAGTAAGCTGTGCTACTTTACAGCCAGTTTGTACCCAGTTTATGTAAACTGGTGTCACATAAAAAGCTGTATGTAGGTCTGCAGGGATTAAATTTATATTCCTCTAGGCCAGCCATGAGCCCTGCTGGCGAAGAAACCAGGTGTACTTTATCAGACGGCCTTCATCAGACGCAACTCCCTATGCTTGCTAGCTGAGAACTGCAGATGGGATAAATAACATAACCTTGGTTCTCAGCCCTGTGAGAATGTCATTGGGCCAACTTGCACACACTCGGTAAACAGCTAGGCTGCGTCTAGACTGGCAAGTTTTTCTGCAAAAGCAGCTGCTTTTGCGGAAAAACTTGCCAGCTGTCTACACTGGCCGCTTGAATTTCCGCAATTACACTGGCGATCTCATGTAAGATTGTCAGTGTTCTTGCGGAAATGCTATGCTGCTCCCGTTCGGGCAAAAGCCCTCTTGCGCAAATGCTTTTGCGCAAGAGGGCCAGTGTAGACAACGCGGTATTGTTTTGCGCAAAAAAGCCCCGATTTAAAAAATGGCGATCAGGGCTTTCTTGCGCAAAACCGTGTCTAGATTGGCACGGATGCTTTTCTGCAAAAAGTGCTTTTGTGGAAAAGTGTCCGTGCCAATCTAGACGCTCTTTTCCGCAAATGCTTTTAACGGAAAAACGTTTCAATTAAAAGCATTTGTGGAAAATCATGTCAGTCTAGACGTAGCCCTAAAGTATAAGATCACTGGGAGACCTTCCCCTCTGGGAGTCTCACCAGGGACATAGATCTCAAAGGGTGCCCTGGATCCCCCCCAGCTGGAGCCAAGTCCACTGCAGCCTGGTGTGAGGTGACCGGAACAGAACTCTCTGCAGACTGAAGGGACGTAAGCATTTCCAAGTGCCTGTTACTCTTATTCATTGCTCTGCCTATTCTTATTGGCATATTACTTTGCAGTAGCTGTGTAACCATCTGGCAGTATTAAGCCTGTAATAGTAATGACGTAGTGAGATTAATAAAAGCAACTATCCCTAATCTTGAAGCAAATCCACCACCCTGTTGAGCCCTGCTCCTGTGAGTTGACACCTGGCATGGAACTCTCTCTCTGTCTGATTCTTCTCACATGAAAATCAATTGTAAAACTCCTTTTGACTTCAGTGGGATAGGTAGGATCAAGCCGTCAGATGGCAAACTCTAGGTACTCTGTCACTTAGACATATCAAGGGATGGTTTCAAGTTTCCATGTGCCAGCTGACAACTGGAATTTTCTTCCTTTTCTGGGCTTGTATCAACCATAGCATAAATTTAATGGGGGGAGGGAGGGAAGAGTTCGCTGAATTTCTTTCTAGTTGCTTTTCGTAGAATATTACATTACTCTGACATTATAATTGCTTTAGCTCTGTATTGAAAATGTTTCGTTTCCTTTAGACATTTAAAAATTACTTTAATTAGAGACATGAAAAAATTACAAATGCAAAAAACTTGAAATCACGATTTTCAAATATATAAAGGTCTAATTTTGTGGGGAGAGGGAAGGGGAAATCTCGCTTTTCATTAACCCCCAAGACTATTTTGAGTGAAAAATGTCAAACTAAAATTTTATCACACCAGACATGTGCAAAACTTTGCAAGTTTTCAGCATGAGATTGGTTTGCTTCTCTCAGGGCTGTGAAAAATTTCACAACCTGTGTGTTATAATTTAGTCTATTATACTTTCTTGATAAATTTCAAGCCTTGGTTTAGCTGCTGCTAGGTTGACAGACAACTTCTATTCGTCATCTCGCTACCACCTCTCAGAGAGGTGGGTTGACTACAGTGATGTTTGAACCCCTTTTAGTGCAATAGTGTCTTCCCTACAGTGCATTGCTACAGCACTTCTGGTGTACTTGATGAAGTCTTAACAACATCCGTCACAGCCTTGTTTCATCATAACAGCATTGTGGAATGGTGAAGTGATAATTCATACAATGCTGAGGCAATAAAAATGTTACCAAGCGCAATTATTGTATATTTCATGCACAGGAGATAACTTTTAAATTTTACTATTTTGGACACTAACTGATTTTTCCACTATCTTAGGCTTCCTAAATAGGAAAAGACAATTAATTGGGAAAAGGGATGGGTGTGTGGATTTCAACTTCCCCTCCCCTCTATAGTGACAAATGTGGGACTCGCCTACATGTAAGCAGTGGGAGGTGGAACAGACACTCTGCAAGCAAAAAAAATCTGCTACCATTGCAAGCACACATAGCGCCCCTTCCAGGGCTTTCTCAAACTGGCAGGGAAGGCTGGTAGCCAACTGCCTCCCAATGGCAGCCCAGCAAGCATGCTGCTGATGCAGGGCCTGGAATGGGGTGGGAAGAAGTCATGTGAGTGCTTTTAAAGTCTGTACCCAGGTGATCTTTTCCCACCTGTCTGCAAAGCACTAATAAATACAGCTTAAGTCAGTCTGTAGCCAAGTGGTAAAATCTTGAGCAAACCGACGGAACAAAGAAGATAACAATCAGTGAGAACCCTTTTCATGAAAAGCATTCCAGTTACACGTCTATGCCAAGAGGAGAACTTTAATGAGTGGGTTAATCAAGTGTTTCTTCTGCGGTCAGGGCTCCTATACGCTGCTATGAAACAGCCATATAATTAGGGATGTAATCTGCTTTCTACCCAGGTATTGTATAGATCGGTAGGTGCCACATGTTTGAATAAAACAGATCATTTTCTCGACATCTGTCAGCTCTTCAGCTACTCCCCTTGCAATCTGGCTTTTCTTCCTATTTGTGGTCTCTCTGCAAGTGTGAGGTCAGTGGATTTCCTTTACCAGCTTCCCTGAGAAAGAGAGAGCAGGAGGTGGGGTAGATGGAGATGTTTCACAATTCAGGCCAGCGAGGTTAGTGACATAATTCAGGACTTATGTCTTTACTAGTGCTCTTGGCGGTAAGGAGATTGCTAGAGCACTGTCGTGCAGGAGCTTGTGATAAGGGCAGGTTGGCTAGCGGGTCTATTAAGGTGTGCCGAGTCTTTTGCAACTTTTGAGCTTTGAGTGTGCATCAGAAGAAGTCTCCTGTCACATGGAAATCTTAGGGTTGGAAAGAGTGAAGCTCTGGAAGGGCACAGGGACAGCAGCTAACAGCTGACCTACTGAAATCCTCAAAACAGAGCTCCCACACATTTTCATAGACTCACGAGTTTAAGGTCAGATCTCATCCAACCTGAATCACACAGACCATAGAAGTTCATCCCATTCCCCCCTCCCCCTTATTGAGCCCAATAACTTATGTTTAATTAAAGTATATTTGTCTTCCAGACAGGCATCCTTTCTAGGTTTGGAGACATCAAAAGATGGGGGCTCCAATATTTCCCTTGTTTCCCTCTACCCCTATGGCTAATCCCCTTCATGGTTACGATATTGTTCCTTATTTTTGTAGCCTGGCTCATTTCCAGTCATTGGTTCTTGTTCTGATTTTCTCCACAAGATTAGAGAGGCCTTTAGTACCTGGTATTTTCTCCCTGGAGGCGGGACTTAGACACTGTAATCAAGCCACCTCTTGTTCTTCTTTTTGATAAACTAAACAGAGCCAGTTCCTTACTTTTAGGTATATTTTCCAGTCCTCAAATCACCTTTTGGCTTTTTTTAGTACTGCTTTGCTATGCACACCTGAGCTGTGCAGAAGGAGTACGCTGCAAAACCGATCATGATGAGCGCCTAAGCATTTCACTTAATTAACTTGGTGGTATCTCAGCTGCTAGGATGGATGTATTTTGTATTTGAACGCACTGCGCATTAGTCATAGTTTCACTTTGTGCGGCACTTTTAGATTTTTTTTCTGTAAAACTGAATACCATCAAATAATTTTGTGATCAGGTAGCATTGCCATGTTAATTAAAATGCAGCTGTCACAGAAATCAGGATCTTGCTTATGGAATTGATATAGAATGTGCCTCGCTGGACAGGGCCTTGTTTCTAGCGCTATAAGCCTTTTCCTAGCCATTTTCCAACTGACTGTGTTTTGTGTGTGCCATAAAGGCGACCAGGGGCAGGTGCATTCTTTTTTTCTTTACTGTTTTTTCTGTATGAAGCAAAATGATCCATTAAGCCACCCCAGCACCTGAAAGTACTGAGTGAGGCTAAACATAGCAATGATTTCAGACCCTGTGCTGTAAAAGAAGGTACTAAAGCGAGACACCAAATTGGATGCAATAATTGTTTTATTATTTGTGTTAACATCTGAGCCACCTTTAAACTTTGATTTTTCTCTGGGTGCTGGTAGCAGTAAATTGCTGTAAAGAGATGCAGAATCGTTATGAATCCATTTCTTTCCATGTGGGATACAAGAGAGAAACTAAAGCCAATCTTTTATTTGGCTAAGTTTAATGCACATTTTGGACCCCTTTAACTACAGATCAGAAAAATTATATAAATCAGGCATGTTATAAGAGGGACTAGAACAGCAACTGCAGGTCAGTGCCCTGACCAATGAAGGGCTGCTTCTGAAGGAATGAGGCATGTTTTGCTTGCCTATGATTTTGCTAAATTATTTTTAGATTCCAAGTTAGCTATTGCTCAGAGAGGAGATGAGGAACTAGTAATCTCCTCAAGATGATTTAACTGAAAATCATTAGTCCCAGAATGCTGAAGGAAGAAGCAGATTTAAGTGTGTAAACAGAAATGAGAGCAAGATAAAGGGGGAAAATTTGCAATTAATATTTTTTCACAAGTCTCCTCTTTCCTTTGAGAGTTTTGAATAATGTCAAACAAGGTTTCTCTAAATTTCCTTCATCTTCTCTCTAATGATAGCCTGTTAATTAACTTAGTAATTTATAAACATTGTGAAATCACCATCTTTGTACTTTCTTCCGATTTGTGTGGACATGAGAAAATTAATTATGGACACCACCTTTAGAAATGTAATTAATGTTTCACTCTTAGATGCCTGCTGATATTTGTGCATTTGCTTTCTGTTTGCAACTGGCCTTTTTAAAAATTCCCCTTTTCCCAAAGCTTATATTCTGGGGCTCAGATTTCATTGGTATAGAACAGAAAAGTAGCAAATGATTCCAGAGAGCAGCCAATGAAAGGGGCTTTTATTAGGCACTGTGAGCTAGATTAACTTCACCCCTTCCATTGTTTCCTCCATTGTCTTCCTCCCTCACTGGAAGGGGGAAACACTGCAGCATCTGCCCTCTTGGACAGTATTTTTGCTCTTATCTTGCTGGTTGGGATGAGGGAGATTTCAGTTAAATTCCTCTCTTTGCCTGTTGAAAAGGGACTGGAACATGGATCTCTACTCACTTAGCTATGGGATATTCTGATGTGGGTCTCTGTCTCCCCTGTTAAAGCATTCTGTTTTGTGTAGATACTTAAATATGCTGTGGGTCAGAGAGTGGGTGAGAAGGACTCTATAGTCCTGAGGAGTATCCTAACCACTGGGCTAAAGATTATATGTGAAGATACTTTATTCTCCTCCATCTTCCTCTTCCCTGGCTATTTAATGTAGTGATGAAGTGTGCTGAAAGCGTACCTTGAGGAAGCAGTGTGCATGCCCAGATGCAAAATCTTAGGCACCATGGGGACTTTTACAGTGCAAATGAAACCCATTACAGAAAGGATGTAGGTGCATTGGAGAGAGTCCAGCAGAGGGCACCCAAAATGATGAGGGGGCTGGAGCACATGACTTATGAGGAGAGGCTGAGAGATTTGGGCTTATTTAGTCTAGAGAAGAGAAGAGTGAGGGGGGAATTGATGGCAGCCTTCAACTACCCAAAGAGGCTGTTCTCAGTGCTGACAAATGGCAGAACAAGGAGCAATGGTCTCAAGTTGAAGTGGGGGAGGTCTAGGTTGGATATTAGGAAAAACGCTTTCACTGGGGCTACATCTACACTACGAGTTTTCGCAGCAGAAAATATGCTAATGAGAGACTCATTAGCATAAGTTGTGATTCATTTGCATATTTTCTGCCCATCCATTTTTGCGCTAGGGGTTTTTGCGCAAAAACAAGTAGTGTAGATGTTTCCTTTCTGCGCAAAAACCCTGTTTTGCGCAAGATCCTTATGCCTCAAAAAAGGACGTATACCGATCTTATGCAAAACAAAACGTCTGCAAAAACCCATAGAGCAAACATGGATCGGCAGAAAATACGGAAATGAGATCACAACTTATGCTAATGAGTCTTTCATTAGCATATTTTCTGCCGTAAAAACTCATAGTGTAGATGTAGCCTACGAGGGTGAGGAAGCACTGGAATAGGTTATCTAGGGAGGTGGTGGTGGAGTCTCCACCCCTACAGGTTAAGTCCCGGTTTGACAAAGCCCTGGCTGGGATGATTGAGTTGGGGTTGGTCCTGCTTTGGGCAGGGGGGTTGGACTCAATGACCTCTTGAGGTCTCTTCCAGCCCTAGGATTCTATGAAATGTAGGTGCAGAGTGAATACAGATGTCTTCAGGGCTAGGGGATAGCCGGGTGAGGCTGTTCTGTTAGGCAGTGGTGCCTAAATCTAGGATTTATCACCTAAGACCCTTTGTGGATCTGGGCCTCAATGTATATGAGAAACAACGGCACACACAATTATGGACTGCCCCTCTCCATTTTATACTAAGGCTTGCTCTGTTGGTGTGACTGAAACCTCCTGGTCTTAGTGTGAGGAGGTCATGCTGGGGAGATTATACCAGGATCGACATTGCACTTCCTGGATAATTAGTGATGCCATTACAGACTCGGTGTATTTGCATCTGCAGATGCCATTCTCTGTCCAGCAATCTATTAGAACTTCCCCAAACTAGGGATCCCTAGTTCAGTTCAGTGGTTCAGCAGTTTTGCTTAACCTTGGTATCAATAAGATCAAGTGTTATTGGGGAAGTGTCCGTTTATGGGATCAGAATAGCTATGGCGTCTTTATAGTTTTGCCTCCCTAAAGCTTCCAAGGTGAGGGCTAAACAGATCTGGCCTGCTCTATGGAGACAGGAATCAGGTTTTTCTTGCTAATCATTCCTTTCTGAGTCCCACATTCTACTGGTGAAGGCTTTGCCTTTCTGATTAGTCAAAAGGATTTGCAGAAACATGAGGAGGACTCTACACTGGTCACTAAGCAGATCCAAGGGAAATACGTTTTAAGTAGAGACCAGTAAAAGGGATGAAGCTATGTTAGTAGAAATGCTCCAAAACAGAAGCATCTGATTGGCTGCTATCCTCACTAATCTGCATATGAGATTACCTCTATGTTGTGCACTAGTAATTCTTGAGAAAATTCTCCCTATTTAGTGAAAGGCTTGAATAAGAGAATAGTGACTGGGTTCTCAGGAGTTTTCTCTGTATTAAAAATGTTGTGCCACTTTCAGTAACAGTTTCTTTTGAGAAGCTTAGTTGCGCTAGTAACTCAGTACATTGCATATCTAGGCTTGGAAGAATTAGAAATTTACTGGCAAACATCAGCAAACATCGATTTCACCATGCCTGCAAAACCGTAAAAAATATTTCCACCAATAACCATCAATATTTACAATAAGGCAATAAGAAAAAATGCTTCTTGAATGTACAGGCTTTGGTTTGAGGATATTTACTTTGTATATTTTGATATTTGAGGCTGACCATTTGCTTTTTCACAGTTATAAAGCTTTTAATTTTTGAATCTCAAAATACACTCTCATTAAATAATTGTATGATCCCTCCCCCAGTAATCTCCCACAACAGTGCACATTTAAATGGGGGAGGGGAGGAAGAATTCAAAATAAATGTAACAATGAAATTCTGCCAAACCTGTACATAACACAAAAATGTTATGGCCGGATCAGATTGTGTCCGGAAATGGATGACGGGAGGGATCACTTAATGATCCCCTGTTCTGTTCACTCCCTCTCGGGTTTCTGGCATTGGCCACTGTTGGCAGACAGGACACGGGGCTAGACAGACCTTTGGACTGACTCAGTATGGCTGTTTTTATGTATATTCTTATCACCTGTCCTGTGGAAAACTCATCCAAGAGAGGTGGGGAACATGGAAGAGGAGTGGAGGCAGGTTGGTTGGCCCTGGAATAAGATGGTTTATGGGCCTTGTCTGCAAATTCACACTGACTCCAAGGAATCTGCAGGAGGCACACGATGGATTTGGTTCTCTGCAGTGACTCTGATTCCTCCCTCTCCTCTGCCCTCCATTCTGCCTCTGGTACAGCACAGCTCTGTTGCGTCCTGTTCATATCTAGGAGGTAGCTGCCCTTGGGACCACCAGGCTTGTGTTTCATCCTTCTGGCACCACCCTGGTCAGTTCACTTCTGAACTGGATCTCTCACAGCTGGGTCAGGGCCCCAGAATAGACAGTAATCTGGTTGCCAGCCCCCAGCTGTCTCCTATGTAGTATGGCGGAGTTCAATAGCCACAGTCGCCTGGCATTGATAGTCTGGGGGTAATTACACAGCTGTTACTAAAATCTTGCAAGTAGCTATGTGCCAGTCTTTGTGTTTAATGTCTGGAGTTACTGTTCAGGAAGAAAGCATTCAAATGAAATGTTAAATAACTAGATGATGCCAAGAAGGTAGGCACTATATAAACAAGAGCATTGCAATGCAATCTGTATATGCAAGTAAGTTAAAAGCCATCGAACAATAGATCTCAGTGGTTACTATAAAAGCATGAATTTTCCCATCCAACTGGAATCAAATACACTGAGCGGGGGGGGGGGGGTAAAGATTTCAGCTGTCACTTGGATTGCCTTGCTGCAGTCCAAATCCAAGGCAAATGTATTACCAGACGAAAAGGCTTGCTTCAATTTGAAAGGCTTAGATTACCTGAAATTTACTATGCCTCCATTTAAACAGTTTGAAAGAGAGGAAAGCTGATCAGACTGATTTTCTGTATTCAAGATAGTGTTACAGTGACTTGTTCATTTCCCCAAATGCTTAACCACTGTTTTTTCTCCCCCAAAATGTTGAAATAATAGTACTATGGATTAGCAACTGTAGTACCTTTCATCTCTTGTCTCCTTCCATTGTTGGGTGGCAGTGAAGTAGTTCGTATCTAAAAACAAAGAAATGTTACATGTTGATTTTCTGATATAACACTTGCAATCTGTATAATTCTGAGGCTGAGTTGAGAATGTCTATAGTTGGCCATTTACCAAGTAGTGTACAAAAAATACATTCACTTTTATATAGACTTTCACCTGATTATCTTAAAGTATGTATACAAATTTAATTAAATCTCACATATTCCCCCTGTCGGATAAGAATTTTTATACCCATTTGACAGCGGAGGAAGTAAAGACGCAGAAAGATGGTGATACGTCCAACTCCACGAAGGGATCTACAACACAGTCCAGGAGCTGTGATATCAGCTCCCTTGCTCTAAATGAGTAGACAGTGCTTCCTCCTGTTTTCATTGAACGCTTTATGTCAAGAAACTATTTATGGAGGGAGGCTGTGCTAAGGCTTTTATAAAATAAGAAGGGTGTCCATAAAAAAAATAAAAATAAGGTGGAGATGTGCAGAGGCAGCTGGGGATTGCTTAAGCATCTTTGAAAATCACAATCAATACATGTACCGCCAACCTTTATAGGATGTATGGCTGGGACTGGGTGTCACACATGGTGTTTGTGAGTGCTTAAACCACTGTCCTTTGAGTTTAATAACCCACATGAGTGGAAAGTACATGGTACCATTCCTCATTCACCCATAGTTATTGTTCATGTAGCACTTATCTTGGGTACGCTTGGCAAGATTTATTTAGGGAACTTTGCAACCTCAAAAATTGTACCCCCAAGAGTTCTGAAAACAAAACAAGAAATGCATTTTCCTCCAATGCCCCCAATTCTGTTTGTCATTATTGTGCTTATTGAACAGGTTAGTCTTTACACGTAGAGTAATAACGAGAAATCTCCCAAGTAACTAAGTTACAGAGTACGCATTCATGTAGAAACAGTCACCACGTTTGCCATCTTATTGTGTAACTGGGTGCCTCTCTGGCAGATTGGATTAGGATAGCAGTGAGTATGTTACACAGCGCTGCATTTAATTGCCTCCCTTTCTCTCCAGTACAAAACATAATTGTGTCCTTGGCCACCGACACTTTCGGAAGGACACATCCAACTTCATCTATCTCTGCTTTGAACCATTGAGCCATTGAAGCAGGGACACATTCACAGGAGAAAACCATCCGCATCTGCAGCTCAGTACTTAAAAAAACAGTCCATCCCTATTTTCTGGTACAAAGTAAGAGGTCCCCAATGACACGTGGAAAGAAAATAAGCAAGGTGTTGTCATACAAGGGAATAATTTCCTATTGCTGGCCATCTGTTATTGAACTGCAGCCAGACTCCTACAGGTTGATTGTGCTGTGCTTCATGCGGGAAGGTACGGGCTAAATGTGACCTGCAGAGGCATAGCGAGGCTCTCAAATCTGCGCTGCCTGTTCAAAAGCCCAACGGAAGGCGGAAAGACATTGGAGTGTGTCTGTTTATGAAAAATTCCTGATTTATCCTCTAAACCAAAGGCCTGTGGAGCAGATGTGGCCCACCAAGCCACCGGCTCTGGCCCACGGACGCTTGCGGGGTGCACCAGGCAGGCTCCCCACTTGCCTCGCCCCTCCCGCTTGCTGCTCAGAAATGCAGCTGTGGGGTGGTTTTTCTTTAAAAACTGTGAGTCTGAGGGGGGGAAGCTTTAGGAACTACTCCTGCCCCCAGCACAATCCCACTGGCCGGCTTCTGGCCATAAACTGGCCAATGGGAGCTGCCTATTTCAATAACAGGCAGCTATGACGCACAAGGGACTTCAGAGCTCATGGTTGCAGCCTGTGCAGTGGCAGGGTAGGCAGGGAGGCTGATTCTGGAACCACTGCTGGCTGGTAAGTAGCCTGGCAGAGCCTACCTCTGGTACCCTAACTCCTCCCTTCTCCAACTCTCTTCCCCCCACTCCACATACCCAAATCTTCTGCCCCCTCCTGTACCCATATTCCCTCCCAGGTCCAGCACTCCATTCCCCTGCCCCAGATCAGTCCCCTCCTGTCCTAGCTCACAACCCAAATCCCTGCAACCCCTCCTGTATCCCATTTCCCTGCCCTAGGTCACAATCCAACCCCCTGCACTCCACTTCAGTGCCCCAGGTCACAACTGCCTCCTTCACTCAAACTCCCTCCCTTACCCCAAGTTCCTTTCTGCACCCAATCTCCATCCCAGACTCCTCACCTCCTCCATTAATGTCATGGAAGAGTGTGGCCCTCAATCACTTTCCAAATTCTTGGATTGCTCTGCCCCCACTCCCATAAAAAATTATTGCCCACCCCTGCTCTAAACAGAGACTTACAAAGCTGGAGTAACTTACCTGTGAAGTGAATTTGATGCTCTCCATCCATGGTTACATCATGAGACCATTTCACTTTTGCATCAGCTGGCACTCTTGTTGGTAGTCTCAGCAGAAAAGTCAAGGCCTAAAATGCACTGACTACTCGTATGCTCATCTATGAGACAGTCTTGGAGGTACCATGGCTGGTCAATATACATTTACACTGCAACTAGTTCTGCTGCATCTCTTCTGTGGAGAACAAGAAAAATTCTGATTCTATTTTGAGTGCCTACTCATGTCCATTCCACATCAGGTGTGCGTGCCCACCACAAACACCACTTCTGGAAGCTTTTCCCTCATCGGTATCCCTAAGGGATCCGGCTTTGCTACCCGCTGGAGTGGCAGTTGCATGGGGCAGTATAAGGGACACGGCCAGTTCCTTCCACCTTCAGTTCCTTCTTGCCAGAAACTCCGAGAGAGGAGAAAGAAGGTGGGTCATGGAATTAACATGTGAAACCTATCATGAAGAACAGCAGTAACAGATCAGGTCTGAGTGCTTGCTCATGTCCATTCCATGGTAGGTGACTCCGAGCAGTGCTGGTGGCGGCAGATAGGAGTTCACGGCTCCGTAGAGTGTAATACATGTTTGCTGAACCCTGCATTGTCTGTGGCCTGCTGAATTCTGGCATAATGAGACATGAACATATGGGCTACGTCTACACTGGCACGATTTTCCGGAAATGCTTTTAACGGAAAAGTTTTCTGTTAAAAGCATTTTCGGAAAAGTGCATCTAGATTGGCAGGACGCTTTTCCACAAAAGCACTTTTTGAGGAAAAGCGTCCGTGGCCAATCTAGACGTGCTTTTCCACAAAAAAGCCCCGATTGCCCTTTTGCGCAAAAGTTTTGCGGAAAAAGACTTTTGCCTGAACGGGAGCAGTGTAGTATTTCCGCAAAAGCACTGACAATCTTACATGAGATCGTCAGTGCTTTTGGGGAAATTCAAGCAGCCAGCGTAGACAGCTGGCAAGTTTTTCTGCAAAAGCAGATGATTTTGCTGAAAAACTTGCAAGTCTAGACACAGCCATGGACAGAGGACCACGTTGCAGCTCTACAGATGTCTTGTGTCACAATCCCCATGCTTTATGAAAAATGACTTATGAATATGCATAACTCAAAGATGCTTTATGCAAAACAGGTCATGTGACATATCATTTTTAAAGTTACAGTTTGCTGAATCAGTATATCATATTTTTGTTCATCTATCATTCTTGTATGTGCAGATAGAAATATGAAGTGTGAATCTGCTTTTAATAGTAAATGTGCTTATGAGGGCTATTGGCAATACTTTAGAAACTTAATGGCTCAGTACTTATATCAATGACCCATTAATGGTTTTATTTTTCCTCTAAGCCTAAACTGTGGATGGTTCTAAAAAGACATGTGACCATGCTGATTGGTGCTGGAATCCATCTTGAATCAGGTACTTTTCCATGGGGATGGGAAGACTGAACAAAGGGTTCTTACCCTGTGGGAAAGTCTACTTAAGAGATGAAAACCAATCAGATCTTTGTTGTCAACTGGCTTTTGAAATGGCTTCCCCATCCTAAGCAGACACACTTAAAGAGACCTGTAAACAAATAACTGTAGTGAAAGGGTGAAGACAAAGCTGGGCAAAAAAAGATCAGCTATGAGTAAATCTAGACACTCTGGTGTCTGAGGTACTTGTTAATTCCTCTTGACGCCATAACCAGGCCAAATGAGAGGACTGCAAACTGGCAATTGGCCAAAGCCACAGTAAAAAGGAGAAAGCATCAGAGCCCCACAACACTTACTACATTAAATTATGCATCTTTCAGGTCGAGGGCAGCATACCAGTCTCCCGGCGCTCAGGAGGGGATAATGGAAGCCAGGGAGACCACGCAAAACTTGAAATTCATTAGGTCTATGTTGAGATCTAGGATGGGATAGGGACTACTTTTGGTATTTGGGATAAAAAATGACCAAGAATAGAAACCAGTATTCCGGTATGGAGATGAGACCTTCTCTACCACCCTCAGCTACAAGAGCCCCTGACCCTGTGGTCAAGATGTGTTTGTGAGAAGGGTCCCTGGAAAGGGACAAGAGGTGGGAGTGTGTTTGTGTGGGAGGGGGCATTTGAAACAAATTGGAGGGGGTAGCTATGTGCTACCATACCGAGGACCCAGAGAGTTATTCAGCACCGATGCATGTGGTGAGCAGCAGAATGGACATCAGCAACCCAACTTGAAGAACGCCATTTCTGGAGTCGGCCAATTGTAAAGGAATAACAAATCCTGAGCGTGGGGGAAGCAAATATGTTAATGTCTGGACCAAATTTAAAACGCAGCACAACTGGTGCAAAAGAGAGAACGTTAAGAAACCTTTGCCTCCCCTAAGCCCTCGCCATGTTCTTAAGCGTTGAATTTCATGAAAAGCCCAGTTTCAGGCATATTCAGATCAACAGGAGCCCTTCTAAAATATATTTCTGAAGATTCACACTAGAATTAGCAGCAGTGAGTGGCCTTGAGGGGAGGATTCTATCCAGACTCTTCCCTACCATGTAGTCAATTTACTTGAGTTCTGTGCAGCAAAGAGCATTTCACTCATAAACATGTTTTCTCTTCCCTGCTGCAGAGTGCAAATACTATTTTGACATCTATCATGTTTGCAACATATTTATACACAGAGCAACGTTCACCTTTTTAAAGAGCTAAGGGAGTTACAAATGCACATCCACCGGAGAACATACCCAAGCAATTGCAACCCTTTTTCCAATGTAAGTGAAGCAATCTTAATATTCTTCTGACTTACAGATTGGTTCTTTAAGCACTGCTGTTTCATTGTAAGAGTAGCGTGAATCACGCAGGTAGAAAAGACAATGTTCACCCCGCTCAGAAATTCCACATAATACCCATTTCACTTTTTAAATTAGGTTTGGGCAAATTTAAATACAAAACGGGTTGAAGTTCTGATCATATTGGCCTTGAAGGCTGGGGCTTTGGTGTTCAATTTGGCTGGACGGCTAATTCTTCATAATGTACCGCAGGCTATCTCTTTTCTATTCAAATCGAAGAACATGAACTAGTGCTTTCTCATTCTGTCTGAGATGAATGGGAAAAAACCGAAGGCAGACTGATATTTGGTTATATTTGATTCCTATCAGTGTATCTGTAGTGCAATAACTGAATAAACTCAAATATTTGTGCTGCCACTCAGGCATGCCAGCTCAAAACGTGGGTAGCTTCTCAGATTTCATTTCCTGATGTATTGAATGAAGAATATAAACTCTGAGCAGAGTGCAGTCCAGGTTATGGCTGTTCCGAATTTCCATTCGCTAACACAATTGCTCAGGCAAGCAAAAAACTGCTGATGGTCTGAGTGACCTTGCAATTAAAACAAACCACCTGCACTGCTGCACACTTGCTAATAGCCTCTCATTAAATGGCCCAGAACCCTTGCCCTTCAGGTAACTGGCACATGCGACATACTTTTACTTAGGTGTTACATAGGCCAGCATTTTCAAAGCTGGACATCTAAATCCACATTTAACTTCCCAGATAATGTCCTGATTTTTAGAAATCCTTAGCAACTCCCTCTTGTAAGTAAATGCCCAAGTCATTGTGAAAAACCTTCCAAAACACCATTATTCTATTGCATACACTCTAATCAGAGACCTGATATAGAATTCCCACTGGTCACTCAACAACTCTTTTTCTACCACTTCACCACTGGTTAGGAGAGGAAGTGAAGGATATAAATTATATCAGAAACTGAGGGAGAGTTAAGTAGGTAAGAACAAGTGTCTAAATTGGAATCGAGCCAGGACACTCAGCAAATCCTTTACTCCGGCTAAATATACCATGGGATTTTTAATGATTACAAATGCTCAGGACTTGGGTTTAATATCCTACCAGAAGCTCAATGCCCTGTAACACTAGGCTGTTTCATGCTTGATTTGATCATGATATGAAGGGCAAGGGCCTGGTCTGCATTGATTTATGAATACTGCATAGGAGTGGGCTATAGGAAATGTTTATGGCTATCCTGGAGTATTTATTGTATGTAGATGGGGGTTTAGTTTAATAGAAAGCTGTTAGCAGGAAGGAAACAGATCCAGATAGAACACATTCCGGTAAACAGACTCAGAGGCTAAGAACCCTACCTGCGCTATTCGCTGTGCAGATGCGAATTCCATGTTTTGGCCAAAGTCACACTGCTGTTCTGCCAGTGCTGGGAACGAACATATCGCAAGGAAACAGCATTTCAAAGGTCACGCTGCAGATGGAGGAGGGTGCATTTGGAGAGATCAGTGGAGTGGAAGGTGCAGTTAGTTCTTGTAACTACGACAACTGACTCAGAAGACTGTTGCCCACTTGCGATAGGTGCATGTTCAAGTAGGACCGGAGTGGTATGGAAGTCCAGACAACCTCAAGTGTTGGGGGACATGGGGATTGGCTTCTAATTCAGTCTCACTGCATGTACCTCCTTGGTCTAAGGACCTTGTCACAGGCTGGCAGGCCCTATGGGAGAGCTGGGCTCAGCTTTCCCTGTAATGTAGCAGGTAACTCTCTCACTCCCCCCAGCTGATCCTGAGGTGGAGATTTTAATTACAATTAGAGATCCCAGCTGCACAAGGATCAGGGCAGACTACGCAGCAAAGAGAATTCAGTTGGGGGAGAGGGGAAGACTTATAAGGGAAGTCTCCCTGAAGGGGACTTGATAAAGGTAGGCTGAGAGAACCATGAGGATTAGGCAGAGTAGAGGTGGCTGAGCTAGGACCCATGAAAGCAGGGAAGGCCCTGTGAGAAACTTCCAGAGCCCTTGGTGAGGGAGGCAGTGAGGAAACCTGCCAGGAAGAAGGGCCCCCAGGAAGAAGCCCTGGGAGGGAGTGCTCAGCCTCTGGAGAGTGAAGAAGGACCATGCAGTCCCTGGGAATAGGGTTATGGAACAAGAAACAATGTAGCCTGAGAGGGTAGAAGGCTCCTCTGTTTAGTTGCCCTTTTGTTACCCTGCAAAGGGCCAGGTTTGGGCAGGGAGATGGAAGAGGTCGTGAAAGACAGGCTGCTTCAGGGCAAGAGACGTGGTTGACATGGTGAGATGAAGACCCTCACAACACTGCTCCAGGGGTGAGTGCAGCGACTTACAGCCCCGCTATGTATTTTCACATACTCCTGACATTTTAGTGAAATTAGAGGTCGGGTTAACATAAGATAGAAATATTGATGGAGGCCAGGGCGTAGAAAAGTTCTTAGTGCCTAGAACCAGGCCTTGTCCCTGGCTGAGCCCTCTGGGTGATAGACAACAGTGTTTCTCAACTTTTTTTTACAAAGTACCCTTAAAAAAAAAAAAAGTACCCCCAATACCTACAGTTTTCAGACACACCATTTTTTTTTTCTACCGTTGCAACACATTTGTTTAAACAATTTGATTGTTGCCGGGCAGGCGATGAAATTTTTGGGTGTAAAAAGTACAAAAATCATAAAGTACTGTAAAACTGAAGACACAAATTCAGTTTTCTCCAAATTTCAGTTGTTGAAGTACCCCCCCCCCCCCCAGACTTCTCTCAAATACCTCGAAGGGTACTTGTACTGGTTGAGAAACACTGGTAAACAATATCTATGCTTGATACTTCTGCAAATGCATGTTGGTGACTGACACATTAGAAATATTCAGCCTGGTGGAAAAGTTTTTGGAGTTTATTTTCAATAGTGTCTGTGTTTGCAGGTCAAATATTGCTATATAGACACAGAATATTCCTGCTCACTGAATATTTTGGCATAGTTCTAGTTCTGAGATGCTTAGGCCAATGTTAACTCTTATAAGCAAATCTTGTTTTCTGTGGAGTGCTAGACTTCATTGTAAACCTCCCCTCCCTGGTCCTTAGCGAAGACCCTCCACCTGCACACACACCCAACTGGATTATTTCTGCATCCCATTTGCCTGTCTGATCATTTTGAACTTTCCCCGGCAGGCAAGTGGAAATGAATACACTAGCCTCGTTAGGTCAATTTGTGTCTGCTCGGGTAAATGGTCTGTTGAGTTTTCGGAAGACATCCTGCACTAGCCAGGAGCTTTCACCTCCATCGCTGAAAAATTATTGGTATTGCAAGAAAGGGAGCCACTGTGCTAATAAAGGGGCATCTTGGTTTTGTATTTGAAGCAACGTAGTTGCCGGTGGATATATTGCACAGTGGGATAAGAGTTTTAATTTGATCTGACTAGTGCTGTCAGGGACCTGACCTTGGATCCATTCAAAGTATGGAGCCTTCTCAGATATGCTGTTGAAATTGGCCCAGGAGTCTAAGGACAGAAATGGAAGTGTTGTGCGTCCCTTCCTGCCCTCAACTTGATGATTACTGTGATGGGGTGAAGCAACCCCTCATTGATGGGGGGTGCGGGGAGTCCCAGGAGGAGGGGCAACCTGGCGGAAACAGTGGCCGGGTGACCGCTGGGGCGAGTATCTGGGCCCTGCTCGGGGGATCGTACGGAGCTGAAGGGGACGCCGGCGCAGGCGCAGAAGACACAGGACGTGTCGGCCAGGAAGCGCCAGGCGATGATGTCACCTGCCGGTTTGGCGGGGTGTCATAAAACGTGCTGGCGTGATGAGGGGTGGGGAAAGAGCTGGCGGGGAAGCGGAAGGTGGGGGGATGCACCAGGAAGGAGCGTTGTTTCCCCCTTAGGCTCCAAAGGGCGGCAGGCACCCTAGGAAAGGGAAGAGGTAGGCCTGGATGTGGAAGTAGGAAGTGGCCCAGGGCGGGGTAGGGTAGCCCGCGGGCGGATGTGTTTAGGGGCAACTCCCCCTTCCGCTAGGCCAGGGAGAAAGCATCCCTGCCTTAGGGCCCTGGGCTGGGACCTGGGAGAGTGGGTGGGCCCGGGTCCCCTTACCCTGCTGTCTGTGGCCAAGTGTCGGGTACGTGGCAATGCTAACATGGGCGACAGTTGACTTCTATGGTGCGGACGGTGCCATGTATAGAAAAAGGGTGATAATGGTGACAGGGAACACACAATAAAAGGGGTAACTAGCAAAGACTCCAAGCTGGCCCCTCTACAATTACCTTTTGCAGTTGTTTAGGTTTCCATGGTATCAGACGGGTTGGTGACTCAAAACAACCATCTCAGTTCCTCTCATGACCCTAATTTGTTTTTAAAAATGTGTCGTTCTTACAAATGAATTCTCTGAAGTTGAATTCTCTGGCTTAGTTTGAAAAGGATCTTGAGGACGTGTAAAATTGTAAGTCATTTGTAACTAAGCAATATACCTCAGGAGAGTGGCTGAACTGTAGTTTCTCCTTATTTGTCAAAAATTAGTGCTGTCCTTAGAGCTGAACAAGGAATGGGAGAGACGTCTCGTAGCTCCTTCTGTGAATTCTGAGCCTTTTGATCTTGCCACATTCAGTCTTTTTTGTTTGCTTTCATACCAGCATTTGTGAGATTTGATAAATCAAGCAAGCTACAGGCTCAGGATTAGGCTCCACTAAGAGCCTGGGACAAATATTTTATCACTTCCTTTTTACTTGTCCTTCAATAAAAATGATAACCTAGAAATGGTACCTAATCTAGTACTCTTCAACCATAGAGCTCAAAGGCTTAGTTGGGTTCCTTTGCTTCTCTCCTCTACCACCCCCTGAAGATGGATAAGCACTGTTATCCCCATTTTGCGGCTGGAGAAAGTGAGGTATAATGAGGCTAAGTGAGTTGCTCTGTCTGGCAGAGTCCGTTAGTGACAGAGCAATCAACCCAAGTCTCCAGACTTCAAGTGGCTAGCAGTGCCTCCCATGTGCAAGAATTCTGAGCAGAGTTTGCCAGCTGAGTTTGATAGTGGCATGTGCATGCTAGTGTCAGGAGAGAGCAGATTCCAAAGATATCCAGGCTTGTACCGACAGCATGGTAGCACTAACAAACTCAGTCTCTAAAACCACTGCAGTTCTGATTTCTTCCAGCTTTGCTATAAATTGGATGCATGGGCTGATATTCACTTGGTGCTAAATTGAGACCACCAAACCTGTGTTAGTTGTAACTGAATCCAGATATCCACTTGAGTCTCTAGCTGAGAGATGGTAATCCATTGACTCTCACTACCCTCTTTACTTGAAATAGCAAAGAGGTGCTTGAAATAGGTTTTTAGTGGTAGAAATGAAAAGAAGCTAGTTTAGGCCCCAGATTTAGATGTTTAGTAAACCTCTTATTACCCCAAATGTACTGCTAGAAATCCTATGACTCTCAATTAAAAACAAACAAACCCCTTCACAGCAGTTTTTTGAGCTACATGATCTATTTCCCTGCTGCTTTAGAAACTCACTCTTACATAGAGCTGCTGTGTATTATGTGACCAGAGTCGGAAACTGACCAGTCTAATTTCACTGCTCAGCTGGGAGAAGTGCAAAATTGAATAAAAACAGTGTGAAGGGTAAAAACGAGAATGGCGAGAGAAGGGTAGCATTGTCTAGGATAGGAAACAGGGAACTAAGAGCTCCTTCTTGACAGATCTGGGACTGGAACTGATTCATTTGGTGACCTGGGCATGTCACAACCTCTCTGTCATTTTCTCCATGAATACACTGGAGATGAATTTTTTTCCTACCTCCTAGAATATTGAGTATGAATGAATATTTGTTCACCACTTTGAAGGTGAAAGGCTCTATATAAAGGAATAGTATAATTATTTTAATTTTTTCTGTTTTAACAACATCCTAGTATATGTCAGGAATTTAAAAAAAATATGATTGTATCTCATCCTTGCCCCTTTTAAACAAGGCCTCTTTTAAAATCTGCGGATTGTGTTTCACATGGGGATAGATATCCTATTGATGGAAGGAATATAGTTATAATAGTTCTTTTAAAAGGGTATGGTGAAAAACTTTGCTTTTGCTTCTCTACGTAGCCTTTTGATATTAGTAGCTGACAGATTTCCACTTCTTAGCATTTGTTATCTCCTTTTGTATATGCCACTTGTTATCTGCTTTGTATATGACAACCGTGTTAGGTGTTGGTGGTAAATATTTTTAATAAAAAAGCCAAAATGTTTGCAAGCTAAAGCGGATATTACTTTTTCTCCTGGTTCACAAAGTCTCCTTTCGATAGCATAACTTTG
Source organism: Pelodiscus sinensis (assembly GCF_049634645.1). Classification (NCBI taxonomy): domain Eukaryota; kingdom Metazoa; phylum Chordata; order Testudines; family Trionychidae; genus Pelodiscus; species Pelodiscus sinensis. Next base: position 6,569,123 of record NC_134719.1, on the reverse strand, counting down.
ACAGTGCAGTACATCCTCTGCTCGTATGTACCACACATTTAAATGGTGCCTGTCCGATGGTTTTCTTTACAATCTGCTCAGCTGCACGGGGATAGAAGGCTGTGGCCATAAAAGGTTATAATTATAGATGGGCCTGAGGTGGAATGTTCAGATCAAAATCTAGACATGAACTTTCTGAAATTCAGAACTAGGTCTTAAGGTCTGGGATGCTCATGTCACTGTTTTTGTTGGAGTTCATTTGGAGCTATGGCTTGTTAATAGTTGGTGAGCAATATGTGGGAATAAAGTTGGAAGTCTCTCCAGAATCCCCATTGCTTGAGTGCTCCATGTTTCTTCAGCTAGACCTGGTTTATAACTGCGCATGCTTTTAATAATGCAATATTAACCTGCCTTGTGAGTGAGAATTTAAAGAGAGGCCCCTTCTCTCTGTCCCTTCTGGACCGTGAAGTGTCAGTGAAATTTTTCTATTTTTGAAGATGTGAAGTGAATTCCTGGGGTCCCAGTCAACATCTCTCAGTGTAACTGGTTCTAATATCCAGGGCTTAGCATGTGAGCTGTTTTTGGAAAGACGACCACAAAGGAAAGCTTAGCATGCAAAATCTACTGCAGAGGACTTCTCCTACTGTGCTTACCATAGTATTTGAGCATCTTACATTGTGTAATGCATCACTGGAAGTAACATTTATTATGTATGGTTTGTTTGTTCTCATATCTTACTCCCCAGGAGAAGAGTTTGGGGGGGAAGGGGTGCGCACGCATGTCTGCAATGGAGTGTTTATTGATAATGATTGATTGTTTGAATTACCACAGCATGTGGGCACCCCACCTAGGCCAAGAGGGCCTCATTGTGCTAGGAGCTGTACAAACACAGAACAGAAAGACAGTCCCTCCCCCAAAGAGCTCCCAATGTAAGTATAAGTCAAGAGACCACAGATGGGCACAACCAGACTCATGGGGAAATCTGAGAAAACAATGAGACAGTAAAGATCAGAGGGCTTAGTCAGTGGTTTCAGCACACTGGGAGCCTGACCACTGTTACAATATTTATAGGTGATATAACAAGGGAGAGTTTTGAGAAGAGATTTGGAAGAGGATCATAGGTGACTTTATGGCTGTGTATAAGGAGCTCCTCCCAAGTGTGAGGGGCAGCCTGGGAGAAAGTGTGAAGGTACTTGTTTGAAAATGTAACAAGAGGTGGCGGAGGCTGGTACCACTGGCCAATTGAAGGTGACTGTGAGCATCATGGCTGTGAATGAGAGGACACGTGGAGTGGGGATTGGCCATGGAAAATGAAAGTGAGCAAGTTCGATGTGATATTGAAGGAGGAGCCAGTAGCAGGATGTAAAGAGAGGAATGACACAGCTGAAGAAAGTAGAACAGGAAGCAATGAGCTTAAATTGCAGCAAGAGAGGTTTAGGTTGGACATTAGTTTTTCCTAATGTCCAACCTAAACCTCCCAACTGTCAGGGTGGTTAAGCACTGGAATAAATTGCCTAGGGAGGTTGTGGAATCTCCATCACTGGAGATATTTAAAAGCAGGTTAGACAGACATCTATCAGGGATGGTCTAGACATGGCTTGGTCCTGCCATGAATACATGGGACTGGACTTGATGACCTCTAGGGGTCCCTTCCAGTTCTAGGATTCTATGGTTCTATCAAGTGTCGGGCTAGAAGAATGATGGGCGTTGCAGCATTCTGAATGATGAGTGGGAAGAATCTTCGTTTGTTAAGGCCGGAGAGAATCATGTTGCAGCCATTGACACGTGAGCTGAGGAGAGCGGGACAAAAGGTTTAGGTTTGCGGGAAGGTAAGGGAGGTTGTACCTTAGGGAGATTATGCAGAAAGAATTGGCAAGATTTAGATACCTCTCTGTCGGGCCTGACACTGATGATGTATGAGTCAAAGATGATGCCCACGTAATAGGCGTGAGTGACAAGCAGGTCGGGGGTGTTGTCCATAGTAATTGAGAGAGAGAGTGAGGAGGAGGACTCACAAGGGAAAGATTAAGAGTCCTGTTATTGTCAAGCAGAGCTGGATATCAGAGACAAGCAGAGATTTTTAGTCTGGACAGGTCTGGCGTAAACAGGTAGATCTCTGAGTTGTCAGCTCACAGAGATATTAGCTGAATTTGTGTTTGTGGATGAGATTTCCCAGAGATAAGGTGCAGAGAGAAAGGAAAACAGAACTAAGAATGGAGTTCTGTGGATGGAGAGGGGGTGTGTGTGGGGGGTGGGGGGGTTGGGGGTGTGTGAGAGTGTTTTAGTCTACAGTGCTCCTCTGCATTTACATTAGCTAAGGCAGGTCAAAGAAAAGTCCCCTGCATTTAGAGCAGTTGGAGATGTGGGGTGGGATGGTCCTTAGTTCCCGTTGGATTTCATTCCGCTCGCTCATCTCTCTTGAAAAGGCTTTGTCTCCCGCGCAGGCGTCACCCTGATTTGTAGAGAGTCCCATTGGGTCAGAGGACCAAAGTTGTTGATGGGGGAGGGGGAGAGGAGCTGCCGGCCAGGCTGGGCCTCTGGGCAAGGTGGGTGGGTGGGGACTGGTTTCCTGCTCCTAGGAGGTGTGGGGCCTTGGATGGAAGAGGCAGGCCTGGGAGTAGCAGCCCTCAGCACTGCCCAGACTGCAGTGGGCGCCCCCCTCCATCCCTCAAAGCCACCTGGAGCATGCCACCTGGCATTCTGCACAGTGCTCAGTTAACCCTGGCCAACAGCCAGGCCTGCCGAAGAAGGGAGGGGCTAAGGGGTGCAAAAGGGGCAAATGCCCCGGGGCCTAGGAGTTCCAAAGGGCGTAGAGCCCTGGACCCTTTGAAATTGCTGGGCCCCAGGACAGTTGCCCCTTTTGCACCCCTTAGCCCCTCCCTTCCTCAGCAGGCCTGGTTGTTGGCTAGGGATCCTGGGCCCAGATAATCGAGCTCTGTGAAGATAAGGAGATCTCAAATTCCGATCAGTTTTGTAAAGGGGACTCAATGTAGCAAGCTGAGGATGGGTCTGATGTGCTTGTGACATCCCGTGCTGGTGAGGAGAGTTGCTGCTGTGTTTTGGGCTAGCTGGAATGTCAGTGCCACCTTCTTCGAGTGCTTGTGTCACCCACACGCCTAGTGTGGTTCACTGCACCATGCAGGGGCGCCTAGACCACAGCAACAGCATAGAACAAGAGACCTCTACAACAGGGGCTGAGAGGCAGCGGGCTTTTAGTTCAGAGGGTAGAGGCTCCTATACTAAGCTGTGGATATCCCAGGTTCAAATCTACATGGTGGCGGTGACACTTCTTCATATCCATTCCAATTAGGTGTGTACGCAGCATGTGTCCAGTTGTCCAAAGCTTTACCCGATTGGCTGTGGAGCCCCCTCCAGTGGTGTAGGTGCGATGCTGTCTATGACTGCCATACCGACTGCCCGCCAGTTCCTTCTTACTGCTAGTGCCACTATGTTTCCACATAGTTTCTTAAAGAGGGAAACACCCTGCTCAGATGGATCATTAAGGACACTGTTGTCTAATGCAGGGATCTCAAACTCCTGGCCTGTGGGCTATCCCCAGCCAGAACAAATGTGCAATCCTGCACAGGAGTCCCACGTTGTTGTAACATGAGTCAGTCTTCTGCCTTGTGTGCTACAGCCGCCCCATTGCTACATTTGTCTGTTAAAATCTTCCAAGTGCTCTCTATTTTGGCCATGTTCTTCACCTGCCTTTGTGTGGTGATTTCACATGGATATTTCTTCCCATACCCTGCTGCCAACCTTCAGCATTTGCTCCATCTTTTGGTGAGTGCTCCTGTTCTGCTCACCATTTTATGGCTGACAATTTACAGATACTCTGGCGGAGTCCTTTTTATAAGGCAAAAAGCTTTTAATACTACAGGAAAATGGGATTTAAAGGGGAAAATAACTTTCTGTTACAGTTCTCTTATGGAATGCTTTACCGGCATTGTGTAAGACCTGAGCACAAAAATGACACCTTGTTGCCAGCAGGAGAGGCTGTGAATAAGCTATGAAATCCCTCTTCTACTACATGTTTGTGTCGTCTGTCTAATATATGCATCTGTGTAAATAAATCTTGGTGCTAATTAGACGCTTTCAATCTGCTTTATCATTTCTCTTCTTGTTTTCCTCATCGGTGCCCTATATGCTGCTGCTCCTGGCTGGTTCTTTTCGTATCATCTGTCTACTTCGGGGTACCCTAGAGAGGGGGATGGGGTAGAGTTCTGGGCATGGCAGGATGGCAGCCTGTGAAAGACTGAAAAGAGGAATTTTTTGTTCAGAACCATTTAAAATCCCATCCCTAGGTTGTTTTCATGGCTGGAATGCTGCTGCCGTGCCTTACCCAGCTGTAGCACAAACGGCTTGTTGCATCTTGCAGACATCAGCACTGTGCGGTGATTTGAAACGCCAAACATCATTAATCTCTTCAGACAGTTTAATTTTTGATGGTATTTAAATGGAAGACTAACTTTAGCTCTGAAATGTTTGTTTGGGGTTCTCCCCCCCCCCCCTGTATTTTCATATTGTGCTTGCCTTTTATTTAAAGTGAATTGAATAACATGTACTACCCTACCAGGGATCAGCTCTAGCTGCTACAGTTTCCAGATTAATAGAGTGAAAGTTACGTCTATTTCCTTCAGATTGAGAATCTCTAGGAAAATATGAAGACCAGGAGCGGTGACTACATAACACATTCACAAATACAAGGTCTGGCTTACTTTGCAAGTTAGATTAAAGTTATGATTATCTAAGTGTCCAGAAATTCTATACAGACCTATCTATGAACCTGCAACTAATATAGTTATGTTCACTTCCTTAAACAGTAGTGTTAGGGGCAGATGGGTCTCGAGTGGATTGATCGTCAGTAGAGGGATGGTTCCTGATGAAGTTTCCCATTGGGAGCTCATTTTTTTCCCTAATCTAGGTACCAAGGAGGCCGATAAACTTGCATGTAGAAGGGGCGGGGCCTCAGGCAGAAGGGGTGGGGCTAGGACTAGCTTCCCCCAGGCAGCCCTCAGCACCACGCGGTTCTGGCAGTGATTCAAAGGGCCTGGGCTCCGCCCACACTGCTGCCGCGGTAGCACCAGCTGAGAGCCCTTTTCAATCACCAGGCCCCTCTGGCAATTGCTCCCTTTGTCCCCCTCTTTTTACAAAGTGATTCTGTCCATACCTACATTTGTGCACGTCCATGAATGTGTCAGCCCATTTGTCCTTTATTGGTCTAATGTCCCCCACAAATATACAGCATCCAAGGCCTATGGTAGAGCCCTTCACGGATACAAGTCTCTACCTGGGGATGTGGCTATCCCCAGATAGGCATCAATATCTACTGCTCTGCAGGGTTCTAATCCCAGGACAGAGTGCCCCAGCCAAGCAGCTATGCAACTACCAGCCCCATCTCCAATGGTGCTGGGCCGCCCCAGACAGGAGATGGGGCTGAGGGCGGTACAGTCACTGAGGTTCCAGTGTGGGTTGCTGGCACCCAGGAGCAGCAGTCAAATGCTCGTTTCCTTTGGTCACAGCACCTCTTGGGAGACAGAGCTCTGCAGATCAGTGGATCTGATGTCTGTTTGTGGATTTCCTCGTCCGCAGGTAGACATTTGTGTCTGTGCAAGACTCTACCTATGGGTTATGTAAGTTCCTTTTATTCTCATTAGTATTGATGCACTGTCTGTGTCCTATGGTCAAGGCTCCTGGTGGAAACAGAAATGCTTCTACAGCATTTTTATGATTTAAAATTAATATCAGCAATATTACCACTTGGTACCGCTCTTCCCATAATCTTGGGGGCATCAGGTTATTCTCCAGTCAATTACTTGTGTCAGCATTCCTTCTCTCCACAGCCTAAAATAACTTAAGGACAGTCTTGCAGACTTCAACCTACAGGCCTTCTGTTCCAGCTTTTCTTACTTTGATCAGCGTTTAGAAGGAATAATCATGTATCTACCTTGTGCTTCTATAATCCTACATACAGTGACTATGATTAATCAACATGTCGTATATAAAACACAATAAATGGACAATAGCCAAAAATCATTGGCTGCACAACAAAAAATAGTTGTACAGGGTTATAGTGGCCAGATATTTGAAACAACCACACTGGTAAAAGCGGCGAGGAGTCCTGTGGCACCTTATAGACTAACTGAAGTGTTGGAACATAAGCTTTCGTGGGCAAAGACACACTTTGTCAGATGCATGTAGTGGAAATTTCCAGAGGCAGGTATAACTATGCAGGCCAGAATCAGGCTGGAGATGACCAGGTGGATCCAATCAGGGAGGATGAGGCCCACTTCTAGTAGCTGGTCTGGAGGTGTGAATTCCAAGAGAGGAGAAGCTGCTTTTGTAGTTAGCGAGCCATTCACAGTCTTTGTTTAATCCAGAGTTGATTGTGTCAAACTTGAAGATGAACTGTAGCTCAGCAGTTTCTCTTTGAAGTCTGGTCCTGAAGTTTTTTTGCTGCAGGTTGGCTACCTTTAGATCTGCAATTGTGTGTCCAGGGAGATTGAAGTGTTCCCCTACAGGTTTTTATATGTTGCCATTCCTAATATCTGATTTGTGTCCATTGATTTTTTTACGTAGGGACTTTCCACACTGGTAGAAGTCCTTCTTTCTGAAACATTAACATTCTTTTTTGTCACTGATATTTTCTCATCACATAACAATGTGGCACCATCCACACTTAGTGCACATTAATCCTGCGCAGTGATCGGATCTCAAAGATGGGCTTGGTTTATGTTCCAGCTAGACGACTGGAAGCTAGGAATTAATTATAACCTGTATTTAACACTGGCTCACTGTGTCCCAGTGGGGAAGTCCCATAACCTCTCTGCCTTATTATCTCCATTGTACAGCTTAATACTTCATACCTACTTTGCAGGGGCTCTTCATACCTACCTTCTCATGTTGCTGTGAAGATTCACTAGTTAATATTTTTGAAACACTTTGAAGGTTGAAAGTGCTGAGTATTATTGGACTTTCATCTAAAAAGACATTTAAAATCGTGAAACTAGAGACAGATCTGCATAAATTAATTCTTCTGTTGGTGGTTATATCTTGCCTTTTCATCTGAATATATTAAGCGCCAAAAGGAGTGTGGGAATTTGTATCTCTCCCTTTCATCTGAATTTATTAAACAGCAAAAGGACTGTATGAATTAGTGATCTAATTTGAACATCAAACCAAAGGCAAAATTCTCCTTTCAAACCATTCTGCATATCTCTCACTATCAGAAAAGAGTCCTTGCATATCTCAGGTTCAGGAACGACATTTCATCTCAGGGTTTGATTCTTCCTTCTTTAGCAGAGCTTCAATCAATAGCAAGATTTTCCCCCTAATCAACACAATCAATTGGGAGTCCCAACTTTCTCTTCTAAGAAATATGTTAATCAAACTGCTCTGCTAGTAGAAATTAGTAATATCGGGACAGATAGTGAATATTTCTGCTTACAAACTAATGAAACTGATTACATCTGAGATTTGTTTATAAACTGATGACATGATCTAGCCCTATAGTTCACCAACGTTTGCGTGGTATTTCAATCTGATCAAGATAGAGCAGCCACTCTCTAAAGCAGGTATGATAATATCTATTTCTTCTTCGAGTGATGCCCTTGAGGGTGCTCTACTGTTGGTGTCTGGCTTGTCCTGGCACCACAGATTGGAGACTTTTACAGCAGTGTCCAGTTGGGCTGCACATGCGCAAGGGGTGTGCGGTGGTCCCGCTTTTTAAGTTAGCGCATGCAGTTTCCCCTCAGATTCCTCTCAGTTCCTTCTTTGCTGCACTCAGCTATGGATGGAGCTCCAACCTCTCTCTTCCTCATGTCACTTCTGTGAAGGGAAATAAAGAAAATTAGCTTGTATATAATTAGTCAGACACTTTACTGCCATGTAGTGACAAGCCATGGCAAACCACACACACACACACACACACACACACACACACACACACACACACACACGAGCTTTTATTCATAAATAAGAGTCACAGCAGCAAGCAGTGTAGTTCACCACCTGGCAAAATGCTGGATTCTTCCAGCTTCAAAAAATGTGAGAATTGCCGAGACTCTATGCCAGCATCTGATGGCCACAGCGAATGCATACACTGCCTAGGAGAGACGTATGTTTCATAAAAACGTGTTCATTGTTGCAGTCTGACAGTGAGACTGTGCAAGGATAGAGAGCTCAGAGTACGCATGCTGTCCTTTGATAAAGCCCTACACCAACCCCCATTCGCATAATGAGGGAAATAAGGGTTCGGACGCGACGTCCCCTAAGGGGAACCTCTTAAGCCCTTCACCACAAAAAGTGTGTTCAGAAACGAAGCCCTCATCAGCCTGCTCCCTCCTGTCATGAATTAGTAAGGGAGATGAACCAGGCACCTGACTAACAGGCTCAAAAAGTGCTCTAAGCAATCTGCAAAACTGGCTCCCTAACTATTAAAAAGGGCTCCTACTAAGGGCCCCGAATCAACAAAGGCAATGCCAGCACCTGCAGCACTGCTGGCGCTGGCGCTATCCCTGACACCCGGCGAGCCCCCAGCATGGCTTTCGTCTCCAGCGCCGAGAAAAGACAGAGCAAACTCCATGGTGCAGACTGACCCCAGATCTCCTGGGGTTCCAACGACACCAATGCCTCCACTGCCGGCATCGGCAAACTCAGCATAAATCATAAAGACCGTAGCATAAAGCACCAAGCCACTGCCATTCCCCAACATGCAGCAAAACACACGGTCCATCAATGACTGACAGGAGAGAGAGAACCAGATCCCTGGGCGAGTCCTCGGCATGGTATCGCTCACTCTCCTCTTATCAATGAGAAGCTCTCCACCATCACCACGCTCACCTACATTATCTCAACTCTGTGCCTACCAGGGGGACACAAGGAGTGTGTTCTCATCACAACACTCGTCCCCAGAGAGAGCACATGCCTCATACAGGGTGCACAGGCTACGACCCTATCAATACCCACGTGGCATCCTGACTGGCACTACTATCCTCAGCATTATAACCGCTGGTCCCCCTATTATTATTGGGCTTCATGGCACAGCTACACTGGCCCCCTATAACCACACAGAGATCATGGTCTTCTACATACTCTAACCCATCATGCTCTCCCACAGATGGCATGGACCCCAAGGAAGAGCAGACTGAGGATGAGCCGACCATCCAACAAGAAGACACGCTACCAAATGACAACATTTCTTCTGCCTCTGATGAAGCAGTTATCCCAGATTCCTCACCTCATGATGACCTAAAAAAATGTCAGGATCTATTCAAAAGAGTGGCTGTCAATCAGGAGGTTGTGCTATCAGACGTGCAAGAAAAGCAGCATAAGCTTCTCAAGAACCTCCAGCCCTCTACAAAATCCAAAATGGTGCTGCCTCTAGACGAGACAGTACTTGAAGAAGTGAACAAAGCATGGCAAATGCCAACTGCAACACTCCCCTCCCCAACCAACAAAATATTTTGTTCCATTGAAAGGAATGGACTTTTTATTCTTACACCCTCAACCCAATTCCTTAGTGGTTGATGGTGCAAATCAAAGATCTAAAAATCCTCAATGCAAAACAAATCTACAAGACAAAGACCACCAATGCCTGGACTTGTTTGTGAGGAAAATGTACTCCTTCTAAACCCCTTCAACTTTGCATAGCTAATTACACAGCCGTACTCACTAATTGAGACTTTGACAGTTATGTAAACGAACAGAGCTTGTGCACCATCTCCCAAATGATGAGAGGAGACCTATCCTCAAAGCCATCATTAAAGAGGGGTATACTATATCTCGTATAGGCTTAGAGATGGCCCTCGATGCCGCTGACACCGTGGCAAGAGCTATGGCAACATCCATAGTAATGAGACGCTCATCCTGGTTTCAAGCAGCTGGCGTTCCTAAGGACCTACAAGCCAAGGTAGAAGATCTACCATTTGATAAGTGCAAATCGTTTGCTGCAGAGACTGATGAAGCTTTGCATTCTAGCAAAGACTTATGCACCACCTTGCACTCATTAGGGATGTATACTCCCCTCTACCGAAGAAAGCACTACGGGTATGTCTATACTTGCACCCTCTTTTGAGAGAGGGATGCAAATGAAGACATTTGAAATAGCAAATGAGGCCGAGATTTAAATATCCTGTGATTCATTTGCATAGCCGCGTTATGGCACTATTTCAAAAGAACAGACACTGTTAAGACTCAGTTATTTTAAGAGAAAACCCTTCTCTCGAAATAACTGGTAAACCTCATTGTATGAGGAATAAGGGTTATTTTGAGAAGGGGTTTCTCTTGCAATAACCATGTTTTAACAGTAACAGAGATGTAGCTGTGTTAGTCTGGTCTTGCTGAAACAAAAGACAGGACTTTGCAGCACTTTAAAGACTAACAAGATGGTTTATTAGGTTATGAGCTTTCGTGGGCCAGACCCACTTCCTCAGATCAAATTGTGGAAGAAAATTGGCATAACTATATATACCAAAGGGATACAATCAAAAAAAGTGAACACATCTAAAATCTGATTTGTCAGTTTTATAACCTCCTTCTTACCCAATGTTTGTTCTGAATTTAGTATCAATGAACCACACTTTGTACCTGAAACTGCATCGTTCCAGGGATGAAGCCTTATTGCACACTCTATATGTGAGAAGGGCCATTGCCTTCTATTTACACAGGATGCAGTTTTTTCGACTATCAGAGAGTGCTCGTATCTATAGCTGAAAGGTCCAAGAGAAAACCACTTTCTTCCCAGTGTATATCAAAACTGATAACATCCTGTGTTACTACCAGCTACTTGCTCCAGAATAGAGTATTAACGACTCCCAAAGCTCATTCCACCAGAGTGAATACAATGTGAACTGCCTTCCTCAGAGATGTGTCGCTCCACAAACTATGTCAAGCAGCCATGTGGTTGACTAATCACACGTTCATGAAGCACTATGCAGTTCTATCATGCGGTGTCTGTTGCTGAGCAGTAGCTACAGCAGTCCTCTCTGTGACCTGCAACAAAGCCCACCTACCATCTAACTGGGCATTGCTACACAGTCACCAACAGTGGAGCAACCATGGGGACATCACTCGGAGAAAGGGAAGTTGCTCACTCTGTGCAGTAAGGGTGGTTCTTCAAGATGTGAGTCTCCATAGGTGCTCTGCTACCTGCCTTCCTCCCTGCTTCTTCAGGCATTAAAAACTTGCCAGGAGGGCATCAAAGAAGAAAGAGAGGAGTTGGGCTGTGCACGCTAACTACAAAGGCGGGAACACCACTCGCCTCTTGCTTGACACTGCTATAAAAGTCTCTGATCCGTGGCGCTGGGACGAGCCCGACACCAACACAAGACATAGATCTCAAAGAACCATCGCTACTGTACAGAGTGAATAACGTCTCTTTCAGTTGGGTGTAGTAAGGCAAAATTTCATATTTGTTTAAAATTCTTTTAACTTCTTGAATGAAAATATGCCATTGAAATGTGAAGGAGTGTTTGGCATCACAGGTGTATTTTTGGAGATAAATGTATATTGACCACTATGGCAAACATGTGATTGTGAGATTTCTCAGAGCACAAGGCCAAAGCTTTGTCTTATGCTGACTCAATGTCATGCTTTTGTCTCCAGTTGACATGGGTCAATTTCACTAGTTTGAATTTGAAACACCTATCGGGTGTACAGAACTACTTGATGAGGAATGTACTGAACTTTGGGAATGCAGATGGGCTGTTGGCTGGTGAGGTAAATCAAGGGTGTCTGAAAAGCCTTCCCAAATGTGCATGTTCATAGTAAACTTAGAGGTCCTTCATGGTACTTATGCCACATCTATACTTACCACACCAGAGACTGATCTTCTTGCATTTGATTTTAGTGGGAGTAGTAAGGACCCGCTAAACTGATAGCTGAGGGTGCCTCTGGTTGCTGCTGGTATTCATGAGGAATAAGGGAAGTCAACTGGCGTATTTGCTCCCATTGACCTCCCACTGTGGAGACAATGCCAACTCAGCTTAAGGTACAGTGATTCTAGCTATATTATTTACATAGCTGGAGTTGTGTACTTTTAGCTGACCACCTGGGAGTAGTGTGGACCTGGCTTTAGTCCAACATTAGTTAAATGCACTCAGAATTGAGGAAGTACCCCGGCAAGCTGCTTGGCACAGGGTTGGTCAGCTTTAGTGGAGGCTAATATTAAGGTTCTCTTCACCTATAATATATCCTCCTCATGGGCTTAGAGAAATTCATCTTCTCTTGGTTATCTTCCCCACACCGTGGAAGAGCTCCTGAGGCTTGAAAGCTGCTGCTTCCACTAAAGAAGTTGGTCCTCACCCATCTTGTGACCAACATGGCTACAACAGCCCTGCATCCATAACATGTAAGCTTTTGCTTTGACTTCTATTGTCACCTGAATGGATGGTCTTGCCTGAGGCACCTCTGTTTGGATTTTATAGATGAATGCCGTGCCACCTACCTTCTTGACCTGCCTGGGTCTGTGGTGTGCCAAGTAATGGGGGGGAGGGGATAGTGTGTGTGTGGTGGGGGTGAGTGTAAGTGAGGCAGGCAATATCTGGTCCTTTATTGCTGACAGGCTGGCAGCGGATCACTAATAAGCATCACTTTTAGCTTGTGACTTTGCACTGTCTGTTTTGGGCACTATATGTCGGTCATAGATGTTTGGAATCTGGTTTCTTATGTCTGCTTTGATGTCTATTGGAACAGTTCCTTCCAGCCTTCACTGTGATAGGTAGAAGAGTGGACAGTGCCATGGGACGATTGGAATGGAAGATTGGTTGTTTGGTTGGCTCAATGCCATGGAAAAGACGGGTTTGTTAGATACCTTCTGGAGCTATAGCAGAGTCCTGGTAATGGACAGAGCTGCAACAGTGTATATATCATGGGTTCAGGATGCTGGGCGTATGGCATGTTGATCAGCACACGGAGGCGATGGCCAGAGAAGCAGTACTGGAGCTGGGTGCTTCCTCCTTACAGGAGCTTTTGGAGCCTAGTTCCTGAGTCAGGTGCCTGTGCTGAAGGGGCAGGCCAGGAGAAGAGTCTCCCTGTCTCTTTTCAGAATGCTTCTCTCGTTTCTGTTTCCAAATTTTCAAATGTGAACAGAGATCCTTGCTCTGCTGCTCCTGGTGGTGTGAGGACCAGTTGGAATTTGGTTCAAACGGCTGCTGCTACATCCCACACTGGCGAGGGAGGAGAAACCAAGTCCTGTAAGTCCCATGTAGACCCTTCTTGGCTTGTGAAAGAGCCAGGAGCACCAGTGCGGTTCACAACTGAATGAGCCAATACTTCATTCAAGGGAGGACTCTTCCCTTCTCCAGCCATGGGATAATCCAACCAATACTGAAGAATCTTGCTCAAGGCACGCCAGTTCTAACTAACTACTACCCAGAGTGAAACCACCTACTCCTGACCAACTACAACCTCATTTAGCTGAATGTAATATTCCAGCTATGGCACAGTCTGGATTCATGCCAGGAGGTGGCTCTGAATCTGCTTTAGGAGCATTAATGGATAATCATCTGCTGTCAGTGAATAGAGGGCAGATATCCAATCTCTGAAGTACTATTGCTATCAATCCTCTAGTGCTGCTGTCTTGCCTGAGAATAGTAACGGATTCAGGATCATGTGCTTAAAAGGAGCATGGTTGGAAACTGCACCTCCATGTCTGGAGTATCCACTCACGGAGTCTCATAGGGTATGTCTACACTACAAAGTTAGTTCGAACTAATGGACGTTAGTTCGAACTAACTTTCATAGGCGCTACACTAGCGCTCCATTAGTTCGAATTTAATTCGAACTAACGGAGCGCTTAGTTCGAACTAGGTAATCCTCATTCCACGAGGATTAAGCCTAATTCGAACTAGCTAGTTCGAATTAAGGGGTGTGTAGCCCCTTAATTCGAACTAGTGGGAGGCTAGCCCTCCCCAGGTTTCCCTGGTGGCCACTCTGGCCAACATCAGGGAAACTCTACTGCCCCTCTCCCGGCCCCGGACCCCTTAAAGGGGCATGGGCTGGCTACGGTGCCTGTACCAGGTGCAAGCCTGCCAGCACCCAGCCAGCAGACCTTGCACCTGGCAAGGATCGAGCCACCCACCCGATGCCCCCCAGCCCTCCCCCTCTTCCCGGGACCAGGCTGGCGGCTCCCGGGAGCTTGCCCGGGACTGCAAGAGGCGGGCACCCGCCTGGGCTAGTGCGGACATCGTGGACCTCGTCCACGATCTCCACACTAGGCACAGGAAAGTGGCTGGCTAGGGCAGGAGAGCTGCCAGCCTGGCCACCCAGGAGCAGGTGTGCAAGAGAATCAAGGGGGTCCACTGAGACCCCCGACCCTGAGCTTACAATGGCCGTCCTGGGTCAGACCCAAGGTCCATCTAGCCCAGTAGCGTGTCTGCCGACAGTGGCCAACCCTAGGGACCCTGGAGGGGATGGACCGAAGACAGTGACCAAGCCATTTGTCTCGTGCCATCCCTCTCCAGCCTTCCACAAACCTTGGGCAGGGACACCACTCCTACCCCCTGGCTAATAGCACTCCATGGACCCAACCTCCATGACTTGATCTCACTTCCCTTTAAACTCTGTTCAAGTTCTAGCCTTCACAACCTCCTGCAGCAAGGAGTTCCACAGGTTGACTCTTTGCTTTGTGAAGAAGAACTTTCTGTTACTAGTTTGAAGCCTGCTACCCATTCCTTTCCTTTGGTGTCCTCTAGTCCTTCTTTATGGGAACTAATGAAGAACTTTTCTGTATGCACCGTCTCCACCCAACGCCTGCTTTTAGAGACCTCTATCCTGTCCCCCCTCTGTCGTCTCTTTTCTAAGCTGAAAAGTCCCAGTCTCTTTAGCCTCTTTTCATATGGGACCTGTTCCCAACCCCTGATCATTTTAGTTGCCCTCCCCGCTCCCAGCCTCTCTCTTTCCCTCTCCCACCTCCTTTTCCCAGTCTCCCCCAGTTTTGTTCAATAAAGACAGATTCCATTTTGGAAGACACGTTATCTTTATTTTGTACGTCAAGAAGAGGGGCTAGGGAAGGGTAAGTGGAAGGAGGTGAGGGAGGAATGGGGTACGAGCCCCCAATGGGGAGGACTGGGCTGGCTCTGCGGGATTCTGGGGGTGGAAGCTCTCCTGCAGCCCCCCGATTGCCCCCTCTCCCCAGATGGCAGCCTGTGGCAAGTGCAGCCGGTCTGATGGCCGAGTGCTGTGATGTGCCCAGTGTGGGTACTCAGGCACTCCAAGCCAGGACTGGTTTGCAAGCGGGGCACCCCTGAGAACTGTCTGTCCGGGGTGGAGGTCGGGACCCTTTAAGCACAGCCCTCGGCTAGCCTGAGACAGCATCTCCACGCTCTAAGTCCTCCTCTGATGCCCTGCCGGCACTGCTTCCGGCCATCCTTAAGCCCTGTTCAGGGTCCACTTAATGTGGACGCGCTAGTTCGAATTAGCAAAACGCTAATTCGAACTAGTTTTTAGTTCTAGATGCGTTAGTTCGAATTAGCTTAGTTCGAATTAGCGCTGTAGTGTAGACATACCCCATAAGGATTAGTTCTCTCACCAATCCCGCTCAACATCTGTATGCTGGCACTAGGTCAGCAAATGATCAACATGGACTCTAGTGCCAGCAATAGGCAGAGGATGCACAACTCTACTTACCTTTTGCCACAAATGATCACACCACTGCAAAATAGAGGTGATGTTAATGAACCAAGAGAAGAAACTTAAAGAGTTTGTAGCTATGGTGCAGTCTCCTATTGTGTGGTGGTACATAATCGCAATCGGTCAATTCAGTCCTTTCCTTAGGCATGTTCTTGGATTCCTTGCTAATGCCAAGATTGCTTAGCAGCATATATGAGAAGTGATTGTTTGTTTTTAGTCACCCTTGACTGGAGAGGAGACTCCATACTATCAAGGTGGATGATGACTTGGCCAGTGCAATATACCTGAGTATGACGCCTTCAGAACTCGGGAAATTAACTTGTGTAAAATGCCATGATGCACGTCCTCAGCAGTATGGGCTACTGTGAATGCATCAAACCTGTTGGCCACTCTTCACTATGTTTAAGTATCTTCAAGATGCCCAGTGGTCTGGGACCAAGAAAAGATCAGCTAAAACTCTGGGATGAAGCTGGAGATCATCAGCTCTGATTCAATGGGACTGTTGTCTATATGGGTAAAGCTTATTTGAGTTGGATGCAGCTTTTTCCGTGCTGGTCCAAAAGTGTGGAATGAACTCTCCTACTGGCTAAGACAATCATAGATCTTCCCTTCCAAGTTCAAGGCACATTTTTATGATCTTGCCTTCTATAACACACAAATACACATGTTTGGGTAGGATTTGCTAATATATAGCAACAAGATGCTTCAGTACACACACTTCTCCCCTCACCCCACATTTCTGGAGAGAAGACAGGAGAACAGCCAACACATGACCAATATTCATCCTGTCCTTTAAGGCAAGACTGGCAGGGTTTCAGGTACTAAAGTGGTAAGCATGATGTAAGAAACTATATAAAGTGGATGATCACTATAGCTACTGGCCAGAACCTGTAGAAGAAACTTTTCCACAAATTGTTTTAGACACTTCCTTGTGCCAAAAAAGTTTGACCCTTCTGCAAAAAAATTGAAAAAAAATCCATCAATGATTTTAATAACAAATCATTATTTTTGGAAGGGTTTTTTGGTCCATTTGGACATTTCCAATTTGAAACTTTTCAGGGGATTTGTCTTCATTCTGCAAAACTTGTCAATATTTTGTCTTTGATATTTCAACATTAGTTTTCATGTGGAATTGGAACAATTTCCTGTGGGATGAAAATTCTGTTTTCCAATCAGCTATGATACAGACCTCCCATCCATCAACCATGACGATATTTGGAATGTCCTGTTGTCCCCTCCCCCCCGATATTTAGCTTGTAATCGTTTTTTGTTTGTTGTTTTTTTGCGTTGGCAATGTCTTTTTCATAATTCTGATCAATTGAGTTTTTCCTTTTTGTTTAATTTTCTGGCGGCATCGTCATGGTGAAATGCATTGCATCAAACATCTCTCATATCAGTAAAGAAATTAAAACCGTAATATTTTCCATAAAAAGTGATCTTCCCCCCCCCCCCCCCCCCAACAGCCACTGGACCAGTTTGATACACTCGCGTACTAGCCTATGAGCTTTAGTAGTTAAGGAGGATGGGCACAAAAATATTTGCCTGAGCCTGGAACTCTGCTAGACTTTGTCCTGTCTTTTTATCATGCTTGTCCATTTGGGTTTCTTTCATGAGCTCTGTTATATTCATCATCTAGATTAACAATATACAAAAACGAACAGACTGTGATGCTTCAAAGTGGGAACTGCATGAGTAAACAAGATCAAAAGTAAATGTAGCCACTGCAATGAATCAAGTGGCCTCTCAACTTGTTTTAATTTGCAAAGGTTAACTGCAGATGGTGTTGGAGCTTGCGCATACAGATTGAGGAGAGCATGCAGTATTACTGATGTACGCAGGGCTGGATTAAGGTGAGGGCTAGCTGGGCAGCTGCCTGGGGGGTGCCCACCTCCCGGGGGGCTGCAGCGGCTGCCCGGGGTGGGGGCCATGTTAATCCCCACAGCACCAGCGCCACAGGGTCCTGCACAGCCAGGCGCAACCCACTCTGGGAGGCCCCGGGCTGCACGCCATCAGCAGTGGCAGGTCCAACTGGGCAGCGAGTGCGCCATGCATCAGCCCACACACCCCAGGAGCAGGCCTGCATGTCCCTGGGGTGTGCCCGGAGGCGGGGCTGTGTGCCCCAGGGGCGGCACCGTGTGCCTGGGGCCCGGGGTGCCAAAATGGCTCGGGCCGGCCCTGGATGTACAACAAAAAGGAAAAAGGGGGTATGTCTACACTACCCCGCTAGTTCGAACTAGCGGGGTAATGTATGCATACCGAACTTGCTAATGAAGCCCGGGATTTGAATTTCCTGGGCTTCATTAGCATAAAGCTGGCGCCGCCATTTTTAAAAGCCGGCTAGTGCGAACCCCATGCCGCGCGGCTACACGCGGCACGGGCTAGATAGTTCGAACTACGTAGCCATTCCGAACTATCTGTACACCTCGTTCCACGAGGCACACAGATAGTTCGGAATAGCTAGCTAGTTCGAACTATCTAGCCCGTGCCGCGTGTAGCCGCGCGGCACGGGGTTCGCACTAGCCAGCTTTTAAAAATGGCGGCGCCGGCTTTATGCTAATGAAGCCCGGGAAATTCAAATCCCGGGCTTCATTAGCAAGTTCGGTATGCATACATTACCCCGCTAGTTCGAACTAGTGGGGTAGTGTAGACATACCCAGGATGACTAGGAGAGTGAGGTTTTTTTTTTAATTGTTTTTTTTTTTTTTTTTTTTTTTTTACTTTTAATTGGCTTTATTCCTACCATTATAAAGATGAAGTACAGCCCAAGGTGGTGGAAGGGTAAAGCTAGTAGTGGAGTTGTTGGGTTTTGCTGTTCTCATAGGCTGAAGCTCATTCAGCATAAATTTTGAACGGATAGGGGTGTATATGTGTGGAGAAAATATATAGATGAGAGTTTGCATGTCTGTGAGTCCGTTTGTTCAAGAGCGCCTAAACGGTAAGAGCTAGGACCATCACATTTGGTAGGCAGCTTCCTCTTCTTCCAATTGAAATCAAGGTCAGGGTTTGGTTGTGCCAGGAAAATGGGATGTGCCTGGAATGGGATTATTTTTCATAACACAGAAAGAGAAGGGGCTGATAGGAGAGACAATTACACTGCCGAGTGACCCCAGGGGAGCAGCCACACCAGGAAGAGTGGCCAGCTGGGGCCAGGGCTCTCCATGTTACTGGCCACCAGCCCAGGTAAGTGGTCTCCCTACCCCCAAACCTTCCCCCCTTGGCCCTCAGATATAGTGCAAGAGAAGGGGGGGCAGCAGCCCCACTGCCCAGAAGTACCACCAGTGGGGCCAAGGCCAGGTAGCACAGCCCTGTCTCTCCCGGAAGAGCCCCACCAATGGCCAGGACCAGGCCATGCAGCACTGGCCCACTGGCTGCCCCACCTGGAGGAGCCGGTGGCCAGGGTCAGGCACCACAACCCCCCGGCTCCTCCTTAGACAGGGGGAACTAGCAGCTGCAGCATCATCCTTGCCACTATGGGCAGCCTGGCAAGCCCCCTCCACACCCAATCCACTGCCCTGACTCCTGTACCTCCCACTACCTGCCCTAAGCTCTCCAACACCTGCCCTGAGTCCTGCACCTCCCTCCCCCCACTACCAGCTCCCTGCCCTGAAGGACCCGAGCAACACCAGATAAGTCTTCTGGTACTATAATAGAAGGAGGAAGGGATTACAATACTTAAACTTTCCCCTAATTGATATAATTTGTAGGGGATACACCCTTGGGGAAAGCAGGGATGAGAAGGGAGATGAACCCAGAAATGAATGAGTCTGTTGCACCGGTTTCTTTCTGACTGTATTGTCCACATGTTGTCCAGATGTCCAAAAGTTGTTCCATACCCAGTGGCTACGTCTACACTGGCCCCTCTTCCGGAAGGGGCATGTAAATTTCACGAGTCGTCGTAGGGAAATCCGCGGGGGATTTAAATATCCCCCGCGGCATTTAAATAAAAATGTCCGCCGCTTTTTTCCGGCTTTTAAAAAAGCCGGAAAAGAGCGTCTAGACTGGCCCCGATCCTCCGGAAAAAGCGCCCTTTTCCGGAGGCTCTTATTCTTACTTCAAAGTACTTTGAAGTATTCTTACTTCAAAGTAAGAATAAGAGCCTCCGGAAAAGGGCGCTTTTTCCGGAGGATCGGGGCCAGTCTAGACGCTCTTTTCCGGCTTTTTTAAAAGCCGGAAAAAAGCGGCGGACATTTTTATTTAAATGCCGCGGGGGATATTTAAATCCCCCGTGGATTTCCCTACGACGACTCGTGAAATTTACATGCCCCTTCCGGAAGAGGGGCCAGTGTAGACGTAGCCAGTATGTGTTAGCTTGCTTCCTTGAGTATAGTCAGATATACCACACTAGTGCCCATTTCAGGTTTTTCTTCTAATCAAATTTCCATTTAATATAAACTAGTATATGCGGAATATTACTCGTTCAATTTAACAAGATATTGGGAACTGACATGGGTCTCTTGCAACTCCCTGACCCGAAGCTAGACTTTCACTTTGCCTCTGCTAACATTTTTCCTAAATTTACCACTGTTGATAACTGTGCAGCTTTGCCACTGGTAAATAGGCATTTGTGGGCAGCAGCATTTTAACCACTCTACTGTCTGGACAGGCTCCGAGTGAGCCTGTGTAGGCAGCATTCCTCTTACTCTATTCAGAGTTAGAAAATTCTGTTTACATCCAAATGCAATAACTATTCAGGGTTAATAGACTCTCTGCAATGGTGTTGGCAGCTTTTGTCTTAATGGGTGTTCCCTACTACTACAGAGTAACCTTTCATTGCTGAAACCTCACTGTGGACCAGATTTGCTCTTGGGCCGAGTTCCAGAACTCACCACTTCTGACTTAGCCCCACATTTCCCCCAGGTGCAATCCTTTTCGATCGATGGATCTGACTGGGTTCTGCTGGGGACCTGACTGAGGAACAGAATAACTTAATCAGTCTCAGATGGTGGTTTTCCAGACTATGGGTTGTGACCCAGGACTGGGTCACGGAAGGTCGGGCACTGGGTCGCGTTGCTGCAGGGGGATTGGATGACCAGTGGAAGTGTTAAGGCAGCTTCCTGCCTGTCCTGCACCATAGACTGTGCAGCAGGCCCAGCGCTGGAGGGAGGGGGGCAGGGCAGAAGAGCACACAGGGCTCCATGCTCCGCCCTTCCCCCGAGCACTAGCTCCACACTTGCATTGGCTGGGAACCTGCTGCTAGCTGCTTCTGTGACACAATATGGTCGACGGTGCCAGGAGAGGCAGGAAGCTGCCTTAGCCCCCCTGCTGTACTACTGACCGGGAGCTGCTCGAGGTCAGCCCGTCCTGCCAGGCATTGACCCCGCCCCCCAACGCCAGAGAACCCTCCTATACCCCAAAGCTCTCCTCCTCAGTCCCCACACAAGTCAAATTATGTTGGGTCATGGGCATGAACGATTTTCAACTGGGTCATGAGGGGGGGAAAAAGTTTGAACACCACTGGTCGAAGGCAAACATGAAAGGCCCCTTCTTAGAAATAAAAATAGCAAAGCAATTGAAAACGGCCTTTTGTCAAAGACCGTTTCAAATTTCACAGAAACACGCTCCCCGATTCAGGGCACAAAAAGCCGGTGAGGGGTGTTGCTCTCTTAGCTAGCAAACTAGGGCACCGCCTGTTCCAAGAAAGGACGGTGACCGCCATTTAGGCAAGGATGCCGAAAGGATCCCCAACGTAGGCAGTGCTAGAAGTGTGCCCAGCGCTGTGCCCTGTTCGTTGTTTTCTGAATGAGCTGTGAAATGCTGTATGTACTCTTCCCATCGATAACTAAGGGAAACACAGATGGCAGCCCCCAGAACGTTTTCTTTCAATCCCTGCACGTAATAGAAAACGAAGCGCTGGTTTGAGGCGGCGGCATGAGTCGCTTCAGGTGTCTGTTTAATATTCCCTGCTCGCATCCTGAAAAAGCCACGGCGCGCTTTAAAATTTCCCTGTGCGGCCGTGCATCACTGCACACTTTTTTGAAGGCGCTGACAGATGGTGATGTTTAGTTTTGAAGTCATTTCTCTATTAAGCCAAACCCCGTGTTGTCAATGATTTTAATAGGAATGCAGTTGATTGCCACAGTGTATTCGCATCATTAGACTGCGTTAGGAGGAATTGGGGTTTTAGGAACAAACACGGGAAATTCAGGGTAATCAAGGTGACCCAATTAATGGACAATCCCCTGGCCAGGCCAGTTTGGCACATCATTCATGGTTTGGTGTCTTGAATGGCGTATTAGTGACATGGTAAACCTTTCCCTTTGTGTTCTTCTGTTACCTACTGGTCTATCTTAGGTCCTGATCATCCATCTCCAGGGCCCAGATACTCAGAAGTATTTCAACACCCTTTGAGGCTCTGGGCTAGGGTTGTACCAGGATAAGGCATGCAGCAACACAGATCACTGGGAGGAGGTGAATAATAATGCACAAATCTTTGCTGCTGCTTTCCTCCAAGGATCTCAGAATACTTACTGGAGAATTTCACCACGGTTTTGTGAGGTAGTTAGGGTATTTACCTGGGTTACTGCTGAGCAAACTAAATAGGCTGAGCAGGACCACCAACGCAAGAGGCAAAAGAGGCAACTGCCTCGGGGCACGGTGATACAAAAGGGTCCGGGGTTCTCCGCCGCTGCTCCGGGCCCTTTCACATCACCACTGGAACAGCGCTGATGTCAGAATGTGCAGCACCTTTTGGGTGGTGTTGAAGGCTGCTTAGTCTCAGCTCCACCCTTCCACCTGAGGCCCCGCCCCTTCCATGAGCAAGAGGCCACAAGGCAGTGTGATGATGGGTAAGAGAGAAGGTAATTCAGGATCCCCATCTTGGTTAGGGCCTGCTCCTCATCCTTAGAGGGGAATTAGCTTGGAGCGTTCAATTCCTCCATTTCACACAGTCAAATTTTTCCGACTGTTTGCCCAATTCCCAGGGAAGTCAAAAATAGTGAGGAGTGAGGATTTTTCTCAGGCCATGTGGCTAAAAGTTTCTGTAATGGGGGCAGGAGATCTTGAAGCCTTCTAGTACCAAGCTGGCCAGGAGAGAACTATTGATTAGCAAGTGCTAACTTCATATCGTGTAACAGAACATAGACTTGTATTGGTTTGATTGTAGAAAAAAGTTCTCTCTAATAAAGTTCCTCTTCTGCCACACCCCTTATCTTCATTAAAAAGTAACAATTAATTATCTTTCCCTACAACATATTAATGGAGCATGTTACACTTGAGAATAAAAATGTCAGTCAAAAGAAATTTTAATTCTGCCATTGAAAACTATGTTCTTTTTTTTATTTGTTTAACTTCCTATGGGAAAGCAGATATACCTTAAAAAACGAACGTACACTCAAATTATTTTGCTTTTGGGGGTCACATTTTAATCAAAGCCATACCTGCCTCCAGGGGAAAAAAGGAAGTAAAAGTGATTGAATTTAATAACTGAAATAACATAAACTGTCTGCTTTGAAATGTATAATATCACATGACATTTATTTCATAATGTGACCAAATCATATATGTTGTTATGGGGACACTGTTTATTAAAAATGCCATTTATTTTAACAAGAGCAATAAAAAGAAACACACTTTTTTACTGTGGCAGTGGAAAGGCTGCTATTAAGTTGCTTTCAGCTAAATGAAAACATATCGCTCAAGATTCGCTCTAAAATATTTAAATAAAGTGGTGTGGAATTTATTCTTTTGCTGCCTTCTGCCAGCCATAGAAGAACGTGAAATTTTCCTAAATACGATAAATGTTACAGAAGAACTTGTTTAGCTTATAAGTTGTGTTGATAAATAAGACCATTTAAGTGGAATATTTTAATATCGGCCTGTAATTATGGCCTAGAAGGCCTAATTTAAGGCAAGAAATGAACGTGGGATTTTGTTCCTAAACTTACCTTAGTGCATGCCATGTGGCTTATGCTCAAAGGACTAGAGACATGTGGCTCACCCGGAGGAACTGTGTGGTATAAGGAAAATTATACAGCTGGGTCTAGAGCCACCACAGGTTTTGAAGCACTGCAACGCTGACGTGAACTTTAGGTACCCTGCCGCGTAATGGGATGTCACCCTGTGTTAGGCACCCAGTCTCCCTACACAAGGTATGATGGGTAGAGTTAGGTATCTAAGAATGGAGCATACTCAGCCGGCACACAGTGTGGCGTTACCTCAGATAATCAGGAGGAAATACTGAAGACAGGAACCTGACCTAAGCTTCATCCCTCAAAAAGCGTTAGGTGCCTGTCCATAAGGCAGTATGTGCCTGAGGGTGTATAGCCTCACACTCGGGCTGGCTTCCATTATTGGTAGGCAGGGTTTATAGTTTATTTATAGCACGGGTGCTGGGGGGAGTCGTTCCAGCACCCTGGGCCTATCCCTGTTTGGGATTTACTGCTGTAAACCTCCATGGGAGTTAGGTGTTTTGAAGAAGGGGGGGCGGCAGCACTTCTCCGCTTCCCTCAAAATTTTAGCCAGTGATTAGAACGCCTGTCTGGGAGGTCGGACCCCTAGGATCAATTCCCTCCCACCAGGGGAGCTGACAGCTTCTGCAGGCCCCTGAGCAAGGTGTGTGTGGGGTTGCTCTGTGCTCCTGAAAGGGGCGGGGCCTCAGGAAGAAGGGGGCGGGGCCGCAGGAAGAAGGGGCAGGGCCAGAGGCAGGCATGCTGGTGGCGATTTAAAGGGCCTGGGGCTTCAGCTGCTGCAGTGGCAGTGGGCAGGAGCCCCGAACTCCTTGGAATCACAAGGCCTGGGGCAACTACACCCATAGCACACTCGTTAGTGGGCCAGCCTCCCACTGCTTGACGGTAGTATGGATGTGAATGCATGTTTCCTGCCTCTCACTCTAACATGGAGCTATGGGATGCTCTAGGATGGTCCAGCTCTTGTGAGCTGTTTTCAAAAGCTGCCACAGAGGCACCCTCTGCTCACACCCCAAACTAAGAACATAAGAACAGCTGTACTGGGCCAGACCAAAGGTCCATCTAGCCCAGTAGCCTGTCTGCCGACAGTGGCCAGCACCAGGTGCCCCAGAGAGGGTGGACCGAAGACAATGATCAAGCGATTTGTCTCCTGCCATCCCTCTCCAGCCTTTGACAAACAGAGGCCGAGGACACCATTTTATCCCCTGGCTAATAGCCTTTTATGGACCTAACCTCCATGAAATTATCTAGCTTCTCTTTAAACTCTATTATAGTCCTAGCCTTCACAGCCTCCTCTGGCAAGGAGTTCCACAGGTTGACTACATGCTGTGTGAAGAAGAAAGGAAGTGTTGGATTGCGTCAGGCTGTGATGCAGGTACAGATGGGTGGGGACAAGAACATTCAAAGATCCCTTCCCTCTCGCCCAGCCAGCCCAAGACAACAGTCCCTGTCTGAGAATTTGAGGGAATGCTTCCTCAGTGCAGCCGTAGCAATAGGTGGGACCTCAAGGGGGGAGGAGGCAGGCCATGGCTCCCCCTGACCGTTCCCACAGGGGCGCAAGCAGTAGACCGCTGTGCTGGTAGGATCAGGCTGAGCCATCCCAAAGGATGTGGTAGCCTGTGTGCACTGGGCTGCCTGAGGCGAGGAGTTAGATCACTGAGGCCTAAAGAGAGAGAGAACCTGGGCCTGTGCATTTCATAGCAACCCACACAGGGGGACTGAGCACCGCACCTTGGCCTGAACTACTTAAATAGCCTGATTTCCTGCTCCCACTGCCGATATGGAATAAAACTGGTGTAGAGCTATGTTAAACAAACCAAATTAGGCATGCCAGGGCATGGTCAACGACCATGATTGCATACACAAATTGCGTATTTGCATGGGCAAATGGCAATGGTCCATTACTTATATAACTGCCTGAGAGGCATGATTTTGGTGAGAATGGGCTCCCATTGTTAAAAAACAAACATACCCCAGTGTGGGAAGGGGGTGAGGTTGAATTCTGAAACCCACTTTTTTTATTTTGGAATGTGTTGAATGCCAAAACTTTCCGGTAACTTTTCCTTGACACAGACCCACTGCCCATTTCCCTGTGAAGGCTCTTTCTGCCCTTTTAACTGTAATGGCCCCTCTTTGCAGATCCATTGAGGGCTTAATGACATCCTGGCCTCTAGAAGTCTGTTTGATCAAACCGAAGAGCCACGTGACTTGAGAGGCGTGTGATGATTTGTTCTCCCCTCTCGATGCCTTCCAGGCTGATCTGCCTTTCCTGAATCTGACAGCTGCAGCAGGAGATGAGAAGTGGTTTGAGTCAGTGCAAAGAGGCGGGAGCTGTGCTGAAGTTAGATGTTAGATCAGGGGGCATATGTTAGTGTGTGTCACATTTGACAATAAATGACCTATTACCACGGGGAGAAGGCCAGACTGTAGAATATCTTGGGCTCGGTACAGCAGTAACCCAGTGAAATTCTGTGGCCTGTTACAGGTCAGATTAGAAGACCCAATAGTCCCTTCTGAACTTAAAATATAGACACCCACTCCCCGTGTATCTGTATTTCTGCAGCTTCCCCACACTTCTTCTGGAAGAAATGAGAGGGGGAGTCAATAAATACACCTAGGGGTCAGAAGGCGTTTTATAGAAATGTGTGATATTGAACTTACTGATGTTTGTAGGACACCTCTTCAAAGCTTCCAGCTATGCCAGATACTGGGAGCTATATCACTTGAGAGGGGGAAAACTCATCAGGGGCTTAGGGTGAGATGTACATATGCCTGAAAAGCTGCAGCTAGACTGCACTGCTCGATATGTTGTAGTGTACCCTGATCCAGTGAGTGTCCAATAGGTAGCAGGTTTCAAACAAAAGGAAGTATTCCTTCACACAATGCACAGTCAACCTGTGGAACTCCTTGCTGGAGGATGTTGTGAAAGCCAGGACTTTAACAGGGTTCAAAAAAGAGCTAGATAAATTCATGGAGGAAGGGTCCATCAATGGCTATGAGCTGGGAGAGATAGGATTGGTGTCCTCTGTTTGTCAGGCTGGGAATGGACCACAGAGGTGGGATCACTTGATTCCATGTTCTGTCCATTCCCTCTGGGGGCACCTAGCATTGGCCACTGTCAGCAGACAGGATACTGGGCTGGATGGACCTTTGGCCTGACCCAGAATGGCCATTCTTATATTCATCCCTCCAGCTTGTACATTGTTGAGGCAGAGCTAGGAATGAAGATAATGCCTCTGTATTTTACCACTTAACGCCTACGATTGGCATATGTCCCTAGGCTTATTCACTGCCCACTTTACTTGGGCAGATACCTGGGTAATCTGTGTAGTATGGCCCAGAATGGCCATCAGAAGATGAGCTACAAGTAACGGTGCTTTTGCTGCTTTAATTTGCACTCATTTAAAGGGCAGCTCAAATGTGAAAAGAGCTAGGATATAGCACTTTGTTATTTCTAGGAGGAAAATGTGGGTACATATTTCCATACTTTCCAGTGACTTTGAGAATGTCATAGAATCCTGAAAATCTTATTTACTATAGCAGAGAGCATACAAAGTAATGGGTTGCTAGTACAGAACTAACACGTAAGTAAATAGGGGTAGTAAGAAAATGTAGTGAAAATTCTATCCTGTCTGTCAAAGAAAGAGAGTGAGAGCTGTGTGTAACTAGGTGTAAAAATTATAATGCTAATCAAGGTTAAAAGAAGACTCATCAATCAGTGCAGTAAATCAGTTAAACTTTGTACATAGGGAATATGGCCAAGTGCTGCCAAGTTTGGGGCATTTTGTTTTGAGCCTTTGATTCTTTCGTGTGCAGCTTGGGAATGGGTCCCTGGCAAGTGCTGATAATGTGAAAGTGAACTGGGAAATGACTCGTCTACAGCAATGACCATTTTCAGCTGCTGCAAGGAATTCCTTGAATCTATCAAGCATAGGTGCTGGAACTACAGTGTGGGGGTGGAGGATGAGTGTTGCCACAGCACCTTAGGTCCCTGGGTGCCAGCCTCAGCTCAGGGTGGGAGTGGTAGACAGGGGCAAAGGAGCTGGATTTCAGCATCCCCACTCTTAAAATTGTTGATGCACCACTGGCTTTTCTTGATACTGCAATTGAACATTTTCCTACAGAACCCAGAGAAAAGGGAGCGTGTGTGTTTGTGGAGGTGTCATGACCATGAGGGTTAGCCAGCAGCCTGGGGACTAAGAGGTTAACTATGTCCCTTACCTAACCAGGTAGCTGGCAGCCAATAGAAATGTAGGTAGGAAATTCAAACTGGGACAGAGGAATGTTTTGGTTTCCCCCCCCCCCCCTTTGTCCCTAGGCAGTTTCTCTCCAGATACTGAGGAAGGCAGACATGTCTCTCTCTCCAAGAAAAGACTCTTCATTATCTGTAAGTAGGGTAAAGTTTAGATAAATTCATTAGGTTTTATTGTTTTATGGTTTGGGATTGGGAATCTGATGTCTGTGCATTTAAAAATGGGTTTTCCTCTCCTTTGTATATTAATTGGTGACTTTTTCATCTAGTCATTTTGCTTGTAACAGGACTATTGTGGTGATAATAAATTTTTTCTCTTTCTTTTTCTATTAACCTGGTATTGGTTAATTTTTGTATGTGTCCTGGTTTTACTGTAGGTCTGAGATTTCCCAAGTGGTCTCTCCCCTCGCTCTGTTATCATTACTTGGGTGGTGGCAGCTGACTTCAATCCCCAAAATCTAGGTTTTTAAGATTTTGAGGGGAAGTTTTATACCAAAGCCTGGAAAGATAAGGTTTTGGGGTACTTTTGCGGGACCCCACTTCTGCATTTATCGTGCCAGAATGGGGATTTAGCCTTGTCAGGAGGAGTGGGGCATTTAGAATTGTAGGGATAGAAGAGACTGCAAGAGTAATTTATCTACCCCCCCTGCCCAGATGTAGGATCTGGAGAGACAACTGCAAGCCAGTTACAGGCTTTGCTGCCTGCAGTGGCATTTGGAAAGAAAGGAGAGTTCTAAGTCATAACAATAACCATTTGGGTGGCTTGCAAGGTCCAGAAGTGTCCAGATTTCAGCACCCATGAAGATGTGCCTCCAGGCTAATGTAGAGGGGTTGAAAGTGGAGACCGAGTTGTCTTGGGTGGTGACTGAAGTAAAAAAGGGGAAAAGTCCTTGGGGGAGGTGGCGTGAAGGAAGCTGTTGCCTACTCATGGGTATTTCCTGCTTGCAACAGTTTGGCAAAATCCTGGGCAGAAGTGGGAAGGAGGGGGAAGGCTGGAGGGAACCCAATGGGGCAAAGAGGCATTAGAGGTTGTTAGAGTGGGACTCAACAAAGGCAGAGAAGTGGAGCTGTTTTCCAGGAAGTCCAACAGAGAGCGATCCCGTCTGCTGACTCCTAGCACACACTTGGTCAATCGTCTTGGTCAACTGGCACCCCTTCTCTACGCTTTGCTTTGATTCCCTGCCTTACAAACCACTCTCTTCCCCCAAGGGCAGGTTCATTAACATTTGAGGAACATTTTTGGATGGAAGCTGCCAAATAAGCACAGAATAAGCAGGGAAAGCTGCATCCTGCGTTCAGTTCTGCATCTGTGAAAGCTGTTGACTTCTGGAGGGGGAGGGGTGCTTGACACTGCCTACCTCGTCAAGGCCAACATGGGCGGACGTGTGTGATATTTTAAAACCTCTTGAAATGCAGAAATGGTTGCGTGTCCTTGGATCTAGATTTGATATGTGGGTGTTTTGATTCTTTCCTTTTTAAAATAAAAGAGAAATTAAACAAAAGGAGGGGGGAAAACCCTGAGCACTCAGCTCGTTTACATGGACGCCTCGACAGAGCATAAGGAACACGGTGCAGTAGCAGGAATGTTGCTGAGCTGAGAGCCTGGGAGGCTGCTGAATCTCTGAGAACACTGGATTTACACATCAGGCCTTTCCTTACAGGTGAATCCACAAAGAAACCATCAAGGCAGCCCCACGTCCGCTTAAATCACAGAGGATGCTATCTGGTCTTGGTAGATTGGATTCGGAGCCCTTTAACGATGCAAACTGGATTAGCAGGCCGGGCCTTAGGCACTTCTCGCGGCACTCCATCAGGCTAGCTTCCTTGGTAAGAATCAAAGGAAGCGGTGGTGATTTCCACATGTGGTAACACATTGTTGGATTTCCTCACCCAGTCCCCTGGGAGCTGTAGAGCGTCTGCCTCTTCAGTTCTACAAAACTCCACCACTCTAGGTCCTGCCCTTCTTTCCCAGTAGGGGGCCAGCTGTATACCAGAGGGGTAGATAGCTGTTGAAATACATGGCAAAATGCCAGGCCATAGGGTCAGTATTTCCCCAACGAGCATGAAATTCCAGTGGGTGTAAAGCCGGTTAGTGCCTGCATCTCCCTTCCTGTGTTCCCAGCAATAGGGATGTACTTGGTTAGGAAGGGGTGAGGACTGGTATTGTGTCTGACGTATTGTGAGCCATCAGGCCGTCCTTTGTGGATCATGGCCAGCTGGTTCAACTTAGAGCAACCTCCAGAGCACCTTAACCTGCGCCAGAGCCAGTGGTAGGGCATAAAACTGAGAAGCTCTATGGCTCCCTGACAGTCTTGCTCTCTCTGCTGTGCTCACTGGCAACTGGGAGTAGCAGAGAATCTGGTTTGTTTAGTGATACTTGAAACATCGACCCTAAGGAACTACACAACTCTGCAATGCTTTGGCCTTGTAGGTGTGGGCCTGTGGAAATGTACGTATAGCCGACACACACTCTTTTACACACATCATCCTCTTGATTGCTGCACAATGGTACAACATTCAGCCATCTGTCAGTCTGGCTTCATCCACTGCTATTAGGCATGTGAGTAGTTTGTGCCTTTTGCTTGCCTGCTGCTGGCTACATCCACTCGTGTCGTCCTTTTACCCTTCTGGGACTGGTCCAGACAAGATACTCTATATATTCTTCAAAAGGCATTGGGGCTTGGGGTTTCATTGACTTCACTGGGGCTTCATGGATATAAGTGTGGCCATGGCATGGGCTTAAGTAGATGTCTTCTAGAATGCAGGAGGCACAGAGTATAGACTCCGTCCTGGCTGAGGTATGTACTCCAGGAGATAAGGACCATGTGGCAGAGAGCCACGCTTGTCTCTAGCTGACGTATGGGGTGATGTAGTTGGGGTTGATCCTGCTCTGAGCAGGTGGTTGAACTCCATGACCTCCTGAGGTCTCTTCCAACCCTAGGATTCTACCATAAGAAAATGCTTTCTCCAAGGGCTGGGCCTGAAACAGCTACAGAGGGGCTGAAAACCAGCCAAGAAGGGTTCTCTGTCTCTCCTGGAAGAGCTGGGGGTTAAGAGATTACTGTTAATTAGTTTAGTATTAGCTAAATATGACTCCTGATAATGTTTACTCAGCACTTCAGGTGGCACACTGATGGGTGCCTTGAAAATCTAGACGACATTGATAGCAGGTTAAGGTCAGGCAAGAGATAAGAAAATCGGTATTTCCTTCCATCGTACAGAACTACTTCAGTAGGTTTCCCAAGAGGCATCTGATTCCTGAACACCGGAAGGTGTGTATTTGCCGAACGAATGCCCTGTTTTAAAAAATTCATCTTCTACACTCAAAGATTTTTGTTATAAGGGAGCAAGGAACAGGTACAACAATTTTTCAATAGAACCATTTTATACCGAAGAGTGGCTGTGCGGCTACTTTCCCTAAAATCATTTTTAAATCGAAAGATTGACAGACACGGCGTGCTAAGTGAGGGGGGATTGCTCTCTGCTGTCGTTTAAATGGCATCAGGTTGGACGGGGCACAATCATTTCCTTCGAAATTGGTAGTCGTTCCCTTTCAAATTGTCAGAGAAGCTTTCTTCTGCTTCGTTGCACTTGAGAAACAGGTGGACGGCAAGCTGCACAGCCGTGTTTGATCCACATGCTGTTGTTCAATAGATACCGCAAATCAAACTAGAAAGCCACTCTGATATAGCTATAATGTTGGCTAGATTAACAGTGAAAAGCTGCTTGGAATTCGGACAGGGGGTGAACTTTAATCCGGTCTTTCTTGCGACGTATTAGACAACTGAACAGTAAATTTAACTCCTTGGTGCCAAGAGGAGTGGGCCTATTTTGGCAGAACATGGCTTTTTGCATTTTGCAGTATCATAGTGCATTGGTAAGGAGGGAGTGAAGAAATTGAGAACTACAGTGCACACCATATGCCTAATAGCTTTGGGGGAAAAGGGTGATGGTGTGGTTGCAATACAGGTCTGAGTGCCAGATTATCTAATTCTAGTTTGGATATTGCCACTGACTACATGAATTTAGGCATGCGGCCTCTCTCTGCCCTCCTTTCTTTCCCTAGAGAAAGGGGAAGTTGATAACTATTTATCTCAGCGTTGTGAGGCTGAAGTAATTAATGTTTGTAAAAGACTTGGAGTTCCTTAGAGGAAAGGTGCTATCGGTGAGCAAAGTATCATTATCATCATCCGCATTTTCTATTGCTTTCCCACTATTGTGTGTGACTGAATATGAACAACATCTGGTTTTGCTTGGTTAATCTAATATGCCCGTGTGCTCAAACTTTTTGTGGCCTACAAAGGTTTATTTAAAAGGCTGAATGTTTGCTTATCTTGTAATTTACCCAAGGCTTATACCATAGGTCATGAAACAAAATTAGAAATGAAAGAAAACATTTATTTTCCAAGTAGTTTTGCGTTCTCTCACTAATGAGAAATCCACTTACTGCAAAATTAATATTGCATAGAATTTGCTATGTGGCTCTGCAGGGCTTTTCCCCATCTTGGCACCATTGAAGGCGGACCTGGATTAAAAAACCATGCCCACCCTGTAGCTGAAGCATCCGATTTCGATGGTTGGGTAGTAGCTTTGGTAGCTTTTGTGTTGCTTCCATGTATGCAATTACTTACTGAAGCCAGAAGATCAATGTACAGAAGATCAATGCTGTCAGACGATCTTCTGGATGCCGATTAAGTGGGTCTAGTAAAGACCCGTTAAATCGAACTCAGAGAGCGCCTCTGTCAGCATCTGGTGCTCCTGCAAGGAGTAAGGGGAGCTGACACAAGCATTTGCTTCTGCTGGTCTCCCACTGTGGGAATGGCGGGGAAATGCGAATCAAGGCACATTGACTCTAGTTATGTAATTGACGTAGCTGGAGTTTTGTATCTTGATTTGACTTTCCCCTCTAGTGTAGACCTGGCTTAAGTGCCTTAAAGTGATGACATCAAACATGTGGAATTGAGCCATGGGGAAAGGTCTCACAAGGTGTTAACAAGAGTGGCTTGTCAGTGATCATGTTTAGTGGGGAACCTCAATAGGTTCTAATCCTCACCTGCCTTTTCTAAGCTCAGGCTTGTACAAATAATTTTTCATAAACAGAAGAACCCTATGGAGTATGCATCATATATAACAAATCTTTATCCTTTATGGCAAACGGCCTACAAAGATTCATTAGAACAGGATCAATAGACCAGCTTCACCTCTGCCTATAGACTCTTATGTATTAGACAGAAATGTTGCATAACCTGTTTCTAGGTTGGCCCCATACTAATTACTGCTGTGTTTCCCTCATGATCTATGTGGCATAGATACAAGGCACATTCAGCTTGGAAATGCAGAGCTAGCACAAGACAACTACATGGTATACATAGTGTGCTCTGTAGCTGGGGACTACCTAACTAACTTCAATTCAGAATTTACTTTTCTTGATGGCACGGTATATCTGAAGACAAAAGCCCATGCCGAAGGGCAGAGATTCAGTGTGTGGAGTTACACCAGCATGAGCAGGCACAAGGATGGAGAAGGAAATGACACACCAGTGTGATGAGGACACATAGTGAAGGGAATTGATTTTCATCTGATACACTGTGGGATGACTGTTGAAAATCATCAGGAATTCACTGATCAAAGACAAGAAGGAGGGGATTGGAAAATCTCAAAGCACTTCTTATGAGCATAAGAACATAAGAAAGACCATACTAGGTCACACCAAAGGTCCATCTAGCCCAGTATCCTATCTTCCGACAGTGGCCAATGCCAGATGTCTCCGAGAGAGTGAACAGAATAGGTAACCGTCAAATGACCCCTGTCATCCATTTCCAGCCCCTGACAAACAGGCTAGAGACACCATTCCTACCCATTCTGGCTAAGAAGTATTGATGGACCTAATCTCCATGAATTCATCTAGTTCTTTTTTGAACCCTGTTAGTCCTGGTCTTCAGACATCCTCTGGCAAGGAGTTCCACAATTGGTACCATGCGTTGTGTCAAGAAAACACTTCCTTTTGTTCTTTTAAACCTGCTGCCTATTAATTTCATTTGATGACCCCTAGTTCTTATGTTATAGGAACAAGTAAATAATTTTTTTCATTCACTTTCTCCATACCTATCATGATTTTATAGACCTCTATCATACAAAGGAGGAGACCCCTTTAGTCTCTTCTTTTTTAAGATTTAAAAAGTCCTAGTCTTTTAAATCTCTCTTCATATGATGCCCGTTCCAAACCCCTCATTATTTTTGTTGCTCTTTTCTGAATTTTTTTCCAATGTCAATATAACTTTTTTGGGATGAGGCAACCCCATCTGTATGCAGCATTCATGATATGGGTGTACCATGGTTTTATATAGAGGCAATAAGATATTCCCTGTTTTATTCTCTATCCCTTTTTAAATTATTCTTAACATTTTCTTTGCTTTTTTGACTGCCATTGCACACTGAGTGGATGAACTGAGGCTTGTAATGCTTCTGTGGGGTGGGTAATTATGTTGCTTTGCAAGATACCATCTGCATGGGATTGTTATTCTTGGCTCATAGACATGCAGGTGAGAGTCAAGGGTCTCTGGAGACTGCCCCAGACAATGTTACAGAAACTGAGATGTGGTCTTGACAGGGTGTTGTCAGTGTGGAAGTAGTGGGAACTCTTCCATCTCATCTGCTGGTCCACACTCAATCCCTTGGGAAGTTGGGGATCTTCTATAGGCTCGGTCAGTCTTCAACCTTCTTCAAAGTGTACCCCCCCCCCAACTCTCTCCCTGGCCAGAAGGAGACAAAGCTGAGGGGTAGACAGGAGACAGTAAACATGTCTGAGGAAAGGAGCCTTCAGGGAGCTACTGGGGAAACTTGTGCTTCTGCACAATGAAAGGGAAGTAATGTTACCCTTCGCCATCATCACAGGATCTGCCAACATCTGTCCATACACCAGAATATTCTTAATTATTTAGTGGGTCCCCTAGCACTGCCACACCTGGAATCTCTTTTCAATCTGATGTAGCCCATGCAGACACCACAGCTAAGACCCCAA
Source organism: Pelodiscus sinensis (assembly GCF_049634645.1). Lineage (NCBI taxonomy): Eukaryota > Metazoa > Chordata > Testudines > Trionychidae > Pelodiscus > Pelodiscus sinensis. Next base: position 6,534,337 of record NC_134719.1, on the reverse strand, counting down.
ATGGATGTTTGTGTTCCACAAGCACTTGCTCTATGAGGTGAGTCCAAATCTTTCCTTGCCTAAGAAGGGGGATAGGCTGTGCTCTGCTTGTCTGCCATTGCTCGTTGCACAACTGCAGTCAGGAGTATCACCCATCATGCAAATCTGGCAAGGCAGAGCTATAGGGAGTCTCATTCCATCATCTCTTACCTCAGACATGAGGGTCTAATTCTGCTCTCAACAAAATCGATCACCGAACTCCCAGGTCTGAGAGAAGGGAAAGTAAGTCTGATTCACGTGAGTTAGACTAGTACAAGATTATCAGTCTCTTCTAATGTTTTGCAGTACTCTGAGGTTTTCCATGTTCTGTTTTTTTTGGACTGCAGTCTTTTCTAGCTCCTTAGCTTGCAGTAGCTGGTTCTCTTACTGTGTATTTCTATGTAACATTGGAGACGCAAAGTGGCACGCAATTCTTGACACAGAATAGAAGGACGTTGAATTTTCATTTAAAATCTCTTTACCCACAGATACTGTGAATTGAAATGGCACAAAATTACTAAATTGCTTTACATTTGGGAAACCTCGGTTCAAAAAAAATTGCTAACCATTTATTTTTGTACTCTGTGGTTGACATGATTCTTTCTTTCTGCCTTTCTTAAAAAAAAATCGAATGTGTCTACTGAGATTCCCAGGAAAACCCAAGTGTGTCATACAACATTGCCTTCTGATTTGCAAGTTAAATAGTTTACGCAAGCAAAAAATGCGGCGCAATTGGAATATTCTTTACTCTGACACTTAAGGGCTCAAACTGACTGCACATTTAAACCTGGCAGCCCTCCACTGATATTTTTAGCTAGAAAAACATTTTGAAGTAACAAGAAAAGACAGATCCGATCCAGAGAAAATGAAGCTAAAACCACCCCAGGGCATTTTTTGTGTGTGTGTGAATTTAACTGCTTTCGTACTTAAGTACTATTTCTGTAGGGGTGTATGGAATGCTAGAGGTCAAGGCTTAGAAACTTTGGGCCGTTCTGAAACAAAATGTTATAAAGATGCAAGATGGAGTTAGCCTTCTTGCTGATTGATTTAGTCTTTCTGAAACAGGCAAAGCATCAGGAGCTTTCTGCTAAGAAAGATTAGCATTCAGAGCCTGCTGTTTTTTAATTAAAAAAGCCATTTAAATACAGGAGTTGGGGCGTCCGCCAGCAAGCATTAAAAATACCTGTCTTATAATTATCCCCCAAGCCCTTTTTCCATTTAATTCTTTCATTCTATTTTCCCCCTCCCCGTTATATACTTGACAAACTCTCCCCCATTTCAACTACCTGCTATTGTGGCATGATGCCTTCTGCTAGGGTTAGCAGCTGGCTATACATTTCATGCCAGCACTTCTGCAAGCAGCTGGCAGGAGGTGTGAGGGGAGAATGCACTCGGCATGTGCTTTCTGGTGATGGAGCGTGTCCTTCTGCCTACTGCTCGGCGGGTTGGGTGCACACATTTATTTCCAAATCTGCAAATACACACGTACGTGAGGGTACTTGATTGCAGGTAGACCTTGCCTGCAAGAAAAGGAGGATGGTAGTTTAGCCCAGCTGGACTGTTAATTTGCCTATTTTGCTGGTTTCTGTTGGACATGTCATGAAAAACTGTGAGGCAGCGGTGGGATTCTGAAAGAGGCCTGGCTGGAGGGTCAGGTCAGTTTGGTAGCTAAAGACAGTGGGGAAACTGAACTAAAACATCCATGTTTGTGTCTGAGATATGTGGAGCTGGAGATATGTGCGCACACAGTCTGTTTATCTATTTAAACATCTGTAACCAAAGAAATATTAGATCAAGTCATAGTTACACTCCAACGTCTTTTTGAAACATTTATGCATATTAACTTTTGTACCCATTGCTCCTTTGAACAGCAACATGCTGAGCCCTGGACTCACACGGGGAAGACTTTTCCATTGAATTTGTTTCCTGCAGACAGGTGTCTCAGGATTTTTCTCATCTTAACCCATGCGTTTCTGGGGCACTTGTCACAAAGGCTCTGCGAGGTTTTCTCAGTCGGTGTCTCGGGGCACCTGGCAACATGCGGTTCTTAGTTACTAATGTAAAGCGTAACACGACCCGTTCTTCGTCGAACCTGTCCAAGCCAATCGGCTTCCGCTGCTCACGTGTGTTTTGGGGCAGCTACTTACCCTTCCGCTGCATCAGGAACTCTGTTGATTCAGCCTTGTTTCCCTTTGTCCTTGTTCTTGTGAAAGATCCTGTGCTCAAAATCTCAGCTTGGTGGTGTTTCCTTCCCTTTCCGGGAATGTTTCGAGCATTAACCAAGCATTTAAACACTGTGTACAAGAGACATGACTATTCCCTGGTAGCTCTTTGATCCCATTGCATGACTGCAGGGATGTTAGAAAGGGCCTCATCAGCACTGATTTTTTTTTCTGAAACTTTCCCATCCTTGTAATAGCATCAGTGCAGACGTGAGGCACTAGCGATATCTAGTCACTGATGTTTTACCCCCATGTTGTGCAGGCCCGGTGTATGCTAGTATTCCCACCATCATTCGCACTGGTGACAGACTTACCTGTGTAGGCACAGGTGATAGAGACAAAGGGGTGCAGCACTCTGCATTCCTCTGATCTTACAAGCTTCTTTGCCAGTTGGTCTCTCCAGCTGTTGCTGCTATTCGTCTCTTCAAATCACATCCTCTGAGCCTCTCCCTCTTTCCCTATGTTGCTTCCCCCCCCCCATTCCCTACTACTCTAGCTTCATGTTACTAGTTTGAAGAATCCACTTCACTATGGTGCGCCATTTCCCCTGGAGCGCCATTTACTTTTGACCGATTGTACATAGTTGACATACTTTTTAAAACCCTTTACATCCCCAGTAGATGTTTACCACTGGGCTGCATTTGGCCTCATATGACTTTAAACACCTTAATATATTCTGCCACATAGTTGTTTATCAAAACTCTGAGTAGTCTTTCTGAATTCACATGGCAATTTAAAACGTTGTGTTCTAATTATGGCATAATCAATAGCTGAATGAAGACTCAGATTCTGATACCTGTCTTGTTTCTTTCTTTCGTGTTTTTTTTTTTTTTTTTTTTTTTTTTTAGCAGCCTGCACTCATGGAGAGAGATTTCATTTTAATTTTCTGATAATGCTTTTGAGGTAGGCTCTGAGAGAGGAATTGATCAAAGCACCATATTTACAAATATGCAGATTCAATTCTCAGCTGCTCTAATGGATGTACAACAGTTCACTGAAAGGAATTCAGATTTCGAGAGCAGGAGAGAGATTTTCTGCCTCTCAGTTGCTATTCCTAGGTTCCAAGGTCAGAAGCAGGGGCAGTGGGTATGCTAGGTGGGGGAAGGCACTCCCTTCCCAAACATCCAGACATGGCCCTGCCCCCAGTGTTTACTCTCCCTGGTGCTCCAGGACCATAGCAGCTGGGGCCATGTGGTGCTCCACCTTCCTGTGGCTCTGGGGGGCAAGACCTGGGAAGAAGGGGCAAGTTTAGGGGTGGGACTGAGACTTGCCTCCCCAAGCCCTACCTTCACCTACCATCCATGGTCAAAAGGGACCATTTGTGATCATCTAGTCTGCTCTCCTGTGCAACAAAGGCCAGACAACTTCCTCAAAATAATTCTTAGAGCAAAGCTTTTAGAAAAAAATCCAGTCTTGATTTTAAAAAGGTCAGTGATGGATTCTCCATCACGTTCCATGGAAACTTGTTCCAATGGTCAATTACTCTCACCATTAAAAATGTACGACTTATATTCAGTCTGAATTTGTCTAGCTTCAGCTTACCGCCATTGGATTGAACAGACCATTATTAAACATTTGTTGCCTGTACAGGTACTTACCGTCTGTAATCAAGTTACCTCTTAAACTTCTCTTTGTTAAACTAAATAGATTGAGTGCCTTGAGTCTTATCAGTAGAAGGCAGGTTTTCTAATCCTTTAATCTTTCTCAGAGCTCTCCTCTAAGACCTCTCCAATTTCTCCACATCCTTCTTGCATTGTGAGTGCCAGAACTGGACACAGGATTCCAGCAGTAGTTGTACCAGTGCCAAATAAAGAGGTAAAATAACCTCTTTATTCATGTTTGAGATTCCTGTTTATGCATCCAGGGATTGTTCTGGTCCTTTTGGTGACAGCAACACATTGGGTGCTCGTGTTCACCTGATTATCCATCATGCCCCCCCCCCTCCAATCTTTTTTCAGAGTTGCTGTGTCCCAGATGAAAGCCCCCCATCACGTAAATATGGCTTATGCTATTTGCTCCTAGAGGGGCATATTTTCAGATTCAAATATATAGTGTTTGCTCGCTCAGTCACTCCCAATTTATCAAGCTATTCGCACAGCACTGTCCACCACTCCCCTAGCTTTTGTGATATTTACAAACTTTCAGTGATTTGATTTTTTTAAAAAAATCTGGTCATTGATTAAAAACATTAAATAGTGTTGGGGGTAAGACCTGAGTCCTTCAGAACCCCATGCTCAGTGGTGATTCCCCATTGCCAATTACTTTCTGAGCCTTATGGGTTAGCCAGCTTTTAAACTGTTTGACATGTGCCATGTTAATTCTGGTAACATCAGCTGTGATACAGCTCACATTGGCTTTTATGGAGGCAGAGGTAGGTGGACAATGAGCACTCCTTTGAGAGCCCTCCCACAGCATGGCGAATTATACTCTATGGAGCTATACCTATCTCAGAGCAGGAAGGCTCCTTGAGTCCAGTCCCCTGCTTTCACAGCACTGACCAAGTGCCATCCCTGACAGATTTGCCCCAGATTCCTAAATACCCCCCTCAAGAATTGAACTCACAACCCTGGGTTTAGCAGGCCAATGCTCAAACCACTGAGCTACCCCTTCTCCCTATGAGGCATGCTTCTTGCACGGATAGAGCAGTGGAAGCAAAGTAAGGGTCTTCTGGTGTCTTGTGGAATCAAGGACTCTCTGTTCCATGGGGAGAAGAATTGCCAAATGTCAGTTGTGCTGGCAAATGGGAAGACTCTGCTGAAGAACAAAAATGGATTTGCCTGTCTGTGCTTTTCTTTGGTGGCCAAACAATAAGTGAACAAATTGCAAGTTGTAGCCTTCCATGTTCAGAAGACAATAGTGCCATTGTAATTAGAAACTACACAGGTCAAAGAACATGGTTCATCTTTTTCCATGCAGTGCCAAACTCTGTGCATGATCAATAACAATGTTACAGGTCGACTGTCCTCAATATCTGTGTACAGTGCTGGCCCGGATAGTACTAGACAAGAATTAGGGACCCCCTATGGTCTCTCATGAAAATTCAAGTAAAAAAGCTTTCTGACTGAATGAATCCAGAAGCTTGTTACATACAGAAGTCAAAGCTGCTTTTCTTTTGGTGAAAGAGAGTCCCAGAGCTCTTATGGATTTTTTATCGGGAAGGCAATTTGTTTACATCACACAGCTTGCCCAGGCTTCCTTTGTGAAGCCAGAGATCTCAAACAAAACAAAACCCAAGCAGTTAGCTGCTGATTCCTTTACTGGACTTGTTCCTTTTGATGGATAAAGTTCTGGTGTCCATCTGTTTTTCAGATGCTGCTTTGCAGGTCCATTCTTTCATGTATATTACATGTCTATGTCTCCCAGCCAGTTTGATGACCTTTTGTGCTGTGGCTGTTCAGACACATAGTCAAAGATATGGCCTAAAGAACTTGCAGTCTGAGGCCCCAACCCTGCAATTTGTTACATATGGGAGCGAAGAATTTGGGAGCTGGTGGTTTATGTTCCAACCCAACCAGTGTGCCCCAAAGCACAAGATGGCAGGTGGTAGGCCATGATGCAAAGTCCATTGAAATATATGAGACACCTTTGTGAGCGCACAGACACAAGAGGTACGTGAATTGAACAGTCAGTGTGGGACAGAGAGAAGGGGAAATGGAACGGAGAAAATGAGGTAAGTATCCTGCAATTTTTTGTTGACATCTATTATAGATGAGGGAATTATGAGTGGCTGGAAGATGCTCAGCCAGGACAGTGTCTTTGAAAGGAGCAGCTAAGTTCTAAGAAGTCATTTACTGAGCCTGTGTGAACTGAGATTTTTTTCTTCAGGGCTACGTCTACAGTGGCGGCTTCTTGTGCAAGAACTCTTTTGCGGAAGAGTTCTTGTGTAAAAAATCTTCCACAAGAGCACGTCCACACTGCCATGTGCTTTTGCGCGAGAGCATCCATGGCAGTGTGGACGCTGTCTTCCTCAAGAAAGCTCTGATGGCTATTTTAACCATAGGGGCTTCTTGCGCAAGAAATTCATGTTGCCTATCTACGCTGCCCTCTTGTGGAAGAGCTCTTGCGCAAGAGGGCTTATTTCTCATGGGAAGAGGAATAACTCCTCCGGAAGAAGCCCTGTTTTACAATGCTAGACTGTGAATTTACTTGCTCAAAAACTCTCGTGCAGTATAGACAGCAGGCAAGTTTTTGTGCAAGAATAGTCCAGAGGTTTGTATCTCAGCCCAGGTTTACACTAGGGAACAATGTCAAACTAAGGCACTCAACTTCAGCTGCATGAATAGCATAGCTGGAGTTGCTGAACCTTAGATAGTTACCCTGGTGCCTCTGCTGTGATGGAGTCAACAGGAGAAACTCTCCTGTTGACTTCCCTTATGCTTCTCAACCTGGTGGAGTAGCAGAGTTATAGGAGCATGATAAGCAGTTGATTTAGCAGCCCTTTACCAGTCTCACTAAATCAACCCCCGAGGGATCAATCCCCTCAGTGCTGATCTCATGGAAAGTGTAGACAACACCTATGCCAAGTTTGGGCAGATTTTCACGAGACCGACAAAAGACACATTCCTGACAGAAAGGCCACCTCTCTGCCAAATTTCTGTTTCAAAGCAGAGTTATAGGAGCATGATAAGCAGTTGATTTAGCAGCCCTTTACCAGTCTCACTAAATCAACCCCCGAGGGATCAATCCCCTCAGTGCTGATCTCATGGAAAGTGTAGACAACACCTATGCCAAGTTTGGGCAGATTTTCACGAGACCGACAAAAGACACATTCCTGACAGAAAGGCCACCTCTCTGCCAAATTTCTGTTTCAAAGCATGGGGCAATAGAACTGATTTTTAAAAAATTACCAGGATGTTACATACTTTCAGTAGCCTTTTTCTCAACCGGCATTCTCCGCTAAAACATGTCTCCTTTACGGACACATCAGTGGGTGTGTCCGTGTGTGTGTGAATAAGATGAGAGAACGTTCATAGAGAAATGCCAGCAGATTGCACTCCAGAATATGGAGCATTGTTCATGGGGTTTGTAGGGCCACTGCAACTTCCTCTTTTTGTGCACCAGAGATGGCCTCAGCTCTATGTAGAGGCTCTTAACATTTCAGAGACAGATTATGACTGCCTGAGACCAAGTGTCTGACCATGTTCACTCTGGGCCAGTGTAACCCTGCTCTGGACTTTGCCCATGGCCCCGATTTCTCTGAGTAGTATTCATTCTTGATGTAACTTATTTCTTCAGGCCCTGTTCTGTGTTTGGCACTTTGGGTGTGTGCAAAGTGCTTGTGTTCGTTTTACTATCAAGTTTTTGTAATGACTAATGTAGAAGTATTATTTTTAACATGCTGGACAAGATGTGACCCATAAGGAAGTTCCTGAGATGTCACTAATATTCTTGCTATTTCGTTTGAGGTGACCCAGACATGCACACTTAATATCATTGTTGTCTGCAACTCAAGTAAGTTACATGGCCCTTAAGGAGTGGGGGATATTGAAACAATCCCATTTTTTATTATGCAAATCAGAAGATGCCCATGAAGAATGATGCATTTGTTTCAGAATTTACCCCGGGGGAAGATACTGACACAATCTTTGCAACGCAAACCGACAGAAAATTACTAGTGCCCATTGAACTGAACAACAGAACTTTTTTTTTTCCTGCTAATGTGGGTTTTTTTTTTTTTTCAGTTTACAACTCAATATGCAAGACTTTGAACATACTGTCTTGTGGGCAGATAGGAAAGCAAAAGAGAGAACTGGAAGTGACACTTTTAAGTGAGGTTGTAGAATATCTTTGTTTCTAAACATAAAAATGTAACTGCCTTCATGCTATCAGCCGAAGAAGTCCAAAGGCCCCGTGAAACTTAGCATACTCCAGCATTTAGTTTAAGGATTCCCTTGTCACTGTCAAAATTGTTTTAGAAGCCCAAATTAATGCATAGTACTGAATTTATTAAAATGTGAAATAATCATAAATTTTTCATTCTTTGTACACTTTAGCTAATTTTCACATAAATGAAGCACTTGGCAGTTGAAATTCCACATATGGTTGACACTGATGTTTGATGTCAGAACAATGCCCTGAGCGCCATGCAAATTAAACAGATTTTAATTATTCTGGCTCTCCGTTCTTCCTTTACAGTGTGTCGAAGTAGAATACTAAAAGGAATTTTAAGGGTAATGTATTGTCAGCAAATGACACACAGCCAGAATGAGTTCTTTCACCATCTCAGGCGCCCAAGAAAGGACCCAAAAATACCTCTCCTGCATCCAGCAAATAAACTTTTTTTTTCAGGAATGGAAGCTAAACGGACTTAGTGAGAACTTCAATATGCTGTTGTCACCACAGCATTGGATTAAGCCAGGATGGAGGCTTATGAAGGCACTGAGCCAAGTCAATCTACAGTTTCTTTATTTAAATGGCAAATTCCAATGGCTTCTCAGGCACTGTTTGCTAGTGAACAAAGCCGTTGCACTTTTCTCTAGCAAAATGGGTTTGTTTGTTTGTTTGTTTGTTTGTTTAATTAAAAAGAATCCATGATTTTGGCCCTACAATTTCATGGTGTAGTGCCAATTCCAAGAGCAATATTTAAAGTCGCTTACTGCCAGGACATTTTGTATAAACTTGCGGCTCTTCTTTCTCTAATACTCACTCTTCAGCAATTCTCAAGGGATTAGCCAGGAATTTGTGAATTCCAAGGCAAGTTTCCAAGGTTGCTGTTCACTTTTCAAAATGGAACTGTGATTTTATAATCATTTGGGTGCTTTCTAAGATGTGACTTTTAGGTACTGTTTCCGGAAAGCACATGACCATGTGCCTAACTTCTGAATGTGCCGAAGTCAGACTGTTGAAAGTTAAGTGCGTCAGTGTTGTTATCAATAGGAATGCTTTCCTAAATGTAGGCGTTCAGTGGTGCATTTCTGTACCCGTATATGGGAATATCAACTTACCTCTCTTGCAAGAGTACAATGCGTTAACATTTGCATCATGTTCTGAATAATTTAAAACTATTTAATGTGAAATGTTGAGTTATTTTTATCACTCTACTGTTAAACACATTGCTTGTAAGGCTGCTTGGGCCTGTGGCACTGTTGGGTATGTCTACACTACGGGATAAGGTCGAATTAAGATAAGCAACCTCAGCTACATTAATTGCGTAGCTGAAGTCAAAATACCTTAACTTGACTTTTGTCGCAGTCCATGCTACAGGAAATTGAAAGGAGAACACTCTCTCTTTGACTTCTCTTACTTCTCGTAGAAGCAGAACTACCAGCATCGACTGGAGTGCCCCTCTTAATTCGAATTAGCGTGTATTCACTAGACCCACTAATTTGAACCCTGGAAAATCGACAATAGCAGCTTCGATCTTCTCTGTGGTATAGACATACCTTTAGAGAGAAACTTCCACTCCACACATACGCGCAAATATGTGGATCTTCTGAAACACATCTTAGAAGACAATTTTGAGTCAAGTTTGGGGTCTCCTGCTCTGGATGATTTCCCCTTCAAAACATGACATCCCAAAAGGAAAACTAGACACCACTCAAGTGGAAGGGAAGAGATTTTCTAATATGCTCTGGAAGTTCTGCAGAAATGATCAGGTTCCGCTTCCAGTTTTTCTTTCAGTAAATGGTGTGAGTGGAGTCAGGGAGGGGAGGGACATGGTGTTCCGCATTGTAGTAGATGAAGGCTCAGCTCAACCTGAAAGTCTGTAGAAACGGTCAGGATTTAAGGAAACAAGAGAGACAGCAGTGACTCTAAAGGTGACTTCAGGTGTGCTCATAAAGTGGACGATCCGTGCGTAAACATTCTGTGTACAGCTTCGAAGTAGGTATGTCAGCCTGGCGGGGGGAGGTCGATTTCTTTGCCCATCCTCTTCTACCATGTAGTTATTGCTTAAATCCAGAGCAGAAGTGTAAGCAAATAAAAACTCAGCTGCTGTGCTTAAAGGTTAATAAGGGTAACTCTGGGAAACAACGAAGTCCAAGAAAAATGGTCTTGTATCGATTTGCTACCTTGTAGGCACTTAACTTGTTGCTTCCAAGTAGGCGTTGGGGGGATACACAGCCTCTGCCTTTTACTTAGTAGATTACATCAGTCTAATGAATTGGTGGCCATGGCAGATGCTGTTGAGGTTATGGAATGCTAAAGATGGATGGGGCTGCATCAGCAGGTTTCCCCAGCTTCAATTACATTCTTTTTTTCTTCCCCCTTAGTGTGTGTGTTGCTAATTGTTCATTAAAGCACATGGACAGTGCATTGAAACAAAGTGAGAGATTGAATGCGATGGAATAAAACCTACAGTACCCTGGATAATCACGGACAATAAGAACTATTTAAGTGGCTCGCAGAAAGCATGTTCCAGACAATGGATCTAGGCTACAGACTAGACTTTGAGCATGGCTGGATTTCTCTTTATCCCACCGCTGCTGCTTCCCCTGGAGGGTGGCAACAGAGAATGAAAGGCAGCTCAGGAGATGTAGGTTTAACACATCAGATCAACGTGCATTCTCTCCACCACAATTTTCCTAAATTGTACATTGGTGGGTGCTGGTTTACAGTGTCAGAGGCCAAAATGTAAGGTGGTAGCTGCTAAATGGCAAAGTGAAATGTTTTAGGGCTAGGTTGGCACTGAATCTTCTTTTCTGGGAGTGTTCTTTTTCTCTGTGCTAGGAGTGGAAAATAAAATTGCCTGCTAGCCAAGGAGATGCCTTGTGTAAGACAAATATATACATATACACACAGAACTGTGTGAAGACGATACAAGGCTGTAAAGTAGAGCACTTCTGCACATGTATGATTATATGGTCTTTAACTACACAACCACATTATTTTTTAGATGGGACCTTTACTTGTTCAACCAGGAGCAGCAATTTCAGAGAAAGCCCTGTCCAGCCCCTACAGCTAGTGCTGGGACATGCTCACAAACCCAATCTTTGGAGAATTTAGCTACCAACGTGAAATAAGTCTTTACTGGGTGGGCCTGTGAAAAATGCAGTTTTTCCCCTCAAAGGCTTATAATTTACCTGGATTTTGGTATTTTTATGGGAATATCTAAAGTCACAGTCCTGATATAAAGGGTCTATCTCTGAAGCAAGGGTGCATGATAGATTCTCAATTAAACATTTGTAGAACCACAAAATTTTCATTGGCAAATGCATTTTTACCTAATCTTGTTCTTGGAAATGGTTGAACCATTTTTACTGAAGCTTTCACAATAATAATGAATAATCTACTTAGGGCAAACACCCAACATAGATTACAGTTTGTCAAAGTTGCAAGCAACTGACAATAGCCTCTTATAATGGAAGAATATACTCTTGGCCTGTCTGTGTGTAGAACTATTCCATCTAAGGGCACGTCTACACAGCAGGGCTAAGGCCGAAATAAGCTACACAACTGGAGCTACGTCAATTGCTTAGCTTAAGTCAAAATAGCACCAAAAGCCAAAATAAGCGGTCTACTCAGTAGGAAGTCCGAGGAAGAGCACTCTTCCTCCGACTTCCCTTACTCCTCATGAAATGAGGGCTACAGGACATTATTTTGACATCATGTTGAAATAACACCTTGTAGTGTAGACATGCACTATGTTATTTTGGAATAACGTCAGTTATTCTGAAATAACTCTGCTGTGTAGATGTACCCTTAGTGCCCATGGGAGGGGTGAGAAGGGACCAGCTCAAAATCTGTGCCAGGAATAAAATGAAACTATGATTGCTAGGCTAAATTTTGGCTGACTCTAAATTGAATAAGTTGTCTCTTGGTATGTTTGTCTCCTGAAATCCATACAACTCCTCAATAAATCACTTATGTGTATCTGTGTACCTTAATTATTCCACTGCTCCAGTGAAACATCATGTTAAGGTACTGTTCTTAGAACTTATGGACTAGAGGAAAAGTTTACACATGCTGGATTTCATGTGGAATATACTCTTGTGGATCAGCCTAGATCAAGCGCATATTTCCTACTCTACATCCTCCTGGAAAGATAACCTACACGTTTTCCCCCTTCCACTTGCAGCTGACTTTCAGTACACTGATTGCAGAGCAACTTCTGCTGGATCATTTCTAGAGCTGCTTGGATATAATCTCTGGTCTGCTTGTAGATCCATAAGCAAATGGTGGTGAGAAATGGACATGCATCTTGTGTAGATGTGTGGGGAAAGGTCTTGGGTGTGGTTTCACCCGTGCTCTAAAAGAAAGGGTAAATGGCATATACCTGGGAAGAAGATACTAATTTGGCAGGTGCATAGAACACAAAGGACAAGTCCCTTCTGTTTGCTGTAATTTTTGATCTGTCTGACGTCGGAGCTGCAGCCAGGAAAGACAAGGACCATCTCTTCCTTTTGCAGTTGGAGAGGCAGTTGTGTGGGTTTATCCTTTTATTCCAATTCCCCTGGCCCAGCAATGGGAGAGATGCTTGGGGAAGTACATGATGCTAAGCATGGGGACCTGAGTGCCAGCCCTAATAATTACAAGAGCATCCATATGCTGCCATGGACCTCCCACAATGACCACCACTAGCATTTGGCTAATGAGGTTGGTTCTTACGCAGTTTTCTTGATTTTTCATTTTTCGATTTTTCCAGTTCACTGTTAAGTAAAATTAAACTTTGAGATTTAAACAACCCCCCTTTCACAATGTGTCTCTATTTAATAAGAAAGAGATAGGAACAGGTTGTGATGTGCTTATTTGGATAAATAAGCACACTATGATCACAAAAGCTTTACAAAAATAAAGCAAACTGCATTCCATTTGGGGCTATACCAAACCTTCCTTCGCTCTTTGAAGTGAATGTATTCCTTTCTCAGGCGCCCCTGACACCCTGTTCGATATGATTAAATTAGAACTAGGTTTCCTGTAGGAAAAGGTCGGGAGTCAATTGCGATATTGACACCATTCTGAAGGAAAGAATCAGCACTTGTCAGCAGGCACCATCTCGAGGGTAGAACTCTTTGGCTGACCAGAGCCTTTAATTGTCAAATGCATAACTGCTTGCTATGGTGAAATTATCCTGCATTATTTCCTAGGCAAAAGTAACCCTCCCCCCACCGCCACCCCCACACACTAGCTGCCTTGAAATTACAAGGTGACTTCACTGCATAGCATGGGTTCTGAAAACTTCATCACTCAAACAGGCTTCAAGCATTTCTGGCTTCTATTTTTCCATAGTTTTGCTGAAGATTTAAATGGGAATTATAGGGGAGGTCAAATGAATTTCAGATTAGTAAATTTTTTTTAAAAAAGGTCCCATTTCAGAGTTTGATGTTCATCTTATACAAGGGTTTGTTAAAGTTGTAAAGGAAATGGAATTTCATGCCATCTTAAAAAAAATGAATTTGTCTACTATCCATTCAATCAGTCTTGTAACCTGTGCAAACGACAGCATATACAACGAGAAGAAGGAAGAATATAAAGTTTGGTTTATAAGCCAAATTGTGGTTTTTCTGATCGTATGAGTGGCTGGTCCATCGTTGTCGTTTATACCAAATGCTCATTAGAGAACCACCACTTATCCTCAGGTTTTACGTCTCTTTGTGTAATCCATGTCAGATTATTTCTCTTTTTGTAGCTAGAAGTGCTTTTTATACATAACCAGGATAATGAGGGGGCAAATTTATTCCATGCACCCAAGTTTTGAAGGAGACCTCAGAATTTCTTGTCCAGATTACTCTTCCATGTATTTCCAAGTGATCAGAAAGAAATTGGTTAAAATCACTGGAAAAACGGAAACCCTCCCAATGTGATGCACAGCCCAGCCATTTAATGATTGGGAGGTGTGGGGGAAGCTTTTCATTCTCATAGGCATTCTCAGTCTGACTCACAAACGTAGTGGCTTTGGTGGGCCTTAAGTTTCCATATCTGCTTAATGACTCCACCCTGTAAACATGTGTGAGTTCGAAGCTCCCTAATTGCTGGAAGCCAAGCAGGGCCTCCTACTAAGCCAAAGTTTTATCCGCTCTTACAGAGGTTTTCTGTGACCATGTAGCCCCACATGTTGTTATCTATCACTTTCCTCTGAGTTGCCATTGCCAAAGAACCTTACACTGTGGTGTTTCTCTAGGACACTTTACCATGCCTCTTTTGAATTGTAATTAAATAAGGCCACAGCCACAATTAGCAGATTAAAAACCAATCAATAAACCTACAATGAGCCTTCACTAGTAGGAAAACAGTTAAGACAATGGAAATAAAACACTGACCAACGCTAAATCCACTGTCAGAAGGATAGGACTGTGTGATTGTGAGAGGAATACATTTGGTTCTAGGATGCCTGGGTTCTTTGTCCAACTCTGCCACTGACTTAATCTGTGGATTTTGGCAAGCTAGTTGTTTGTGCTTCTGTTTCCCAGTGTAAAATGTGTGTCATAATAATCATCTCTCACACAGAACAGTGCAATACACTCCCAATCCTCAGTTGAGTGTTGTTACCAAGTGCTAACTTGATTATTTTCACAGTGCTATTCAACATACAATTTAAAATCAGAACTTTGAAAAAATAGCACATTGGTGTTTTTAGAGTGTGTGAAAGGTACCTGATTAGTACAGGTTGAACCTCTCTAGTCCAGAAACATCCCTCATTCCATATGATTTTAGTTAGTCGGATGCCCACTTTTAATGGATGTGGCCATGTTATCAAAGTGCTTTGAAAAAGAGAGACAAAGAAAGACCTTAGGTATCTGCCAGAGACAGATTAGTCGGCCCAGGATAACGCTACACACCATGTATGAGGTTTGATCCTCTTTGTCCATTTATCAACAATGTCCGTTCCTCATCAAGTAGCAGATTCCTATGGCCATGCACTGCAAATCACGTGTTATTTTGGTCAAGCCTACGCTACTCAATTAAATGGATCTAAGATATATTGACATTCAGCCACCATGGTAGTTGAATTATTTTTACATGTCCACACTATGCTGCTTGTGTCAGCAGTGTGCTTCCTCACCAGGAACACAAGCACCAATTTCCCTGCCAGCCTTTGGGCATTGTGGACAGTTTCTGAAAGGCAGCAACAGTTGAGATGTTGCTGTGACCTAGCTACCTCAACTTAATTTGGTGGAAGCGCTATGCCTTTTGGGGAGGTGGAGTTAAGTCAGTGTAGCGAGCATGTTACAGCAGTGGGAGCTACGTTTTAGTGTAGATACTTACAGAGTCAGGTTGACATAAGGCAGCTTGCCAACTCTGTGTGGTTTGGACCAGACCTATATCTTTAATGTACAAAATCATTGCAGCTATAATGTTGCCCATCATCAGTGAATTAGGCTGTAGATCATAAATATTTCTTAGAAGCCTACCTTACTCTATTAATGGGGCTCATGGATTAAATTATTTCCCATTATACAATACAATTTGCAACCTGTTATCTGCAGCATTGACAATACATTGTAGAAATTCACAAAGCTCTTGAACGATATGCTCTTGAATAAAGCATATTTGAGTTAAGCATATTTGTATTCAATGTATATTTCCATAAAAATATGGGGGCATGTGTTAGCACTCTATGCGATACTAATGGCTGCAGGTGTGACAGAGTGCTGGATGAACTCGGGGGCCTAACCTTCCTCTCCTGAGAGGCAGACTACATTACCTGTGTGTTCCTTGAGCTCCAAACAGCCAGAGGTCACTGTTGAACTCAGCTGACTCATTGGTATGAATGTCAAGGCTGGTTAAAACAATGCAGTGAGACTTTCAAGTGCAGGTGCCCAAGTTTATGGGGACCCTACTATCATGTGATGTGTACTGCTAGCGCTCGCTGTGCGGGAGCTAATGTTTGGTGCCGACATGAGTTACATGGCCAAATGAGGCGTTTTTCTTTGTGGCCCATGGCATGTTTTCCACTGTCATTCACGCACGCCGATGTCTTGGCTTTTCCTCGTTACCATCTGTAAAAGCCAACCCTTTCCACTGACAAGGGATGGGTATTCAAGGCCGATTGCTTTGCAGCAGAAGGTTCACTCATGTAGCCTGACAAGGGGACCCCAAATATGCTAGAACTGGTCCTGACCTTTGAATGCCAAATGTGTTGTCAACTCAGCAAAACAATAGACTTTTCGCACGTAGACATTTTTCTGCTTAATGGTTCCCCTCAAAAGCTTCCCAAGCTCTTTCAGAAAACACTGGAAGGACAGTTTTGAAGACAGTTGTGGAAGAGACCACAACTGAAGTATTCTACACGCTGTGCATTCAAGCATAGCCCACCTTCCTCTGATACTACTGCTAGCGTTGTGGCTTTTCTCTGAGAGAGCATCATACTTTTACCTTTTGTTACACTGAAGAGGGCTTATGGTACCGTGTGTATTTATGCATTCCCAGACCTCTTCAGAGCAATTTTCAGTGGTAGCATCTTATTTTATATTGAAGAATGAAAACAACTATATCCTTCAAGGGTCTGCTCCTGATTTGATCTAAACTTAAGAACATGGACTCCATATGAAATGCTGTGTGACAGTGCAATGAAGGTAAATATTACTGAAACTCTCCCTTTTGCATGTAGGACTAACCGTCTGAATACACTCTTGCATCGCCTGACTCTGTTAGTGTATTGCATAAGTTGTCAGCATTTGCAAAATTGAACTTACAGTTTTGCTCCCTTGCTTAATGTGCAAAGGGATCCATACTAATCTAATGACAGAGACAGAGCAAGATGTAGATGTCTGGGCGACCAAAGCAAAGTTGCTGACCCAGATTTCATTAACTTTAACTAGGCATAAACGCAGGGCATTTTGGAATTTGTCAGTGTGTTAAATCTATCCCCTTTGGATACTCATGTATCATAGTGAAGGCCTTATATATGAATGCAGACAGTGAAGGGCAGCTACAGGACACTAATTGGATGTCTAGTCTAGATGTTCTAGTGATACGCATGTTAGAAAAGCTGATAGATTAGATGCAACCCCACCAGAAGGGTGTGTGTGTGTGTGTGTGTTGACTAGGGAACTCCATGCACACAATCATAGGGTGAAAATCCATTCCTCTGCTAAAATTAGGAGCAATCCCAACGAAATCATCCCAGACAGGGCTTTTTAAAACCATGCTTGACACACCTCTAGGGATGGAGATTCCACCACATCCCTAAGGAACCCATTCCAGTGCATCACCACTCTTCTAGTGAAATCGTTTTTCCTAATCTCCAACCTAGACCTCCCCCACTGTAACTTGAGATCATTGCTCCTTGTTCTGCCATCTGTCACTACTGAGAACAGCCTCTCTCCATCCTCTCTGGAACCTCCCTTCAGGTAGTTGAAGGCTGTTATCAAATCCCCCCTCCCTCTTCTTTTCTGTAGACTAAATAAGACCAAATCCCTCGGCCTCTTCTCGTACATCATGTGCTTCAGTCCCCAATCTTAAAAAGATATAGCTTTTGAATGATCACTTTTAGCTGCTTTGATATGTCCGAACAGTTTTTTTATGCTGTAATTTTGCATTGCTCATAAATATTCATGTAGTCTGATGTTTTTTTCTTGTTTTGAGGAGGCAGAAAAGTCCGATTTAGAAAATGGAACATGGAATCATTCAGGACAGCTGAGCTCTGCCCCAAACTACCATTAATGTTCGAGGTGCCTATCAGCTAGTCCCTTGACCTCTCTCTGCTTCTTTTGGCAGTTCTATAGCATGTCTATAGCAATAATAACAGCCAGCCAAACAGTGAGAATCAATTATCTGCAAAATGATTTGCGATCCTTTGATGAAAGGAGCTATACTGCATGAGTGCAGTTGGACTCTTGTAATTACCCTTGGTTCCTATATTAGTATGCATCGTTGAACTCTCATGAGGCCGAATCAGTATGGCCGATGATCCATCTGTCCTTTTAAAAAAATGGACAGTTTCCATCTTCTCTGACCAGCTGAGGTGAAGCCCCGAGCATCAACTGGTTAAAGAAGGGGGTTGTGGGGAGGGAGGTGAAGTCCTGTGCATTTGAGGAAAATCGGCTCTGAAGTCCTGGGGACATTATGTTAATGGCATTACTCAATTTCTGGAAGCAATGCTGATTAAATATTCATTGACTTTGATTATACTGAAATTAGGACTAAAGCGTGAACTCAAATTGAGTGGAATAATGGCAGTGTAAATAATGCATACTTTCTAAATTGAAAACACCAGCTTGTGCAGTATTCTCCCCCCACCGTTTGTCATTGTGCCATTTGTTTAGGAGATGATTATACTGATGCGTGCATATCTAGCTACCATTTTTACCAGCTGGGGGAAAATGTGAAATTAAAGGTTTCTGCATTGTTTGCTTTTTCTTAGCATTGGAAAACAGAAGTAAATACGGTTCGGCGAAGACGTAGCTGCGAGATGCATGAGAAATAGTAAATAGCTCCGAAAGCAGCTTTAGAAAAGTCACTGACAACGTTCTTTGGGGCTGAGAAATATTCGTGATGGTCCCACAGAGAGGAACATTAGGAACAAAGGAATCTTGGAGAGCACTCGGGCTGTCCCGCTGCGGGCGTGCTCCAAAGCTTTGCTCCCCGTCTCCCTGCAGACCAGGGAGCAGCTTTTCTCCCCCAGAGGACGGGGGCGGCGGACCGCGGCGCATCTGGGCGTCCCGCCGCTCCCGTCCTCCGGGGCAAGAAAAGCCCCGTTCGTAACTGCGGATCCGACATAAGTCGGATCCGCGTAACTCGGGAACTGCCTGTATTAGGTTATGAGCTTTCATGGGCCAGACCCACTTCCTCAGATCAAATAGTGGAAGAAAATAGTCTCAACCATATATTCCAAAGGATACAATTTAAAAAAAATGAACACATATGAAAAGGACAAATCACATTTCAGAACAGAAGGGGGATGCGGGGGAGGGGGGAGAAAGGTAAATGTCTGTGAGCTAATGGTATTAGAGGTGATAATTGGGGAAGCTTTGTAATGGGTAAGATAGTTAATGTCTTTGTTGAGACCGACACGTAGAGTGTTGAATTTTAGCATGAATGACAGTTCAGAGGATTCCCTTTCAAGTGCAGATTTAAAAGGCTTCTGGAGCAGGATGCAGGTAATTAAGTCGTTGAGACAGTGTCCTTTCTGGTTGAAATGGCAAGAAACTGTTTTTTCTTTGTGATCCTGTCTAATATCTGTTTTGTGGGCATTGATCCTTTGGCGAAGTGTCTGAGACGTTTGTCCAATGTACAAAGCAGACGGACACTTTCGGCACATGATAGCATAAAGATACTATAGTAGGCATCTTAATTAGAAGAGAGATGTGCCATTCTTGGGGAAACTCAAAATCAAAGACAAGACCTGGTATCTGGCCTACCCCTTTTTCCCTTTGCCCTTTTTCCACACCCCATTTGCACCTTCTTGCAGGGATAGGCTGAAACTTGTCCTGGAGTGAGTATGGGCTATATAGCTTGTCGCACAGCCAAATGTAAGATAAAGACAGTGGCATTCGCTACCTTGTCTTGGAAACTTTTCCACTCCTCCACTCACTCATGAGTTTACTGTGTGATCTTAAAGGGTCACCCTACCTGGGATTTGCACTTATAATTTCCCCCTAGGTTTACTCCTTTTTTTTTTTTTTTGGTACTTTCTTTAGGCCTGCCTGCCTGCGATCTTTCTCTGGAGCTGTGTAGCTCCTGGCTGATATAAGTTCTTTTTAAAAAAAATGACAGTTCTTTTATCATTAATTACTGACTCCCAGTCTCACAGCAGAGTTTGTCACTCTGTGCTATAGACTCTTCTGTTCGTTTCATACGTCTTTTTATAAAATTGATATAGGTGAGTAAATATTACAAATATTTGTGATAAAAGAAACTTTGGGGCAGCAACCTACCAATTATCTAAAAGTTAGTAGGACCAATTTGTTTTCAAGTGGAGTCAATTTAACATTGCAATGCATGAGGATTTGTCTTTTGCTCTCTGAATTCCCTTCCCCCGCCCCAATTAAGGAATTCATCTGCAAACACCTGGAAGATATTAAGATGATCGGTAACAGGCAGCATGAATTTGTAAAGAACAAATCATGTCAAACCAATCTAATAGCTTTCTTTACTAGGATAGCAAGTCTTGTGGATAAGGGAGAAGCAGTGAAGGTGATATACCTAGACTTTAGTAAAGAATGTGATATTCTCTGAATATATTTAAGAGTAGATTAGATAACTGTCTATCAGGGATGGTCTAGACAGTACTTAGTCCTGCCATGGGGGCAGGGGACTGGACTCGATGACCTCTCGAGGTCCCTTCTAGTCCCAGTATTCTATGATATGGTCTCGCCCGACCTTTTTATCAATAAATTAGGGAAATACAACCTACCTGGGGCTACTATAAGGTGAGTGCACAACTGGTTGGATAACCATTCTCAGTCATGCTAGAAGGACACAACAAGTGGGGTTCCACAGAGATCTGTTTTACGACCCGTTCTGTTCAATAGTTCAATAATTTAGATATTGGCATTGAGAGTACCCTTACCGAGTTTGCAGATGATACCAAGCTGGGAGTGGTTGCAACTGCGTTGGAGTATAGGGTCAAAATTAGAGAATGGAAAAAGACTATCTAGGAAGGAGTATTACAGAAAGGGATTTAGGAGTCATAATGTACCACAAGCTAAATATGCGTCAACAATGTGACACCGTTGCAAAAAAAGCAAACATGATTCTGGGATGCATTAACAGGTGTGTTGTGAGCAAGACACGAGAAGTCATTCTTCTGCTCTACTCTGCACTAGTTAGGCCTCAGTTGGAGTACTATGTCCAGTTCTGGGCACCACAATTCAAAAAAGATGTGGAGAAATTGGAGAAGGTCCAGAGAAGAGCAACAAAAATCATGACAGGACTAGAAAACATGATTTATGAGGGGAGACTGAAAGAATTTGGCTTATTTAGTTTAGAGAAGAGAAGAAAGAGAGGGGACATGATAGCAGTTTTCGAGTATCTAAAAGGGTGTTATAAGGAGGGAGAAAAATTGTTCTTCTTCGCCTCTGATGACAGGACGAGAAGCAATGGGCTTAAATTGTGGCAAGATAGGTTTAGTTTGGACATTAGAAAAAAATTATCAGGGTGGTTAAACACTAGAATAAATTGCCAAGGGCAGTGTTTCCCAAACTATGAGTCGTGGCCCGGTACCAGGCCGTGGGAAAAAAATACAGGGCCTCAGTGTGGCTGCTGGGAGGGAAGCAGAGTGGGGCGGGCTGGGAGGAGGTGCATGTGTGTGGGGGGGAAACTGGCTTCTGTGAAGCAGGGTTGGGAGTAGCAGGGCTGTCCCACAGAGATCGGTGCTGGCAGGTGGCAGAAGCAGGGTTGGGGGTGGTGGGACTGTCCCGCAGAGATCTGGGTGGGCAGCCAGTGGGAGCAGGGTTGGAGGCAGCGGGGCTGTCCCATGGAGTTTGGGAGGGGGTCAGGCGGGCAACGGAAGCAGGGTTGGGAGCAGCGGGGCTGTCCAGCAGAGACTGGGGAGAGCAGGTGACGAAACCAGGGCTGGCGGGGGCGGGGAGGGGGCGGGAGAGCTGGCCAGGGGGAGATCAGGAGGAGGAGCACAAGAGAACAAGCTACTGGAAGCAGGGCTAGACGAGGGCAGTGGGGCTGGTTGGGGGGGTCGGAGGAGGAGCAGGGCTAACTGGGGGAGACTGGTAGGGTGCGGGGGGAACCAGCCACCGGAAGCAGGGCTGGACGGGGGCAGCAGGGCTGGACTGGGGAGATTGGGAGGAAAAGGGGGGGAGCAGGACTGACCCTGGCACATGAAGACCCTGCAGACCCTGGCAGACGAGTGAGTCTGGCCGGGTATTCCGTTTTGCCTCCCCCCCCCCCCCCCCACACACACATACTCTCCCTTGAGTAGTTGCGAACTGCCTGGCAGGTAGACACACTCAGGCAGCATGAGCACATGTACCAGCCAGGCAGTTTGCAGCTAAAGACTGATACACCTAATTATAATAAAACGTACCTAATTAGAAAATACCAGGCATTTTATATGTCTGGTAATTTCTCAATTTGTTTCCAGGACAAAACCCGCAAATACCAGACTGTCCGGTACAAAACCGGACACCTGGCAACCCTACCCTTCCTTGCACCCTCCCTCCTAGCCAGATACCCTACCCCCAATCTGCTCCTGCTCCCGCCTCTTGGAGTGCCCATGCAGCACCGAGTCCCCCAAGACCTGGCCCAGGCTGGGCGGAAGATGCAGCCAGGTGAAACACTGATAATGTATTCATTTATCATTCTTTTTTTATATGTGTTTATATTTTGGGGCTGAAAAAGACAGTACTGAAAAAAAAAACGGGTTCCAACTAAAGTAAAAAGTTTGGGAACCCCTGATCTAGCCAGCTTTCTATCCATCTTACAGTCCATTGATCCAATCCATGTTCCCTTAACTTGCTGGCAAGAATATTGTGGGTGGCTGTATCAAAAGCTTTGCTAACGCTGACACTGGGGTCTTTGGGAGGACCAGAAATAACTTTTCTGAATATTCATCATTTGCTTAATGAAGATGCAAATATGCAAATGAATGTTACCGGTCCTCCAAAAGCTCGTGAATGGATTTACTGGTCCCCGTGTCAAAGAGTTTGGGAACCCATGGCCTAGGGAGGTTGTGGAATCTCCATCACTGGAGATATTTAAGAGCCGGTTGGATAGACACCAATCAGGGATGATCTAGATCAGTGTTTCTCAAACTGTTCTCCACAGAGCCCCAGGGGCTCCACTAGACATCTCCAGGGGCTTCGCGAGGTTGACACACTGGAAACATTGATACATACAACACATACAATCAGTGGACCGCTGGGGCTTCGCATAAATTTTTACACATGTAAAGGGCTCCGGAGCCCAAAAAGTTTGAGAACCACTGATCTAGATGGTAATTGGTCCTGCTGTTGGAGCAGGGGACTGGACTTGATGACCTATGATTCTATGAATTAAAAATCATGGCTATAACAGTACAGTTTTGTATACAAATCTAGGCTTACAGTAAATGACCAACCAGATTCTAGTATATAATCTACTAAATATATAAAGAAATTCACGTTGGCATACAGTAGGCATAGGAATTGAAATGGCTCATGAGCTGATTTCACCCTGCAGTATTATTGGATGAGGCTGATCTGTGTATGCCATCAGGAATTTTGTCCACATCTTTCAACTCCTCATAAAGAACATCTGCACTGCAATAAAAAAAAGTTGGCAATGAGTTTCAGAGCTTGTATCAGCTGACTCAAGCTTATGCCTTGGGGCTGAAAATAACAGTGTAGATGGCTGGGCACAGGCTGGACCACAGCCTCTGAAACTCTTCAGACAGACCCTGAAAGGCTACACCGCTGGTTTGGGCCCTTTCATGCAAGCACAAATCCTTGGTAAGTGCTGAATGTGTAGGACTGGGAGATGGGTTGGAAATGGGGGGGACTACGGCCTATAATGGCAAATAGAAAGGAGGGTCAGGGCACAACAGGGAGGCAAGATCAAATCAGTATCTTAGATGCCTATATACAAATGCGAGAAGTATGGGTAATAAGCAGGAAGAACTGGAATTGCTAACCAATAAATACAACTATGATATCATTGGTATTACAGAAACCTGGTTGGATGGGACGTACGATTGGAATGTTGGTATGGAAGGGTACGGCTTGCTCAGGAAGGACAGACAGGGAAAAAAGGGAGGAGGGGTTGCCTTGTATATTAAAAATGTACACACTTGGACTGAAGTGGAGATGAACGTAGGAGATAGCCGTGTAGAGAGTCTCTGGGTTAAGCTAAAAGGGGTAAAAAATGAGGGTGATGTCATGCTAGGAGTCTACTACAGGCCACCTGGCCAGGTGGAAGAGGTGGATGAGGCCTTTTTTAAACAATTAACAAAACTATCCAAAGCCCAAGATTTGGTGGTGATGGGGGACTTCAACTATCCAGACATATGTTGGGAAACTAACACAGCGGGGCACAGGCTATCCAATAAGTTTCTGGACTGCATTGGAGACAACTTTCTGTTTCAGAAGGATGAAAAAGCTACCAGAGGAGAAGCTGTTCTGGATTTGATTTTAACAAATAGGGAGGAACTAGTTGAGAACTTGAAAGTGGAAGTATGGGGGGGACAGTGATCATGAAATAATAGAGTTCATGATCTTAAGGAAAGGTAGAAGGGAGACCAGCACAATTGAGGTAATGGATTTCAGGAAGGCAGATTTTGATAAGCTCAGAGAACTTGTAGGTAAGGTCCCATGGGAAGCAAGACTGAAGGGAAAAACAACTGAGGAGAGTTGGAAGTATTTCAAAGGGATGTTGTTAAGGGCCCAAAAGCAAACAATTCCGCTGTGTAGGAAAGATAGAAAATATGGCAAAAGACCAGCTTGGCTTAACAAGGAGATCTTGCATGATCTCAAAATAAAAAAGGAGTCCTATAAAAAATGGAAACTAGGACAACTAACAAAGGATGAATATAGGCAAGCAACACGGGAATGCAGGGGCAAGATTAGAAAGGCAAAGGCACAAAATGAGATCAAACTAGCTACAGGCATAAAGGGAAACAAGAAGACCTTTTATAAATACATTAAAAGCAAGTGGAAGACCAAGGACAGGGTAGGCCCACTGCTTAGTGAGGAGGGAGAAGCAGTAACAGGGAACTTGGAAATGGCAGAGATGCTCAATGACTTCTTTGTTTCGGTCTTCACCGAGAAGTCTGGAGGTGTGCCTAACGTAGTGAATACAAGCAGAGAGAGGGTAAGTTTAGAAGATAGGATACACAAAGAACAAGTTAAAAATCACTTAGGAAAGTTAGATGTCAGCAAGTCACCAGGTCCTGATGAAATGCATCCCAGGATACTCAAGGAGCTGATAGAGGAGGTATCTGAGCCTTTAGCTATGATCTTTGAAAAATCATGGAAGACAGGGGAGATTCCAGAAGACTGGAAAAGGGCAAATATTGTGCCCATCTATAAAAAGGGGAATAAGAACAACCCAGGAAATTACAGACCGGTCAGTTTAACGTCTGTCCCAGGAAAGATAATGGAGCAGGTAATTAAGGAAATCATATGCAAACACTTGGAAGGTAATAAAGTGATAGGGAATAGCCAGCATGGGTTTGTGAAGAACAAGTCATGCCAAACTAATCTGATAGCTTTCTTTGATAGGATAACGAGCCTTGTGGATAAGGGAGAAGCGGTGGATGTCATATACCTAGACTTTAGTAAGGCATTTGATACGGTCTCGCATGATATTCTTATTGATAAACTAGGCAAATATAACTTAGATAGGGCCACGATAAGGTGGGTGCATAATTGGCTGGATAACCATAGTCAGTTGTTGTTAACGGTGCTAAATCCTGCTGGAAAGGGATAACAAGTGGAGTTCCGCAAGGGTCTGTTTTGGGACCCGTACTGTTCAATATCTTCATCAATGATGTAGATATTGGGATAGAGAGTATGCTTATTAAGTTTGCAGATGATACCAAACTGGGTGGGGTTGCAACTTCTTTGGAGGATAGGGACATAATTCAAAATGACCTTAGCAAGTTAGAGAAATGGTCAGAGGTAAACAGGATGAAGTTTAATAAAGAGTAATGCAAAGTGCTCCACTTAGGAGGGAACAATCAGTTCCATACATACAAGATGGGAAGCGACTGTCTAGGAAGGAGCATGGTGGAAAGGGATCTAGGGGTCATAGTGGACCACAAGTTGAATATGAGTCAACAGTGTGATGCTGTTGCAAAAAAAGCAAATATGATTCTAGGTTGTATCAACAGGTGTGTTGTAAGCAAAACTCGTGAAGTCATTCTGCCGTTCTACTCTGCACTAGTTAGGCCTCAGCTGGAGTACTGTGTCCAGTTCTGGGCGCCACATTTCAAGAACGATGTGGAGAAATTGGAAAGGGTACAGAGAAGAGCGACAAGAATGATTAAAGGTCTAGAGAACATGACCTATGAAGCCAGGCTTCATGAACTGGGCTTGTTTAGTTTGGAAAAAAGAAGATTAAGGGGGGACATGATAGCGGTTTTCAAATATCTAAAAGGGTGTCACAAGGAGGAAGGAGAAAATGTGTTCCTCTTGGTTTCTGAGGACAGGACAAGGAGTAATGGGCTTAAAGTGCAGCAAGGGAGGTTTAGATTGGACATTAGGAAAAAAATCCTAACTGTCAGGGTGGTCAAATCTTGGAATAAATTGCCAAGGGAGGTGGTGGAATCTCCCTCTCTGGAGATATTTAAGAACAGGTTAGATAGACATCTGTCAGGGATGGTGTAGACGGAGCTTGGTCCTGCCTTGAGGGCGGGGGGCTGGACTCGATGACCTCTCGAGGTCCCTTCCAGTCCTATAATTCTATGATTCTATGATCCGAGTTCGGAGACATTCTGCTCAGGATTGTTTATTGCAGTGTAGTCGCACCCTTCGAGGAGCTGAAAGATGGAGGCAAAATTAAGTGCAGTGTAGACATTCCTAGGCTTGATTTTCAGCAATGCAGCCTTGTTGCTGATTGAAGTCAACAGGAGTTGCAAATGCTCAGCATCTCTGAAAATCTGGCCCTAGGCACACTCTGTACATGTGGGGTCTGGACAAGGAGCATTTCTTCTGTTCTCCAAATCTGTGGGCAGTACATTTAAGGGGGATCTTTATGCAAAGCGTAGTTCTTAGCTCATACAAATTATTCAAGCCAAAACTTCCCTGTTGAACCAGCTGTGTTAGTGAAAGCAATGAGCACAGGTCAGACTTCAGCAATGCTGTTCTGGGCTCCTCAGTCTGGTATTTGAGTGGGCTGATGGGAAGAGGCAGTCCTATGACTGATATGTTAAGACTAACCTTAGAAACCTCCCCCCTCTTTGTTTTTGCTTCCTCAGAATACCAGCCCATCAAATAAGAAAGCTACAGCGTTAGAGATGCATTTAATGAAACATGTCCCAGCTGAAAAATTGTGTTCCTAATGAGATTCCATTGTCGGACAATGGCAGTCCCGTTGCTAAGTGCTGAGTCATGGAATATGAAAATACTCTGTGCTCAGATGTTGAGCATCTGTGTGTCTCTTCCCCCCAACCTCTCTAAAATCTCTGGGCGGTATAGGAAGGCACACATATTCTTAATAACCCTTGCTTGTCTGTGTAAATAATTAATCAGAAAGAGAAAATAATATAAATCCCAGCTATCATATTGCTATTAAAATTGCAGAAGCATTAATGCATTCAATAAGTATTGTTTTTGTAATTAGACAGTCTTGCTGTGCTGCATCACTGCTCAGAATAAAGACTGTACACCCAGTTGCTGGAAGGAACTGATATAAATATTGTGACTGAGAAGACATCTCTGTTGCGGGCCCTTAGAATCTAAGGCTACGTCTTTGTTGCATCCCTCTTGCGCAAAAGCCTATGCAAATGAAACACGAATTAGCATATTGCCACACTTTTCATTTGCATAATTAATTAGGGGCTGGTTTTGCGCAAAAGGGAGCCATCTTCACAGCTCCTTTTTGAGCAACATCCTCCTCTTGCGCAAGAGCCATTCTTCCTGAAAAAATGTGGAAGAACAGGTCTTGCGCAAGAGGGGGGGTTTGCACAAAAAGGAGCTGTGTAGATGGCTCCTTTTTGTGCAAAAGCCTCTTGTGCAAAAACAGACTCTAATTATGCAAATGAAGTGTGACAATATACGAATCCGTGCTTCATTTGCAAAGGCTTTTGTGCAAGAGGAATGCAATGTAGACTTGTCCTAAGAGTCAGAGGCCTCCTTGAACTGGAGTAGGTGCTTGCAGGGAAATAGAGGGGAGTCAATTTGTGTCTCTTCTACCCAGATGCTTGTGGGGCAGGTAAGGCCTGTGGTGGAGATGAAGTGCTCTCGTTCCAATGGCCCTACTTGGCCACTTCAAGGATACAGAATCACCAGGGTATGAGTTCATTTTAGCTTTGCATCTTCCTTCCCCTGAGCGGCATCCTTTCTCCTCTGGCTCACCTCTGTTCTGCCTCTGCTTGGAACATCCCTTGCAGTCAGGCCTCCTGAGGGCTTTCTGCACCAGGAGGTATTCCCCAGTAAGGGCCTTCCGATTCCATAATGCAGTGCTTAGTCTGGCCTGAAGGAAGCGTCATGTTACAGGTCTGAATTAGTATCCTCCGCAGTACTGTAGTAGAACTGCACTGATGGGTTGACTAGTCGGAATAAATGGGTGAATCCACTCCAGGAGCTTTCCTCCAAAGCTGATTGCTTAGGAACATGCCATCCACAGAGATATGATGCTGATGGAAAAAGCTAAAACTTCTTAATGCGGGTCAATATTACAACGGTACCTAAATGTGGGGCTCCACGGGGGAAAGTCTGGCTAGTACTCACAATGCCACCAATAGGAGCTCTTGTATCATAGTGTCAATTACATCTTGAATATTTCTATGAATAACGTAACTTAGTATGGTAAATACATAATTATGATATGGAAAGGATATCCCATAATACATAGTTATGATATGGCCCTTTAATTGTGAAATGTCTCTACTAACCCATATTATTATATTATTATTATATAGCCATAATTACATATGGTGATGCAATTATGGTAATATAATCAATACCAATCATTGTTTTTTCACTAACCCCCTGAAGTTGCACTGGTATTATAGTAACAGCTAACATGTGATTTATGCTGAAGTACTGGGAACTAATTATGCAGGTAACTCAGCTTATTGGGGAATAGCTGTGAACAGTGTTCCCTCTAAACTAGGCAGTAGCACAGTTTCACAGGTGATTAATTAGCCACTCCCTCCTCAATGAGAGGCTCAGGGTCCCATGCAGGGAGCTGACTAATTGGGCAGGGCTAATTAATCACCTGTGAAGCTGTGCAGCAGCACAGCTTAGAGGGAACACTGGCTGTGAAGTATAGGTGGGGGAATTATGATAGTGGCATAACAGGCTCTGAGCAGCTGCCTTGGTGTGGAACCCTGGCTTTCAATTCTATCCTACTGTCTATTTACCTATGGAAATGAGTCTAACTCTCTCAGCTCTTTCACTAAGGGGTATTTCTCAACAGGGCAAAACTAACATAAGATTTGTAGAAATTAGTAGTGTCTGCTGGAGAGGGCTACGTCTGGGTTAGCATGGATATCATTGGTGAGGACTAAAGGTGTGTGGACAGAAATACGCAGGGAGATAGATGCGATGCATTCTGTTTCAGCCAGGACTGTAGTCCGCTCTGGTAGTGCCCTGATTCTGTAAACAAGAGGCTTCCTCAGAAAATAAGTCTGGGATTTTCAAAGGAACAGAGTGGGATTAGGTTCCCAATCCAATTAGACGGGAGCCGGACAACTGTCGGTTCCTCTGAGAATCCCAGCCTTAAAACCAGAACACCTGTTTGATGAAGCTATCAGTTGTGAACAATTTTCAAAAATGTATTCTATTTCTAGAGCGCGTCTGAAAATGGAACTCGGGCTTCTGAGGTGCATGTGAAAGTTTCACTCGTCATCTCCGTTAAACACCCCGGGTCAGGTCAAGATGTGTCTGGATGGGAAATGCCCAAGAGAAAAAGAGAAGGGACAAGAAGGCAGCGCTGGTGACGCTTCTTTTCCCAAACCAGCTTCAAGCAGCGGCCGGTCTGCTGGCAGTGGATGACGTGCGGCTGATGGAGTAAAATGAAAGACTTAAGCTTTGGGATCATTAAAGATCCTGCAGCAATTTTTCATGGGAGTCAGGGCCTCACCCCTAATGTTCTGGCTCACGCACTTGTTAGAGGTGAACAGAAAAAGAAATGAAGCAAACGAATCTCTCTTGTTTTCTCTGGGCTTTGTGGTGCTTTAAAGTTTATGGGTCTGGAAAATTTTAGACCAGCCAAATCATTACAAGCACCTACACAATTTTCTGAGGCAGCCTCACGTCTTTACCACCTCAGACAAGCAATTGTTGGCTGCTGCATTTCCAGTGGTTCCATTTTGGTGGGAAAGAACTGATCACTGGGAACTGATTATGAAGGTCCTTATGCAGTGTGTAAAATGCCCACAAATTTTTATGCTCTGGGTGAGAGCAGGACCATCTCCTGCATAAGTATCCAGCTTCTTCTCTAATACCAAACTGGAAGAAAGTTAAAGGATTGGTTGAGTAGCCACTGACCTTCAAAGCGTGCCAAATATCTTGTCTCTGCTCTTTCCTTCTTCTGCTCCTTACTGCTCCTTCTTTTCTCACAAGCCAGTAGCATAACGAGACCAAGATGATGTTCTGAGACATAAAATCTATGGAAAAGGGACAGTGCCACAATTTCTATCAGGAAAGGCAGGAGAAATTGATGTACATGATGTCTTCTGATTTGCTGCCATATTCTTCTTTAGCTGGCATGTCATCTCTTCTGCAGGAGACATCCAAACTGGATGTAATCTATCCAGCTGTTGCTTCTGAGCCCTTCATCATGGACTATCATAATGAAATTTCCTGTATGATCGTTTCTATGGGCAACATGTGGTGTTAACTAATAATCAACTCTCTACATTGCATTTCAGGGCTGCTACTGGGCAGCTTCCAAGGGCCGATTACACTCAAAAGTGCAGAGATAATTTACTTGTCTGTGAGGCCAATGTGGTACGTAGCCAACTGCAGACGCGTGCTTATTCGTACTCTGACGTCATTCATTTGCCAGCCTCTTCCACTCATCCATAACTACAAGTGCATGATCAAGGAAGACGCTAGCAGCTTTCCAAAAATTGACTCAATGCGGGCTATGAATTATTGATGAAGCTTGGTCCGCGGTGCATATTAGTCAGTGAGCTGATTTTCAATGCAGAAATCTGTGGCTGGAGAATGTCTGCTGCCTTTGACTTGCTGTTATCAAATGTTTCCCATTTATTGATATTTAAAACTAACAGTAGAAGATGTGTCCTTTGATGCTAATACACGGTATCCCTTTTTCATGTTAATATTGTTAGTTACTGAGCTATAAGCAAAGGTCAGTGACCATCAGTTGAGATTTGTGCCAGGCAAATCAACAGTGGTTTCTATCTTTGCTTGTTGGAAAAATACAGAGAAAAGAGAAAAATCCGGCACATTGTATTCATTAAACTCAAAAAGACTTATGAATGAAGCCCTGCAAATCCGTGGATATCTGCTTTATATCTGTGGCTATCTGCATCTGTGGGTATGGATGTGGATATCTGTGGTTCATTTTTGTGGCTACAGATGTGGATACAAATTTTGTATCTGCGCAGGGCTACATATGATCACATTCTGAGAGAAATCGTCTGGTGGTTTGTGAGAGTAACTGACAGATCTCTGAAGGCTGTATCCAACTTGTACAGGCCATGGGGGGACCTGAACACTTTCTAGAAGGGGCATAGACATGGGTCAGCCTAAGGGGGCCGTGGCTCACCCACTATGTACCTAGGTTTGTCTTCTTTCAGCCTGCTCAGTGAGCTGGCTGGGGAAAGTGGGCCAGGGTACTGGGGCTTATCCCTTTGCACCTAATGAGTGAGCCAGGAAGTGGGGCTGGTGCTTGCTCCCCTCACCCGTATTCAAGCCCACCAACCTGAAGTCACAGCCCTGCTGCACCACTGGTTTCTAGCAAGAAAGAGAGCACAGTCAAGATCAGCACCCGCCCCCTTTTTGTTCTATTGCTGCTTGACGTACTTAGAGAAAACATCCAGAGACGGGCACTCTGCTGCATGCTGTCTGCAGATGATGTAGTGCATATGGGAGAGAGCAAAGAGGGAGTGGAAGGAGATTTATTGCACTGTTTTTCAACCAGTGGTCCATGAAAAAAGATGGGAGAACAACTGATCTAGAGAGATGGATTTGCATACTCGAAATAAATGGCATGAAAATCAGTAAAAAATAAAACCAACCATATAATCTGTTGACTCAATGCCACCTCCCAGGGAGGTAACAAGATTCGAAGTATGCGGGGCTAGCTGCTACCAAAGATACAAGTATGTAGGTTTGATAGACAGGGTACTGGCGAACTCAACAACTAGCTTATAAACTGAACAGAAAAGGGAGGGACTAAATGGAGATAAGTGAGTGTCTATCACACTGATGAGTGAGATCTACATGTTGGTACTTAAACCTTCACTTTTGTATGGCTCTGAATGCTGGGAACTGAGGGAGACAGGACCAGCTCCTGAATATAGTGGGGACAAACCTTATAATAGATGCTTGGACCACCCTTTTAACTCTGTGTTTGAAAGAAATGAATTTGGGGAAGTATGATGGTGATGCCAATTACAGAAAAGTAGAGGGAATGCAGGCATAGTGGCTTGATCGTGGGCATGTCTACAAGCAGCGTTATTTTGGAATAACAGGCTTCTGACTCAGACTTCTGTAAACCTCAGTGTATGAGGAGTAAGGGAAGTCAGAGGAAGAGTGCTCTATTTTGAAATAAGTGCTGTGTAGATGTGTTCAAAGTCAAAACAAGCTGTTTTGACTTAAGCTACGTGTTTGACGTAGTTCAAGTTGCATAGCTTATTTTGAGTTTAGCCTTGCTGTGTAAACATGCCTCATGTGAAAAGAAGATCAGAAAAAAATATTCAGGAAACAATGTGTTAAACCAAAAGAAGAGGACAAGAAAAGAATTGGAAGACACAAAAGTGAACAGATGAAGGTCATGCAGAAGGATTTGATTAGCTGCAGAGTTTCTGACTACGTGCTTTCAAGGATAGAGTTGGATGGAGAAGAAGGACTTGAAGAGGTGACCCTGTGTAGACAGGACTCAGATAAGGATAAGGAGTTGTTTCTGAGCTAGGAACATTTTGTGCACCCATGTTCCTTCTATGATGATTAAAACAATATTTCTAAAGTAATTTTACCCTGGTTTAGGGGCTCGAATTTCATCCCTAAACATTTGTCTCTGCCAGATTTGGGTAGAGCCTCCACTGGTATATATTGATGTGGCTCCAACAAAGTTATGCCAGTTTACTTCAGATGAGGTTCTGGTCTAAGACCACCTAATGATTTTTCCCCTCTCCTTAAAATCCCAGAGATGATACTTTTCAGCTCATAATTTTACAAAGTAGGCAGTTGTTTTCAATATTTCTGAACAAGCACCACTGCAATGCAAGGAAAGCAATTCATATGTAATACACTGCCTTGTCCAAAAATGTCATTAATACAATAACTAAGATGACTTTGTATCACACTTCTGACTCACTGTCTGGACAGTCTGTTGACTTGTTGGTCATTAATGCAGTTTGGTGATTTGCTGAAGGCTTAGTAAGTAAAGTAAAGGTAGAAATGTGAAAAGTGGTGTAACCCGTTGCCCTGGTGGTCACCCCGAGTTCGGGTGACCCTCGTCCTAACCAGCTGATCGGATTCCTGGCCCTCCGTCCGATCCTAGCTCCCGACCGACCGTGTGGGATGTCAGAGCCCGCACTGGCTCGCAGACGCCGGGAAGGGGGCTCGGGCCCTCCCTCACTCCGAGCCCCGACCCAGGGCCCTAAGACGGGGACGCTAGTCCCTAGTCAGTGGAGGGGGTTACGTTCCCCCAAACCCTCCACTCGCGGGGACCACGGCCCCGCCCTGGGTCACTTCTTCCCGGCCGGTTGTTCGGCACGTTCCCCCCCCAGCAAGGGGACAGACTCACCCGGAGCCCCTGTCTTGGGTGGGGCTTCAGCCGCCGCGGGTCACGCGTCTCCTCCCCAGGGCCTCCCAACGGGCTCGGTTCCTCCGTCCTGCCTCCAGCGCTCCTCTCCCCCGGTCCATGGTCAGGCGCCTTTTGGACGGCCCGCTCCCCTGCGGACGCCGGGGCCGGCGTGGTCCCGTGACTCCAGGCCCCGCCCCTCTCCGCGCTCTCCCCGTCGCCTCCGGTGACGTCATCGCCCGGCGCCGGGGAAAGCGGCGGGCCGACGGCCGTCTCGGCCGGGGCTCCTGCTCCCGGGTTCCCCGTCTCAGTGCGGGGCGGCGCGGACCCTGTGCCTGCCCCGTCACAAGTGGTTACAAAGAAAGTTGGATGATTTAGGTAAAAAAAAAAATGCAGCTAGCGGATTTACCAGCATCACTCATATCCTTAATGCAATTACATGGGCTTTTTTTTGGAAAATAAAAGGAAAATGTACATGCTTTATTTAAACGATTATATTTTTCAAAAATATTGTGCTATTTTTATAAAGTTCATTTTTATTTTGGAGTTCTTAAAATGGGATTGTTAAAACTTTTCCATTTAATTTTTAGTAAATTTTTAGAAAAGGAAATTTCATGAAGAGTATTTATTCTTCATCCCTATAAACTCTTTATCATTTGCTATATTTTTTTTTAAAAAGAGGACTATAGTCAATTTGGTTTCCAGTAACATTTTTGTCTAGTGTTCAAACCTTAAGCATTGGGTTAGCTGTACCAAAATGGAGCACTCTTCCAAATTTTTCCATTTTATCTCTTTTCCATAAGGTTTATTGAGAAACAATCTTATTCCAGGTTCATCCTATTTTTTTGGGTCATCTTGGTTCAGTCTTTCAACATTTGTTCTGTTATGTCAGGTTTTCAGGACTGTATTTGATTTGATGATTTTTAGCTTTCGTCTGTATGGTTTTATGAGAAGCAATCTCATTCCAGGCACATCCCATTTTCCTGGCACAACCAAACCTTTATGTTGCTTTAGGTTACGATAAGAGGAAGTTGCATAGCAGATGTGATGATCCTAGCTCTTACTGTGTAGAAAGAGTTTTTGATCAAACAGACAAACTCTCTAAAATATGTAGTAGATGTAAAATACTCTGTGATCACTTGGGTTGCCTCTGTTAAGATGCTCCATTTTCTCTATACGTTTTAAGGAGAAAAATCCAACTGTCAGCCAGGAATCTGCTGGTATTAGATCTGATTCTGCAGACAAATGTTTCTGAGCAACCCTTCATCCACAATGATTCTACAGAGGTCTGCATTAAACCATCTGTTTGCAGGACTGGATCTTGTAACTTTCCTTTGAATTCGTAGGCCTATGTGTGCACACTTAAACACAACACAACATAGCGCACACATAGATTAAGCAGTCAAAATATATGGCTGAGATTTTCAGAAACGATCAGTCTTGGCCTAACTCTGAACCCATTGACTTCAGCGAGAGCAAAACTGAACAATTTTGTCAGTGTCCTAGCTTGTCTATTCTAAACTGTTGTCATATTACAGCATGTTCCCTGGCTGATCTGTCAGCATTTCAATGGAGGGTGAATACTTCATTTCAAAAGCCCAATTGGATGCTTTGGGATGGAAGGTGCTAGAAAAACATACAAGTATTTTCCTGGTAACATGTAGCACTTCAGGAGGATTTCGGGCTGGATAGTTCCCTGGAGAGCACTACAGTAGATTAAATTATAGCAATGCTATACTTAATCCCCTCTCCCGCCCCCATCTCCTTGCTTGATGTTACAGACAGGGCTGGCCAATATTTTGATCGACTTTTTCTGAGGGGGGATTGAGGCAATATTTTTTTACAGAAGGTGTCATTTTACCTCAACTCCCTCCCGCAAACTTAAATGTCTCTGATAAAGCCTAACATTTTCTGTTTTCACATTTTTTTTCCAATGAAAAGTTGGAAATTTTCAATGGTGAGGAGGGGGAAGGACACACATTTTTTGGTCAGCTGTAGTGAGACTAAAATTTCAGACAGCCAGTTCTATAGTACACCACATGGCGCTGGCTAACGGAGCATACGCACACATAACTCATGCTGTCTGTAACCTCGTAGTGGAACTAAACCCAGGTACTGGTGCCATAACCCTCATGTGACAGTGCAGCCAGAAAGTCATTTGAGGTAGAATAATTCTGGGACAGTGGAGGAAACCAGAGACAATTTACACTAGTGGAGGATCTGGCAGACCGAGCACAAAGAACCAGCACTGGGTGGGTCCCTGCCTTTTGTGTACCGCAGAGTACTACCCATAGGGACTTAGTCTGTAGTTCTATAGAGAGTACTATGTGGGTGGACCAGGAACAGTACATGTGTATGGCCAGGAGATCCATGGTCATCTAGACAACATGGCAAACACTTATAGGAAATTGGTGCTTCAGTACAGGGGATAGTTGAGAACTGACTTCAGTGGAAGTTGTGTGTATGTATCTGAAAGCACACTTGAGCCCCGTGAGTTCAAAAGAGAGCCACAAGTGGAACTGGTAGCATAATTAGGCACAATAACTAGATAAAATAAGAAATTCTCTTTATTTAATAATTGTCTCAGTGTTTACAATGATATGTATGCCCCTTTAGGGGTAGTGCCTGGAAAATAGTAGAAATATCAATATACAGAGGTGTGTGCTTGTGTGTCAAAAACACACACCATAGATTTCAGAATCAGGCTAACACTGAGTCTTACTGAGTGTCATCTCTGTGTACCTAAATACATGCATCCAGACTCACTACCTTCTTTGACTTGTGTCTGATCTCAGTGGAAATCAGGTGTAACCTCAGTCTACACAAAATCAGAATCAGGCATCTATATGCATGTGTGTGTGTGTATATATAATATGCAGGTATAGAGATATTTATATGTAAATGTATGTGGAAATAATGCTTGCTACAACCTTGCTGTGTGTTTAGGAGCTGTTCTGGGACCAGCATGCTCCTAAACCAAAGCTCCTGATGAGTTGATTGGCCCTGAACCTCTCCTCTATTTCTTTCCTCTTCCCATTGTATAGTGTAGCTAGACCTGCATTGTGGTAAAAAATTATTTTCTTGTTTTAAATCTCAGTTGGAAAATGTCAAAGTTCAGGTTTAGAAGAGAGAGAAGTCTGGGTGCTAAAAGAAAGAACATTCTTTTTAATTAGAGTTATGCCCTCCAGCAGTGAGAAACCATTATGTTTTTATTCTTCCCTTGTATTTGTTCCAAAACCTTTTACAGGATCAGACTAAAAGGTAAGTGCAAACGAATAAGCAGCTACAGGAGTAAAGAGGATTCATAAAGGAGCAGGGAAAACTGCAAATCTGGATATTTTATGTTTGTATAATAACTGCCTGACATTTAAAATTACATTGTATATCCCTTCTGGAGACAAGAGATTTGCAAAGACCATTTCCATACTCAAAAATAATGCGTAGGTTTGTGGTCCTGAACCTAAATGCTATTTGGATGACATTTTTGAATGCTTTAATTAATGTGACATGATTCTAAGCATGTATCTTCTCTTACTGTGAAAACTGATTGTTTCTAAACTGTGGTTCTTAGACTGTTCTCATGGTGCTGTGTCTCTTGTTCCAAGATTCTGAAAAGCACCAAGTGACAGCTGAAACCGTTAAATACGGTCTTTATACAATTTTTCCTTGTAAGCAGTTGCTATGGTTGACAGGGGAATACTATGTGATCATGAATGGGAGAGGCTACCCATTCATAAATGGGATGGGTATCCATTAGGCAGTTCCTCTATTGAGAGAATCCAACCCACAAATATTTGAGGAAGCGCCAAATGGAAAATCTGATGGATTCCTCCAGCTCTCTGAGACTTCGTCCCCAGTGCGGGCGTTTTGCGGAAGAGGAAATGCAAATGGAACACTCATTTGCATATCTCACACTCATTTGCATATCTTCTTCCGATTCTTTTTGCGGAAGAGGTTTTTGCGATAAAAAGCCCCGTGTAGATGGGGCCATTTGTCGGAAAAACCCCGTTTTGCGCAAGGTCCCTTATTCCTCAAAAAATGATGTTTACAGGCTCTTACGCAAAAGGTTTTTTTTCCAAGAAATGGGCCTGTCTACACAGGGCCTTTTATTGCAAAAACCTCTTCTGCAAAAAGGATCAGAAGAAGATATGCAAATGAATGTGAGAGATGCAAATGAGCACACCATTTGCATTTCTTTTTCCGCAATACACCCCGCAGAGTAGACGTAGCCTAAGAGCCACATCAGCTGGAAAGTCAGCATGACTGAAAAGCCGCACTGGAACCTTTCAAAATGGTCGGTAGTTCAGATTGTGGCTCACCCTATATGGACATGCAGGGAATGGAGAGGAGACTAGGAATCAAAGTAGGAATAAGAGATCCTCCGGAAAAGGGCTTTATTCCGGAGGATCGCGCCAGTCTAGACGTTTTTTTTTTGGCTTTTCCCCAAGCCGGAAAAAAAGCGGCAGACATGTTTATTTAAATCCGCAGGGGATATTTAAATCCCCCGTGGATTTCCATATCCTGACTTACCTGATTTGCATGGCTTTTCCGGAAATTGTGGCCAGTGTAGACGTAGCCAAAGGGTGGTGTAGATGCAATAATGCCTTCTGTCGACAGAACTCTGTTGACAAGACATTATCTCTCATAGAATGAGGTTTACAGCTGTCGACAAAACTGCTGAGTTCTGTCGATGTTATGTCGACAGAACTCAGCGGCAGTGTAGACACAGGTATAGTTTTGTTGACAAAACTTAGGGTGTGACCTTAGGGTGTGTCTAGACTACCTAGTTTTGTTGACAAAAGTGGACTTTTGTCGACAAAACTATACCAGCGTCTACACTACCGCTGAGTTCTGTCGACAGAACTCAGCAGTTTTGTCGACGCTGGTATACCTCATTTTACGAGGCATAACACCTTCTGTCGACAGAACTCTGTCGACAGAAGGTGTTATTGCCTGTAACGTTGCGTCCAGACTACGGAGTTCTGTCGACAAAGCAGCTTGTCGACAAAGAACTCAAAGTGTCTGGACGCTCTTTGTCGACGGAAGTTTTGTCGACAGTATCTGTCGACAAAACTTCCATCGACAAAACGCGGTAGTCTAGACGTACCCTAAGTGTGACAGTCACATTGCCCCCTATTCTTGTAAACCATAGTGTAATAATTCTGGAAATTTTAGCCATGCTTGTTCATGATCACACATAGCAGTTTCAGCATTTTGTTAGCGATTTACGGTCAGGCCTTACCCAATAACTGAGGGCAAGGAGTTGCATTTTAGCCTTAGGCCTTCGTGTTTGCTAGCACCAGACTTTAACAGGGCCTAGACTTCTTAGCCAGACTTATGTCAAGCCAGAGAATGTCATGCAGACTCCTCTACAGTCCCCTCTTTCTCCTCTGTGTGGCTCAAAAATCACTGACTGGTTTAAGCGGGGCCGTTTAATTGACAAGTAAATGGCTTTTACTCTTTGTAAATGTATTTCTTTGCAGAGACAATTTCTCAAATTTCTTTTGAATTAAAACAATCTTTATGGTATAGTTGCTGTGACCACTATACAATAAAGGTTAATTGTTTTAATTCAAAGTGGCAGCGGCCCTTCAGAAAATGAAGTTGGGATGAGCAGCAGGTTTAGACCAAGTACATGTAGAAGAACTTTGCGCGGGAAGTGATAGACTCCTAAAAGTATTTGGTAGAGATTCTCAAGA
The DNA here is from genome assembly GCF_049634645.1 of Pelodiscus sinensis. NCBI lineage: Eukaryota > Metazoa > Chordata > Testudines > Trionychidae > Pelodiscus > Pelodiscus sinensis. Next base: position 6,494,985 of record NC_134719.1, on the reverse strand, counting down.
TATGTGCAAGAGGGGAGAATTCTGAGACTGGAAGAGATTGCGAACTGTTCTTCCCCTGAAAAAAGGCGATTGAGAAGACATATGCAATGGACTTATCTGCCTGTTTTCTTATCTGTATGAGGTCTTTATGAGAATGATCTATGAGGGTGTTCTTGAGGAAAACATGAGAAGGGAACAGGCAGGCTTTTATAGGAGATTCTCCACAGTGGTCCACATTTTTGTGGTCACCCAGGTGACCGAAAGGTGTACAGGGTACAAGATCCCACTAGGCTTGCTGCTGATTGATTTTAAAAAAGCCTTTGACTCGGTAGAACAAAATGCAGCTCTAAATCCTCTCCTTTCGCAGGGTGTCTCCTCTGTGTATGTTAGTATCATGCAAACACAGAAGAATGACCATAATGGGTCAGACCAAAGGTCCATTTAGTCCAGTATCCTGTTTGCTGACACTAGCTAATACCAGATGCTCCAAAGGGAGGGAATACAACAGGTAATCCTCATGTGATCCCTCTTCTGTCACCTATTTCCAGAAAAACAGAGTCTAGGGACACCATTCCTAACCATCCTGGCTAATAGCCATTGATGGACATAACCTCCATGAATCTACCCAACCCTTTTTTGAATCCCGTTAAAGTCCTGGCTTTCCCCACATCCTCTGGCAAGGAGTTCCAGACACTGACTGTGCTGAGTGGGGGGAAAAAAACTTCCTTTTGTTTGTTTTAAACCTGTTGCCTCTTAATTTCATTTGGTGACCCCTAGTTCTTATATTGTGGGAATAAGTAAATACTTTTCCTTGTTCACTTTTTCCACACCAGCCATGATTTTATAGACCTCTATCATATCCCCGCTTAGTCTCCTCGTTTCTAAGATGAAAAGTCCAAGTCTCTTCACTCTCTCTTCATATGGGACCCATTCCAAATCCCCCATCATTTTTGTTTCCCTTTTCTGAACCTTTTCCAATGCCAATATATCTTTTTTGAGGTGAGGCGACCATATCTGTATGCAGTATTCAAGATGTGGGCGTATCATGGTTTTATACAGAGGCAATAAGATATTCTCTGTCTTGTTCTCTATCCATTTTTAAATGATTCATAACACTCTATTTGCATTTTTGGCTGCCGCTGCACACAGAGTGGATGTTTTCAGGGAACTAGCCACAATAACTCTAAGATCTTTCTCTTGAGTAGTTGTAGCTAAATTAGTCCCCATCACATTGTATATATAGATGGGATTATTTTTTCCAATGTGCATTACTTTCCATTTATCAATATTAAATGTCATTTGCCATTTTGTTGCCTAATCACTTAGTTTGTGGAGATCTTTCTGAAGCTCTTTATAGTCTGCTTTGGTCTTAACTATCTTCAGCAGTTTGGTATCATCTGCAAATTTTACCACCTCACTGTTTACCCGTTTTTCTAGATCATTTATAAATAGGTTGAATAGGATTGGTCCTAGGACACACCCTTGGGAGACCCCACCAGTTACCTCTCTCCACTCTGAAAACTTACCATTTATTTCTACCCTTTGTTTCCTGTCTTTTAACCAGTTATCAATCCAAGAGAGGACCTCCCTTCTTATCCCACGACAACTTACTTTTCTTAAGAGCCTTCAGTGAGGGACCTTGTCCAAGGCTTTTTGGAAATCTAAGTATACTATATCTACTGGATCCCCCTAGTCCACATGTTTGCTGACCCCCTCAAAGAACATTAGTAGATTAATAAGGCATGATTTCCCTTTACAGAAACCATGTTGACTTTCCCCCAACAAATTATGTTCATCTATGTGTCTGACAATTTGTCTGACAAAAGACTCTGTGATGGACGCAACTACAGAAATTATGCTTTTTGATGATCCCTTGATCATCAAAATTAAGTGAGGCATAAAGCAGGGGGACGTTTGTTCACCGAAGTTGTTTGCCAGTGTCCTGGAAGACATCCCGCAGAGGATCGAAGAAAAGGATAGATTTTTGATTGATGGTGAGGTTCATCAGATGCTCCTTTTCGCAGATAACGTCATTCTAATTGTGTTGAAACCCAAAACATTGCAAATCCTCCTCAGTGATATCAGTAAGAATGCAAAGGAGATTGGCCTAACTATCCACACTGGAAAAATGAAGTAGATAAAAAACGCACACTGTTCAGAGTACGACATGCAGCTGGATGGACAGTCTATTGAGTTGGTGGATCAATATGTATATCTTGGACAAACATTGCAGATGGACAATGAGTTGGGCCCAGAGCTGAGCAGGAGGAGAAGGTCGGGTTGGATTGCCTTTGGGAATCTGCACAGTGTTTTTGCTGAGTCCAAATTTCCCATTGAGCGAAAGTCCATCTTTCCAGTAATGCTGTATGGGTGCAAAACGTGGAGTTTGACACTTACAGAAGAATCAAAGCTGCAAATCACCCGAAGAGCAATGGAAAGACGCATGGTGGTTGTAAGCAGGCTACAGCATGTTACTATTGGTGATCTGCATGCAAGAAGCAGTGTCAATGATATTATCCAAATTATGTATGATCAGAAAATTAGATGGGCTAGCCATGTAGTGAGACTAAGAGACAACAGATGGACAGCATGCACAAGTTGTGAAAAGAACAAGAGCAAGGCCTCCAGGATGTTGGAGGATTCATGGAAGAACATGGACAAGAATTGGGCAAAACAGGATGGCATGGAATAGTTGCGATCTGCATTGGTGGCAAGACTGTCCACACTGATGTAATCACAGATCTTCCAAGTATTTAAGTAACCATTATTAGATATGTTTTTAGGGGGGGGTGTGGGGCACATGCAAACCATTTGTTCCTCCAGATAGGAAGAGAAGATTTAACACCAACTGGGTAGATTATTAGACAGCATGGGACAAAACATTCCTGAACCAGTAACTTTAAAGATGATTTATTCGAGACACATGCATATTGGGGAGCTTGGAACCCCTGAGTTCTAATCCAGTTCTCTCACTAGGTTAATAGCATTAAGAAGGTAATTCAATGGCAGCATCTTTGGTTTCCCCTTAGATAGGCTAATAATGAACTTTGAGAGCAAAAGTACAAGCCCTGTGTGTTTCTGAAGACAGCAAAAGTTTTGAGATTTCTCTCAGGTGTTGCCTTGCTCATCTGCATTCTGCAAACCTGCATATCTCTCAACATTTCAGCAAAGGTGCTGCTAAGACCTTTAAAAAAAACCTACAACTCTATGCTTATGCGTGTAGTTTAAAATATTCAAAACAAATAGTGAAAATGGAACTATAATGATCAAAATAAATGTGCCTCTTGCAATGCAGTTTCCTTCCTAGAGTTTTCCAATTTGCCATAGCTCTTCTAGCCATTGTGGCTAATTATCATTTGAATTGTGGTAGCATCCTAGGCTAGGTCTATGCTATGGGATAAGTTCAAATTAAGATGCCTAACTCCAGTTATGTTGAGCAAGAGAGGTTTAGGTTGGACATTAGGAAAAACTTCCCAGCTGTCAGGGTGATTAAACACTGGAATAAATTGCCTAGGAAGGTTGTGTAATCTCCATCACTGGAGTTATTTAAGAGCAGGCTAGACGGACATGTGTCAGGGATGATCTAGACAGTGCTTGATCCTGAGGACTGGACTTGATGATCTTTCGAAGTCCCTTCCAGTCTATGATTCTATGATACTTCAACTCAAGCTACACAATTATCTTAAATCAAATTTTGGTGCTGTCCACATTGCGGGAAGTAGTCGACAGGAGCACGTTCTCCCTTCGACTTCCCTTACTCCTTATAGAAGCAGGACTACTGGCATTGAAGGGAGCACCCTCTCAGTTTGAATTAGTGTCTTCACTAGACCTGCTAATTCAAACCCTAGAAGATTGACTGCAGCAGCTTCAATATTCTCTGTAGTGTAGACATGGCTCTACTGACTCCATTGTAGTAGTCCAATAGCTTTCAACCTGTGGTACTTTAAGACTATGCCTAACATAATTTGCAGACTATGCCTAACATTTTCAAATGTGTCCTCACCACCCTTCACATTTCTAAGGAGTCTGCCAATGAAAAAAGGTTGAAAGCAACTGTATTAGTGTAACCACCACCTGGCAGATTTGAACCTGGGACCTTTGAAGCTGAGTATAGGAGCCACTACCCTCTGAGCTAAAAACCAGCTGGCTGCTAACCCCTGCTGTAGAGGTCTCTTGACCTTATCTGTTTCTGTGGTCTAAGTGCCACTGCATGGGTCAGTGAACCACACTATGGGTGTATCTAGACTACAGTAATTTTTTCGAAAAAAGTAGCTTTTTTTTTAAAAAAAAACTTCCCCTGCGTCTAAACTGCAGCTGTGTTATTTCAAAAGTAAATCAAAAGAACGTGGCAGGTTTTTTGATCGTGGTAAACCTCATTTTATGAGGAATAACGCCTTTTTTCAAAAGTACTCTTTCGAGAAAAGGCGCTATTGAATGTAAACTGTGCTTTTTCGAAAGAGAGCATCTAGACTCTTTTGAAAAAGCAGCTTGCTTTTTCAAAAAAATTGCTTGTAGTCTAGATGCTCTCTTTCAAAAGAGGCTTGTAGTCTAGGCATAGCCTAGGTGTGTGGGTTACATACTTCCCCAGGTGAGGAAGTGCATCCAGAACTTCAGAGACCCAGCTGGTATCCTAGACATGCCCCCACTTGTAACTGCCACCGGGCAGATTTGAACCTGGGACCCCTGGAGCTGAGTATAGGAGTCTCTATCCACCAAACTAAAAACCAGCTTGCTTCCAACCTATGCTGTAGAGGTCTCTTGAGCTTAGTTGTTGCTGTGGTTTAGGTGCCACTGCATGGGACACTGAGCCACACTAGGTGTGGGTTACACTAGGATGTGTACATGCTTGTGCATGCTTGCATGCGTGCACACACGCGCACATGCACACACACACACACACTGTGAGAGTCTTGCTCTGCAGAGATTATAGTGTCCTGGGTATCACTGAGTTTCCTCTATTTTCATCAGAATTGAACTATCTGTGCAGCAGGTGTGTAACTTGTGCACAACATGCTAATATATATGCATGGTCTGGGTGGCTATAGTATAGCCACTCACAGCAAATGCATGAAACATACATTCCTGCGTTAAATTATGTTAATGTGTTGCATGGAAAAGCACCTCCACAGGAAATGTTAAGATAACAGGAAAGAAAAATCCCTCTTTTTCTGCCTTATGTTTTCCCTGATAAATATATTTGCTGTGAATGTATAAAGGAACACGTTGTTTGATGTAAGATACAAAAATTGGAAAGCGTTATCAACAAGCGAGAGGCACTTGATTTACTCCATTCTAGCTTTGCCACAAAGTTGTCCTCCAGCTGGGGAGAATGAGACGAAAGGGCATGCATTTTTCAAAGAATGCTTTCTTTGGTTTGTTTTTTATTTTTTAAAGGCCTGTGTTTTGATGTGGCCCAGTGAGTCTCTCCAGCTAGGGCAGCCATGCAGTTTTGCAAACATCCCATAGCGTTCTGGAGGTTTGAGAAGCTTTTCAGAAAAGGATGTGTCTCCTCTGATAAAGGAAAAGGGGGAAATTACTGTAATGAATTCGTCCTTTAGATTCTGATTTGCTGGACTGTCCAGAGGAATGCAGAAACAGTGTGTATGAGGGGAAAAGCTACAATGGCAAATGGTATGCAGCAACTGTCTTTTTGTACAGCATCCTGCTTGTTTAGGTTTGGATCTTTTGGTGCCTCTGGTCATTACTGTAATATAAAAACAGTGGGAATTAGTTAAAAGCCGGCGTATCTCTACAATGAACTTCAAAGCGTGCTTGCACGGAGATGAATAAAAATATATTGTCTGGCTTCCATTCTGTGGTGCTGGTTCAATCTAGCTCTAAAGCTGGCCCTAAGTGTATCCTCTTAGTTCTGAGATTTATTTACCCATAGTTCTTGCTCATCTCTGGTTGATATACTGGAGATAGCAGCAGCAGCAGCAGCAGCAGACTTACATAAGAGCAGCCTGAAGTATTTATGTTTTTTGCAAGGGGTTAACTCACTGTGCACTCAGCCCCACCTCTAGGCTTATGCCTTGAACAATAGACAATACTCTTATGCTGCAGTATATATGACTGGCATCCGGTTTTCCTTTGCAACTAGACCCGTGATGAAGGATAAAAGAGGATTATCATTAGGGAGATTTAGGGAAGGCTGGTCCATTCAGACATTCAAACAAACTCCATTTCACTATTTTCTTCTGCTGTAGCGGGGTAGGTGCAAACTAGGTTTTTTTTTTTTTTTAAAGCCTTTCTTTCAGTGAGTTTAACCCCCAACAGGTGCAGGAGATGCCCCGAGGGAGGGAAAGAGATGGGAAGGAAGCATTTATTAACTGCTGCCCTCTCCCTAGGAAAGATGCCAAACTTAAAGGAAGGACCTTTCATAGCATTGCTTTTTGCAGAGCCTTAAGAATGAACAGTAGGTCTAAGGTGCAGAGGTGAATGGATTAGTGATGGACATGTTCGGAGAGAGAAGTGTTTCCTTTTCTCTTACAAATGATGACTGATCTTAAAAATCGGGCCAGATGGTCAATTGGTATTGATTTGGTGTAGCTCCAGGTGAAATGAAGTAGAACACAGAGATGCTGAAGTCAGAGCTACACTAATTTACACCCACATGGGATCTAGATATTATAAAATATAGCTTAATGGACAGGGCCTTACCAAATTCCTGGCCACAAAAACCATGTCACGGACTGTGAAATCTGGTCTTTTGTGTGTTTTTACCCTATATTATACAGATTTCACAGGAGTGACCAGCGTTTCTCAAACTGGGGTCCTAATCCCAAAGTGAGTTGCAGGGCAGTCGGGCAGTCACACGGTCATTTTAGGGGTATCATCATAATCATATGCTTACTTCGGGGCTGCCTTCAGAGCTGGATGGCTGGAAAGAGGCGGCTTATCTGGGGTCTCAGCTCTGAAGGCAGTGCCCCGGCAGTGGTAGCAGCACAGAAGTAATTATAGCAATACGACACCATGCCACCCTACTTCTGCATTGTTGCTGGTCACAACTCCATCTTCAGAGTGGGGCTCCCAACTAGCAGCTGTCCAGCTCTGAAGGCAGCCCTGTTGGTAGTACTGCAACCATCCCTACTATAACCTTGCAATCCCCTCAACTCCTTTTTGTGTGAGGACCCCTACAATTACAACACTGTGCAATTTCAGATTTCGATTGCTGCAATCCATGAACCTTACTCTTTTTAAAACCCTATGCCAGTAAAATTGACCAGAATGGACTGCAAAATTGATAGGTTGCAGAAATCCTTGTGAGTGGGCCTAATTCCTACTTACTTGATAGTTTAGATTTAGGTGTTAGTGTGTGTCACTAAAAATGGTGTGGCAATCACTTTCTGCATGCTGACTGTAGGCTCTGGTCTACACTAGGGCTTTATTTCGAAATAACCTCCCTTAAGTCAAATGAATAAGCAGAGCGTTCACACTACCAAGCCCATTGTTACGAAATAATGGGCCGCTTATTTTGAAATCTGCACTCCTGCTTTCCTTGCAGAATAACGCTAATTTCAAAATAGCGGCAGTGTGGATACTTTGGTGCTGCTATTTCAAAATAACTCCTCCCCAGAATCATTCAGATTAATTACTCCCCAGTGCTTCCTGGGGCCCTAAGTCGAGGTAGAGCGTCCACATTAATGGAGCCTGCTTTGGACTAATTTCGAGGCTTCCCCATAATGAGGACGTGCTGTTTCGAGTTTATTTCAGAAGTTATTTCGAATTTAGTTATTTCAAAATAGCTTCCTACTGTAGACATGCCCTAGGAGTCCTCCTAGTGTACAGAATTTAGGAGCCATGTGCTTTTCCATGATATTATAGTATGGAATAGGGGAGTCACGCACACACTGTGCTTTCTCATGGGAACTTTGCTTGTATTCTTTCTTGTTATTACTGATTGAATAATAAATCACTGTAGCCTGATAGTGTTTCTCTGTGTAGGCAACTATAACATTGAAAAATGTACATTTGTCTTTGTGACACTTTGTGTAGACAAGAGCTAATGGGTTTACCATATGTTATCCATTTTAAAGTTGTTTATCTCTATTATCCAGTGTTTTTAATGGGAAACCCACTAGTGATATTTTGTAGGAGTCTCCTCATTGTTGTGAATACGCATGCGAAGATTTCTTGGCTGGATTCTTAGGTGGTTTTATTTAAAGTAGCCAGAGGCTAGCCCTGGTGAACTCTCTCCATAAGAGGGCTTTCATATGGTGCAAAGGGGGCTTCAACCTGCCTGCACCAGCTCTGCCATCTGAGTATACAATCTCTTGTACCCAAATCCCTCTTTGAGTACAAGAAGAAGGGAAGGCAGGCAGCCCATTGGGGTCAGGATGGGTGTGCGGAGAAATATGTAGCAAAGTGAACCTTCTTGATTCTTTGCTGGTATCGGTTAAACTACGTCTGTGCAAAGTTAGCTTCAGCTAGGTGGGTTACATGGTAGGTGTCTTTCTGGAAAATATGTTTTAGACAAACAGAAATTATTGATCCCAATACAGGAGTAATTGGGTAAAATTTGATTGTCTATGTTGATGTTTGAAGTCCCCCTTCCTCAGCCAGGCAGCTCCATACACGAGACCTGAGCCCCTGGTTGGGCGGAGCTCATTAAGCATTTGTGGAGCTGTGCTGCCACGCGGCTTAGAGGGACCCTTGGTCTTGAAACTAGATAGCCTCTCCACTCAGAGAATCAAGGGCACCCCTCCCCCCAGCTTTGCTAAGTGGAATTTCACATTGGAATTCGTTTTTTCCCCCCCTATAACTGGAAAATTCACCTTCATAGAATCATAGAGCTGGAAGAGACCTCAGGAGGTCATCAAGTCCAGCCCCCTGCTCTAGGCAGGACCAACCTCAACGAAATCAACCCAGCCAGGGCTTTGTCAAGCGGAGACTTAAAAACCTCTAGGGATGGAGATTCTACCACCTCCCTAGGGAACTCATTCCAGTGCTTTTCCAATATCCTAGTGAAACCGTTTTTCCTAATATCAAACCTAGACCTCCCACATTGTAACTTAAGACCATTGCTCCTTGTTCTGCCATCTGTCACTACTGTGAACAGCCTCTCTCCATCCTCTTTGGAACCCCCCTTCAGGAAGTTGAAGGCTACTATCAAATCCCCCCTCACTCTTCTCTTCTGTAGACAAAACTAACCCAAATCCCTCAGTCTCTTCTCATAAGTCATGTGCTCCAGCCCCCTAATCATTAAAACAGTCTGTTCTGGCCCAACTGTGGTTCAGATATGCAGACATAGTTAAGCAGTCAGACTAACTCTCATAGGAGCAGGCTTTCTCATGAAGTCTTTGGTACTTCCTACATGTGGTTGAAACCAAAATATCATAAAACCACCCAGCTTCTCTGCTTGCATTTAGGCACCTTTTCTTCTAGATGATCATGAAAATGATGGTGGATTGTAAGCCCATTTAGGATATGGCCTATCTTTTACCTACATATATAGAATCATAGAACATAGGACTGGAAGGGACCTCGAGAGGTCGAGTCCAGCCCCCCACCCTCAAGGCAGGATCAAGCTCCGTCTACACCATCCCTGACAGATGTCTATCTAACCTGTTCTTAAATATCTCCAGAGAGGGAGATTCCACCACCTCCCGTGGCAATTTATTCCAATATTTGACCACCCTGACAGTTAGGAATTTTTTCCTAATGTCCAATCTAAACCTCCCCTGCTGCACTTTAAGCCCATTACTCCTTGTCCTGTCCTCAGAAACCAAGAGGAACAAATTTTCGCCTTCCTCCTTGTGACAGCCTTTTAGATATTTGAAAACCGCTATCATGTCCCCCCTTAATCTTCTTTTTTCCAAACTAAACAAGCCCAGTTCATGAAGCCTGGCTTCATAGGTCATGTTCTCTAAACCTTTAATCATTCTTGTCGCTCTTCTCTGTACCCTTTCCAATTTCTCCACATCTTTCTTGAAATGTGGCGCCCAGAACTGGACACAGTATTACTTGAGCGCAATCGGGCTCTGATTGTTGTGTTACTAATAGAAATAATAACTCACTACGGAGGAGTTGGCCAAACTTTTTTGAACGTCGTGTTTTATTGCAGTAGTAGGAGGCCTTCATATTTATTCAGCCTCACTCATTCATCTCGATGACAGATTTTGCCAATTTTGTCCCTCGGTTTATCAGATGATAGGAACACCTACAATCCAGGTTCTTTTGTAAAATTGTGTGATTCATGCAAACTGCGTAAGAGAATTTCTCATCTTTCAAATTAATAAACCAACTATTGAAGAAGCTGCCTCAGCTGCTCTTTCTTGATAAGACGGCAAAGCTTTGCAATTTGACATAAAGCCCTAGTTTTCGTCTTACACACAGTTCTGCACTGCCAAAAGTAGGCAGAAATATTGCAAGAGAACCCCCATCAGTTTTATCATTTTATATAAAGCTATCTTGTCTGACAGCGAGTCTTTTGAAGATAGACATTCTCAACTTGTAGAGCTCACCTAGGACTGCCAATGTCCCACTGCTGTTGCCTCAGGTCTTTACCATACCCCCCTAGCTGGGTCTCATGGTCTAAAATCCTCCCTTTGCTACTGCTCATTGAAATATGGAAAATAAAAAGCCCCCTGAACACTAGGACGGCAGGTCTTTCTCTTAATCCCAAACATATCAGTTTTTAGGCATAAAAGGCATAATCATCATCATTTATACCACTGCCAGGAGAACACGGTAGAATTCCAGCAAATGTTTCCCTCATTGCAAGCATTTTGTATAAAGAAAAAATAACTGCCTTAGGTTAAAAAAAAATTGACTTGCAGACTCCTGGGCTACAGATTGGGAATTTCTATTACTTAAGGTGTGTTTCTAATCAGCTGAAATAGCAAGTGGTGTGTCAGAGGATTATTGTGGGAAATGAATATTAGGTTTGATTATAGCATTGATTTCTCACTTATTAAACCCTTGCTGAAAAAGGTGTCTGGGAATATTATTTCTATCCAGAGTGTTTTGTTACAAGCAGCATTTGTGCTAAGCCTTCTTTTAAGCTGCTGGTTATCCTTTAAGAACAGCGTTGGTTGATAGAAGGGAGGGCACTGGGGTACTTTACCCTGGGGGAAAAAAAAGAAGGAATACAAGTGTATATGTAACCCACACACCTTCTGGGTGTAGTGTGCTGTCCCGCCTAGTGGCACTTGAGGAGAAGGAGTGGGGGAGGGGGAAAATAATTTTCTCTGCCACCTTAGCTGAGAGCCAGTTGGCTTTTTAGCTCAAGCTGTAAAGGTTCATGCACTAAGCTCTAGGCGTGTGTCTAAACTACATGGCTCCATTGATGGAGCCATGTAGATTAGGCTGATCGGCAAAGGGAAATGAAGCCGCGATTTAAATAATCGCGGATTCATTTAAATTTAAATGGCTGCCACGCTGAGCCAACAAACAGCTGATCAGCTGTTTGTCGGCTCAGTGTGCTAGTCTGGGCACTCCTGCGCCGACCTGAAAGCCCTTTATTGACCTCCCCGTTATGCCTCATAGGATGAGGTTTACCGGGGAGGTCGATAAAGGGCTTTCATGTTGGCAGGGGAGTGTCCAGATTAGCGCACTGAGCCGACAAACAGCTGATCAGCTGTTTGTCGGCTCAGCGCGGCAGCCATTTAAATTTAAATGAATCCGCGATTATTTAAATCGCGGCTTCATTTCCCTTGGTCGATCAGCCTAATCTACATGGCTCCATCAATGGAGCCATGTAGTTTAGACATACCCTAGATGCTCTATCTGCATCTGTAGATAAAAGCACCTAAGGGTACGTCTACACTGCATGCTTATTTTGAAATAAGCTATTCCGAAATAGTTTTTCCAAAATAGCTTATTTTGAAACAGCACGTCTACGCTGCAGGGAAGCCTCAAAATTAGTCCGAGGCAGGCTTCCCTAATGTAGATGTGCTATCTCGATTTAGACCCCCAGGAGGCACCGGGGAAGAATAACTTAGAATGGCCCTGGTGAGGGGCTATTTCAAAATAGCAGAAGTGGAGTGTTGACACACGCCTTATTTCGAAATAGCTATTTCAGAATAGGCGTTCATTCTCGTAGAATGAGGTTTACAGAAGTCGGAGTAAGCTGCCCGTTATTTCAAAATTATTTTGAAATAATGGAATGGCTGTGTAGACTCTCTCATTGTTATTTCAAAATAATTCTAGTTATCTCGAAATAACTGTGCAGTGTAGACGCACGGTAATGGATTTGAGAGCCCAAGTCCCATTCATGGTCATGCTTTTGAAGATTTACCCTGTAAGTCCATCTCTGAGTGTGGCCAGTGCCAGATGTTTTAGAGGAAAGGAACAGAATAGGACCGTTTGGAGAGACCCATCCCTTGTTGTCTACTCCCAACATCTGGCAGTTGGATGTGTAGGGACACCTGGAGCATGGGGTTGTGTCCCTGATCATTTTGGCTAATAGCCATTGCTGGGCCTAACCCGTACGAACTCCTCTAATTCTTTTTTTAAAACCCGTATTCATCTGCCTGAAGATGCAAATTGGTGCATGTGAACATTTTAAAAAGCCCCGGGGCACCTAACTTATGTGGATTTCAAATCTTGTTGGGCATATATTTTCATCTTTAGGTTCCTCAGCACCTATAAGAATTTGGCCCCAAGTACATTGCCAATGATCGGATCTGAATTGTGTGTGATCCCAGATCTGCCAGGGCCCAGTCTAGGGCCTTAACCCTATGACTGGTCTTCCTGTCCATATCAAATCAGTTTCTTCACCCAAAATGTCTTCCCTCATTAGTCAAAGTGGCTACATTAAAGCCTCCCTGTTCCAAGGGGGGTGTGTGTATGTGGCTAAATTCATTAACATTTGTAAGGCATTGACAGATCTGCAATGAGGAGCACCTAGAAATGCTTATAAATAAACAAACAGGCTGTAGTTGGCTGCCTCCTCATCTCAACAACCAGGATGTGATAACTGACCAGGGTATGTCTACACTACAGCATTATTCGAAATATTTAATTATATCAGCATTATTTCTAAATAGTTAATTCAAAATAGCTTATTTTAAAATAACGTGTCTACACACAAAATGCATTTCGAAATAGCATTTTTCTACTTCGAAATAGCGCATCCACACTGAGTGAATCACATTTAAGGCTGGTTGGAATCAGTTCCGGCAGGGCATCAGTTCAGAAGTTGTCTTCCCAGTGCACCCTGGGAAGGGCTGGAGGACCCCTATTTCGAAATAAGCATCTACATAGCACTTATTTCGAAATAGCAATTTCGAAATTGGCAGTATTCCTCGTGGAATGAGGTTTACCAATTTTGAAATAAGCCCTCCATTATTTCGATTTAATTTTGAAATAGCAGTTGGCTTGTGTAGATGCTAGGAAAGTTATTTCGAAATAACTGCTGTTATTTCGAAATAACTTTGCTGTGTAGACATACCCCCAGTGCACAGAGGATGGTTTCCTTGAGCAGCTATAATGCACAGGGCTGTTAAGTAAAATGTTTCATACTCTACTCCCTCAGTGAGGCTGCACTGAACTTCAACTTCCTGAAGTCTATATACTCTCCTCCACCCTCAGTCCCAAGGCATTGTCATTTCCTCTGTTTGTTGTTTAGAAAAGCAGGCGGTCGTGCCTGTCATCTTTTGTGTGAGCTTTGTCTTTGCGCCAGCTCCCATTCTGGGGAACTGCAAAGTGGCACCAGCTCTCTCTTTCTCACAGCAGGCATGTTTTGCATTTACTGACACATGGGGAGCGACTGACTAATACTAACATGAAAACAATTCTGACAGAACAAGGGCTTGATGCAGGAGGGAAAAAACTACCCAGGAAAACAGAGCGTGTTCAGCATATGCTATAGCTTGCGAGTGAAAGGCGCCAGTTCAATAAATATTTATTTAATTTCTTAGCATTGATTTTCGCCAGTGTAAACCTAAATGGAGGAGAACGTAAGGAGAGGTTTAGGCAGATGTTTTTTTTTTCCATATGAAAGCCTCCACCCCACCCTCCGCATGCTGAGATGTTTCTTGCAGTATAAATGAGACACTATTCTAAAAGGGATTTCTCCCGGCAGTGCAAATCAGAAAAAGGCAAGTGAGGGAAATAGAGCACACACATTCTTCTCTCTTCCTTCATTGATTTTTTTCTTCTTTCTTTGGATCAACATCCAGTAAAGTCTTGATGTTAGCTGGAGTCTTTTATCACTGGAGGTTTTAGATATATATTTTAAACCATCTGTAGAAAGAAAAAGGCAATAACTGAGACCATGGTAACAGAGAGCGCAAATACACAAAAGACAAGATGATGGAGAAGATAACCAATATAGTGGAAATACATCTAAAAATCCATTGGGCTCTCATTGGCTGGGATGGTTTAGTTGGGATTGGTTTTGCTTTGGGCAGGGGGTTGGCCTCAATGATGTCCTGAGGTCTCTTCCAGCCCTAGGTGTCTGATTAATTGGCTGATTATTCTACTGGATGGGTTTTCTTTCTCCCACCTCTACTTTTTCCCTGTAGTTGGCTCCCATATGCACTTTGTTTGCCTACTCTTTTCTGGAGTTTTGGTGGGAAACTCAGTTCTCTGGATGTAGCTGTGGTTTTTAGGTTCTTTGGAATTTGCCATTTTTAATGCTCCTTTTTGGCAGTGAATACTCATGTTCGGTGACCTTTTCCCTTTAGAGTCATTGTGGAGAATCCATAAATGGTCACAAGATAAAAATTGAATTAAAACAATTTAAGTTTCTTCTCTATCCCAAACACCCTTCTTCCACTGAACCATTTTTTGTTGCATCAGATTTGTTTCCCCCAACACGTTTTTCAGCTACTGACCTCTGGAGACATTAATCAAAGAATAACTCCTATTGGAAAGTAAAAAGCCTCTAATGAAGCTAGCATTATGTGCACAGTAGAAATTATACTTAACAACTTTTCAGGGGAAAACTAGTGTACTTGATGTGAAAAACAATCAGGAGTTGTAGTGTAAAGCCTGCACTTGCGAAAGAACATAACTGCCAGACTTTGTCAGACCAAACATCCATCAGTGGCCAAAGCCAGGTACTCAAGAGGACATGAACAGTAAAGGAATCATCATGTGTTCCATTCCCAGTTGCCCATTCCCAGTCCTGACAAACAGAGGCTGGGGGGATCATCCCTGTTTATAGCCATTGATGGACCTGTCCTCCAAGAAATGTATTGAGTTCTTTTTTTGAACACTATCAAAGTCTTGGCCTTCACAACATCCTCTGGCAGGGAGTTCCACAGGTTGACTTTGTAAAATGTGAAGAAATGTAACTAACATATCTAGATTATGTCTACACTCATGGCTTCTTGTTCCAGAAATATGAAATGAGGCTAAACGTGTAATATCGCCAAGCCTCATTTGCATACCTAATGAGCCGCCATTTTTGTGGAAGAGGCTCTTGCGCCAGAAGGAGCTGTCTACACTGCCCCTTCTTGTGCAAAAAACCCCTCTTGCTCAATGCCATTATTCCTGAAAATAATTGGCGTAATGGCATTGCGCAAGAGGGGGTTTTTTTGCACAAGAAGGGGCAGTGTAGACAGCTCCTTCTGGTGCAAAAGCTTTTTCCACAAAAATGGCAGCTCATTAGGTATGCGAATGAGGCGTGCGATATTCCACGCTTAGCCTCATTTGCATATTTCTGGCGCAAGAAGCCGTGAGTGTAGACATAGCCATAGTGTGGTTCACTCTCCAATGTGGTGGCACTTAGACGACTTACAGCAAGAGATAAAAACAAGTGAGCTCTACAGCTCTCAGTCAAAACCAGCTGGCTTTATAGCTCAAGCTGCACAGGTGCCAATACTTAAGCTCCAGAAGTCCTAGGTTCAAATCCACCTGGTGGCAGTTACAGAAATACTCCTTTTTGTTTTGTTTTTAAAATCTGCTGTCTATTAATTTCATTTGGTGACTCCTAGTCCTTGTGTAATGGGAAAGAGTAAATAACTCTTCCTTATTTGCTTTCTCCACATCGGTTATGATTTGATGGACCTCTAGCAATATGCTCCTTTAGTCTCCTCTTTTCTAAACTGAAAGTCCTAATCTTGTTAATCTCTCCTCATACGGAAGCTGATAAACCCCTAATCATTTTTGTTGCCCTGTTCTGAATGTTTTTTGAGATGAGGTGACCACATCTGCACACACATTCAAGGTGTGTCATCCACAATGACTCTCGCTCTTGAATAACAACAACTAATTGAGACCCCTTAATTTATATGTGTTGTTGGGATTATGTTTTCCAATATACATTGCTTTGCATTTACCAACATTACATTTCATCTGCCATTTTATTTCCCAGTCTTCTTATGAGAGAATACAACTAATGCTCACTTGATTGATTGTGGTTTAGAGCATTAGTCATCCAATACCATTGAAATTCAATGGTATTGAGTCTACTACCCTTTGGTGCCATTGAAAACCTCACCGTGCAGTTAACACTTTTTGTTTTAGGTGAAGGGGGGAAGGGGTTAGGATTGTTGGCACAGAAGCCAAATGTTCAACTCCTTTGGCATTCCTGACAAGGACAGGCTGGAAAACGAGACTTTCAAGTCACAAAAAACATTGAGGATTAAACTTTTTATTTTTGTCCCAAGGGAGAACAAAAGCAAGACCTTTTGCAGAAATATTTTCCTACTAAACAGATAGAGAGGGGGCACCAACCAGAATGGTGAAAAGTCCTGTGGCTAGGACGCTCTCCTGGGATCATAGAATCATAGAATCATAGGACTGGAAGGGACCTCGAGAGGTCATCGAGTCCAGCCCCCCACCTTCAAGGCAGGACCATGCTCCGTCTACACCATCCCTGAGAGATGTCTATCTAACCTGTCCTTAAATATCTCCAGAGAGGGAGATTCCACCACCTCCCTTGGCAATTTATTCCAATATTTGACCACCCTGACAGTTAGGAATTTTTTCCTAATGTCCAATCTAAACCTCCCCTGCTGCACTTTAAGCCCATTACTCCTTGTCCTGTCCTCAGAAACCAAGAGGAACAAATTTTCTCCTTCCTCCTTGTGACACCCTTTTAGATATTTGAAAACCACTATCATGTCCCCCCTTAATCTTCTTTTTTCCAAACTAAACAAGCCCAGTTCATGAAGCCTGGCTTCATAGGTCATGTTCTCTAAACCTTTAATCATTCTTGTTGCTCTTCTCTGTACCCTTTCCAATTTCTCCACATCTTTCTTGAAATGTGGCGCCCAGAACTGGACACAGTACTCCAGCTGAGGCCTAACTAGTGCAGAGTAGAACGGCAGAATGACTTCACGAGTTTTGCTTACAACACACCTGTTGATACAACCTAAAATCATATTTGCTTTTTTTGCAACAGCATCACACTGTTGACTCATATTCAACTTGTGGTCCACTATGACCCCTAGATCCCTTTCCGCCATGCTCCTTCCTAGACAGTCGCTTCCCATCTTGTATGTATGGAACTGATTGTTCCTTCCTAAGTGGAGCACTTTGCATTTCTCTTTATTAAACCTCATCCTGTTTACCTCTGACCATTTCTCTAACTTGCTAAGGTCATTTTGAATTATGTCCCTATCCTCCAAAGAAGTTGCAACCCCACCCAGTTTGGTATCATCTGCAAACTTAATAAGCGTACTCTCTATCCCAATATCTACATCATTGATGAAGATATTGAACAGTACGGGTCCCAAAACAGACCCTTGAGGAACTCCACTTGCTATCCCTTTCCAGCAGGATTTAGAACCGTTAACAACAACTCTCTGACTACGGTTATCCAGCCAATTATGCACCCACCTTATCGTGGCCCTATCTAAGTTATATTTGCCTAGTTTATCAATAAGAATATCATGCGAGACCGTATCAAATGCCTTACTAAAGTCTAGGTATATGACATCCACCGCTTCTCCCTTATCCACAAGGCTTGTTATCTTATCAAAGAAAGCTATCAGATTAGTTTGGCATGACTTGTTCTTCATAAACCCATGCTGGCTATTCCCTATCTCTTTATTACCTTCCAAGTGTTTGCATATGATTTCCTTAATTACCTGCTCCATTATCTTCCCTGGGACAGACGTTAAACTGACCGGTCTGTAGTTTCCTGGGTTGTTCTTATTCCCCTTTTTATAGATGGGCACAATATTTGCCCTTTTCCAGTCTTCTGGAATCTCCCCTGTCTGCCATGATTTTTCAAAGATCATAGCTAAAGGCTCAGATACCTCCTCTATCAGCTCCTTGAGAATCCTGGGATGCATTTCATCAGGACCTGGTGACTTGCTGACATCTAACTTTCCTAACTGATTTTTAACTTGTTCTTTGTGTATCCTATCTTCTAAACTTACCCTCTCTCTGCTTGTATTCACTACGTTAGGCACTCTTCCAGACTTCTCGGTGAAGACCGAAACAAAGAAGTCATTGAGCATCTCCGCCATTTCCAAGTTTCCTGTTACTGCTTCTCCCTCCTCACTAAGCAGTGGGCCTTCCCTGTCCTTGGTCTTCCTCTTGCTTTTAATGTATTTATAAAAGGTCTTCTTGTTTCCCTTTATGCCTGTAGCTAGTTTGATCTCATTTTGTGCCTTTGCCTTTCTAATCTTGCCCCTGCATTCCCGTGTTGCTTGCTTATATTCATCCTTTGTTATTTGTCCTAGTTTCCATTTTTTATATGACTCCTTTTTTATTTTGAGATCATGCAAGATCTCCTTGTTAAGCCAAGCTGGTCTTTTGCCATATTTTCTATCTTTCCTACACAGCGGAATTGTTTGCTTTTGGGCCCTTAACAACGTCCCTTTGAAATACTTCCAACTCTCCTCAGTTGTTTTTCCCTTCAGTCTTGCTTCCCATGGGACCTTACCTACAAGTTCTCTGAGCTTATCAAAATCTGCCTTCCTGAAATCCATTACCTCAATTGTGCTGGTCTCCCTTCTACCTTTCCTTAAGATCATGAACTCTATTATTTCGTGATCACTGTCCCCTATACTGTCTTCCACTTTCAAGTTCTCAACTAGTTCCTCCCTATTTGTTAAAACCAAATCCAGAACAGCTTCTCCTCTGGTAGCTTTTTCAACCTTCTGAAACAGAAAGTTGTCTCCAATGCAGTCCAGAAACTTATTGGATAGCCTGTGCCTCGCTGTGTTAGTTTCCCAACATATGTCTGGATAGTTGAAGTCCCCCATCACCACCAAATCTTGGGCTTTGGATAGTTTTGTTAATTGTTTAAAAAAGGCCTCATCCACCTCTTCCACCTGGCTAGGTGGCCTGTAGTAGACTCCTAGCATGATATCACCCTAGTTTTTTACTCCTTTTAGCTTAACCCAGAGACTCTCTACACGGCTATCTCCTACGTTCATCTCCACTTCAGTCCAAGTGTGTACATTTTTAATATACAAGGCAACCCCTCCTCCCTTTTTTCCCTGTCTGTCCTTCCTGAGCAAGCCGTACCCTTCCATACCAACATTCCAATCGTGCGTCCCATCCCACCAGGTTTCTGTAATACCAATGATATCATAGTTGTATTTATTGGTTAGCAATTCCAGTTCTTCCTGCTTATTACCCATACTTCTCGCATTTGTATATAGGCATCTAAGATACTGATTTGATCTTGCCTCCCTGTTGTGCCCTGACCCTCCTTTCTCCTTGCCATTATAGGCCGTAGTCCCCCCCATTTCCAACCCATCTCCCAGTCCCGCACATGCAGAACTTACCTGTGGGCTTTGCTCACCTGCCCCCGTCGAACCTAGTTTAAAGCCCTCCTCACAAGGTTAGCCAGTCTGTGTCCAAACAAGGCCTTCCCGCTCCTGGAAAGGTGAACTCCATCTCCACCAAGCAGTCCCTCCTGGAAGAGCACCCCGTGATCAAGGGATGTGGGAGACCAATCTAATCTGGAACAGGTACTCGAATCGGCATCTTCCCCCAGTCAGAAGTGAATGCCCAAAGCACTGGGCTATTGGCTATTCTGGGCTGGATGCTCTCTCTCTCAAATTCCATCCTTGCCCCAAGAAACCTTTCTGGCAACTTACTGAATCCAACATGATGCTTCAAAAACCTTCCCTTTGATAGACCAACACTTTCCAATGACAAATAAGTGCGGAAAAACTATGGTGGCTCAGATGTGATGTGAAGGGTTTATAGCACTTCGGGGGCCCAGAAAGTAAACGGCTGAGGAACCCTTGTTTAGAAGGAAGCAGGTGCAAGGAGGGGGAAGCATCTATATAGGGGAGCCCAAGGTCTTTATGGGAATGTCTACACTACCCCCCTAGTTCGAACTTCCTATCCGAACTAGCTGTATGCCTCGTGTAGCCGCGCGGCACGGGGTCCGACCTAGCCGGCATTTAAAAATGGCGCCGGCCGGCTTTATACAAATGAAGCCCGGGAAATTCAAATCCCGGGCTTCATTTGCAACTCCGTACGACTACATTACCCCCCTTAGTTCGAACTAGGGGGGTAGTGTAGACATACCCTATCTTCCCTCCTGTTTGAAGGAGGGTCAATATATTTGGTAAATGCAGGCCCTGATCAGTCCTGATCGAATTTGTTTCCCATACGTCCTACATTTCCTTCCTCCCCTGTGTTTGGAAGGAAGCGAACAAAAGAGGAAGACACAGCGTCCTCTGAGCTCAGATGAAGACTACAGTGCACCATGAATGGAAAACCCCTAGGTCGATGAAAGGAAAATAACATTATTCCACTTCACCGCATTTCAAAACACTGGGTACAAGGCATTCTGAGCATAAACTACAGTTCTGGAGAAGGGCAGGAAGGGTTTAGGGTTTTGTCTATCCAAAGCCCTAATGTTCAGCCAGGGTGGTATAAAAGAGAGCACCAAAGTTCTGGATTTCTTTAAGTATTTGCAGATTGCTGGGGCATTTTTTAAAGCAGACATTGGTGGTCTGTTTATAAGCTGATTTCTATTCTGTTGTCTAACTGATAGCAGCAGCACCAGAGGAAATCCAAGGAGAGAATTATTGTTGGAGCATCTCAGCTATTCATTCTTCTGATGGCCTTTATCTGCCAGAATGTTTCTCTTCCTTAAAGCAACATTTCACATAAAAATAAAACCTTTTTTGGTAGGTGTGCTCTACGTTGGTGCTTTGGATTTTTGGGTTTCTCAATGACAGATGGAGCTTTCTTCCTTTTGAAAATCTGGGGTCTGCATTTACATACTGTTTTGAACTGTTTTTGTTTATTCTTTATGGGAGTGACGCAACAGAGAGGATGTGGGAAGAGAATATGTATTTTGTATTCAGTAGAGAAGGATGTGCACTAAAACCTTCCTTCTGGACCTCATAGCGTGGACTCATTTTGACATTTTAAGATGTCTCCAACCTCCCTCCCCTCTAAACCATGGTGTGATCATTATCATTTGCAGCATTGAGATTTGGGTTTGAAGGATTCTTTGCATGTAAAGTGCTTGTCTGCATTGAGAAAGTAACATCCTTTTAATTAACCTGATGCTTATACTATAGAAACATGACTTGGCATCCAATCTGGACCAAGACTGTTGTTTGATAACCATATTAGTTTAAAATGGGATAATAGAAATGAAGGCCAAAAGGGACCACTAGATGATCAGCTCTGACCTACTGTATGTCACAGGTCAACAACAGCACTCAACACTTGCGCACTAAACCCAACAACTGAAAATAGACAACATATTTACAGCCCCGAGGAGACCGAACTGTGATGCACAATAGGTGAAAGATAGGCACCAAGGTACGCCAATACACTGAGCATTTACCATTAGTATAACTCAGTGAGATTTCCTAGTAAAACCCAAGATACACTATACATTTAAATGGCTGGCTTCTTAAGGAACCTTGGCTGACCTGTTTGAAGTCAGATGCAGTTTGACCTTAAACCCATGGCTGTAAATGAGCTCTGAGAACATCTTGATGTGTCAATTTGCCTGTTGTCTTTCCGATATTACAGGTCTTGATTAGTGACCGTCAGAGATAGGCCTGAAAGCAAATTTGGCCTCTGAATTTTGGAGAAATTTACACCTCGATTTTGAGGCATGGTCTGGGATATATTTCTACTAAAGAGAGCTGTAAGGAGCAGGCCATTCATGTAGCTGAATGTAAGGGGTGTTAGACTAATTAGGCACAATCCTCATTCCTGATCTGCACTGACGATCTTTTTCCTATTGAAATCATACTCCTGTTGAGTGTAATGGGAGTTCGAGAGTTGGAAAATGGCATGGTGGAAAGGAACATTTTGGCCAGAGAGCAAAAAATTTCCAGCACACTGTAAGAAGAAAGCAAAGCAATGAGGGTAAGGCACAACACGAGACCCCTAAATTAGAATAAGTGTGTGTATAAGAGAACGAGAGACAGAGGTCACATATTTTGGGACTCTTTCATCTAGGAGGATCCCCAAGGAATTCAGACTGTAGATACCTGTATGAACATTCACTTCACCCGTTCCTGAAGTACAGCTGCCTCTGGGTGAAATGTACAGCTGTTTAAGAGCAAAGAGTAATTCTGCGGAACTATGTAGGACGGGAAGTGAAAATCCTTGTATTTAGTTAAGATTACAGGGGATATCAGTAGACCAGGATGCAACTGCTTGGATTCCAGGAGATCGGTTTTAGACCTCTGCTCTTTCAAAAAAAAGGCCTAAAGAAACTTTAATCCCCGTGAATGATCTACAAGGATTTCAGGGTTAAATCTCATCCCTACTCTCTCCACATGGTGGGTCTTTATGCAGACCCGGCCCAAGGTACGGGCTGACAGGCTACTGCCCAGGGCGCACCATTGTAGGGGGCGCCGCGCAGGGCTGCCGGGCCAGGCGGGGGTGGCACCGCGTATGCCCAGGGTGCACAAATGGCTCGGGCCGGCCCTGTCTTTATGCCTTGCTGGTGGTTTGGCTCATTGAGTCAAGGAGAATTGTCTCATATGTGAAATGGTTCGTGCCATGTCTTCTGCTATTTAGGTTTTCCCAGGAGGTGTCTTGTGATTGTACTGATCCCTCCAGATGGCTTGGCCTTTCTGGTCTGATGGGATCACAGCCCAAGACAGTAAGTGGGTTGAGTATTGGAGCTTTCACAAAACAAATCTTGCAACCACAGGTAATTGAATAGATCTTGTCTGTGCTTATTCCAGTTTTGTGAGCTCCAGAGACACACTTTAAAGTACTTCATTTTACCCCCAATTAACTTTAATTCATCTTGTCTAGAGCTCTTGAGACTGGAAACCCTGCCAGATTGGTTGCCCAGAGTCCATCTGAAAAAATAAAAATGATGAGATTTGCACTGATTGCTCCAAATTCTTAAAAATAAGAGCACTGAAGTGAACTATTAAACTTTCACCTCTATGGAAATGAGGTTCTATGTGTGAAGTGGAGAGTCTGACAAATGATTATTACTTTCTATGCATGTAATGGCATTGAAGTACAGTAGGAAAAAAGCTATCACTTTAGCTCATTCACTTTGTGTGATCTAATGAGTAATAAGTGCTCCTACCAGAAAAATCAACATATTGGGGGCACGTCACTGTCACCCCATTTTGCATTTAAAAACAACATATGCTAAATATAGGAACATGATCTTGTGTTATGATATCCATGCAAGCAGTGTCATTGAACTGAGAGAGAATGCCTAACAGACAATGTGTCACCCCCATGGAGGGAAATGATCCATTAGCAAAGTGGTATAAACTAGCTAGCAGGAGGGCAGCTTAGTGTTTTGACCCTCTGAGCTGGTAGATGGGAAGTCTGGTCATCCTAAAAGTGATCGCATCAATGATAAGTTTAACTGCAGAAAATACTAGAACAGCAGTGTGGCTGCAATGAATCCTTCTATTTAGAAAGTGGGCATAGGAGGCAGTAGGATCTAGTGGTTAGAGAAACAGCCCCTCAGTCAGGTCAGAGGCTTAGTCCTTTACTTAGCCACGTTTGCCTCTCTGTAAACAGGATATAAACTGTTCGTGTCCCAGGGATTTCTGGTATCTTCTATTGGAAGTGCATTTCCTTGCTTCCTCTGTGTTCTAATTTGGTACCCACTGGTGGTATCTGTGAGCCTCACAAAATCATGCGGTGTACGCAAGTGTATATTTTTTCTCTCTCCTCTTTCTAATCAGTAGGGACTCCAGACTTTTTTGGTGGCGTTCGTGTTTTGATGAGGCTTCGGAGTGGCTCAGTTAGAAGTAGGCTGGCGATTATGCTTTTGCAGGCACTGTTGTTTGTAGCCATGCGTAGCTCTTAAGGGGAAGGGTTTCAGATTCATAGGCTGCTTACTGAGAAATCGGTCTCTTGCAGAGAGCAGTTAAGCTCCTGAATCTGGCAGCACAATGGTTCTAGCAAAATACAGCTGTTGTAGGCGGTCGTAATCACTCTGGGTGAGTGGGTACCTTGGGCCTGAACCATGTGGCGTTCTAGCAAAGCCCCAAACCATGAATCCAACAGGAAGCATAGAGCTGAGATGACTGGCTTTTGGTAGCCTGTATTATCGAGATCTAAATTAGTGGTGGGTAACCTGTGGTCTGTGGGTTTCATGTGGCCCACTGAGGCTCCAGCTGTGGCCCATGGACTCCCTGGCTGCCCCCTGTCCCCAGCACTTTTGGAGCACATGAATCACCTGATTCACGCTTCATCCTCCCTCCCACAGCTGGAATGCTGCAAATCAGCTGTTCACAGTGTTCCAGCTTCAAAAGAGAGGGGGAGGTGTGGGGACAGAGTGTAAATCAGGAGATTTCCATGCTCTGGAAGTGCTGGGAGGGAGCAGGGAGGAGCAGGTAAGTGTGGGTTCCAGAGCTCGGGTGCACAAGAGGGGTGTGTGTGTGTGTGTGTGTGTGTGTGCAGACAAGTGGGCCATGGGGCTGCAGGAGGAGCCCCAGCGGGTTGCTGTGGCCCATTGAAGTGAAGGAGAATCACTCATGGGCACCAGGTATGCTAGGCAGGAGAAGTCATTGCCTTCCCAAACCGCCAGCTTGGCTCTGCCCACATTCCGTCCCCAGAATACCGACTATAGGTGTTCTGGAAGTGGAGTGTTGCTGCCCCTAAGCGCCTGTCCTTCCTATGCTCTGGGGCTGGGGCAGCTGGAGCCGTGCACTCTCCTCCCTTCCCATGCTCTGGGACTGGGAAGACTGGGGCCACGTACCTCCTGTCCTCCCTCTGGTGTTGTGGGGGTGACAGCAGCTTGGCTTCTGTGGGTGGCAGGGCCTGGACAGATGGGACGGGGCTGGGGGCTTGCCTCCCCCAGCCTTACCTTCACACTACCCATGGGGTCACCATTGCAGCCCAAAAACTATTCCAGGTTGCCCATCCCGGATCTAGACTATGCACCACCTAGACATTCAGGGATAAAGATCCCACTCTTGTATTGTTGCTTCCTGGTGCCCCAGCGGCTGCCTGAGATGCAGGTGACATTTCTCTGGGCTGTAGGCAGTTAGCTGTAAGCAGCAGTGGAAGGAGGGTGTAGAGATGCAGTGTACCTACTCCAGGTCTAATGGACATAGTAATGTGAAAGGCTTCGTTAAAGCTCTGTAAACTGGGGAGAGGACTCTTCAGAAACACAGATTCAACAGTGGTTTGTTCTCACGAGTAATGCTTACAACCAGAAACTACTTCCTGCTCCAGAAGGGGGAAAAACCCCGAACAACCACGGTCGTGAATTTGCCGCAAGCCGTTGAGAACGTGTTGGTGCAGGTACCTGGTGAATAACCTCCATCTTCTTTTTGGATGTTCTCCTAAGCAACTAAAAAAAGGTCTTTTCCTCAGCAAAGGATCTGGGAGGCTGAGCAGAAGTTAACTCCCTGTTCACTGGATAACAGGTAATGCTCCTGCATCCTGTCACCAGATCATACACAAAATGGCAGGGAGGAGCAGAAATTTGAGATGAAAGTGTAAATGTTAGTTGACCAAAATGGGTTGTAAAACAGCCTTTCTGTACTCCTAATAGCTGGAATTTGAAGTGAAAAAAAAAAATCACACTGTTAGCGCTTTTGCTTCATATGAAAATGAGTTAAGCCACACTTAAGAGTTAGGCACCTGAAAAATGTCAGCGTTTTTCACATTAGGCTGTGGGTACAAAGCAAGCCAGCTAAAACCATTTAACGATTGAACTTTGCAGTTAACGTGTTGAAGATACTCTGGGCCTGAGGTGAATTTCAATAGGGGAGTTATAAAACCCTGGAAAAAAATTAAATTGCTAATTGAAACAATGGTTGATTACTGGCAGGTGCTGCGTTAATGCGATGAGGGGAAAAGGAGCCAATGAGTTAGACATAATTTAGGAAGTATCAAGGAAGAGGAGGCCGGGTACACACAGTGCTGATGAGCTTAAGCAAGAGTGATTCTTTCTGTCAGCCCTCGAGATGGACTGATGAGCTGTGACATTGGGAGCTAATGTGAGACCACTGTAAATTGTGGCAAAGCAACTGACTCCACTGGTAGCTGGCTTTGCTTTTTAGAGGCTTCCTGTGTTTTTTTTTCACGCTGGGCTCCTTCAAAATGCCTCCAGCAAATTTAAGAGTTCCCGAAGACCAGATGTGAGAATTTCATTTTAATGCACTGATGCTAAGCCCAGGGTCATTGGTAATATCTTGAAGAAGTAACAAGCTATTGTGTAAATATGTATCCCCCAGCTGTCTGCTTCTGTTAGACAGGACTGGGTATTTTATCACAAATTAATCATGCATTCTGACAGTAGCCGGAGTGGCATTTTTCCGCTAAACGTATCCCTTTAATTAAATGTAGATGCTCCATCTTTAAACTGACAGTCTCTGGACACCTGTTTAATTTTTTAATTGAGGCCAGTGGCTTGCTGGCTCCCTGTGCCTTTACTTTGTACATTTTCCCATCTCCAAACATGTTCACATAATGTTCTAAGCAGAGCTCTGGATACTGAGCAGGGCGGGCGAGGCTGACAGTTAAGGTCACTTCAAGGCAGAACATGAGCTCTTGTGTTTGAACTGAGGAGGCTGCTGTGTCTGCTAAATACAGATTGACAGAAGTATCCGAGGGACAACCTTTCCCTTCTAGAAGAAGCAGCATTTAATTACCGCTTTGCATGCAGTGGAAGTGCGGACCTCTCTCCCTGCCCAGTCCCCCAAGTCAGAAGGACATCAAATGGCATTTCCTGATGCCTAATTTGCCTTGAAAATGCTCTGGAAATACATTATAGGGAACAAAATGCTCCTTCGTACATAATGCAAGCTCAAAAGTGTGAAAGTTGCATTCCATTAAGAGACCAAAGATCAGGGCTAGGAAAATCTTTTGGTTTGAGGGCTACATCTGAGTAGGCAAATTGGGTGGTGGACCATACTATGCTCATTGGCATGCTCTCTTAGCCACTGTGCCACACCCAGGGACCCAGCCACTGGGGGAGCCCTAGACAAACGAGTGGGCTTATGCCAACAAAAGCTCTGCTCCCCAACCCAGTTACAGATGGGACTGCCGCATTGGCTGTGCGGTGCAACCGCAGTTCTGATCAGCAGAGGCACTGGAGCTGGAGCCCATCCCAGTGTAAATGACGGGGAGCCTTTCCCTTTGGATTTTACAGTGCAGTGTGGGAGCCGGGTTTCCTGGGAGCAGCTCTGCAGTGATCCAGCGAGCCACGGCTTCTGTCGGCCATGGTTAGGGTTTAACCACAGGTCCCTCAAATCAAAATTCAGAGTTAAACCCAGTCTGAAATCCACATGAGTGGGAGACTGCAAGGAATGATTTGGCTCACACAAAACTATTGTCAGAAAGCATTGTCCTGGTTCTATGGATAGGGGAAAAGAGGCACAGAGAAGGTAAAGATCAGATTTGCAAAGTTTGTTTCGTCTGCAGAAGAGAAGAGTGAGGGGGGATTTGATAGCAGCCTTTAACTTCCTGAAGGGAGGTTCCATAGAGGATGGAGAGAGGCTGTTCTCAGTAGTGACAGATGGCAGAACAAGGAGCAATGGTTTCAAGTTACAATGGGAGAGGTCTAGGTTGAATATTAGGAAAAACTATTTCACTAGGAGGGTGGGTGAAGCACTGGGATGGGTTCCCTAGGGAGGGGGTGGAATCTCCATCCCTAGAGGTTTTTAAGTCCTGGCTTGACAAAGCCCTGGCTGGGTTGATTTAGTTGGGATTGGTCCTGCTTTGGGCAGGGGGCTGGACTTGATGATCTCCTGAGGTCTCTTCCAGTTCTATGATTATGGGGCATATGCTCCACTCTATAGGGCAAATAGAGGGTTAAAAGGACTCCCAGGGCCTGATTAGCCTGTTCAGTGGCCTGGAGAGGAGACAGCCAGTCAAAGATTAGACCCAGCAGGAAAGACTTAGACTGTGTGATTGCTGTAAAGGAAGGCCTGCAAGGCCCGCGGGGGAGAACTGAAGGAAGCTGCAGCAAGTTTATTCTCAGTGATTGGCCCGGAGGGCAGTAAGGTGAAGGGTTCAGAGCCCCCAAGGACTCTCCTTAGCAGCACACTGGGCAAGGCTCACACCGAGAGACCAAACAGCAGGGGGAGAGAGCTGGAGAACGCAGCCAAGGGACAGATACCTGCAAGCAGGCAAAGGTAGGGAGCAACAAGGGCTTGAAAGAAATGCACCCTCACTGCCTATCACAAGGGCTCCGAGCTGGACCCAGAGGAGAGGAGTGGGCCTGGGGGCTCCTCTGGGGGGTAGTGTAGGCCTCAGGAGGAGACCGGAACGCCAAAATAGAGAGAAGCCTGGACCCCAGCACCACCTTGGGATGGAGGCAACAGCTTGTGTGGCCCAAAGAGGCAGATAAGCCTAATCAGGTAACTTGAGTGCCTCTGAAAACCTGACCCTGAGCATCATGCCTGCGGCGACCAACTGACCCGACTTTGAGTCTGCTGCTCTCACCAGTGTCCTTTGCCAGTCTGTCATCTTTCAGGGGCAAATCCCAGGCTGTCCCATTGGGCTTTATGCTATCACCCTCTATGACCCATCTTTGAATACACGGTGGGGGAGGGACAGCAGCGTTGGGAGCCCATCCATGGCTCCCTGTGGGGCAAGAGTTCCCTTGCAGGTTGGTTGGTTGGTTTGTAGCTCCCCCTGCTGACTCCAGAGCTTCTACTGTGAGTTCTCCGGGAGCTCTTGGCTCTCCATGATCCACGAGCAGATCCACTCTGCTTTGCAGTGGGGAGAGGATCAAACCCACGCTGTGGTGTTACCCACTCCCGGTGAAAAGGGAGCCAGTGGGGCAGAGTGAGGGGCCCATCTCCAAAGCAACGTCTGGTTATTACCTAGTCCTGGGCCTGTGGGTTAGGGTACTCAGCCTGGGCTGTTCCCAGTCTTGGAAGGGAGCAGGCTGACCTCAAACCTCTGCTTGTGGATTATGGGCTGACAGGAAGAGTCTGGGCCGGGGGGAGGCCCTCAGGACTGGGGAGAAGGATAAGAGCGTGGGGACCTTGCCAGACCTAACACTCGGCTCTTCATGTTAAAGCCTGGCCTGGCTTCAGTTGAGCACAGCACACGTGGAAAAACAGAGATGGCTTTGGCTCACTTGGCAGCAGCTGCCACCTGGAGATTTGCACATTAACAGCTGTGGGGTGGCTGCTTCTGCGGACGGGGCTTGCACTTGCAACCCCAGTATTCGTACTCAGCGGGCACTGATAATGGGAGCAATGCAGTACAGAGCCAGAGAGGAGACGCTCCTGGCCTTACGGGGCTTGTGATCTTAGAGCCCAGTTCTACTGACGGTGGTGGTGGTGGGCCACATGGAGATCCTTGAAGCTAAGGGGAGATGTTTCCTGAGTAAAGGCTGCAGGACTGGGCCTGAAATCAGGTGCAAATGATCCATTCAAGACCCACAAAATACACTAGTGATGGTACCAGCTGTCAGAAAAATCTTAGTGGTTGTAGCGAAAGGCACGTGGAGAAGTTAGGTGTCTTTGGGCTTCTCTAGGGGGCAAGTTACAGCTGGCAAACCTGCAATGCACTCCTTGCTGCATAGGTGTGTAACTGTGACAGGGCACCTGCCCTGCACTGACCCTTTAAGGCCAAGACTCAGGCCCTGAGCCGGGGCTGAGAACAGAGAGGTCAGCTGAGGCCGTTAGGGCTAGTGAGAGCCCAGCTGGCAGCTATATAGTGAAGCCCAGTTTGCTTGGAGAGGCCAGCTGAAGCCGTTAGGGCGAGTCAGGGCCCAGCCGGCAGCTATATAGAGAAGCACAGTGTGCTTTGGGGGGAGAGACTGTGAAGGGCTGACTGCAGAGGAAGCAGGGGCTCCCAGGAGGGAGAACAGTGGGGGATAGCCAGCTAGGGCTGGGAGAGGGCCAGCCAAGACTCCCCCTGGCTAGGGCCCGGAGGCAAGGCCCAGGGTTCGGAGGCGGATTACAATGCAGTCTAGGTAAGCAGTGCAGTAGAGAGAACCCCAATGCCAATGATGAGCAACCCGTACAGACTGTAACTTGCCCTGAGAGGGGCTAGATGAGGACAGTCAGGGGGCACTGAGGCACAGTGGGGGGGGGGGGTGCACCCTGACAGTAACCTACACATCTGCTGGGTGTGGGGTACTGTTCCATGTAGTGGCACTTAAACCACTTATAGAGAGAGACGGAGCATGTGCCGAGAGCCAAATGGTTTTTTGCTGAAGCTCATGCACTAAGCTCCAGAGGTCCTGGGTTTGGTTCCGCCTGCCGGTGTTACAGTAATACTCCAAGTGAACCCTGATTAGGGTGACCATAGAGCCTGTGTGAAAACTGGGGGTAGAGAGTGGGGGATAAGGGGCGCCTATATCCCACACAGCTCCCAAATGTCCCTATGAAATGGGGACATCTAGTCTCCTAAGCCTAATCCAGTGCACTGAGAGTTCCAGCGCAGTTTGTCAAGAGGCGCTCCAGGACTTCAGTGCACAGAGTCAGGGGGTCTACTTGGGAAGTGACTGTATGGTGAACCCGTGCTCAGTGGAATCACCCGAAGGGCTTGCTTTCCCCACTGTATATTTACACCCTATTTGGGAGGTGTAATTGAAGCATGTGTAAACATACCAGAACCAGCTTTGATCTGGCTAAATCCAAATTAGTCACCAGGGCAGTGACGCACCAGCTGTGTGGGTGGCTGCGTGGGCTAGCCCTCCTGCCCCCGATCCTGGCTCTAAACTTGAGCAGCGCTATTATTACTTAAGCTATCTCATCCTCAAATATTTGTTCCCTACGTAGGTACTGGCAGGCTCTGAAGAGGTGACCTCTTCACCTTCTCTGTGCTCAACTCAATAGTTTGAGCTCCTGTAGGCTATTGTTATGTTTTCTACACCTTTAATCATTCTCTTGGCTCTTCTTGCATCCCCTCCCATTTATCAACCTCTGTCTTGAGTTGTAGGCACTGGCAGCCATGCCTGTGTCAAATACAGAGGTAAACTAACCTCTCTACTGCAATCGATATTCATCTGCTCCTGTTTGGAGAAGATGCTGCCGCTTTCAAATGCAGCAGGTTTAGATAAGGAACCGCAGGAAAATACCTTGATCCCGATTTGTACTCCTCTCCCCTCCCCCCCCCAGTTCTCAACCTTCACACGTGCTGCCCTCCAGAACTACATGGCACTGTGGAGATGGGCACAGCTGGCACCCTTCCCTGAGAGACTGACTTTCACAACATGCTTGGACTCCATGTGCCTGCCCCCAGGATGGGAGACCGGCTGTTGACCTCTCAGCATGTAATACCCTATCACATTTTGCAAAGCCAGCTCCAATTTATTTACAGACTGCATGGTGTGTTTTTTTTTTTGCCATTTAAGTTTGTTTTAATCCTGTCAGGCCCTCTAAGATGTGTGTTTTATGCCATGCCTTCCAGGAAAATACTTGACAGGAGAGAGAAGGAAGTTTAGCTGCTTTTACAAAAATACAGGCTTTTTTTTTTTTTTTTTTTTTTTTTTTAAAGCAGTTGGGTGTAATACCTCTCCTGTGGCTTTCTCCTCTATTTATTTGAACAGTCAGTGTCTAAGAAGGCTTTTTGGATTAGTGGGGTATAGACACTACTCCTAGCAAGTGTCCCTTAGAATTCTCCTAATGCACCAACTTTCAGGATGAGGTTGGTGTATAAAACCAAAGTGTCATGGGTTAGCAATGAGACCTTTTCCCTACAGTTTCTGGGTCAACCAAAGAGCAAGCCAGCTGTTACTGAAAGCGGTTACTAAAGTTGGTCAGAGTAGCGAGCCTTGTGAACCCCTTGTGAGCAATTCCTGAATCTCTTTTGAATTTGCAAATATTTCACAAATTCTGTGAGCAAACTAAAATCACGTTTCTACCAAGTAGGAATTTTCTGATCCTCACCATTCTACCAATCCCATTTCCTGTCTCCAATGCATTGTCTGAGATGTGCCTCGCACACTTGTGTGTTCCCTAAAACAAATAATAATACAAAGCATGGTGTTTTGGCACCTGGCTGAGCAGGGTGAATGTTGGCACGTCAACGCACAAGAGCCTTACACGTGTATCAAATCATGCAGACGTTTCTAAGCTTTGTAGATGACAGAGGACTTCAGTGTGGTGGAATCAAACAAAAAACCCTAATAATAATGAAAGTTTCAATTTTGCTTTTGTCCCTGCTATTCAACCAGCTGTGGTGTTTAGTTTGTGTGTATGAGCTGCTGGTCCCAGTACAACTCAGAGTTTGTCTACACAGACCGATTATGTGTGGGTGTGATTTCTAAAGTTCACACACAGATGTTTCATGCTAATTGGTCTATGCAGACCTTACCGGTGTGTGGTGAGGATTACCTAGTGCAGGGGTGGCCCACCCATTCTGGGCAAAGAGCCAAGATAGCGGTGGATCCAGTGCAAAGAGCTGGAGCAAAGATGTCGAGGGGAAAAAAAAGAAAAAAAGCTCTGCCCCTTTAAGAAAACACGTTTAAAGATGTTTAGAGGCTTTTTGACCACATTAGGCTCCCACCAGCCAATGACATGTTTAATTCTACATCTTTCATGGCTGCGTCGGACAGCTCCCCTGCCCAGGTCAGCGCAGGGAGCTGGGAGGAGAGGGTCATTTTTGTGGGCACGGGGCTGGCTTACGAGCCATGGGGGAGAAGGGGCGAAGGGCTTTGCAAGCCACACCCTGGGGAGGGAAGAGCTGATGTGGCTTGTGAGCCGCAGGTTGGCCCACGGCTGCCCTAGTGTGCATCGGCAGGACAGATCAATTAACATGCAACATATTAGCGCCCTTTAGAAATCACGCCCTCCTCCTTGTACCGTTCATTGCTGCTCCGTGTGGACAAGTCCTTAGTACAGAGCAGTGTACACTTAAAACTGATGGTCTTCATCAGACAAGCGTCTACAATATTGGTAATCCTGGTAGAGCAACTGAAAAGTGCCTGCTTGAGACTGAACTATTCCTGCTAATTCATAGCTGAGGCACGTTGGTAGGACAGCTGCTGCCTAGGCTGCATGTGTCTGGCGGATAGAAAGAAGATATCCATCTTCAAGGGCTGTTAATCCAACCTATTTGGAGCTTGATTCTGATACCATTAACCCACATAAAGGAGCACCTTTCTTCACCAGTATCCTTGTTGAAATCAGTGGAAATACCTGTGTAGTAAAGAAGTATTCAGAGAGTAAAAGTGGCAGAATTGGGTCCTTAATAATCAATGTGGAATCTCCATCTCTGAAGATATTTAAGAGCAGGTTAGACAGACATCTACTAGGGATGGTCTAGATGGTGCTTGGTCCTGCCGTGAGGGCAGGGGACTGGACTCAATGACCTCTCGAGGTCCCTTCCAGTTCTAGTGTTTTATGATTCTATGAATAAGAATAATAAAAACCAGGTTTTTTTTTAAAGGGATTACCCTACTAACCATATTTGATTATCTGTCCTGGTGTCATGACTTGTGACAGTTTGCAGACATTCTGTGTGTTCTGTTACCTTTTATGTAGAAGACCTGTATCTTCGCTGCATATTGCAAAGTCTTGTACACAGCTGCCAAATGTTACAGCAGTCTTAACTTAAACGAATCTAACAATGGCAGGCAGATACTTATTGCATTTACCACTTTCTGCCTTGTGCCAACTCATCCTTTCAAAAAGATGCCATCTGAAATCCGTTTCTTCCATGCTTACTCTCCATCAGTGAATTTCCATATCAGATTTGCTCAATTTTAAAGTCAAAACATGCTTTCTATCCCTGCCAGCATTGTAAGCTCAACCTGGTGTCTAAAATTTGAGTTATGCTATCACTGTATCATCAAAAGTAAAGATTCCGGAATGGGAATGTACCTATTAACTTTGTTGGTGATGCATGAGGTAGCATAACATTTTGCTCGCTGTTCCACATGATTCCTCACCTCATTTACACAGGGTCTGATCCTCATTGACTTCAACCAGAATTACTACTGTTTTACACAGCTGTAAGGAAGAGAGAATCCATTCTTGATTGTCAGAAGACGCATGGAGAACAGATACAGATATTAAGAAGGTGATTTTGGTCCAGTGTCAGTCTTCTGCATATAGCATCCCTGTAACACCTGGTCCTGATTGTTTTCTGACACCACAGTCTGGAATACTGTCCCGTGTGCTAGGAGTGATGTATTTGTGTCAGTTTGACATCTGTTTTCTCAAACAAGGTTCTATTTCTTGCTCTCCAATGAGAATGATTACATTATAGGTTCTGAATTTGTAAGTGGCTAAGTATCCTATATACATACTAAATAACACTCCTAGGATATCAATGATCCCTATCCAGAAGAGCTCATAACTAACATTTTCCAAGGGAGTGAAAAATGAAAACTGGAGCCATTCTTATTGCCCTAACTGAATAGGAACCTTCTAAAGATCTATTTTATGGATACCCTTAACCTCAGATAATGGACCAAATTAATACTTCAGTAAGAAGGGGAAAATTCTCCTTGACTCCTACCAAATCAAACATCATCTTGAACAGGGCTACTCGACTTTCAGAGCCCCAGGAGCCACAATGATAGTCACAGCACATGCGCAGGGCCGCAACTTAAGTGTGGTTGCATGTACATGCAAATATATATGCAAATAGCTTCTTTCACGCTGACTGGCATGAATACAAAGATTAAGCCATGGTGCTGGACCCAAATGTGGCCATTGTGAGCCAGTCAGCACCTCTCAAGCTCTGCCCACAAGGCTAAGCAGCCAGAATTTCCCACAATGCCCCGGCGCTCCCAGCACCTCCTCCCTGGGAGCTAGAAACACCGATACTCTGTACCCGTCTATTCCAGCCAGCCCGTCTGCTTGCATCTTTCAATGCTCACCCCGCCTGGGAGACACCTCACCATTATGGAGTGTGTTCCAAGTGGAGGCCATGTTCAAAGGGCCTTGTGTTGAGCCCCATGTAAACCCAACCCAACCAACCCCGCGGGCTGCAAACCAACGAGCCGTGTGTTGAGTAGCCCTGATCTTGAGTAATCTGTCTTGTAAATTGGAACGTGCACTCGGGAGCACCAGAGAAAATGTGTATAGTGGATCTTCAGGGATAGTTTGTATCTACTGGTATGTTACCCATTCACGCCAGTTTCAGAAGTCCTCTTAAATT
This sequence comes from Pelodiscus sinensis, assembly GCF_049634645.1. Taxonomy (NCBI): domain Eukaryota; kingdom Metazoa; phylum Chordata; order Testudines; family Trionychidae; genus Pelodiscus; species Pelodiscus sinensis. Next base: position 6,459,654 of record NC_134719.1, on the reverse strand, counting down.
TCTGTCTTTTTCTTCAAGGTCTGGTATTTCAGCTGTCCTGTTCCTTTGTTTTCCTCTCCCTGGTTGAAATGCAGAAGTGCCAAGGTTCCTGAAAGTGTGTCTGGAAGGCAGGGGGAAATCAACTTTTCTGAACCTTTCACAAAATGTTTTGGTCCCAGTTTGGATGAATTTTCCATATGGTCTTTTGCTGACATGGCTTAATCCTTCCTAATATTAAACTAGATGATGCCTTCCTATGCCAAATGAGGAAGTTTTCCTAGAATAATTTTTGAGCTGGCATGTTTTCCAAGGGTATCTCCACATAAGCCAGATACTAGTGCCAAACACATGAGCATAAGAACTTCTTTCTGTAATTAAAGAGCTTATTTGCCATCAGTGTAACTGGTGTTTTGGTTTCATGGCAAAATAGAGCAATGCAAAGTAGAGAGGTGCTCTGTCCTTATCAGCGTTGACGTTACAAGCTAGTTTATTGTACCTTTTCAAACAGATTGTGAAATTTCTCCGTGTGAATGGCAAAAGGTGATTTCTTTGTTTCCTGAAGCCTGTGCATGCCGGAATCTTGACAAGGTGAAGCCCCATGTAGTATATTTATTGACATTTTTTCTTGCCCTGCTAAAAATCTGTTTTTGATTTTTTTGTTGATCCTCCATCCCAGTCCTTCAAGCTACAATTCAACTTTAAAAAATGCATGTAAAAAAGCCCTTTGCCAAAGAGCTACTGACATATGATGCCTTGTCTTTCCTGCTGAAAGAAAACATTCCTGTATACTCTACTGCCACACTCCCAGTTGTAGACTGATGTGTAATTTCCCCCACTTCCTCCACTTAGCTGTACAAAATGTATATAAAATAATTCTAGCTTGCTCATCAATCAATATGCATGACTTCAGTGAATGATACTCACTAGAGCTGAACTGCGACTAACTAAGCTGAACTGCAGTGAACTAAGTTGGTCCTGCTGTGGTGGCAGGAGACTGGACTTGATAATCTCTCGAGGTCCCTTCCAGTCTAGTGTTCCATGGTTAATTTACACTTGGAAAGGGAAAGGTTAACGAACCAAACATTGACCATTTAAAATTATTTAGCAGAACATCTCCAACCCCACCATGCGCTCCATGGATCTTGAATGAAGCAGCAGGATTAGGATACAAAATTCCCACAATTTGCATCTTGGATCCAGGGGCTTTTGTTCAAGTTCAAATTTACCAAATTATTGGTTCTCAAACTATGGCCAGGTTCTAAGGGCTTTTTAGATCTTAAGCTATTCTCTGAAATGAATTTCTTTTAGAGACGAAATCCTGTCCCACTGACGTCCATGGGAATTTGGCCACTGACTTCAGTGGACCAGGATTTGGTGCTAACTTTAGTAAAGGTGAAATTAAAATACCATTTAGTTTGTCCTATGGGAGGAGCCTTCGATGTTCTGTCATTAAGCAGGAAGCGGTATAACCTATTGAGCAAGCAGTGGAGAACAGAGGGTATGTCTACACTACAAAGTTAGTTCGAACTAACTTTCATAGGTGCTACATTAGCGCTCCATTAGTTCGAATTTAATTTGAACTAACGGAGCGCTTAGTTCGAACTAGGAAAACCTCATTCCACGAGGATTAAGCCTAGTTCGAACTAGCTAGTTCGAATTAAGGGGTGTGTAGACCCTTAATTCAAACTAGTGGGAGGCTAGCCCTCCCCAGGTTTCCCTGGTGCCCCCCCTCCCGGTCCAGGACCCCTTAAAGGGCCATGGGCTGGCTACGGTGCCCGTGCCAGGTGCAAGCCTGCCAGCACCCAGCCAGCAGACCCTGAACCTGGCACGGATCAAGCCACCCACCCGATGCCCCCCAGTCCTCCCCCTCTTCCCGGGACCAGGCTGGTGGCTCCCGGGAGCTTGCCCGGGACTGCAAGAGGCGGGCACCCACTTGGGCTAGTGCGGACATCGTGGACCTCGTCCACGATCTCCGCAGTAGGCACAGGAAAGTGGCCGGCTAGGGCAGGAGAGCTGCCAGCCTAGCCACCCAGGAGCAGGAGTGCAAGAGAATCAAGGGGGTCCACTGAGACCCCCGACCCTGAGCCCTGAGCTTACAATGGTCATCCTGGGTCAGACCAAAGATCCATCTAGCCCAGGAGCCTGTCTGCTGACAGCGGCCAACCCTAGGGACCCTGGAGGGGATGGACCAAAGACAGTGACCAAGCCATTTGTCTCGTGCCATCCCTCTTTAGCCTTCCACAAACCTTGGGCAGGGACACCACTCCTACCCCCTGGCTAATAGCACTCCATGGACCAAACCTCCATGACTTGATCTCACTTCCCTTTAAACTCTGTTCTAGTTCTAGCCTTCACAGCCTCCTGCAGCAAGGAGTTCCACAGGTTGACTCTTTGCTTTGTGAAGAAGAACTTTCTTACTAGTTTGAAGCCTGCTACCCATTCCTTTCCTTTGGTGTCCTCTAGTCCTTCTTTATGGGAACTAATGAAGAACTTTTCTGTATGCACCCTCTCCACCCAACTCCTGCTTTTAGAGACCTCTATCCTGTCCCCCCTCTGTCTCCTCTTTTCTAAGCTGAAAAGTCCCAGTCTCTTTAGCCTCTCTTCATATGGGACCTGTTCCCAACCCCTGATCATTTTAGTTGCCCTCCCCTCCTCTAGCCTCTCTCTTCCCCTCTCCCACCTCCTTTTCCCAGTCTCCCCCAGTTTTGTTCAATAAAGACAGATTCCATTTTGGAAGACACGTTATCTTTATTTTGTACATCAAGAAAAGGGGCTAGGGAAGGGTAAGTGGAAGGAGGTGAGGGAGGAATGGGGTACGAGCCCCCGATGGGGAGGACTGGGCTGGCTCTGCGGGCTTCTGGGGGTGGAAGCTGTCCTGCAGCCCCCCAATTGCCCCCTCTCCCCAGATGGCAGCCTGCAGCAAGTGCAGCCGGGCTGATGGCCGAGTGCTGTGATGTGCCCAGTGTGGGTAGTCTGGGCAATCCAAGCCAGGACTGCTTTGCAAGCGGGGCACCCCCGAGAACTGTCTGTCCGGGGTGGGGGTCGGGACCCTTTAAGCACAGTCCTCGGCTAGCCTGAGACAGCATCTCCACGCTCTAAGTCCTCCTCTGATGCCCTGCCGGCACTGCTTCCGGCCATCCTTAACCCTATCAGGGTCCACTTAATGTGGACATGCTAGGTCAAATTAGCAAAACGCTAATTCGAACTAGTTTTTTAGTCTGGATCTGTTAGTTCGAATTAGCTTAGTTCGAATTAACGTTGTAGTGTAGACATACCCAGAGTTAGAACTACTGTTTCAAACTACACTAGGCTATTGGACAATAGGAATGTGTTTGTTTTGTGTGTTATGTGATTGGGTTAATCTGGAGGGTGTGCAAGGTTGTTTTTTTCCCCTTTTTGTCAGTCCCATCTGAGTCATCTTCAGACCGAAAGAAGCAAAAGCCACTAGGGAATGTCCAGGAGTGGAACCCAGGATGGAGAGGCTCAGAAGAGGGAAGAATTAGAGTTCCTGGGAGAGGAACCATGAGGAAGTTGTAGGAGAAGAGCTGGACCTGTAAAAGGGCAGAGCTCCAGGGCAAAAGCCCTAGGTGGGGGGGCAGGGGACTGTCAGCATTCCACAACAGGAACAGGGAGCTAAGGAGAACCAGGGGGTCTACAAATCTGAGCTGGGATGGCTAGAGTGTGCTTTAGTACATTTTTTTCAGGTTTTGTATCCTGCTGTGGGACGCTGGTAGGAACCCTGGGAACACACTATTCCGAGCGAAGGCTGGGACTGCAGAATTACTTAGAATGTGTGGAGCCATGTCTCTGTGGGATACTGATGCTTTGGAAGGGTGACAATTTAAAGTAACCCTTCTGGAGGACAGAGGCGTGAGAAGAGAGAGACCATCACAGAGATGGGGTGGCTGTCAGCAAGGGGACGATAGATGAGAAGTTCCACCACCCTGACCATGGGGCACACAAGCAGGGAGTCCACTCTTCTACAAGAGTTGTAATACCGTTCATGCCAGACTTTCTCTCCTGGTTTCTATTCCAAACTCTGCTACTTCAGCCTTGGACAAGTCACGGAGGGGTCAGCTGTAGACAGTCTAAACATAGATATATCCCAAAGTGTAACCTTTCAAGCATGTTTTTATTTGTGTCGCATTGAAGATTTCAGCTACTATTCCATCTGTTGGCTGGCTTAATTCCCCCCACCTCACCCCCTTGCAGGTTTGATTCAGCGCGCGCGCGCACACACACACACGTCAATTTAACCCATCCAAGCCATTTAAACCTGCAAAGTACAATTGAAAATCTCATGCTCACAAACTTTTTTGTGAGCTTCTGGATACATTCCGCTCCTGGTCATAACATTCTTTTCGGCAAGCTGGTCCTGACATCAGACAGTGCAGTAGGATGGGGTGATGGAGGAAAAGAAAACATGGCTGTCCAAACTGTTTCAAATCCCTCACTTTTCAGTTCAGGTTTGTTTCTTACCAGTTTAGCCACGAATCCTCCTTTCTCTTTACATACAAATTTGAATTTCCTTGAACTTCAAACAATACTCCTGGAAGCACTGGAAGATAATGTACAAGAAGGCCTTTCTACATACTTCAGTTATGCGCGTCACTTAAGCCTAAGCCTAAGCCCCTGATGCAGCTAGCTCAGTTTCTTAGCCCTTTTGGGACCGGCTTAGCTCCTTTAGGTGTGGGAGTGAACAGCCCATCACAACTACTGATCAGACATTCTGGAGGTATTCCTAGACCATGTCTACTTACCTGTCTTCAGGTAACATCACAGACCAAACTTCCTCCTTATCTTCATCTGCGTCCTTGCTTACTTGTTGAACAGGATGATTTGATTAAATCTGATTTACTCTCACAGAAGGCATCTGATGCCATGAATCTGGAGTTTGGAGGAAAACTAAACTCCAGATTGGTTGTACTACATTTATATTCATATGTTTCCTAACGACATTAAGTCAGGAGATGGGCAGAGCTGGCAGGTTGCCCAGAATTCTGTGACTGATCCATAACAAGCTCTGACCATTTGTCCAAGTATTGGCAATGTTACGAACAAGACATGCATCATGTCCTTCACCCTTGTTTACTTTGGATCAGGCATTTTCTGATTTTTTTAGAAAGAACAGACATGAAGGAAGTATCCTATAGTGGGTCTTCTGCAGATGTGAACTGCATGATTATTTCTCAGTAAATCACATTGAAACAGCTGCCTGGATCCATGTTGCATCCATTCCAAGTGTGTTTAGATCATGATTTGCATGATCATCATTTCCAGAAGTGTCATCAGCCTTGGAGTTCCTCAGAAGACTCTGGCATTGCTGTCTTTTACTCCTTAGCTCTTTATTCTAGGAGCTGGATCTCCTGTAAATACATTGTCAGTAGTAATGTCTCTTTGATTGTATAACCTGGACCTAAGGAACCTTTTCAGGTGGCAGGTGAGTCAAACCTGGTTGCGTTCCTTCCCATGAAAGTTGCGATTTCAATGACAAAAAAAAAAAATTGCTACATTCTTAACAAGCTCCAGTAGTGTGCTTATCTCTCCCAACTTGTTGGTCACAGAACATACCCACTTGAAATGTAAATAGTAAGGATGCCCTTTCCTCATTTAATTTTGTCTCTGGATTGACTAACTGTTTTGGCACTTAGTGAAATCAAAAGGCAACCTGAGGGAAACAAGACTGAGATTGTGCAAGGGGGAAAAACGTGTCTAATATTTCACATGGTGAAAGTGGGAGGTGGTTCCCCCCACTTTTTTTTGTAAAGACCACAACTCTGGGGAGAAGAGGCTTCAGTACATTTTTTTCCCCTTGTGTATGTGTTGATGATTAGGGACCCTTGTTATCTCCCCTGGCCCTGAACACAGTTTGAGTTACTTCTCTGGCACCTATAAGTCCTTCCCCCTGCTCTGTTTCCTTTCCCCTAACTATTCCTTCCCCCTTCTTGTAGACAGGAAGGATCAAAGTAAAAAAGGAAGGAAGAAGCAGCAGGCAGGAAGTGAAAAGGTGCAGTCTCTTAATTACCCTTCTGGGGTCTGAATATCCTGTAGGTTTTATTCGTGTCCTGATTAGGATCAGAGTCCATCCTTGGTTCTCACCCTTTTTCCTGTATCTGGTCCAGGCAGAAGCAGCAGGGTCCGTGACTGTCTCCTCTTCATTGATCTCATCCTGTAACCAGTTGTCTCCTAAAGTGGAACAGTCTTTCCCTGGTTACCACCCCTTCCTGGAAGGTGCATTTCCTCCAGGCAAAGCAAGACTTTAAGGTGTGTCTGGCTTCTGCTAGCTGAGCCCAGGAGAGCTCATTAGCTCTCTCCTTAGTTGGGTCCCTCTTACAAAGCCCATAATCCCTAAATTAGAGCCATGATGACACCTTTGAAGATGCTTTGTTCTTAAATGTTCTTCACCTGCTTCTTCAAAAGTCGATCACAAAGCATTTGACAAGGACCAAAAGAAAAGTATCCTCTGCGTTTGTGTCTACTCCTTTGCCTCAATGTGTCAAACAATGTAAATAATTATTCGGGAAATGAAACATTTCTGGATGGCTAATAAATACCGACGTTGTGGCTGCTGGTGTATGGAACAGGAAATCAAATCTCTGCTCCAGTGATTTCCCCATCTACATAGGACAATGGATATTGCGTTTCAGAGAAACAATGTCTGGGTTGAGTACGGTTGGGAGGAGCCAGTCTTCAAGCAGTGCATGTTGTTCTGTGTATTCTGCTGCTCAGGTGGATTATGTTTAAAAGGCATCACAGAAGAAACCTGTCTCTTGAGAGATGGGGCTGGTAGGCACACATGAAGAAGCGATCGGTGTGCATGAGGTGTGGCATGGGAGGTGACTCAATGACAGAGTAGTGAGAGAAAGGAGCAAGTTGGGAGGCTCTAATAGAGCATACAGAGGAAAGAGGGAAGTAGAGTATAGAGAAGTGAGAGCAGGATCAGCATTAGGCAGGTGAGCCCAAGATACTGGGATTCAACACGGTAGGTGGCCTGAAATCCCTGAAGGGATTCAAAGATGGCTTGAGCAGCAGAAGAGGGAGACAGCTTGAGCAACAGAGTTTTGGATGCACAGAACGTGACCAATGTGGAAACCAGGAAGGTCAGTACTAGCAGCACTGGGGTCCAGCCAGGACAGGTAGGGAATATCAATTAGCCTTGAACCCAGAGCCGAACATAAAACTCAGTGTTTGCAAACTGTATGTGGCCCAAAGCAGATTCTAAGTGATGTGAGCCTCTGGGATGCTAAACCACAGCATTTGGTTCGCGTTACTTCAGCAGCCTCAATAAATCTGAAGGGCACACTGATCCAGTTCATGCGACAAAGTGTCCAGGCGTGGAAAAAGATTCTCCAAACACTATTTAGGCCTCGAGTTCATCTTTTGCAATAAACAAGGGATGCAACCATTTTTTTTCAACTGTGCATCATATGCCATAAAATATCCCTCCTGGTTTTGCTTGTACGTGGAATCTTTTCCACATAGCTCCATTGGCAGCATCTCAGAGAGGCTCAGTCTTGTGGACACTCAAAATCTCGCTTCTTGCTTGCAGTCGGAACTGCCCCTTGTCAGACTGATACCTGCAGAGATTGTGTTCCGTTATCTGATAACTTCATTGTCTTGGGGAATGATTTTCATAACGTAACGCAGAGGCGGTATAGAGGCGCATGGCTTCTATTGAGTTAAACTTGGCAACAGCTCACTGGCATGAATGTTAGTTGACTGGCACTGGCATTATTTGAAAGAGGGGAATCTCCCGGATCTGCTAAAATCTGTTTTGCTAATCAGTAGTGTTTGCTGCGTTAGAGTCTCTGTTGTTCTGTTGTCTCTGGACTAGCGAAGCAAGGAAAACAATATGTGGGCAGACGCTGCAATCAAAAGGGAATGTTTCATTAATATGCTCGCTCATAGATTTTAAAATGACATTAATATCCATTAAGCTGCTGTATATGCCACATTTTTATCAACCTCATTCTGCTCTTTTTAACAAAGTTCCAATAATTGATTCAAAACACTGTGACATACCTAATTCTTCTCCCCCACTTGCGTCAATTCTTGCATGATACCTTTCATTCAGGATGCTTCCTCGGTTTCTGGCACTCCTATGAATTACTTTTTGAATTGTGCCATGTAGGCCGGGTATCACGTGCTTCATTGCTTCTGTAGGGCAAGCTGTTCAGCCAATGGACAAGAGCAGCATATTTAGCTGATGGCTCTGGTATGTCTATGAAACAGCAGGGGGTGCCTGGGAGTCGTATGACTGTAGCGACTTGGGTCTGATTTTCCTCCCACATATGACAGCGGACAAAAGGCATGTTCTGAGGTTCACCAAAACCCATAAAGTTTTCTCTATTGGTGCCTAAAATGTTCCCGGAACTTTTGGAAATATTTCCAGTGTCGTTCAAAAGTCATCCCTTACAGACAGGTCTACAGAGAAATGGTGAATCGAACGTGGGGCCCTGCTTTAGTTGGCCAACTGCCTGTAGCAAAAGGTTGTCATACAAATTAATGCATACAAATAATTAAATTCTCCATTGGTTACTCATCAAAAATATAATTGTTAGGTACATGCAGCTTAATACCCTTATACGTCCTTTCATAATTCTATAATCTTTTGGTTTGCTCCTTTCTTCCCACCACTATTTTACCTGTCCTTACCTCCCAAATGTTCTAAAGCGTGATATGCTAACTGCTAGAAAAGAGTTTTCTAGCTTGCTAGAGTAAATGAGTCTTCCTGGAGTATTTCTAGAAGGATCAAGCCTTTGAGAAGACTGGAGAGGACTCAGCCCTGCATATGGACAACAGACACTGTAAAGAAATGATTTTGCTTCCTGGTGAGCGGGATGTGCAGTCCCGCCATGTATCAGATGCCCAAGCATAGAAACAAAACCATCTGATCCAGATTGGGAAAAGGTTACAACATATGGACTCGTTCATTTGGGTATCTCCAAGCTAGAAAATGAAACACGTGTGTGCAATTTACCAAAAATGTCCCGAGGAGATTGTATGACTTGTTGGAGACCTAATTTAGAATCTGATGATGGGGAGGAGGGATGTGTGGAAAAGGCGGACATTTTAATCTAAACTCTGCTAGTCTCTTTGCCCACGGGGTGACTGTACTAAATAATCTGCTGTCTTAAAAAAAAAAAAGTAAATATGCATCTGTTGCACCAAATTTGGGCAGCAGATGAGAAAAAATGGAGGACATGATTTACAGCATAATGGCAGGCTTTATTTACACTGCAAACATGTGAGGACACAACCAGAACGTTCATATTCTGGGTGACGGGGCACATTTTGGAAGAGGAGAAGGGGTGAGAGACCGGGCAGGCGCTCTCCCCTTCCACCAGAGAGACCAGAACTTGAAGAAGTGGAGAGGCAGAGCGAGAAGATGGTGGCCCAGGGTTCTCGGAACTTGGGAGCAGGGTCAGAGAGACTGGTTGGATCCTCTTATGCTTCCCCTCCTACCAGAAAGACAAGGAGTGGCCAAAATCTCTTCCCCTATTATGAAGCCCCCAAAGCATCCCCTCTTCACTCAGATAACCTACCCTTTAATACCCGACCACAAATCACCCTCTCTTCCCCTGAGGCCACCTCAATCCCTCCTCTCCCTATCCCCTACCCCACACAACCAGTCTCTCAGCTAGCTATCTCCACTCGCCAGGTAACTCCATGTCCCCACCCTTTCAGCTTCCCCATCTCCAGGTCCCTCCATGCCATTCCCCTCAGCACTCCAATCCTCTGGGGCTCCTGATGCCTCCATCCCTCAATGCTCCCATCATTCACATGCCTCTCTCACATCACCATCCCCCCAGTTTCCCAGTTCCCCACCCCTTTCCTTCTGGCCTTCTGCTAGCCACACTTTCAATATCCCTTGAAATGCGTCTTTGGGGGTGGGGGAGCTCCAGTCCCACTCACTAGGGCCTCCCTGAGACTGTCTTAGGTGATGTGTTTGAGTAGGAGCCAATGCTGCTCAGTGGGCCTCACCTGTGCTACCTAGCGGAGACAGAAAAGCCCATGGACAAAGTGTGAGGCCAGCATCAGCCAGGTGAAGCACAGGCACTAGTGCTGGCAGCAGTGCCTAGCATGGAGCTTGGGGCATGAGTAGGGTGAGTCCCCTGCACAACCCAGCCCCAATCTGCAAGGGTTCCCATTGTCGTCCTTGCCTGGCTCTGCCCAGCCACCTTATGATGGAGGCTCACTTGGCCCAATTTGAGTGTGTGGCCTTGAGACCTAGTGCATGCCTCATACTTTTTGCTAAAATTAGGGAATTATCCACCTCACATTCACCAGAAAGTTTGATGTGCCCTTTCTGCCCCGATTCAAGATTCCTACATCTACGGTGATCTCCTGTATAACACAGGCCAGAGAACTGCCACCGAAAAACTTCCTAGAACAGCTTGTTTAGGAAAACATTCAGTCTTCTGATTTGAGAATTGTTGGTAATGGAGAATCCACCACAACCCTGGGTAAATTGTCTCCTTGCCCCTATTAGGCTGTGTCTCGGAGGAGGTGCAGAATCAAATTAGATCTTATAATCATTGCATGGAAATGAGACTAGTTCTTTTCATTTTGAGCTGATTTGTTGACTTTGCTCACAATTGATAGAGGCTTACATAAAATGGATATCTGAGGCCATGTCTTCACTAGACAGAAGATCAATGCCGTGGCTGATCTTCCAGAGTTTGATTTAGTGAGTCTAGTTAAGACTCACTAAATCAAACTCGGAGGGTGCTCCTGCTGGCTGCCGGTTCTCCTGCTTATGCGAGGAGTAAGGGAAGCTGAAAGGAGCATTTGCTCCCATCAGCCTCCTACTGTGGGGATGGTGGGGAAATACAAAACAAGGTACATTGACTCCAGCTACATAATTAAAGTAGCTGGGGTTGTGTATCTTGCTTTGACATTCCTTATGAGTGTAAGTCTGGCCTAAGTGTTCTGTAACATCAGACTGCATGGTCACCAATGTGCAATAGTCAGTAATCAGCATGTTCATAGAACAGTAGACAAATACATTTGCCAGATTTATTGCTTTTTATATTTAGACCCTTGGTATTTCCACTTTTTAAATGAAAATATCAATTCTAGGCAGTCATCAGCTAAAAACATACCTAGAAGTAAACTGCACTGTGCCAGGTACTGTATAAAGCAACACTCTTTTCCCAGCACGACAGCTTGTGTACTGTAAGATCTATAAACTCAATTTGCTAATGTATTTAGTGGAGCTGGGAGCAATATATTTATTTGGGAGCTTGCGTGCTCCAAACTTCCTTTTAGGGACAGAGTTTTAGGTGGCCCCAGAGTTTCAGTCTCTAGTGTCTTGGAGAAGGGCCCAGATTTCCATGTAGTTTAAAATAAGATACCACCAACGTGTATGGAATTTAGAGTGACAATATTATCGCAGGGTTCGGGTGACATTGACAAACTATTCTGGATGTGGGATGTCACTAGAACTTTGTGATGGGATTAAATTAGATTACATTAGGGCTAAATCAGATTTACTACATGGTTCTTAAGAAAGCATTTTAGATGAAGTATTGTCTTGAGTGAAATGTGCAAATTGTAATTTTTTTCAGGGGGGGAGGAAGGAGGATGTTTTTCTATCTGCACCAGCTCTGCCTTGTAGCTTATGGATTTTCAGATCTAGCATTGTTCGGTGTCTCTCTGACTGTGTTTGGTTCTGGTCCTCTGCATTTCACAACCCTTCATGTATTTATCCACACAATCCCCCTGCAAGGTGGGTCCAGGGCAGTTACACACACACACGAGAGAGAGAGAGAGAGAGAGAATAAGGAACTAGGGCATAAGCAGTTATGCCTGCTGGTTAAAGTCAGGGCTGTGGACATGGAGACAGGAGTCAAAGCTGAAGTCAGCGCCAGAGGTAGGAGCAGGGACCAGGAGGTAGGACAGCAAACAGGCTCTGGAATAAAGAGGCCAGGAAGAGGTATGAAGGCAGGGCTCAGGCACTGGGCAAGTAGCCGTGCTCCATAGCAGCAGCTAGCCAGAGACTGAGGGTATGTCTAGCCTGCATCCCTCTGTCAGCAGAGGGATGCAGATTAGGCAGGTCGACATTGCAAATGAGGCAGGGATTTAAATATCCCGTGCCTAATTTGCATAAAAATGGCCACCGTGTTTTGCCGACTCCGCACTTTGTCTGCAAAAAGCGGCAGTCTAGAGTGGGATCTGTCGAGAAAGAAAGCCTTTTTTGACAAATCCTGTAAACTTCCTTGCAGGATGCATAAGGGGAGGTTTACAGGATGTGTCGAAAAAGACTTTCTTTCTTGACAGATCCCCCACTCGACCGCCGCTTTTTGCCGACAAAGTGCTGAGTTGGCAAAACACGGTGGCCATTTTTATGCAAATTAGGTGCGGGATATTTAAATCCCTGCCTCATTTGCAACGTCGACCTGCCTAATCTGCATCCCTCTGCCGACAGAGGGATGCGGTCTAGACATGTCCAAGCAACTGTCAGTCAGTCAGGGTAAGTTCCTGTACCTCTTTTTGGTGTAAGTGGTGTGTCCCAGCCAATCAGTAGGGCTGGATGTCTCCCAAGATTAGAGCTTTGTGACCCTTTATGAGCAAGAACTTCGCTAGCCCTCTTTTCCGCCTCTTGAAGAAGGCTGCCATAATCACAGAACTTCCAGGTTCGAGGCCTGTGTAAAATATAGATACAAATTATTGAAGTTAAGGACCTGAGCATTTCCAGGCAAATTTTCTAGTGTATTTGTCTTCATTTAAATCATTGCTCTGGGGTGGGGCTGGGGGATGAGGGGTTCAATGTGCAGGCAGCCCCAGGAAGAGAGGACAACTCTAGCCCTCTCTCAATGCAGCAGCTTGGTCCAGGTGAGATGCACCTGTGCATGGCTGCTGCAGCTCCAGGAGGCACAGCTGGGAGAGGGATGCATATCTCCCAGCTGGGGGACAGACAGACAGGCAGACACATTAACAGACTAATTCTCTGAAATATATAGTAGATGGCTGTCCCTTTTTCCACCCCTACCCTCTGTTGGCTCAATGGGGCTAGAGCTGCCATGGTCCCCTTCTCTGACCACTTGCTGCCCCCCTGCGGTCATACTTGAGAATAATTTTCCCTCCTGCCAGACCCCTCCCTTTCTATTTTATAAGAAGCAATCAAATTCCAGGCATATCCCATTGTCCTGGCACAACCAAACCCTGACCTTGTTTAAGTTAGAATAAGAGAAAGCTGCATCCCAAACTTGCTGGTCCTAACTCTTGCCATGTAGGTGTTCTTGAATAAATGGACTCATTACTAGACCATCAGACAGATGCACATTTCTAAAATATATAGTAAGAAAATAAAAATATGGAATCTGCTCATGTGAAGTTCCCAATGCCAATCCTAACACACACACAGACATTAGGGGAAATGTTCTCCTGGATGATTTTAATTCCATAGAAACAATTTGGCATCCTAGTGTAAATGTGGATAATGAAAACTAATCCCAAGTTTTCTCAGACCAGCATGTTACGATTTGAAAAGGCAAGCTACTGTCAGAATAAACACTTGTACATGTTAAACAGAAGAAACCATGCACCATCATCCCTTTGCAATTGCAAACCATGGGACAAGTAATATGGATGCAATTTTTATTCTTTTTAGACTTCATAGGAGGGGAAAACCAACAAGCGGAATCTGTTGAATGCAGGAGAAAGGGTTGTAGAACATTGTTCATTATCATGTATATCAGTGATGTGGAAGCGGGAACACACCTGCTTTTCAGATTAATTCTATTAAGACCCACCACAGAATGGTAGTTCTTTATACCTTCTGTGGATAAATTAGAATAATCATTTGCATTTCTAATTTTAATCAGTAGTTACTCAATAGTAAGCAATGGTTACATTTAGCTGGTTGTTAGTCTAATGTGACAAAGTGTCTTTGAAATTTATCATTGTTACTGTAAAGATGACTCCACCTGGCAAAATAGATTAATGTTCAATTATTCATGGGATGTAACATGAAAGCAAGGTTATTTTGTCATCTTTGGCTCAGAGCATAATATATTTAGGATTAATCTAGAAATTTAGCAGAGATTGAAATATCTACAGAATATTTGCCCTTAATTTGTTACCTTATAATTTATTAAAAGGGGGATCTGGTGATATCTTACATATGCAATTATCTCCTATACTTGATATAGGAGTCTTTAGTCTCTTTTATGAAAGACTTTATCTTAAAGGGTTGCCCCCTCCCCCATAATCTACCATCGGCTTGTCTTGCGCCTTTTTCCATTGGCTTGTGGAAATGATGTATTTCCTCAAAATTACAGTTTCTTCCGAATTATTGTACAAAAATGCAGCAGGTGGATAATGCAATGTTACTCCATCTTTTCTTCAGTGTAGTAAAGTGGAAGATAATTACATCACATAATGGCTTTGAAATATCCGATGCCCATTAGTGCATAATTACTGAGTTGATGTGTTGCCAAACATCATGTGATGACCTACCTTCTCTGCAAAACTTTTAGACGCTTTTACTCACTGCATTAGCATTGTCTTGGAATTGCACAGTGAAATGGTGTACCAATAATTCTAGTATTTTGCTTTTCGTGTAGAGTATAGTAGTAGGGGCTTTGGTTTAGGGGTACATGATGTGAGAAATATTGGGAAATGCTAGAAATGTGCTGAAGTTTTTTGTAAATGTGACCCATCTAAGAAATCTCAGCCTTATAGTCACATTATCTGTTGCATTTGTGGGTGTTGGCTTCTTCCCTCTTGATCCACTTATGGTTTATGGACAACAAAAAACTGCATAAATACGAACCAATATGACTGCACAAATATGAACTGCAAAAATATAAACCACATAATCATGATCCAAATTCTGCTCTGATTTGCACCCCCAAAACCTCAGTATAATATATTTATTCCAGTGGGCTTGGAAGAATATAGCTTAGAACAGAGTTTAGCATATTACATGGATGAATGAATAGTTTTCAGTGGTGTATGTGTTGTACATTATTGTTTAAAGGAATAGTTATGTATGGATTTTCTCAGATCTTCTATCAACTTAAGACTGACTGGTTTACAAGAATCAGGTTATTAGGCCACGTAAACTGCTCACAGTAAATTTAAATGTAAACCTAGATATCTTAATTGAAAGTGGTGTCTAATCAGAAAGAAATGCTCTCTTATTCTTTTCTCATGTAGTGCATTGTGTATGGTCAAGTTCCTTTTGCCTCTTGTTAATGGAATGCCAATGCCGATAATTAAAAAACAAAACAAAATAGAAGAACATTTTCACTACAAAGTCACTATCAGTTTGGCGAGTGAAAGCCATCTAATCTAAGCAACGGCACATTCAGTCAGATAATTTTGGCATCAGTTTGAGGCTCTGACAAAGAGCTTTGCGCACTCTGTTATTTCAAAAATATTATTGGCTTCTGAAGATCATCACATGAAAATGGGAGGTAGGTGCTTAGCACACATTTATTGTGGGTAAAGTGACTAATTCATTAGACATTCCACTGTGATTGGGCAATCCAGTAAGGGGGGGCGTCCCTGTCTGGGCTCAGGAGTCACCAGCTGGACCTTTGGTGATGGTGCTCAGAGAGAATTTCATTGGCCCTTTGCACTCACTTTAGGCTTCTTGGCCTTATCTCCTAGGCTCTCCTTGAGTTGGCTTTTGCATACATCTCTTCCCCGAGTTCCTCTTCTGGCCTGTCAAAGACTGTTGACCAGCGTTTCTTAAACTGTGTTCCGTGGCACACTGGTGTGCCGCGAGGCAGTCGGAGGTGTGCTGCAGAGAACAACAGAATTCAAAATGGCTGCCCTTAAAGGGGCAGGCGACCTTTTTACCTTTTTTTTTTTTTTCTCAATAATTTTCCCCCGACCCTTTTTTCCCCTCAATAACTGCTCCCCTGGCCCTATACTCCCCCTTTTTTGTCAACAAAAAATCCTTGGTGTTCCTCATAAAAAAATTGTTTGGTGTTCCTTGGTCTTAAAAAGTTTAAGAAACACTGCTGCTGACTGTAACAGCAACCTTTTCTTTCCTTCTCCTACCCTCAACTTTATGGTTTCTTCCACATAGGACTTATGTTTGGAACACCGTCCCTCTCCTGAGGCATCATTAAGTGGTCTACCTCTCTTCTTTCCAATCCCATTTTAATATCTACATCTCCCAGGAAGTCTATCTGTGATCCTCCATAAACAAAAGAAATTGTTCATGATGGTGTTTAAGGCAGAAGTGTTGTAGCCTTATCCTTAAAAGAACATTAAATTAAATGAATGCACTGGTCAGCTTGCAAATGTTTCTCTTACAGTGTTTATTTTTGAACACCAGAATGTAGGACCACGTTAAGCAGTATATACACACCGGGCCAAATTCTCAGCTGTGTAAATCAGCATAGCTCCATTGACACTATTTCAGTTATGGTGTTGAGTCCTGAAACCTGCCTATGTGTCAAGATTCCATTTAAATTCAAAGACCGTTCATGCATCCCCAAAGGATAAGGTTAATGTTAATTTTTTTTTGACTCTGAAACTTCTCTCCCAACTCAGAAACAAAATAACCAAACAAACTATGGCTGGCTAAGTCAAACAACAAAAAACCTTCTCATTTGTTCTGTGCCACTCAACACTCAAAGATTCCTAAAAAATTAAAACCCTTAGAACAAAGTCCTGCAGTGCAGCACTTCCCAAAGCATGAGCATGAGTGCAGAGTGATTTTTTTTTTCCTTGGGAATGGCCACAATAAATGTTTGATAAATAAAATATAGGTAGCGAGAGAAGACTTTAATATTGGATGCTGAAGAAAAGCTTACTTGAGTCTAAACCATTAGAGAATTTGTTCAAGAATTCTGCAGTTCGTCTGTGTGAAAATATGACCTCTGTGAGGTTGCCAAGGTCAGCGAGACCTACAGAGATTCACTAAAGGAGGGCTGTTCACGCAGCTTAAACCTGCTCGGGGACCAACTATAACTTACACAACTGCTTCAAGATTTCAGAGACAACACAGTACATGCTCATGTGGGCCTCCAGCTCCCTGTTTCCACTTGCTGTTTATTGGTTTCCAAAGTAAAAAATTAAAGCGTTTTGAAATATGCTGGCCTGACGGCCTCGTAGGCCAAATTGCCTGGATGTGTGGGTAGTGGCACTGCAAACTTGCTCCCATTCCAGGGTCAGCACCCTTCAAAAGTGGTCTCTGACTCCTCTAGCAGCCTTCATGGCCACTCAGTCATTGGCCACCTATGTTGAGACCACCACCAAGGGGCCCAGATACTACCCTATGTGCTATGAGTTGTGTGTTAGATGGACAACTGTGGGCACGTCAACACTACGCAGAAGATCAACACTGCTGCAGTTAATCTTCCGGGGTTCAATTTAGTGGGTATAGTATAGACCCGCTAGCTTGCACTCAGAAGGTGCTCCCCGTCAGTGCCGGTATTCCTGCTCTTCATGAGGAGTAAGAGAAGCCGACGGAAGGATTTGCTTCCATTGGCCTCCCGCTATATGCATAGCGTGGAAATGTGAAGTAAGATGCGAGCTGCATATCTTACTACAACCTTCCCATGTAGTGTAGACCAGGCCTCCCTGTCTAGTAAGAGCAGGACTGAGAGCACATATTCATTCCAGTAGGGGTCACCACAGAGTCAGCAAACACGATCAACTTTCAATTAGAGGTAACCTGGGACTCACTGAGACCTGTGTTTGCCTGCCGTGCTGTCCAACTTTTGTAATAAACATTGTCTCCTGAATTTTGGGAAATATCCCCAGTATTGAAGAAATTAAATGAGAGCCCTGAACTGACACTTTCTGAGCCGCCCCTGGCCTGTAGCTGTAAAACATGGGAGGAGTGTTGACAGCCTCAGTGAGATTAATTATCTTGGAATGCAGACAAAAATTCCACCAATGAAAGATTGGACTGAACAAGGCCTGGAGGCATTGGTTCGAAGTAATAGGTTGGAACTCATCATATTAACAGGCAGTGTAAGAGGCATCTTCTGTCTCTATTTGTGCCAACGCTGACTAAATAAAGGGCTTTAATCCTCATGGAGATGGTCAAAATTTCAGAAAAGTAAAGGGGGGAAGTTTAGGCCTATCCAAGGGTATCTCTGTAAAAAATTAAATGTGTAACTCTCATCATGCAAATGGGACTTGTGTCTGTGGCAGAACATACAGCTTAGAAAATACTGTTCCTCTTAGTAAAAATTACCATTGTTTTTGTAATGTCTTTCATCTTATGGCACTGTATGGCAATCGTTACAGTACCACAGAAGAGCACACGCAACTCTACATATTGTTTATGCTGCAACTACTATTGAGCAGTGCTCCTCAACAGCAAATGCGCTTCAGGCAGGAAGTAAAGAACAATGCATCTGAAATTGTAGGGGGGGCTTAAGTAAAAATATGAAATCACATCATTGTAATTTGTCCAGGACATTAGGTTTAACTCTCCTACGCTCTGCAAAAATATCATGAAATCTTGATTGCCTTCAACTGGTTAGGAATATTACTTTTAGGTCTCCAAATGGCAACTCCAGCCACACAATGCCCCTTAAAACCATTCTGGGGCATTGATTCAGAAGAAAGAGCTGTAATGATTCCTCAAAACACTTCTTGCACAATCCACTAAGTCTTTTTAAATGGGGAGATATATGCATGCAGCCAAATGCATGAAGAGATTACCATCTAACATGATAAGGACCCTGTAACGATCTTGGGGTTCATTAAATAATCAGTGAATGAGAGAGGAATAATACCATGTGGTGTTCTCAACCAACTTCCTCTAGCCACCATTTCTAGGATACATCTCTAAATTCCTACATTCATAGTGTTGCCCTTTATGAGGGAGTGCCTGTAAACTATGATCTTCTACAAATCATATCTCTACAGATCCAAACCATGGAAAGTCATGGTATAAAAGGGCTGCGAATGACCTTTAGAGTTAACACATCCTGGCCCCTTAGAGGGAGCAGGATTTCCTTCATGCTTCAAGTGATCTCTCATGTATGTTCTCAAATACATTTAGTGAGAGAGCTGAATGTTAGATATTTTTAAGAGATAGATGGGAGCAACTGGTTTTAGGAAAACACACTAAAAAAAATGGAGGGTGATTAATACTTTCCCATTCTAGAATTTTTTTTTTACTTTAATTTTTTCCCCAATCTGAATCAAGATGAAAGAATCAATCTAGAAAAATACTTGCCATTTAAAAAAAAAATTACATTAGGTTAAGCAAAACCTTCGGGTCTGGTGAGGCCACATCTGGAGTATTGTGTTCAGTTCTGAGCCCCCCACTACAAAAAGGATGTGGACGCATTGGAGAGGGTCCAGCGGAGGGCAACCAAAATGAATAGGGGGCTGGAACATACGATCTATGCGGAGAGACTGAGGGAGTTGGATCTGTGTAGTCTGTAGAAGTGAAGAGTGAGGGGGGATTTGATAGCAGCCTTCAACTTCCTGAAGGGAGGTTCCAGAAAGGCTGGAGGAAGGCTGTTCTCAGGCTGGAGGAAGGCTGTTCTCAGTAGTGACAGATGGCAGAACAAGGAGCAATAATCTCAAATTGTGGCAGGAGAGGTCCAGGTTGGATATTAGGAAAAACTATTTCACTAGGAGAGTGGTGAAGCACTGGAATGGGTTACCTAGGGAAATAGTGGAGTCTCCATCCCTAGAGATATTTAAGTCTCGGCTTGACAAAGCCCTGACCGGGTTGATTTAGCTGGGATTGGTCCTGTCTAGAGCAGGGGGCTGGACTTGATGACCTTCTGGGGTGTCTTCCGGCTCTATGGTTCTATGATTCTATGAAAACAGATAATTCCAAAAAACTTTGTTTTTGACCTTTCAGGTTTTTGACATATTTTAGTATATATTTTGAAGCAAAATGTTGTTTTGCCCTGATAATTGGATCTCCTCCTGTTGAAAGTGCTTACTTACCTTGAATAAGTGGCAAAGATATTCTATACATCAGTACATTTTCATGGGAGTCAATGTGTCTAGAGAATGTAGCAATGAAAATTCAGAAATCATACCCTCACCTGCTCTTTAAAAGACTACTTTTCATCTTAACATCCCAAATAATTATTTAGATAATCTACAAGAAGGAAATGTATCTATTTCTTGATTAATAAGGAAAAAACTCAAATATAAATGGTAGGATACGGGTATTTATAGTTTCTCACTACTATAATCGATGTTCATTTCATGACTCAAAAGTGCCTCTTAAAAACATTTGAATGAGCACTTGGTTATACCAGAGTCTGCACTGAAGGCAAGGAAATTCCTGCCCTTTCTCTACAATATTCCTTGAAAGTAAATATTGCTAAAATTAATCACCTATTCCCATGATCCATATCATGCATGTTAATTTTGTTTAAAATCAGTGATGAATTTTTACAACTTTAGATGAACTCTGGGAATCTTCTTGATTTAACTGCCTTTTAGAAAATTGAAAAACGAGTACGAGATTTCTGTTGCAAAAAAAATGCAGGAAAATAGTTTGGAAAAATAAGCTCTGTGGAGAAAAGGCTTTATATCTGGGATGTGCTTACTCCTGGAAGTTGCTTTTAAATGAAACCCATCACAGGAAATTGATTTACTTTTATGGTTTTAAAAAAAGGTGGTATCTTCTGGTTTTGGGGGGTTTCTTTTTTTAAAGAATAGCAAAAATTATCCCTGTGTTCCAATGACTTCTGTGAGAATATAACATTGGGCCCTTCATGACCAGTCCTTTGGCTGTGGTCTGATGACTAGGCAGTGCCTAACAAAGTACTGAAATATAGGGAAAAGTGTGAGCTCTGGTTCACATTCCTGTGGCTAGTGCGGAGATCATGGACGTTGGAGGCCTCCCCCCAAACCTCGATGAGGTCCACGATCTCCGCACTTGACCAGGTGGGCAACCACCTCTTGTGGCCCCGGGCAGGCTCCTGGAAGCCACCAGCCTGGTCCCGGGAAGAGGCGGAGGGCTGGGTGGAAGCGGGTATCTGGCTCATCCCTGTTCCAGGTGCAGAGTCTGCTGGCTGGGTGCTGGCAGGCTTGCAACTGGCACAAGCACTGTAGCCAGACCGTGGCCCTTTAAGTGCTCCGGGGCCGGGAGGGGGGCAGAAGAATTTTCCTGGTTTGGCCAGAGTGGCCACCAGGGCAAGCTGGGGAGGGCTAGCCTCCCACTAGTTCGCATTAAGTGGCTACACAGCCCTTAGTTCGAACTAGCGGTTTGTATGTGTAGCGCCTATTAAAGTTAATTCGAACTAACGGCTGTTAGTTCGAATTAACTTTGTAGTGTAGACATAGTCTGTAAGGGTAACACGGCTACCCCTCTGAAAGTTTTGTACATACTAACCACCCAGTGGAAAACCCCAAGTTATTGGGGAGCGGAAAATAGAGGTTAAGTATATCTGTAGATGTGTTGTGTTTGATACAGACACTGTTCTGTGTGAACTACAAGGAAAGAAGTTATGGAACAAGTGATCATCATCATTCCTAGTGAGGTTGACTAAGTGGAAGACTCTGGTTTTGATTGGTTACCATGCAAAACTGGCCATAGGTTACCATAGGAACCCAATCAATGTAGGTACCAATATGGTCCCTGGGAGTTTCCTGTCACAAATTCAAATTTCTTTATTACTCCAAAGTATCCTAACTTTGATAGAGACCCAAGCAATCTCCCTGATTTCCCCAGGGTTATAGTTATCAAGAGACACATCTGTATGATACTTCACTGTGGGGGGGGGGGGGGGGGAATACTGTTGAAACCGTCCCTATAAACATTTGGCCATTTACATCCGTAGAAGTGTGACGGTGTTCATTTTACATTCCACCCCATCAAAAGGGAGTGTTCAGCCTATAGGGCTAACCTGCTTGCTTGCCTATAGATATATAAATTTATTATTTCCTTATGATTTTGATATGTTTATTATAAACAACAAGAAGTCCTGTGGCACCTTATAGACTAACAGATTTATTGGAGCACAACCTTTATGGGCAACGACCCACTACATCAGTGTGTCTTCCCCACAAAAGCTCATCACCGAATAAACTATCTTGTTAGTCTTTAAGTGCTACATGACTGCTTTTTAAATAACCAAGATCAGACTAACACGGATACCTCTCTGACTATTCACATATGTTTAGGGCCTTTCACAGTTAATTCACATATGTTTGGAGACTTTCACCTAGATACATGGTGGTAAGATAGTGAATTTCCATGACTTGGGGGCTTCCAAGAATACCCTCAAACTTAGCAGGTACATTGCTACTTAGGAAAAACCCGAAACAAACAGTTGAAACCAGACTGAATAACCAGGCACTACAGAATAATAAATGTAATAGCAGGAGCAGCCCTAGACGAGCTGCCGGCAACTGGCACCCTAGGCGAAACACGCGATCGGTGCACAATCGGCGCCCCCGCCTCCAAAGCCCTCTACGGCCATTTTTCTTGGTGCCCTAGGTGACTGCGTAGGTCACCTGTATTGACGGGTCACCACAGTGTAATAGACAACCACAAAACACGCATGGTAACAAATTGACACATTTGATAACCATTGAGATCAATGATATTCTGACCTATTGGAACAAGATCCTTCACCATTAGTAAGTTGAGGAAAAACAAGTAGGGAGAAAAGGAAACATCCCCTACTGAATGTGCATCAAACAAAACAATGTCAGTGTAACATATATGATAAAAGTCGCATCCTAGCCGAAGGGTGGTAAAAGGAGGAGATGCAGTCCTTGGGAGAATGATGGCCACTGATGATGATGGGGAAGGTGCAGGTGATGAGGAAGAAGATGGCTAAAAGCTCGGGTTGTTCAGGAAGCAATGGTGTGAGTATACGGTATGGAAATACAGATGTACATCCTCTATTTATGAAATTGGAGTGTTTGTGACTGTACTAAATGTACAAATAAGCTATATTTGCAATTATACAAGAGTTCCAATAGTGTGAGTGTTGCATCTGTGCACATCAGGATTCCCAACCATAGCATAATTGAATAATGGGCCTGATCCTGGGACCAAGAACCTGTCAACCCTAAAGGTGATAACTGGAAATTCATAAGCAATCGTAGATGAGGCAGCAATATGGGGGAGCTTGTGAGCAATAAGTCTAAAGGAAGAGGAGAAATACCTTGGATAACCATCACATATATTATTATTTCCAGATTATATTAGTTATTATTTATCCTGCAGTAGCATATAAGAGCCACAGTCATGGATCACAAACACGTCATGCTAGAGGTGGAACAAACGCCTAAGAACATAAGGGACGTACTGGGTCAGACTAAAAGTCTATCTCACCCAGGATCCTGTCTTCTGACAGTGGCCAATGCCAGATGCCCTAGAGGAAATGAACAGAACCCATAATCAAGAGACCCTGCCCCTGTCACCCATTCTCAGACTGACAAACAGAGACTAGGGACACTATCCCTCCCCTTCCTGACTAATAGCCGTTGATGGACCTATGACTAACACGGCTACATCTCTATCACTATCCTCCATTAATCTGTCTAGTTCTGTTTTTAACCCTGTTAAAGTCCTGGTCTTCGCAACATCCTTTGGCAAGGAGTTCCACAGGTTGACTGTGCATTGTGTGAAGAAACACTTGCTTTTGTTTATTTTAAATGTGCTACCTATTAATTTCATTTGGTGACCTCTAATCCTTGTGTTATGGGAAGGAGTAAAATAATTCTTCCTTTTTCAGTTTCTCCACAGCAGTCGTGATTTAATGGACCCTTATCATATCCCCCCTTAGTCTCCTCTTTTATTAGCAGAAAAGTCCCTGTTTTATTAATCTCTCCCAATATGGCAGCCATTCCAAACCCCTAATCATTTTTGTTGCCCTTTTCTGAACTAAGGCAGTCCCTGCCCCAAGGAAGCCTGTTACAGCAAGCTTGGCAAAGCCACATGTTCCACAGAAGAAAGGAAGTTACCCGTTTTCTTTTATATGCAACTCTTCTTCCAAATGTTTGTATAATAGGAGCCACTCAATAAAAATGGGTGCACTGTCCTTTTCCTATGAACTTTTATCAGAACCCCCACTTCTCTAGGGAGACCTTCATCGCCAATATACATGACTTCAGGGTCACCAGCAGTTGAGCGCTCGACTGACTTTGTTTGACAGGCTGTTTTATTTCTCCTGACGGCATTTTCAAAGAAGCTGAAATGAACATTACTGAGAGATTGTCATCGAGGGGATCGAGACCAGGCTCTGCTGTATGACCTTGGGTTACTCATGTCGCTTTTCTGGTGCGTCGGTATCCACTGGCACTTCTTCTTGCCTTTTTCAGCCAATCTGGAACCATGGAGTTCCGCCTTGATTGAACTCTTGAGGAACAACTAAGTAAATGGTGGCATGAGGGAGTGAGAGGAGGGGTTGGCAGTGCAGGGGCTAAACGAAGCCTTTTTGCCCAGATAACCCCACCCCGCTTTATCAGCAGCCAATGCCGGGCCTGGAGGGAGGACAAAAGGAAGGAGCTTGACTCAGATAGGGGCTGACCAGTGAAGAGACAGGAGCGTGGTTCTGCAGTCTGCTGGACCTGCACCAAAGCCCATCTGCTTGGAGAGCCACAGGAGACAGTAAGGGTAGGTCTAGACTGCATCCCTCTGTTGGCAGAGGGATACAGATTAAGCAGGTCGACATTGCAAATGAAGCGGGGATTTAAATATCCCGTGCTTAATTTGCATAAACATGGCAGCCGTTTTTGCCGACTCAGCACTTTGTCGGCAAAAAGCGGCAGTCTAGAGGGGGATCTGTCGAGAAAGAAAGCCTTTTTCGACAGATCCTGGAAACCTCCTTGCAGGAGGCATAAGGGATCTGTCGAAAAAGCCTGAGAGGGAAAGCCTGAACCTTAAGGCCTAGACTAACATACTTGTCCAGAGTTCCTAGGCCTGGGGCACCAGTGGCCGTAGTCAGCACCCCTTCCCTGACAGCTAATCCCAGGGCCTAATCACTAGGCCACCCTGCTGCCAACGAGACCCAGCCACAGGTGACAATTGCTATTACCTTTTATTCATTGCAACTTCATCACTGATGTAGTTTATAAACTATGTGTATTACATCCATAGTTTTTTTTTTTTATTTAAACCCGACACATGCCCTGAATTTCTTGCAAAGGAGCAGATCTGAGCTGTTTGCAGAGCAGGCTAGCTATAAAACATCAAGGTGCCATGGGCCTTTACATCTTGGCACTTCTCATGCAAGTAGTATAGTAATGATGATAATGTGTAACACCTGCCTTATAAAGGTCACAAGTGACTTTACGATATTAGTAAACCAAGAAAGCCGGCCGGTGTGGAGGAACATGCAGTATAGGTGGAAACATGCCTAAAGGGAGCCTCTGTCCCAGTAAAGAGGTTAGGAAAGATGTTGGTAAAGTACAGGTAGGAGCTAGTGTAGAACAGGCAAATGTAGAAGAATCCCAATTAAATGCAAACATGAAGGCAAGGCCTAGAATATTGAGTGCTTGTTCAAGTGCTTACATACCAATTTGAGAAGTCTACATACTAAGAGTGAAGAATTAGAATGCCTGTTATTAAATAAGGATCTTGTGTTAACAGGAACCACAGAAACTTACTGGAAGGAGGATACTCTGTGGGATGTGGTAATAGCAGGGTACAAACTATGCAGGAACTAGCCAATTAGCCCGTCATAAGATGGGATTTTCAGGTCTTCTCTCCTGAGCGCTCTCACTCCGTCTCTCTCTCTCTCTCTCTCTCTCTCTCCTCCTACTGCCTCCCCCAGCTCTTCCCCCTCCTGCCTCTCACTCTCCCTTTCTCTTCTCCTCCTCCTCCTGCCTCTCTCCCCCCTCTGTCTCTTCCTGCCCCCCTTCCCCTTCTCCTTCCCTCCTGCCCGGGGGCAGTGCCGCATGCCTGTGCCCGGGGTGCCAGAATACCTCGGGCTGGTCCTGCGTAGTGCAAGTAAATATAACATCTTTGGTGGGGGGAAAATGCTAAAGAAACCCACCACAGTAACATTACACTTCCAAATATGGAACCACACAAAAATGATGAAGTTAGTTAAATGGATCTGTGAAAGGAATGGCCACAAGGGTGAAATGCTTACAGATTGCATGGGCCTATTTGAAAGTACTGTAACATAAGTTCATACTAAATGTATACTCCTAAATTAAAAAACATCAACAACAGTCAGAGTACCAAAAATGCCGCCGATGGTTAACTAGTTCTATGTGATCTATGCCATCCGGTGCCAGCAATGCCCCTCTGCCATGTATATTGGCTAAATTGGATAGTCTCTACAATGAAGGATTAATAGACACAAATCAGATATTCAAAAAGGTAACAGAGAGAGACCTGTGTGTGGAACATTTTAACTTGCCTGGGCACTCATTAATGGATCTCAAAGTTTCCATATTATTACAAGCCAATTTAAAAAAAAAAACAGCTTAAAAGGGAATCTGCAGAATTTCATTTAATTTACAAGTTTGATACCTACAATAGAGGTTTAAACAAAGACCTTAATTGGGTTACCCTCTACATTCCACATCCTAATGACCTAAAACGCCAAGCATCAACTACTTAAGAGCACTCAGACCCCCTCTATCAGCTTCATGTAGCATGGACACACTAAATGACTATTCTTTTCCCATTTTTCCCCTCTCTTTCTCTGCTATTTATTGGGAACCTGCACCCCTTAAACTCCATCTGTAGAAGTGGGTTATTCCCCTGAAAGCTCATGATACCATATATATTTTTATTAGTCTCTAAAGTGCTGCAAGATTATTCATTGTTTTTAAAGTTAGTTCTTTTATGCTGCTGATTAGAGTCAAAAAAGTCATCCTTTAAACATTGGAAGTCAAAACTTAATGATGAAAATAAAAAGGAACATAAACTCTAGCAAGTCAAGTGTAAAAGTATAATTAGACAGGCTTAAAAAGAAAGTGAAGATCAACTAGCTAAAGGTACAAAAAACTAAATGGACAAAAAAAATTGAGTGCCTCAGGAGTAGGAAGTCTATCTGACAGTGGCCAATGCCAAATGTTTCAGAGGAAATTAACTGAAAAGGATCATTCTGAATGCTCCAACCCTGTTGTCTAGTTCCAGATTCTAGCAGTCAGAGGTTTAGCATGGAGTTATGCCCCTGACCATCTTGGCTAATAGCTTTCCCCTCCATGAACTCACCTAATTCTTTTTTGAACCCAGTTTCCCTCTTAGGGTAAACCAGCTCTAAAAATGCAGTGCCATATATAACTGCCTGGGAGTCTAGCCCCTTATATTGTCAGGGATAATGGGATTTGTCCATTTACACAGAACTTTCTGCAGCTCCCATAGGTGGAAATATTTCCTTCAATTTGATTTTTTTCCCATGTGTGGTCATAATTCTTAATTTATGCCATTTCATAGCAGCAGCTTGATAATGATTGTCATGGCACATTCTTACCATAGTGACCTCCTAGGTTCATCTAGGAGCAGCAGAGGTGCTGAGCAGAAGCAAAACTTTATTTAAGTATACACTTCTGACATTCCATAGGGTGGAAGAAAATGATGAACACCCGCCACCCGGCGATGTGTGGTCAGATAGCCAAGAATAGGGTCAAGAACAAACTTTTGAGAGAAAGCTGTACTGCCATGTGCAAGAGATTACGTCCAAGGAGAGATGATACGGTCACGTTCTCTGGAGTGGCTCGCGAACATGAGTGCCAACATCAGGGCAGATGGCAAAACCCCAAACTGGTTCTAGGTACTCTAAAAGTTTTAACATGGAGTTATAGAGATAATGGAAAGCCCAAGGGGACTAATTTGCGAGCCTGGCAAGCTGGATGATGTGATAACTTCTTATACCAAATATCAATATTTAGGTCATTCTCGTTCCCAAAGGACCAATCATATACCCCGGGTTAACTGCACTTCAGATATCAAACCAAAGACATGTCACCAACCCTATAATAAACTAACAGTTTATTAACTAAGGGAAAAGATGAGTTATTCATGGGGTTAAAGGAAGTAAACACATCAATAAATACAAATGAGGTATAGTGGTGGGTTCCAAATGTAATTTACACTTCTATAATAAGCAAGCTTTTGCATCTTTTAGGGCTAAGTCAAGCAGCTTGGGAATCTCTTGTTTATATTTAGGAATCTTTGTCCCTCAGAGTCCAAAGAGCATAAAGAGACCCTAGTTCCTTATTTTTATCCCCATCTCCTTAGAGCCCGTGGTGATGTAACGTGTAATTCTGCCTATCCCCCTCTTTGTAGGTGAGCCAGAAGTAATCAACAGAGGTTCTTTGATGTCCTACCATGGCCCATTTGGATTCAGTAGGTCTTTCTGGTGGGTAGGAGATAGCATCTCTTTGTGGGTGCAAACCAGTATCTCACACTGGGGCCATGTCCACACTACATGGTAGATCGATGCTGCCGGGTTTGATTAAGTGGGTCTAGTGAAGACCTGCTAATTCAAACTGAGAGGGTGCCCCCCCCCCCCTTGGCGCTGGTACTCCTGCTCCTCATGAGAAGTAAAGGAAACTGATGGGAGCGTTTGCTCCCGTCGACCTCCCACTGTGTGGGCACATATTTAAGATATGTTGATTCCAGCTATGTAATTAACGTAGCTGCAGTTGGATATCTTAAGTAGACCTTCCCCTTTACTGTATATGTGCCCTGGGTGATTTTTCTTTCCTTGCTGGCTTTACCATTTCAGAGCAAACAGTTTTACACTTAGGGAACACAGAGTATTACTTTATAGCGTGGGTTACAGATATTAGAAGTGAGATTCATGCATGCACCAGCTTACAGGCATTTCATAAAGTCTGAACACTCTAAACATTGTTACAAGTCTAATATCTATTTTAGCAATACTAACACAGATGTGAGTCAGGCAGTTTCCAGCTGTGCATTTGATAGTGTTCATTTGAAGCCTTGGGACCTTGCCATAAATTGGCACCTGGTCTGTCTGCGTCACAGACACTACAGGTTTTACAGCTAAATTAACCCCTTTATACAAAGATCCTGACAAGGTGAGTCAAGAACAGAGCTGTTCATGGAATTTTTTGATATTTTTTTAAATAAAAAAATACTGATTGAGGACAGCTGTTGACAATCAGGTCAGTTAGATGTATCTTAGACGTGCTGGGGAAAAAAGTTTTAAACTTTTTCCAAACAAAATGTGTTGATAGATCTGAACTGAAATTTGGTTGAGTTTTTTGATTCACTGAGATTTTTAATGTTTTGTCCTCATTTGGGAAGTAAAAATGTTTAAACTTTTGAAAATATTCACAGGTTAGGGGGGAAAAATATCTTCTACGGCTCTACTAATCTAATCTGAAATATAGGAACTCCTAGTATGAGATAAGAGCCAGATATGCTACTTCTAGATATTAATAATTAAACATTTCTGTAGAGCAGTGTTTCTTAAACTGTGTTCAGAGCTGTGCCACAGTCGGAGAACAACAGAGTTCAAAATGGCCACTCTTAAAGGGGCAGGCTACCTTTTTTTTTGGCTTAACTTTCCCCCTGACACTTTTTTGGGGAACGGGTCAATAACTTTTCCCCGATCCCCTTCCCTTTTTTTTCTCAACAAAAAATCCTTGGTATTCCTCATAAAAAAAATTGTTTGGTGTTCCTTGGTCTTAAAAAGTTTAAGAAAAACTTCTGTAGAGTAATAGGTCTCCATGACAGACACTTTACAGACTGTTAAGACAAGGTCTTTGCTCTAAGGACATTACTATAACCTGAATTTTTCAGACTCGGTGTTGTCACTTCTTGTGGTTTTTTCCTGGTCACATGATATTTGTTTAATTTAAAGCTGCAGCTCTTGAAATCAAATGATTTACAAAGAGAATCTCGCCTTTCATTTTCTTAAAAATGTTTATGATCCTCATATTTGCATAGAAAAGCTTGTCAATGTGACCTAATGTGCATAATACAGGTTCAGAAACAAGAAGTCAAATAAGAGAACTCCCAAAATTATAACTCGTTTAAAAACCTCATTATTTTTAGTCCTATTCAGTAATATTTTGGGGGGTAACTCGTGTTATTTGAACCATTGTAGAGGGCATTACTACAGATGGCATAACAAATTGCTAGTGAAAGATCTTGGTGCACGGGCGTGAGAGATCAGGAAATCTGAAAGGAAACTTTGTTCTTGAGTGGAGTCTTAATCTTTAGAGATAGCAAATACAGGTCCAGACTCTTTGCTGATGAATGTGCATTCTCCATTGCTCTGTATCTTCTGTAGCTTTTTACACTGCTGCCTACCGGGCATATATGCAACTGACTCAAACTGGTTGTGATTTGCACCACTTCTGCACTGGTGCAAAAGATTACACAGAGATGCAGGGCAGCAGAAAATTAGTCTGTGAGGTTAGGCTGAGGTGATTCTAAATAGGATCATTTCCAACTGGCTCCTGAAATGCTAAACGCGCCAGTGGAGCTGTCTGGTGCAGGCGAGATCGTGGTGGTTCTACTCTGGATGTCTAGCTAGGGCAAGCTGGGAAAGTTTGCTTTGCATGTAAGAAGCTTGTTTAATGCATTTAAAATCTTGAGTTAACACCGAGAAACCTTTTTTTTCCTGCACTCCCCTGTGTGCTGTCCTTCTTACTCATTTCTCCATGTGAACAGTATTTGTGTAAACACACACACACACACACACACACACACACACACACACACACACACACACACACACAAAGTATGTGTATAATTTGCTTGTAACAAAACACACAATAAAGAAAATAGGTTTGGCTCTCATCTCTTGCCTTAAATACATGTTAACCTGGATCAGTTTCTGAAGCTGAAAAACATCAGTTGTCAACCCTCGGATTGATAGACATTTGGGGATTCTGGCTGATTTTATGTTTCCTAATTTTCTAATTGTGCTGAGTTTTGATTTGAAACAAAATATTTCAGCCCCATCGAAAACAGTAAACATTAGATTTTCCATAGAAATGAGCTCTTCCAGCTTCAAGTGAGGAGGACTCATCTGTACGATCCATGCAGACTTCTGTGAACTATGATTGCTCTTTGGAGGATGACCTGGACTATTTACACTCATTTCTCGAGTGAGAACTTGGCAGCAAATCTGTGGGTGTTGTCAGTTCTCGTGTACTGTCCTCCAAATGTTTATCACTCACCTCTTTCCAAGATGTGTTTCACAGTAAGTCAATAATACTGTTTAGATATTACAATAACTTTTGTCTTACATTGATACAGCACCTTTCATCCTGAAAAGTCCTAAAACACTGAGCAAAATGTTCCTGTCTGAGCTATTCAGTAGGTCAGTTGCATATTCTGCACTAGATATGTGTTGAGCTTCTATCAATATTGGCATAATTTGTAGCCTGCTCCAAAGCCCACTGAAGTCCATGGAAAGACTCCATTGGGCTTTGGATCATTGACTTGGAGAGGGGAGTTTTCCTCTCCTATATGATATATGGGAATTATTTCTTCCACTACTGAAACACAGGCACCTCTGGTTTGGAATAGAGCAGCTACTAGATAGCACACACTAAACTACAGATTAGAATGGGAAATGAAGAATGCTACTTTCAATTTTAATCTACCAGGCAGTTTTTTGAGAGTCAGAATGTAATGACCTAAACAATAATTGCCGTTTGAATTTTTTCATCAGAGGGCTCTCAAAACTGGTTATCTGCATTGTTATTTATTTATGTATATTCCAGTAGCAGGTATAGACACCAAACAAGACCAGGACCTCATTGTACAAGGCCCTATAGTTCAATCTTCTCTGTAATCTAATTAAAATCCTTACGAACAAAACATTCATTTAATACCACCTTAGTGAGGTAGAAATTATTAAATCCATTTTGCAGAGAGGTAAAATGGACATAGCAAGTCTAAGGCCCAGATGTTGCAAACACACACATACTTAACTATGTGTATATACACAGCCCAATTCAAGTTAATGGGACTAGCCACACATATGGGCTACGTCTAGACTGCATCCCTTTTTCGTAAAAGGGATGCAAATTAGACGTATCGCAATTGCTAATGAAGTGGGGATTTAAATCTCCCCTGCTTCATTAGCATAAAAATGGCTGCTGCTTTTTTTCGGCACGGAGCTTTGCCAGAAAAAAGCGCCAGTCTAGACGCAGATCTTTCGGAAAATAAAGCCTTTTAAGAAAGATCCCTTATCTCTTATAAGTCTATCCCTTATAAGTCTAGACTGGCGCTTTTTTCCGGCAAAGCTCCATGCTGGAAAAAAGCGGCAGCCATTTTTATGCTAATGAAGCAGGGGAGATTTAAATCCCCGCTTCATTAGCAATTGCGATACGTCTAATTTGCATCCCTTTTACAAAAAAGGGATGCAATCTAGATGTAGCCATAAAGTTTAAAGCGTGTGATTACATGTGTACAACATTGGGAATATAGGGTCACATTTTCAAAGGTATTTGCATGCCTAAAGACGCAAGTAGGTGCCTAAAGATGAACTAGGCAGGTATCTGCATCTTTTGATGGCTAAATTACCTTTAAAATTATCTGGCACTAGTGACATGCGCAAGGTACCAGCAACAGGCCAAATTTTGGGTTCCATGAGCATCCAAAACTCCATGTGATGGAATGTTGGCTTAGGTCCATAATTGTGGCAGATCCAAGAATAGACTTGCCTCCAAACTTGGTAGGTTGTTTTGTTCTCACTTGACAATATAAATTTTTCAAAAGAAAGAGTTCTTGCTATCTGAACAGAGAAGGCCTGCAGTAACTCCTATTCTCAATGACCTAGGCAGATATGAGTTAGAAGACGCCTATGAAAGGTGCCTTGCTCAAGGACAAACTAGATTTTAAATATGTTTTTACAACAAGAAAATGCTCATTGTCAACCATAGGTATGATGACGCTCCACTCTGGAGTCGAGGAGAAAAGATCTCTGGTTTTATTTTTCAGTTCATCATAATGACAGGATAAAAGGAAGGCTCCCTTTTGTATAAATAAATG
Source organism: Pelodiscus sinensis (assembly GCF_049634645.1). Classification (NCBI taxonomy): domain Eukaryota; kingdom Metazoa; phylum Chordata; order Testudines; family Trionychidae; genus Pelodiscus; species Pelodiscus sinensis. The sequence continues at coordinate 6,426,821 of NC_134719.1, read as the reverse complement.
GTAAATTTTCAGATTGGAGAGGGGTAACTAGTGGTGTATCTCAAGGGTCAGTCCTGGGACCAATCCTTTTCACCTTATTCATAAATGATCTGGAGAAAGGGGTAAGCAGTGAGGTAGTAAAGTTTGCAGATGATACCAAACTGTTTAGGATAGTCAAGACAGAAGCAGACTGTGAGGGACTCCAAGAAGATCTCACCAAACTGAGTGATTGGGCAACAAAATGGCAAATGAAATTTACTGTGGATAAGTATAAAGTAATGCACATCGGGAAAAATAACCCCAACTATATGTACAGTATGATGGGGGCTAATTTGGCTACGACAAATCAGGAAAGAGATCTTGGAGTTATCGTGGACAGTTCTCTTGAAAACTTTCACACAGAGTGCAGCGGCGGTCAAAAAGGCAAATAGGATACTAGGAATTATTAGGAAAAGGATAGAAAATAAGACCCAGAATATCTTACTGCCCCTGTATAAAACTATGGTACGCCCACATCTTGAATACTGTGTACAGATGTGGTCTTCTCACCTCAAAAAAGATATTTTGGCCTTGGAAAGGGTTCAGAAAAGGGCAACTAAAATGATTAGGGGTTTGGAACAGGTCCCATATGAAGAGAGGCTAAAGAGACTGGGACTTTTCAGTTTAGAAAAGAGGAGACTGAGGGGGGATATGATAGAGGTCTATAAAATCATGAGTGGTGTGGAGAGGGCTGATAAAGAAAAGTTATTTATTAGTTCCCATAATAGAAGAACTAGAGGACACCAAATGAAATTAATGGGTAGCAGGTTTAAAACTAATAAAAGGAAGTTCTTCTTCACACAGCGTGTAGTCAACCTGTGGAACTCCTTGCCAGAGGAGGCTGTGAAGGCTAGGACTATAATAGAGTTTAAAGAGAAGCTAGATAATTTCATGGAGGTTAGGTCCATAAAAGGCTATTAGCCAGGGGATAAAATGGTGTCCTTGGCCTCTGTTTGTCAGAGGCTGGAGAGGGATGGCAGGAGACAAATCGCTTGATCATTGTCTTCGGTCCACCCTCTCTGGGGCACCTGGTGCTGGCCACTGTCGGTAGACAGGATACTGGGCTAGATGGACCTTTGGTCTGACCCAGTACAGCCGTTCTTATGTTCTTATGTTATGTTCTTATGTATTTCACTGTCCTTTGAAAAGAAGATAGTGATCTTAGGTCCAAAATCCAGGGTTATTGGCAGCAGACTGGTCTGTGGACTCCAAACTAAGCCAAAACAGCAGACTTGGCCTGCCACCTCTGTTTCCTTATGGATGCAATTATCAGTCGTATTCCACACTGCTCACTGATGAGAAGGTGATTAGCATCCCTCCAGGAGGCAGTGTGAATGACCCGCTTTTGTGCAATGCTGCGGAAAAAACTTGGCTAAACAGCAGGCTGGACAGGCAAACCACTCACACATCGTGGCACAGGATAATGTATTCCAAAGAAACCAAAAAGTTTGGTTTCTGGCTTACGTTGGATGTGGCAGCCAACTTAGCATTTTGTGGTGATTGCAAGGTAAGAGGCTGAGGGATTTGGGTTTATTGTGTCTACAGAAGAGAAGGGGACAGGATTTGATAGTGGTCTCCATCTACTTGAAGCGGGGTTCCAGAGAGGATGGAGAGAGGCTGTTCTCAGTGGTGACAGATAACAGAACAAGGAGCAATGGTCTCAAGTTGAAATGGGAGAGATCTTGCTTGGATATAAGGAAAAACTATTTTACTAGGAGGGTGGTGAAGCACTGGAATGGGTTCCTTAGGGAGGGGGTGTAATCTCCATTGCTAGAGGTTTTTAAGTCCAGGCTTGACAGACCCCTGGCTGGGATGATTTGGTTGGGATTGATCCTGATTTTAGGAGGAGGTTGTACTTGATGACCTCCCGAAGCCTCTTTCAACCCTATGATTCTGTGTAATTTAGTTTTAATTTCTGATTATTCATACAAGTGCTTTACAGAACAAAGACATGATGTGAGCTCTATTTCAAAGGGCTGACTCTCTAATTTTAGACATGAGAACATGAACTACAGTAACACTTGGGAGAGATGGGATAAGGCTTGCAACAAGAAGATTGTGTGGTCAGTCAGATTCACTGTGTGTGCATCTTGATCATTTATTTCTGATGTAGCACCATAAAAATCTACATGGAGCTTTACGAAACAAAGACTGAGTTCCGGCCATTAAGAGCTCAAATTCCCACTCAAGAGCTTGTAGATACATAAGTTCTATGGTTCAGTTCCCCAGAGGTATTTAGGCATCTAACTCCCTTTGAAATCGTCTAAATACTTCCAAATGATTTGGGCCTAAACTCAGAAATAAATGTGCAGGTGCAGGCTTTAAATTCAGGCAAGAAGAATAGGAAGAGATAATGAATACAAGAAGGGGTTGCATGGGTGGGGAGAAGGAGAAGACAATATGATCACGTCACTTTGAGTATTGAGTTGCTCCAGGCTTCTGGATAATAGGAGGAGAAAGATTTCAGGTACAGTAGGGTGAATGGCCTAAAGGTGCATGAAATGAAAAATTATTAAGGAATTCAATTATTTAACAATGTACAGTGTTCCAATAAGCTGTATGAATTTCACACCACCAATATAATTATAATTTTGCATATTTCCATTAACTTATATTTTTGCATATAACCAAACAAAGGAATTTCTATTTAAAGATATTTTTTAAAAAACTGGTTTAACTCTGATTTTAATGTGTTTATTACTCATGTTTAATTTTCTAGTTTAACAGCATTTTGTTAAATATAATTTAGTGTTCATGATTGCCGTCTATGAAAATATTAAATATTTTTACATATTTATGTAGGAGTTCTGCCAATATCTGCCAGATATTTACACACACAGAGATTATTAGAACCTAAATTGCATATTTCAGTGCAGATTTTAAAGTGGTTACCATGTAAAAATGAAGCGTTACTATGGTTTTTTTAAATATTAAACACAATTAACAAATAACTTCTATATAACTGTAGCATTTCATAGGTATGCTGCATACTATACTGAATTCTTTTATATATTGCAACCAATTCAATAACTAGAAGATAACGCTTAACATTTTCAGGAGCTAATGTTGTTACTCAGGTAAAATTCTTGTTGATCGGGATCAGGCCAATCTAACTGTATTGGGAGCTCAATGAGTGTCCATTCACCTATTGTTTGTCTGTGAATTTCTGTACAGTACACCGGTTACCACTGAAAGTCATTATGTGTTGCATTATTATCAAAATTATTTCTTATTTTAAATGTGGGGGAAATTGCCTCGTGTGATGGTAACTTCTGGCAAATGCTGCCTTTTTTAGTAGCATTTGCAGTATATGCACAGCAGATTGGTGAGCATGGTTCTATTAGACAGGTACAGACTGAAAGACAAAATTCCTGACTTCCGTTTTTAGCTCTATCACTCATTCACTGTGTGCCTTCTGGATTAGCCATTGAACATCTTTTGCCCTCCAAGGGGTATAATAATGCTTCTCTCACAGATAGGAATTAATCAGTGTTTGAAAAGTAATTTGATAACCTTGTTTGAAAGTCAGTGTTGAAGAAGAAAGCGATTTACCATACAACGGTATAGGAGAAATTAGGATTACCAGTACTTTCTTTCTGAAGTATAAGGAAAAATGATGGCATTAATAAAACAGCTCTAGGTAAATGGTTAAATCATAGAATCATAGAATAATAGGACTGGAAGGGACCTCAAGAGGTCATCGAGTCCAGCCCCCCGCCCTCAAGGCAGGACGAAGCTCCACCTACACCATCCCTGACAGATGTCTATCTAACCTGTTCTTAAATATCTCCAGAGAGGGAGATTCCACCACCTCCCTTGGCAATTTATTCCAATATTTGACCACCCTGACAGTTAGGAATTTTTTCCTAATGTCCAATCTAAACCTCCCCTGCTGCACTTTAAGCCCATTACTCCTTGTCCTGTCCTCAGAAACCAAGAGGAACACATTTTCTCCTTCCTCCTTGTGACACCCTTTCAGATATTTGAAAACCGCTATCATGTCCCCCCTTAATCTTCTTTTTTCCAAACTAAACAAGCCCAGTTCATGAAGCCTGGCTTCATAGGTCATGTTCTCTAGACCTTTAATCATTCTTGTCGCTCTTCTCTGTACCCTTTCCAATTTCTCCACATCTTTCTTGAAATGTGGCGCCCAGAACTGGACACAGTACTCCAGCTGAGGCCTAACTAGTACAGAGTAGAGCGGCAGAATGACTTCACGAGTTTTGCTTACAACACACCTGTTGATACAACCTAGAATCATATTTGCTTTTTTTGCAACAGCATCACACTGTTGACTCATATTCAACTTGTGGTCCACTATGACCCCTAGATCCCTTTCCGCCATGCTCCTTCCTAGACAGTCGCTTCCCATCTTGTATGTATGGAACTGATTGTTCCTTCCTAAGTGGAGCACTTTGCATTTCTCTTTATGGTGACCATTGCCTGTTGTGACCATTTATGGTGACCATTGCCTCTCTCAATGGTAACCATTGCCTGTTGTTCATTCATTTCTTTGTATTATGTACATGGCGAGTGTTTTGTTTCAGTGGTCATAGCGGAAAAAGCTTAAGACTAAAATGGCTACTTCACCTCCTAAGAGCTGACTGTTTCAATGATCTCAGAGAGGGAGCCCTGTTAATCTGTAGCTTTAAAAACAATGGAGACTAATCTTGGAGACTAACAAAATATATATAGCACCATGAACTTTCGCAGGCAAAATGCATTTCATCAGATGAGCTGAAGAGGAAAAACAGAGAACCAGAATTTAGGGGGAGAGGAAGTACCTATCAATTATAGGATAAGTGCTAATGAGAAATTTTGGGTCTCTGTTACTTCTCTCCAGCTCATCTGGTGAAGTGGGTTTTGCCCATGAAAGCTCATGGCAATAATTAGTTTAAATGATGACAACATACGGTAATACAGACTAGCCATCCTTCTCGATGCTTAATCAATATAACCCTGAAAGCAGCAGGAAACCAAATTCACTAATGCAGGGGATCAACAAGCATACCTCAGGGTCAAGGGTCAGATATTAGAGTACAGAGTGATTATAAATGTAGTTTGGTCTAATGCAAAAGAAAATAAGGACAGGGATACAACAGATTATGCCTCCAGAGAAAAGCACTGTAATGCACGCAATAACTGATAAGCTGTATTACCCAAAGAATGAATTTAAAAACCATATATAATTTGTCTTTATTCTCAGGAGAGTGAGAAAGGTGGAGAAACTATTAGGTGTAAGTGGATCACTGGAATATTGTATTAATATTGTGCAGCTTCCTAAGCGTGTTAAATACATTACAGGAAGACTGGGGGAGGGAAGTACCTCAGGTAAAACACACATCCAGTGGGAATTGTAGTATAGTTCTTTCATGATGGGAGCTTCTTTTCACATAGCCTTTCTGCAAGTACTCAGCTGCTAGCAGGAACACATAGGAAGAATGTCTATCACTGCACTGGGTTAGATCCCAGCATGGTGTAAACGAGCATAGTTCCTGGAATTTAATGGAGCTGTACTTATTTGCACGCAGTGAGGATCTGGCTCATTGCAATTAGACGTGAAAGTCTGTGAGAGTGTGTTCTTTATCCTTTCACCTCTGTCCGTTCTGATGTGCGTGAGTTACGCTTACGTTCCATAGCCTGAAAGTGTTTTGGTCCATTTCCACCGTAAAACCCTCCTTATTTTCCTCTTCTAGACTTCTGAATTAAAGCCTCAGACAAATTAGCATTGTCCTTCATAAAAGAGAAAAGGGTTTTGTTTCTGGAAAGCCTTGTTTATGTTGGACAGCGGGGCAGGTGGTAAATTGGTATTACTGTCTGTGATTGGTACAGACTTGGTTATTTCTGGTATATTTGCTAACTTCTTTCCTCCATTCTCTGCCCCTTCCCCCGCCCTACATTTTGGCCTACTTGTTTGCCTTGTCGTCTTGATTGTCCGCTTTTTGGGACAACGGCTGTCATTTTCTAGACATTTGTCCAGTACCTAGAATGGTGGTCTCCAACCTTTTTTGCGCGAGATCACTTTCTGCATTTAAAGGCAATCCAAGATCTACCTCCAATCCCCTTGCCCCACCTCCTTCGTGCCCCTTCTCCAAGGCCCCACCCCTGCTCACTCCATCCTCACCCTCCCTCACCTTCACCAGGCACGGGCAGCATGTTGGGGTACAGGCTCTGATCTTGGATTAAGGGATTTGGAGTGGGAGAGGGACTCTGAGCTGAGCTTGGGGCAGGCAGTTGGGGTGTTGGAGGGGGTTCTAGGTTCAGGAACTGAGAGGGCATTTGTATGCAGGGCTGTGCAGGAGTGGGTTCATGACTGGGGTGGGCACCAGCTGGGCACTGCTTACCTCAAGTGACTCCTGGGTGCAGTGGAGCTAAGGCAGGCTCACCCCTGTCCTGTCCCTGCACCACTTCCAAAAGTAGCTAGCAAACCCCATTTCAAGTCCTGGAGATAGGATACAGGGTGGGAGAGGGGGAACCTCTCCTCCCCCACCTGCCCTTCACAGAAAGTAGGAGGCTCCTGATGGGACAATTGCAAGGCAAAGGGCAGGAGATGAGCAGCAGTGGGGAGAGCGGCAGCTGAAGTGCCAGCACTTGATAGCCTCTTGGCCAAACCAGTCAGGATCCCCTGTCAGAGGCTCCAAGATCTACCAGTAGATCCCGAGCTACTGGTTGGTGACCACTGACCTAGAATAATAGCGCCCCTGCCTAGCTGGCCTCTGGATGCTACTAAAGTGTATATTGTATGAAATAACTATCACCTCTACAGCAAAACACAAACAAAAATCCCTTGGTCAATAGTTTTGAATTTAATGTCACATTTTTTTAAAATAAGAGAAAGCAATGATGGAAATTCCTTCCACTTTATTTTGGCAAGGAAAAGAGAGACGATATTAGAACGTAGGCTCTTGAATGCACTTAAAAAGCCATACCAAGATTATCTTATTCTGTGCAGCTTAAAAAATAAAAGATAAAATCTTTGTTATACAAACACAGTGGCTTATCTATGCATTTCATTAGTCTGCACTGGAGAGATGTACATTTTAACACTCACTAGCATACTATGTGCTAATTGGCTTTCTGGATGCTGCTGGGGAACATTGCTTTAAACAGGAATATGTTAATGTGTACTAGGGAATTTTGTGTGCCCAAATATGGCCCACACAGGGCCAGTTAGCATGCGGCACACTAGAATTTCCGCTCATCTAATGCAGACTAATGCATTGCATAGACAAGCCCAGTACATCTACTTAGTAAAGATCTTACCAGACAAGGATGTTCTTGTCTGCTGAAATAATTTGCTTGTTCTCAAGAAGCTCTGTGGACAATAATTTGCTTGTTCTCAAGAAGCTCTGTGGAGTGAGGTTCATTAATACCATGTGGTAAAAAACATACTAGCATGCCACCTGAGATCACGACTTAATACACCTGACTGACTGTGACCTCTTCGGTGGAAGTTTACAATTCCCTGTCAGACAAAACATTTGTTGGGAAGACGTCATACAGTCATAGACATGGAGAACTAGAAGGGACATTTATTCTGGTTACCTGCACTGAAGTATTATTTAGGCCAACCCACCAGGAACTTAGATGGCTTCCAAAATGGCATTTAATATACAGGGACTTCAATATTACTTAGAAGTTGTTGTAAACAATATGTTATTGTGGGATGGGGTGATGAATTTGAAGATAGTCCAGAATGGAACCAAAACCTTAGTGGATTCTGGAGGTTTTTCTTTGTCCTACAAAGGTTACATGTACCATTGGATGGGAAATATTTTCCCGGACCTGTACACAATTCTTGAGATTTAATTTTTTTTCCAGTTCTGCATGAGGACTAAACCAAGACTTAAGGAAGTCTTACGTTGGACAGAATACAATACCCCACAACAGCCAGTAGCTTAGTGGTGAGGGTGCTGATGGAGTGGAAGAGCTATGTTCAAGCCCCTGGTCTGAGCGAATCAGAGCAAGGGCTTGAACCTGAGGGCTCTGCACCTGCAGTAAAGTCCCTGACCAGTGTGCTGTTCTGCACATGCTCTTGTTTTCACTCTGGTTTTGACCACAAGAAATTCCATCCTGGACCCAAGGGAACATTTCCCGAGGAAAGTTTTGTTGAAACTGATACTTTCCTGCAAACATTTTTTTATTTCGATGGATCAACATTTTTTTGAGACAAATCATTTAACTGGATGACATTTTCCTGAATTTGAAATCTGAAAAGAGGAAAACAGACAAAAAGATTAAGAAATTCTATTTAAAGTTAGATGGGCAAGAGACACACAATATTCTGAATGTAAGCTCTTTTTGGCAGGGACTATCCATTGGTACGTCTATTATAATGGTCCATGACTAAGACTTGTAGTCATGACCACAATAAAAAAAATGATATTGTTGGCTTGGTTAAAAAGAAAATGGCAAACCTATTGTGATTCTGTCTTCCCAATCATTTAAAGTTCTTTTCATTCTCTTTGACATGTAAACTATCTACAATTATTGTTGCAGCTATCCACTGAGTATAACCTTTATGTTCACTGTTCCAATCTTCACTACTTGACTACTGCTTCTCCCTAGCCTTCCTCTGCTCTCCCCACCTCTCTCCCCTTCTCCTGCCATCAACAAATTATTCCAATTGGTAGAGTAGAAAATCTTCATTTCTGTTGGAGCAAGGCTTGAATCAATCATTGTATGGTTCTGCCTTTATGCAAATAGGAAATAACGAGGAGGTGGTAGAACAGAGAGAGGGGTGTGTGTGAGATACAGCATCTTATGCATATTCATATTTGAATGTCTGAAGGATCTATTCTGAGAATTCTTTGATGCCGAAAGATCCTTTCCCCCCCATCTTTATCATCCACCTTGGGGACACAAATTGATGAGATTTTAGGGTTAGGTTATCAGGGATCAACATCCGAGGTTTTGCATCCCGCACTCATTTAAAGGAACTTGAGGCTGTATTGACTAGAATATTACACTGTTTTATTAAAGGCATCCATCCAGAATTAGCAGTAGGCTTTCAGGAGGGCAAAGGTCCATTTTAGATGGAGACCTTGACTGCTGATGTACAAGTTCTTTGAGAAAATTTTACTTTGAATTAGCATCCCATTGGTAACTGTGCCTGCTAATTACTCTCCCCTTTCTACACCATATAACAGTACCCCAAAACAAAACCTTAAAGGTACAAGATCAAGAAGTTTCTGAATAGGTGCCTGCTTTTTACTCTGTAGCAAGTGAGTTCACATGTATGTGATTGCCCTCTAGCAGATGAAATGAGAATGGTTTAATTTGGTGCCTTAAGTGGGACAGTTGAGAGGGTCGGAGCCTATTCCTGTCCCTCTCTATTTCTCCCTCCCCCAATCTCTTCAATGGTTCCCAGCAGAGCTGGTGATTGTTTGCTGTCATTAAAAAGTTCAAACCAGAGAGTTTACCTAAGCGTGTGTGTCAAGTTTATTATGCCAGCAGTAAAAGAGTTATATCAAGCACATAGCTCCTATGCGAGATGTAGCAATATATTAGAAACTAGACATTCACTTAAGTGAACCTGTCTGTCACAAACATACACAGACAATTCCTGTGCTAGCCCCACACAGAGCCTGTCTGGCAAATAGGGAAGGTGGCTCTCACTTTGCAGACAGCTCCTTTTCTTGGTCATTCTTCTTAGTTTTCTTGTCTGGTCTCTGAAGCAGGGCTTGGTTGCCGTGAAAGCCCTCTGGTTCACAGTCCCATAATCCACATGGTGGAGTGTCACTGGTTTCTTCATATGCTCAAATTAATGGATCCGTACCACCAATAATTTACTTTCTTTCTTTCCTTCCCCAAAGGAATCACTTTTCTTAAAAGCCTGCCCAGTGGGCATATAGTTTACTAATTCTTACCTAATTTAAAAGGGGTTTGGGGGGGTACATAAATCATGGCAATTTCAGTCACTCATCAACCATTAACTCTGGCTTATGCACGACCCGCTGCTGCTAGGTTATGATGACCAAGTCAGCTTCTGCTCCATGCAGGAACTCCACTCATACAATATTTACTTTTGCACAGCCCCATATTTATGGACCAATAGGTCCAATATTGGTCATACCTGCAGACCAGTCTGCAGTCCTTGTCAGTTTGACTCATCAAACTTAATTAAGTTCACTTCTGCTTGGAGACGACTTGCTCCCAGAATCCTCTGTTCTTTGGCCATGTTTAAGTCGTGTCAAGTTATGTTCATGTCATTCATTCAGTATGGTCGCACCATCGTGGCACCACCTCAACACCTTAGACTTTGCATATGTAACAGCTAAATAAGATTCTCTCTTTTAGCTCAACATTATTCTTTTCGAACAGGAGGAGCTGAATTCTATTCTCATGCCTGCTGTGACATTCTCAGTGGCCCCATAGTGTGCAGCTTGGTGACAACTGTGAAGTCTCTGGTTTATTGCAATCTCTCTGGAATGTTTTCCTCTTAAGATTTCTGCAACAGAATCTTTTCTTCCATTCAGAAATGGAACCCATTCCTCCACCATTGCTACTCCCACACAAGCCAAAAGTAGAATGGACAGAGAGCTTACTGGAAACTTCTGACCTTTGTACGTGAACTCAGCAAACTGCAAGTTCTGGTGCTGACCGCTGACTCCTGCCAATTTTGGAAGTTGCAGAACCGGAATCAAACCTATGTGTCTGTGCTTGGAGCCAGCCCATGGGAAGAGCTGATAGATTCACTCTGTCTGTCTTATAGCTTTATCACATTGTAGCTATATCAATTCTTCCACTCTAGAGCCTGTTTCCAGAACAAGGGCTCTTCATGACCAACTTTGGTAAACTGACCATCTAGATTCTGTCACAGGTAAGCAGCTAGCTCGTGTTTCTTTGCTGACTGATTTCCCCAGTTGTGATAACATTCCTGTCTGCTGAGGCTGAAATGATCCAACTCTTGCAAACATAAATGCATGGCATTTCACCTGGTTTGAAACCTCAGTCAAACTCTTGCCTCAAATGTCAGACCTTTGAAGGCTGGGAAAAGGTAGTAGCACCTTTTAGTTTAGATGAGGGAAACTTACTGTAAAAAAATATTTCTACTGTCAAAAGCTTAGCCACCAGTCCTTTGTTGACCAGATCCATTAGGTCAGTACTTTGCAAGGTTATCGTACATCAGTAATGGGGTAAGCATAGAAGTGCTTTTCAATTCATTTGCCTTAAATTCCCAATAGGGCTTTCTCACAATTTCAGTGCATGAATCGGATAAAATGACCTGAAGAAAAAAATCACATGGGTTCAGTGGATTATTTCACTAGCCTCTCACCTCTGTAAATCTACCTTCAAATCCTAGCAGAAATCACGAGTGAAAATAAGTCAGATGGGCTCCCAATCTATTCTACCTATTTCACAAAATACATCCCAGAATCTAGATTCTGAAAAATGCATAGGTTTTTTTTTTTTTTTTTTTTTTTTTTTTTAAAGTTTTGGTGAGATAAGAATGAAGTCTGTGGAAAACGCATGTAATTGAGATGTGCTGTATTACTAAACAGGGGCTCGAGTCTCACTTGTAATGCTCAAGCCAAATAAATGTTTTCCTCCAAAACCTGTGTCGATTTCACATGGCATTGTTTTCACAAGTGCCACTTTCATCAAAGCTAATCAATAGCCCGTATTTGGTATGCAGAGAAGAAGCTGAAATGTTATGGATTGTTGGGGTCTACAGCTGCACTTGTAGGCCCAGGGAATATTGAAAAGCTCCTCTTTCTTCTGATTTGAACTGTGTAACCAATACACAAGGTTCCCTTTGAAGAAATAACTTTCTAAGCAGATGAGAACAATGTAAGAAGAGATTCCAATACTGCTTTCCTTTTCCTTCAGCTTTTTCACAGCTTGAGAATTTTGTCTGGAGTTTTAGCCCTTCCCTTGCTCTGCTTATGTAGATGCTAGAAACATAAGGTGGGTGAGGTAATCAATTTCTGTTGGTGACTGAGATAAACTTACTACTCATTTAAGCTCCTTGAGGTATATCCCATTCAAAACAAATTATACCCACCTATGTGCAAGGTGTAGAATCAAAATATAAATAATCTGAGTACAGGCAGTCCCTGAGTTACGCGGATCCGACTTATGTTGGATCCGCAGTTATGAACCGGGTTTTTCTCGCCCCGGAGGATGGGAGTGGCGGGACGCCCAGCTTTTCAGCCCCCCCCCCAGCAGACCAAGGAGATGCTGAGCAAAGCCGCAGAGCACGCAGGCAGCGGGACAGCCCAGACGCGCCGCGGCTGTCTTTGCTCCCCGTCGCCCTGGTCTGCTGGAGACAGCAGTAGGGAGATGGGGAGCAAAGCCTCGGAGGACGCCGTCAGCGGGACAGCAGGGAGACGCGGAGCAAAGCCGCGGAGGACCTGGGCGGCGGGACCGCGGTGCGTCTCGGTCTGCCACCCGCATCTCCCTGGTCTGCTGGCGGGGGAGGGGGGGCAGCTAGTGCACGCCTCCTCCCCCCAGCAGACCAGGCTTTTCTCCGGATGCCTGTGGTAGAGTAGCTGGGGCGCTGCCAGTTGGTCCCGCTCCATCCATACACGCCTTTTTCCGAAAGAGCTCTTTTGGAAAAAGGTGTCTTCCTCCTAGAAAGACGTTTACGGCTATCAGAAACCCCCCCACTTTCTTTCGACTTTGTCAAAAGAACGCAGTTGGAGTGTGCACATAAGTGTAGTTTTTTCCAGAAAAATGGCCATTTTTCTGGAAAAACTCTGCAGTGTAGACATACCCTAAGATTTGGCATGATCTTTGTGTTCAGTGTGGTGATGACTAGGTAGCCCTGAGCGCTTATGGATTTGTTAAATTTCAGAAAGAAGAGACACGTATAACCTGCACATTTCCTGTGTGTGGTGCACGGTCCCACACAGTGACACCAAAACCGCTTACAATGAAAATAATGAGTCTGCTCTAGAGCCTTAGCTATGAGCCAGCCAGCTTTTTGCTCGTGTGGTAGAGGTTCATACGCTACCCTCCAGAGGTTCCAGGTTGGTTCCATTCCATGCATCAGTGACTGGAGTCTGTCAGCATTACATGTGACTCTGGAGTTCCAGATTACAGTAAGGAATTCACTAACTGTCTCTCTGTGCTTTAGGGCAAATGTTGGCCAGGAGCCAAGTATAGTTACCAACAGTAAAACATATGGCTAGTTTGGAGAGCAAACTGGAAATTACCAGTTGCAATTCAGATCTTCAGGGCATAAAGGTGGAAGTTGAGGTTGATAAGTTTATGCCTACATGACCTCTGTACTGGCCTGCTCAACACTCATCTGGCGGCTACAAGAAATAATCTGTCTGGCAGATGGAGGGACAGCTGTGTGTGTGTACGAGGGAGAGAGAGGAGAGAGAGAGTCAGCAGAATACAAATACATACCAATTCTGTTTTGGCCAAGGATATGTGCACTCTCCTTTGATGTGGAGAGGGGTCAATTATTCATTTATGTGTTAAACCAAGGTTAGGCTATGTCTACTACAAAGACTCCACTGATTTGCCTATCCCGGCATAGCACCCTCGGGTAGATGCAGCTTATGCTACAGGAAGGAGTTATACTATCAGGGCAGAAACACTGCCTCCCTGAATTACATTAACTGCATAGCCAGAAATACTCTTCCTATTCAATATATTTATTTGTATTCAACTTATTTATAAATGATCTAGAGAAAGGGGTAAACAGTGAGGTGGCAAAATTTGCAGATGATACCAAACTGCTCAAGATAGTTAAGACCAAAGTTGACTGTGAAGAGCTTCAGAAAGATCTCACCAAACTAAGTGATTGGGTAACAAAATGACAAATGAAATTTAATGTTGATAAATGTAAAGTAATGCACATTGGAAAAAATAACCCCAACTATACATACAATATGATGGGGACTGATTTGGCTACAACTACTTAAGAGAGAGATCTTGGAGTCATTGTGGATAGTTCTGTGAAAACATCCACTCCATGTACAGCAACAGTCAAAAGCAAATAGAATGTTAGGAATCATTAAAAAAAGGATAGAGAATAAGACAAAGAATATCTTATTGCCGCTGTATAAAGCCATGGTACGCCCACATCTTGAATACTGCGTACAGATGTGGTCGCCTCATCTCAAAAAAGATATATTGGCATTGGAAAAGATTCAGAAAGGGGCAACAAAAATGATTAGGGGTTTGGAACGGGTCCCATATGAAGAGAGATTGAAGAGAGTTGGACTTTTCATCTTAGGAAAGAGGAGACTAAGTGGGGATATGATAGAGGTCTATAAAATCATGGCTGGTGTGGAAAAAGTGAATAAGGAAAAGTATTTACTTATTCCCACAATATAAGAACTAGGGGTCACCCAAATGAAATGAATAGGCAGCAGGTTTAAAACAAACAAAAGGAAATTTTTCTTCATTCAGCACACAGTCAGCCTCTGGAACTCCTTGCCAGAGGATGTGGGGAAGGCCAGGACTTTAACAGGGTTCAGAAAAGAGCTGGATAGATTCATGGAGATTAGGTTCATTAATGGCTATTAGCCAGGTTGGGTAGGAATGGTGTCCCTAGCTTTTGTTTGTCTGGAAATAAGTAAAAGGGGAGCGATCACTTGAGGATTAGCTGTTGTTTTCCCTCTTTAAGTGGCATCTGGTATTGGCCACTGTCAGCACACAGGAGACTGGGCTAGATGGACTATTGGTCTAACGCAGTATGGCCGTTCTTATGTTCTTCACACACATGTGCCTACACTGGAGTGTTTGTCAGGATAATTGTATTGATCGGGGTGTAGTTTTGCACACCCATAACGATGGTAGCTATTTGATTATGATTTTTCAGTGTAGACCAAGGTTTAGACTTTTTTCACCAAAATGCATGTATATCACATGCTAACTCACTGTTGATAATATTGGGTTCTTAATTGTTCAGTAAGTCTAATTTTCAAAACTGTGGGAGGACCTGATGTTATTAATGGAACCTGTAAGCTACAGATTTCCTCTAAAACGTACATACAGGTTGCTTTCTCTCAACTTACTTGCTTGATACAACTGCACAAGAGTCTATTTACACTAGAGATGGGTCCAAACAATCCCTTCTCAGGTTCAGACACATCCAGCACTCAGAACCCAGATCTGTGGGCCACATTCTGCACCTGGTCCACATCTTTCCAATGTTCTGAACCCAAATCTGGGATCTGATTCAAAATTTAACTTCTGTGCTTCAAGCCCATCATATGTAGAAACCTAATGTTCTGTGAGCATCGGTTACATTAAGGATTGTCCTACAGTGGGTCTTATACCGAGCTCATCACTGTAATATCTGAATCCTCTTGAGTCAAACCTGACTACAGCGTGGCTGTGCATCTGTTGTGTTGCTTGTTCTCTCATTGTAGAATGATGGTACAAGGGGGACTTCATTAATGTTGACACTGATGCTCAGAAATATACAAACAGCTCCAAAGGGGCAGGGCAAACAACATTAAAGGTATTTTCATACTAATTAATTGCTTTAGTGTTTGCATCATGCTTTGAAAAATGGAAAACATGATACAAATCTGAAATACTAATATTTTAGTGATGACCAGTTACTTTAAATAAAAAAAAGTCAGCTTGCTGCTTGCAGCAGTCAGCTGCTGTAATTATTGCTATTTAATTATGTCCCAACATTTGAACTTTCCTCATTAACCTTCATCAGAGTGAGACATGCAGGATAATGCAGTGCTGAAGCCAACATCTTATGTAATTCTTTTTTTTTCTCTTCTCTCCTCCCTCCGCCTCCCCCTACTTTCCCCTTCAGAATCTCTAGGATTCATTAATTGAATGTTAGAGCATTTGGGCCACTTAGGTATTCAAATCATGCAGTAATGTGGATAGTGTTAGGCTGCTATGGCTCAATAAACCTCTCATGCTTTTGTTCATGGTTCATTTGAATTTTGCAGGAAAAATCTGAAAAAAGAGGTGTTCAAATAAAAATGGTGCAGCTAATGGCGGGAGGAGATGGAGAACTCAGACAAATGTTTGCCTTGAGCATGAGCTGCACATGAGGCAGGAAGAGGGAATTTGTTGCTTTGAACTCCTTGACAGACAGGTATCATTATGTAAGTGCAAAGCATTGCAAGATATTACTGCTCCCCTGGTGTAGCAAGCTATGTACTGAAGAGTCTGTCGTGGTGGAGAAAACATGGGAATCAATTGTAAAATCCAAGGGGATTCTTTAAACAGGTTGCTGGACATAGAGGAGACAAACTGTAGTCCACCCTTGCTTTTCACTTCCTGAATCAATTAAACACCAATTGTGCTGATTGATGGCCTTATGTCGAAGCTCCCTAAAACCCAGCTCAGAGTAAGCCGTCATGGGATGGATTGTGAATGATGTTACAGCTCCCCAAAGAGATTTCTGAGAACTGTTGCTAGGCTTGGTTTCAGATCTTTCTGTTTGCTACATCCATACTGGAAAAATGAGTAAGGCAGAATCAGGGTGGTACATCCACACTAAGCATGCACTTGAATGAGGTTTACAGAATATAGACATGATGGGGACAAAGGTGTAGAAAAGAACTTCCATTCCCTGGGCAGGCGAGCAAGAGATGGTAACCCCCTTCATCCAGGGTAAAGACCTCTTTGTGTTCTGTACTTTCCCAGGCATGGGCACACTGCCAAAATACCCAGCATCCTTTTTCTCATCTGCTTGAGGTACAGGGCTTAAGATTGGCTGGTAGGTTCCTTTTCATGTGTTACAGTTGTACAATGGACAACAACCTCAGATCTTCCAGCTCCTTACCAGAGATCCCCATGTACTGGGGTAGGACTGTCTTGATATGTGATTCCCTGGGGCCATTCTTGATTTGGTGGCAAGTTACTCCTTCAAGCAGTTTTGTCCCTTTCCTCCTTGGAGTTACCCAGCTATTTCTCATTGTGTTGTGGACGAGTCTTCCCCCGTTCTGATTTTCTTTGGAAAAACATTTTTCTCCTCCTTGATATTTTCAAGGCTGGAATAGAAAATGTGTCTTGGGTTCACTCGTTTCCTCTCACATGAATTACTCAAGTCATTCCTCTCTTAATTTGCACCATGATTTGCCCTGCATGCTCCTTCATGCTCGCTCCGTGGGTGGCTACTAAACTTTGCCCCTTTTCCTTTTGTCTTTTCGTTGACCCTGTCTCTTCACAGAGCTCCTGTCATCTCTCAAACAATGCTATCAAAAACGGTACCATTTTGTTTCTTTCCCTTTTTTAAGGAATCAGGTTTTTCTAATTCAACGTCAAATAGCTTTTCTCATGGTTGAAACTCAAAGGGGAGAGGAGGAATGGAAGTGTCATATAACCAGCATAAGGAATATGACAGCTTTTTCTGTGTCACTAGCTTGTGGAACAGGTCGCCGGTCAGAGGTACCGACATCTTATTGTCTATGCTCAGTGTTTCCTATCTTTGATTTAGCTGATGTAGAGACAGTCATTTTTTGTTCACGATCGCCAGCCAATAACTTCTCATTTGTCAAAGAGAAAATGAGATAATCATCGTGTGGCCTGGTATTTCTGGAAGGGCAGATTAGATTTGCTGTAAAACGGTGGCATTTTATGGTTACTTTTATGCACTGTAAATAGAGGAAGAGACAGATTGAAGAGATTACTTTACAAAATTTCTGTTTCAAGTCACTGGGGAAGCAGGTAACCTTCAGAACTGAGCTTTGCATAAGAATGCAGTAGGAGAAGGGGCTTCCTGTTAAGGTTACCGGCTTCTTTCAAAGATCTAACTGCCACCTTCCCGAATCCTTCCTCTCCGGCTGTTTTCTTTTGTCCTCCCACCTCATCCTTGGAAATGTCATTAGCCATCTCTGAACTATTCTGTATGACACTCGAGTTGAGCCACTGACTCAGGGGCAGGTACTCAGCCGGTGTAAGTTGTCAGAGTTCCTTTGGCTTTAATAGAGCCATGACAATTTATGCCGGCTACAATTCAGAGCATTTGATTTGACTCTTTATAGTGATAGAGATCTGCTGCAAAATTTGCCCGTCTCTCCAAAGTTTGTGGATGTTCATTACTGGGGATTTTATTTTGGCCCATCTTTAAGGGTTAACGAACTGGACAAAATTATTGGGTGAACTGATTCACATGGAGGCAGTTTAAAAAATTATGCTGATACCAATCAGGTGAGTAAGGCTTCTTCTTCTTTGGCACTTGCTCAGCAGCTGTCTACATGCAGAAGTCTTTCCTAAGCACCGTAAATGAAATATCATTATGGTCTATAGCCTACTTGCTTGTATCAGTGCAGAAATCTGGAGGCACTCAAGACTAAAATGTATAGGTGTTTAAAAATATCTGCCAAACTATTTAATAATTTTAATAAATAAAAGATTTGGTGAGGATCTTTGCTGGTCTTTTTTTCATTGATGGTTTTATGTTTATAAGCCATGGAGGGAACGTTTTCTCTGGGATTTCACTCTTTTATGTTATCTTGGGTCAGATGCACCAGATTTTTGATGCTTAGATGATTGCTACTAACCGTTGGTTGTTTTTCTAAACTGAACTTCCAGTTTCATCCACCCTGATTTCTGGCAGAAATTGATAGCAGGCAGAATGGGTTTGGTTCTCTGTTGTTTTTTTTCCACTTGCTGGGAATTCTACAGACCCCTGCGGTAAAATCCGGGACACAGTGATACGAATGGTAAAACTGTCTTTGATGTCAGCGGGGGCCAGGATTTCACCCCTAGTGAGAGACGGTCCTTGCTCCAAAGAGCTTACAGTCTAAATAGACACACCAGCTGGAGGGCTGGGAAACAGAGGATCAGAGCGCTAGAGTGACTTGCCCGAGAGGTTTTTAATAGAACCAGAAGAGAACCCCCAGGGTGAAATCCTGTGTCTATTCAAGTCAACAGGAGTTTTGTCACTACTTCAAAGGGACCAGAATATTACAATAGGTCTTCTGGCTCCTATGTCCTGTCCCAGGAATGGGCAAACTTTTTGGCCCGAGGGTAGGGAAACCTGGGGAAGGCTGGGCCTCCCCAAACAGCCAGGCATGGAGCAGCCTCTGCCCCCATCCAACCTTCCCATCCCCTGATCCCCTGGTACTCCTGACCCCTAACCACTGCACCATACCACCCAGAGTTCCTGGGCTGGTGGTGCTGCAGCCATGCCACTCAGGCATTGGGGGAGCTGAGGCAGAAGAGGAACGACCGGGGGGGGGGGGGAGGAGAGGCTGGTGTCCCTGATCTCCGCACTTGCAAGGCTGTCTTGACCCCTGACCTCGCTCGGGGGCCAGACTGAAGAGCCTGAGGAGCAGGATTTGGCCTGTGAGCCATAGTTTGACCCCCTGTGCCCTATCCTTTCAGCCCCACTACCTTCCTTTAGACATGGACAACTCTCTTCTGGGGTCTATTTGTGTCAGCATCATAGGATTATGTAGGGTCCTTATTTTGTTGGACATGGCACATGCATATCCGCCACTACCTGTCTCAAAGAGTTTACTGACTAAATATGAAATAAATAAGATGCAATGGGCAGATACAACCAACAGGGAAAGCCCAATGTAACAATGAGGCCATTTCGCCATTGATTACCTTCTCTTTATTACATGCACGTTTCTTGGGCACGGATCCTCGTCACTTAGACTGTTGTTGTAGGGTTGTTGTAAGTATTGAGTTGTGAGATGGGGGTGGCTTTGTTTCTAAATACAAAATAGTACTGAAGGATTAATCCGCTTCTCTCTCACCCCAGAGAATGTTAGATGTGTAAAAGCTTTGCACACAAGAAGAGCAATAAGAATACCTGATGTCAAATGTTGGGTTTGCCATCCTTCACAGGGCCCTGTTGAGATGCATCGCAGTGTTTAGAGAACTGTACGCTAACTGTGAATGTTCACAACTGCTCTGTGGGCTCTACTGAGGCCTGTGTAAGATAGGAAGGAAGAGGATGAGCATGGGGGAGGGGAGAAGGAGTTAGTCACAGATATCAAAGTCCCCAGAAATGTCAGTGGGTACAATCCTGTTGCAACCCCTAGGCTATGTCTACACTGGCGCTATCTTGCACCAGAAGTATGCAAATGAGGCTAAGCATGGAATCTTGCCGAGCCTCATTTGCATATCTAATGAGCCTCCATTTTTGCGGAAGAGGTTCTTGCGCCAGAAGGATCTGTCTACACTGCCCCTTCTTGCGCAAGAAAAAACATCTTGTGCAATGCCGTTATGCTGATTAATTTCAGGAATAACGGCATTGCGTAAGAGGGTTTTTCTTGCGCAAGGAGGGGCAGTGTAGACAGCTCCTTCTGGTGCAAGAGCCTCTTCTGCAAAAATGGTGGCTCATTATATATGCAAATGAGGCTCGGCAATATTCCATGCTTAGCCTCATTTGCATACTTCTGGCGCAAGATCGCGCCAATGTAGACATAGCCCTAAAGTTTAATCACTTAACTCCAGGCATCAGTTTGGTCCCTATAGAGCTAGATCGTACCTTTCTTCACTTCAGTAAATGAAGGATCTGTCCCATAATGTGGGAGATGTAACAGCTCTGTGTGCCAATGCGTTTCGCTTCTCTGCTGTCTCTGGCACGTCAGCGGGGAGTCTAATGATGCATCCATTTGACTGGCTGGGATCTTTCCCCTGAGAGTTGGTTCCACCTTCACAGGGCTGGCATATCAGTGTGTTTGGCTCAGGACACCTGGGTCCCTTCTGAAGTGTCTTCCAGCTCTGCCTCAGTTGGTTTGTTTTCTTATTGGAGGAAGAGTTATAAAAAAAGGCCCAGGTTAGTCTGTTTTTCAGGGCTTAAAATAATCCAGTTTCTACGGCACCTCAGAAGATGTTGTGGGTTTCTTTTTTCCAGAAAAAAAAATTACACAGTTTAATAGAAATACTTTTCCTTCATTAAATTAAATCTCTAAAGCCCAATAGCATTTTCAGTGCTTATATGAAAATGCCAGTGGGGATTTGAGATTAAAAGTGGTATTTTTATACAAGTCAATGAAGATCTCAATAGGAAAGAACACTCTTCACATATAAATTGCTCCAGTATTGGGGAAGACAGATTTTCTACTTAGCTCCTTGATAATACTTCTCTTAGCCTTGTTATGAAAGTCTCTGTTTTCACATATCTGATATAATGCTGTTACACATTAGCTCTCCATTTAATGGAATCTTATTAATGGTGCCTGTTTTATTAGACAGATATACCAAACCATTTGGATTTAATTCATGTTTAACAGTAAACACGAGGTGTTGACCCATTTGTATGCAGCTCAGCTTCTGTATTTTTTCATCTGATAAAGAAGCAAGTAATGTACCAAAAATGAAAGCAAAATATACCTAGTGCACAATGTTATATTAGCACAATCTGGGCTCACATTGGCATCAAAGATCACCATGCCAACATGACATTGCAGTGTGACCCAGAACCACATAAGTAGAAAAGAGCTAGATTTTTTTTAAAAAAAGAGAACCTTATTTTTCTCCTTTCTCTCATGTCTCCTACCCATTCAAGCAACAAACACATACTGAAGTCTGCGTTTTTGTAGATAAAATATGAAGTGAACAAGCTCCAGATTATTGAAAAGGGCTTTTAAAATTGTCCCTAGAAGTATAGAAGAAGACTTTAATTGTTAAGAGTGTATTGAACTTTCAAGGATTGCAAAGCAATTTTTAAAAGGCGAGCTATTCTCCCCATTTTACAGGTGAGAAAACTGCTAAGGTCAATGGAAGATCAAGAATGGAGGTCTCCTGGCTTAGACAATACTATACCACACCTTTAGTAAAGGAGAGTAACACCAAACTTTTTGAGAGTACCAGAATACTCACAATTTCAGAGCCTTATCCCAAACACCTGAACTAGACAAATTCAGCTGGGAATCAAATGAGACCAGACTTTCATTAGAGATTTCCTTTCTACTTGTTGCTCTGGAAATACTATGAGCATGTCTTTTTATTTTATGGGGTTTGAGCGTTCTCATTCTGTACTACAGGTATGATTTGGTCTCTAACCTGAATGCTAATTTTAAATCTGTTCATGATTCAGATCCAAACAAGTAAATGTGGTTCCAAACCTTGACCGGTAGGGGACTTTGTTAAATAAAGCTAATAGTATGAAAGCTTCATTTCCCCCTATTTTTCCTGGGAAATGTGTGGTATTACATTACAGCAATTCTGTCTCTCAGAATCTAATTGCCCCTTTGATTCTAGCATGCTTTCCATATTATAATTCTAATAGAATCTTTCTTCCCTCAATCCAAAATTATTATAGTCAACAGATCAAAAATGAAAAAGCAAAATGAATTGGAGAAGGTTTGCGTGTCTTCTAGGTCAGTTACTAAACTTCGGTGGCAGTATTGTTGTGGCCGTATCATTCCCGAGATATTTGGGTGAGGCAATATCTTTAATTGGATCAACTTCTGTTAGTGAAGGAGATATGCTTTTGAGTCACACAGAACTCTTCTTTAGATGAGTCACCAGAATCCCTGACCCTCCAAATAATTCACTGTGAGTCTTCCTTGAGAAAGGACTGCAGCATCAGTCCTGTATTCATTTTAAACTTTCTTTACTATAAGTATTTTTGAAACTCTAAGGAATGTTCTTGATAGGCATGCAATATGAACCACAACAGTAGGGTTTATTTCAAACAATGACATGTATGAGACAATAGAGAGGGAGTAGGTTACCTCCTCGTTAGAGCAAGGATGCTGTGTTCTAGTTTGTGCTGCAGTTTGACCTTGAACCTGTACATGAATCTCCTTCAATTACTTGTTCAATTACTCCTATATTTAATAGATCTAATATTGTCTACTTCCTAACAATGGAAAGAGGATTAACTAGTGTTCTACAAACATTAATTAATCCTCTGTGGGCATGTCTTCACTATTGGGTGAATTGACAGGCAACTGTTGTCCAGCGAGGGTCAATTTATAGATGTGATAAATCAACCACTGAGTGCTCTCCTACTGACTTTATTACTCCACTGAAATGAGAAGAGTAAACAGTTTCAGTGGGAGAACGTCAGCTGTCGACTTACATCAGTGAAGATAACCATGGTAAGCAGACCTCGGTATGTCGACTTCAGCTATGTGAAAAACATAGCTGAAGTTGTGCAACTTAGCTGGGGTTGCTAGCACAGATAGACACATCTACCATTGGGTTGTGTTTGCTGATTTTTAAACTCTACAAAGACCCTGAAGTTGGCTGTTAACTGACACATCTACTTTTTGATAAAGGAAACCCGTCTCTGATTCCATTTTGACTGAACAGTATTAACATTCTCTTACCATATAACATGCAGATTTCCTTGGTTTGCAAGAACAGCATTACAAAGACACCATTCTGTACCAGCAAAAGAAACACACACATGCAGGATTACAGCCAGAGTTGATGAGACTTATTAGATGATGTATACCTGGTCCTCTGTGCCCAGGCTACTTTCTTACGGACTTCCTCTAGCTGTTCCCCCTCCCCTTATTTTTCTCCCTCATTTCCTTTCATCAGAATGGGTCTGGGAAGGTTGTTTTTACTTTAAAATGCTGTCTGATGATAATTTAGTCTTTGGTCCATCTTTGTTCTGTACCATTTAAGAGGCAACATTGCACATAAATCTGAGCCAAATCCTCCAACATATGACCTCAACTATAGTATGATTGGCTACCGTGTAGAATGGGAAAGAAATGTTCTTTAAGGATATAGTGATTTATTTGTAAGGGAGTGGTAATTGGTATCAAGATAATATAACATGCAGAACTTCATTTCCAAATGTAAGCAACCTAATCAGTCAGTGCTGGCATCAGTGTCCCTGTTTTTTGACATGATCTCTGTCCTCAAGGGCCTTAAAGCATCTGAATATATGGGATGTTGTTATTTATGTTCTAGTAGCATTTAGGAGCCCCAGTCATGTATCAGGACCATATTGTGCTATGGGGCGGTACAATACAGAACAAAAAGTCAGTCCCTGCACCAGAGAGCTTACAAACTGAGTACAAGACAAAAACTAAAAGATGGATACAGCAACTCGGGGGGGGGGGGGGGGGGGAGGAGGAGGGGGAGGTTGAACCTCTCTAGTCCAGCAACATCCGTGGTCTGACATGGTTTTAGTTGGCTGGATGTCCACTATCATGGGTGTGGCCAAGTTTCCTGCAGTCCCATAAAGTTTATTTACAGCCACCAGTCCTGGCTCTCCATGTTCTGTGGTGTTATTTAGCTGTAATTTACCCCTAAATGTCTTCCAAGAGCCCAGTAAACAGTGGGGCTACGTCTACACTGGCCCCTTCTCCGGAATAGGCACGCTAATTTCGAACTTTGGAATAGGGAAATCCGCGGAGGATTTAAATATCCCCCACGGGATTTAAATAAACATGGCCGCCTCTTTTTTTCCCGGCTTGGAGAAAAGCTGGAAAAAAGCATCTAGACTGGCGCGATCCTCCGGAATAAAGCCCTATTCCGGAGGATCTCTTATTCCTACTTGCAAGTACATTCGTACAGTAATTCCTACTTGCAAGTAGGAATAAGAGATCCTCTGGAATAGGGCTTTATTCCAGAGGATCACGCCAGTCTAGACGCTTTTTTCCGGCTTTTCCCCAAGCCGGGAAAAAAGCGGTGGCCATGTTTATTTCAATACCGCGGGGGATATTTAAATCCCCCGTGGATTTCCCTATTCCAAAGTTCGAAATTAGCATGCCTATTCCGGAGAAGGGGCCAGTGTAGACGTAGCCTGGGCATTTGGGCAATGCTGCTAGACAATATTGACCTCTTGTGGTTTGGCAAATTCTCTGGCTCGGCACCGATCAGGTCTCAAGGGTGCTGGACTACAGAGGTTCAACCTGTGTAAAGAAACAACAAGAGACAGCCTCAGCAGACCTGCAGTCTCTCCATTGTCAAGTTCTTCTGTAGGCCCCAAGGCAAAGGGACCTGTAAGAGTCCTGTTTTATTTCTTTAGGTTTAGGCATTTTTTTTGGCGATCCCTGCCCCTATATTTGAAAAGCTCCCATGTTTTACTTCATGTGCTGTTGATACTGTGGGTTGAGATTCTGAATAAAATTGCTGTGAGTAAGGCAGCATTAGGATGGCATAAAGTACCTGGAAGAGGAGGCCTGTGGAATAAGGTTCTTAGCTGAATAACAGACCAAACTAAAGATGCACATAAGGAGGTGAAGGTTTCCTATTGTAGTAGCTTTAATGCAACATACTGTAAATGGGAGTCTCCTTCCTCGTTAATTAAAAAAAAAATCTTTGTAGTGCCGAGAGTGTGCTAGGTTGTCAAGTATGAGGCAGAGTCCTGTGCCCAGGCACTCAGGATCTAAGCACAGGTGATGCCAGGAAAATGGGATGTTTGCAGGACAGGAGGGAGTTACCTAGATGCCATAGTCATGGACTGAATATTAAATATCTAAATATCGAGAGTATCAAAGCTGAGATGATGGGGGCAGGCAGGAAAGTTTAAAAATGTCTTGCTCAGTATTTGAATGGTATGCACTGCTTCCATACCACCTTTAAAAGACCAAAGATAAAACCATAGTGACGAGGTTTAAGTTTTATGGGTCTCTTGGCATCAGACAGGTCCTTTAGGCCAAACCATTTAATAAAACACCACCCGCCACTGCGGTGATATTGATGGAAGCAGCGACACCGATCAGATCCTGGAACCCTCCTAGGAAGTCACCTGCTGTCTTCAGTTTCTTGCCATACTCCCCAGCGTGAACATGGGCTCACACTTTATATTAATGTGAAATGTGAGGCTTTTAAGAAAACAATGAAACAGCTGAACTGTAGCCTTACACCTACAAAAAATCCATTACACAGGAGTCATTTGTCAAAGCCTACTGTTTAGTTGCAGTAATTTACATATTTATCAAGTTTGATTAGAATGTATTGACTTTGACTTTCATCGTTTTCTTAACCTTTCTAACCCTCTTTCCCTGAAGAGGCCTTTGCTTTATTTTTTCTGTTGGGAAGGGCAAAACATAATTCAATTTATATTTGCTAATAAATATATTAAGGCATTTTGTCACTTCTAGAGTGGCTGGGTTGGAAACTGGGAGTTACAAGTCTCATGTTCCTTCTTGGAGATTTATGCGGGATCTTACTGACCCACTGAGGTTTCCGACTTTGCATGTATCTGGTATAGCCATGCAAGCTGGTGTTGGCCAGTTGCACCAAAGCACAACTCAAAGAGCTGTGTAGAAGGAGTAATGAATGTCAAGATGTGGTTAACATCGGGTAATCCCAGTTCCTATGGCTGAAGAATCTGATGCGCATGGGTATCCAGTATTACCACATGATTTATTACCGGTGATTACTTTCATTTGTGTTCTCTACTGGGAGATTTGTGGTTAGGTGCCATCTAGGAGCAATAGAGCCACTTAAATTCCAGTTTAGAGTCCTAGGAAATTTCTAAGGACACTGAACCATGTAAAGAGTCAACTGCCCCATAATCATCCCACATCACTGAGCTGTTACAAGATGAAAATGTATTGCAAAGATGACAAGAACTCAGTCTAGCAGCAGATACTATGCATGGCTGAAATTGAGCACGGTGGCACTGCTGGTCCGAGACAACTCTCATGCAAAGGAACTTCTTTCCTATGTAACGGAAAAGGCTAGAGAATATAATATCACAGCTAAAAGAATAAAGTGCATGGTAGGAGAAGAAAGGGATGCTAGCTCTGGTTTAAGCGTTGAGCCTTTTATGGAGGGGTTAAGGATTAAGTTTGCTGTCAGAACATCTAAGAGAAATCTGGGGGAAATGACTGAGCAGTTCATTAAAAAGGACAAGCTGAGGCCAACTCACATCAAAAGAGAAGACAATGGAAAAGTCCCAGTCACCAGAACAGTCACATCTAGCAACCAGTGACCTAGGGAGAGGAAGATTTCCCCGGCTCTCATCAGGGAAACTGAGTAAAAATGTCTGCCCCAGAACAAAGGACTGGAAAGCATGAGGTGGGGGAGCTAAGGGGTTTTTGGGAGGAGCCTGAACTTTCTCACCTGGGAACTGATTTAGGAAAGAAGACAAGGAGACATAGGGCCTGAAAATGGAGCTTACTACAGCTGGGTTGGTGAATTGCTGTGGGTTGAGCAGAATTGCCTGTGATTTAGCTTTGACGTCTCTGTGGACTCCCAGAAGTCTCTGCTGGATTTGTTGAGCAGAGCTTGTGGTGGGAAGGAGTGCCGACGCTTCAGAGGTTCAGTCCCAAAACGTGATGAGGCCATGCAGACTAACTGAGGGTATGTCTACACTACCCTCCTAGTTCGAACTGGAAGGGTAATGTAGGCATACCGCACTTGCAAATGAAGCCCGGGATTTGAATTTCCTGGGCTTCATTTGCATAAGCAGGGAGCCGCCATTTTTAAATCCCCACTGGTTTGAACCCCGTGCAGCGCGGCTACACGGGGCTCGAACTAGGTAGTTCGGACTAGGGTGCCTATTCCGAACTACCGGTACACCTCGTTTCACGAGGAGTAACGGTAGTTCGGAATAGGAACCTAGTCCGAACTACCTAGTTCGTGCCCCGTGTAGCCGTGCTGCACGGGGTTTGAACCAGCGGGGATTTAAAAATGGCGGCTCCCCGCTTATGCAAATGAAGCCCGGGAAATTCCAATCCCGGGCTTCATTTGCAAGTGCGGTATGCCTACATTATCCCGCTAGTTCGAACTAGCAGGGTAGTGTAGACCTACCCTTAGAGAGGTCTAAACGGGGTTCTGGCACATGGATTGGGTTCCTCTGAGAGGGTTGTAAAAGGTGCAGGACAGTTAGACCTATTTAAAGGTATAAACATCAAAGAAGGAGAAGACGGTGTTGAATGAGAGGATATGAGTCATAGCAAGCTATTAATAGGAGTAATGGTATGAAATTTGAATTTAGGAGAAGTTTATCAGGACAGCAGGAAAAAAACATCCTCAAGATGACACTTGGAACTTTTTTCTAAGGCCAGTGGCCTGAGGAGGATGCACTAGAAGAGCTAAAAGGTCTCTGCCAGGTCTATTATCAATACTTCCATGAAAAGTAATGTGCCGTTTCCTCGGATAACTTGGGACAGGCACAAAGATGACGTATGCAGCCCAGTAGGTCTGCTCCAGAAATTGCAGTGTCTGGTTCTCCAACACCCTTTCCTGTCCCTGGGGGATTCCAAAGCATCTCTCACTTGGCATTCCTGTCTTTGGCCTGTTCTGTCCTTTAGATACACGATGGCTGAGAGTAATCCACTCAGCTTCAAAATGGAGCATTTTTAAAACTTAATTCTTATGGTACTAGATGTTTGTCTCTTTCTCACTGTTAAAGGATCCTTTGACTTGAAATAAAACCTCTCCATGGGTCTGTGGGAAAGTATATATCTATATCTATTTTAAATACAGCTTGCTGTCAAGGCAGGTTTTATAATGCTCGTACAACTTTTAAGGGATGTGTGTTTGTGCAATATAAACCCATTCCTGTTTATATACACAGCGTGCTAGTCAGACTAAATGCCCTTCTGAAATATATTGCTAACTAACTGTGGCACAGAAAAGGCAGTGGAGTTGAATTTGGCCTAAGCACAAAGATGATGTGCTGTTTCCAACCATTGGAAGAAGCAAGGAGCCATTGTTAGCCCAGTGTGAGGAAGATGACGTAGTAACCTGTACGGCAGCCTGTTTAGAGTAGGAAAAGATTCCATACAATGCGGTAGAATTTCAACACCTCTATGATGGACTTGGTGTAAAAGAGGAAAGTCAGTGAAAAGAGAATTTGAGGTGAAGAGTCCCGTCACATTTCTCTTTGTATCCTTGAGGGGTCGGCAATACACCCTGTCCCTTTCAGGACTGTTTCATTTGCTGCTTTAATGGGCAATCAAATATAACAGGGCTTCCCTCAGCCAGAGTCTGGAGTAAAGTTACCCAGCCTGGCTCATTTCATCCCAGGGCCAGACTGGAAGGGAAACCCTCTTTCTGGTTCTCATTTCAGTTCTTCCTCTCTCTCTAGAGAGCCTCCATGACTGTCCCTGCTAAACACAGTGCCACCTCAGAGGGGAGTAATTTACTCACTGAGGAAGGAAGCTGGAGAATGGTGTAAATTAGACCTGTCTGAGACTTTACAATTATTTTAAACACGCCACAGGTGACAGTTCACCTCAAACTGCCCCCCATCCCTCTGACTTAGTGTATTCCCTAAAGCCGGCCTAGCATTATATTGTCAAATAGCTGTAGAGAACAGTCCCCAATCTGTGGGGCACCCCCCTTCAGGGGTCACTAAGGAATGTGAAGGAAGTGTGTGGTTAGGGCCTCATGGAGGGCAGGAAGGTAACACCACCTACTTTGCTGCCAGCCCCAGACCAGGACCCCGACTGCTAACTACCAGCTCTGGCCCAGCCTTGGCCCCCTTACTGCTGTTCATGTCCTCTCCTCCTATAGGCATAGGCAGAAGTAAAGGGGGGCACAAAATAAAAAGTTTGGGGACCACTGCTGTAGCTGGAGAAAGTTAACCCCTTCTCTGCCAACCTTGGGATGGGAATCGATGATAATTCCGATATCATCTGCCATACATAATAAAACTGAGGGTTTATCCTGATTCTCCTGTTTCTTACATTGCTGTCAATCAGATGAACAACCAATCAAGCCAATGCAATCACACTGGTATAAAAAGGGGAGAAATGGGCCCTTCCAAAATGTTTCATGTTGGGATAAAGGCAATGATGAAATTCTGGTAACTACCTCAAGAGCGCTCCTCAGAGAGCAGAGTCTGTGTACGGCTAAAGAGAGCAAACCTATTTCTGGTGGGGGCGGTGCCCATGAGGTGGTGTTTTTAGTCCTGGATGAGGAGGGTCTGCTGTTTTTCTTGCTGAGTCATTTTGTCATTGGGCTCAGCTAACGAGACACCATCCATTGAGCACTTAGTATTCACTGCTGAACATTTAATACTTAATTCCTGTTTGAGTAAGTCCTAAGCACAAAAGAGAATAATCTTTTTCTAGTGCCTTTTTTTCTCTTTGTGCTGGCTTGAGCCTTGGGAAGAACAGGTCAGAGCTTCCCAAAAGAGGTCAGCCTCACATTTTGAGAGACACTGCCATCCATGAATCTAATTTCAGCAGGTAGTTTTTTTTATTGACCATTCGCGTGGCTAGCAGAGAACATGAAGTCATAGTTCAAGGGAAGCAGAGGTCTTTTACAGCACACCTCTTGCTTTTGTGCCAGGGATTGCTGCTTTCTCCCGGAATCGTGTGCAATGAAGGCTTTGTTCTACTTAACCCTGTCCATACCACTCATTCCTCATGAGGAGCCTCCTGAACGAGACAAAAATAATTAGCATACCACATCTGCCCCACACATTAGCATGCAGGTGCTAATCTGGCAGATGTGCAGTTGTTCATTTTCCTTTGATCGGTCTGTGTTCCCACACTCACTATTTCATTAAGTGCATGCTACTTGTCTGAAAGATAGGAATACAGAAAGCAATTTCAGCTATTGATGGCAATATAACAACGATTTTGCACTGCCATGGTCTCTTCTGGAGCCCTGCAGTTGGCTTACCTAGATGTGGCTGGGATTTTATGTGGATTTTGACCACTTTTCCTCCTCTCTGATACTGGGGACTATGACGGGGGAGAACGGTTATGTTACAGCGGCTAACCAGCTAGAGATTGTCCCTCCAACATTGCCGGAGCACAATCCTCTGGCCCAACCCTCTTCTACACATGACTAACTCCCTGCCATTCCTAAAATATTCCTTTATATCAGGGGGGTTAAGGGCTGCTCCTTTGTCATGGGAATCCTCAGCAGCTGTATTAAGGCAGCTTGAAGTGTCTTTCGTTGCCCTCAAATGGCACAGAGGCCTTAGGAATGGCCCATGCCCTAAATCTCAGAATGCCAGGGGGCTTTTGAGCACTAATTAACCTGGCTTTGGTTTTGTTACTGTGGTGGTATGATTATCCCCATTCAATGCATGTGAAAATTCAAGCATTGTAGTCCTACAGGAAATCAGTGGGAGTTCCTTCCATGTATATCTTACCTTCGATGACCTTTGTATTGAGACAGGTGTGGGGAACCTCCAGCTTCATTTGGGGGAGGTTGAGTATGGGTTCCCTTAATACAATACCACACCTTGGAAAACTAAAATGTAACTAGCCACAAGTGAGTATTACAGTAAAACTGTTTGGCAGGGTTAGGTGCTGGTGGGCCGCCGGAAAATTTTACCTCAGCATCTGCAGGCATGGAGACCTGCAGCTCCCAGTAGCTGCGGATCACTGGTCTTGGCCAATGAGAGCTGTGAGAAGCAGTGACCCAGACCATGCAGCTTCCTTCTGCTCCCATTAGTTGGGAACGATGAACCGTGGCCACTGGAGTGTAGGGCTACGTGCCTGCAGACTCCCAGGCAAACAAGTCATCTGGTGGCCCATCAGTAGCTAACCCTGATGAATCAGGTATGTGCCACACAACTTGGCACCAGAGTTTCCCTGCTCCTGCATTAAGGGAACTCAAGGTCCTACAGGGGCAGCAATTGTGTGTACAAAGGGGAAGGATGGCCATGAGTATAAGGGACAGGGCAGGATCTTGAGAGGTCGGAGTTCCATTCCCCAAACCGTCACAAGCATTTTGAATCTGGGCACATTACCATTGTATCTCAGTTCCTCTGTCCGAAAAAAATGGAGCTTGTAATACAAACCCATCTCACCATGCGTTGTGAGGCTTAGTTCATTATTATTTATCTATGGGATTTTCTATTTGTGTTGCTGTCTCACCTAATAGCCCTAATCACAATCCAAGACCCTGCTGTGCTAGGTGCTTGTACAAAGACAGAAGACAAAAAGGCTCTGCCTAGTTAAAGTAGATGAAGCATTTTGGGATCTTCTCAGGGAGAGAGCTGTTATCAGTGGTAACACGAGTGGTACGCCTGCACTGAAGGGGCAATAGGGTGATTGATTATTTTTAATAGGGGAAGTGTTGTTTTGGTTATTTTGTAGTTTAATGTTACAAAAACTGTCATGTATGTAAGTCATATCAGTGTGTCCACGCGGAAAAGGTGAAGACACATTGGCTGTGTCTAGACTGGCAAGTTTTTCTGCAAAATCATTTGCTTTTGCGGAAAAACTTGCCAGCTGTCTACACTGGCCGCTTGAATTTCCACAAGAACACTGACGATCTCATATAAGATCGTCAGTGTTCTTGCGGAAATACTGTGCTGCTCCCGTTCGGGCAAAAGCCCTCTTGCGCAAATCATTTGCGCAAGAGGGCCAGTGTAGACAGCACAGTACTGTTTTGCGCAAAAAAGCCCCGATGGCTAAAATGGCGATCGGGGCTTTTTTGCGCAAAAGCGCGTCTAGATTGGCACGGACTCTTTTCCACAAAAGTGCTTTTGCTGAAAAGCGTCCCTGCCAATCTAGATGTTCTTTTCCGAAAATGCTTTTAACGGAAAACTTTTCCATTAAAAGCATTTCCCGAAAATCATGCCAGTGTAGATGTAGCCATTGTGTAGGGAACAATGTTTAATGGATCCCATGTGAAATAGAGATTTATTTTTTTTAGCAAAATATGGCTAGACTGTTTTTCTGTAGGTAAACTTAACTTTCTTGTGCTATAGCAGATGAAGGACACCTCTGCATTTTCTGTGATTCCTGGAATGATTTCTGGGGTTCTGGGATTATACATCAAATTTAACAAGATGATATATGGCTTTGAGGAGACACATTTGATGTACCACTTAGCCTTCCCATAATTTACTGCCTTCCCTCACTCTCAGGAGAGGAAGGGGTTTATCTACACTACAACTTGACTTTATCAATATCAAAGCAGGGAAGGGAAAAAAGAAAGCAGGCTGCTAACCTGTTATGAGATGATAGTGATGCAGATAGGTGACATTAAATGCTACTGTCGGCAACCTTAATTGCAAGTTGCCATCACCTTGGCCGTTTGAGTCAAGTAACATGCTATTCATATTACTGTTTTCTATCCCTATTCGTGGGATTTTACATTCCGAAGTTGAGATGCTGAGGAATAATCTAAATGCAAAACTCTGCTTTGAAAAAAAAACAAGAGACGCAAGTATAAACTAGGCATCTTTGCACCTTTCGTTACTAGGGTGTCAAGCATGACATTGTCAGCAAGCCGAGATGGGAAAATGTTTGCTTCTGAGACTTCCTGAAGATTAAAAACAAACGAATGGGTTTGGGGTCAGTGAGGAGAACCTGCTAAACAATCCGCTGCCATTTCTGATTTTCCAAATAGCTCAGTGGTGTCCTTTGAACTTGCTTCAGAAATTTTTTTTACCAGGAGATATTCCTGGCCTTTTGCTTTACGATCCTATCCCCTCACCAGGCTATTAAGTTGAAAATTCAGACAAGCATTAACATTGAAACAATTGTACACAGCCTCCCCTCTGTTCAGAGCCCCTCCAAAATACCTTGCCATTTGGAATAAAGGGACGGGGGAGGAAGTGTCAAGAAAAGGGGATGGTACTGGTGCCCTGCTCTGGACTTTAATAGGTCAAGTCATTCTGGTAAATAGAATCCAGGTGGTCGCAGCATCTTTGCCTAGTTAAACTGTCAGTGAAGTTCACTTTGCTGCATTCTGGTAGAGATCATTGGCTGTGAGAAGGGATGGAAGGGGCATTTCTGCAAAAGACCAAAGAGACAAAGAAAGAAAGAAGCATCTATGCAGGGGCAGATGACCGTTTTGCGGGGCCCAGGGCAGCATAATTTCACGGGGCCCCCCCTTTGCCACGGCGCATGTGCGGGGCTTTTTGAAGCGCGGGGCCCGGGGCAGCCGCCCTGCCCTATATCCGCCCCTGCATCTATGCAAAGGGATCAGATATGCTCTACATATTTGGAGTCATCCTGGCACAAAGATCTGTTGATAACTTGTTCAACCTCTACCTTCAGAATGCTTTGGGGAGGGGACTTTTCTTTTCCTCTGAGTTTGCCTCCGTACGATTCTCACACATAAGATATGCCTGAACACTCCTTTTCTCTTTTTCTAGCTAAACTATATTGAATTCAAGCAAATGCAGCTCCCAGCTCTGTGTGTCAGGGGAATAGGGAGGGAACAACCCAAGGAAAGTGTTAATCCTGTGTCATCCTGGCTTTGAGACATGGTGCTACATTAAATTGATTTGCAAATGAAAGCAAAAAGCTAAGCAAAAGCCACCAACCTATTTTGCCTAAAGATGATTATAATGATAGTTATGTTCCCCTAAATGACAAACCAATTTGTTACCTGCCTACATAAACGTTTGCTTAGATGAGCTCCCAAAATGTTTTATTTTTATTAGCCCCAACTTTATCTTTTTACGACGACACAAGGGCACAATAAAAGTAGCATGCAAATATAATACCTAATTTACATTTTCCCATGGTCAGCAGAATCCATTTGATATTAGGTCAGTGTGGACATCAATAAAGCACACACTCACACAAGCTTTTTGTAATGGTCCTGGAACTTCAAAATTGCTTTGATTTGAGCAGATATGGGAATAGTAGTAGTGTTTGGCTATAAGGGATAAACAGGAGAATGCAATATCATTTTAATGTTGGGAGAGCCGTAATGATCTCTGAGGTAGCCTTTTCTATGCAGGCTCCAGTTCAGCAAAGCAGTTAAGCCCATGTTTAAATTCAGAGCATTCTTAAGTGCCATTGAATTCAACTGATCTTCAGAACATGCAGGTAGGCTTAAATGGATTA
Source organism: Pelodiscus sinensis (assembly GCF_049634645.1). NCBI lineage: Eukaryota > Metazoa > Chordata > Testudines > Trionychidae > Pelodiscus > Pelodiscus sinensis. Next base: position 6,392,262 of record NC_134719.1, on the reverse strand, counting down.
CCCAAATCCAGAGCCACAGTAATCTAAGAGAGCTCTAAATGAAAACTTGACACCTAAACGTTGGGGAGGATGGGTCAAGATCCATGCTTTGTAGTTTGGTACCATCTCTAGGTGCTCAATTGGGCCGTGACATACCATGTAGATCCCAGCATAGTAGCGAGACCCAATGGGTGAGGTAAAAGGCTTTTATTGAACTCACTTCCACTGGCGAGAGGGAGACGCTTTCGAGCCACATGAGGCTTCGCTTCAGACCATGTGACTCTCTCACTAGCAGAAGCTGGTGGAATAGGCATTACCTCACCCATCTTGTCTCTCCTAGGTGAAAGTACACACTGAAGGACCTATCTATTGTCATTAAAACAAGTGAGGGCCAGTGAGTGGTGAGGCGGCTTTGGGAGAAGGGCGGGATTTATTCACGTTCAATGCCGGTTTTATAAAATGGCTTCTCATCAGCATAAACATAGACTCTGCTTGGCTCCAGGCGGGGGCAGGAGTTCTGAAAAAGCATGAGTTTCCATGGCATTTTGGACCTGACAGGAAGCAGGCAGCCCAGAAATTGTCCTGAGACAATGAGGAGGTTTTGCCCTGGCTTTGATTTGATTTAGGAGTACAGAGAACACCACGGCTGTGTCTAGACCTTTTTCATAAAAGGGATGCAAATTAGACCTAGCGCAATTGCAAATGAAGCAGGGATTTAAATCTCCCCCGCTTCATTAGCATAAAAATGGCTGCCGCTTTTTTCCGGCTTGGAGCTTTGCTGGAAAAAAGCGCCAGTCTAGATGCGGATCTTTCAGTAAATAAAGCCTTTTCTGAAAGATCCCTTATCCCTTATTTTAAGAGGGATAAGGGATCTTTCAGAAAAGGCTTTATTTTCCGGAAGATCTGCTTCTAGACTGGCGCTTTTTTCCGGCTCGGAGCTTTGCCATTTTTATGCTAATGAAGCAGGGGGGATTTAAATCCCCGCTTCATTTGCAGTTGCGATAGGTCTAATTTGCATCCCTTTTACGAAAAAGGGATGCAGTCTAGACACAGCCCACCAGAATGGCAGGTGAGCCTGGGGAATATGGGCAGTGGGGAAGAGCACCCCCATGCCCAGAGGTGGGCAACCTGCAGCCCATAGGACAGGTGGCCCAGTGGGGTTCTATGTGTGGCCCATGAGACATGTTGTTTACCATGCCCATGCGCAGGGTTGCCAGATTCTGCTGTTTTCATCCATGTCGTTTATTTCCTATGATATTGCTAAAGTGACAGCACATAAAGCAAAGGCACATGAAGGGAGGGGCGTGCTGATTGCACGCAACATTGACAGAGAGAGCTGGGCGCGCCCTCTGCATCCAATCAAAGTGCTGCTCCGGTTTAATTGGCACATACCCCACAAATCCTCGGTACACAAGTGCAGTGAGCAAAACGACCCCATCCCAGGAGACCATCGTGGGTGCGACAATCTTGTGGCCCAATCTTGTGGAGGGTCATTCATGCAGCCCACTCACTAGCCTCAGTTGCCCATCGTGGCTTAGGACTATACTTACTTGGCTTGGCTGACAACCAGGAGTTACAGCTTGTGACCAAGGAACAGATGGGATGGTGGGATGGGACAGAATATACTCGATATCCAGAACCCCCCTTCCTTTAACAGAGGATAGAAAAACCAATAGGTTGGCAGCAGTCCTTTCCAAAGCTTGGTTCAGTCCTTGCGTGTGTGTCTGTGGTCCAAATTGGATCACTGTCACCGATTGCAGCCCTGTGGCAGCAGGTTTCTTTACACAGTCCAGACAATCTGGCAGGGAAGAAGCTTGTGGGAGGAGGCCTCCGAACAATGTATGCACAGTCACAACAAGCTTGTGCTTCCTGTATCCTACACGAGCCCAAAAGGACTTGAGAGTGGCCAAAATCACATTCTCTTGCTGAAAGCATTGCTGTGACACACAGTCCTACCCGAAATGACATTTGTGACCAGAAATAACAACAAAACCCCCCTGAATTAGGTGCTAAACTGGGTCTCGCAGGAAACGCCAGAGTGCAGTAAATACTGTTAAAGTAGCTTAATGTGGTAGAGATTGGATAGTCAGGACAACAATAAGATCAGCATTAACTTTCAACACGGATGTTCAGTAGCTCTGTTGGACGCAGAGACGATGGAGTGAAATGTAACACAGTCGCGTGCTTTGGTTTAGACCCTCCTTCTTTGTATGATGGGATTTTATTCATTCCAGGGAAACCTTAATCATGTCTCCAAGTAACCATATTTTGAGTACAAATCACTTGCAAGAGCCTAGCTTATACTTCAAAGTACCGGGATGCTCAAAGACAGTGTAGCATTGGGTTATTTTTCAAAAGCCCATGTTTCAAGGAGGCTATGCAAAAGTAGGTGCACGAGTGTTTAATTGAAAGGTGAATTTCGGCCTGATGACAGATTTATAGCCTTGGTGTCTGTAGCCTTCTGCTTTTTTTTTTTCCCCCCTATGGAAGAGGTAAAGCATGCGGAGTGGCCGCGTGCACTTCCCTTGATTTTGAGGGGCCACCTCTAATAATAAGGCTTACGTTTCTTTTCTTCTACATATCTTAAACCTTACAAGGACGGGTCTGTATCCTACCTAGATCCTAGATGTAGGAAACTAAGGCAAAGAGTGGTTAACTGATTTGCACAGATTCGATGCCGTAGGTATCTGGCAGCACAGGTATAGAAGCAGATCTACAAGGACTCCTAATGCCATGCCCATAGGAAGGGAGTGTGACTGCCTTGAGAAATTTGTGGATCATATTGACTGGGACTCTCTAGCCCTCTCATTTCACTTGAATGATGGACATTTTGGGGGTTTTCCTGATCTCAGGAGAAGTACAACTGTCCTTCCTCACTCCCATCTCTCTTCAGCTCCAGGGGCAATTGACTTTCCTTGAAGATTCAGTTCTCTTCTTCTGAGTCTGTTAAGGGTGCTCAGTTGTGGTTTTCCTGAGGTAGGAACCTGAAGTAAAATCTAGAAAAGGACCTAAGGGAGCCTCAGGGTATGTCTACACTACCCCGCTAGTTCGAACTAGCGGGGTAATGTAGGCATACCACAATTGCATAGCACGAGGAGTAACGGTAGTTCGAACTAGGAAGCCTAGTTCGAACTACCTAGCTCGTGCCACGTGTAGCCGCGCGGCACGGGGTTCGAACCAGCGGGGATTTAAAAATGACGGCGCCCCGCTTATGCAAATGAAGCCCGGGAAATTCAAATCCCGGGCTTCATTTGCAAGTGCGGTATGCCTACATTACCCCGCTAGTTCGAACTAGCGGGGTAGTGTAGACATACCCTAAGAGAACATATTCTGCACCTTCTGGTTCAGTCAGCCTCAATATCATGTAGACTAGTGATAGAAATGTAGCCGTGTTAGTCTGGTGTAGCTGAAGCAAAATACAGGACTATGTAGAAAAAATCAGAACCGAAGAGGGATGCGGGGCGGAGGGGTGGGGGGAAGGTAAATGTCTGTGAGCTAATGCTACATAGTGCTACATAGTCCTGTATTTTGCTTCAATATCATGTGTAACTTTTACAACGGTGACAACCTCCCATGAATTTAAACACTTCTGAGGTGGAAATCTCAAAACACTTGCCTCTTTGCTGAATTCTGGCTCCTGTGGTCTGGCATCAGGAAAATACTTCGAAGCTTGGGAGAACTAAAGAATCTGCTTCCAGCCACGCAGCTCAAGGCCCATCTTTAGTTTAATTATATACACATTTTAGGTTTCAAGCCATGTCTTCATGGGTGGTGGAGGTTCAGGGGACCACTGCATGAGCGGTGCTCCTGGAGGTGTTCTGCACAAGTAGAAGACTGTTCCTTGAGGCACTGCAGGTGCACAATCTCACACGGCAATGGCTACACCCATTAGGAGCGGGATCGTGAGTACACACCACCCAGTGGGTGTGCATGCAGAGGTGGCCTGTGCTGTGGCTATGCTTCTACATTCCCAGTGGATCATGTAGCAGCCGTGGTGACTCTAACACATCCTCCTTTTACGTGCAGAATGGGGTACAAGGAGCAAGTGTTCCTCTGACTGTCTGATCTCTTCTTTTGTGCACTAAGGCAGGAGGAGTTGGAAACTGATCCTTAATCTGTACATATGTTCAGATACGTGCTGCGTAATTCTTTGTCGGCCCCGAGCCTGCATTGGGATTTCGTCTGAGTGGAACATTCACTCTCTGCTGAACCTATCACTCCAACTGAACAGTTGAAAGCTGGAGCAGCTGTTGGTTTTAATGTTGTTTAGGTTGGCTTTGATCACCTTAGATCTGCACTTGTTTTTATGTAGGGGTATTTGTTTTCATCAAACAAGATTGCAGCCAAGTGTGGTGGGAGAGCAACATGCATGAGCAACAAGCCTTGCCATAGCGCTGCAAGCAAAGAGAACAACTGGGAATAACAGCCAGTAGGGCACAGTAGGACAATTTCAGCACAGGCCTGAGCAAAAGTATCCTTCTTTGGCCAGGTCCACACTATGGGCAAGATACACAGCTTAAAGTACACAATTCCAGCTACATAAAAAATGTGGCAGGCATCAACACACGTTAAGCTGAGCTTCAGCTCTGTCCTCATTGGTGGGAGGTCGACAGGAGAAATGCTTCTGTCAACTTCCCTTACTCTTCACGAGGAGTAGGAGTACTGACGCCCATGGAGGTTCCCTCAGCATTCGATTTAGCAAGTTTTTACTAGACCCACTAAATTGAACACTGGAAGATGGATCCACAGTGTCAATCTTCCCACAATTGGAGATGTAGCTTTAGTTTTAGGGGTTGTTTTTCAGACTTAAGCTTGTGGATAATGGTGTGGTGATATATAATGCAGAGAAAAACTAAAAACCAATCTGCATAATTCAACTGATTTTTGCTTTCCTGAAAGTACATCCCATTAGCTATATTATTTAATTTTACTGATATGAATTTTCAGAATTTGGTGCTGTGCATTTGCAGAGCAACCTTGCTTTTCTTTATTTGAACTTCTTAAATACTCTAGTATCAGCCAAACAAGTCACATCGTTCAAATGTCTTTAGTTGTAATTTTAATCAGAGTTTTGCTATTCAAAATAGGAAGGATTCATAATCTGAGATTGAAGCTTAGAGGGATGAAATGTTTTGGTAGCTGTATCAAAAAGCAGCAAAGACCGGGCCTAGTACAGTATCACTGATTTTGTGTTGAAGCCTGTTGTTCAATAGATGCCTTTCAAAAAAGATGGCAATCTATCACATAGATCAAAAGAGAGAGAGTGCAAGAGGAAAACGCTATCATTGTATGGAGAGTAAGGAGAACTCCATGGTTGCAAAACCTAGACTTTTTATTTTCAAGTTTAATGTTTGGCTGTGTCTAGACTGGCAAGTTTTTCCAGAAAATCAGCCGCTTTTCTGGAAAAACTTGCCAGCTGTCTACACTGTCCGCCTGAATTTCCGAAAAAGCACTGACGATCTCATGTAAGATTGTCAGTGCTTTTCCGGAAATACTATGCTGCTCCCGTTCAGGCAAAAGAGCCAGTGTAGACAGCTCAGCTTTGTTTTCCGCAAAAAAGCCCCGATCATGAAAATGGCGATCAGGGCTTTTTTGCAGAAAAGCGCGTCTAGATTGGCCACGGACGCTTTTCCGCAAAAAGTGCTTTTGCGGAAAAGCATCCTGCCAATCTAGACGCGCTTTTCCGAAAATGCTTTTAACGGAAAACTTTTCCGTTAAAAGCATTTTCGGAAAATCATGCCAGTGTAGACGTAGCCTTTGTGTTTCAGTGTTTGCAAAATACAACTTGGGAAAGGAGGGAAATTACAAGACTGAATGTGTCAGCCATGCAAACACAGAAATGGTGATAGGACTGCCTTCCTTGCGATTGATCAATGTGCTGCATGTATAACAAGAAGACTGTCTTCTAAGGCAAGAGAAGTGGTTGTCCTGTTCCATGTCTTCAGGGAAGCAACTGAAGCAATCTCTGGAAGAGAGAAATATGGTCCCGTGATGTCCAACCAGTTCAGAAGCAGGAGCCGCTATAGCAAACTCGCCACATTATTCTAAAAATGTAAAAACTTTTGTGATTTTTGAGTTTTTATTGTTCAATCCAACTAGCCACACTCAACCAGCCGAATAGCTGCATGTGGTGAGTGGCTAGCGTGTTAGATGCCACAGGTCCAGGGAACAGCTAGTGTATGGGAGAGGGAAGGGAAGGACCATCGCAGACCATTTGTTCCAGTCCTTCTTTTAAAGTCCTGGTGCAGGAAGGTTCCTTTAAGGACCTATAAGGCCACCATAGGAGAATGTCCTGGGACAGCATCTATCTGCAGTGAGCATTACACACGTAAATTGTTGCTCTGCATCTAACCCAAGATCAGCAAAGAATCAAAGTTGTTATTAGATCCCAATCTGAAAACTTTGGATTCAGTGGGTTTTTTGTTTGTTTGGTTTTTGTTTTTTGTTTTTTTCTGTCCAATAGCTGTTTGTTGGACTATGTGGAGAAAAGTTTGGTGCTCAGAGTTCAATAACCTGACAGGTGTCCACATTAGCCCTAATTAGTCCCCTGATTGCCATCAGCTGAAGAAAAGCTGAACTATTTCACAGGCCAATGGATACTCATGTCTCCAAAATCAATGTGCTGCTTCCAGGTTAGGACTGAAGCACCAAGGGAAGCCTAGGTGAGCCTACATCTCCTACCTGATCTGTCAAGTAGTTAGTCAGAGGGTTGTGCTTTCCAGAGCTAATGATCCAACATTTGCCATCTTCTAAAAGATGACTTTCCAGGGGGAGGGAGGTCGGGTTTGGATTTAGATGTTTCCCAGCAGGTTCTGCAACCCAATTTCTGAGGAGGGAAACAGATTGCAAACTAAACTAACCAGGCACCTACTAAACCACAAAAATAAAACAAGTAAATTAAAAAGTGCTTTCGATAAGAGTACTCCAAGGTATTATTAAGATCACAAGTGAGGCCTTTTTTTTAATACGCTCTTGCTTTTGATGATTTAATTATGAAATGAGAGAAAATCTGTGTAGAAATTAACATGAAAACATGTATATCCTCTTCAATCAATGTATTTCAAGAAGTTGTTTTTCCAGAGTCCGTGTCATAAGGAATTAGCTCATCCTTTGCAGTTCAGGCTGTACTGATCCTTCCTAATGTGTATGGGGGAGGGAGGAAAAAGGTGCTTTAATTTGGGGTCTGAGCTAAAGCCCAGTCAAATCAGTCCAGTGTATCTATTGCTTTCAGTGACCTTTGAATCAGGCCCTAATCAGGGAGGAATCATTCCAGTATTGGAGGAGAATTAATCATCTGCTAATCTGAATACCAATTATATAAAAAGAAAGTGTGTATATAATATAAAATATTACATATGTCTTCTCAAAAACACAGGGCAGAGTCTTGTCTGGTGTAAACTGTCAACATTATCCATTTTATTTGTATTTTCACGTGATTACCCTTGCTTATCTATACCGTGTCAAGTATCTGCTTCTTTAATGTTAGACTTTATATATATATATAAGAAAATGCCACTCCAGCTACAGGAGACATCCCAGGTTTCTCTCTTTTTCACTTGACATTGTTGGGAGCTGATTTATCTCCTTCCTCCTTCATTACTCAGTGTTAATGTTAATGACACGGGGTGGTCATTAGGTTCTAGCTGATGTTCTTGCATTCCTTTCTGCTGCCTCCCACTTTTCTTCAGCAGACAGCATTGACCCCAGCAGCTGCTACTTTTGTTAGAGACATTCTTTCTTATATTTCTCTGCCTCTGGGGCTCAAAAACACACCAGAGAGGAGCGAAGTTAGTGTATCAAAGGCTGAATAAATGTCTGGGTTGCAGGTTGAACAGCTGTAGGATATTTGAGGGACTGAAGAAATATAAAAGAAGCCTGCCATGGTCTTTTTTCCAAGTGCCTTCTGAGAAGAACTGAAAACATAACCATGATGATGATTATTATTTTTATTATTTTGTCATCATGGGTTTAGGTTTGTCACTGGCTGGGATTTGAGTGTCTGTAAACCAGAAAATTAAACAAAATGAAGCCTCACAATTTACTTGCAATTACCAGAGCCATATGTACCTCCCTGTGTGTGTACACAGTTAAAAATTCATTGTGAATTTTGGAATTCATACATTCATTCATTGTGTATTTCTTTTCTAGTATTTTAAAACCCTGTCTCCCTGCAATGGTTTGAACTGAAAATAGATATCTATCACAATTTTGTCTTGCTGGTTTTAGTGTAACTTCCCTTGAGTGCTTTAGATCTGGATGAGATGTATTCCTGAGGTCCTGACCTGATCTGGTCATTAAAATTTCCATGGTCCTTTTTGCAAGAGGGTATTTTTTTATTGCCTATTTGTAAACACTGTCACTGTGGAAAAACTGAAGAAAACATGCCCTCTGCCCCACAAAGTGTACAGTTTTAATAGACAGTCAAGGCAATGTAGTTTGAAGTATTTTATTTTATTATCCCTACATAGGGGCTGAATTGCAAGATGTTAACCCTAGAGTCCTAGCTAAATTCCAATGTGAGTGCTTATGTTTTAACTACTAAATATAAATATAAGAATGGCCATAGTGGGTCAGAACAAAGACCATCTAGCCCAGTATCCTGTCTTCCTACAGTGGCCAATGCCGGGGGCCCCTGACGGAATGAACAGAACGGGTAATCATCACATGATCCCTCTCCTATCACTCATGCCCAGCTTTTGACAAACTGAGGCTAGGGACGCTATTCCTACCCATCTTGGCTAATAGCCATTGTTGGACCTCTCCTCCTTGAATGTATCTATTTCTTTTTTGAACCCAGTTAAATTCCTGGTCTTCACAACATCCTTTTGCAAGGAGTTCCACAGGTTGACTATGTTGTGTAAAGAAATACTTCCTTTAGTTTGTTTGAAACCTGTTTCCTATTAATTTCATTTGGTGACCCCCTAGTTCTTGTGTTATGCCCTAATTCTTGTGTTAGTAAAGCTCCCTTCCACCTGTCTGTAATTTCAAATGGCTACATTACAATTTTCATCATTACTGACTCAAAACTGTTAAATAGCTGTCATGTTCCACCCCAGAGGTGACTGCGATTCAATTCAGAGTGAAGCAGTTTCTATAAAATGATTTGACTTTCCAGTGTTCCTCAGTACATACATTCAGTCCCGGTTTGTTTTGAATGCCTTGCTGATTTTGAATATCTCCGGCATATGTTTTGATAGAGGCAAACTCAGGTCAAAATAATGAAAAAGAAAGCCATGTACATGCTAATAAATGTCATTTGCCAGCACTTTGCCTTTATTTGGCACCATGCTAAATCTTGTATCAAGTGTAATGCAGGGTGCAATTGGCTTTACACTGTGACTGGAACCCCACTGCTTTTCTTGTCGCCCCAGGAGGACGTTTATCACAAGCGAGAGAGCAATTACAAAGCAGTTAAACTCACTGTAGTGAATCTTGTTTTTAAAAAGAAACTAACTTTGTTGTTGCCGCCTTGGGTTTGTTGTGTCATTAGACTTGCACTCCTTTGCTATTGGGCAGTCTTTCACAGTCTACGAAGAGCTAGCAATGCCACATCCTTCAATTATAGACCATCCCCATTTATAATGTATGAACAATTTTAATAAAAGGAGACTCTTTAATATTTATGGCCCTTTGTGTCCTACATATGGGACCCAATTTAAAGATCTTTGTTTCTTTTTTTTTTTTTTTTTTTTTTTTGCAGTAAACCTTCGATCTGGAGCTGAGCAGAAAGTGGTGTTCATCACGGCTCGTGTCCACCCTGGAGAAACTCCATCTTCTTTTGTGTGCCAAGGTGAGTGCTTACCATGCCACGATTTGGAATAAAAACTCAGAGATGGAGGTGTTGCTCTTCCCTACTGTCTTTTTTCAACATGGTCTGTGCTCTTTTGAGCATCTCAGGCCAACGCACTGTGATCCTGGTTGCTCGGTTGGATTATAAGAAACCATCCACTTGTCTGAAGGGGTTGTTCTGAGGAATAGGGTTGTTCTGAGGAACAACAGGGCTTTGTGTGACTGACATGCACTGCTGAAAACGTAAAACTGCCCATATTGTGTTTGCAAAGGGTTGGAATCTGAGGGGTCTCAGTAAAAATAAGCCCAGTGTGTTTTACAGGTCGAACCTCTCTCTGGCACACACTAGTCTGGCACTCTCTAGTCCAGCACTCTCTGGTCTGGCGACATCCATGGTATGGCATGATTTTAATTACCCAGATGTCCTCTTATCATGGGTGTGGCCATGTTTCCTGCAGTCCATAAAGTTTGTTTACAGCCACCAGTTCTGGCTTTCAGTGTTCTGTGCTGTTACTTGGCTTTAATTAACCCCTAAATGTCTTCAAAGAGCCCAGAATGCACTTCCATTAGACAACTTTGACCTCCTATGGTTCGTAAAATTCTCTCGTTCACCACCAGTCAGGTCCCAAGGGTGCCAGACTAAGTAGGTTCTGCCAGACTAGGGAGGCCCATGATTGCTAAGGGGCCCCAGTAGCAAATGAAACCCATGGGCTGGATTCTTGGTGTGAATTAAAGGAGCTATGCGGATTTACTCTGTCAGCTGAGGAACAGCTCATGTTTGCAAAGGGTTGGAATCTGAGGGTTCTCAGTAAAAATAAATCCAGTGTGTTTTACAGGTCGAACCTCTCTAGTCCGACACTCACTAGTCAGTCATATCAGTCATGGCTTACGCTCTGCTCATTATGCAGCTGATGGATGAATGACTAGTCCTGTTGATTGGTAAAGACCTTAAAGAGGGACGGATGTAGATTCAAGACCTTCTCCCTGCATCCCTCCTCCTGGGAGGTGTGTCTCCTGCACTTCTCAAGGAAGCTATTGTTCCGTAGGTGAGCAGATGCTGGATCTTTTGCTGTAGTTCGCTAGGATGCAAAGCTGCTTCATGGGCGTCCACATCCATCTGACATTGCCACCTCAGGAGCGCCTTGTCTTTTAATCACTATTGGCTGCTGTGCTGGACCCCTCCCCATGCTTAATTATACGGCTCTGTTAAGGTTAGTTGGTTAGGTGTCTGTGATTCCCTCTGCTCCACAGATGGCTGGGGACAGAATCCTGGTGTATGTTGGGAGGAAAAGGAAGGTGTGCGAGGGTACTGTCTCCATTATACATTTCCTTACCTTGCTGTTCCCCAGGGGAACCCTAGCTCCAGGAGCTCTCTGGTGGAGACAGTGCCCTCCCTCTCAGAACCCAGTAGAACCAATGTCGGTAGGCCAGGACTTGCCCGTTTGATTTCCTGCTCTGCATTTCAAACCTCTCCTCCCTCAGTTGCAGTCTGAGGGGACTGACTAGCAGAGAGAGTCACAACAGCAATGCTCCTGTTGGAGCTCTGCTGGCAAAAAGGCATGGTGGACAACCAGGATTCAGAGTGGAGGACGCTTGTCTTCATGCTGATGGCCCTATGCTTTTCTGGATCCCATGAGATCCGCTAATCTGGGGACTTCACCCTTTCTGCGACCGGGAATGCAGTATCTTTCACCCGCCAGCACAATGCCCAAGACTCACTGGATGGAGGTTCAGCAGGTGTCCTGATCTTGTTTGCTGGACTAGCCAATATAGGCGAGTATAGAGTTCTTGAGATTTATTAAGTAGCATGTATTTATAATTGGAAGGTGTATGACTTTGTTTGAGTCTACGTGTTCCCGTTTGCATTGCGCTGGTAGGTGAAGGCTGAGGCACGCTGATAGGGAGATGCTTCATGAATATCACTGTTTTATTGTGATGGTGAAATATGATTAAACAAGAAAGGAGCAAAATGTGCAGAAGAGATGGGTAATGTAGCCAGATGAAGGAATTAGATGGAAATCATCTCTGTTTTCTGGAAAGACTTATGCTTTGGGAAGAAGAGTGGGAGCTGAGGAGCAGGGGGGAGAAGAAAGCAAGCTAGTCTTGGAGAAGCACATCCGAAACTTGCTGAGTGTGCAGTTACAAGGCACGCTTGACTCGCTCAGGAATGCAAGGATCTATGCTGAGCGAACGCCACCGTGCATTGAGCTATTCTGCTCCGCGCAGATGAAGATGTCTTGTGTGTATAATTAGCGTCATAAGGAGTGATGGGAAATCGCAACAGTCCCCTAGAAATGGAATGCATTTCAAGTTCATTTCGACGTTGTTTCTGACATTGCCAAAAGGAAAATGAGGTATTCGCTTTATCTTTGGAAACTTTTGTGGAAGAAATAGGATCTCTTGGTAGTTTAAGCTCCTGGAGTGAGAGAGATGTTATTTTAGAAATCTTGTTAGGCATTTTGGGCAGAGTTCAATGTTTTTAGTTCAACATCTGAAGCCAAACCCAGTGCATTCAGTACATGGCAGTTTTGCCTGGTTTACAGATTTCTCCTGCATGGTTTGAAGTGATTACACATACAACCTGTAGCATGCAGATATGGCAGGCTAGTCGCAAAGATGAGATGTGGGCATCATCTGATGTAGGAAGGCACTGGGCTGTAGCTGCCAAGGCCCAAAGCAATAGCAAAAGAAGAAAACAACCACAGTTTGGCTGCACACCCAATTTCCCTTCTAATGTTGGGCTTTGCTTCTCTCCGTCTTGGTTGTCGGTTTCCCTGTGAAATCCTCTGTTCAGTCTCCACAATGTCCCGTGCAAATGCTCCAGTTTCTGTCTCCCTTTTTACTTATCTCTCTTCACACACCTTTGCTGTTTCCACATGTAACCCATGCCTGCATGGTGTGACGCTCTGTCCCTTCTAGGAGCACCTCGGCCACCTAAAGACTGAATCTGCTATAGCCTTGGCTCAGAGCCAGGTAGGCAATAATTTTAGAGGGGGGGAAGGAAATTTCTGAAGTGGTCCTGGGTCCTTGGGTGGAAGGGCTGGGGCCAGGACACTTCCCGTGCTCCCCCACACACAGACCCTTATTGGCCTGGGGGCAGGGGAGCGCTTGAAGTCTTTCCCCCGCCTCCCCCCCTCCTGCACCTAGAGAGAACCGCCAGAACCTAGAGAGAACCGCCAGCACCACACACCCCCAGGGAGGGAGTAGAATTTACGTGCTTCCCCGTCCCCAGGGCTCGATTGGCCTGGGGGCGGGGAATGTCAGGGCAGCTACTGGCTGGATCAACTGGCTTGGTGGGCCGGATCCAGCCCACAGAAGCTCTCTTGCCCAGCCCTGCAGTAGAGGCTCATGCACTTGGCTTCAGAGGTCCCAGGTTTGGTCCCACCTGCCGGCGACCAGGGTCTGTCAGCATTACACAAGCATCATGACTAATTGCCCTTGTCTGCACAGAGAAGTTTCTAGCTAAACACACTCTCCAGTGTTAGCAGCCTTGTGCAGGGATCCTAGATGTGGCTCTGACACCTTGTGGAGCTTTTATCTTGAGATTCACATTTAAATCTAGTCTGAGCACTGGTGAGTGGCCCAGAGCGAGAAAGACTCAGGCAGCATGGGAGCTCTGAACATATTTCACTGATGCTGGAGTCGGACTGCCAGAAGCCATCCATCTCGCTAGGACTAAGTCTACACAGCTTATGGTCTTAAGCCTCCTAGCTCAATTTGTGGGGCTTAGCCTAGTGCACTAAAATAGCCATGTACAGGCAACCCCCGCATTTACGACCTAGTTGGTTCCTGGAGAACCATTGTAAGTCAAGCCATCATAAGTTGAACCCTTATTTCCCATAGGCGCAATGTTATAAATGGTGGTTCCATTCCTGGAAACCTATTTCATACTCTAAAAATACCTAAATTGAGGAAAACTAAAAAGTGAAAACCGGTGTGGTAGAGGTGTGCGCAGGTCAAGCAGCAGCTGCAGACTGGTGAGTCTGACTGACCTGGTGCGTTTCCTGTTTTGGGATGACGTGTGGAGTCTGCGTCGTATGCCGTTGTAAATACAAGCGGTGTACGTAAATTGGGGGTGTTAGGAGCTATCTTGCATGAAAAAAATGGTTGTAAATGTACGTCTGGCAGTTGTAAGTCAGGAGTCACCTGTAGTCAATGTTGGTGGTGGAACGGAGACTCTGAAGCCTAGCAAAATTTTACATAAGTCCTGCTGTCATCAGTGTGTCTTTACATGCTACCGTCATGCACACATTCTCTCCCTCCTCCACAAGATTTCCTCCTTCAGATTCACTCCTGCCAGAAGGGTTTTGAAAGCCCTCGTCCTGCCCACCAGCTAAAACAGGAGTTAGGAAACAGAAATGGAGAAATACATGAATGGACCTAACAAACTGTGCCATAAATATTCCTGCTGCTTTGGTTTACCAACCATATGGGGCCTGTTTAGACAAGATGCTCTTTGGAGCAGGGAGATCCTTCTCATTTTTCCTACTTGTCTTCAAAATGGCCACCACACTTGCACCATGGCAACAACAATGACTGTGACCTACTCAAAGGCCACCTGGTAACTTGTGTCAGGAGTAAAGGGTGAAAGGTGGGGGTTTTTTAACCTCCCCTCCCCTGAGTTGAAGTGAATGCCAAGGAGGCACTATTATTAGTCTTGGCCTGCTACAACAGAAAGGGTTAATCTGTCACTTGGGTAAGGGAATACCAAAGAAGCAAACTCCTCCATGTCTAGAAAAAAAATGGGGCATTTCCTTGCCAGGCGGGCAAACCTTTGCCTTCTAGAAATGGAAATCAGGTAGCGGCAGCTTTAATTTACTTGAGCATATCACTAAGGCAAATAATTTCATTTCATATTCTGGCACTTTGCATCCTGTGGTATCCCAGTAAATCATGTCAGATCCTAATATATCACTGTATGGCTTATCGCAGAGGGTGATGGCACAAGAGCTGACGCATTCTATTCTGCTGCATCTGAACTTTTTTTCTTGAGAAACAAAGTCCTTTCTTTCAAATGCATAACATATCATCTGTCAAGTTTAGTAACAGGAGGCTAGACAGGCAAAATGGAGGGGAGGAAAGCACTGACCAGGAGCAATATTGAGCAGTCCTGGAGCTGAGGATGTAGGCAACTGGAATTAAATGGACATATTTTCATCTTGCAAATTGAGTCCATCGGCAGTAGTCAAACAAAGGCAGATTTAACACATTAGGATCCCTGTGTCCCAATTTGGTGGCACACTGTGGATAATTAGAAGTGAATCTAAGATGCTCTGCGTTAATCTAATTTACATCTTCTACTCACCTCTCAATAGAGTCCTGCTGCCTACTTCTCTAGGTTCTTATTCCATGCTTGCCACTTGAATTGTGCAAGTCCCTTTCTGTGTAGTGTTACAAAGTGAACAGGCGAGAATCCGAAGGGTTGGAATTTCTGTTTCCCTGTTCTTACAGTGGGAGGTTTACATCAAAGGAGGTTAGGCTGCTTCTGTGAGACTTCTAACCACTTAGGGCATGACTACACAGCAGGGTCGAATTAAGCTACGCAACTTCAAAATAGCTCAGTTTGGCACTATAGACACAGCAGGAAGTTGAAGGAAGAACACTGTTCCTCCGACTTCCCTTACTCCTCGAGAAGTGAGGGTTGCAGGAGTCGGAATAAGGAGTCCTCCAGCTCGACATTATTTCAAAATAATATCTTGCTGTAGAGATATGCTCTTTGCTACTTTGGAAAAAAGTCAGACAGAGTCTTACTGACACACAGGAGCAGATGACCATTTTGTGGGGCCCAGAGCAGCCCAATTTCGCGGGGCCCCGCTTTGCCATGGCGCATGCATGGTGGTGCCACGCGCATGTGCGGGGCTTCTTGAAGCGCAGGGCCCAGGGTGGCCACCCCGCTCGCCCTGCCCTATATCCGCCCCTGCTGACATACACCTCTGGACTCATCCTTTCTGAATTTGCCCAAGTAAGTCTAAGGAAGACCTGAATTAATGTGCTTTATATGCCCCAGAGCAGACAGAGAGAGTTGTAACATGAATGGCAACTCTCAGGAGAGTTTATTCCATACTGTGTTAAATCCTCCCCTTCTTTGCTAATGTAAGATACTCTCCCATTGACTGATAGCTTGCCCATTACTCCTGAGCATGCATCCGATACATTCCCCACAGATGAGCTTTCGCTGGGATCTTTCTGGTCTGTTTCTTGCAGCTCAACGAAGGGAGCCAAAACAAGTTGGTTGCAGCTGGCTGAGCTGGTATGAATGGCCAAACTTCTTTTTCATATGAGTCACTTTGTGCCAATGCTATTACATCTCCTCTCTTTGAAAAGCTGCGTTTGGTAAGCAATAAGGATGTTAAGAAGTGGGTAATTAGCTAATTGTGTAATTCATATAATTGTATCAACTACACGATGAGTCGATAAGGGGAGGTGCTCTGTCTCGGCTTGTGCTGGGTCCAGGATCTACCCCTGCTGCGGCTCTGCAGTATAAATGTAGTAGGAGCTGAGAGTGCAGGCAGCCAGGCTCCTACAACATTGAAACTGCAGAGCTGCAGCGGGTGAAACTCCTGCACCCAGTACAAGCTGAGACTGAACAGTCCTGCCTTACACCGGCTTTGGGACCACTGCAGCTCTGTCTGCCTCCCCTGCCCTCCCTGGCACACTGAAGAGCTTGGAAGCTGGCTCGCCCCAGCACCGGCTCCTGCTCCCCACTTCCCTTGCTGCCTCTGATAGGCTGTCTCGACTACATCCCTCTTTCGAAAGAGGGATGCAAATTAGACATATCGAAATTGAAAATGAAGCCAGGATTTGAATTTCCCATGCTTCATTTGCATAATCGCATCACGGCTTTTTTTAAATGCTATTTCGAAAGTGAAACCGTGCTCTAGATGCGGTTCTTTCTAAACGAAAAGCCTTTTTCGAAAGATCCTGTAAACCTAATTTTTTGAGGAGTACAGGATCTTTCAAAAAAGGCTTTTTTTTTTTTTTCAAAAGAACCTAGTCTGGACCACGGTTTCCCTTTCAAAATAGCGTTTTGCGAAAAAAACGCCATGACGCAAGTATGCAAATGAAGTGTGGGAAATTCAAATCCTGGCTTCATTTGCA
The DNA here is from genome assembly GCF_049634645.1 of Pelodiscus sinensis. Taxonomy (NCBI): domain Eukaryota; kingdom Metazoa; phylum Chordata; order Testudines; family Trionychidae; genus Pelodiscus; species Pelodiscus sinensis. The sequence continues at coordinate 6,375,396 of NC_134719.1, read as the reverse complement.
ATTTTGATATGTCTAATTTACATCCCTCTTTCAAAAGAGGGATGTAGTTTAGATGTATCCATAGAGAGGCACCAAGGTTGGGAGGACACAAGTAGTCGACTAGTCACTTACATCGCTAGTAAGCAAAGGCTCTTACTCCTGCAGATCTCATAAAGTATCCTGGGCTTAGAGGTCATCCCTCTCTTTCTTTGGCAAATACTAGCAACAGCAGCCAGACGCCCAAGAATCCGTCAAGTAGTTACTCCAGCCACTCATTCAATGACTGACAACAAATGCTTTGATAGTTCATATTTGCTGCAACTCCCAAGGTACTAACCCGGGAGAATCCTGATTTATGAAGGATCTCTCAGATTTATGAGGGATCTTTTTTCTCTGTCTCTCAAAATTCGGACAGTGCTATCGGATACAGGGGTGTGTTTTTTTTTTTTCTTCCCCCCTCCCCCCCCCCCCCCCCGGACGGTCTTTCCTTTAAGGCTTAATAACCTATATAATACATGCATGTGTGTGTATCTGCTTTATCACTCAAGGGAAAACAATGCTCTAAACCTATGGTTGCTAGGCTTGTCAGAATTGTTGCTGTGGTGTGGGTGAGTGAAGAGTAGATTGGAATTCAGGCTTCTTTTCCTGTATGATTATTTGTGTGTATTTTTACACTGGTGTCAGTCTGCTCTTAAAGGCATGCTGGGTTTCACAGGCCCTTTTCAGCTCAGCTGGAGCCAATACTTCTCAGTGAGGGGCTCGCAGCCAAGAGATCAATGGAGTTAGTGCTCCCCTTATAGGCCAAATTCATCCCTCATGCTGTTGTCACACGCGACTGGATTCGCTTCCTGGTGTTCGGGGAAATGACACAAGAATTGGTCATTTCTCTGAAGGGTGATTATTAGAATCTCTTCTTTCAGATCATTATTTTGGGGGGAGGTAAGAAAAGAGCTGATATTTTTATTAAAGAAAAGGTACAATATTCCCCAACTTTCTTCCAGAGGGCTAACAACACATTAGCCCTTACTGGTATGAATTCTTTCAGTGAAATAATACTGAGATCGGCCATACTAGGTCAGACCAAAGGTCCGTTTAGCCCAGTATCCTGTCTGCCGACAATGTCCAATGCCAGGTGCCCCGGAGGGAGTGAACAGAACAGGGAATCACCAAGTGATCACTCATCCATCTCCAGCCTCTGACAAACAGAGGCTAGGGACACCATTCCTACCCAACCTGACTCATTATAATCCATCCAAAAGCAGCCCCCAGAACTGACACCAGGCAACCTTCACATTGGCTCTGATTTCACTTGCTATCTGGTTCAGTCTGGGTGTGTGTAGGTTCACACTAGGGGCGTTGTGTTTGTATTGGCTAGATTGTTTTTTCTTTGGAAGAAAGAGGGCAGCTGGAGTGTGGTTTGGTCCTATTATGGTCTCGGCGTGGTAAAGTTCATGCTTTATGCCTTATTTTTGCACTGGTTCTTTTGTGTATTTCTTGCATATTTTAGCAATGTACATATGTACATAGCTTCCTCGTAGCCTCAACATGTTTTGTTAGCCGCTCTCCGGTCGGGTTCAGTGCAATGTCTAATGCTAAAGGGCTTCTGACTCTTCAAATTTTAATGGGACATAAATGAGGTTTTAAACCTTGTAAATTACAGCTTGCAGAGGTGCTGCACTGAATCACTAAACCTCCTGAAGCAGCTTCCCTTATTTGGCTTCTTTTGTCAGGCATTTGCCAGGATGGCACCCGCCACAAAGTCTGAATCCCACACAAATGAAAATCTGCGCCCTGAGCTTTTTGCTTTAATATTCTCTGCGAGGCTGGGATCCAGCACTCCCCAAAGAGGCGGTGCAAGAGGAGAGGGAGAAGGATCTCACAACCCGGCTTGATAAGGCTCAGCTCTCCTCTTGACCTAACTTTCCTGTGACCTCAAACTGACGTTGAAGGGGCTCAGCCTTTCAGAGCAGGCAGACAGACACAGTTACCCACAAGGAGTGGAGCCAAAATGGCTTTTGATTATTGTTAAGCCAATGCCCCCTCATTATACCAAGTTAGAGCAAGTGGCATGAAGTGAGAATCTAGGCACAAACATATTGGCTTTGCTTGTTAACATTTTTATGACTTTATTGTGAGCTGGTATCTTCTTGCTGCCATGGTTGAGAATGTGAACATTTCTAACACAAAGTTCTGATGCAGAGTTTATCGAGGGTTGGAGGATAAGAGACTCACTCCTGTAGGACAGAAGTCCTCCTGCCAGCCTCCTTCTTGGATCCTATTGTACAGCAGCTCACTCAGCTGGCTGAGAATTGAAATTTCCTTCTACGTGATGAAGGTGCTGTCTCTTCCCATCCAAATTATTCTGGGTCTTGTATTCCCAGAGAGATTCCAAGATGGTGGCAGTTTTCCAGTTCACTTCACAAAGACATTACTTTAGAATTTATGCGAGGGGAGCAAATTCCCCTAGGACTAACTAAGAGAGCATGATGCCGTTGTGCAGCAACCAGCAAAGGTATTTTTCCAGGTAACCCATTCTTAGGAAAATAATAAGGCCACATGTGACAAGACACAAGTCTGGGGACTCTTGAATCTTTCTGTCCCTGTTTAGCATTCTTGCCTTCACTTCCAGCCTACCTTTAGCACACTTTAAAAAAAAGCAATGAGGGCTGCATCCTCATTAAACAGCTGTTCCTCCTCCCAATTAACAGAAAACTCTGAACATCAAGGCAGAAAGTGACCTTACCAGCAATAGAGGAAAGTGTGGTTTTGAAATGCAAGAGCAAATATGATGAAGGTGACCTTTGCTCGCAGAAAGAAACTGCTCGGAATATAATGTTTTCTAGGATGTATTTCTTCACACAATGCTCCATCTGTGGATTTCCTTGCCAGATGAGGTTGTGAAGCCCTAGACTATAACAGGGTTCAAAAAGGACTTAGATTCATGGAGAATAGGTACGTTGGTGGCTATTAGCCAGGATGGGCAGAGAGAGTTTCCCTATCCTTTGCTTGTCAAAAGCTGAGAATGGGCAATGGGGAAGGATTGCTTGATGATTCCCTGTTTTGTTTATTCCCTCTGGGGCACCTGGCATTGGCCACTGTCGGCAGACTAGATGCTAGGTTAGATGGACCTTTGGTCTGACCCAGTCTGGCAGTTTTTATGTTCCTGGTGAAGACTGTCTCTCTGGATGCTTCCCAGCTGGGAAACAAAATCTCCCAAAGAAATGAAATGAGAACTGTACCGCTATTTCTAGAGGACTTTGAACCATTGGCTACGTCTAGACTGCCATGATTTTCTGCAAATGCTTTTAACGGAAAAGTTTTCCATTAAAAGCATTTGCGGAAAAGAGCGTCTAGATTGGCCTGGATGCTTTTCCACAAAAACGCTTTTGCGCAAAAGCATCCGTGGCAATCTAGACACGCTTTTGCACAAAAAAGCCCCGATTGCCATTTTCACGAAAACAAATCTGAGCTGTCTACACTGGCCCTTTTGTGCAAAAGGACTTTTGCCTGAACGGGAGTAGCATAGTATTTCCGCAAGAAGCACTGATTTCTTACATGAAATCGTCAGTGCTCTTGCGTAAATTCAAGCGGCCAGTGTAGACGGCTGGCAAGTTTTTCCATAAAAGCAGCTGCTTTTGCGGAAAAACTTGCCCATCTAGACACAGCCATTGTGTTTAACTGCAACTGAATGAGTATTGAACAAAACACTGAGCTTTGATCGGGCCCATTACAGTAGCATCAACCTCTTGAGAACATCTCAAGGCTCTTTTTGCTGCCCTTTGTAGTCTGTTTAATTTTTGTTTGGAGGAATGCATTCTAACCCAGTTGGAGGTGTTTTATGTCCATGGTATCCATTGTAGTAGTAAGCCAAAGTGTCATCACTTGGCCACCTTTTCTGTCCCCAGAGTAGTCTTATCTGTGTAATATGCACAACCATGGGTGTGCCATTTGCTCTCCTCCCTGCTCACACTGACACCTTCTTAGTGTTCCCCCAGAATAAGGTGCTGTACCTCTAGGGAACTTAACCTCTGCGGTGGACACAGTTTCCATTTTCTCCTTGTGAGGTGGCTGAGCTATGAAGTTCTGAGATGGATCTGAATTCAATGGGTCCTCATGAAGGCTTCACAAATCTTCTGACTAAGCCCTTTGTCTCCAGAGATGGAGGAGCAGGTGTCCTCTGCTGTTGAGCAAGCTACCAGTGAGCAAAAGGAAAAGTGAAGTTGCTGTCCATGCAAATGTTGACCTCTTGACCCCGTGATCTCCCCACCCCTTGAAGGGTTGCTTCCATACCAGGATCAGAAGGAGCAGCCATTGGGCTCGGGTGTGTAGGGAGTATGGTTATATCATATGCATTTGCCAGGCACTAACAGGGTAGCTTCTTCCCCTACAAGGTGATCAGGTATAATCTGTCCCTTTAAAAGAGCTATAGAATTTCAGTCTGTTTAAAAATGGTTATTTTGGCCATCATGTGGGTGCTGGACTCTGTGAGCTCTGGGTATAGATATTCATCAGATTTTTTCATGCTAGTTCATTCTGCCCTGAATTTCATATGATTAAAGGCGAGGCCAGTATGTCTGACTTAATATTGGTCATTCAGCAGTTAATTGCAAGCCAAGGAAAGGTTCTTTGTTTCCTTCCAAAGCCTTCCTTTAAAAAGCCAACGCGGAGTTCAAAATTCAGGATCTGTCTAAGCCACCCCCATTCTCTCCCCAATTTTCTTCGTAGTTTATTCTTTCATCTATAGACGGCTGCGGGTCAGATGTTCAGATTACTACTGAATTCTAAAACAGGCCAATTGTTCCCACTTGTAAGCAAGCTTAGCAAATTGGCGTGACCCAAGCTGGGAAGAGGTGAGGGGACCCTGGCTAAGAGGATAGACTCATTGTGGATTTGGATTACAATTTGGAGAATATTGTAGTTTTGCTGCGGATTAGAACAGACCCATGGGGGGAAAGAACTAAATTAATTATTTTCCTACCTGCAGCCGGCAGGCGCTAATCTCAAAATGATGGTATCAGTGCATCAGGGTAAAGGAGTAAATTCTGCTGGAGGCAGTCTATACAGCTGCCTGACCTAATTTTGTCCTAAATAAATGTCCATAAATGTGTAGATACTTGTCTTTTGCTGTGGTTCAATGATGACAAAGCAGGGGGAGGGGGAGTGTCATTTAAAGCAGTAGTTCAGAAGGCCAGTGGCAGATGGCTTTATACACCTAGATCCTGACCAGCTATATAAACCTATTCCGCTCCCTCAGGTCTGCTGTCCCTCTAACTAGAAGAAATAGGAAGCAAGATTTTACATTCTCAGGCCTACCGACAGAGGTGGGAACAAAGGGGGCAATTGCCTCCGGACTCGGCAATTCAAAAGGCCCCAGGCCTTTTTAAATCAGAGCTAGAGCCACACTTTGGGCAGCTCTGAGGACTGGGGAGTAGGGGATGTGGTGCACTCTGGGAGGAGAGGACTGGCTGACCCAGCTCTGCCCTTTCTAGGAGCACAAAGCTACACCCTTGCCATGTCCAAGGACCTGGTAAGTCTGTTGGTCCCCATGCATATTAATTACCTTCAGAATAGAAAAAGGGGATGTAATTGAACATGCCTGGGTGTTAATCATGCTATTCATCTTCCAGCTCCTGGGGCAGAGTGTCTGACACACATGTCATAACTTGGCACTTAAAAAACAGAAGGGGATCGTGATAGATGTAAGATGCAATTCAGGTTCCCCTTTTCCCCCCTAGGGATGCAGGAAAACAACTGACAAAGAGTTCAACAGCACAACCCCAAAATGAGCTGTAGGCACTTTGAAAGATGTCAGGCTGCATTCATCCTTCCCGTTAAGAAAACTAGCTGTTTGTTTGGGGTTTTTGTTTTGTTTTGTTTGTTAAAGTGCATCACTCCTAAGCTACAATATAAAGGGGAACATGCTCTCCTGTCATTCTCAAAGCAGAGTGAAAAGCACTGTTGAGTGTGCCCAATAAATCTCTTGACTGGGGATTGCAGGATGAAGGATCCCATAAAAGAGAGGTTGTTCTAAGAGTGTGTGTGTGTGTGTGTGTGTGTGTGTGTGTGTGTGTGTGTGTGTGTGTGTGTGTGTGTGTGTGTGTGACACACATCGCTGGAGCAAGAGCGAAAGAGACTACTGTGAGATTTTGTTAAAGGCAAAGGAGCTTTTTCTGATGTTCCCCTATACAAGTTTTCTATTAGTCCTAGCAAGACACCAGAAGCATTGACTCTAGCCATCATAGTATCAGAGGGGTAGCCATGAATCTGCAAAAGCGGCGAGAAGTCCTGTGGCACCTTCTAGACTAACCAAAGTGTTGGAGCATAAGCTTTCGTGGGCAAAGACCCACGTCGTCAGATGCATGTCATCATAGTGATCTGACAAGACATGGAACTAGTTTACTGAGCTTGAGAGGTTCTGGAGTAAGGTGTAAATGCTTCCAGATGCATCATGACATTGTACATTTATTACCAGGTTTCTTTCATTCGTTAGTTATTTGACCAGTTTCACCCTAATGCTTACAGCAGACTCTTTTCACTTTCACCATCATCAGAAGGGACAAGGGAAAAAGTCCTTTAGTTCCTGTGGTGGATAGAAAGAGTGCTGGCCAGCACCCTAGGTGTGTCTAGACTACAGGATTTTGTTGACAAAAGTGGACTTTTGTCGACAAAACTATACCTGCGTCCACACTACCGCTGAGTTCTGTCGACATAACGTCGACAGAACTCAGCAGTTTTGTCGATGCTGGTAAACCTCATTTTACGAGGCATAACGCCTTCTGTCGACAGAGTTTCTGTCGACAGAAGGTGTTATTGCATGTAAACTGTCCTTTTCGTCTACACTACCATGTCGACAAAGCAGCTTGCTTTGTCTACAGAACTGAATGTAGTGTAGACGCTCTTTGTCGACAGAAGTTTTGTTGACAGTATCTGTCGACAAAACTTCTGTCGACAGAAGCCTGTAGTCTAGACGTACCCCCAGTGACTAAGAGGTTAAACTCGGGTAGCTAGCAAAGGTGTTGGCAGAGGGCCAGAAGAACCAATGGGGATACAGTGCTGAAATTTGAATTGTAATTAAATATCTTACCTGCTTTCTTTGTTTGAGTCTAAGTTAAGGGCTGGAAGGAGTAGATGCAGTAATCAGAATTATCATGCTTATAACTATTGGACATTGGAATGAACTGGGCTTTGGAGTACAGATCAGCATGGATCATGAGTAGAGGGAAAAGTGTATCTAGTAACAATCAGGGTATTTTTCTTTATTTTGTTTGTTTGGTTTAAACTTCTCAGTGTGAATCCATGCCTTCTCCCTGCCCCCATTCACTATCTATGGGTACATCTAGACTACATGGCTTCGTCGACGGAACCACGTAAAATAGTTTACTTGCCATAGTCAAAGAAGCGGGGATTTAAAAAATTCCCACTTCATTAAAATAAAAATGGCCGTTGCACTGTGCTGATGATCAGCTGATCCAGCACAGCACGGCAGTCTAGACGCGGCACGGTCGACAAGGGAAGCGTTTGTCAACCGCTCTGGTATGCCTCATTTCAGGTCTTCATTTTTATTTTAATGAAGAGGGGATTATTTAAATCCCCGCTTCTTTGACTATGCCAAGTAAACTATTTTACATGGCTCCGTCAATGGAGCCATGTAGTCTAGACGTATCCAAAGAGTTGTTCTCAGAGGTTTTCTCTGTGTTTTAATTTGTTTTACTCAATTGCTCTATAATACCGAGCAACCAAGTATGGTTTATCAAGTATATCTTTTGTTTTGTTAATAAAAAACACCTTTTTAAGGCAATGAGTTGATTTTTTTTGTGTCTTGGAAAGTAACAGGGGGTCTGTGTGTGTCTGCCTGCCTATGACTGAGCAGTCAACTACCAGAGACTGCTGCTTATTTTTCTCTTTTCTTGTTTCAAGCTCTCTTGGGCCAAAAGAGGTTGGAGCAACCTTTGGGGAAGGAATTCATATGTTCCCTCCTGGTTTTTCCCCCCCATGGTTAAACCACTTGTTTGTGGCAGCTTTTGTTTTTTTTTTCCCCGTGGCTGACTTCCAATTGCGCAAGTTGGGGTTTTTTTGGATGACTTAAAAGTAGGAAATGGGAGGATTTATAACACATCAGTTTCTAGAAGCATCAACTACTTTAGTGTGGAACGGATGTATATGAGTACAATTTATAGCAGGGACGCCCTGTATTGGCTTTAGGTCTTATTTGCACTGCAGCATAGTGTGGTTTGGAACGAGAGAAGAATGCACTGTGTCCCATGCACCTTCTAGTTCAGTTAAGGTCTTTTTCCCCATGTGCAACGATACTACTGAGATTTACCTGGATCTTCCAGGTGCCCTGGAAGCATGGCAAGTACTGGGTTAATTAGTTTGAATCTCAGTTTTTCAACTTTATCTTTTTTTTAAAAAAAAGCTGTTTCTGTTCACCTTCAATAGTTTCCCAGATCCGCCCTCTCCCCCTCCAACCTGATATTAATCTTGCTGGTCTATAGTTTCCAGATTTGTCTCTTGACCCTTTGTTCTTTGCCTGCCCTGGCTCGGTTCGGATGAATTGATTTTTTTTTTTTCATTTTGTTTTCTGTTCTTTTCTCTCTGACTTGCACTCCGCTTGCCTGCCTGCTCTCACCGGAGCATCATACCAGCTGCTCAAAAGAGCCAGCCATCGTGCATGACTAGGACTTGGTCACTTGGATAAAATTCCACCCCTGCCCCAGTGCAGATTTAGCTAATGACAGAGGATATGTCTACACTACCACCCTAGTTCGAACTAGGGTGGTTAATGTAGTCAATTGAAGTTGCAAATGAAGCCCGGGATTTAAATATCCCGGGCTTCATTTGCATCTTGCTGGGTGCCACCATTTTTAAATCCCCGGTAGTTAGGACTCCATGCCCACGGCTACACGCGGCACGGACTAGGTAGTTCAAATTAGGCTTTCTAATTCGAACTACCAGTACACCTCGTTCCACAAGGAGAAACGGTAATTCGAATTAGAAAGCCTAATTCGAACTACCTACTCTGTGCCATGTGTAGCCGCGGGCACGGAGTCCAAACTACTGGGGATTTAAAAATGGCGGCGCCCGGCAAGATGCAAATGAAGCCCGGGATATTTAAATCCCGGGCTTTATTTGCAATTTCAATTGACTACATTAACCACCCTAGTACGAACTAGGGTGGTAGTGTAGACATACCCTGAGATATGTTTATAAACCCGTATGCAATACTCTGTACCAATGTACAGAAGCCAGGCTTCGTTGCTTTGCGCATCACAGAAAAGAAAGGCCCTAATGTTTGTTTGGAGCTGATGGTGAGGCATATCCAGGAGACTTGCGGAAGGGCTGTGCTCTTCATACAGTCCTGGCTTTGAGTGGAATGGCATACCAGAGCAGGAGAGTGACAGCCGAGGGTCTTACCTGTCATGCTTCCCTTCGCTATCCCTGCATGGTGGCTAATGCTGATCAGACAGCCATGAAATCCTTTCCTAGTATGCATTCCAGGCAGCAAAGCACAGATGCTGGGGAACAATCTGTGTCAGCATGGGCCTCTCAGAAGCTACGTGTGCTGTCTGAGGATGAGCCCTGAGCTCTCATTCCAAGTTTCTGCCGTTTCCCAAATGCTGTCCTTTGAACAAAACGTTCCAAGGAAACAGTGGTGGCGATCACAGAATTTCCAGCATGCTTTTTTGCCTTCCCCAGGGGCTTACCCCGAGAAACAAACGTAACCCACAAGTGGCTGTTTCTGAAAAACACAAAACACGCTTCTAAATGGGCTGGTGCATCCCTCTCCAGTTCACACGGAGGACACTGCCCTCCTACTTTTTCAGCTCGTGGTGTTATTCATTTGTAATTGGACACTGAAGGCACCAGGTTGAATCTCTACGGCTGGCCCACATGGAGGGAAATTGCACATTCGAGATGGCTGACCAAGAAAGATGTGATTTTTTTTTTTGTGAGTGCAAGAGAGATATTTTTAAATTAAAAACCCTTTGCATTCAATATATTTTATAAAAACCATTTTTTGTTAATTTGGCATTTTCCATGAATCATTCTTTTTTGTGAGGTTCTAGCTCTTGTTCATTTCCCCTCTCTCCCCCTTCACTTTGTATTTTCTTTTTTTCATTTTGCCCCAAAAAAGGGGAAATAAGAATATATGTGGGGTGGGAATAACAAAAATGGAAAAAATACTGATTTTACTGAAAAAGAACCCAGAATCTTCTCAAAACAACAAGTCTTTTGTGAAGATTTTCATTGTGACAAAAGCGATTAGAAAAATTTCAACCACTTATGTTACATAGACGTAAATGTTACCAGCTTGGCCACTCATCATGATAAATATAATTAAAAGTCTGGAAGCTTCTTCTAATCCTTAGAGCAGGTAGAGCATAAGCAATAACATTGCAAGCTTTCTAAATTCACCATCCCAACTACCCACCAACGTGCCATATCATTAACCTGAAGGGACCATCGCTAACGGTGAGAGTGGAATTCTATTTTCAGGACAATTCAGTCCCCATTGTTGAGAAGGACAACAGATTTATTCACAGGGCTTTGTATGGCACCGATCGCTGTTCTGGCAGAACACCTCACAGACAATGATTTCTGAGAGGTAGCGGTGTTCGTTTGTAACTTTAAAAACAACGAGTTTTTTAAAGTATAGAATCATGAGCTTTCATGGGTAAAATCCACTTCATCAGATGCATTTTAGTGGAAATAACAGAAACCGAGAGAGAGATAACAACAGCAAAAGTACCTTTCAATTGTAGGACCCGTGTTAATGAGGCCATACATAGCTTTTGATGTGGAAATGCAGATATTAAAGGCAGGAGAAATTGGCTTTGTTATGCGCCAACCAGTTAATGTCATAATTAAAGCCCCGGGTAAAGCTGTCAAATCTATAGCTGAGTTCCAGATGAATTCTGTAGATAAATAACTTTTAATGACTTTAACCTCCCTGGCTTCTCATGTGAGAGACAGCAAGTGAGTGTTTTGCCCAGTGTTAGATAAGGAGTCTGTGCTGTGGCAGAGTCGGGACCAGAAACAAGGAGATGCCCATCCTAGCCTTGTTCACAAGACCATCTTTGCAATGGCAGTGTTCTTATGATAGGAACTTTATTGTTTGGGAATGGAACTGACAGCGCCAACTCATTTTGTGCAGACCACCAAATAGATGCTGGATTCTGGACTAGACTGGAAGCTGCAACCAGTTACAAGCTGCAACCAGTTACAAGAGCCCTGATATTAAGCAACACCTTTCTCTCCTATAGCACCTTTCATTCCAGAACCTCAAAGCATAGCTCTCATGACTTATGTTATGGCATCCTTCTCTCTGAGCTTTCTGTTAGGACTTGTGTCCTTTATGAGAACTCAGGCAGCAAAGGGGGGGTTCCTTTAAAATTAAAGGCACGTTCTTGTGGCTAAGGGGCTCAGCCTAACTCCCATCTGCCTAGTCCAGGAAGATGTTGGCATTTGTAATGTCCAGGGATATGAGAGTGAGAGGCATCTTGCTGAACTTATGATGGATGCCATGTTTGCCTCCTTTGTTGCTGCATTGTCGGGATCCAAACTCATGGTTGCGAAGGGCCCTGAGATATCCTGAGTCTAAAAGGCACCTGATGCAACTAATTTATTTCTTCATTCTGTTCAGAAAGCAACACATGCCAGAGAAGGAGCTCCTCTCCTTCTTCCCATCCTACTGAAGAATTAAACCACCTCCGCCTCAGAGACATGGCGGTCCCATGTGGCTGTCCACCTGGCGAGAAGCCTCAGAGTATTTCTCTCTTCCTTGCTCATTACTATTATCCTGAGAATCTTCCCCGAATCACCACTTTCGCAGCAAGACTTTTCTTTTTGTACTTGTGGCGTATTCCGTTGCCTGTCAGCCAACAGCACATCCTTATCAGAAAAAAAAAGTCCTAATTTATTTCCACGAAGCTCATTCCTACATGGATGCCATACGCTCTAAATAAAAGAACAAACCCCACTCCTGCTGTCGAGGGGCAGAACTGATCAGCTGCATTGCTTTTTTTCCCCCCCATACAGAACTCGGTCAGGGGGAAGAAAATCTTCTTTCCTCTGCTGAGGCCCAGAGGAAATGGCAACCCAGCAAGCCCCAACTGGCAGCTGTGGGAGCAACCTCCAGACACACGACTTTCATCTCCAATTCAAGGGGAAAAATTCTGATGCAGCCAGCATTTCTTGGACAGAGGATCCCCACAGACGACTGGCTTCTTGTTTAATAAATGACTCCTTCTCTTTCTTTTCAGGCTGGTCCACTCATGAGTCACCCAGAAGTAATTCAGGTTTTGTATACGCTCCGGCTTTCTTCCCTTGCTAGGAACTGCAGTCACAGACTTTGCTGTGCGAATGGATCTCTTTGTTTCACTTTGCTTTTGACTCTTTGTCCTTTGAGAGGGATCGTGCCCCCACAACCTTTCCGCTAGCCCTGCACCACCAATGCATTTACACCGGGAGAGCAATATACATACATCTCTCTTTCTTCCTTCCCACTGCTGCTGAATTTTATTATTGCTACATAGGGCCCCTTGCAACTTCAAAGTGCTTTACAAAAGAGCAAACTGTACGCTAGCAGAAATTGCAGAAGCCTCTCACAAAAGATAGACCCCTCTGGAGTGGAATGTGATAGGTATGGTCGTGAGCGCAAGCAACTCTAGAAAACAAGCTAACGGGGTGTGACGGGAAGGGTAGTTTATCCAATGAACACACCTTTGGGATTTTCTGTACATGGTATCTAATTATTTCCAACTAGCCAATTAGCCCATCATAAGATGGGATTTTCAGGTTTCTCCTCCACGTCAGTCTTCTCTCCTGAGCCTCCAGTCTCTCGCTCCGTGTCTCTCTCGCCTCCTCCTCCTCCTCCAGCCTCCTTCTCTCTCTCTCTCAGCTCTCCTTCGCCTCCTGCCTCTCTCTCTGTCTCTCTCTTTCTCTTCTCCTCCTCCTCCTGCCTCTCACTCGGGGCACCGCAGAGCCCAAATGGCCGTTTGGGCACCGCGCTCCCCGTGCTGCATGGGGAGCGCAGAGCCCAAATGGTCGCTTGCACCACTTGCTCCCACATGGCGGCCCGGCTGAGTGGCACAGAAGTCAGCCGAGCGCCACGGCGGGAGGCAAAGGATGTGACTCGGGCAACAGCGCCACCCAGAGGGAACAGCCAGGGAGGCAACAGCGCTGCCCAGAGGGTACAGCCAGCATTTCAGCATTACAGAGTCACAGACATTGGGCTACTATATATATGATACTGATAGCAAGTATTTTCAATATGCTGCTAATTTTCAGTGAAGGTGTGGGGTTTCCTCCAAAACACACATCACTTCAGGTATCTCACACGAGGCCGTGCCAGAGTGGACATTGTGTGGCTGTTGAATACCTTTTTAGTTCATTTGGAGCGAAGGACAGAAAAAATCCTATAAAGGGGAAACAGCAGAAACTGCAAACCTAGTAAAGCAGAAATCAATAAAGCAGTCAAAAGGTGCTATTACAGCTAGCTTAGTGTAAGTTTTCACATATCAGCTGTAACAGAAAGGGACTACTTCACTTGTCCCCTCAGGGGAAATGAGGGCAAATAACTGTACAGGTTTTCTTTAGGAGCGGCTGTCAGCTGCCATCGTTAGGATCCACAGGAAGACATGCATACGATATTCTTGTACATAAATGGCAGAGGAAAGTACTAACTCCTTCCTATGCATTTCAACAGCCAATAGTATTGAAGATGTTTCTGAAAGCGGATGACTGGATTAAGCTGGGCCATTATACCATCACTTGAGTGGGTTAAATTTCTGGGCTAGACCACAAGTTAAAATGAACTCCCCCTAAGTCCTGTTAGTTCCCCTCTCAAATTCACCATATAGTGTGACACATTCTGAGGAGTATCTTCTCAAGAGAAGCCCAGGAGTAGGTTTCCAAGGGATGTTGCAAATGGAAATGAACCTACATTGGCTAGAAAGCTGGTTGGGATATTTTGTTGAAACTCCACCCCCCGGAACATGTCATAAGACAAAGAGCCAGAGAAAAGTGTCAGCAACCTGATTGCACTGATGGGCAACTATTGCAAAGAAAGATACAGTGACTTTGTACCACTGTCATATAAGAAATCTGTGGAAGAGTTGGGAAGTGGACCCACGTTCCCTGACTCATGATTAGGTGTCTTAACCACCTGTCCCTTCCTCTAATCATTCATGAGTGTGGCGGTGAAGGAAGAGCTTTGTGGGGCTGTGTTCCAATGCCTACATTAATTTGTCCAGTCAGTTTCCCCACCTGACCTTTGTTCGTTCTTTCCAAACCTTCCCCTAGACTTGCTCCTTTTCCCTCAAACCATTCTTTTGGGTTTTGAACTTTGTATTACGCATCAGATAAAGCAGGGCTTGCTACGTATTTCTGTTCCTTCCTCACGATTTACATTTTAGTGGCCTTCAACATCTGTTAATTCACCACAAATTGAGGGCCATAATCCCAGCAAATTTTCCTGCTGTCTGGAGCACACCATCACAAGAAGACAGACTTTGTATAATAATGAACAAAGGTGTCGTCCTAAACAATATCTTTAAAATTACTCTAATAAATCTCAAGTAATTCATTAGTAGAAATATATCTTCTGCTCCCTGCAGTACCTTCTCCAGAAAACCCTTTGTTTCTTACTAAGGGAAGAAGATACCTCAGCCAGGGGGTGGTGATAGATTCATTTTAAAGCAACGAAATCTCAAAGCTCCTTATTGCCCACGAGGAAAATGAAAGAAAACAAAGGGAACCAATAAAGCCACCCACACAAATTCACAGGCAATGCAGCAGCAGCTGTACAGTCCTACCAATATGCCCTCCTCTCTCTTTGACAAGTGTGACATATTCTTACAAGTGAGCTTTCTAATTTTATGGCTGTTTAAAAACATCAGAAATGAAGCAAACTAAGGGAGCATAAAGGTATTCAAATCACAGGTGGCAAGGCATGAGCACAGTGGCGGATTTAGGGCAGGGCGAGCAGGGTGGCTGCCCCGGGCCCCGCGCTTCCCGAGGCGCCACGCATGCGCCCTGTCAAAGGGGGGGCCCCACAAAATTTTGCTGCTCTGGGCCCCACAGCACTTTCATCCGCCCCTACATGAGCAGATCATCCTCTAGTTCACAAAGGAGTTTACTCCACCATGGCTGTGTCTAGACTGGCCAGTTTTTCTAGAAACTCAGCCACTTTTCCGGAAAAACTTGCCAGCTGTCTACACTGGCCGCTTGAATTTCCGCAAAAGCACTGACTTCCTACTGTAAGAAATGGGTGCTTTTTGCGGAAATACTATGCTGCTCCTGTTCGGGCAAAAGTTCCTTTTGAGCAAAACGTTTGCGCAAAAGGGCCAGTGTAGACAGCTGAGATTTGTTTTGCACAAAAATGCGTCTAGATTGGCCACGGACGCTTTTCCACAAAAAGTGCTTTTGCGGAAAAGCGTCCGTGCCAATCTAGATGCTCTTTTCCGAAAATGCTTTTAACGGAAATCTTTTCCGTTAAAAGCATTTCCGGAAAATCATTCCAATCTAGACGTAGCCCATGTGTTGCTGGACAATTCCTCCTGGGGGTATCTCTTCTCACTCATGCTGCTTTATATTACGTTGAAGTTAGCAGAGTCATTCTGGTGTAAGTGAGAGGAAAATTAGACCCCGTGGATTTTCAGGAGAGAGGAATCTGGCACATGATGGGTTTATTTTCCCTTTTGCGATGGGTATTGGCCACTGGCGGAAGCGGGATGTTAGTTCTCAGGAGCCTGTGTGTGGGGGGGGGGGGGGAGGGGGAGGGGTTGTAAGAAGGCAGTTGCTACTGTCAGCATTGTGCAGTCTGTCTAATCAAACTTCCAAGCAGTTTGTCGCTGCTATCGCCGAAACCCTGAGTTTGCCACTTCTGCTGAGACTCTTACCTTTGCGCAGACTCATCTTTCCGTGCAGCCTGAGATTATTTTTTTCCCCCTACGGCCTTATATAAATGGCATCAAAATGAGGCCTGAGGCATAACTTGCCTGTTGAAATAAATGAGAGAGAGAAAGGTTCAAACCACCAGGTTCCTGGGGATCCGCAGCCGTTAAATGATTACCAGAGCATCAGAGTGAACCCTAGGAGATGCCAGGAGACTCTTTTATTCAAACCACATTAGATAAAAACACAAGCAGAGGACTGTGGTCTGTTGCAGCAAGACTGCCCTTATGGTCCTATTTCACTGCCTGTTAGGCTCTGTGTACTGATTTTATTTTTAAGGCAGTTCCAGGTGCCGCTTACTGTGATGTAGTGGGGGGTACCTTGCTGATTGCTATGCTGGGCAGTGGGTTGTGAGTTACCGCCACTGGCTGCTGGCTGTAGCGCGGCCCAGCAGGGAAGGGGATGAGTCATTATGCAAAGAGGGTCTCTCAACCTGTCTGACCAGCTACCCGCCAAGGATGGAAACAAAGGGAGGTGGAATGCCGCCCCTGGCTGCGGGGCAGGGCTGGAAGAGAGTTAGTCAGTCTCTGTCTGGTATCATGGAGGAAGCAGCCTAGGCAACAGGCTGGGATTTAGGAGCCCAGACTTCCCCATATCTAGGGGGGCTGAGGCATCCTAGGCCTGCCCTTTAACCAGATTACATCTGTGCTGTGCTGTATCCTGGAGAGGCAATAAACTCCCTCTATTCTACGGGTTGGTGGAGTCTGTTCGTGCCATTTTGGGGGTGCAGGAGACTGGAAAACCCCAACGCGCCGTCACACCTACAATAAAGTAAACTGGAACACTTCTGAATTCCTCCTGCTAGTGAACTTTCCTTTCTGTCGTTCAAAGCATCCGCAAAAGGCCCCCACTTGGTCCAATATATCCTTGTAGGTCCTGATTCTGTGAGGTCCAAGGTACCTCAGCAATAGGCTGAGCACCTTCAACACCCATTGACTTCCTCCTAAAGTAGGAAGTAAGTGACAGCTGAGAGCATTTGGGCCAGTGAGGGGCAACCGAGGCTAGTGAGTGGGCTGCATGAGTGGCCCTTCTTCATCTCAGTGGTCTGCAAGATGGTCTCCTGGTATAGGGTAGTTTTGCTAACTGCGCTTATGTACCTGGAGTTTGCAGGCTGTGCGGATTGAACCATTGCAGTGCTTTGATTGGATGCAGAGGGGAACACATGGCTCTCACAATGTTGTGTGCAATCAGCACGCATCTCGCTTTTGTAGTGCTGTTAGGAGAAAAAACCCTATGCAGATAGAAACCACCCGAACCTGGCAACCCTCTACATGGGCAACAATAAACAGAATGTCTCGTGGGCATGCACAAAACTCCCAGGAGCCACAGGTTACCCACCGCAGCCTGGGGTCATGGAATGACTATTTAGATTTTTGGATGCCTCCGTTTTTTGTTGTTTTCCAACTTGAGACACCTTCAAGGAGCTTGATTTTCAGGAAGGGCCGAGCACTCACCCTCTGAAAAACAGGCGCCTCCCAGGCCAGATTTTTAAAGGACCCAGCTCCTGTTTAGACATCTAAGAAAGAACCAGATTTGCAAATGTGCTCTGTACTCAATGTGAAGGTTCTGAAAACCTGGCCTCAGTAACTTGCCAACGGTACAGCAGCAGCATTGAGAACAGGGCTCTGGCATCCGGGCTTGTAGTCCCTTGCTGAAGTCCCTGGGAATAATCGGAAGAAGTGGCCTGTGCCCACGAAAGCTCATGATCCCATCGACATGTTTTGTTAGTCTATAAAGTGCTACCAGACCGTTTGTTGTGTTATTTATTGTATGTATTTCCCCCCCCCCCCCCGCCCCAATGTAGCCATTTTTCAGAATTAGGCCAAGTAATCCCAAATTCCCAAAAGCAAATATGAGTTTTCTGTGAAAAGGGGCCATGGCTCAGGAAAAAAATACAGGAAGTCCATTACTTTTAATACGTACTAGCTTTCTGACGCTCCACCCACGTGCATCCCTTTCCATCAACTGCTTCAAATAGAGCTGCTGAAATGTGAAGGCATGAGAAGTAAAAATTACTCAGCTCCATCATGCAGGAGACGCCGTTCAGATTATGGAGGAGTTCTCTCTAGCCGTGAACGATGTACAGTACCCAAAATGCTTGCTCAGTGATCCTAGGCTGCTCAGAATGTATGCCTCTCATGGCTCGCTGGGGGCACGTCTACACTAGCACGCTATTTAGAAATAACTAAAATCAGTTTAATAACTCCCAAAATAACATCAAACTGGCATGTCCACACTGCAGGGGAGCCTCAAAATTAGAGGCAGGCTCCATTAATGTGGATGTGCTACCTCTAATTAGAGCCCCAGGGAGCACTGGAGAGTAATTAGTTTGAATTACTCTGGGGAGTCATTACTTAGAAATAGCAACACCAAAGGGTCCACGCTAAAGTTATTTCTAAATAACTATTTTGAAATTGGTGTTATTCCTCGAGGAAAGCGGCAGTGCAGATTTTGAAATAAGCAGCCTGTTATTTCGGAAAAAGGGGCTTAGTCGTGTGGACGCTCTGCTTATTACAGTAAAACTCCATTGGTCCGGCATCTGATGGTCTGGCACTCCTTATGGTCTGGCACCATCAGGAACCTGGAAGTGCTCCGGGCAGCCGGACCATTGGAGCTGCTCTGCCCCGGGCTTCCCGGAGTCAGCTGCTGGTCAGTTTCAGCAGCGGCTGACTTGGGAACACCTGGGGCAGAGCAGCTGGGGTGCTGCCAGGTTGGTCTGGTAGCGCCGCCCTTTGGTGCTATGGGACCAACCCGGCAGCACCCCAGCTGCTCTGCTGCAGGCGTCCCAATTCAGCTGCTGCTGAAACTGACCAGCAGCGGCTGAATCGGGGACGCCTGGGGCAGAGCCGGACTGGAAGGGGGGGCTATGAGGGGTCTGGGTGGCATCCCCCCCACACCACCTTAGACCCCTCATAGCTCCCCCTTCCGATAGTCCGGCATATCTGATAATCCGGCACCCCCTGGGTCCTAAAGGTGCCGGATTATCGGAAGTTTACTGTAATTTGACCTACGGGGGGTTATTTTGAAATAAAGCCCTAGTGTAGACCAGGGCTGGGAGTAAAAGGGAATTGAGGGGATTTGCCACTCGAGATCAGGTCCATGTGCCCTCCATGATTTATGAAGCTTCCATCCGGGAAGTGACCATGCGGTGATGAAATCCATGTACATTGTGCTCCTGGGGCAGGTTTGTAAAGTACAGGATATATATGGGTTTAGGAAAAAAATATACCAACTCTTATGGAAAATGACTAAAACATGCACACCCGGAAATGGCATGAACTGTGCTTAATTGAACCCAGTGCCTGTTCGTCTCCTCACTGTCTGCACACTGCCACTAATGAGCCCCCATCATTTGTTGCTAGTCATTTGCATGCAGCCTGTATGTCAGATGCACAGCCTACTGTGGAGTTGATGCTAACAGTGTTGCATTGGGCTGGCAAGACAGCTAGCCAGCATGCACCTTAGGAGACTGGCTCTTTTCCCATTCATTTCTCTACATCGGAAAACAAGACTAGCTAGAAAGGCAGAGCATATTTGAAAACAGGAAAATTACTCATTCAAGTCAGTGAGCATATTCTTATTTTAAAAGAGTAACAAATTAAATAAACTCCCTGCATTTTATATGGGATCCCTAAGTGTTTCATCTGTGATAATCTAATTCTGTCATTTTTTCCCTGCATCCTTTTTATCTCATTAGATGAGATTTCCTTTGCTTTTAATCCTGTCCTTAAGGGAGCCCTGGAGTTGCACTAGAGAGGCAGAGGACACAAAGGGGGGGTAACTAAAATAACAAATATGCAGTAATATATCTCAACATCCTCCCAATCAATCAGGCTCTCCCAGCTGACTCCATAACATCTGAGCCGGAGCTGATTAAAACTGTTCTGTTTTAAAATGGCAGCACATATAAAAGTCCACAAGGGACTTGACTGGTGCTATTGATTGTCTGTGAAAGGCACTTAGGTGATGGGATAAATAATTAAAGTCAGTAGAAGCAGACAGGGGATTGGATCTTGGGTCTCCCTCAGCCAGAAGCATGCATTAGCCATTAGACTTGACCAGGGGTGGGAAATAATTTTTGATGGCGGGCGAGGGGACATTCAAAGATTTTGGAAAGTAGTTGAGAGACACCCTCTTCCATGATATTAATGGAGGAAGTGAGGGGTCTGAGATGGAGGCTGGGTGCAGAAGGGAGCTTGGGGTAAGGGATTCAGGTCCGGGGGGGGGTGGGGGGCCTGTGAGCTCTAGAAGGTAGTTTGGGTGAAGGAGGCAGTTCTGACCTGGGCCACGGGATTGGGGTGCAGGGTTTTGGGTTGCGAGCTAGAGCAAGGGTTTGGGTTGCAGGGGTTTGGGTTGTGACCTAGGGCAGGAAGGGGTTGTGACCTGGGGCAGAGGACTTGGGTGCAGGAGGGAGTGCAGGGTGCTTGGGTTTGGGTTGTGACCTGGGGCAGGGAACTGAGGTGCAGGGGTTTGGGCCGTGACCTGGGGCAGAGGACTGGAGTGCAGGAGGAGGTGCAGGGGTTTGGGTTGTGACCTAGGGCAGGAGGGGATTGTGATCTGGTGCAGAGGATTGGGGTGCAGAGTCTGGGAGGGGGTATGGACTCAGGAGGGGGGCAGAGGATTTGGGTTATGTGGAGGAGTAGGGCAGAGGGCTGGAGGGGAGGTAGGGGTTGGGGTGCCAGAGGCAGGCTGTGGCTGGGAGACATGTTTCTGAGGCAGGAGCCTGGCCTGCCCTCACACAGGCTGCAGGGCCATGTGCTCTGTGAATGAGAGCCTAACGGGTGAGGGGGATTAGTGCTTCACACGCTGCCTATTCTTGAAACAGGCAGCTCCCATTGGGATTGTGCTGGGAATGGGAGATGCTCGTGAAGCACCACTCCCCTCTGCTCACAGTTCGTGAAAAACAAATGGCTCAGAAGCCGCTTTTCTGAGCAGCGTGCGGGGGCAGGGAAAGCAGAGGATTCTGCTTGAGGCTCCCTGCTGCGTTTGTGAGCCGGATCCAGTGGCTTGGTGGGCTTCATCCAGCCCCCAGAGAGCGTTTTGCCCGGGCCTGGACTAGACAGTCTCAATTGCCCTCTCAGCTGATTGTGAGAGTGAGGACGAGAGCGCGTGTGCTCTGCTAGTCTTTCCATATTTCTTTCTGTTGGGAAAATGGATTTTTGCTTTTCTGTGTTCATTTAGTTCTGTGGTTATGGTGGGTTTAATTTCCGTGTTGCATTTGTCTGCTCCCTGGGCTGCCATGGGAGGTGAGGGACGAGACCCCTGCTGGTGGTAGACTGACCATCGGTTGCGGATTTTGCCTCCAAACTCTGATTCAGTGTCCTACCACTGAGAGAGGTGCTTAGGTTTAAAAATGTGCAAAACGCCGCCTGCACAAGTGCAGTTGTTGTGTTTCTGATCTGTGTAGCCATGTTGGGCAGCTGGTTGTGGAGGTGGTTGTTGTGTGGGGTGTGTTTCCACTTGTACTGCCCCCTCAACATCTGGGCTACGTCTAGACTGGCATGATTTTCTGGAAATGCTTTTAACGGAAAAGTTTTCCATTAAAAGCATTTTCGGAAAAGAGCGTCTAGATTGGCACGGATGCTTTTCCGCAAAAGCACTTTTTGCAAAAAAGCGTCCATGGCCAATCTAGATACACTTTTGCACAAAAAAGCCCTGATCACCATTTTCGTGATTAGGGCTTTTTTACGCAAAACAAATCTGAGCTGTCTACACAGGCCCTTTTGCCCAAAACTTTTGTGCAAAAGGGACTTTTGCCCGAACGGGAGCAGTATAGTATTTCCACAAAAAGCACTGATTTCTTACAGTAGGAAGTCAGTGCTTTTGCGGAAATTCAAGCAGCCAGTGTAGACAGCTGGCAAGTTTTTCTGGAAAATCGGCTGATTTTCCGGAAAAACTGGCCTGTCTAGACACAGCCCTGGTGTTTCATTATCGCTGATGTTCCTCCTCTTAGGATACAAGCAGCTGGCTTGGGAGCTGGTGAGCTGTGGTAAGAGCTAGCCCTGTCTGGAGAATTCCTTGGGCTGTAAAGACACAGAGGTTCGGCATGTCTTTGTCCTCTTGGAGGCAGGTTTATATAATGTTAATCAATGCTTCCACAATGTTAAAAATTTCCCTGCAGCAGTGGATTTGGCAGTTGGACCGCGCTGTGTCTGTGCCACTTGAGGACACGATCTGTTTTCGTTCCGGGAGTCTGACACATTCGATCAATCAGCACGCTAAGAAGAGGCAAGTCGGCCCCTGGGAACAGCGACCCCGTGTCAGGGAATGTGGGGAGCTCTGAGAGTAAAGCACAGAATGGAGTGACTTGGTTGGGACAGAGACTGGGTCTGAACAGGTTTCACATGTCACTGGAGATGTTGGTCCTTAGCTCTTGGATCCCCCTTTACAATCTGAGGGGATGTGGCTGAGTGCCACTTGCCTGCAAAATGGAAGCTGAGCCTTTGCTATGGAATGCATGGCCTGGGCTAATTCTGGCTTGCTGGCAAAGCCCCAAGCCCCTTTTCTTCCCCTCCTCCATCCCAAAAAAAGGCCATTGAATGTGGAGAGTGCTCTGGTTTCTTCAGGTGCTATGAGATGGGTTAGTTTGGTCAGCACAGCTGGGAAGCTCACTGTTCAGGTGCTGCTAAGGGAGGCTCTTTGCTTAAGAGCATGGAGAAGTCTCAAGTATTAGTTTTGCCCTCTCTGTTCCAGCAGCCCCCTCATTTGGTGTCTCTGACATCCCTCCTCAACGTTTGCAGTAACTCTGGGTCTAAGGGAGGGGGAGATGACAAACTCAGATTCTTTGGACCCTGAGCAAGGATAAACACCAAATGCTTTTGGCAGGTTTCTGGAGGAGACTATAGGGAAACATGGAATAGAAATGGCAGTTTGGTTTCCTGATTTTATTCTGTTTTTGTTGTTTGCTCAGTATCCTATGAGACATGTCTCTGTGTCTGAGTTTGACCCACAGAAGCGATGAGCATGTCTCTTTGACCAGTGGAAATGTTGGGAATTAATGGATGTAGGAGAATTTGGTGGTTGTGTTTGAGGTTTGGTTTTTTTAAAAAATGTCTGTCTTTAAAAAAAAAAAAAAAATTGAGTACCGATAGATAATGTTGTATGTGACTCTCCACAAGTGAATAGGTGCATGGACATTAAAAACATAAGGTTCTTTTTGAGTATCTCTCCCAAAAAAAAAGGTGGCCATTTCATTATTGTAAGAGATGCAAACAAATGCAGGCAAGCAAATGGATTGTCTTGCTGATTGGAGGGGGGAGGTTTTTCTGATTATGATTCCACAGCAAACATGGGGGTTGCTATTCTCTTTGAAGACTGAACAAAGCCTGATTCAATGGTTGTGTAGGAAATTCATTCCAGGACAGTTGTTACTGGTTCGAGCTACTTTCAAGCAATGCCATCTTTTTTTAAGGCTAACAATTTTGTCACGGTTATTTTTAGTCATGCTTTTTTTTTTTTTGTAACTCGCTTCTACTAAAACTAACAGAGTGAGGCTGAACCCTAGCCCTCCTGCGGGATGGGAGAGAAGGGGATCTAACACTCGCCATCATTGTGACTGACATCTTCAGTGGTCCTCACCTTCTATGTTGGCTGGGAGCTGTAGTACAATTCAGATCTCTCTCGCCCTCTGGCAGAAGTGGGGCTTGGACTGCGGGTATCTCACATTCCAGCTGAGTAACCTAAACACTGGGCCAAAGGTTCTGAGGAAGGTGCTCTGCAGACACATAATTGTGATAGGGATCATAGCTGTGAATCTTAAGCAGAGATAGGTGGGAATCCCAGTGGTTTTCTAGGTACCTTAGAGTTAGTATTTTGGGATGTTGAGTGTCATAACATCTAAGTCCCTTTGTGACTCTAGTCCTCACTGTCTTCTACGGGATGCAGCACTTGGAAATGGGTCTTGGTCAGACTTCCTGGACTGCATTTAGCCAATGAGATTTTGTTTGTAATGAGGTTCTGTTTGTTTCACCACTAAAATAAAAACAAATGCGATCCTGTGGCACCTGAGAGACTACCCAAAATATGTAGAATCACGAGCTTTTGTGGGCAAAACCGCACCTCATCAGATGATTTGGAGTGGAAATAACAGACAACTATCAAATGTAGGACCTGTGTTAATTAGGATAATTAAATGGGCTGGGTGTGTCCCATACATAGCTTTTGATGTGGACATGCAGATGTTCAAAGTGGGTGAAATTGGCTTTGTCATGCACCAGCTAATGTCTTTGTTCAAGCCCATGGTAATGGTGTCAGCCATTCCTCTATAAAGGAATTTCACTAACCAGATACAGAGAGTCTGCAGAACTGGAATTTATCTACAGATTTGACACCATTACCCTAGGATTTAACATCTCCATTTCACCATTAAAAGCAAGGTATTGCCACTCTAATTCATCTGATGAAGTGGGTTTTACCAATGAAAGCTCATGATTCTATATATTTTGGTTAATATCTAAGGTGCCACAGGACTACTCATTGTTTTTTGAAGTTATAGGCTAACACGGTTACCTTTCTCACATTCACTGAAATGAAAGCACTTGGACTATTGCTAGTTAGCCACTTAGCTGGGGATAATTCTTCCCTGGTCAAGAAAATGCTGTATTCTAACTGAGGGTACGTCTAGACTACCGCGTTTTGTCGACAGAAGTTTTGTCGACAGTGTCTGTCGACAAAGCTTCTGTCGACAAAGCGCGTCCAGACACATTGAGTTCTGTCAACAAAGCAAGCTGCTTTGTCGACGGAACCCTGTAGTCTAGACGCAACCCTACAGGCAATAACACCTTCTGTCGACAGAACTCTGTCGACAGAAGGTGTTATGCCTCGTAAAATGAGGTATACAGCGTCGACGTTATGTCGACAGAACTCAGCGGTAATGTAGACGCTGGTATAGTTTTGTCGACAAAAGTCCACTTTTGTCGACAAAACTCAGTAGTCTAGACGTACCCTCTCACTGTGAACTCGCTATTCTATGTCTTTTCTTCTTCGGATAAAATGAAATTTCCTCACAAAAGGAAATAGTTCATGTAGAACATGCATATGTCTTTGTTGCTTGATTTGGCCTCGATTAGCTTCTACTCATCCTGTCATGAAAAATTATCGTCTCTGGTTGCTTTTCTTTTGTCAAGAGTTTCATGTTCTATAGGAGATATAAAGGAGCTGAGGCTACATCTGCTCTGCAGCCCAGATCAAATCTCTGAGATGGATCCACTAGCAGTCCATTTAGCAGGCCTAGTTAAGATCAGCAAAATCAGCCACAAATAGCTCTCCCGCCGACCTGGTTATTCTTCCTTGGACTAGAAGAATAAAGGTAGTCAATGGCAGAGTTTCTCCCATCGAACCCTTGCAATGTAGAGCCCATGATAACTCAACATAAGGCACATCAACTCCACCTATGTCCACGTATCTGAAATTGTGTAGCTTAAGTTGACTTTCTGTTGTAGTGCAGATTTAGTGATTTCTTCATATTAACTACAGATCCAACATATTTGCCACTAGAGGGCAGTGTAGGCATCACTCAAGCCACATGCTAAGCACCATGACTTTCTTTCAACACTATTAGGTTGCTGTAGGGATAGTGCAGATAACAGGGAAATAAATATGATGAAAGGATTAAAAATATTTTCCCTGTATTAATAATAGTACAAAGCACTAAGCTATCATTAATCTTAATGAGTTCATGGTCTCTGCTACAAATTATTTCTAGTAAGGGGGATGGGTAAACTGGTAACATAAATTTGCCTCTTGTTTCCAAATGTTGTGATGAAACTCAAATCCAGATTGCTGAAATTCTTCCAACTAATATATTTTTAAAATTAATACTCATTTTTTCATACTTCTTGAATTGTCTGTCCTAGGCAGCCTCTGTAAGGGTACGTCAACACTGAGGCACTATTTCAGGACACTTCTGCTATCCCAAAATAGCTATTCTGTGCCTTTTAAATAAGCCCGTTATTTTGAAATATAATGGGCTTATTATTCCAACGTCCCTGTAAACCTTGTTCCACGGGGATTAAGGCATGATTTGGAATAGCATCTTATATTGAAATGTACAAAATAAACTATTGTGAAATTAACTTGAAATAAGCTACTCAATTTGCGTAGCTCAGTTCAAGCTAAGGGTGCAGTGTAGACGCACCCCTAGCAGAACAGACATGCCCAAATAAAGTAGCATCGTCTGTGCACAGGGTACTGTTATATGGTACTGTTTTGTGACATTTCCAGACCCATTTGGCAGAATCAAGACCTTCAGATTAGAGACATTTGAGAAGATGCTGCTGGTGATTATTTGTGTTACAATACAGCCTAGCGGCCCCCACGGAGACCCATTTTGCTAGGTATTGTACAGTATAAATAGAGAACAAGAATTATCTTCTCACTTTTACACTTGGGACCTGAGCCCAAAGAGAGTCAATGACTTGTTCAAGGTCATACAAAACTTCAGTGACCGAACTGGGATTCAAAACCAGATCTCTCATGTTGCACATCAGCTATCCATGTGCACCCTGCTGGTGCACACTAGACGTTCCCTAGTGCATCCTAATGTAAAACTGTTTGAAATGGGACTTTGTCAATGAGTACTAGGGAACATTTAGTGCACGCCAGCGGGGATCACAGACAGTTACTATGCAACATGCTGATATGACCTAGAGTTGACACCCCTGCTGATACATACTAGTGTGCTGAATAGACAAGCCCTATATCTAGTATCTATTCCAAGAGCACAACAGCAGTGCTACCTTGAAATTTACACAGCTAAACCAATGCCCTTTATGTCACGGTCTAGGACAGCTTTGTATACTCTTACCACTCTTGGGTCTCTTCATCTCTGGTATAGATGCACTGGCTGCAGTTACAGCAGGAATGAATTTAGCTCGTAGTGTATGCATATCTCGTCTCTTGCTGTGATGCAAAGGAAGGAAATGTATTGAAGAATCAGGGATTTTACTGTATTACATCTTCTACATTAAAAGGTTTTTTTTGTATTTTCAATGTGTATTTTTGGGAAAAAAGTCAATTTAATTGCAGTATTTCTCTTAAAAGCGGCTCTGTACTGATGATTAAGGTACAATTCATTTAAATTTTGCTGTGGCTATGTAGGGAGAAATAACATCTGGAAAGATATTAGTAAGACCCTGCTAGTCATCTCCATAAGGATTCTCTTAGCAGGGTGAAATCTCCTGCCTTCTTCCCCAAATCTTTATGTGGGTTTTTACCTGAATCTGATTTCAGCAGCCTACTTCTAAGTCTTGGTGGGAGGCAGAGTATTGCAGGGAGGAGTGAAGTCAGCGCCTCATTAACCAGGTAGTTATGGATTGCCCCGGAGAAAATTCTAGCGAGAGCCAGATTCTAGATCCTACCAGTATCCTGGATACAAGTGAACTCTTCGTAGGTACAAACATCATTTTTTTTATTGCAGTTTGGAAATGCACCAAAATAAAAAAATACTGAATAGATTTGTCTATAGGTCTGTGCTGAGGGCTGGTTTGCCACTGGGAGTAGGAATTCTGCAAGGCGATATTTGCATATTTTTATTACCAACGCTGATTGGGGTATGGTGCCACAGTAATATCTGTGCCCACATCCCCGGTTCCTGGGATGCATCATGGTGCATTTCATTTTCGATTAATACATTAATATCCATCAATGGCTGAGTGAACTAGGGCCTCTTACACCTAACGGAAGTTCCTTCTCGCACATTGTTGATGTACGTTGGTATGGCAGCACAGGAAACGCTTATGTTGTCATTAATCATGCTGTTCTCTGGACAAAGCGGATGTCAGGTCCTCAGCCTATTAATATACCTCTCCTGCACTAAATTCAAAGTAAAATGGATACTGTTGCCTGTTTATCAGCTCTGCAAGTACTGACCTCATGCACATCATCTTCTAATGGGAAAACTGCTTCCTGCTGTCAGTTAAATGTTTCTTATGGCAGAGTGAAACATTCATATCTGTTTATTGTTATTGTTTTGCAAGGCAATTTACATCATTTTGGTTAATCCCAAATTTCAAAATATTCACTTTTAGCTACAAGATGCAGTTAAAGCTTACAGCAGGAGACATTTTTTTTCCTGATCAGCATGTATTTCAGTCGTTAGCAAATGGCTCCCAAAATATGAATTACTTCTTTCCTGACATGTACAAGACAGGCCAGGATATGTTTGTATTACAGAATGTCATTTTGTATTAGAATCTACAAGTATTAGATTCTAATAGTAGTGCACATTTTAAAGTTATACAATTTCCCACAGATATTGACGTATTGATGCAAATAGCGAAAAGACATCAGGAGAAAGGAGCAAGAAGCAGCTTTAGGGACTAGCATGTGAGGTAGTAAAGGGCAATCCAAGAAGCAGCCAGAAATTTTAGATAGAGAGAATGATGTCAGAGGTAAAGAAGGTAATTTGAGGCAAATCTTCATAAGGACAGTTGAAATTATCAGAGCGGTTGAGGTAGCCATGATAGGATGCACGGTGAAGATGGAAGAGTGACTTGGAGGGACATCTACAGCTGTTTGGAGAATAAGAGATGCTAAAAGAGCATGCATCAGAGAAGGGCCAATGATCTTTCGAGCTGCAAAACCCCAGAGAAGAAAGAAAGTAGAGCATGGTCAGCATTCTTGAAGGCAGCAAGTAGACCAAGTAAAGATGGAGATGCAGCTCTGATTGAATGGGGAGGAGGTCTGAGCTAATAGAGTTTCAAGTGAAGATGGATTCAGCAGGCCATATCAAGCAAAGAAACAGCCTTAAATTCATGGAACCTTCAAAATGCTGCACACATGTCAAAACAAGTGTTATTGTTATCTCTTTTCTTTCATTTCCTTTGTCCCATTTTCTTTTTTTTTTAATTTGGTGCCAGAACCAAACACCCGTTGAAGCCAATAGAATGAATTCCATGGACTTTGGATCAGCCCCTCTCTCTGTTGTGTCTGAAATTAGATTGAGCTATTCAGGGTATAGGCAGTATCTGTAACTGTATATTATTATTGTAAATAATAATAATAATGCCAAAGATGATTTCTGGAATAAATCATGTCTGTAATGAAAAGGTCCCATATTTTCATAGTTCTTTGTTTCTATAAACTTGAGGGCTATTGTCCACATTTTAACTTGTGTGCTGGGCTCATCCATCTTGTTCTCCATTTTATTCTGACGTCTTCACAAAGACAGTATTGAGTTGATCAAGAATTTCCATAGAGAATTTAGCCACAGAGACTTGTTTTTTAAAATAATAATAATAATAATAATTAATAATGTTTTTCTTATTTCTTGTTTGATTTGACGGATTCAAATTGGAACTCTTCATTTGACCCAGACTGCAGCTATGGTTCCAAAAATCCAACCCCTTTATGGCAGCACTTTTTTTCCTTTAATAGCAGACTAATTGGCCGACCAATTAATCTGCTCATCTGTGAAAAGAAAATTTATTGCAATAAGTAGATTCATTTCCAGAAGTCATTCTCTAAGGTAACATTCCAGTGGCCTTGTTTACTTCATGCCCTGCAACACGATCCAACGCCTCACCAGTAGCATAGGTCAATTAGTGGACAAATTAAGCAATTATTAGCCACTAACAAGGGTGACTGGCATCATTACCCTTCCTGTTTACCACCAAACTGTTATTTTAAGACAAAGACCAACAAATAAATTAGGGCATCTGCTGTGTCTGCCTTGAAGTAAATGATATTAAATGGGGTTTGGCTGCTGCCAAATTCTTAACCTTGGCCTAATGAGATACACTGATATGTCTCTTGCTGATTATAGAAACTGTAAAATGTAATTTGTGTTGATTTATTAAAACAAGAACCAAGTTTTGTGAGGCATTTTTAAAAATAATGCAGCATCTATCTTTTAATTTTAAATATCTTTGGATAAGCAAATTCCTCTGTAGGAAAAACTCTGATTTGTTGTGGTTGTTTATAATCATTTTACGATGGGGTGTGAATGCATAAATATATTTTCCTTTTGTGTTATGCTCCCTGGGACTATTCTTATTTCAGTGTTAGACTTCAGAGGCTTTTTTAAAAACTCTTTACTATTTTCACATATGACTCACAATAAGAAGACATAGCCTTCCCTCACAGATAAAAACTGAAGCATTTATTCAGCTTCAGTTATCCGTAAGCCTCAAAATACGGAAAAGTTAGAGCAACTATCTCAATAGGAGCATAGTAATTGGAAGATAGTGTGACCTTGTAGGTAATCCATCAGCTTGGGACTCAGGAGATATAGGTTCTAATTCTGGCTGTGCCACCAGCCTAGAGCATGATATGATGTAAATCGTATTATCTTGTTTTCCCCATCATCCTTTGGCTGTCTTGTCTATAAAGACTATAAGCTCGTCACTGCAATGATTATCCCTTCTTATGTGTTTATATCGGGCATCGCATAGTGGGACCCTAGGTGGACAACCTATTGTAACAGGAAGAATAAATAAGAAGAATCCCACTACAGAGAATTAATCAGGAGGAGGAAGTTTTCTGGGTGGCTTGTTACAGACCTTAAATCAAGAAACGTGCTTACAGCAAAGAATAAAGGGTGGTGTCTACGCTGCAGGTAGGCACTTAGGGCTGACTCAGGCTAAGGAGCACTTTGACTGCTGTGTAGATGATCAGGCTTTAGCCCTAGCCTAGCTGTGGTACCCTCCCATCTCACATGCATCTAGCGCCTGGGCTTCAGCCCTAACGCAAACGTCTATGCTGCAATTAAACAGCTGCTTAGTCTGAGCCCCACAAGTCCAAGTCAGCTGCAATGGGCCAGCTGTGGGATGTTAATTGCAGTGTAGAAACACCCCCACTGTCACCTCAGTGCTTTCCTGCCAATAAGCCCTTGTCATCATTCAGACAAGCTATTTGAAATGCTCTAAATACCCGCCGCTACCAAAGTCTTCAGTACAAGAAGCGAAGAGTTTCCTGTGTGAAGTTTAAATCATCAGTGCCTAGATCTACAAGTGAGACTGCGTTAAATAACAGAAACAGAGCAAGAAAAGCCTTCATCAAGTCCCATCAGAGGCAAAGGTTGCCATAGGAGCAGAGCGCCAAAAGTTCAGACACAGTGGGGCTAGCAGCTAGAACAACTACCAGAATGAAAACGGTAGTCGAGGGGAATCCGAGGCATTTGTCCATGGGGAGCCCTCTAGTGGTGCTCACACTGCACTATTTTAGAAGCAATTGGAAAGCAGTTGCAGCAGCTGAATATAGCTAGTCCTGCTGTGTTTGGGTATCATTAGTAAACATAGTTACTTGGGACCCTGGCTCTACCCATTTGGTTTCTTTGTGTTCTTATTATGCCAAGAAAGAAAGACGTAACACTAACTAAAAAGCAGATCAGCATTCAGTTTTCTTATCTGAGAGGAGGTAGCTGAAGAAACATCTCCTAAACCATATAAATTACAGCTCCAAAAGTTCAGAATGAGTCTCTCTCCCATTGGAAGACCTCCCTGTGGAAAGAGATCCTCTCTCCTTCAAGCTCTGCAGAGAAAAAAAATCATTAGTTGACCAAAAAGTGTGGATGTTTAGGCTCGGTGATGGACTATTTACCTAAGAATCTAAAGGTGTCTCCATTATGCCAGAATGTAGAATTCACTAACAGTAGCAGCAGTGGTTTAGATCTGCTTCCAGTGTTTAATGTACAAAATGGATATTAGCAAATGGGTCGAAATGAGGACTGTTCAGGAGATTTTTGGACTCCACTTTAATTTTATGTGTTTGCCTTGCAAAAGCCAAACCACTATGCCAACATGGTCTGTGGAATTCAGATAATAAACATTAATTATCCCATAAAAATAAGAGATGCTAGAAGTTGTCAAAGTCATTTAATTATTCCAGGCTATCCCATCACTGCTGAAATATTTCTTGCTCTATATTTCTTCCTGAGCTCTGTCCTACCCCGTTTTGAAAGACACAGGGGATGGGGCTCTATCACTGGGTGGACCCACCACCATGGCACAACCTTCCAGTAGCACTGGGAATTAGCTCCCATGCCTGCAGGGCTCCTTCCTCTGGCTGGTGTCTCCCCATGTCTTCACGCCACGTGCTTCCTTCCAGACCCGCGTCGCTTCCAGACCATGGCATTCTCCTCAGGACACTGCCCTCCAGCAGTGCCCACTCCAGTGTCTCTCAACTTCCTTCCGTGGGAGAGGGGTGTTTATCAGTCACTGCACTCTTAGGGTGTGTCTAGACTACATGCCTCCTTCGACGGAGGCATGTAGATTAGCCAGATCGGAAGAGGGAAATGAAGCCGCGATTAAAATAATCGCGGCTTCATTTAAATTTAAATGGCTGCCCCGATCTGCCGATCAGCTGTTTGTCGGCAGATCGGGGGAGTCTGGACGCGATGCCCCGACAAAGAAGCCTTTCTTCATCGACACAGGTAAGCCTGGTTTCACGAGGCTTACCTGTGTCGATGAAGAAAGGCTTCTTTGTCGGGGCATCGCGTCCAGACTCCCCCGATCTGCCGACAAACAGCTGATCGGCAGATCGGGGCAGCCATTTAAATTTAAATGAAGCCGCGATTATTTTAATCGCGGCTTCATTTCCCTCTTCCGATCTGGCTAATCTACATGCCTCCGTCGAAGGAGGCATGTAGTCTAGACACACCCTTAGGGTCCTGCCCTCTCAGGGAACATCCAGTTCCCCTCTACCCTCCTTGCCTCAATGACCCACTGCCAGTCTTCATCCGACCCTGCCTCAGGGGCAAAGTGCAGTCTGTAATGGCCGCTCATCATTGGCAAGAGTGTGTGGACCTGCTGCCTCTGCCTCCCCTGGATGCCTCTCCTCATCCCTAGTAGCCTCAGGCCTTGCTTCAGGCTCTGCAGCCTGGGAGCTTGCCTGGCCGGAGCTTCCCCAGCCCTGCCTTCCTTCCTCAGCCCTGCTCTACCTCCAGATAGCCTCCTGCTTCCCAGGCAACCAGGTCCCTCCTGTTCTCCAGCCAACGCAAGACTAAGTCCTTCCTTTTTCTATCTCCAGGAGCCCTTCTTGATATAGCCCCCAGCGAGGCCCCAATGAGCAATAACTGCCTCCGCTGCAGCTTGACTCTTAGCCCTCACTCAAGGCTGGATTTTGCCCTTAAAGGGCAGACACCTTGTCACAGGCTCCCAGAACGTCTGTGACATTTTCCTAATCTGTTTTAATTTTCCTCTGCTTAGTTTGATCCGGCTCCAGTAGCTCAATGATTTGCTTTATTCTGGGGAAATGCGATAGGAGTTCCTTGCATCGCAGGATGGACCTTCCAGGAAACAGAAAATAGTTCTGATCGATCTCTAGGTGTCTCAAAATGGCAGAGGAGCTCAATTTGCCTTCACATTTGTTTGGTGGCAAATACTTGTATCCGTGTCAACTACGCGGAAGAAGAGGCGTCAAATCAAAACACAACACTGCCTTTCTTCTTCCCCTTCCTGTTAATGTGGCCAACCCCTTTCAGCACGTTAGTGGAATTGTAGGTGGCAAGTGTTCCCTCCTCAAACACCAGTGTTAGGGTAAAGAAGATGTACTGAAATGGTCTGAGCACATGATGAATGTAGATCGGAACCCCTGTTCTAATGAAGGCTCTTCTACTGACGGTGATCTTAAGGAAACATACTTAAGGTCTGAGGACAAGTCTACACTGGCACTTTACAACGTTGTAACTTTCTGGCTCAGGGGTGTGAAAAAATGCCCTCCCAGGCATAGTAAGCTACAGTGCTGTAAAGCGCCATTGTGAACCAGGATACAATGCTGTCAGCTACGCCCCTGGTGGAGGTGGTTTACAGATAGCACTAGGAGAGCTCTCTCCCGGCACTCATGCCACGGCCACGCTTTTAGTTGAAAGCGCTGCCGTGGCTGTGCTCTAAACTTTTAAGTGTAGACAAAGCTGATGTCTCCTCCACCTTGCATTGGTTTTAAACTGATGTAACCCCATTGAGGTCAGGGGAGTTACTCCTGATTTACACAGGTGTAAGGGAGAGGGAAATCCAGCTTGTCAGCTCACTTCCTCAGTTTCCCTGGGTTTGAAATTCAGCCGGTATAAAACTACTGACTTCAGTAAGGCTCTTCCTAGTTGCACCCCATGAGGATCGGGTTTCTTCAGCTGTAACCAGGGGGTGAGATGAAGCACTTGTTTAGCTCATTGAGGAATGATAAGGATTATGTGGCTAATATCTGCAAAGCACTTGGAGAATTAAAAGCCCTATCTGAATGTTGGAGCCCTCAGCCCTGCCCGGAACTAAAAGGAATATCTGTTTTTGTTTCAACGTTTAGCCTAACATATATAGGCTGAAATTGTATTTTTATAACAAAGAGGCTCTTAACATTTTTTTTCTTATGTTTCTCCCAGGTATAATTGACTTCCTCGTGAGCCAGCATCCCATAGCTAAAATACTGCGAGATCACTTGGTCTTCAAAATAGCTCCGATGCTTAATCCAGATGGGGTGTATCTAGGAAACTACAGGTACCGTATGTCACGTTGAAACAGCAAATCATAATGGATTGCTTATAACTTTGCACTGTTTTACCACTAACTGGAACACAGTTGAGTTTTCTTTGTTTGTCATTAACTGGACTTGGGGCAGAAATAAAATATTACATGTGAACTGATAACTCTCATATGGTCCAACACTATCGTCGGGTCAAAAGTCCTTGCACAGGCAAAACTCTCGCTGAACTCACGTCCCATTGAACAAGTGTATTCTGTGGTAGCTTTGCCTGAGTAAGGCATGCAGGACTAGGCATATGGTTTATTATAGGATATTTGCTCTACAAGCCCCTTTGGATGTCCGGATTAAATTCAGCTAAATCCTCACTAGACCTTAGCCGTGTTTTGTAAATGCATTCATTATGCTGTTCATCAGCCTCTATGTAAATGCTTCAGTCAATCACAATTCTCTTCAGCTACCCAGATCATCCATTAAAGTCACAGATTTCTGTCTATTATTTTACGGTAATAGGTAGTGATACATGGAATGGAATAATCATCCCATCCTATGTTAATTTTGCTTCATTTTAATATTTGAATTAGCACTTTTCCTCCTCCTCGGTTGAAAACATATCCCCGGAATCTTTTGTTTTCTCTAAAATTGTTTGCTCTTAAATGCATTTATTTACAAAATAGATGTGCTGTGGGAGGTAATAATGAAAAGCAGCTGATTAGCTGATGATTTGTTTGTGGGCAATTACATCCATCACGCGTATCTTTGGAAGAGAAGCCCCTGAGAGATTTAATGTACTGTATGCAATTTTGCTTATAATGCAGGACTAAATAACACACACTGCAGCCATAGTACCTTCGGCTGTGATCTAATTAGGTATTTAATTGTTAGGCAGGATAGGGCCTCGTTAGTGCATGGATGGGAGACCTCTGAGGAAGAACCAGCATATTGCAGAAAAAGGTGCTGATGAGTTAGTTCGTTATCTTCCATTGTATGTCACCACTGTCCTCCCTCCATTGTCTGTTGTCGTCTTAACTCCAACTGCAGGGATCGGCAAAGGCAGTTTCATGTGAGGTGAAGTAAACAGGAGGTATGTTGAGAGATTTTGGGTGGGCAGGGGCTCTTTAGAGCCACACTGACATTCCATGAATTCCCTGCTGCCTTGGAAAAGCTTTAGCTGGTTAAAAGTAGGGTTGCCAGGTGTCCGGTATTGACCTGGACAGTCTTGTATTTTCGCTTCCTGTCCAGTAAAAATATTCAAAAAATACTGGACACCTAAAATGTCCGATACTTTCTGATTTTTTTTTTCCCGGCCAGGAGGGGAAAATCCTGGGTGCTTACCTGGTTCTGCAGGAGAGCTGTCTGACCCGGAGCAGGAAGACAAGATGGTGGAAGGCCGTCGGCAGCCTGTTAGGGCCAAAAAGCCTCAAAAGCATTTCTTAAAGGGGCCATGCTGGTTTTTTTTTTGTTTTTTGTTTTTTTTTTGCTTAACTATCGGGGTCCTTTTTCTGTTTGTTTTTGTTCAACAACTTTGGTCTCACCCCTTTTTTTTCTCAACAGAATTTTTTCCCCAGTGGTTTTTTTGGGGGGAGGGGAGTTATTTGGTATTTTTGGTTAAACCATCTGGCAACTCTAGTTAGAACAGGCAAAGAAACAGAGGTGGGATTACGGGTCCCTTCTTTTATAATGACATTTTGAAATGGTGGCTCTGCCATGGGTGTGCATGCTAATGGTCATACCTCTTAATGGTCCTCTGGTCTTGAAATGGTTCCAGGATCCATGCCACATTAATCCTAAAATCTGCAAAGACAAAATATTTAGAGAACTCCAGTGGCTACTAAGTAATCTTCCTTTCCCCAAATAAATCTATTTGCTCTGGAGATTTTTCTGGCAGAATTGTTATTTATACACTGCTATTCAGGTGCACAATGCTTCACAGACATACATCTGGCCCATAATTTGTTGGGTCCTTTGGGATGCCGATGCCAGGTATTATGAAAGGACATTACAGTTCCATTCATAATTGCTGAGCTGATAGCACATTATCATTTTAGCCTTTCATATTATGCAAAATGTTCAGCTCTCCTGGACTAAAAGGACTGTTAATGAGGTAGCTGGAAAAGCATCTGATCTGTTTGCAATTTTTTTATCTTGTTTGCAAAAGGCCGAATGTAACTAATAACTTAAAAATGAGTATAATAAACAGAATGTTACCTATTATGTTGAAAAGAATACAGAACACCAGGTAATGTACATGATTTGTAGTAAGATAGTGCAGAGCGAGTAATTTACAACAATTTATTTCCTGCTCTTGGAAAATCCTCAGGCTGTTCATGATTTATTTGCTTGAATTTGACTGAATTAAAAAAAAATAACCACCCTCCATGGATTGATTGCTAATATTTGAGATTTCAACACAGAGACTTACTTGTCACTGGTCAGAAAAGTCCATCTTGTACTTTTCTCTTCGCTGATTGGATTAACACACTGTAATTGGGCTAGGCCCTAAGGCCAAGAGGGCCATACAAAAGTTCTCCAGGGAGCTAGAGTGGCTCTGGAGGAACCAGCCAATCAGGAGCCAGGAAGGACTATAAAAAGAGCTGCAGATCTAGAGGCAGCTCAGTGGCAGCCCAGACCTGGAAGGAAGATGATCAGGGTTGGTTTGAGTCAGCTCAAAGTGGGGAGCTGTTAGAATGCTGTCTCCATGATGACAAGTCTCATATTAAGAGGGGAAACAGTCTGAAAGACTGGATTCAGAGAGACACTTTATAGAGGGTACCGGGATGGGCCCTTGTTAGAGGTACACTCTGGAAGGAGTTTGCGGTTACATGAAAGGGTATGACTTGGCCAGAGGGCTGAGTAGCTGCAAGGCTTTTAAAAGACTGAAGGCAGTGCAGGAAGTCGCACTTGGCCAAACGGGTGCTCGCGTGAGGTGAGTGCCGACCCTGTTATGTGCACACTCACTTGAAGAGAGCAGTCATGCATACGGGATGTGTGATTCAGAGATCTATTGGCTGTGTAAGTTCTACGCTGCTGATATGGGGAGAGTTTTTAGTGCCATGCTCAGTAATTCTCCATCACTTGAATTTTCTTCATGCTATCTACCTCTCAAAGTAGTGGCGGGTGACTATTTCCCTGGTTTATTGAGGGTTCCCATTTGTCGCGATGCACGCTAACGGAATGGGCAATTAAATGTGGCACTTTGGATTGCAGATTGATCACCTGCCTCTGTCAGGGAATTTTCCCCCTACACACAGTGTTGCATAGCTGGCCAGGCACATTATGAGAGTGCCTTCAGCAGCCTCTGAAACCTAAAACACAGTGGTCACTATTAAAAAGTTGGGTTACGTCCACTATGCAGTGGCAGGTATAGTCCCTTCATTGACCTATGGTTAGAACAGAGGACAAGACAGACAAACACCCCATAGAATAGCAAGTAGCCCAATGATTAGGGCACTCATCTGGCATATGAGATATCCATGTTCAATTCCTTCTCTGCCCAGTTGGGAAAGACTCGAGCAGAACATGCATGTGAATCTAGACCTTCCTCATCCCAGGTGAAAGCATTAGGCTATAAAATTAGTCTGGCCTGATGCAGAGGAAAACAAATTCTAAAACCTCAAATGTTTTTGCAAAACAGGTTCCTTGTTTTCCAGCCAGCACTAGAAATAACCGCTGATTGATGTAAGACAGTATGGTAACAGCTGGCTGACTTTTTCATGGTAACCGCTATCTAGAAGCAGGATATTGGAGCAGCTGGGCCTATGATCCACTCTAGGATAACAGCCACTTTGTTCCAAGTGCTCACTCTCTGAGGTTAGCGCTGCAAGCCAACACAGCAACAGCAATGCCAAAATTGTCTATTGTCTGCAAACGACTGCTAATACTCCAGGGGACGGAGCAAATGGGTTGTGACTCTGTGGGGACTTTCCAGTGGTGAAATGTTCATCACCAGCAGCAAGTGAGTTTAATATCAGAGCTATAAAACATTTGTGCTTGGGGCACAGAAACATGTCCTGGCATGCTTATTTATATGCTTTGTACATACACGTTTTTTTTTTTTCTGGAACAAATATTCGTGGACATGAATTTCAAAGGCATGTGTGTCAATATTTGTGGAAATTGGATGTTAAGTGAAACCTAGGCAACTGGCTCGTTGAGGGATGGGTAGCAGAGGCACTACAGGTACGTCTACACTGCACGGCTATTTCAGGACACCAGAGGTATCCCGAAATAACGACCTTCCATCTTCACAAGCTGCCCGTTATTTTGAAATATTTTTTAAAATAACGGGCGCACTATTTCGGCATCCCGGTAACCTTCATTCCACAAGGGTTAAGGGATATCTCGAAATAACACGTTATTTCAAAATTTGGTGCTGTGTTGACATGCTAAATTTTGAAATAACCTATTTTGAAATTCAATCAAAATAAGATACACCATTTGCATAGTACAAACTGCATATCATATTTCACTTTTAGAGTGCTGTGTAGATGAAAGTGAGATGAAAGTGGTCCGGCCTCCTTCACACTGGCTCCCATTTTGGTACTGAATATCTGACAGCCTTCCTTCAGGCAGGCCTGGGGACTGGGCCAGCCAGATTTTCTGTGGCTGAGCAGTGAGGGTTAGGACCCCACTGTGGGGCACTTGGACTCAGTCACACTTTGAATTTATTCTTCAACTGTTATCAAAATGGTTGGCCACATATGGCCCTCGGTTCTAAAACAGGCCCTGAAAGAAAGAGCAGAAAATCACCAAAAAGGGCAGAGAGCTGACTTCCGCATGCTTTGTACTTCCATAGCATCATGCTGGCGGTCCCCGGTCATCTGCAGATGGAATCGAACCTGAGACCTCTGGAGCTTAGTGCATGAGCCTTTACTGCATGAGCTAAAAGCCAGCTGGTTCTCAGCTAAGGTTGTAGAGCAGACACGTTCTTCTGTCTGTAAGTGGTCTCAGTGCCACTAGATGGGACAGGGAATCACATCCAGAATGTGTGTGAGTTGCAATAGCACCTTCCACAGGAGGACTTGAAAACACCTTTAATTAATCCAGCTCTATTCCAGCAGCTCTCTGAGGTCGGTGGGCTCTGAGGGCTGGATTATGTGGTTGCACGCTGAGTTGAGGGTAACATGGAGCTGCCCTGCCCCAGAAGAAGCATCAGAAGAGATAGTCTCTGAGGCACGAACCATCCTCTGCCAGTTCATCATGTGTGAGAAGAGAAAGGACAGGGCCACAGCTCCACTTCCTCACTTGTCCCCACGTCAGTGGTTGTGAAGTCTCCTTGTGTGCTCCTCTAACATGTGTTCACCAAGGGTATTTCTGCAGAGCATCTGGGTGATGTAGCTTCCAGTATAGGTAGCTGTACATGTGCTAGCTCTGCTCAAATGAATGCCTACAAATAATAACTGCAGCAGCGTGGCCTGGCCACCCAAATATTATCCTGCCTGACCCCAGGATACGTACCCACATGGCTAGCCCAAGCAATTTCCTGAGCCATGACAGCCATAGTGCTGTTTTTAGAAGCTAGTGCGGTTACGTTTGTATGTCCGTCCACCTGAGCTGGGATTTACTCCTCCCAGATGCTTTGTAGACATAAAAGACAATCACTGTGTAGTCGTGAATATTATAATTTCTAATGCCAAAAAGTGAGCCAGTGGCTTCCTCAGGCATAGAACTCTGCTCTCGTGACGCCCAGTTTCCTCATCTGACTATAACATCTTTCTTTATTTTCTCTTCGATCCGAGGGGGTTGGACCTTATTTTCAGTTAAAAGCAGAGGGATTTATGTGTTTTAAACTCAGTATCTATGAATCGGGCAAGGAGCTGTTCTCAGGCTGTTCTCATTTCTACTGGTCCATGCTTCTGTAAAGAACATCTCTCAATAGAGCCATGCTAGTGATCCATAGTAAACCCTGACATTACAGGGACCACTGTTTACTGCTCCCTCATTCCCTTCCTCCTCTCCTGCTGAATACACTTCAAAAGTACCAAAACCTGTCATAGGGAGATAGCAAGAAGTCAAAATTTGCTGCTATTTTTTTCTAATAGAGAAGACTCTGCCCTGAGGTGAGGAATATGCAAGAGAATGTGCCAAGGGGAAAAAAAATCCTCAGTGGAGGTGAGACATTTTCCATTCTCTTACCCAGATTTTTACATCTTCTCTCTCTGGGTACCAGTGAGTAAGTATTTTCTTCTCCGTTCCACAACAGTAATGACCATGAATGCTGATGAGGATAACTCAGAGTGCATTTACACTGCACCCTAAACTCAAAATAGGATACACAATTTGCGC
Organism: Pelodiscus sinensis; assembly: GCF_049634645.1. Lineage (NCBI taxonomy): Eukaryota > Metazoa > Chordata > Testudines > Trionychidae > Pelodiscus > Pelodiscus sinensis. The sequence continues at coordinate 6,334,767 of NC_134719.1, read as the reverse complement.
TACACAAATTGCTTATCTTAACATAGGAACATAAGAACGGCCGTACTGGGTCAGACCAAAGGTCCATCTAGCCCAGTATCCTGTCTACCGACAGTGGCCAGCACCAGGTGCCCCAGAGAGGGTGGACCGAAGACAATGATCAAGCGATTTGTCTCCTGCCATCCCTCTCCAGCCTCTGACAAACAGAGGCCAAGGACACCATTTTATCCCCTGGCTAATAGCCTTTTATGGACCTAACCTCCATGAATTTATCCAGCTTCTCTTTAAACTCTATTATAGTCCTAGCCTTCACAGCCTCCTCTGGCAAGGAGTTCCACAGGTTGACAACACGCTGTGTGAAGAAGAACTTCCTTTTATTAGTTTTAAACCTGCTACCCATTCGATTTTATTTCGAAATAGCTTATTTTGAAATTTGGCACATCTACAAGGTGCCAAATTTCGAAAAGAAGTGTTATTTCGAGCCGTCTTTTATTCCGCGTGCAACAAGGTTGACTGAGATGGTGAAAAAGTGCACCTGTTATTTCAAAAACATTTCAAAATAATAGACGACTTGTGTAGACAAAGGGTAACTATTTCAGGATACCTCCGGTATCCGGACTTAGCCTTGTAGCGTAGACATATCCTCAGTGCTTAGAGAAGCTCTAAACAGTCGTTTCTTAGCCTACTGCACTTGCTGTCCAAAACGTATCCAGTTAGGCACTGTTGTTTTGGGAAAGGTTTTGGATCACCAAGTGGGTCAAGAATTCATTAACACTCCTCCAGCCCAGAAAAGGTGTGTTTGGAAGGCTTTCATTGTAATTTCATGTTTGCTATGTGGGAGTGGAGTAGATGATCAAACTTTTTTTTTTTTTTTTTTTTTTTTTTTTTGCAGTAGCAGCAGCACAATTTCCAGGTCTTTTCTGTGGGTTCTACTCATAGTTTAAAGTTTAATTTTCACATTCAGGAAATACTTGAAGAGACCACCTATAACAAAGGAAAATGAGATGGCAAACGTAGATCTGCAAAATATTCTGCTAGAAACCAAGATCAAGCCCATTATTCTTGCCAAACATAAATTGTTTCACGGGACAGGTGTTCAGGAAAGTTTTAGGAGGACCAAGCCATTTAATTTAATTAATTGCCGTTAATCTATATACACTGCTAAACACCTGTGAAATTGCAGTGCTTTTTTTGAAGCATTAAATGTAGCAGAAAACAAACATACAAAAACAGTGCCTGTTTCCCTCGAAAGATCCAGCTGCTTATATATACATTTGGGCGTTCATTGCACCGCATTAAGGACACTTTACTAGGGATCTGTTGGTTTTTTCCTCTATAATATTAAATAATCTGCTGAATAGGAGGCAGTGGCTCCAGATCAGGGCTCTCTAACCTTTTTTAAGCATGAGATCACTTTCTGAATTTAAGTCAATCCAGGAGGTACCTCAAACCCCAAGGCCCTTGCCCTGCCCCTTTTCCAAGGCCCTGCCCTGCTCATTCTGTGGAAATGGGGTATGGGGATGCTGGGAGGGGAACATCTTGACATTAGTGCATCCCTCGTCTGCCTTGCCCACACTGCAGAGCAAGCAGGCGGTTCCTGGGAGGTAGCTCCAAAGCAAAGGACAGGAGCAGCAGGGCAGTGGGGAGAGGAGCAGCTGAAGTTCTAGGACTTGAGAGCCTCCTGGCCAAACCAGTCAGGATCCCGTTGGAGGCTCCAGGATCTACCTGATCTACTAGGTGGTGACCACAAGTCTAGATAGAAGAACATGGGGTTGTGAATTCACAGTTCTACTCCCAATTTCTCCAGTGACTGGTTGTGCTACTTAACCTTTCTGCATCCCCTTCCTCGCCTGTAAAATTAATAGAAAACTCACGTACCTTAATAAGAGCATTCAGCGGCTTGAGTTATGAATAGTTTTAAAGTACTCTCTTCAATCTGCGTGTTACTTTATCGATATTTCCTAATTTAAACAAGGGAAACCCTTTTCTTCCTAAAGAGGGTAGTTCAATATATCTGGATATGTACATGGTGTAGAGAGCCTAAGGAAGCAGCCACTGTACCTAAGGTCAATTCCTTCTTCAGGGGTAATTACTTGATGGAGTCTTTTTGTTGTGGTTGTTGGTATTGTTTTTATCTGAAAACCCCAGTGGGGCTGACAGCCACTGCGGGCCGGGGGGCTTTGCACCCCCGGAAGGGACGGGACCTAAAGTGGAAGGGCATGGCCTTAAGAAATAGCCCTTCGCACTACCCAGACTATGGTGCTGGGCCTCACCTTCCAGTCCTCAAAGCTGTGCAGAGCACCTGGCACGGCACGCCAGCAACAATTCAAAAGGGCTCAGGTCTCTGGCAGCTGCCACTACCACATCACCGCAACAATGGCCAGCAACTCTAGGCCCCTTTGAAACACCAAGTCCTTTGGCCACCTGTCGTCAGGCCTGGAAAATCCATTGGTAAAAGTTACTGTGGTCTGGCTATGTCTGCTGGGTTCTAACAGTTGTCCTGCTGTGAGCTATGGCTACTCACACATGTCATGTCATTTGTGTAAATATCCCTGATTATTTTTCACCTAGTTTGCTATGTGGGGAAAGAGGATATTGGTTTTGTTTGTTTGTTTCTTTTTCCTCTACGCATGGTAATTCACAAGTTGAACTGAATTGAAAAAACAGGGTATCCATCTGAGAATGACAAGATGATGCTTTCGGTGGAGTTTATTTTCCCTAATTAAGCGTTTGTCTTTGTGTATTCTATATAACAGTATATAAGTAAACAATCATAGACCTTTGAATAAATGTATTGGTTTTATTTATGTTTCTGGGCATAAAAATCTATAATTACCAGGTACAGCCACCGTGTAACTGGTATTTAATGACAATTACTTTTTGTTACCATAGAAATGAGTCCAAAGTAGTTACCTATAATTTCTCATTCCCAGACCTCACACATGTTGTATTGCAGTATTACCATAGTAATTGCCTATTAGTCATCATAAAATAAGCAGCTACCCAAAAGATATCAGGATACTGTGAAATGTCTCATCTTCTGCAAAACTTACAGCGCTCGCTGCTCCTCGTTTTCTTGAGTTGGATTTTTTAACAAACAAAAGGTTGGTGGCACAGAACTCTGAGTGGAGATTGTTTGGCTTGAGTGTATGATGCTTTCTCAGAATGTACAGAATCACAGAAATCATGCATGGCAAATTAGAGAGATCCAGTCCCCTGAAAATGCAGGCTTGTTTCTGACTATAGATTTTGTAGGGCTCTTGCCAAATGAATTATAACGGACTCAAGCAATAACTCTTCTACCACCTCCTTTGAGAGTTTATTCCACACTTTAATGCATTACATTTTCTTTTGTTCAGCTCTAAATTTCTTGATCAAGGGATAGTCAAGGTTCCGACTTCAGAGAAAATAATATAAAATTACAGGCGACCCCCGCACTTACAACCTAATTAGTTCCTGGAGAACTGTCGTAAGTCAAGCTGTCGTAAGTCGAATGCTTATTTCCCATGGGCACAATGTTATAAATGGCAGTTCCATTCTGGGAAACCCATTTCATACCCTAAAAATGCCAAAATTGACTATGGAAATGGAGGAAAACTAAACTAAATAGTTCAAATAATACACAAAAATAACTAAAAAGTGAAGACGGATGTGGTGGAGACGCGCACAGTCCAAGCAGCAGCTGCAGACTGGTGAGTCTGACTGACCTTGTGCATTTCCTGTTTTGGGATGACATGTGGCGTCTGCGTCATACGCCATCGTAAATGCGAGCTGCAGACGTAAATTGGGGGTTTTAGGAGCCATCTCCCATGAAAAAAATGGTCGTAAATGCAGGGGGTCATAAGTCAGGGATCACCTGTAATTAATAAGTATATAAAAACAGGTTTCAGCATCTCTTCAAAGCTTCTGGCGGTTTGGATTTGGCCTGTGATCAGCCTCTTGACTAGTCTTATTTTAATCTGTGTCATTGTCAATGCATTTTCCCCGATACTTACCATACATTTCTTTTGTCTGATCTTTTTAATCCTGGATATAGCTTGGTTATATAGGTGGTAGCTATGAGAGGCAGTGTTGCCCAATGGATAGAGCACTGGACTGGGTCTCAGAAGACCTGGGCTTTATTCTCAGCTTTGTCACTGTCTTGTGTTGTGACAAGTAAGCAAGGCGTTTACCCAATCCATGTGTGGTGCTTAACTCATGGAACCCCAGTCTCAACTCAAGCATCTAGGTGCTTCTGCAATGCAAATGGTCAATAATAAAAATGCACCAGGCTGGTGGTGGAAGTAGACCAGGAAGGCGGCTACTTTGCTGACCCATTTTTAACAGCAGCACCAATTCAACCACTCTATCCAGCCGGGGAAAGTTCCCAGAAGGCTGCATCTTTAAGGGTGCCCCCAAACCAGCTGGATGGAGCTGGAGCTGGGGCCAGGAGCTATTGTGCTGATGAAAAGAAAAACCAATCAGCTAGAAATCTGCCATAATGGGGCAGCAATAGATTCCCCTACTTGGATATAGCCATCATTTACCACAAACTCCTAGTGCACACTAACCCAGTGCAGGGGACACATCAAGTTTCGAAGGGGCATAAAAATGGCCACCGTTTTTGCAGACTCAGCACTTTGTTGGCAAAATGCCGCAGTCTACCGCAGGAGCTGTCGAGAAAGAAAGCCTTTTTCGACAGATCCCTTATGCCTCCAGCAAGGAGGTTTACAGGATCTGCCGGAAAAGGCTTTCTTTCTCAATAGGTCCCCCTCTAGACTGCCGCTTTTTGCTGACAAAGTGCTGAGTCGGCAATAACGGCGGCCATTTTATGCAAATTAGGCACGGGATATTTAAGCCCCCACTTCATTTGCAATGTCGACCTGCCTAATTTGCATCCCTCTGCTGACCGAGGGATGCGGTCTAGACATACCCTTAGGGTGTGTCTAGACTACAGGGTTTTGTCGACAAAAGTGGACTTTTGTCGACAAAACTATACCTGTGTCCACACTGCCTTTGAGTTATGTTGACATAACGTCAACAAAACTCAGCAGTTTTGTCGACGTATGTAATCCTCGTTCTACGAGGAATAACACCTTTTGTTGACAGAGTTCTGTCGATAGAAGGCATTATTGCATCTACACTGTCCTTTGCGTCCACACTGTTATGTTGACAGAGCGGCTTGCTTTGTCGACAGAACTGGATGTAGTCTAGACGCTCTATGTCGACATAAGTTTTGTCGACAGATTCTGTCAACAAAACTTATGTCGACGTAAGCCTGTAGTCTAGACATACCCTTAGAGACTAACAAATATATGGGATCATGAGCTTTCGTGGGTAAAACCCACTTCATCAGATGAGTTGGAATGGAACTAACTGAAACCTAGGTATATATAACGGCAAAGGCAGAGTCCATGTTGGGTTTATGTTTAGAGAACCAGTAGACGGTGGCCAGTGGTAATAGAGAGAACCTTGGCAGAGATGATAGAGGGTGTTTTCTTTGTCTCTCATTCCTATACATGGCTTGTAGAATAGCCATTGCCTCCTTGCTTGGATTCCCCCCACCCCCACCCGCATGCTGCTCTTATTGCTCGTTGACTGCTGTGATCTTAAGACCGCATCAGTGGCTGCTGTTTTGCTCACCATCTCTTAAAAAAACTCCCTTGTAAAACGTTGTTGTCCTTTATCTTAAAACAAATAGCAGCTTGCGAAAGAGTTCCCATCTACTGCCATTGAAAATGCTCTTTATATTGATGTGGTAACTGCTCATTTAAACCATATTACAGCCCCAGAGTATTTTTCAGTTGCTATTGATGTGACAAATTCTCTTGCACAGAGGACTGCACTAATCAATAGAGTCAGCATATGTGCTTTAATAACAAAACCGCATGCCTCAGGCTCTCCGTTGAATCTGAACCTTTTAGTAGCATTAAATAAAGCTATATTTATTTTGCTTTTGGTGCAAAAAAAATGCCTAATTTAATACAAGTTGTTGCAAAGGCTGGAAAACCACGTTATGGTGACAATATTGTATGTGACTAATGTTTCACTCGCGTCAATGCCACTATTCTGCACTTGTAAGTGCACCCTTCTCCTTTTAGTTAGATTGATCTAGAGCTACAGAGTGGCCTTTTATTTTTAGAGGAGCTGGGAGAGGAGTCATAATGAGAAATATTGAAATCGTGGCTCTTTTTATATCTGCTATTATTCTGCCAAAAAATGAGGCCTGATCTCCTTAAAGAGACAGGGCCATTTATTTCCCTTTTAAATAGCACCATTCATGATTATTGCCTTGGAACCATTCGCATGAGCAGTCAGCTCCGGAATGCCAGCCAAGAGAATTGAAGTTTTGTGCTGTATGCACTTAGGTTCCCATCTCAGTCCTTTTTCTCCTTTTTTAAAAGCTGTCTTTTGAAATGTGTTTGTGACTGTAATTCACGACGGTTCATTCCTACACTCTGGGATTTTATTCCGGACTCACCAGTGACTCACTGCAGGCTCCAGCCAACTTGCTTAATATCACTGCGCTGCCATTTCCCCATCTGTAATTTAGGGATAATAATTACATACCTGCATAGCTAAAATTAGGCAGAGACGCTTGAGTTATTAGCGCTTGTAAAATGCTTTGAGATCTGGAAAGCGCTTCATCAGTAACAAGCGGTGTAACTGTTCAGCTGAATGTTGTTCTTAAATACTGGCATATCGGGGGTTGTACAGGTGTTGCCAAAAGCAGAAATTTGTTTTGAAAGCTTGCAGGGGAAGAAAGGGTAAAGCCTGCTGCACTGATCTCTGCACTCATATTGGAATAAACTGAGATCTATTGTTATACCAGCAGTTGCCAGACTATGGTTCATGGCGTTTAAGAGCTGATGTAAAGATTTGCATAGAGAAAGTCATTTGCAAGACACAATTCAGTACTCCTACAGATCGTAGCAATGGTACTATCTAGTCTTGGATGCCTTCTGCTGGCATTTTATCTATTAACTTGCCAGTTATATATGTACAGATATTGACCATTCCCGCAACAGTGTTCTTGCTGGTGGTCCACAAACAGCTGGCTGGTCTTGTGATGGTGGCTCCACCTCCTTATTTCCAGCTGTTATATTTTAGTTACTTTCAGTGGGATTTATTCGCCAGGGGTTAGTATTATTACTTCCCCACATAACCTGTATTTGCCACAGGAATGTTATCCAGTCGCACTTGCATGACTACAGGTGCTCTCATGGCCAAGATGGAGTCCGCTCTGCAGGCAGATCTGATCAAGAAAAGACCCATGCAGGAATGCATTAGGGAGACTTCTTTCCACCTCATGGTCGTGTGTTACCCTCTCCCCCAGAGTAATCGTGCATGCACTCACACAAAAATAGTACAACGAAGGTAGGAAAGGGAAATATTTATTTACAGAGGGATGACTGGAGAAAATCCAGGGGGCGGGGAGGACGATGGAGAGCATGGTGAAATAGGGTTGCATCCAACGCAAGGCCCCATGGTACCACAATAGGAAGGGGCAGACACCGAACAAGGCATCCAACCCTGAGGTTGAGTTCCAGTCTGGCAGTGGCTTTAGGGTGTTCTTGGTCATTTTTGGTGCCAGTAAACTTTCCCTCACCCATCCCTCTGTCTCTCTCTTCTGCTGCTGTCTGCAAACCCACTCAGAGCAACAACCTCCCTGTTTAGCTAATTACAGCCTCTCTTCTGGCTCCCAGGACCAGGTCACAAGCCTCATTCAGCTCTAGGCAACAGTCATGCTGCATGCAGCTCCCCTTTGGCCTTCTCTGGTGATTCCTTCCTCATGCCAAGCTTCTCCTGGCTCCCATCCTAGGGCGTCCCCAGTCGGCCATCTTGTCTCTCCCAGGCTTCAGTCTAGTTCTTGGCTGCTGCGGCATGTGAGGGCCTGCTCGCGGTGGGCCTCTTGTTTGGAGCTACAGATACCTAGGCCCTGTCAATCTCTCCCTCTCCACTCCTCTTCTTCTGCCTCAGGACAAGGTGTTAAAGGAACCTTGCTCTTTAAATCCCAGAGAGGCTACGCTTGGAAAGAGCGGGGACTGCATGATAGCAACTGGAGAGGGAAGTGTCTGGGCGACAATTAGTGGAATGTGATCTGCGGACTGCACTATGGACTCCCCCCACCCCCCAGACACTGAGTGCACATTGCTCTTCAAAGTCATCATATTATTTCTCTCCTTTCCCCTCCGCCCTGTTTATACCTTCCTTGTGATGCTGTTGTTTTAACATTGATTGCAGCTCTGTTTGATAAAGCTGGCTTATCTGATGATCCTTGGAGACTTGGTCTATCGAGCTATTTTGGGGTGGTGTTTATCTGCTGTTTTAGTTTCCCCACCATGCCCTGTTTTGGCTGCTGGTTCATGGAGCACAACCAGGGCTGTCTTACAATTTAATAACACCTCGCTGCAGGAACAGCCTTTGGAGTTGTTAGGTGCTGACTTGAATTAGAGCAACATAAAGGTTGCTCTACATTTATTGTGGACCAAAGTGGTGTCCAGATGGCCCCAGGATTAGAAATGCACAAAAACATTTGAGAGAGACTTTTTTCCCCCACCCTGCTCCTGAGCTGCACCTGGTACTCCTACACCTGAGCAGAGGAGATGGGCAGTTGACTTCATGTGTTGCGTAAAGTGACATAACGATGGAATTTTGATGTTCTACCCCTCATTGGAGGGGCTCAAACTTTTGTAGGATTGGATGCTAATGTGTGCGTTTCTGTCCTGTCCACACATGCGCGCGCACACATCTCTAGCTTGAGTTAAATGGTGCTTTAAACAAGTTGACCCATCAGAGGGTGAAACCCAAAGACTGCTGATTGTCAAGCTAGTAATGCAGTCAAGATGCAGGAGCAGGCTGTAAAGAAATTAGCATAACTCATCAACTGATGAGCGAGTCACTTACTCAGCTAATCAAATTGTTCCGGATAGCTTGACGTCTCAGTGGGGAAGCCATGTGTGTCTGTAACTTTAAAAACAACGAGCAATCCTGTCGCACCTTAGAGTCTAACCAAAACCTGAATCATGAGCTTTTGAGGGTAAAACCTGCTTCATCTGATGAATTGGAGTGGAAATACATTGCTTTTGATGGTGAAATGGAGATGTTAAAACCCAGGGTAACAGTGTCAAATCTGTAAATGAATTCCAGTTCTGCAAACTCTTTCTGTAATTGGGTAGTGAAATTCCTTGGCAGAAGGATGACTGACTCCATTACCCTGGGTAAAACCCATGAAAACTCAAGATACACTATATATTTGTTAGTCTCTAAGGTGCCACAAGACTGCTACTGGTTTATATAGTTTGAGTGTTTCACAATATGCCTCACTCAAATGGGGCTAGCTCCAACGGAGTAACTTAACTACCATAGGTCTGAGTGAGAATTTTCAACTAACATTTTTGGATGAAAAATGACGATTCATTGAAACCAAGACTCTTCTCAGGTGAGGAGGGGCCATTTCCACACATTTCTTGACACATTAAGCTTTTTTGAAAAATATTTCAAACTTCATCAAATGTTCTGTTTTGGTGCTTTTGGAAATATTAAAAAAAGGGACAGGTTTTCAGTTTAAACAGCATTTTTATTTTGAAATTAAAATTACAATACTATGTCAAAAGGATAAATCCAAGAAATGTTTAATGTGAACTGAATTTGCTTGTGGACTTTTGGTTTGCAAACATTTTTCATCTTGATTCGGGACAGGAAAACATTGCAAAATCTCAAATATTTTGAAGGATGGGAAACCTGTCTTTGCCTTGCTGTACTACTAACTTGTGCTAATTGTAGCAGTGAAGACAAGCCCTGAGTTAATTGTGGAAAAATAACTATCAGTGGGGTGTGATGGGATGTACCAACCCCTGTGCTGGGGCTTCTGGGGTTAAGCCTGGCTAAGAATGCCCTTTCCTCAGAGCCGTGGTAGACATGCCCCAACTCGAGGCCAGCTATACAGGTCTGGGGAGCAACTCAGTCTGGACTGACTGCTGACAAGGAAAAAGATGCCACTGGAGCTCCTGAAGGAGAGGCACCCAGACGCCATAACCAGTCAGCAGAGAACCACAGCAGAAGCCCCCTCCTGAGGGGAACAGGTGGACTCATCCCGTGACATGGAAAAATAGGTTTTAAGTGTATACATTATGGCTACGTCTACACTGGCCCCTTTTCCGAAAGGGGCATGCTAATTTTCAACTTCAGAATAGGGAAATCCGTGGGGGATTTAAATAAAGATGTCCGCCGCTGTTTTCCGGCTTGGGGAAAAGCCGGAAAAAAGCCTCTAGACTGGCCCGATCCTCCGGAATAGGGCTTTATTCCGGAGGATCGGGCCAGTCTAGACGCTTTTTTCCAGCTTTTCCCCAAGACGGAAAACAGCGGCGGACATCTTTATTTAAATCCCGCGGGGGATATTTAAATCCCCCGGGGATTTCCCTATTCTGAAGTTGAAAATTAGCATGCCCCTTTCGGAAAAGGGGCCAGTGTAGACGTAGCCTATGTATTCAGGGCTCAATTCAATTCTGCCTTGATTTACACCCTCCCCATACACATTTCCCCTTAGAGTAAACAAACTCTATCGCTGTGAAAAGGAAGGAATATCACCCACATTCTGTGTGCACGTGACGTCCCAGCAGTGTTTTTAATTTTAAATCACAATTTTGGAGTGGTGTAAGCCATACAGTGCATTGAATTTTTATTCAGAGTTAGTGGCAATCTTCAATTTTTTTCCCCATATTTAAGTAGCATCTGCTAACCTAAACCACAGATTCGCCATATGCGAGTGAAGATTGCTAAGGAACTCATTTTTTATTAAATGCCCTGTGGACCGAAATCCTAGCTTTTTCTCTAGTTGTACCAATTTGTATGCTATCACAAGCAACTAGTGATCATTCATGTAGACCCTGAAGTAATCACATTGCCTGTGATCTAGTTTTATCATCTTAGACAGTTGAAGAGTTGGTATTTAACCTTAAGTCTGTGATGGATTTATCATATCTAGATGGAAAAAGTCCAGCATTTCTATTCTAGACAAAGTTTTGTGTATGTGTGTAAAATCCCATTCAGTTATTAGAAAAACAATAGCTGCCTAAGGTAATATTTGTTTTTTCCTGGGTGACAGCTGTTTTCTTTTTTAAATTGCAGTACTTAAAGTGATGCCAGCTTGCTGTATAATTTATAATATCAGTCCGTAGGGCAGCATCATGTAACACAAAAACAATTCCAAGAGAAATCTAAATAATAAGCATGTGGTATATAAAATAATATTATATTAATAAAACAATATTAAATAATGTGTGGTGGTATATCACTTTAGGAGAGTAGAAAGGATAACCACTTATGGAAAGTTTCCACTTTCATTTCATTGTCAGTGAGGTGTATGAAAACTCACTTATAGCCTGGTCTCGCTGTGGAACTCCTTGCCAGAGGAGACTATGAAGGCTAGAACTATAACAGAGTTTAAAGAGAAGCTAGATAATTTCATGGAGGTTAGGTCCATAAAAGGCTATTAGCCAGGGGATAGAAATGGTGTCCCTGGCCTCTGTTTGTCAGAGGGTGGAGAAAGATGGCAGGAGACAAATCATGTGATCATTGTCTTCGGTCCATCCCCTCCAGGGCACCTGGTGCTGGCCACTGTTGGCAGACAGGCTACCGGGCTAGGTGGAGCTTTGGTCTGGCCCTGCATGGCCATTCTTATGTTCTTATGGTCTTATGTCTGGGTGAAACATAGCTCTTCCTTCTCCGTGGCAGAGAGCTGATGAGTCCTGAGCTTCTTTATGTTTGACGGAAGGATCCCTCTCCAGGCTAACACTCTGGAGACTGAATTTTCCAAAATGTGGGTAAATCTGGATACGAGTGTCCCTCTGTGTCCCGAGTGCTTGAAACTCGGGCCCTTACTTAGATGTGTTAATAGGAGCTAAATTCTGTAGAAAATCTGGCTGAATGGTGAGGACTGGTCTCATCTGAAAACCGAAGTTGTTAGCTGCTGATGCTGATTCTCCTTTCACTGCAACAGAAGAAGCCTTTCCTTTTGGAGAAGGGGGTATGGGTTCTATCGAGCGTGTCCCTACAATTCTGAGTGGTCATGGAGATGCAACACAGTGCCAGCTGTGAATTTCCAGGTGGTCAAGAATTTGGGGCAATGTCATCTCCATCATGTGATCTATTTCACTCTCTAAGCTTGACACATGACCCTTTCCTATAATAATCATCATAATTAATAGGCGAGGCTTTGGGTGTCTAGAACACCTCTGTCAGGCACTAAGGCATCTCCTTTTACATCTCTCTAGAGGAGATGTGCCTCACAAGTCAGAGAGCGGGGGGAAACCAGCCTCCATGGGACAATTACTTTGCCTCCCTCATAGGTAAGCAGTGGAAAAGCTAAGGAGTGCCCTTCCATGCCCTTCTTCCTCTCCTGCAATGCACAGGGCAGGGAAGCAGAGCTGGCCTGGGGTACAGTATAATTAGCCTAGTAGCTGAATATTTCCCTATTGGCGCAAATGGAGAGCCAATAGGGGAATTATGACTCTCACGGTTGTGCTGCCCCTTGAAGGTGAAAGGTCAAGACAGACTGATATGAGGGAGAGTCAATGGATGATGTTTGACTAGGAAGCAGCAACTACAACGGATCAGATAACTTGACATGCGGTGTGGCAAAGATACACGCCAGAATGGAGAAGTGAGGGGGAGTGAAAACCAGGAAACGGCATTTTAGCATTGGGCTGAACGGCAGGCAGAGCACTGAAAATTACTGCAGATGTGGCATGGACAGGTATTCTAGCCTGCCTTCCCCGCACAAGCTGGAAGGGATGTATATTAATAAACTATAAGCGAATTAACTTGCAGCCACTCTGTGTTAACCCAAGTCCCCAGGGAAAAGAAGTGCTTATTTCAGGTTGTGCAGATCATAAACCTGCTGCCGTGTGCAGTGCACGTGCTTTGAATACTAATGGCCTCTTCCCCCTTTCTTTATTGACATGGCCGCGGAGCTGATGAATTGTATAGATTATGCGGTGATAATGGATGGGGAAGGGGAATTTCAATTGTCTCTTTAGCCGAAATATCAACCGTAAATTCTGTCAGGTTGTGGAGAGCAGCTGGCTTGCGAATGACATTGGAATGCTGCTGCAGCGGGGGAGGGGTTGGCTTAACTAGTCCCCCACCCATCCATCCACAAGAATCAGAGAGTCACCTGCATAGGGAAGAGCGGGAGAACAGCAACATGCATCAATTGTCCTATCACTCTGCCAGTTAAACTAGAGCCTGGGAAAGTCTGAGTCTCTCCTCGCTGCCTCTCAGCACAAGGTCTACAGAGTGCTGAGCCCTGAGGCTGCTGCATAGTGGGGAGGGAGGAGACACCTTTGAGGGACAGCATTGCTAGCTTAGCTTTCCAGGATACTGCTCCCTATTAGGGATATAATGTTCTCGATTAACTAATTAATCGATAATCAAAAGCGTATAGGTTAATGCTATAGACTACACGCATCCCTCTCTCCCCTTGCCGATACATTTTTTAGCAGGCTAGCCTGCTTAGTCCTGGTTCACGTCGGGTCTGGAACATGCTCCTGCTGCGGCTCTGCATGTAAAATATATTAGAAGCCAGGTGGGCAGGCAGCCCACCTAATGTTTCAGCTCATGCCAGGTCCAGGAGCTCAGACACCATGTGGATAGGTGCAGTTGCCTCTGTATCAGAGGCAGCAGTGTGGGATGACAGGCAGCCGGTCTGCAAGGGGAGCCAGTTTTTAAACCGGCTCCCCTTGTGGAGCAGCAGGTTTATCGCTTGGGGAGGGAAGAGTGGTGGGTTCAAGTCCCGCCACCACAGGGAGCAGTGGGACAGCCAACACCCAGACTGCCCCCATGGAAGTTGGGATAAGGGACACTTTGACAGTCCCTCTGATAGTGAGGTAGCAGCACAGAGTGACGAGGGGCTTCTTGGGAGTGGGGCCAGAGCGCACTGGCTGCCGGCCTCATCCCCAGGGACTATAGAATAGTCACATAACTGCTAAGAATGAATGAGGTTAATTGACTATTCAATTAATTGATATTTAACATCCCTACTCCCTATATATTCTCACAGGTGCGGTGGTATTAGGTGGAGCCATGATTCTGCTCTCATAGGCACCAGCCAGTGGGTATGGTCAATGATGGGGGTAGAGGGATGTTGAATGTCTGATAGGGGTGTAGTGGCATGCATGGTCCTGCTGCATAAAGGGTGTTTCAAGAGGCATTTTGCCACTGCATTTCACAGCCATGTGCATTGATTATTAGGTTGAATGATTTTACTTTTTCTTCAATATTATTTTGCATTTGTATTGTGATATTGCCTGACGGCCACAGTCCTGTGGGGCTACGCACTGTACAGACACATATTAAATGGCAAGATCCTCTCCCAAAGTGTATGGAGAAGGCAACCAGATGACCCGCGGTGACAGGGAGAGGCAGGGTATCACATCTGAGAGGATGTGTGCAATTCTTCACCACCCAGGAGCAGTAATCACCATTGTTCATCACCCAGAACTAGCCCATATGCACTTCACCCACCAACAAGTTCTAGGCTTTCTCCAAGGTTTTTCCCCATGCTTCTGCCTTCATTGCCAGAGTACCTCTAAAAAGGATGGTGGATCCACAGGGTTGATTGAGAATTGCTGCACTCTCCCTGCTTCCTAGGAAATCAAATGACTAATACTTAGGAAGAACTAATTTGGGCGCTTTTGCATGTTGCATCTTTTTACACGTACAGACACTAATCAAATCTCCTAGGATACAAATAACTCCAACGTCTCAACTGTGACACTTGTAAAGAACTTCACCTCTGGCTCCTATCTCTGTGATGAGCTGAACCAAACCCCTGGATCTCAGCAGGACCTTGGATTTGGGATATTCAGAGCTAACCTTTGTATTTCAATCTCATCACAAGTTAGCTCTCAGGACGATGAAGATCCTGGCACGTGATTTTTGAGAATTTGGACCTATGACGGGAGATTTGATTTTGAAATCTTTGCTCGATGCAGGTGAATTTTTATTTTGGAAGAAATCCCGTATGACTCCTCTGTCTCTCTAGCTGAGCTGATTGTGATGAAAGTGACTAAGAATAGAGCTTTTACCATACTCTACAAGTTCTAAGGATAGTCCCTGTCTTCTAAATGGAGAATTCTATTGCAATGAATCATCATCATCACCAATCTTTACATGACAATGCCTCCTCACAGACCGAGCACAGTGGGGACTGATCTCTGACAAGGTGCTTTGGCTATATAGTGATGGACACAATTGAATAGCATGAGAGCTTATTTTTATGGTCTATCTACACATGTTAGATGCAGGAAGTACTGCAGGTAATTTGTTCCCCACAGTACTATTGGTATGTTCAGAAATGGGATTGACCTGGACTTGTTAGCATGGATATGAATTGTTTGGCAGAGCTTTGGGTAAGCATCCAGACTTGTGAGGTTTGCCCATTGCTACAGAAAGGGAAGGGTCTTTCTGTGAAATGTTATGCAAGAACATGGCACTGGTGACAAGTGAAGTGGGAGGTAGACTAGGATTTGCAGGCTCCAGGAGTGGGAAAGTATGCAGCAGATCCAACACACTGTATCTGAATACGGAGCTCTGGAAGAACTGAGACTCTTCTTGAGCCCTGGAAATGAGTAGTGTGTGTGTTTACACCTGAGGATATAACCTATGTTAAATCACAACTCTTCAAAGATCTTAATGTGACTTTAATGATCAGTCAGTATAAATAGCAATATTAAGGTCTGTCTTTGTGGTTGTTATTAATTTAATTAAAAAGATCATCTACATTTCTCTGTGTGTATGTCATAGTGTTACTATTCAACACCCTAAGGCCTTTTTTTTCCCACCAAATAGGGGGTTATTGATAGCAATACGTTGATAAAATACTAAAGAAATGACAAACGATGGAATACGTCCCATCCCAAAAGTTTCTATCTGACAGGATGAATTCTCTCTCTTTGGCAGATGAGGTCCTCATCAGAAAATGGAGACAGTAGGAAATAATCTCAGGGTGTTTGTGCTCAGCTCTTCTGACCAAAAATATTAATACGAACAGAAATCATCAAGCCAATGTCAGCCCAGCCGGGGCGTTCAGTGCAATAAGGCAGGGGAGGGTGTGCATGTCTTGGAATCAATGTGTCCTCTGGGTGCTGAGAACATCTCATTAACATGTATAGCTTTGCTTCCTAGTGCTCAATTAAGGACTTGATAGATAGTGAGCTCTTCAGGGTAGGGACCGTGTCTTTATAAGTGTTTATAAAGCACCTGTCTCGGTAGAGCCCCAACTCTTGAGTGGCGCTCATATTAAGTTGGTGCTACATCTTTTCATGTTGCTTGTTTGATGCTGCAGAAAACCAGCTCTAACAGTGAGAGGGGTGACATCTGGAGTCTCATCTTCCATTCCTCACATACTCATGCTTCTTTCCCCTCCGGTCACCCTGAAACCATTGGGGGAGGGGAGTTCCCAGGAGGAAACTCTTCTCCATAACAACAAAGACAAAACCCAGCAGCTAGCATTGAAGAATCAGGTCTACATTTTCAAAAACAGCTAGAGATTGGGGTATCTCCATTTTGGATGTTCAATTTAGGGGTCAGATTTTCACTGGGTGTGTGCTCAGCGCAGATTTTTGAAAATCAGATCCTTCTAAGCTGTTCCAAGTTAAGCACCTAGATCACTAGTTCCTATCATCCTATCAGCAGCAGAGTAAACACCACGTCCTAGAAGTCAGGAAAAGTCTCTGTTATAACAGGCGTAATACCATCCTAGATGTAATATACTGTGCTTTAGGTAAGGCATCTGACTTAGTACTGCAGGACATTCCGATTAAAAATGCTAGCACTTTATAATGTCAATAAATACCAATGAAATGGAGTAAGAACTGTCTGACAGATCTCAAAATATAGTCATCAGTGGAAATCACCCTTAAATGGGGGTATTTCTAGTGAGGTTCTGCAGAGATCAGTACAAAGCCTGATGCTAGTCAACATTTTCATCAGCAGTAAATAAAAAATCACTGCTGATAAAATTTGTGATGACGCAAAGATGCCCAAGAGGTCAATAACAATGAGGACCTGGACATAGTACAGGGCAATCTGGATCATTTGGTACATTACCTTGGGCTGATGCAAGCAAAATGTAAAGTTAAAAATCTAGGAAAAAGGAAATAGGCCATACCTTCAGGCTTGGGGACTGTGTCCTGGAAATTAGTGACTTTGAAAGGGCTTTAATGGCCATAGCGGATGAGCACTTGGATATGAACTCCCAGCACTGCGCTCCGGCAACAAGAGCTAATGTACTTCTTGGCTGTGTAAACAGCAGGATTGTATGTTGTCCCGGAGAATTGATTTCATACCTGCGTGGGGCGCTTGGTGAAAGTGATACTGAAATATGTACGGTTCTGGTGTCCACATTTTTAGAAGGATGATGAAAAATTGGAGAGGGTGCAGAGAGGAGCCACAAAAATGATTAGAGAGCTTGAGAAAACGTCTGATAGCAAGAGACTTCAAGAGCTCAATCTGTCTAGTTTGTCCATAAGAAAACTGAGAGGTGATTGCACTGCATAAGTACCGTCACGAGGAGAAAAGACTGGGCACTGCAGGGCTTTTTAACCTAGCAGAGAAAGGCATATCAAGAACCAGTAGTGGAAAGCTGAAGCCAGACAATTCAACTGGAAATAAGTCTATCTAAGAGGTTGATCAGTCAAGGAAAGAGGTGGATTCTCCATCTCTTGATGTCTTCAAGGCTGGAGGCCTTTCTGGTGGCATGATGTAGCGACAAGATATTGGGGTCCATAAAGATCTGACTGGGTGAAGTTTATACAGCTCAGATTTGATGACTTGATGCCCCCCTCTGTCCTTACACGCTAGAAAACTCTGAACGGTCTTTCTCTAATCTGCCAGTCTCATTTAGGAGATGCCTTCTGTTAAAGTGCCCTAAAACTCTCCGGTCTCACCCGAGTGCTGCTTTCAGGTCTGATTTTGCAAGGTTCTGAAAACTTCCCACAAGATGTTGCTTGTCCTTCACTCTCCCTGACCTCAATGACACTCACGACCTTGCAGGACTGGGCCAGCTATCTTCAGTGTTTCCTCGCACAGTATATGTGGCATGTTCACGTTGTAACAGAAACCCCACTAGAAGAAGGTCATCCAGTTACAGATATGATGATTATATTTATGTACTTGTGTTCGAGTTTTTTACTAGGAAAATAATAATGCAACGCTATTTGCATGATCTCTTCTTTGAGGCCAGTAAAGGAAAAAGACAATCATATTTGACACAAGAATCTTTTGCAATGGTCCATATTAATTTCTTGAATGTTTTTTTCATTTCCTCTTGTACAACCTATTTAAGTGAAAGGAAAATATAATACTACAAAAGACACATTTTGGAGGAACAACAAAAAAAGAAAATCTTCCCATGAGCCTGGTTTAGCTAAAAGTACACTGCTGGGGCTCTGCACAGCCGCTCCTTGGATTAGAGATTTTGTCTGTGGTCTTTTCACACAATGGTTTTTTTTTGGAAATTGTCATTCCATCCAATTAACTTTTCTGCATCTTTGAAGCTTGGCCAATATCAGTGAGACTCCGCCACCTCTCTGGGAAGCCCCACATGATAGCACCAAAGTCATGCGGGGTAACAAAACTCCTTTTGTTGTCGCAAAAAGAAGTTGGGAGGATCTGAGGGTCCTTGAGCTGGGAGGGCCAGCTTGGTTTTCGAGTGATTGGACTGCTTGCTGCCCGACTAGTCATTGGAGGGGTTGTTTGGTTGTTTTTAAATGGTCCATTTGTCATATGCATACATTTAATTGCCGCCGCTTTGTAAATGTTAATGTTCTTTCTCTCTTATTTGCGGTGTGGTTGTTTAGAAGGTAATATTTTCATTGCTATTTTTTCTGTGTAGAAAGTGTTTCACTGCTGTGCATTCAAGAAAATAACTGAAACGTGTCGAGAAAGATTTAGTAAGTTAACGTCCTCTCTGTTGTCCCAAAGACTAGATTCCCAAGAGCAAATCTGATTAGAGTGGGCATTCAAGGCAGAGGGGTTATCAGCTGTTCTGGAGGCTGTAGTGAATTCCTTGAGGAGTTTGGGGTTAGACTCTGGAAGCATTCCTTCCTGGGAGTAAACAGGAAATTCACTACCTGTGTATATGTGTGTGTCGCATTCAGAGCTGAATGCTTAGATAGGGTCCCACAGACTGAGATGGAAATAGGTCAGTCAGTCGCTTCAGTGCTCTTTCTGTGTTCCTTGCATGACAGCTCTGATGCTCTAAATAGCTGTTTGAAGACAGAATGGGGTTTCATTTAGAAGAAAGAACACAAAAAAATGTGAAAGGGGAGCTTGTTGGTTGTTGTCTTGGCTAGTTTGGGTGCTTATGTGTCCCATTCTCTCAATTAACCCTCATCCTTTCTCCTTGGGACACTGTGTGGTACAGATGAATGATGAACACTCTTCAGATCTTTCAGATACTCCATTTGACAAAAATAGCAAAAAAATAACAAAAAACCTCTTCTGTGTACAAAACTGGGCTAGAAATCATTTTGAGGACAGGGTTTCCCCTCAGGATTTCTAGTATTTTCAAAATTTGAAAGAGTTTGTAGGCGAGACAGTGAGTTAATATCTTCAGGTGTTCACAGGTTTTTACAGTCCATACACACTATTCAAAGTGAAGTAAGACAACTTCAGTTTACATAAGACCTGGAATGACATCCAATTGGTGCTTTCTCTTACGTATTAGCAGCCAGTTCATTAAAGGTAACTGGGCTCCACATCTAAATAACAGGCCCGATCCTCACTCGGTGATAATTGGCATGGCTCCATTGTTGTCAGGGTGTAAGAGACTGTATCAGTACAGCTACGGTGGTTGATGGTTCTGGCCCCCTGTTTGTTGTTGTTGAATTACCTGAGAGGAAGTTAGTGTCAGAGTCCAGTTCTGGCTAAGGTACTGCCATAGTTAGTTGATGTGGCTCCTTATTAGCCTTTGAAGTATTGCTGAGAGTATGGGAATTGCTCCAGAAGAGTAAACCAATGACCGTTTTTGATAGATGTCCTACCTCTGATGGGACTTACGTTGTTAGTCTACTTCCTCAGTTGTTGAACAATGCCAAAGTATCTCTTCGTTGTTGTGCTTTATTTTTCCTCTGATGTTAGAAACTGTCTTTCTTTTTAAGGTTGAAGTATTTCCAAAGAAGTTTGGATATTCCCTATGAGTTCTCCTGAATATGTATGAATTTCTCCCAAGGATGAATACTGTGATTTGAACGTGTGCATGTAACTTTACATAGGGGCAAAATATTATCAGTGACCTCAAAATAGAAAGAAAAAAACCAACCCTGTGCAAGACTGGAAAGAAAATCTCTTGCATAAGAACGGCCATACCAAAGGTCCATCTAGCCCAATATCTTGTCTGCCAACAGTGGCCAATGCCAGATGCTCCAGAGGAGTGAACAGAACAGATAATTGTTAAATGAGTCCTCCCCTGTCACTCATATCCAGCCTCTGGCAAACAGAGGCTAGGGACACCATTCCTACCCATTCTGGCTAATAAGTATTGATGGACTTAACCTCCATGAATGTGCTTGTTTCTTTTTCTACTTATCATGTCCGTTCATGGCAATTTCATGGTATCACCACAGAAACTATTAAATGTGGGATTTGGATTTGACCAGATACTAGAGAAACACCCAGAAACCAAACTTTTGGAAAATGATCATTGAGAAAACTTTCAAAAGTTTGGATATTTCTCTAAAATCTATCTGATCAGGCACTCTAATCCCATAGTGAGAAATAAAGGAGAAGAGAAAGAGAGAACAGAGATCATTAGGCAGGAGATCTAATGAGAGTGTTTTCTCTCAAAAGTGTCTGTGTTTGCCAGTGTCTAGCAGGGGAGGATCAATGTAAGTCAAGCTTTGTGTCCAATGGGATCTTGATCTTGATTAAACGTGCAGAGGTGAATGAAAATAAAGGGTCAGTTTCTCTTTGGCCATTCCTTTTAGCTAACCACTATAGACACAGAAGCCATTGCATGTGAGCACTGCAGTAGTTAAAACCATGGAATCACAAAGTCTTACACAACATGCTGGGTGTTGTGTGTTCTATGCCTATCAGAGCATGTGCCTTGTGACAGCTCTGAGAATACCAATGCTATAAAGCCGCATCCCCAGCCTGTAATTCCAAAGGAGGAGGTGGGGCAGGATAGCAAAGCTATGAAAATAACAGGAAATTTGGAGAGAGACATTCTTGTTTTCTTTGAGAATAGTCCCAATTATAGTTCCAATTGCCTCAGTTAAGCTGCTTTCAGCTCTCAATGATATGCTTGAGTATTGTTCATTACCAGGAAGCAGCTTCCAATAGTCTTGAAAGAGGGAAAAAAGTTGATAATTGGCCTTTTTCCACTTTACATCTCTCTCTGAACCTGTGTCTGATAGTCATCCTGTCAAACCTGTCAAGAGAAGTGAAAAGCAAACAGCCTTTTTAGCCCAAATAATATACTGTAAGGTTTCTAGTCAGACTCTAGCATTGCTTTTCTGAGGATGGGGATGGGTCTGTAGTATTTTGGTCAGATAGGACTCTTTTTGGGTTTATGCATTTTTTCCTGGTTAAGCTGATGTGCTGGAACAGAGGGATAAAGATCAATGGTAATTTGTTTTTTAGCTTGGCTAGAATTCTCTGACCTACTCTAGGCCAGGCTGTGAATATGTGTCAGAGGTAACTTTACTAGCCAGGCATTTTTAGCTACCTTATGTTTATGTAAGGTACACTGCACCTGTAGCTCACAATAAGCTATGCAATTTGAGTTATGCAAATTGCATAGCTTATTTTGAGTCAATTTCAAGATAGCTTATTTCAAAATTTGGTGCTTTCTACACAGCACTTTTTTCAAAATAAATCACTATTCTGAAACGTCCGTTAGTCCTCATGGAATCAGGTTTACAGGGACGTTGGAATAGAGAGCCCGTTATATTTCGAAATAATGGACACGCTCAAAAGTCGTGGAATAGCTATTTCAGGATACCTCCGGTATCCCAAAACAGTCCTGTAGTGTAGAAATAGCCTTAGTGAATATTGTTCACCTGTTTTTCTGGTTTTGTAATGAACCACAGGCAAACCTCAATAAGTTTGGAGTTGGAGTGCAGTTCAGATAAGCAAAGTTTATGCATAGATCACGTAGTTTGTACAAATACCTTGGATCTGAAAAAGTCAAATGGGAATCTCATGAGGACATACGATATGGACAGATATGTAAATTCCAGATCTGGCTGTCCTTACCTCAGCTATGCTGGTATTTCTGCTTCTTTGCCTAGGCATAGCCCAGAAGTATAGAGGGATTTTGGCCACGAAGAATAACCAAATATTTTGCTACTTCTTCTAGGGGTGGAGATTACTTTTTTGAGGAGAAGCACAATAGTAGGAATTAGCAATCATGGATTTTATTTTGGGCTCTGCCAAGGACTTCCAACTGGATCTGGGGCAATTCATTCAACTTGTCTATACTTCTCACATTTCTCATTTGTAAAGTGCAACTAATGCTAGTCACCTAACTCACTGAAGTATTGTAAGGTGTATTTAATTTAAGGTTTTCTCCTTAGATGGAAAACATCATAGGTGCCCAATCCAACTCCCATTAAAAATAATGGAGACTCCAATCGACTTCATGGGATCAGGTCCTGGAAGTAAAAGGTTTATTTTTGACCTTGCAAAAAAGTTTGGTTCTAGAAAATGGCAGTCTTAGTGAGATTTTATACCAGTGGATCCACCCTAAAGTATAAATTGCATGGAATGTTGAAAAGGTAATCTTGAAATCTGATTGGCAGCTTTTACTGAATATTAATTGCCTGGAGATGATCTAAATGGCTGCATCATCCAATGGTCAATTATGATAAGATGAATTCATCTTGGGTGATCTGGGTATGGGTGACCTGAGAAGACACATCACGTCAGTGACTCCTTGATAAAAACATGTATCTCCATTTGGGCATGTGGGTGGAGTGATCTGAGAGAGAAGTGGTGTGAGTGCCTGACTGACTCCCCACTTCAGGATTTGGTTCAGTCCAATTTCCTGTTGGGATAAATCAGGCCATTCATGACTAATTCAAATACCTGTCTCCATTTCTCCCCTCCCCCCCAACACACACACACACACACATGCAGTTTCTTTGTTAGAACAAGGGTTTTTTTGGCTTAGCCAGAGCCATATGGCTTTTCTATTTGTGTAACAAACAAAGAAAACATCATTTTGCTTCAAAATTTTGGTTGCACCTGTTGTTCAAAAACCAAAACTTTCAATCCTGCTCCTAAATGGGCACTATTTTCAGCAGTTTCCTTGGAGACTTAATGACACCATTCAAAAACGTTCACCCATGGCAAACTGTGATTACTTATGAATGATTTCAAATGTCTGGCCAGTTAGCTTATCTTCATATATTTTTTCATCACTTTGCATTGTGTTAAATAATATTACAATATGCATAATATTATACCATGCATTCACCTACAGTATTTTGCTCATTTGCACTTCCCCTCTTAAACTTTCTTTGGTATATTGATGGGAAATGTGACTGGGAAATACAACATGTTCTTTTTTTATGATGGTGATGCATTTTTTTTGTCTGGAGAGGAACATTTGAAGTGCTCTCTCTCTCTCTCTCTCTCTCTCTCTCTCTCATACACACACACATGTTCTGGTATGTTCTTATAATATCAGTATAGATTATTGCAGAACCTGACTTGTGTTACAGACCCAGTAATCAGGGATCATACAACTCACTCTTATTTGATTCCTGTGCAACAATGACAATGTACTGTTACACTGTTTTTTCCAACCAGCTTTGTCAGGTATAGCTCAAGATCTCATGTGGTGTTCTCCCTTATTGCTTTATACATTTTACCCTGGGGTGAAATTGCTTGTTTCATCTATCTGTCATTCTATTACTGTTGGAGTCTATGGTATGTTTAGATGCTCACTGAAAACAGCTGGAGTAAATGGCAGAAGACTGCTGAGTCCTACGTTAGAACAAAATGTAGGTTTGTGTAACAGGTAACTTGCAAAGCATGCAGAAAGTTGGCTTACTTTCACAAGTAACTGGGAAAAAATTATCTCG
This sequence comes from Pelodiscus sinensis, assembly GCF_049634645.1. NCBI lineage: Eukaryota > Metazoa > Chordata > Testudines > Trionychidae > Pelodiscus > Pelodiscus sinensis. Next base: position 6,310,714 of record NC_134719.1, on the reverse strand, counting down.
CTCCCCCTGAACCGTCATCTACTTTGTCATCATTACTAACCCTGTTGCCAAACCCTTTTCCCCAGCTTTGAAATCTGGCTGGAATTAAGTGGCTTCTGGAATTTGACAATGCAACATTTTGATGCATGTGTTTGTCACATCCTGATTAGATTGGTATAACTTTTGCTCCCTTAGGTCCTCCTCAAAACTCAATTCATAAACCACAGTTGCATACAAGATGCTACCGATAGGGTGATGAAACTGTCAGAGAAATTCAATGATACCATACACATCTTATCCATTTCCCACTGGCTTCCAGTCTGAATGGAGGTTGGATTTCCTAGTTCTTTAGGGCTGGTTTTATTGTAGGAGATGGAGGGTGGGCAGGCTATTATCTATTCTGGTGTTTGATTAGAATTTTCTTTCAGACTGGAGAGAGGCGTTTTCTATCTCTATGAGTATGTCTAGATTACATGCCTCTGCTGACAAAGGCATGTAAAATAGGCTACCCAACATAGTCAATGAAGCGGGGATTTAAATATCCCTGGTTTCATTAAAATAAAAATGGCCGCCGTGCTGTGCCGGGTCAGCTGTATGTTGGCACAACACGGCAGTCAAGACGCGGATTGGTCGACAGGGGAAGCCTTTGTCGACCGCTCCTGTAAACCTCATTCCACAAGGCATAGGAGAGCAGTCAACAAAGGCTTCCCCTGTATTTTTCCCCAGCTCTTTCATGCACAAAGGCATTCTGGGTGTGATGCAGTGGCCATGGAAGTTAATGGTAGTCTTTCATATTTTAGCCTCCATGTCTTGCACTCAGAAGTGATGCCTGTATGGAGGAACTGCTTGGTTTCCAAGAATGTCTTTTTGGCATAATCCCCACTATGCTGATATTCCAGGTGCAGACACTTCAGTTGTCCTAAGAGCAGGTAGGCCAACTTTTGCTGCTTCATGATGCATCTCCATATTCTTGGGTGGTGGGATTAAGGGTGCCTTCTGACTTCTTTTTCTGGTTTGATTTGTGATGTTCCAATGGGAATGCCCCAACAAAGGTACATCAGGTCAAGAGAGTGGACTTCTGACTGTTTTATGGGACTGGGGCACTGAAAACAAACCTAAATATAACAAGAACCAGCACGTTCGGTATAATCTGCAGGAGAAAGAGGTCATCAGATGTCAGCCAGAGAGATGGAGCTTCTTAACATTGTCTAACTACAGTTTGCACAAGTATGCATAAGTGTTTCAAATGGAAGGAAAGGCTCTTAGAATCATAGAATCCCAGGGCTGGAAGAGACCTCAGGAGGTCATCAAGTCCCACCCCCTGCCCAAAGCAAGACCAATCCCAACTCAATCAACCCATTAGGAAACTTAAGACACACTCACTGGAACAGGTGCCCTCTACATGTCCAGCAGGGTCATTGTGACCTCGTGTCATCTTTCAAAAGAAGATGTCCAGGCACGGGAAAGCCATTTCAGACAAGCGCTCCGACAATGTTTCTCATCACATTTCAGCTCTCAGCTCCGTTCCTGCCAGGAAATGGGAAAGGCAGTTGTTCATGAAAAGTAATGAGAGGGGAAATGTAAAGTGCAATCAGATATTTCAGAGCCATAACGATGGGTTGATGCAATGTACGTGATAATTATTAGGCGGTTTTTCATTTTCCAGAGCAGTTCTCCCATTTGTAATTTTCCCATGGAGGCAGATTTTAAAATGGCATGTTTGCTGTCAAGGGGGATCTACATTTGATCAGGGTGGGGTTGGATTGGTGGCTTATTTTAACAATTTAGGGAGGGGGAACAATCCTTTTTACAGCCCTTGTGAGTGAGTCAGACCTAATTCATCTCCACTTCTGACGTTCCTAAGCCTTGAAACTCTTCTGAAATGTTTGGTTCTCTTTGCTTCAGGCTATTTTTTTATTCTCTCTTTCTCTTTCTTGCTTTTTGGTAAGGACAGCAGCAATGTTCTCCTCCCACCCCCGTATCTCTGAAATAATTTGTTTCACATTTATTTGTGTTAAGCCCTTGGGAGCTTGAAATTTGAAATCTGCTACCTCCTTCCCTAAGAAATGTGTGTTCCTTCAGCATGCTTTCACTGGCTGGCTGTAGGGCTGTAGCTCACGAATGCTTAATGGCGCACAGACTCTGCAAACAGATGTAAGAGGCAGGTCAATGAGGCCTCTCAGAGACATTGACCCTTAAAGAGGTCATATAAATCAGACCCTTTCACAAAAATAGGAGTCTGGGTATCCTCATTCAATTCCAATTTGGGTAACTACATTCTACCTTCCTCTAAATTCCCTTTCTAAAATGTGGTGTAATGCTGCTGTGGACAGCTAGATAGTGGCTGTGCTCTTCCATGAAGAGAGGGAGCTGAAATCATTTTTGTACATGTCTGGGCTAAGGGTCTCTCTATTAGAATCTATTGCAGGCAAGAAGAGGTGGGACCCCAGGCTGCTCAAAGAAGCTGGCTGCACCATGTGCTTCTCTACACCACATGCTGGGGGAGTAGAAGGGGGTTGGACTCTGCTCCCATCCCCAGCACGATCTCTCAGATGGCCAAAGGGAACTAAGATAGTGCTGGGGGTGGGGGTAGAGTATGAAGCTCCGCCCCCTCCGGCACGTGATACAGAGAGGAATATTGAGCAGCCAGCCACTTTGAACAGCTTAGAGCTACTCCCTGTTTGAGGGTCCCAGCAGCTTGGGTCACAGGACAGATTCAAAGGCTTGGCAGGCTGGATCTGGCTCATGGGCTGGATTTTGGCTGCCCCTGTTCTAACCCAACCCCCCTTTCTCCCCAAAACATGGCAGAAAATGCCAGTGGCAGCAATAAAAAGATTGGCTCTTGTCGCTGTACAGGTGGCCAGAAGCGGTGTGAGAGGGAGAGGAACCACGGCAACACATGCACTGAGGGGCAGTTGTGATCTGGTGTTGTGTTTGTGGGTGTGTGATTTGTTTTGAAACCCCCCCATCCCACTGCAATCATGCTTTTTAACCAAGAGGATCTTAGGCTGGGTTTTCCCGGTCAGCATTCCAGCCTTTCCCATCTCCTACGTTCTGCTCCAGGAGTCTGGCATGAAATACAAGGATGGGCTCTATCTCATGCAACATTATGCAGGCTGAACTTACATGTGTGGCGTGGATCCTGTCGAACGTGGGCGGATGGCAAAGAGAAAAAATGAATGTGAGTTGCCCTTTAAACTTGCCTCTAGCAATACAGTGTGGGCACTCGTCGTCCATTCGTTTGCCTTTTCGCAGCAGTCATGGGTCGTGTCACCAATGAGCCTATGAACGGTAACATCCAGCAAGGCTACTTTGTGTCCATTTCCTAGCAAGCCTTCAATGTGCTCATAGATCCCAGTCATTTAATATTCATGAAGAAATTCTCAAACCGACAGTGGCTGCTAGGAAGCAGCATCCACTAGACCAAACAAAAAGCCTAAAAGTCGGGGGACCTGGTCTGTGCTAAAAGGACACACTCTCCTTTAGCAGCGATGGAAATCTTTACAAGCATTCTAACCTACAGTCGAGTTTGAAAGTAAAGGACCTAAGGATAAGAGGAGATGTCTGATATCCAATCCAATGACATGCCCGACTTCTGCTACTGATATTTTCATGTATGCATTAGAAAAAGAATCAAAAATCATTCCAGATGGAAGGTTCAGTTAAAGGCGCGATCACCGCAGGACACGTAGATTAATGTGTCAGTCACCCATATTTCGTTAACTGCTTTTTACATATGCCCTTTGCTACAGCCATCTATCATACACGTAATGATTGAAGGGGGGGTTAACCCAGCTTCCGAGTTAGAGTCCCACATGGTTAATTATGTTCTGCCCACATAGAAAGTATCCTGCAGGCTTAGTCTGGCATGGCTTTCCTTTTCTTGAGCTAGTGATATGTATCACCTTGTTAAACAATTGCCACAGTTTGCTGCAGAAGGAGTTGCACTTATATGTAGAAGATGACTTTTTTATTAGTATTTAGGACAGGGGTGGGCAAGATATTGCCCGTGGACTGCATCCGGCCCATGGCCTGCCCTGCCGAGTCTTCACCCCCTGGCTAATCAAGACCCAGGGGCAGGGGAGAGTGCAAAGTCTCCTCCCCCTCCCAGAGGTGAGTGGTGCCAAAGGGAACAGCCAGCAGTTCAAAATGGCTAGTGGTTCCCTCTAGGCGTTGCATGCACCTCTGCTGGGTGAGGGCAGGAGACTTTGTGCACTCCCCCACCTTCAGGCCAGTCAAGATCTGGAGACGGGGGAGCATGCAGTCTCCTCCCCCTGCATGTGGTCCTAGAGGGAGCCTCCCTTCCTCCCATGGCCCCGCCCCTTCCATCTATGCCCCCCACCTCACCCTCTCCAGGGCTGGCCTGCGACTACTATCCATATTGGTGAACTGTCCCGCTTACAAAAATTATTGCCCACCCTGACTTAGAATAATAGCGCTCCTTGGTACAAATAGCCTGCCAATGTACCATGGTAATTCCCACTAGGGGAAACTACATTATAAGATATGAAGCTTCCTTTAGACAGTGTGTAGTTACTCAGAGACACCGTGACCATTGCCAGTGATAGCATCTGAGTCCAGAGGAAGGAGAGATTGCAAGTCTAAAGTGAAAGGAAAGTTACCCAATACCCTGCATTTCTGGCATAGTAACATCTCATATTTTTGAAACACCTCTTATCCCAAATCACCTTAAATTGCAGCAAATTGCTAGATGGGAGATAGGAATCGCCCACCAATGACATACTGGCTGAAACACGACATCTGTTTAATAGCACACTCTGGTTCTGCATAACCATTTAGGGCATGAACAGAGTGTGATCCCTAAGCTAACCTGTAGGAGAATTGTTGGTAATCGAAAAATAATTATGTTGTCCAAGACAGTTGACTTATTACGTTTACCCTTAATTAGTGGCAGCAAGTATTTGGGGTCATGACTTTTACATCTCATACAAAGATTTCTAATGTGATTCTAGGATATAGGCTTATTTTTAAATCACTCTTACCACTTCCCATGTATTAGAAAACACGTAAGTTATGCATTTATTATAATGAGATGGTTTTAGACTTGTACATTGTAACAACAACTACGTAGGTACATGAGAGATGGGTGATAACATTTCTAAGTGCACATCTTCTAAAGGCACTTCCTAGAAAGAGATTCAATTCGGAAACTGTGGGTATCTTGTATTTATCTAGGCACTGTTTTCTGCCACTTCTTTATGAAATTGTTACAACCTTGCAACCTCATAACATTTCTTCTCCCCAAAAATAGCTTCTAAAAATATTTAGACATCCATGTTGTTCTGCGGTGTGCAATCAACATCAATAAAACATGAGTGAAGCAGGATCTAGATATCTTTACATCCCGACAGTACTTGCTAGAATTTTTTTTAACTGATTTCAAGAAACGAGAGAAAATTAAAACAATGGGTGGATTGGAAGGACTGACCTAGGAGTAATGATTTAAAGGACTTGAATATGTATTTTAAGCCTGGCTGATAACACTGTCTACTGGTAAGGTGTCAGACACTTCCCATTATTGGCACGGTGGTCTGAAGTAGATGACTTCCTGTGGTTCCCTCCAGCCTTGTATGTCTATAATTCTATAAAACCCTGCTTTAAGTTGATTATAACTTTGCTCAACTTGAGCCATTTCCATGCAAAGAGTCTGCCTCAGCCTACATCATCATCATTGCCCTTCACGCCCACCAGCATATAGGGCAGCTACAACGGACTCCACTTCTCTCTGTCTCTGGCCAGCCTCTCAATAGTGCCCCAAGTGTGATTCACGCTCTTTATTTCTACTTCAGCAGTCTGGCGCCATGTTGTCTTGAGTCATTCTCGTTTCTGCCTCTCTTCAGGGGTCCAGTGCACAGCAATCTTTGTGATGGAGCTTCCATCTTCCCTGAGCACGTGCCCAATCCATCTCCAGAATCTTTTCACAATGATGGTAACCATGTCATCTTGTTTGCATCCCGCAAGCAGGTCCTGATTTGAAATTATTCTTGGCCAAAAATACGGAGGATCCTCCAAAGACTTCTGGTGTGAAAAGTCGACAATTTATCGAGGTTGTACTCTGTCATCTGCCGGCATTCTGATCCATAAAATAGTGATCATAAAACACAGCTCTGATAAAACTTCAGTTTGGTATGGATGCTGTACTATGATGACTTCCATACGGCATTCAGACTCATGAAGACATTTCTGGCTTTACTGAGTCTACTCCGAATATCTCTTCTGACGCCTCCATCTTGCCTGATAATACTACCCAAGTATGTAAAGCTCTCTGCGATAGGTAGGTCGTGGCCATCGATCTTAACTGCTGCCGGTGCCTCAATGTTTAGGGTAAGCCTAAATAGTTGGGCTATTTTCAGGAAGGAGGCTAGGTCAAAATAGTGTTTTGACCATATTAAAAAAATTCTGGTGGTATTTTCTTTGAAAAGCTCTAGTGCCCTAGTGGAGCCATGTCTTGAAATGTGACACGTGGTGGCCATTGTACCAGGGAAATGTGTTTTGCCCTCCCCATGAACATCTTCCCAAATCTGGCCAAGTAATTACTTTCTGAAAAATTACAGTTCACACATGCTCAGTAGAAACGGTTTCAAGTTTTAGCTACTCAATTCCCCAAAGATTCTATCTGCACGGGCCATGCTCCATCCCAGCAGTTTCCCTGCAATTGCTGCTTCACATTGCTAGGCTGTGCCATGTCTAGGCCTGGGCACCTGAATTGAGAGCAAGGAGGCTCTCTACTGTGCTCTCAGTACCCCTCTGCAGGCCTGCTGATGGTGGAGGGTGGGCACAGTTTCCCCGGGCCCAGCAATTCAAACATGCCTGGAGCTCATGGCTGCCACCAGCACTACCATGGCAGTGGAGGTGATGGTGGTAGTTCCAGACCTTTTAAATTGCTGGCAGAGTGCCGTGTGGGGACGCACTCTCGGGTGGTGCTAAGGGCGGCCTAGCTCCAGTCCTGCCCCTCCTACCCAAAGCCCTGCCCCTTCTGGGGGGGATGGAGTGGAGCTGCCCCACCCCATCTTGCCCAGCGGCCCAGTGAGTCTGTTGGTCCTGCTGCCCCCCTCGTGGTGCCCAACCAACCCAGAGGAGTTAGCTTCTGGGTTCTAATGTAGAGTGGACAAGAGGAGGAGGTGCGGGAGGTGAGGGAAGGAAGTAAACTGGGATAAGGAGCCTGGGGAAAGAGAGAACAGGACTGGAGGCTTGGGGGAGAGAGGGAAACTGGGACTAGAAGTTGGGGTGGTGAAATCTAGAACTGAGAGTGCTGGGTGAGAAGGGAAAAGGCAGGGGACAGACTAGAGGGCCGTGGGGGGAGGAGGCTGAAGTTGGATAAGGAGCCAGGGGGCTTGGGTCTGAATGAGCAAGAAGATGAGACTGAGTACCAGTGGAGTGAATGGGAAGGAGCTGAAAGGCAAGGGAGGCAGAGCTGAGCCAGTGGGTGGAAAAATTGGGCCTAGCAGGGCAAAGAGTCTGGAGCACCGAACTGAGTGAAGGGACACTGAAATTGTTGAGGAACCAGAGGAGGGGGACAAGTAGACAAAGCCAGTGTAGATAGGGAATTTCTAGAAGGGACTGGAGGCCAAGGTAGGGGGGGAGAGAGAGAGGTCAGGTGAAGAGCTGGGGGTGGGGACTGGGAGCAGAAGGGAGATTGGAATTAGGACAGAGAATCTAGGGGGATGAGACCAGGATGTGTTGGGTGAAGGGCCTGAGGTAGGGAAAAATATGACTGGGAAAGGGACAAATTAGCAGGGACGGGGCAGAAGAATCTGTACCCACTAGGAGAATGCTACAAGGTTGAAACGAAACCACGATTCCTGAATGTCTCATTATTCCTCTGCTATCAGTAAACCACTGTGAGCCCCCCGACAAAGTGCCCTGTTCCCCTCTACTGTTGGTTCACACAGAGAATGACAACCGACTACTGCTGTCAGTTACTCCATTAGCTCAGTGACACAGGTGGTGGATCTAAGGTTCCAACCCTACTGATGACCCATGTGATTGTCAGTAAGATCCCACATGATAGAATTTCCGGGTTTTTTTACGTTGGATTTTTTAAACACACAGTAGATTACACACAACGTTATGTTTAAAAGAATGATAAGGTTGCAGAATCACACACACAAAAGGGAGGAAATGGGCCTATTTAATGGTGTTTATGCAAATTTAATTCAGGCCCTTTGTGTATAGTCTTTATGGTATAGTCTATAATTAAAGAGCACATAATACTTTTTCTACAAGGATCCTGTCTCATTCTGTACATGGGATGGACCAGCTTTGGGGATGCCGCAGGGCTGGGTAGGGAGGGAAATTGTTGCCTGCAGAACTCCTGCTTTCTTTGTTGCAGAAACTGGAAGGGGTAGAAGGCAGTGGCAGATCTAGGGCAGGGCGAGCGGGGCAGCCACCCTGGGCCCCGCGCTTCAAGAAGCCCCACGCAGGTGCCGTGGCACCATAGTGCATGCACCGTGTCAAAGGGGGGGCCCTGCGAAATTGTGCTGACGTGGGCCCTGCAAAATCCTCATCCACCCCTGGTAGAGGTCATGAGGCTGGAGGCTGCAGGAAGAGAAAGGGTGGTCTCACTGTTAGGCAGTTGAACACCGCATCAGAGAATTGGATTCTATCCCTTCCTCTGCCCAGGATCCTATGCGATGCTAATCAAGTCACTTCAACCAAACTTCCCACAGATGGTCACTAATTGTGTGTGCCTCACTTTGTGGGTACCCGGCTTGAGACCCGGGGGTCTGATTTGCAAAAGTGCTGAGTGCTTCCAGGTGCCACTGAAATCAGTGGGAGCCGTGATCTGAAGATATAAAGTGCTATATAAAGAATGCTAAGTGTTCTGAAAGATCAGGTCATAAGTATCTCAAATTGGGCACCTGAAAGTAGTGGATACTTTTTTTCCCTAACGTCTCTCTGACACAGCTCCCAGCTCATAAAATGGGGAGAAAACCATCTTCTCACAGCTAAGGGATGTTGTGATACTGAGGAAATGAACCATTTTCTCTCCAGAGTAGGTAGTGGAAAGTGTGTGGTAAGGCCAGCCGGGAGATTCACACGGAATTAGGAGAATTATGAATCATTGCCCAACGGCTTGTGTCCATTCTGTGTATTGAATGAATTAGTGTCCTATGGAAACAAGGATACATGCTCCTGTACATAAAAATGGTAGAGAAGTGCGTAGAGGGCTGAAAGCAGGTTGTGCAGACAAACTTAATTCTGTCATTTTTGAGTGCTTGACTTTACACCTGGATAATGTTTATGTGTAATAGTCGCTACAGCAAGAGCCAAGTACGCTTTCTTCAGGTTTTGTATAGTGCCTCAATAGTCATTTCCTGCTGACCTGGTTACCCTGTCTGTATGCTTGAAGGACATCAATGCCAAAGAGTCCGAGGTATACATCTTGATATCACTGGCAGGAATTTGGTGAAATATTAAAAGGGAATTGTGCGGTGAATATCAACGTGACACAGTTTTGAACAGCTCTGTAATAATTTATGAATACTCTGGGTGTGTCTAAACTACACCGCTCTGCCAACAGAGGGATATAGATTAGGCACATGGCTATTTCAAATGAAGTGGGGATTTAAATATCCTGCGCTTCATTTGAATAGAAATGGCCACCGCTTTTTGCCAACATGGCACTTTGCCCACAAAAAGCGGCAGTCTAAACGGGAATTGGTGAACAGGGAAAGCCTTTTCCGACCGATTCTGTAAACCTCGTTGCACGAGGCATAAGGGATCGGTCAGAAAAGACTTTCCTTGTCGACCGATTCCCGTCTAGACTTCCGTTTTTTGCCAGCAAAGTGCCGCGTCAGCAAAAAGTGACAGCCATTTCTATTCAAATGAAGTGCGGGATATTTAAATCCCCGCTTCATTTGCAATAGCTATGTGCCTGTCGGCAGAGGGGTGTAGTTTAGATATACCCTCTCTCTTGGCTATTGGGTTATTCAAAACCTGATTACAAAGGGAAACAGCTAACCTGGAATTCATGTACAAAAAAATCAGCTTAGGATCGAATAAGGATCTCAACATTAACGCATTACAAAAGCAATTTCCCCTCTCTGCATAGTCACATCTCCGCATCAAATGCTGTGAATGACTCATTTCCACACTGACTTGATTAGCTTCATAAACACAAGCAACTTCTTCCTTGTGTGTACCCCTGCCTCTGTAACTTCCACTCCAATTCATCTGAGGAAGTGGGTTTTACCCACGAAAGTGGATGCCCTAATAAATCTATGAGTCTCTACGGTGCCACAGGAATGTTTGTTGTTTCTGCAGGTACAGGTTAACATGGCTGCCCTGCTGTGGTTATTGGGGTATGTACTGTGAGCATGTGTTGGATCAGTTGAGCAGAGCTTGATAAGAAACACAAGCAGGAAGCGGAAGAATGACTCAAAGTCAGCCACACTCAGAAACCCCTAGCATGGTGTTAGGGGATAATACTCAACCTGTTGGTTGTGATGATGTTACTTCCTCCCCTGAAAAACTTGTTGTGGTCAGGGAGGCAGAAAAACAAGGAAACTTGGCATGTCAAAAAGAGTCTCTCTTGAGAAGGAGGCAGCTGTTTGGGAGAGCCAGGCTGACACCCAGGATTCACTGGGGTGTCTGAAGAATATGGGCCTACTACACAGATTACCGTCTGAGGCTGATGTGCACGAAGACTGTTGTTTTAAAAGCCTTTTTCTCTAACTACTTTGTCCCATTTTTAAAGAGACATACTTTGGGAGTTTGTGACCAGTGGTACTTCCAAAGAGAAGAACTGCAAGAGTTTGAATTCAGCTGGATAAGCGTGGTGGCTACAGAGAGCACAGTATCCCAGGAGCTGGACTAAAAGTGGGAGAATTGTAGCATGCCACCACCGTCAAGAGTCCTGCTTTGCTAGGAGATACACTCAGGGCTTCTCTATAAAACAATTAGAACTGCTGCAAGTTGGGGGGTGACTGTACACCAGCGTTAGGCGACCGAGGCGAGTGAATGGGCCCTCCTTCATCTCAGTGGGCCGCAAGATTGTCATGACCATGACAGTCCCCCAGGAAAGGGTGTTGTGCTCACTGCACTTGCATACCTAGGATTCATGGGGTGTGCTGATTGTATCCAGCAAAAAGTGCTGTTATGGTTCAGAGGGAGCGCACGGCTCTCCCCATCAGTACTGTGTGCAAGCAGCATGCACCTCATTTGGCATGCCCTTGCTTTACGTGCCGGTCACTTTCAGAATACCCGTCAGCAAAAAACCTACCTGCATGGAAACCAGCAGAATCTGGCAACCCTACGCGTGGGCAACAACAAACAAATACCTCATGCAGAACCCCAATGGGCTGCATTTAGGTCTCAGGTTGTCCACTATGGCTGTACTCCACACTAGCCTTCCCCATCTAACTATCCCAATGCACCCTGCAGTCACACATTAGCGGTTCTTGGCCATGCTTTGAGCTAGTGCAGTTTTATAGAGGCCAAGATCAAAGCAGTCTAATGAACTGGTCATGGGCACCAGCAGGGTGTGCAGGGATAGTAAGACTCTCGCAGGCCAGCCTGGCAGAGATTCATTCCTCAGATTGTTCCTTCAGACAATCCCTCAGAGAGACTGGAAGGGAGACGGAGATAGAGCTAGCCCTGTAACCGTGATATCGCAGTGAGTTCTGTTGGCCTGTGCAATAGTCTTCCCTGGGAAGCCCATCGCTTGAAGAATTGAAAACAAACCTGGACAAAGCACTGGAGAATGGACGTGGCAGAACAATCCTACCCTTATCCCTCGGATTGTTTATGAAATCACGGAGCAAGATGCACCTATCCTTGTAATAGATCTTGCCTCTAATATTCTGCTCTTGCCGCATGCCCGGAAATTCTATTGACATCACAGAGAACTGCGTGTACGTAGGGAAGGTAGAATCTCTGAACAGAGATGTGCTCTGCAGATCTGGGAGGGGAATTCTACCCATTTTCTCTTCGGCGCACATGTCTGTAAGCCCATTTCCAGATACGGGAAATGCTTGTGTTTGTCAGAAGAAGACAATATCCCTTTGTGTGTATTCTTATTTAACGCTGTTTACATAGGAAATAGCAAAACACATCTTTAACCATCACATACTGTTTAAAATAGTGTCACTACTCTTTGCAGAGCTCATTCTGCAAACATCTACTCCCCCATGTGGCCTTTGGGAGCTAATGCTGCTTTGTGTGTCCACATAAGCTCCGGCAGGAGCACGCTGTAGTGGATGATGTTAAATAGCCTTTTGTGAGGGTTTCCAGGGCTGTAAATTACACATGCAAATTGTTGCCAAAACCAAATCCAGACTTCTATGGCTGGAGCTGAAACCATAGATGTCTTGCTGCCAAATTGCCATAAAATGTATCGGCCTAAATGAATCCCCTTTTAATTAATAATAGGCAAAGACATAAATCACAAACCCCAAGGACCGAAATGGTGAACTCACACTAATGAAGACTCTAGCTTCTCCAGTGATGGTAGGTGTAGAGATGATTTGCAAAATGTCATGAGTCTAATGGGTTTAAAATGCTATTTTCATTACAAGATGCGAGTATTCAGTGTCTTCTCCTTGAATTCTCTCTCTCGTAATGCACAGTGACTACTGCAAGCTACAGTCTCCCAGCAGTTCCTACTATGACTCTTTCCTCAAAGAGGAGCAACAATAGAGACCAATTACCCTCTATCTCAACTCCTTTTATTGCAATATGCCTGGGAAAAAAAAGTATGATGCATATCCTCCCACACCCTCTACCCCTTTTCAATTTCAGATCTTAACCCCGACTGCTAGTGCCATTTGCGGATTTGAACGTGCAGTCTTTGTGTGCAGTATTATCTGCTGATTCACCCAGTACTGATCCAGTGAACCAACATAGCCTTACAAAGCCAAAGGGAAGCATGTATGGTTCTCTTTGTAATAAATCATACGCCATGAAAAAGGATTTCTTTAACTCCGTTACTCCATTATTCTCCATATCCACTTTTTTTGTGGAGAAAGGTCTGTTAGAGAGAGAAGTGGGAACAGAGTGGGTGCAGGGAAGGAAAATATAGTGGAGGAAAGGAATAATCACAACAAAGGGAAAGCCAGAGATCCTGGAGATGTCTGTCACTTAGAGGTTCAAGAAAGGAAAAGTGTAACCTGAAAGAAGCATAAGCAGCCTTAACAAATTTACAGCCTCGCATTGGTCATGGCCTTAGACTTGTCTCTATTCTAGCAAGAAACCAGAAGATGGTTGCCTAAAGTACCTATGCAACTAATATCTTCAAACAGTGTTTGGTGAACCTTTGAAGCTTAGGAGGTTTCTTTTCTGATAAGTACCTGTTTGGATGCTAGTTTGAGCTTCTTTGCTTTGTCAAGTTGGGCTGGTAACCTCTTGAATAAAATAGAAATGAGGACTACAAACATTTTCAGTTAGATTCCATTTCAGTGTTGGATATAATTTGCTTAGAGTGGATTTGCCCCTCTTTATCGTTGTTTAGTGGCAAAAATATTGCCCAAATAGTGAATTTCCAGTGAACGCTGGAGAATCTTACCACAGCTCAATTTCTAAATCATAAGCCCAAATATCTGCAGCAGAAACCTCTAAGAGTTGTAATTTTCCAGTCATGGATCAGAAACATGCCATGGCCAGGGAAGCCTAAACCAACACAGTTTGAATTTGGAACTGTCTGACATTTGAATGTTGTTAAATTATGCTAATATGGATGATTCACAGTCATTGCTGGTGGCTCAGAAAGTTCATAAAGACATAACCGTCAGCTTCCATGGAGGCGGTAGTGATGTCATAAAGGAAGCTTGGGATTTCCCATTGTGACTGATCAGCAGGAGCAGGTGGCAAAGATAGGATGTTGCTTTCCTCCTTTATACGCACCAAAAAACCTGGGGGAAAACGTAAAATGCATATCCCCCCCACACCCCGTACCTCTTTGTGCAGTACTCCTTCCTAGGCAGTCCCTTCCCATTTTGTATGTATGAAACTGATTGATTGTCCCTCCCTAAGTGGAATACTTTGTATTTGTCCTTACTGAACTTCATCCTATTTACCTCAGACCATTTCCCCACCCTTAATCATCTGTACAAACATCCCAACCCATTTCAGGCTCTTCATTGTTTCTTTTTCCAGCCATCCTCACAGAACTTGTTTCTCTCAACCTCCCTCACCTTTCCCTTTACTCATCTACATTCTCCATTCTGCCTGCTTCCTTATTGTGTCTTAGAATGCAATCTGGAACATCTGTCTTTATTGCTCTGCCACAGGTCTTCAAAGCTCATCCTAAAACTGCACATACTCTACTGTGATATGCCATCAAGTGCCAGCAATGTGCCTCTGCTTTGTATATTGTCCAAAGCAGACAGTCTCTGTGACAAAGGATAAATGGACATAAATCAGACATCAGGAGTGATAACACACATAAACCTGTAAGGAAACATTTTAACTTTCCTGGGCACTCAGTCATGGATTTAAAAGTAGCCATTCTACAATTGAATTTTACCACCCAATTACAGAGAGTGCAGAACTAGAATTTATTTACAAATTTGACACCATCAACCTGGACTTGAATAAAGATATTAACTGGTTAATGCACTACAAAGCCCATTTTCCCTGCTTTTGACATTTGCATTTTAACATCAAAAGCTATGAATGGGACACATACAGCCTACTTAATTAGCTTCATTAACACAATTGACAGGTAACTGCTTTTACGTGTGTGTGTGTGTGTGTGTGTGTGTGTGTGTGTGTGTGTATTTTGGATTCTGTTATTTCCACAGCAACTCATCTGATGAAGAGGGTTTTACCCTGGAAAGCTCACGATCCCATATATTTTTGTTAGTCTCTAAGGATATGTCTACACTACCAGGTTATTTCAAAATAACATATTTCGCAATAGTAACTTCTGCAACAACTATTTTGAAATAAGCTTATTCCTTGTCACAAGCAGGAGTTGTTATTTCGAAATAACAAGCCCATTATTTCAAAATAACAGGCTAGGTAGGGTGGACATTCCTCTTGTTATTTTGAAATAAGGGGAGTTATCTCGAAATAACTCCCCAGTGTAGGCCTGCCCTAAGGTGCCACAGGACTACTCATTGTATTTAAAGTTACATACTAACTTCTGACACTCGTCTTAAAATGTAACTGTTCTCCCTCATGGGGTTGGTTTTCTACTGAATGCTTCAGTTACCTGTACAATACAAACACAAAACTGCTATCTAATACACTACACACCATCTTTGTGGGCCAGATTGTGGAGTTGTGTCTGACACTGGTGGGCTCTCGCGTGTCTAGCAGTCAGTGAAACCAACAGCGCTCCACAAAGTACACACCCGTGTGAGTAAAGGATGAAAAATCGGGCCCTAAATCTTTAAAGGGTGCTATGGTGTAGCGGAACACAGTTCTTCTCCCATTGCAGGGCAGGTGTTTCAAAGCAGTGTCAACTAATGGATAGACCCCAGGTCTAGGCCTTGGGAAACTTGAATTCTATTCTGTCTTCAGCAAGTCACCCCTCTTCCCATGTCTCAGTTTCCCTATTTGTACAAAGAAGAGAATCATAGACTACTAGAACTGAAAGGGATATTGAGAGTTTATCAAGTCTAGTCCCCTGCCCTCACGGCAGGACCAGGCACCATCTAGACTGTTCCTGACTGGTGTTTGTCTAACCTGCTCTTAAATATCTCCAATGCTGGAGATTCCACAACCTCCCCAGGCAATTTATTCCTGTGTTTAACAACACTGACAATTAGGAAGTTTTTTCCAACCTGAACCTCCCTTGCTGCAATTTAATCCCATTGCTTCTTGTCCTATCATGTCCCTTCTCAGTCTCCTCTTTTCCGAACTAAACAAGCCCTGTTCTTTCAGTCTTCCCTCATAGGTCATGTTTTCTAGACCTTTAATCATGTTTGTTGCTTTTCTTTGGACCTTCCCCAATTTCTTCACATCTTTTCTGAAATCTGGTGCCCAGAACTGGACACAATACTCCAGTTGAGGCCTAATCAGCACAGAATAGAGGGGAAGAATGACTTCTCATGTCTTGTTCACAACACTCTTGTTAGTGCATGTCAGAATATTTGCTTTTTTTGCAATGGTGTCACGCTGTTGATTCATATTTAGCTTGTGGTTCACTATGATGACTAGATCTCTTTCTGCAGTACTCCTTGCTAGGTAGTCACTACCCATTTTGTATGTTTGAAACAGATTGTTCTTTCCTAAGTGGAGTACTTTTTATTTGTCCATATTAAACTTCATCCTGTTTACCTCCGACCATTTCTCCAGTTTGTCCAGATCATTTTGAATTATGATCCTATCCTTCAAAGCTCTTGCAACCCCTCCTAGCTTGGTATCATCTGCAAATGTTATAAGCATATTCTCTATGCCATCATCTAAATTGTTGATAATCATACTCACCTCTTCTGTAAATGTCTTTGAGATGTGCTGATGAAAAAGTTTTTGCGTAAGAGTTAAGTATTATTATTTCTATGTTATGTACATGATACCTGAGTCATCGGTTAGCCAGTTAGCTAATAGAGGGCCAGGCATCGTGTACTTGGAAACACACTGATCTAGGCTGTGGAGAGGAAATTTATAAATCAATGCAAGATGCAAATGTGAAGCTACTTGGTTGAAGTTAGAGGATTATATTGTACACAAGAGACTGCATTGCCAGGGAGTAAAAGAGTGTCATAAATGCAGGATCTGTAAAAGAGAGACTAGGTGAGTGAGGTAATATATGTTATTGGACTAAGTTCTGTTGGTGAGAGAGACAAGCTTTCAAGCTTGCATAGCCGTCCTTTTTCAGATCTGGCAAATGTGTGTGAACTATCACAGCTAAATACACAGGGTACATCTAGACTACGTTCGTCTGTCGAAAGAAGATATGCAGATTCTGAGCTAATTTGCATATTGTCTTCTGATCGCGTTATTGGAAGAGGTTTTTTCGAAAGTGAAAGCAGTTTAGATGGTTTTTTCCCGAAAGAACCCCCCTTTTTCGAAAGAACCCTTCTTCCTTAAAATGAGGTGTATGGGGGGGGGGTTCAAAACCCCCCATCTAAACTGTTTTCACTTTCGGAAAAAACCTCTTCTGATAATGCGATCGGAAGAAGATATGCAAATTAGCTCTGAATCTGCATATCTTCTTTCGACAGACGAACGTAGTCTAGATGTACCTGAAGTGGAATAGCTTCATTCATCGGAAGAAGTAGGTTGTGCCCGTGAAAGCTCATTATACCATCTACATTTTTGTTAGTCTCTAAGGTGCTGAAGGGTCATTCATTGTTTTTTAAGTTTTTCAAGTGGAATAGCTTGTTAAGCATAAGGTGCTCAGACATATTTCAAGGGACCATTCAAGGTGAAGTGGCCTTTTAACTCCTCTCTAGTCATTGGGGGTGGGCGGGGAGGGGAAGGAGACTGGAGACTGGGAGAGAAATGAGTGGGTCTGTAAATTGTTGTAATAAACCATAAATCCAGTGTCTCTATTCAGTCCCTGATTGTGAGTATCTGGTAAAGTTATGAGTTTAAGCTTCCCTGCTCACTTTTTGAAAGTCTCAGAGGGGCAGCCGTGTTATTCTGTAACATCAAAAACAGTGAGCAGTCCTGTGGTATCTTAGAGAAAAAAATATAGTTATATGGTATCATGAGCTTTCGTGGGCAAAACACACTTCACCCAAGCTCGTTTGAAGAAGTGGGTTTTGCCCATGAAGACTCATTATCTATCGATCTATCAATCTATCGGTACCACAGGACTGAGCACTCAGAGGGAATCCCAAGATGAGCACGGATTAGCTCCGCCTTCCCACAAAACTGCACTGTAGGATACTGCAGTGCTCACACTGTTGATGATATGCCCCCAGTATAGACATGATCTGTCAAAGAGGGAGCAAGTGGGAATACCCTTTGACGATTTTTGTTTTGTTGACTTTTGGATGTCGACATAATTTTGTCAACAAAACTTGGTAGTGTAGACACGGCCAAATGAGATTTGGAAATTTAGTGTGAGATCTTATTAAACAGAGGTGGGAGGATCATCCCAAATGAATAACTTGTCAAAATTTGCTTATTTTTTGTTGCTGAAATATAGCTGCAATATTCTCACATTTATTTGTTGCAAACAATAGATTTGAATTAAAGCACGATTCGTTTGCCTTGTGTTAGCTAGTTACAGAAATCGTAGACACCAATTCTGTTGGTGCTCTGGGGCTGGAGCAGTGTGCATAGCTGATTTGCAAGGTTCAAGTTCCAGAAGGGGGAGAAAGGAGTGGAGACGGGAGGAGGCAGGGAAGAGGAAGGGTGGGGCTGGAGTAGGGGTGGAAAGAAGTGGGGCAAGGACTTCGGAAAGAAGTGGAGTGGGGACGGGGCCTGGAGCAGGGGGTGGAGTCACGCACTCCTGGCAAAATGAGAAGTGAGTGTGTCTGACAGAAATTAGGTATAATTATTCCCTGGTTGGATGAGTTATGTAATTAATAAATACTATGCAAACCTCTGCTTACAATTCCCATTTGAACTTTGTTTTTGGTCCTCTCTAGCCTGATTGTTCAAATGGCCAAGGAAACTGAACATGGTGGAATCAAAATTTGTTTGCTTTCTGTAGCGTTACTACTTTAAAAGATGTTAAAAAACAAATGCAAATGAGCTGGGCTAGTCATGCAGGAGATGTGATGTCTGGCACTGAGCTCCTCCAGAAGATATCCTGTGGAGTCCGCGTGCTGTGTCCTAGCGCAGTTTGCCAAACAGCTAGAAAATGCATTGTGAGCAAGACGGTTTCTGATTTTGCAAAATGAAAAGCAGGTTGGTGCAATCCTGATCTGTTACCAGTTTGACACCCTTGACCTTCATTTCCTGCAGTGGCAATGCAGTGAGGTCAGAGGTGGGCATTGGGGAGAGGCGCTGAGCAGGAATGGGCTTTCTGTTCTGCAAAAAATTCCAAGATCTTCCCCGCCCCTTTTTTTTTAATTCCATGTGAAATGCAATAAATCTGGTTTGTGTGGCAAAAGGACTAGCTTCCTGGCTCCCCAGCTGCCATGGTGACAGAATGGTCAGGTGGACCAGCTTTCTTCCTGCCCTTTATGTGTGCAGCATGGGGAATTAGCCAGATGAGGATCCAGCCTCTTGACTTCCTCAATAACCAGAGGAACTGGCCTTCCTGTCTCCTCAGGTGACCTGGGGGGCAGTCACCCTGCCACCTTCCTACAACCTTGCCCCGATGGGATGCTTGGGAGGTGGAATCAGGGAAGCCTCCTACCAATTGATAGGCTGCTTGCCTGGTCTGTCAGCATTGTTAACAGAATGATGCATTCTTTTCTAACTCTAGTCCCCTGGAAATCTATTGACCAACTCCAGTGTTGTGGTTTCAACCCCTCACTTTCCTCTTCCAAGCTGGGCATTTCGTCTATCTATCCAAGCCTGTTCTTTGGCTCAG
The DNA here is from genome assembly GCF_049634645.1 of Pelodiscus sinensis. Lineage (NCBI taxonomy): Eukaryota > Metazoa > Chordata > Testudines > Trionychidae > Pelodiscus > Pelodiscus sinensis. The sequence continues at coordinate 6,291,333 of NC_134719.1, read as the reverse complement.
TATTTAGGGTGTTGTGGATTTTCCTTTCCTTTTTTCCTATGAAGTGTAAAAGCCTAACTTCCAGGTTCTCCAGATATATTGTTAAACAACATTATTAGAGCAAATCTCTATTGTCTGCATAGGAGTATTTAAAAGATTAAGATAGAATGGGCATTTCTAGACTGTTGTGTGGATCAATGAAAACTCTACTTCTGAAGAAGCTTTAAGGATTAGTAGCAAGAGTGATTTTATGGTTTAGTTTTATATACAGGAAAAATTGCATCCTGGCCTGCATTTGTCTGTTATTTCTGTCGAGAGTCAGTGTAGGTGTGTGTAGGCTACGTTTTTCTTTCGAAAGAAGATATGCAAATTCGGTGTGAATTTGAATATATTCTTCCAATCACTTTTTTGAAAGAAGTTTTTTTTTAAAAAGCAAGCAATCTATATGCGGTTCTTTTGGGGGGGAAAAACCCTTTTTCGAACAAATGCTTCTTCCTCAAAAAATTAGGTTTACAGTGTTCTTTCGAAAAAGGGTTGGGTTTTTTTTCAAAAAAACTGCATCTACACTGCTTGCTTTTTTGAAAAAAACCTCTTTTGAAAAAGCGTCAGAAGATATGCAAATTTGCACCGAATTTGCATATCTTCTTTTGAAAGAAAAACGTAGTCTAGACGCACCCTGTGATGCCTGCATTGCTGAACTGTGTCCATCACTCAGAATCTGCTCAGCTTGGTGCCACCAAGGGAATGATTATTTGTTGCACTTGGTGTGCAAAGGTGGGCAAAAGTGGACAGCAAGCAGGTTTCCTGTGGGCCTCGTTTTTTCGCTTTTCCCTGCGTTCAGATGTACCCCACTCTGCCAATCACCTGGGTGATTTTAATGGTGTGAGAGGAAGATATTTATCAGCATGAGGGAGGCTGGCAGATTCAGACTCAAAATTGGACCGTGATGCATCAGGAGGAATATGAGTCAGAAGCAGGGGAGTCAACAGCCTCTGGGCAAGATGGGGGGGAAGTTTGTGCCCCAGAAGGGATAGGACTGGAGGCAGCCTGGCCTCAGCACCACCCAGATCATTGTGTACTCTCCCCCCAAACCCTCACAGCCACCCAGAGCCCTAACAACTTTCCAGAGTACTCTGGCAACAATTTAAAGGGTCCCAGCCATTGCTGCAGTAGCATCATCATCATCCAGGAGTTCTGGACCCCTTTAAATTGCTGGGGCTCAGGGCAACTGCCCCATTTCTCCCTTCTCCCCTCTCCCCACCACCACCACCTCCCCAGGCTTGGAGAGAGGAGGAATTCAAGGTAGCGTATATGATCTCCCATTAGTAAAATGACATGGTGGATCTGCTTACTAAGGGCTAGTTCATGGCACGGTACAGTAAGTAGTGTGGTCTTTCTTTTCATGTAAACTAAACAGAGGTCTGTCTTGGCTAATTGTGTGTAGGTTGGGCGGTTCATGAACGTTGACTTGCATGTGTTTAAATGCTTTCCCGAATCAGGCCTCACTGAGGATGGTGGTTGGGTTTGAGGTGCAACCTGACCGACATAGATGGTTTGTGGAAGAAAATGGGAGAACACTCCTGGATCAATGGACTATTATAGTCATAGAATCATAGAGCTGGAAGAGACCTCAGGAGGTCAAGTCCAGCCTCCTGCCCAAGGCAGGATCAATCCCAACTAAATCAACCCAGCTAGGACTTTGTCAAGGCAACACTTAAAAACCTCTAGGGATGGAGATTCCACCCCCTCCCTAGGGAACCCATCCCAGTGCTTCATCCCCCTCCTAGTGAAATAGTTTTTCTGAATGTCCAACCTAGACCTCTTCCACTGTAACTTGAAACCATTGCTCCTTGTTCTGCCATCCGTCACTGTCCTTATTGGCTACTGCAGTGCGGTCAGATTGAGAGGTGAAGTGGAAAAGGACTAGGCTGGCTGAAGGTGAGGTTAAGGGAGCAATGATATGATGGGTAAAAATGTGAGACCTCAAAGGTGCTGCTTCAGGAACCCTGCTGCTGAAGATATGACATGTCACAGATTAGTCTCCCCAACTGCTCTGGATGTCCAACCTAGACCTTTCCCTGCTTTGTGTGAGAAGTTGTGTGCCAGGACGTCCTACTTCTGTCTGACGTGGGTAGAGTTTGAAGACCACGCTGATTGCTGTTTTGTGTGTTTTTACAGGTGTTCCTTGATGGGGTTTGATTTAAACCGGCATTGGGTGGATCCGTCTCCCTGGGCTCATCCCACACTGCACGGAGTGAAACAACTTATCATTCAGATGTACAACAATCCGGTGAGTGGGGTCTCTTACAAAGGAAAAGCGTCTTCCTCATGGGAAAGTGTTGCATTGAGTGGGGAGAGCTTGTGGGCTGTCTCAGGCATCTGGCTGTTTGGACTTGGACAGATCCTGTGGCAAAACTTTAAAAGGGGAACCAAGCAAACAGCACCTCTGCTGCAAGTCATCAGGAAGCATTTTAAGTGGTGTTTGTCATTGGGAACGTTTGAGTGGAGAGAGTAAGTGGAAATAAGTTCTATGCAGATTAAATATGGAATAGAGCCGAACGCAGGCCTCAAATTCAATTGAACCGCTCTCGTGATGTCTCGAGCTGGATTCAAAACAGCAGGCTCCTGAAATTGAATTAGCAAGTGGCATTGATATTTAATCCATAGCTCTGGCAGGCATTGCTATGTAGCGGATGGGCAGGAGGGAAATATTCCATAGACACACACACACGGGCTCGGTCAGAGCAGCCGAGATGTTTGTGAAGTGAAATCTCTGCTAATCAGAGGAGTTGCATTGCGGGGAATTTGGAGGCGGGGAGGAGGGCGAAGGCAGATAGCTATTGAATGTTTGACATCAAAGTGGAGAAGGATTATTGAACACGCAACATGAGAAAAGCCATTGAACAAAGTTGGAGATACGGTTGAAAAAAAAAAAGAAGAAATTATTCTAGGCACTCATGAGGAAATATGAGGGGATTTTATAGATGTTGTTTGCTGTGTGGAATTCCTGATATGGGTCATACAGTTACTCTTTCAATTTTGGATATTAGGAGTGATTCTTTTGCATCAACTGAGGTTCTTCTTCGAGGAGTGTCCCCATGGGTGCTCCCCCCCTTAGGTGCTTGAGTGCCTCTGCACCTCTAGTTGGAGACTTCAAGTAGCAGTGCCCATGGTCGGCTTTGCACGTGGGATGCCGACACGTGACATTTGAAACAACTATCCCGCTTGCACAGCCAACCATCTCTTCAGTTCCTTCTCCACCACCGATGGCTTTGGTCGCAGCTTAGCAGCTGCCCTCATTCTTAGCTACTTAGAGTTATTAGTTAACTTTATTATTACTGTTGTTAGGTTTTTATAGAGAGTTAAAAAAATGTCTCTGGATTTTCCTGTTATAATTAGATTCAGGATATATACTTAACCATTGTGGTGCCACTTGACAGAAACTGCCCTAAATTGTTCTTTTATTGGGCCGTGCCTGGTTTGTCAGCATTTAAGCCGTGTATGAGCTGCAGGCTACCCATTCCCATATCAGATGGACAATTTGAGTGTGTCTGCTGTTTGGGAGGGGAGCACTCTACAGAGCAGTGCCCTCATTGCAGGAAACTCACAACAAGAACGGGAAAGGCCAGAGAACTCCAGCTAAAAATGGTGCAACTGGAGTCGACTGATCGTCTTGCCTCAAACCCTGAGCATAGCACACCACCCAGGCAGCCATTCGCTCGGGTGGCATCGGAGAGAGGGGCTTCCCACTAGGTTGAGCCCAAAAGACCATGAAAGGGTCCAGGTGCCCAAAAAGAGGTCCCATTTTTCCTCAGGGACTGAGTCTCCTGCGACAAAGCACTCTCTCCATAAAAAGACTGCCACAGCACCTACAACATCTAAGGTACCGGAAATACAGGCAGCTAATGGGGCCAGCTCTGATAAGCACCAAGACCCCAAGGAGAAGGTTTATCCTTCCTCTTCCAAGGCACCGACTGACTTGAAACAAAAAGGCTCCATGTCAACACGGATAAAAATGTTGTCAGCACCAGCCATGGCACTGACAAGACTACTCTCAGCCTCAGAACCGAGCGCCATGATGCTACTTCCTGCAGGGCTGTTGGCTCAGGCTAAACATTCGGCACCAGCGGTACATACCAAACAGCCCATTCCACACCAACCCAGACTACCGGCACCGACGGTGCGGATTTCAACAGTACCTATTCTACTCCCGCCTCCACCGGTGCTGCAATTCACAATGGCAGGGGAGCTGACGGTTTCTTTGGTGCCAGGAATGCCTCTGTTCAGCACCAATGGCACCCAAATACATAAGATTTAGCCTTTCCACCACACCAGCTTCGGCACCACCTCTACTGAGTGACAATGAGGAGGAGGAACCCATTCAGACACATGTACCCAGACACTCCTTACCCAAGCCCACGCAGCAAACGCAGCAGTGGCAGCAACCTCAGTGGCTCCTGCCACCCATCCCCCTAACTGGCCTCACTGGAAGCCTTGGGCAGCATATAGAACACAGCAGACACCGCAGTTGCGACAGCAACTAACGGCTCCTAAACCCCAGATCTCTATGGCCCAGTCTCCAGCTCACTCCTGCTCATCTGAGGAAGAAGAGGACATGGATATAACAGAGGAGGATCAGACACCGGATTTGGCTCCCATTTGGCCCAGACAAACTTGCTATCCTTACCTCTTGCAGATGAGCATGCTTCCACTACATCGTTTTCCACCAGTCCGATCCCTGCTCACCCAACGGAACGGGCAGATACATCATCCAACCATCCACACACTCCATCTTCATGCCTGGATGTTTGCTGGTTGACTCCCATACAGGTGGCCTATCCGGAAGCAGTGCACCAAACCCTCATAAACTGCCGCAAACCTGCAACCAGAAAAACATACAAACAAAAATGGCAGCAGTTTACAGTCTGGTGCTCAAATCATAACTGCGCTCCAGATACTACGTTATCTCCTGGACCCTCACCAGGCTGGACTGTCCTTACGCATTATCAAAATGCATTTCACCGCCATTGCAACTCTGCACCCTCCGCTACAGAGTCACTCCACTTTTACTCACCTTTCCCTAATGACCTGGATGAGGGGATAGATTGCACCCTCAGCAAGTTTGCAGATGACACTAAGCTAGGGGGAGAGGTAGATACGCTTAAGGGCAGAGATAGGGTCCAGAGTGACTTGGACAAATTGGAGGATTGGGCCACTAGAAATCTCATGAGATTCAACAAAGACAAGTGTAGAGTCCTGCACTTGGGACGGAAGAATCCCAAGCATAGTTACAGGCTGGGGACCAACCAGTTAAGTAGTAGTTCTGCAGAAAAGGACCTGGGGGTTACAGTGGATGAGAAGCTAGATATGAGTCAACAGTGTGCCCTTGTAGCCAAGAAAGCTAATGGCATATTAGGATGCATTAAGAGGAGCATTGCCAGCAGATCCAGAGATGTCATTATTCCCCTTTATTCGGCTTTGGTGAGGCCACATCTGGAGTACTGTGTCCAGTTCTGGGCCCCCCACTACAAAAAGGATGCGGACGCATTGGAGAGGGTCCAGCGGAGGGCAACCAAAATGATTAGGGGTCTGGAGCATATGACCTACGAGGAGAGGCTGAGGGACTTGGGTCTGTTTAGTCTGCAGAAGCGAAGAGTGAGGGGGGACTTGATAGCAGCCTTCAACTTCCTGAAGGGAGGTTCCAAAGAGGATGGAGAGAGGCTGTTCTCAGTAGTGACAGATGGCAGACCAAGGAGCAATGGTCTCAAGTTGTGGTGGGAGAGGTCCAGATTGGATATTAGGAAAAACTATTTTACTAGGAGGGTAGTGAAGCATTGGAATGGGTTACCTAGGGAAGTAGTGGAGTCTCCATCCCTAGAGGTGTTTAAGTCTCGGCTTGACAAAGCCCTGGCCGGGTTGATTTAGATGGGATTGGTCCTGCCTAGAGCGGAGGGCTGGACTTGACGACCTTCTGAGGTATCTTCCAGTTCTGATTCTATGATAAGGGGATGGTTGGATGAAATAACATGATCTTGGTAACTAATTGACCATTCATTTCCAGTTGGAAATAGGTCAATGGAGGGATGATAGGAGTTGCTATAGGGAACTTTCTGGGTGTCTGGCTGGTGAGTCTTGCCCACATGCTCAGGGTTTAGCTGATCGCCATATTTGGGGTCAGGAAGGAATTTTCCTCCAGGGTAGATTGGCAGAGGCCCTGGAGGTTTTTCGCCTTCCTCTGTAGCATTGGGCACAGATCACAGCTGAAGGACTCTCTGCATGTTGGGGCCTTCAAAGTATTGGAAGGCTTCAATATCTGAGACATAGGTGAGAGGATTATTCTAAGAGGGGTGGGCGAGATTCTGTGGCCTGCACGGTGCAGGGGGTCAGACTAGATGATCATAATGGTCCCTTCTGACCTTAAAGTCTATGAGTCTATGAGTCTAAACGATTCCTCCGTGGCCTACACAATATGTTTCCTCCACAAAGAGATTCAACACCTGCATGGGATCTCAGTCTTGTACTCAGGGCTCTTATGGGTAAACCCTTTGAATCCCTAGCTACCTGTTCCTTGCTACACCTATCAGTGAAAGTCACCTTCCTTGTTGCAATTACTTTTGCATGAAGAGTAGGTGAGCTGAGGGCTTTGAAGGCAGAACCCCCATATACAATTTTTCATAAGGACAAAGTGGTCCTCCGAACACACCCCAAGTTTCTCCCTGCGGGTATGTCTACACTAGCCCACTAGTTCAAATTAGGGAGGCTAATGTAGGCATTCGAAATTGCAAATCAAGCCCGGGATTTAAATATCCCACACTTGATTTGCATCTTCCTGGACAGGCACCATTTTTGAAATTTACAAGTCCGGACTAACTGCCCACCTCCACACGTGGCAGGGACCCGGTAGTTCGAAATAAAGCCCTACTTTGAACTACCTGTTATTCTTCCTAGAATGAGGTTTAACAGGTAGTTCGATTTAGGGCTTTATTTTGAACTACCGGGTCCCTGCCGCATGTAGACACGGGCAGTTAGTCCGGACTTGTAAATTTCAAAAATGGCGACCTGCCGGGAAGATGCAAATCAAGTGCAGGATATTAAATCCCGGGCTTGATTTGCAACTTTGAATGCCTACATTAGCCTCCCTAGTTCAAACTAAGGGGCTAGTGTAGACATGCCCTAAGGTACTTACTCATTCCATTGCAAGAAGCCCATATATTTACCTGTCTACTTCCCAAAACCCTATAAGGACCACAGGGAAGTCGCATTGCATACCCTGGATGTCCTCATGGCAGTCGCTTTTTACTTACAATGCCAAAAATCCTTCCGCAAAGTGCCACAACTCTTTGTCTCATCTACAGAAAGGTCACAAGAGTTACCCATTTCAAAAGAAAGACTATCCAAAAGGATTTCAGGCTGTATACACCTAGCCTATACTATATTCCAGAAGGAGCCCCTGTCCAACATATGGGCTCACTCCACAAAGGCGATGGCATCAGCAGCAGCTTTCCTCCAGAGTGTATCAACAAAGGAAATCTGCACGGCTTCCCCTCGGGCCTTGGTGCACACGTTCACGCAATGTTATGCCATTCGGTCCTTTGCGGACTCTGATACATGTTTTGGCTGAACAATACTTTTGGTCACTGATTCACATCCTCCGATGCACCCACCACTGAGCACGACTACTGCTTCATAATCCCCAAAGGTGGAGCACCCACAGGGACACTCCTCAAAGTGTAGGCAGGTAAGTAAGTGTTACTCACCTGGTGCAGTAACTGGAGTTCTTTAAGATGGTTGTCCCTGTGGGTGCTCCAGCACCCACCCTTCCTCCCCTCTGCTTCGGACTTAACTGTGTCCAGATCAGAGAAGAAACTGAAGAGATGGTTGGCTCCACATGCGGGATAACCATTTCAAATGTCGCACACTGGTGTCCTGCGTGCACAGCCGACCGTGGGGACTGATACCTGAAGTCTGTGACTAGAGTGCTAGCTTCTCCCTTTAACCCCATGGCTTACCAGTGCACCCCATACCCAAAATGACATATGAGAATGTCCATGTAGAAGTAGCCATTTAGAGGTCCTTTGTGAAGAAGATTGTTACTCTGGTGTGGAATTCCCCTGCAAGAAGAACTTCTTTAGCTTGAGAGCTTTTGGAGGCACCTTTGAATTCTGTGTTTGTGCCGTGCCTGGCTTAACATGGTGCTAGCCTCTGACAGAGGCGCTGAGGTGCTGCTGCAGGAGCACTGTTTAAAAGGAATGACAGTGAAGGAAGAAGCTGTCCTGGTAGCATAGTTCACTCTCTCTTTTTTTCTACTCCAAAGAGCAACCCGAATCTGTTCCTTCTTGACGCCAAGGGCTTGCAAGCTGCCTCATCCGAAAAGATTGTTCCTCCCAGGGATAAAGAGGACCTCAGATCTAATGGGAAGCTGACTGGGGAAAGGTCACTAGCTGGTGTCCGTATCAGTTGTGTTCCTAGCTGAGGTCAGCAGCAGCACCATGAAATTGCCTTTGGATAAAACTATTTCCTTCACACGGGGCCCTCAACCTGTGGAGATCTGACATCATTGGGGGCTGAGCCAGTCAATGTTTGCATGGCCTGACAGCAAGCACAGGGCTAGGAAAAAAAGCAAGAGAGAAGAGTTGCCATTTGTCTCAAAGGGAGAAAATGAGATCACATGTGGGCCTTTCAGCTATAGCATGGATGGATTTTATTGGTACTCATTCAGGCTGGCCCCATCTTGCCCTCTGGGTTGGCAGCCACCACAAACCTTGGAATTGCTTAATCTGAAGTATGTGTAAATTTTCCCTTCTCCCCCAGATACTATAATGAGGTGCGCACGTTTCTGGCTACTCAGAAAGACAAAAGAGTTTGTAGTCTCTTTCCTATTCTTGTCAAATTGTAACATGTCTGGGAATTACCATGTAAAATAATATTAATAATATTAACCTTCCTGCTCTTCCTCCTCCTCAATAAATCAAAACAACCAAACAAAAATCAGAAGAAAATTAACTGGAATAAAATGCAAAATAAGGTTCACCCTCCCATCCCCTTTCCCCCCAAAAAAGCATTAGAAAATTATCCCAATCCCTCCCACTCCACAAGCCCTCAAGCATAAAAATCGGTCTCTTCCAAGATCCGTCATGGGGAGCTGCCCCTAAGAGATTGGATTGTGTAAAGCAAAGGAAGTTCAGCTCCATGTCGCTATCCTGTAACAGCTTGGTGCAGCCCCTTTAGATGTATTCATTTCCTTAAATCATTTAAGGAAAATTAGCTGCCATCACAACATAAAGCAGCTCTTTAAATATTGCAATTTAGGAGGATTTTTCATCGTCTTCTGCAGTCTGGAAGATAAGCTGTTTCCTTTGAAAAAGTTCACTGGATGTGGAGGCGAGTGACATGGGCTAAGTGAAGCAGTTCTAGCGCTTTCTCTTGCTTTCTCTGACACATGCACGCATGCCCACACACACACACACACACACACACACACACTGGCATAGCTGCAGCGGGATTTGGCATGATATGATCCCAGATTATCTAAGCATTTACTGGAGTTACTTGTAAGAGCGTGGCTCCCTCCCACGCTAGCCTTCGTGTCCCAGAGACGGTCCTTCAGTTTCTCGATTTCTCTCTCGCTAGGGGCCAAATGCCTGCCTGCATTTTCCACCCTATATGATACAGTGGGGCCTACCTGGGCACACTCCTGTGCGGGCCATGGCATGATCAGTGAGCTTGCCTCAGTTTCCTCCTTTCTTCTGTAGTTCCTCAATAACCCTGCCCCAGCTTGCCACTCATGAATAGCCCTTAGTAAGTTCGTTTATTACAAATGCCCCATAACCATCATTGCGGTTCCCCCAGCACAGCCGAAGTCAGACGTTCTTTCTCTCCTGTCCCAAGAGCCCATCGACACTCCAAATACAGCTCCAGTGTCTCTCACCACATTGCAGACCTGCAATGCAGCTTTGTCTCTCACCAGGCCTCTGTCATAAGAACCTAAGAGTGGCCAAACTGGGTGAGACCACAGGTCCATTTAGCTCAATATCCTGTCTTCTGACAGTAGCCAATGCCAGGACTTCTCTAACCTGTTTCATTCCTAGGTATGGTTCCAGCTTTTAGCCCTGGGGACATCAGCAAACTCACCCTCCTTCATTCCCCGGCCTGCCTGCCTCTCTAGCTTTGACTCTGGCATGGGGGAGTTTGAAGAGGATCCCCAACTGCCTTCCTGCCCTGAAGTCGGAAGTGGTTTTCTTTAGCAAGCCCTGCAGTCTGAGCTGGCCCACTGTCTTTTAAGGTGCCAGTTATCTTGCTACATTATCACCAGTGACCTCTGGTGTCTGTCTCTTGCGTGCTGTTCTGAATACACAAAACACGACTTTATCCTCACCCATTTTGAATCCCAGTTCGACAGACTGTCTTTACAGGGGGACTGAATGGCTCCAGGAACTGCAACAGGCTAGGAAGCTTGTATCCTCCAGATCACTTACTTTGATCCATTCATTAGTGACCCTGAATCATTTTTCAACAGCTCCTTAGTGGCTTGTGGGGAAATGAAATTCCCAGTTCAACCTGTAGTGGCCACACCTCAAAGCCCCAAAATACTTTGTGAAGAAGCTAAGGATGGAGTAAACTAGCCATACACCTAAGCATCGGGAGAGCTACTGAGCATGCTTAACTACTTTGTGGCATCAGGTCAGATGACCTGAATGGGTTGTGGAGATCAAAGTACCCTCCCACTGCCAGCAGTAGCCTCCAAGGCGACACTGAGACATGCAGGCAGGGTAGCAGGCAGAAGCTACTGCTGCTCCCTGCATTGTACCTGTTTTGCCGAGGGCCTTGTCAACCCTTACAAGGCGATTGGCACTGTGGGGATCAATCGATTTAGAAAGGTCTGCTAAATAGGCTGCGCATTGAGCACCTCTCATCTCTGGTACTTCATTGAAGCAGGAAGAGTAAGGGGAGCCAATGGGAAAGTTTCTACCATGAAACTCCCGCAGTGGAGATGCTGAGGTATCGCAAACCACAGTACGTCAACTCCAGCTATGCTACTTTCTGGCCAGAGTTGCAGACCTTAGTTTAACATTTCCCCCAAGTGTAGAGTTGGCCTTAGTAACCACCAGGCCAGCTCCTTTCCTGAGGAATCAATCCACACACTTAAAAACCATCTCAGGCTGCCCATGGAGCATTAATTCAGCCCTTTTGTGCATATGCATTGTGTCACAGTCTGCAGTTACAGCAGTACCGGCTGTTTTTTGCCTCATTCAATGCTCAGGATGGATGGTGTTCATTGAATAAGCAGCTATTCAATATTTTGCTTTATTCTCATTGTTCTGTGTGTGGCCCCAGGCTTTATTGCACGCCATTCATACCCTGCTCTGATGACAGATTTATTAATTTCCTCCTGAGCTTTTATAGGAAGCTCATCACTATAGTAACGGAGTGCTTTACATGCTGATGTATTGGGATTATTCCCATTTTACAGATGGGGAACTGAAGCACACAGGGATTAATGTCAAAAGCATCCAGTAATTTTGGGTGTGCAATTAGAGATGCTTAATCCTTGATTTTTCATAGTACTTAGCATTATATAGCGCCTTGTCAATTCAGCGAAAAGCTCCTGTTCGTTTCAATTGCCGCTGTGCATAGTCATCCACCAAAGGAGGAGCATACAATTATGGCATGCCAATATTACACAAAACAAGCAAGCAAACAAGCCAAACAATGCTCAGCATTGAGTTTCTGAGCCTTCTGTGACAGGGTAAAAATAGCAAAGTAAATATTCCCAGCTTAGCCTGAATTCTGGGCTCTTAAACCCTGCAAGTGGTTGCCTTCAAGAGGCATCTATCTTATTGACACCAAATGGACTGGAACATTTCGACCCCTAGTATGCACCTCTGTGGATTGAACTAAGGGTAGATCTATACTTGCAGCCTAATTTGAAATAGGGCTGCAAATGTAGGCATTCGAAATTGCAAATCAAGCCCAGGATTTAAATATCCAGTGCTTGATTTGCATCTTCCTGGCCGGGCACCATTTTTGAAATTGACAAGCCTGGAATAACTGCCCGTGTCTACACGCATCAGTGAAACGGGCGTTCAAAATAAAGCCCTATTTTGAACTACCTGTTATTCCTCCTGCAATGAGGTTTAACAGGTATTTTGAAATCAGGCTTTATTTCGAACACCCGTTTCACTGACGCATGTAGACGCGGGCAGTTATTCTGGACTTGTAAATTTCAAAAAATGGCGCCGGCCAGGAAGATGCAAATCAAGCATGGGATATTTAAATCCCGGGCTTGATTTACAATTTCGAATGCCTACATTTGCAGCCCTATTTCAAATCAGGCTGCAAGTGTAGACATTCCCTAAGGGAGTAGCTGATAGCAGTAGGTAGTAGTAGGTTGTTATTCTCCGTGGGCCAGCACTAGAGGGCTGCTTTGACAGTGAGTTTCATAGCCATGCGCTGACAACATAGGCATGGGGAAACTCAGGTTCCATGGTAGATTTGGGAGAGGTGTATTCTCTATTGGTCGCCAGCCCATCTGCTTCTGTTTTGCCCAAGCTAAATCTATTTACCCGAGGCCTACCCAAACTGTCCCTGTTCTGTCTCTGTCTCTGCCTCCCCCGTTCACTCCAACCATTTGTCATCATCCCATTTGTGGCCAGTTTTACCCCAGATGTGCAGTCTGGGAGCTGTGGGAGCTGCTGTGCCCCTTGAAGACACACAGCTGGACTGGGGACCCAAACAGCCTCAGCCAGGCCCTGGTATCACCCAACATGACAGCAGATACCTGAGTGTAAACAACAGACCCCAGCCAATTTCCAGCTTCCCAGGCATATTCCTTTCTGGAGTATGAACCCAAAATTATACCATCTTGCACAGCACAGGGATCTGGGCAGTGCGAGCTCAGGAATATGTCTGCCCCTCCCTCAATGTGGAGAGGAACCTGAACCTTTGTGATAACTAAGCTGAAATTTTTCCTTTAGACGCTTCACTTGAAGGTATACGGATTGAGGTTAAAATATAAAACAAGTGTATTCACTACAGAGAGATAGATTAAGTGCGTAGCAAACAGATCAAAGCAGATTACCTAGTAACTACACCAAAATGGAAACAAAATTGCACATACTAGAAGGATAGGCATGAATGAACAATCTCTCATGCTGACTGATAAAACAAACCGGCTCACAGATTCTCTAGGTACAAGCTGCACTTGCTTTGCACCTTTGGCTCTGCACCCCTGTTCCAAGTCCTTTTCTTATGGAGTTTCTTTCAGGTGTTGAGTTATGGATGACTCAAGAACAACAGATGGTGTCACACTCTGCCTTATATAGCTTAGCAGATGGTGGGAACCTTTTGTTCCAACAACGGTTCCGGGCCCAGAGTGGAAAAATACAGGCCCCCAAAATGGAGTCCAGAGTTGTGTGGGCTGGTCGTAAGCCCTTGTGGAGTCATAGAAGTCATTACTTACAGGCTGGCCGAAACGTCCATAGTAAGGCTCACTAGATGAGGGACAAGCTTCTCCTAAGGCCTATTATTTTCCCTAATGGGTCTTCATAACAAGCTATTGAAATTGGAAGCATCTTGCCTTGTGAATGTCACCCAGGTGGGACTACATGTGAACTACAGATACATAGTCAATATTAATAATGAAAATTTCACGTACATACAAATAGGATAAGCCTATGAAGCGCATCATAATTGTTCCAGTGTCACCTCTCATGACCCATCTTGTACAAAGTGAATTATAATTATGCCATAATCATGTCATAAAAATATCACTCTGAAGAATATGGCGTACAGTGTCAACTCCAACATCCTCACCTAGTGAGTCCTACTCTCTACACTCCCAGGCTCTTTATCCCAGTCCAAGTCTTCCTCTCACTGTGGCTCTTGGTGCCTGTCTCCATCCCTGGGCTCCCCGTCTTAGTTATTCCCCACTCGTTAGACCCTTGACTCTTTTCCAGCCATCTTTGCCAGGAGTTCTCTTGTCCCATTCCGCTTGCCCCTCCAGTCCTAAATTTGCCACCTCACAGCCTTATCCAGTCACAGTCTTCCTTTCTGGCTTCCAGTCCCAGTTTCCTTGCCGGTCAGTCTCAGTGGCAGCCATCTTCGCTTTGCTTTAGGCATGCATATTAAAAGAATGTCACATTCCAGAGACACCTGCTTGTAATTAGGTTTTGTTCATAAACAAACCACTTGTGTTTCACAAATGATTGCAAAGCACCATCCCTGGCCCCAAGTTTTCCATATATATTTTTGACATTATGCCTCCAAAAATTAAACCCTGAGCTGCTAGCCAGAGACACTGAAACTAATAACTAGTTATGTGGGAAGAGGTCAAACAGAGATTGGAGATGAGTAAACAGAATATTGCAAAGTGGCCCAGGGAAGGAAGAAACAAAGAGATGCTGCAGATTTTATGTCACTTTTTATGGCTCTGAAAAAACTTATGACTCATTTTTGTCTCAAAGACAAAACATGTTTTTCCACCTTCACTGCACGTTTTCCAAGCGATATATTGGTTTGCTACTTGGGCATGCAATCAATAAAACTACAAACATCGCTGTGTTGACGTGGCTGGTAATGGGTTAACAGGGTTTTAATGACACACTGAAGCAGATGACTCGATACTCCTGTGAGGCACATAAGAGGCGAGAGTGACTCTCCAGAAGAAAAGGGATGTAGGGCAGGGATGAGGAACCTCAGGTCTGGGGGCTGGATGCAACCCCTGGCTTGCCTGGATCTGGCTAGGGATGTGATAGCGTAGTCGATTAACCAATAAGAAAAAACGTATCAGTAAGTGCTATAGACTGCACGCATTTCCCTCCCCTCCCCCCACAGCAATTTTTTTAGAAGCCTGGCTCAGTCCTGGTTTGCAATGGGTCCAGGACCTCCTCCTGCTGCGGCTCTGCATTTAAATTGTATTAGGAGTCAGGCAGGAAGCCCAGCTCAGTTCCGGCTTGCGCCAGGTCTGGGAGCTCAGACACACACACCCCAGACAGGTGCTGCTGCCACCCTGTGCTGCTGCCTCTTTATCAGAGGCAGCAGCACAGAGTGACAGGCACCTGGTTTGCAAGGGGAGCTGGTTTTTAAACTGGCTCCTCTCACGTACTAGCTCCCGCCTGGCATCCCATGCTGCTGCCTCTGATAGAGAGGCAGCAGTGCGGAGTTGCAGGGGGCTCCTTGGGAGTGGGGCCCAAGCACACTGGCTGCTGGCCCCACCCCCGGGGGCTATAGAATAGTTGACTAACCGATAAGAATTTGTGAGGTTACTCAACTAATCAATTAATTGATATTTAACATCCCTAGATCTGGCCCCCAAGGTGCCGGCCCCTCCCTCCACATTGGGGAGCCCATGCTGGTGTGCTCCAGCCACTTTCTGCCCCCCTGCTGCTGCCTAATGGGGCTGAACCCACAAAATCTACTAGGCTGCCTCTCAAGCTTTGGGGAGGAGAATATGAAAGGGGAATGTGGGTCAGCGGTCCCCAACCCACCAAAAATGTTCCCCACCCCAATGTAGAATGGGGCTAGAAGTAGCCATGGGGAGAAGGATGAATTTGGACTTTATGGGACGTGTGTACTACATTTGCAGGGCAGCCTATTCCTCATGCTCTTAAATTGCATCTATTACTAGAGCTGGTGAGACTAGTGCGACCGCTGCTGGAATCCTGTGTCCAGTTCTAGTGTTCACAATTCAGGAAGGCCGATAACCGGACAGGGTTCTGAGAAGAGCCCTAAGAATTGTTAAAGGGTTAGAAAATATTCCTTACAGTGATTGACTCAAGGAGGTTGATCTATAGCCTAACAAAGCGAAGGTTAAGGAGTTACTTGATTATAGTCTATAAGTGCCTGCCTGGGGAAAAGATATTTGATAATGGGCTCTTAAATCTAGTTGAGAAAGGTCTAACACGGTCCAATGGCTAGACACATTCAGGCTGGAAATAAGGTGTACATTTTTAACTGCGAGAGTAATTAACCATGAGAACAATTTACCAAGGTTTGTGGTGGATTTTCTATCACTAGCAATTTTTCAGTCAAGATTGAATGCTTTTCTAAAAGATTTGCTCTCGTGTCAGCGTTTCAGTGCGGGGTAGGCGTTCCCCAAATGTTCTCTCTTCTCCATGGCCCTCCTCCTTCTTCTTTTGAAACCTGATACTACACGGCATTGGAAAGCTGGGTCCTTGGGATTCATTCTGGTGGCCTCAGTTTCTCCAAGCCCATTCTTGAGCCTTCACACTGCGTTGTAAATTTGGATTTACAACTGCTGGATCCTGGTCTCACAATTGTGTTAACATGCCCCTATTGCACTATGCAGACCTTCTGGCTTGGGTATGCTGCTTAAGTTGTATCCTCACTGTAAATTGATGTAGCTTGGACCCATGTCAGAGTGGGACTCGTACTTTTCTGCCTGCTGGTGGGGCCCTAGGGCTTGCTGAGGGCTTGCTGTCTTTATTCAGAAAGTTCTGTTTGTGGATTGCAGGTAGAGTTGTGCTCAAACCTTAGTTGGAGTCTAGGTTATCAATGTGGGGCAGGCATATTAGGTTATGTCTAGACTACAAGCCTCTTTCGAAAGAAAGCATCTAGACTACACACAGATTTTTCAAAAAAGTGGGCTGCTTTTTCGAAAGAGAATCTAGATGCTCTCTTTTGAAGAAGCACAGTTTGCATTCAGTAGTGCCTTTTTTCTAAAGAGTATTTTCAAAAAAAAGGCGTTATTCCTCGTAAAATGAGGTTTACCGTGATCAAAAAACCTGCCACGTTCTTTCCATTTACTTTCGAAAGAATGCGGCTGCAGTCTAGACGCAGGTGAAGTTCTTTTGAGAAAAGGCTACTTTTTTGACCCCCCCCCATAGTCTAGACCAGTGGTCCCCAACCTTTTGGGGCTGCCGTGTGCCCGGGGGCAGGGCCGGCATGTGCCACGACCCCGGGCAGGGGCCGCCCATGCACCTGGGGCCAGCACAGCGCATGTGTCATGCGCCCGGGGTGGGGCTGGCCCAAATTGTTTGGTGGGCGCACATAAATGGCCCAGAGGGCACCAAGGCACCCACGGGCACCGCGTTAGGGACAACTGGTCGAGACACACCCCCAGTGTAGACCCTGTTCCTCTGTATTCTACTGTCTTCTCCTCTGTAAGATCGTCTCTTTGCTGCTCCAGCTATTTATGGCAGCTTTTTGGCCACTGCCATTCTGCTGACCAGTCTGATAGTTGCTTACTTTTCATGCTCTGACATCCCTGTTCTTCTGACAATGCTTTGGTTGCTCTCTTAACCCTGTCTCTTAGCCTTTATTTCGAAATAAGTGGAATGTCCACACTACCAACCCCATTATTTCAAAATAATGGGCTGGTTATTTTGAAATAACTCCTGCTTTCCATGCGGAATAACGCTATTTTCAAAATAGCTATTTCAAAACAGCAGTTGTGTGGATGCTCTGGTGCTACAATTTCAAAATAACTCCCCAGAGTCATTCAAACTAATTTCACCCCAGTGCTTCCTGGGGCTTTAAGTCAAAGTAGCGTGTGCACATTAACGGAGCCTGCCTCAAACTAATTTCAAAGCTTGCCCATAGTGCGGATACGCTATTTTGAAATAGTTATTTTGGGTGCTATTATTTTGAAATAATTTCCTAGTGTAAACAATCCCTAGGTGTGCTTGGTTCAGTTAAGATAGTTTAATTGTCATTCAAACTAATTTTTCCCAGCCAGGCTTCAGGTGAGACAGCATCTAAAGGGGTCACCATCAAAGATCTAATGTTTTGCCCACCCTGAAAATGGAAATGGAAGAATATTTTACAGTGGCCTCCTGATGCTGGAAAAATCTGCTGATATAATGTTCAGATTATGAGAAGAACACTGTGGTGGCCCCGTAGATATAAACCCAGCTTTCCTTGTTCATCATGGATACTGGCACCAGGTGGAAATCCGGATCTGTGTTTTCCAGTATCACCAATTATAAAGGAAGAATTTATCTTGGGGGGTAGACTGTGTCCCCCAGTGGGTAGATGAGTCACTGTACAAGGAGTTAAGTGACCTGTGTATGAAACCTGCTTCCATGTTTTGCTGCATAAAGCTACCTCTAATGACAACGTTGTTTTAATGATCTCCCACCATCACCCCACTCGACGCTACTTTCCTCAGTAGACGACTTCAATAAGAAAAACAGAGCCACTCTCCCTGGTGCTCATACTATGCTGGAGTTTGACATAATTTTTCCTTTTGTCAGGCCAGCAAATTGTCAGTCTTCTAGGCTCCCTTCCACTCGTCTCCTGAAATGATGTTGTTAGTATTATCATCAATGTGATACTGTACGGCCGGCAAATAAAGTATAATAATAGACTTTGCAGGGTTTTTGTGTCAAAATTGCACACTTAAGTTTGCAACGCTATGAGCCTGCAAAGGCTATTATCTAATCTAACATTTGAATGTCTGAAAGCAATTGTTTTCTGCTCAATATTTCCACCGCTGACACACGCACGCTCTCAGATTTCCCCAACCCTTCTGTATCATAGCAGCAAAGTGGAGAATATTTCATAGCACAGCTCAAAAACTAATTTGCACTCCTACTCAAACCATTTTGAATGCTAATAAATGAAGCGGGGGAGGAAGGCGAGTGAAACTGTCCAGGATCAGCCCATCCATTTTGATTTGCTCTCCACCCCACTGAGGAGAAGAGGGAACTCGTACCCCATTCATAACTCAATTCTGTCAGGGATTGGACTTGCAAATGAAGAGACGGGAGCAGTGCAACCAGCAAAGTCACTTTGAGGGCTTTTTGAAACAAAGGAGCTGTTTGTTTTGGAAGATATTTAGAGCCAAATGCTTGACCCCAATCTGGGTGCCTGGGGCTGGTACAGTGATAGAGTCACAAGTGTTGCTGTAACGCAGACTTAATGAGTCAGAGGATGGTAACCTTTGTGTAGGAGAATTCCCGGGTGGCATAAAACCGCTGTCATGGCTCTGATAACATCCACTGTCTGGTTCTCTGGTGTGGTAGCTGGAAGAAAGGAGGGATTGAGGCCCACCTCAGCATGCTGGGAGTATCCAGCTGCAGGCATCCATCCCACGCCTCTGTCTTCGGTACTTCGTGGCTAGAGCGTCTGAGCAGCTCCCAACACCACAGAAGAGAGGGAAGCGCTATTATCCTAATTTTGCAGCTGGAGAATTGAGGCACGGAAAGACGACTCCAATGTCAGACAAAAAGTTTGTGACCGAAAAGGGGGGGGAACAATGGGAGCAGCTGCCTCAGGTCCCGGTAATTCAAAGTGGCCTGGTCGCAGCAGCCACTGTGGGAGTGCTGCGTTGTACACTTTGTGCAGCTCTGAGGGCTGGTGGGCGGGGAGGCAACACCATACGCCAGGTGGCATTGAGAGATGGCTGCCCTGGCCCCACCCCTTCCACCTGAAGCTCCACCCCTTCTGGAAGCACAGTGCCGCCTCCCCCCCGACCAGGACCCCACAGAGGCTGTCGGCTCCCGTGAGAACAGGAAAGTGAGGGGAGTTTCCTGATTCAGAGGTTAGCACTTGAACTGCTGTACCCTTCCCTCAGGCTCCTTTTCGTGCGGCCCCCAGCTTAGATTTAGCTGAGGATCCTTTGGATGGTAGAGTAGCTATGGGCCTGAGGAAGTGGCTTTGCTAGTTCTCACTGCTGTCAGTTAGGGGTATCGTGTTCCCCTTGGAAAGAAACAGCAAGTTGGATTTACACTAGAACTGGTCAGTATTTTTGTGAAAAGTGTTTTGAACAGAACATCTTTTTTTCAGCCACAAATGGTCAAAATGTTTTGGCTAGTGATTGGAAACCTGGAAACTGAAATGTGCCGATTTCTAGGGTTAAAATGTTTGGTTCCCAAAACGAGGCGTTTGAAAATGTTTATTGAAAAATGAAAAAAATTACAGAAAATAGCATTAAATTTTTTTAGGATATTTTTTTTGCTTTCGCTCTGAACCCACCTCCCCCATTATTTCCCCCATTTTTAATGAAGAATGCTAAGCATTTGTCCACCATCTCTAATGAACAACAGTGGGGCAAGCGCCTATACATTGTCATTCCTTGGAAGTTAATGGAGCTAGTTCAGAGATTAATTTGGCCTAAACTCTTGTGTTTAATATAATCCTTCTGCCAGGTGCAACCAGCTGCAACCAGGACCAGGTTCAATATCTGGAGGTCCCTTTTCATTGATACAACCTGGAACTGGTTTGAGTCCCCACCCGAAAACCCTGCAAATTTACACACCACCCCTAGTGCCTCTGAGAAGCAATGGTTCCCCACTTGCAAGCAGAGAGTGTAGAGAAGAAACTTTTAATGAAAGGAGGGAAGTAACTCAGCATTCATTTGGGAAAACACCACAAACAAGGTTCATAAACATAAATCATAACTAGAAGCCCCACCCCTAAGTCCGTTGGCCAGTGTCCTTTCCCCCTCAGGTTCTTAAGTCCACTAACACAAAGTTCCTTTCATGTGCCTGACCCTTCTCTTCACCCCATTCACAATGACTGTCCTTGGTCAGTGCAGACCCACATAATTCAGAAGTGCATTTGTAGCATGCACCTTTCCTCCCTGGCCACTACTTGAGCATTCACTCATGGCCCCTCTCTGCTAGCCCCCACTGTGGGCCAGCTGTCCGCTTGTTCGCTGCTCTCATTGTGCCTTTCCATCAGCTTCCCTGATAGCCGCTCCTTGCATATCTCTGCCACCACCCTCCTGGGTGCTCCATGAGCCTCTTCATCTCAGTAGCGTCTTGTTCACCCACTGGCTGTCTCCTGTCTCTCTGCTTTGACCTCTGCCCATCCGTTCCTTAAAAACAATGAGTAGTCCTGTGGCACTTTAGGGTGTGTCTAGACTACAGGGTTTTGTCAACAAAAGTAGACTTTTGTCGACAAAACTATACCTGCGTCTACACTACCTCCAAGTTCTGTCGACAGAACTCGGCAGTTTTGTCGACGGCGGTAAACCTCATTCTACGAGGAATAACGCCTTTTGTCAACAGAGTTCTGTCAACAGAAGGCGTTATTGCATCTACACTGTCCTTTGCGTCTACACTCCCATTTTGACAAAGCGGCTTGCTTTGTCAACAGAACTGGCTGTAGTCTAGACGCTCTTTGTCGACAGAGGCTTTGTCGACAGTATCTGTCGACAAAGCCTCTGTCGACAAAAGCCTGTAGTCTAGACGTACCCTAAATTAGAGATTAACAGTGCATTCGTGGGCAAAAGCCACTTCATCCCTCCCTTAGTAATTTTCAGCTCTTCCTGGGCAGGGCAGAAACACAGTCCTGCCACCACTGATTTCAGCTCTGGTTGAGCATTTGACATAACAAAGCAGCTCCTAATGATGTCTATTCCCTCTGTTCTTTGAACGGTGGGGAGGAACAGGTCTAGGGAGGACCCTGGGCGAGGGTGTGTAGCCTCCTGGCTGAGAGAGCTGTCCCTACCTCTCTTACTTTCACAGGGTCCTTGGTTTAACAAGGTTCTTTCAACTGAAGTTGGTCTCCTCATTTGGGACACATTAAGCACAACCCTGCGTACCTGTATTCCCACAATAATTATCGCATTGATAACTATATTTCACTCCCTGGGCATTCAGTACTAAAGTAATTTGTACCTAACACTAGCCAAAGTTAATCACTTTGACAGGGCTCCTCTTCTGAATATGTAAGCAGAGCAGGAGCAAAGTGTATTTACATAAACACACCTAAGTCTTTCCTCCTCCCTGCTTACATAGACCCGGCTATGTCTATGCTACGAGTTTCTGTGGCAGAAAATATGCTAATGATCTCATTTGCATATTTTTCCCCATCCGTTTTTGCGCGAAAAGCAGCAGTGTAGATGTTTTCTTTTTGCACAACCCCCCCGTTTTGCGCAAAAAAGTCGACACTGCTTCTTTTTGCGCAGAAAAGTCTTGTGCAAAAAGAAACGGCAGAAAATATGCCAATGAGATTGCAACTCATGCTAATGAGTCCCTCATTAGCATATTTTCTGCTGAAAAAACTCGCAGTGAAGATGTAGCCAAAGAAAGAAATCCTCACCCAGAATTTTTAATCTCAGAGGACTGAAAAATTCTTGCCAAACAGTGAACCAAACTCAGACATGTGCCTAGACACAGACTGGATGGTTCCCTGGTAATGCTTTAATATTCTGCAAATTCAACATCAGTATGTGGCTAGGATCAGCCCAACCCTCAGCCTGCTCGTGAATTCTCTTCCTGCAAAGAGCAGGAATAATACTTGTAAAATAGGGGCTGTTACTTTGTGGCCGTGCATAAGTCTGCATAGGAAGATGCAAACCAAGTCCATGGTCACAATCAAAGTCCTAGATGACCCTGCGGACCAGGTTTTCTACAGCTTCTTACAGCCAGCCTGTATTCCTGTTGCTACACTTTCCAAAACTTGGCCAGGGCATCCACCCTCAGGGAGGAGCAATGCAGCTGATATAAGAGTACACAAAATCACACAGGGAAAGATGACACTTTTATCTGAGGAGTCCTGTGGCACCTTATAGACTAACCGAAGTGTTGGAGCATAAGCTTTCGTGGGCAAAGACCCACGTCGTCAGATGCATGTGATCTGACGAAGTGGGTCTTTGCCCACGAAAGCTTATGCTCCCACACTTCGGTTAGTCTATAAGGTGCCACAGGACTCCTTGCCGCTTTTGCAGATTCAGACCAACACGGCTACCCCTCTGATACTTTTATCTGAGTGACCATGCAGGGGAACACATTTGTAGGCTGTTAGAATATAGTTCTTACATAGCTGAGGCCATATGCAGAGGATATAAGACCCCTGCTCTGTTGAAAAGCACCTTAATGAACACCAGTTGTCAGGACTTTAGTCTTACTTCTCGTTAGAGAACTCCCCTCTGAGCATTTTAATAAAACAAAGCTTCTTCCCGAGCAGTTTTGAAACCTGCAAATCTGAGCTTTTAAAATTCCAGGCCTCCGAAACAGCTTAAAACAGGAGACCTGATAGGAATATTACTTTGACTTTGTGTGTGCGGCTACCCTGCAGTTTTGCATACATTTGCTTGATATAGAGCCCAGTTTAAGCTGTTGAATGGGGTCTGTGTCTGTAATGTTCCCTAAGAGCTATTATGTGAGAGAGATTGGTTATTTGAATCATTAATCAGTCTCTGGATGGCTGAAAGTTCATATATTTCATGGCTGTTTTTCATGATATATGTGACCTATTCATAGTGTGTTCTAACCCGCACTGGAACAAGACTTAATTTCACTTCTTGTTAAAGCTTTCCTGCCCACTGTCTTTCATTTCACTAGTAAACGTTAGAAACCATATCAAAACCCAAAGGACCCCAATATGCATTGCAAAGGATTCGCAGACAGGAACGCTGTATTAACTTGGTAACTCTTTCAACCCAGCGTCAAATGAGCACCATAGCTTGCATTTCCCCTCGTGGTAAGTACTGCCAGTTTTTTAGGATCTGCTTATTATACCCCAAGACAGTGT
Source organism: Pelodiscus sinensis (assembly GCF_049634645.1). Classification (NCBI taxonomy): domain Eukaryota; kingdom Metazoa; phylum Chordata; order Testudines; family Trionychidae; genus Pelodiscus; species Pelodiscus sinensis. The sequence goes on along the minus strand of NC_134719.1, from coordinate 6,267,912 downwards.
TAGTAAAATCATAATAAGGGAAACTCCTTAATTAGATGGAAGTTTAATTTTCTTATTGTTAGCAAATTTATCCCACTATAGTGATTTTGCAGCATCACACGGCAATAGTTCTAAGCATTTTTATAATGGTTTACTATATCTATTTCTGTGGCTCCCACCTGGCATCTTATGCAGGAGTCCTGGCACTTGAAGATTAATAGATGTTTAAGACCAGAAGGGACCACTAGGATCACCTAATTTTGCTTTTCTACATAAAACAGGCCACACAATTTCATCTCAAGTAGTTTGCCTGAGTGGGAATAGAAGGTTGAGATTCATAACAAATGAACACTCAACCATTTGGATGCTTATCGAAACCATGTTAAGACCTCCCATTCATCTGCAAAACTAAGCTGGGAATGCCACGTGATTAGCCCCCTCTATTTTATTTTCCCCCAGTGTTATTACTTTTGCAGTGACTGACAATGCTAAGAGCAAAAAAGCCCAAACCTGAAAATCAATTTTTAAAAATCTCATTAGAATGTTTCAAAGTTTAGGAAACTGGTTGGTTGTGTTTGCATTTCGGTCAAAGATTCGGATTCTTTACTTGCTACTTATTTCTAATGTGCAATCCCAGAGCCTGTTGATCCTTGGCCATTTTTCAGATCACCAGACGTGGTGGATGCCAAAGCAGCTTCTTACTAAGGCAGACTTATCTGTATGTGTATCCTTGAAGCAAACACAACTACAAGCACCTTCAGGCACTGAAGGAAGCCACACTGTGTTAGGTCATTCAGTGCAGCAAACTTGCGTCTGACCATGAATGTGAAGTTACCTTTTACCAGGTGTGCATAACAGACTTTCCTGAGAGAGTCAATTTGATGGGCAATATCCTCATATTTATTGAATAGCTTTACTAAAAGAGATACTTTTGTGATTAAAAACAGAAGGACATAAGAATGGCCATACTGGGTCAGACCAAAGGTCCATTTAGCCCAGTATCCTGTCTTCTAACAGTGGCCAGGGCCAAATGCCATAGAAGGCGTGAACAGAAACAGGTAATCATCAAGCGATACCTCTCCTCTGACAAACAGAGGCTAAGGACACCATTCCCACCTATCCTGGCTAATAACTATTGATGGATCTAATGTCCCTGGATTTATCTAGTTCTTTTTTCAAACTTGTTAAAGTCCTGGTCTTCACAACATCCTTGGGCAAGGAGTTCCACAGGTTAACTGTGTGCTGCATGAAGAAAAGCTTCCTTTTGTTTGTTTTAAACCTGCTACCTATTAATTTTATTTGGTGACATCTAGTTCTTATGTTGTGGAAACAAGTAAATAACCTTTCCTTATTCACGTTCTCCACACCTGTCATGATTTTATAGACCTACCATATCCTCCCTTAGTCTCCTCTTTTCTAAGATGAAAATCCCCAGTCTTTTTAATCTTTCTTCATATGGCACTCATTCTAAACCCTAATAATTTTTGTTGCCCTTTTCTGAATCTTTTCCAATGCCAACATATATTTTTTTTGTGATGAGGAACCACATCTGTATGCAGTATTCGAGATGTGGGCGTATAATGAATTTCTATGGAAGCAATAAAATATTCTCTGTCTTATTCTTTATCCCTTTTTTAATCATTCTTTTTCTGTTTTCCTGTCTATAACACAATGTTTCCCAAAGTGCTAAATATGTGATTCTGGTGGTTGTGCAGGATTAGCCAGGAGAGTGACCAGACCGCTTAGCTGTTCTTCAAAGTCTGAGTTTCCATGTTTTCCCAAGTAATTTCTTAGGTGTTACGGTATGGTGAAAGCTTTCAAAATGCAAAGCAAACATAATCAATGGAGGTATGTCTGGCTGAGTTTGCAGAGAGCCTGCACCTATCATTCTCAGAGGCAAACTGTGCTATTCGTTTCTGTGAGTGCTATCCAGGTGCCTACAATTATACTTAAAATTGTCAACATTTTACAAAATGTGTGTGGGGAAGTGGAGTAGACAAACACAAAAAACTAACTCCAGTGATACATATGATGGCTCCATTAAGACAGACACAATACATGGAAGGTTTGCAGGGGTGGTGTGAGAGATTGGAAAAGTGGGATAGATGGCTCTGCTTAGAAAGTCGGGAAACACTGCTGTAAAGAATCCATTTTCTAGAGCACTTCTCTTTCCATATGTGCCATGATTATTATTTTTCAGGTGGGGTGGGGAGTTTACTTTAGGGCTGTTTCAATCTCCAAATTAATCCTGTAGCTGGGATAAACAGAATCCTTAATTGCAGTGCATTCGTACCAGTAATAACTCTGCAGAAAAAATAATGTTTCTAATTTTCAAGCTGATTGTGTTAGAGACTGGTGCTTAACATGGGCTCTATCCATTTGCTGTGTCTGCTGCTTTACTATACCTATGAATGCTGTGAGGCGTGGTTTATAACATTTTCTACTCTGGTGAAAATCATGACCTAATTAATTATTTTGTATACGGCTCCTTTAATTCTGGAAGGCCTTAACGGGTCCAGGAATCCGTTTGCCCGCCACAGAAATGAAGACCTCTCCGGGGAAGCATTTCTCTTCTGCTGGGAAATGGAGTTTTTCCTCTTCTCAAAGTGGGGAAAATGCTACAGAATTAAATTTCTGCTGGAATAGAAAATTTCTTTCCTGCAACTTGAAGAGTACAGACGCATTGTCTGCTGTGTACCATGCTTAGCTGGCCAACCTGTTTTTCTACACTTGGGCTTTCTGCTATTGCCATGGTTACATCCTAAAACACAGATAGCTTTTTATTCTGTTTACGTCCCTTTGATAATGGGTGTATTGATCTGGCCTTACGTGAGCAGAACTTCAGAGTTTACCAAATGTCGTTAAGGGCAGCAGACTTTTCCTGCAGCCAGCAGACGTGTTCCATCATCCTTGCCTGCGAACGGGAAAACCAGCAGGACTCCACATATAGGGGACCTGAGATTGTGGCATGTATTAGCAGCCTGGCACGTGTAAGTCGCAACTACCCCTAAAGTTAAGTAGGGTATATCCATGGCTTCTTTTCTTCCAGTTCGAATAAATTGTTCCATATGAAAAATAATGGGATGTCGGCCCCTTGCAACTTCTTTTCACCTCTCTGACAATGGATAGGGGCTGGACTTGCCCTTTGAGGAATTAATTTAGGGCATGCCTAGACTGCCCTCAAAACACAGTCCTCAATGCCACAGCATTAAGGGCACATCTATACTGTCTACAGCTTTCAAAAGTAGACATGCAGATTCAGCACAAATTTGCATATCTTCTTCTGATCCCATTTTTGGAAGAGTTTTTTTGAAAAAAAAAAAGCAGTCTAAAGGCAATTCTTTCGGGAAAAAAACCACACCCTTTTTCAAAAGAATCCTTCTTTAAAAAATGAGGTGTACACGGTTCTTTTTTCCGAAAGAACTGGGTCCAGACTGCTTTAAAAAAAAAATCCGAAAACAGGATCCAAAGATATGCAAATTTGTGCTGAATTTGCATGTCTTCTTTTGAAAGCTGTAGGCAGTCTAGATGTGCCCTTAATGCTGTGGCATTGAAGACTGTGTTTTGAGGGCTGTGACCCTAATTCAAACCTAAATCTCTAGCAAGCACTTCAAGCTCAGAATGATCACTGAAGATTGCAATGCTTGAGCGGCCTTGTACTGCCTTATTGCTCAGTCCCTAGTGACCCCTGTAGATCTTGGGGACAGGAGTTCTGGGCTGTAGAAATGCCTGTAGTTATGCAAGTAATTCAAAGCTTTTTCCAGGGCAGAAAGCCTAGATGGAGCACCCTGAAAGATGCCCACAAAATCTGGCCCTACATTTCCAAACCACTGTTGTCTTTTTGCTCTTAATCGTACAGTTTGGAAATACATATCTTTCCTTGGTCCCAATTGATATTGTTTCCCACAGACTCAAGGAGCTGCTGATTAGCAATTAAGGAGTTGAGTGTGGTCCAGTGGACTGGTCATTGAGCTGAGAATTATTGACATGGAGTCTAGTCCCTTTCTTTGCCACTGACCAACTCTGTGACCTTGGCCAAATCCCGTCTCTTTGTGCCTCAGTTTCTCCATTTGTGCAAGGAGAGGAATGCTAGTTTGCAAAATGCTTTGATGTTTACTGATGAAATGCCAATATTATTATGGGTTGTTGTTGTTGTTACTACTCGTTTACCCAGAGGAAATGAACCTCAAATTTATCAGTCTGCTTTTTAGGTTTAAAGCTCTAGCGTGCTATTCTTTCTCTCCCCCCATCCCCCATATCAGCTAGCAGTTTAGAGGGATAGGAACAAGGAGGAACCTGTGTTCTAATCCAACTAGATTACCCAGAAAATTGCTTCATTATCTGATACCTCAGCTGAGCAGGAAGCATTCAGTGCAAGACAACATTTCCGTAGAGAAATGTTTTGGGCCTGATCCCTAGTATTGCTGTAACTCTGTTGAAATGAATAAAGCTGAGTCCATTTTCACCAAATGAAGGTCTGGTACTTTATTTACAAGGTGGAGGAACCCAGCCGTTTAAGGCTCCTTTGCTAATTTCCATAGCAGAAAATCAAAGTTGCCCTTTGAAACAAAGGTGATTTAAGCTCTGAAACGATGTTTTTTAGCATGACAGTTATAATAATTCAGAGGCCGTTTGAGAAAGGGTTAGAGTAGCTTTCAAAAAAGGAATGCTCTGGCCGTTTCTTGAATATGAAGCAGTGGGAAAGGGCAGTACAGGGGCGGGGATGAGTAGCAATTGTAATATTTAATTATTTTACTTTTGAAAGGTAGAGAAGTCGAGATTATCTGATTTCAAGGGCAAACTGTTTTTTTCTTAAAAAACCAGGAGATGCTGATTGCTTGATCCAATCTCATCCTCCTTTTAGTCTGTTCATTTTGAAGATCATTCTCCAAGTGGCATGGTTACTTTGTAACAAGATGAAAGGAAGAGGGAGAGATGCTGTGAATTGCTCGGTTGCACTCTAAGGACTGCTGGAAAGTGTGACTTGGAGTACATTGTGACAGAGGAGTTTGAAGGGGCCCATCTGACCTCTTTCTAGAATTGCAAGGCATTTAGATTGTTCACAGGTGTGGCTTAATGTTTATAAAACAAATATTTAAACATTATTAGCTACTTGGTCCAATTGAAATATACCATGGCTGCGGATTTCTTAACAGAGGGCTTGCAAATGGCATAGCTGATTTCTACTGTATTGCAATAGGAGAGGACTTTGAAGCTTTATAGCACAATAATCATTGCGATTTTATGTTGTTAGCAAAAATAACATCAAGCGTGATCTTCTGGTTCTGAATAATACAAACTCATTCAAGTGAGAGATTTCTCTAGTGTTGACCAGGTTCAGAAAAAACCAGGACTGCCCATTGAAGTCTGTGGTAGCTGTAAATGGTGCTTGCTGCCGCTTTAATTTAGTTCCAAAATGAATCCATTATGCTGAGGGGTACGTCTACACTGCCAGACTATTTCGAAATAACGAGCGCTATTCCAAAATAACTCAGTCCGTGTCTACACAGCAGGCAGTTATTTCAAAATACTGTCAAAATACTGTCAAGCTGGAGGATCGGTGGCATGACCGGCTGATGGAGGAGCTGGTCCAGCAGCGCACGTCCCTGAGTGCCACTCAGGGAGGTCTGCGGCTTGCCTGCTCCTGTGCCTAGTCCTGCTCCTCCAGCACCCCATGACCCTGCCCCACCAAACCCCCCTTCCACAGCAGCATCCCTTTTCCCCCCTTGGACCTCCCTCTCCCCCAGCCCCCCCAGTTCCCCAGCCCCTCTCTCCCCCGGCCCTCCTCTCCCCCAGGCCTCCCAGTCCCAAGAGCACCTACCCGCTGTTATCCAGCCAACCGTCAGGTGCACCACCCGATCCCGTGGCCATGGTGGACCCCGAACACGAGGCCCAAGCAGGAGACTGCGATCAGGCAAGCACCGTGCAACCTGATCCGCTTCCCCCTCCAGGTTTCAAGTCCCCTTCCCCCCTCCAGGTTTCAAGTCCCCTTCCCCCCTCCAGGTTTCAAGTACCCCCATCACCCCAGTTAAATGACAAGGAAAGTGTTCAACAAAATGTTTATTGTACATAGTTTGGCATGAAAGTATATTTTCTACATCAAAAATGAACAAAAGCTTTTTTATGTTTGCAACAGTTATACTATTTTCCAGTGAGTGATATTTAATAAAATAAAACAGAACTTATTATTTTGAGACAAACCCTGGTGTTTATTATTTCTCCAAACAGGGTCAGGAGATGGGTTGTGGAGGGAAGCTTCTATTGGGCCAGGGCCCAGTCCCCAGGCAGAAGCCCCTCAGTAGAGTCAGTGGCCTCTAATTGAGAATTGCTCCCGTAGGGCCTCCCGTATGCAAACAGCAGACTGGTGAGCCTGGCGGATAGCAGCTGTCCGGGGCTGGGCAAAGTGCCTCTCCTGACCATCAGCACCTGTACCCCACCCTGGTAGGAAGGCCTCCCCTTTCCTCTCCACCAGGTTATGGAGAACGCAACATGCGGCCACCACCTCAGGGATGTTGTGCTCCCCCATGTCTAGCCGTTTGAGCAAGCACCGGAATCTGCCTTTTAAACATCCGAACGCACATTCCACCTGGTTGCGAGCATCCAGGTGGCCAGTGTAGGGCTTCATCAGCCACGGCATCAGGGGTAGGCGGCATCAGCCACTATGCACACCGGCATGTGCACATCCCCAACCGCAAAGTTGTGATGCGGGAAAAATGTTCCTGCTTGAAGCCTCCGGTAGAGGTACGAGTTCCTGAAGATGCGGGCATCATGTGCCCGCTCTGACCACCCAACACAAATGTCAGAAAACTGGCCACGATGGTCGACCAGGGCCTGGAGGACCATAGAAAAGTAGCCCTTTCTGTTAATGAATTGGGCTGCTCGATGGGGCGGTGCACGGATTGCAATGTGTGTCCCATCGAGCGCTCCTCCACAATTCGGGAAGCCACGGGCAGCAAAGCCGGCCATGACGCTGTCCAGATCTGGTAGACAGACGAGCCTGTTCAGCAGCTCCGAATTGATGGCCCTCACCACCTGCAGAACGAGACAGACAACAAAATGTTAGAAGGGGTGCCTTATCTCTTAGGAGGAGAACCCACCACCCACCTTCCCTCTCAAACACCCCGGGAATCCCCTCCTCAGAACTCCCCCCCCAACAATTCAGGGTGAGTGGAGGAGCTCCCTCCCACTCACACTCCACTTTGCCCTTCCTGACAGTCTCCCTTCCCCCCACCCCAAACTGTGACTGTCCCCAGACAATGATTTACCTCCATCAGGATGTATCCAACAGTAGACCTGCCCACTCCAAATTGGTGTCCCACGGAGTGGTAGCTGTCGGGGGTTGCCAGCTTCCAGAGGGCAATGGCGACCCTCTTTTCCACGGGGATAGCGGGCCGCACGTGGGTGTCTTGCCGTTGCAGAGCAGGGGCGAGCCAGGTACACAGCTCCTGGAAAGTGGTCTTTCGCATCCGGAAGTTGCGTAGCCACTCTTGGTCATCCCAGAGCTGCATAACGAGCCGGTCCCACCAGTCAGAGCTGGTGTCAAGCCTCCAAACACGCCTGTCCACAAAGAAGTTTGGAGACAAGGGCAGTGGGGCTGCATGACGGACGATCCCTTCGTACCTCTGGTCTGGGTCCAGATGGGGAAGTAGCCTCATGACTGTGTCATGCAGATGCAGCAACACTTGCAGTATGATGGCGTGGGGCCATCACCTGCCCAGGGGCAGCTCTGGCTCCATGCCAAAAAAAATGCGTCTAAAACAGAAAGACCTCCACACAAAAAACCTGCTGGGGTGTCCCAGGAAGCTGAGCACTCCAAGCCAGCACTGCAATGCCTTCCTTTCCTCCTACAGGGACAGCAAAGGCAGCTGCAGCAGCAGAGCAACGGGTGTTCAGGGGCGTCCTTTTAACCACGCGTCTCTGCAAAGGGCAGGTAGCAGCACCCGGAAGGAAATGCTGCCCCCATGCCCTGGCAGAAGCAGTTCCGGGTGGCTTTTAATTTCGAAAGAGCATCCGATCCGTGTATTGTAGTCTAGACGCGCTTTTTCGAAAGAGGCTTTTTCGAAAGTATCTTTCGAAAAAGCTTCTTTTGAAAGAGGCTTGCAGTCTAGACATAGCCTCATTGTACAAGGAGTAAGGGAAGTCGGAGGAAGAGTGCTCTATTTTGAAATAAGTGCTGTGTAGATGCTCTCTATTTTGAAAAAAGCTGTTTTGAAATAAGATAGGCAGTTGACATAACAGTGACGTAAGCCCTGCAGTGTAGACACACCCTAAGATACACTAACCAATAAGCAAAGTGTGTGTGTGTGTGTGTGCGCGCGTGCGCGTGCAGATTTCTGATGTGAAGTATGTATTCCTTCTGTAGGTTGCGCATTGGGCAGAGGTGTTTATCTTTTTCATCATGCAGATCTGAAATAAGATCAGCTGGGTTTTAAAAACTGTTCTAACACTGGTTATGCTGAGGTCTTGGGAGACCCTTCAGAGTGGAGCTGGCGGGCTATTCACAAGGCCATGGTATTCTCTGGGCACCCAGGCCTGGAGTGCCTAGGAGAAAATGCCATCTGGCTTTGCAGACTGGCTGACTTCAAAGGGTTTTTGCTAATTGGAGCACAGCCCCATAACCCAATATTTGGAGCCTTTCTGTGTGAGCTGGGAGATGGGCTGGAAGAGCTCATAAGAATTTTTGCTTAGCCGGTGTATGATGCCAGCTGGCATTCTCCTTCAGGACATAGTATTCGAAGACTTATGTTAACTGGCTTGATTCTACCTCAAACTCCGTGTAAAGAAATTGATGTCATCTACATCAGCTGGTTTGGTTAGTTTCATGCTCCAGAGTACATCCAGTGTGGAATTCATAAGGCAGTCCAATGAGAGCACAGATTGATCCATAGTCACGCTTCACCCCCATATTTTTATGGAATAATGGTTTTACATATGAATATGCTTGATGCAAACAGGTCAAGTAACCTTTCATTCAAGAGCCTGTGATCCCTTGAATGCGTATATTCTGTTCGTACATTCTTGTATGTGAAATAAGAAATACGAAATGTAAACCTGCGTCTTAATCTAGACTTTGTAGAGAAAGTCATTAAAGGGACTTAATGGCCCAGTGCTGAAGGCAATGATCTGTATATGTTCATTTTTTTTCCTGTAAGTCTAAACTGTGGTTGGTCCTACAATGACATGTGGCCATACCACCTGGTGCTGGAATCCATCTTGAATCTGGTATTATCCCATGGGGATATGGGGAGTTACACAAAGGATTCCCACCACGGGGAAATTCTGTTTAAGGAATGGGAAGCCATCAATGATTGTCTTCAGATAGCTTTTGAAAACTGCCTCCCCACCCTAAGGGTACGTCGAGACTACAAGTCTCTTTTGAAAGAGGCTTTTTCGAAAGATACTTTCAAAAAAGCCTCTTTTGAAAGAGAACATCTAGACTACAGCCAGTACTTTCGAAAAAGCGAGTCGCTTTTTCAAAAGAGCACCCAGGCAGTCTGGATGCTCTCTTTTGAAAAGCACAGTTTGCATTACATAGCGCCTTTTTTCAAAAGAGCACTTTTGAAAAAAGACATTATTCCTTGTAAAATGAGGTTTTCCGCGGTCGAAAAAATTGCCACAGTCTTTCAATTTACTTTCGAAAGAACATGGCAGCAATCTAGATGCAGGAGAAGTTTTTTCGGAAAAAGGCCACTTTTTTTGAAAAAACCCTGTAGTCTGGACACACCCTAAGAGAATACATAAGAAGCTGTCAGACCCAAGCCTGAGAAATAATCAGCAGTGCCTTGAAGGATTTTACCTGGAACAAGGACTACTAGGGTGAGAAATATATCTGGAGCAATATTTCTTAGTATATTAGGCTTAGCTGGCATGTGAGTTCTTTTTTTATTTTAGTTGAGTATCTTACTTTGATCTGTCATCACTTATATCCACTTAAACCCTACTTTTTCTGCTTAATAAAACACTTTTGTTTATTATCAAACTCCTTGTAAATAATTGTTACCTAAGGGGGAGTGACAGCTGTGCCTACCTTTTTCCTTCAAGGGAGGAACATCTTTATGAGCTTGCTCTGTGTCAAGCTGTTATCGGGTATGTCTACACAGCAAAGCTATTTCAAAATAACAGCCCTTATTTCGAAATAACTTTCCTAGTGTCTACACAGCCAAACTGCTATTTTGAAATAAATTCGAAATAGAGGCGCGCTTATTTTGAATTTGGTAAACCTCATTCTACAAGGAATAATGCCAAATTTGAAATAGCTATTTTGAAATAAATGCTGTATAGAAACGTATTTAGAAACTAGCCAATTAGCACATCATAAGACGGGATTTTCAGGTCTTCTCTCCTGAGCTCTCTTGCTCTGTCTCTCACTCTCTTTCTCCTCCTACTGCCTTCCCCCCCTCAGCTCACCTCTGCCTCCTGCCTCTCTCTCCGTCTCTTTCTTTCTCTTCTCCCCCTCCTGCCTCTTACTCTCCCTTCTCTTCTCCTCCTCCTCCTGCCTCTCTCTCCCCTCTGTCTCTTCCCACCCTCCTTCCTCTTCCCTCCCGCTGTGGCGCTTGGCTGAGTGCTGCTTGCTCAGCCGGGCTGCCGCAAGGGAGGGGGGTGGGGCGGTGACTTACATGGCCAGGGGTCGGGGCCATGTATGTCCCCACCCTCCTTTCCCCTCCCACCTCGGGGGAGCCCAAACAGCCCCTTGCACTGCTGGCTCTCCTGGTGGCCTGGCTGAGGGGTGCAGCACTCAGTTAAGTGCCACAGCGGGAGGGGAAGGGGGATGGTGATGTACATGACCCCGCCCCCTGGCCATGTACATCACTGTCCCACTCCTTCCCCTCCCTCTGTGGCAGCTCAGCTGGGGTTAAAAAGATATCAAGGACCCATAGAGCTTCCAGTCTCCAACTTTTCTCTGCTCAGATTGCCAGCAGGTCTGCTGGTTATGGAGGGGGATTTCAGTGATGAAGCACTGGAATGAGACCACTTAACACTGTGCATTGTCGTTACTCTAAAACGACTTTTACTAACAGTGATCCTGGACTGCATTCAACTTGCCCGACAAGAGGTCGTGTGATCAGTAGACCATCACCTAGCCACTGAGTCATCCATTTTCTATGAATCAGAAAGAAAAAGAAGTAAAATCACTTGTCTGAGCAAAATTTTGGGATGGGAATAGAGTTGAATAATAAATAAGAACCAGAGTATTTCCATAAGTACAGTTGATACGTGGGAGATTTTAACAGCCATTGGAAGGGATTTTTAAAATCCTTGTTTCTCTACAATTTTTCTCAATTCATCTGCTAATGGTCTTTGCTCAGAGAGGATCAAAACTTTGAGGCACCTCCCTGACATTTTGCTGGTTGTTCAAAAGAAGGGATTGTCAGTCAGACGAATGCAAACAGAAAGGCATAGGCAGAATGAATGAATTTCTCCGGACTGTTGTAGGCATTTTACAGTTGGTTTGAAAGTCACCGACTAGCGTAAATCAGATCAGTATGAATATGCCGGGGGCAGTGCAGGGCAGGCCCGGTATTAGTTTACAAAGTGATGCCCATATCGGAACCTTGCAACCGCCCTTGCAGTGAAATGGCTCAATGAATGGAATTTAATCCTAAAATAAACAATCCGGGGTCACGGCACTGGCAGCACCGTTCATGCCCATATTTAATTCCGCTGAGTCGCCCATTCCTGAACACACTGCGACTTGCCATCGATTTCTGTCTGCCAAAGCGGAGCATGGTAGGACGGGAAGTGTTGAAGCTGCGTGGAAGTCTAGATGGCTGTAGAGGAGCAATGAGTTCCTCTCTCTTGACAGCGCCACAACAAATCAAGGAAGCATGAGCCCGACAGCCACTTCTCGCCACCTTTGATATCCAAATGGTGCGTCACAAAGGACCCCGAGCTACACACTCTGCTTTAGACGCTGCATTGTGCCAAGGGGCCTTTCAGGTGTCCAATTGACTGGCAGCAGCCACTTCACTGCTCTTGAAGGAAACTTAGACTTCTGTGCAAGGGATAGATAAGAGTGCTTAGGAAGAAATGGCATTTATTCTGAATAAAGATGCATCTGCAGCCTCCCTACTGGGATATAATCCTCTCCATACCAGAGTTATTTCAATCAACCTTAAGATTCCCTGTAACCCTGGCTATCATTCAAGCTATTCACTAACTCTCACTGCCCAGGCTGATGAAACTCAAGGCCGCCAAGTGCGGAAGCTCCCTGATACTTCCTGGTGCTGTGCTGATTTCTGTGTCAATTGCATATGAGGACCCAAAGGAGGAAAAAAAAAAAGGAAGAGCCTGACTTTGACATGTAGCCAGGCACAAAGTCATGCATGCATCTGTGCATGAAGTTGCCACATCTGCCTCGTGGCATTTCCCCCCCTCGACATGCGGAGGATGACAACTTACCACTGATCCCAACTCATCAAAGCTGTGTTTGACTTCCTGCAGGAGAGGTCTGTACTCTGGTCATGAAGGTTTCGGTGTTTGTCAATGAACCAGTTGGATAGGGAAGTCATAAGAAGGGTGCTTTTCTTTTTTTTTTAAGTACAGTTATGATGTACACCTGACCTTTTGAAAATCTGGTCCTATATGTCCTCAGCCTCTTTACCCTGTTCCAGGCTCTCCCAGCCCTCCACACAACTGCTATTTCTTCCCTTGGACCTTTCTCTGTCTCTCCCTGAATCTCCTTTCTTGCCTTTATAGACTCCTGTATGTAATGTACCTCACCTTCACTGTGGCCTCTCTTTACTTGTCAGACATCATCTGCTTCTCATCCCCTCCATCCCAGCTGTTCCAATGCATTCTCTTCCTCCAAACTACTCACATGCATTTCCAGGTGAATTCTCTCCTACCTGCTTATCCCAACAGCTGATGTTGTCAATCTGCATGGGGGGAGGCAAGTCCCTGCCAGAAAATTGTGGGGACTTCAGCAGCAAAAAGACATGGCGCTTAGGGGAGTCAGCCATGCGGCGATCAGGGAGTTTTTGTCAACAACTAGAACAGAACAGGATACCCTTCAGCAAGCCGCCTGACTTACCCTAATTCCCAGCACCCTGCAACCTTCCTCAGCCCCCAGACTAGTGCCACCTTGCTGATCAGCCTGCCGGACATTAATTTTAGTGTCAGGCCATGTCTTCACTAAGCAGAAGCTTGACACTGACATGATCGATCTTCCGGAGTTTGATTTAGCAGGTCTAGTTAAGACCTGCTAAATCAAACTCAGAGGGCACCCCTGTTGGTGGCCAGGCTCCTGCAATGAATAAGGGAAGCTGACAGGAGCATTTGCTGTGAGGGCAGCAGGGAAACTCAATCAAGGTACATCGACTCCAACTTCATAATTAATGAAGCTGGAGTTGCATATCTTGATTCGACCTTCCCCTTCAGCATAGATCTCACCTTACTTATAGGCTCCATCACTGGGAATGTGAAGATTAAGATTTTCCCTTCTGTCTGCTCTGGGAAGCATTCTCTGCAATATAGGGAATTTGATCCATTTCCTCAGTGGTTCCTAGCTTTTATAAATGTCTTTTCACTGGTACAATAGATATTGCATGCCAGGAACAGGCCTCAGTCACAGAAATTGAATGAGCAGATGCCTAATTAGTCGGTTATTTACTGTGGTTAAAGACAGCAGAATTTTGATGCAAGTGGCTCTAGTTTAATCACTAATTCATGACACAGGCACTTATATCATGTGTTAGACCATTTAGCCTTTAGTAAATAGAATTCCCCTCTGACCTTTTGTAAATGGCCTGACAGTTGCCCTGTTTCTCGGTGCTCTTTTAGGTAAAGCTCTCTGCTTGCTTTGTTTGTTGCTTGTTTGTGGGTTAAAATTTTTTTTAAAAGGCCATCCACAAATTAGTTTCTTATAATTGATAATGTGCATGTTCTACACAAAGAGAAGATATTGAACTGCATGAAAGTTATTATTGTGGCATTCTGCTAGCTTGTGTGAATCACGCAAGGCATGGAGGAGGCACTTTGGATCCCGGTCTGTGTTTCTTAAGTCTACGAAACTGGGCTGGGGATCTCATCAGAACTGGCTTTCTTATGAGCAGGGGCAGAGTTAGAGCTAAGGGGGCCCTGTGCTCAACTTCCTTTTTGCTCCCTACTGGGACCCAACCAAGAAAAAGAACATTCTCTCTCATCTGCCCTACATTGTTCATTCTGTTTTCCTGCCTCCTTCTCCCGTGTTATAAGTAATGAGGAGTAAATGAAAATAAAGTGAGGTACCGTGATTATTGTTGTGGTCTAATTTTTTTTCCGCAGTCCTCTTGAAAATTGCCGAGGCTCTTGGCGGATCACTTAATGAGATTTCTAAATGCTGTTTGTGCCATTAGCTAGCTATTGTAAAGTGCTTTGGATAAGAGCGCGTTATAAAAGAAAAAACGTAACCTTTCCTCAGACACCTGAATGGAGTTTTTGGACCACAGTTTGAGAACTTCTGGTCTAGACAAAAGCTTGTGTTTGCATTAGGCTAATGTGAAAAATGTGTAAAAATAAAAAGTATAGATGAGGTGCCTCAATTGTTTTATTACTTTCCTCAGTATGACATACTGGAAGGACAATCAAAATCAGCACAGCACAACAACAGGCATGAGAAGTATCTCTGGACAGATAAGGAATTGATCAAAATCACATTTCCTGATCTCTTGTTGGGGCCAAATCTCATTTTCATTGCAATCAAAAGGGGTTTTGCTATTGAGTTCAAGGGGAGCAGGCTTTGACATTTGGAGAGGAAAAAACAAAACCACTGGAGCAAGGGCTTTGTTGTGTATACCACAGGTATCAAAGACTGCTGACTCATGGAAGAAAGTCAGCAGACATCTGGTCTTTGTCCATTGCAAAGGGGACATCAGCAGTTAATGAGGCTAGAAGAGGCTCTGTACTGTATCTAACTCCTCTCCCCCCATAGTCCACTCAGCCCTTCTCCTCTGTGGGCTCAGTGGGAAGCCACTCTCACCCTGACCCAGGACTGTGTAGTACTGAAGCTTAACGATGAGTCCTTGGGCATCTGTGCTCCTGGGTGCAATAGGAGTAAAATTTCCACTGCTGCCACCTCTGAAGTGCCAGAAGCAAGTAGAAGGTGAGGGGGTCTCCCCTGGGCAGGCCCTGAGTCACTGACCAAGAGGAACCAGGACTCTAGCACTATCTGGGTCGGGAGCCCCAGTGGAATTCACCTCCCTTGGCTGACCCCGCCTAGGTTGACTCTACTTTCAGAGGTCCTCAACATCTCTGTCCTGCCCCTTCCATTTCTATGTAAAGAATCATAGAACACTGGAACTGGAAGGGACCTCAAGAGGCTATCAAGTCCAGTCCCTTGTCCTCATGGCAGAACCCAGCACCACCTAGATCATCCTTTATAGATGTTTATAGAGTCATAGCACACTAGAACTGGAAGGAAGGCAGGAAAGGTCCATTAAATCAAGTATAAACTTATTTTCCAGGGTCTATTGGGAGCTAAGTGTTCCTCAGTGTCCCATTCAACTTCACTATTGCCAAGAGTCCCTTGCCTTCATGTGCTGGCTAAATACCTTGTGGGCATCACCACAAAAACAAACATAAGCATACAGCACCATGCTGGAAAATGAGGTATTTGTTTTCTTTTCTTTGCTGCTCGAGTGGGGGCACCTCTGTTGTTGGGAGACTCCATCCATAGCACCCTTTGTTTCCCAGCAAATCCACCTCTGCCCATGTGATCCCCATGCTGCGTGCTCCCCCTGCATCCAAAGCACTGTTCAATCGGCACCCCCCACAAAAGCTAGGCACACAAGCGCCGTGAGCAAAACTACCCTATCTTGGGAGCCGGCCTTGGTTACGACAATCGTGCAGCCCAGTGAGATGAAGGCGGGCCGCTCGCTAGCCTCGGCTGCGCAGCGCTGCTCTATTTTTATTTCTAGCCTTGCCTGTGGGGCACTGTGAGTCTCTTTAGGTGGCCATTTCAATTTGCTACTCCCATATCTATAAATTGGCTTTTGAGATCTTGCAGGCAGGGCAGGGCTGACTTGAGCATTTTGGGGGAGTAAGCAAGTAGGCCGAGTTCCCCACTCCAGCAACTCCCAGTTCCCTCCGTTTGCGCGTTTCTCTCAGCCTCGCTGTGTTCTTCTATTGGAGCACAACCCAAAGAGAAACACCCTGCAGATATTCTAGGCAGTAAATCTGGGTGAAGGAGGTTTACAGCAGGTGATTCTATTTCTCCCTACCGCTGGGGGGCAGGAGTAATCAGCCCTCCATAGCTCATCTGTGCTCTGTGGCCCAGGGTTTTTTTCATGCAGGGGGAGCCTCAAAGGGTAGGGAGTAAAAACAGACGCTCTTCTCCTCTCTGCCAGACTTAGTGGGAATGGAATTTGACAGACAATGCTGGGTCTCCTCTCCCAGCCATGCCTAGTGCCTGTCTCATGGCTCCGTTCCTGGAGAGTGAGTGTGGGAGACGCCAGCACAATGGAGGATGGCTAAGAGGAAGCCGCAAAAGCAGCTGCGAGTATATCGAGGGCTAAACTCGGAGCCATGTTCCTACCTGACTGTTCCCTGTGACTTCTTTCTCACCGCTTACTTCTCCCATAGGCCAGGGACAAAGGATTCCACTTGAGGCCCAGCCAGACACAGAACATCATGGAGAGAGAGGAAAGCACTGGGGAGTTCCACCTTGAACCACAATGAGCTTCGTTAACGCTGAAAGGGGAGCCTGGTTAGGTTTCAGAGTTATGATATTGTTGAAGGCGGGTGCTGATAAAGGGCAAGGTCTAGAGTTTGTCTAGCTTTAGCCTCAAGAAGAGTGTTCTGGGTTCATGCTTGGGTGGGTTTTTTAGCCCCCCCAAAAGGTTCTTTTTTATTATAAATGTTATTTAATTTCTGCAGAAGACAGTGTGGGGGTAATAATATGGGGTGTCTAAAATGCAACAAGAGATTTCCCCTCCTTAGTATTAGAGAATCCTACGTGATCTCCTTCTAGATTCACTTGGGAACTGTTGATGAATTTCATTCAGTTGAACCAGGTGTCAGTAGGAAAACAGGCCATATCTGAAGAGGCCTTGAGTGTTCATAGCTTCCATCTGTTCATTCACACCTTTGCATCCCTAATGCATCATTCCTCACTCCTGGCGCACTGCATCCGTCTGTGCGTCTGATATTCATTGGGCAGTTAAGTGAGGAGCCAGAAACAACCAGAGGAAAATCTGTAAGGAAGAAAGCCAAGTAAACGTCAGTTGCATTTTAAATCTGAATGATTGTTGAGTCTGGTGCTCTTGGGTAGAGGGAAAGAGTTAACGATCGCTCTCTGTCTTGTGTGATAAATGGCACGTTCTATGTAATACCAATGAAAGATGCAGAATGAAAGGTCAAGGGAATTCCCAGCACAGGATCTAACCTTTATTTTACTCACTGTTGCTCTCTGGGTTTGGAATAAATTCTCCAACTTCTAAGGAATTTACTCACCAGAGGTTTTCTTTTTGTTGTTGTAGTATTCTAAATCGAGCGCCTTCACTTTAAATTCTCCTCCCCCATGTTTAGTTAAGAGAGGGGAAAACAATTTTTAAATATGTAGAAGATTTCATAGGCCAAACAGAGAAGAGATGTTTTCTTTTTTGGAGCTTTGAGATTAGTCACGCTGCTGTCTGTTTTGGAAGAATGCCGATACCATAATAGAGAGACCAATCTTGTGGTGTTAATGTGTATGGACTGATATCCCCTTCTCTGTACTGCAGAAATTCTTCCAACTGTAATAAATTGGAAACCCTTTAGTCTAAGGAGAGTGATTATCAGAATCCAGCATATTTCTCCCCCTCCCTGTCACCTAACTTTGTGCTCGCTCCTAGCTTTTTGACTTGCATATCCACCAAAGAGAGAGGGATTATTTAGGGCTGGCCATGGGTTTTATAATTAGAAGTTAATGGGAAGAATTGAAATAGAAAACTTCCCTAGCAGTCAAATCTGTTAGACTGGAATGTTCTCCCAAGCAAAAAATAGAATCCCTGCCTCTTAAATTATATAAAACCAGACTAGCTAGTGAGTTTCAGCCTTTTCCATACCAAGAACAACTTCCCAGCAATCTAGACTCCCCCCACAGATTTTGAGATATGATGGACCACTTGAGAATATAATTGTGGTACGGGGCCTGAGACTATAATAAAGATGGTCTAATAAAATCCAACATCATGCCTTGCTATAGCGTCTCACATCCAAGGATCTCTCAAGCTTTGGAGACCCTAATGAATTAATCCTCTCAGATGACTGTGATGGGTAAGTGGTGTTCTCCCCAATTTTTGCTTGGGGAAATTGTGCCACAGACAAGATAACTCACCCAAGCAAGGTCTCCTGTTCAAAGGGACAGCACTACACGTGGCAATAACTAAGTCAAAGAGCGTATTGAAAAGCAGCATTTAGTTGACAAACGTAGTTAGCCAGTAAAAATGCTTGTAACTGTGCAGACTGAAACCAGGATAATCAGTTTTCCTGCTATCCAGCGAAAGCAGAAGGTTTCAGAAATCAGCCCTCCCCACCTCCTCTCCTGCTGCATTGCACAGCTGTCTGAGTGCATTATGGGAGTTTCCTTAACTTTTCCCATAGCATTTAGCATCAGTCAGCGGCTTGTGAGCTCCCTTTAAAGGTTGTTGAGAAGTTCAAATACTTAGCAATCCCTTTGAGGCTGAAAGAAGCTGATGTTTGGCAAACTGTAAAGTTTAATTGCAATCACTCATTTTTTACAAAGAACTTAGCCCTGATGGAAGAGGGTTAAAATCTTTCTTTGATGCACAGAACAGGTACTGAGTAGGCAAGGCACTTCAGATGTTCTCTGCCCTGCCAGTATGACCAAAACGGGATTTCACAATTCCTTGGCCTATTCAGCTGAGACAGCCAACACAAAGATAGAAGAAGGTGGTGTTTTAGTGATGTAGATGTTTGTTCTCCATATTCAAACCTCAACTCATTTCACTCACAGACCTAGCTATCTGTACGATGATGACAACTTCCGGTCAGCATAGATCTGGGTTGGCGTTGAACCTGGGATCTACAAGTGAACAAAACCTGTGTAACCTGTTTCCAGTTCTTTTGGGCATCTACTGTCCATGAAAGCTGTATTTAAAGTCCTATAATAATATGATAGTTTTATAAACTCGACGTGCTCTTTAACAGCGTTTCCTCAGTTTATAACTTGCTCACATAGGCATGTTAAGTCTCTGTGGAAGTAAGAAGAAAAAATCCATGTTCTAATTTGTAGGGTTCCTCTTCTTGCACAGCATTTTCTCTTTTGCAGATAAGGAGGGGGGTAATTTTTTTTTCAAAAGCCTGTGACTTATTGAGAGACTTCAACAAAAAGGACCCTGTACCATCTGATATCTCCTGTGGTGAATGACAAAGGCTCTAATGCAGGGGTGGGCAAAAGGTCTTCTGCGAGATTAAGCGGGTGGATCCGTCCTATGGAGGCCCTGCTGCTCCCCTACCCCTGGGCCAAATAGGACCTGGGGGCATGCCAAGCCTCCTCCCGCCCTGCCAGGAGCATGTGGCACTTTGAAGCGCCGAGCGCGCTGCTCACAGAGTGGGGGGAGAGTGGATGAGGCTGTGCGTGCTCCCCTGCTCCCAGGCTCTATTTGGCCTGGGGCAGGGGAGCGCAAGAAGTCTCCTCCCACGCAAGGGGCATGGGAAACTGTGGGAGGAGGGCAAAGGCACGCCCTCATCTCCAGACCAATCATTACCTGGGGATGGGGAACCTGGAAGTATCTTGGCCACGCCCCTTCTGCTTGTTGTCCCACCCCTTCCTGTGCAGCCCGGGGCCACTTCAAAAATTTCCAAAGTGGCCCCCAGCAAAATATTATTGCCCACCCCTGCCCTGATGGATAACAATCCCTTGGCTGGGTGCACTTTTTTGTTTTTGTTTCTGTAGCCTAAACTTTCAGAAACCAGGCGTCAGACACCCAGAGGTAGAAAATGCTAAGAGTGCCCAGAAATACAGGTCAGCTCAGAGATGCACAGCCACCTGGGAGATGATATTTCCAGTGGAATCTATTTTAATCTAGCAATAATAATAATTTTGTTTTATCGTGGCTGATAGGACAAGAGCTTGAAACTGAATGTTCATTCAGAGCAATGCTACTGTACCATCTCACAGAGTAGTTCCTCAGCCTTTTGGGGGAACCTCCTACCTGTATCCACCAATCTACAGAAGCACGGAAGTCTGTAATTTATTGTATCCATTGCAAAGTATTCTCATGCCTTCATTTAATTGCTCATATGCCAAAGCTCCAATTCAGGAAAGCATCCTTCATCATCCTTTCCTGAATTGGGGCCGAAACCTAACTGTAATATGAACAACTGCTGAGGGAGGGGAGTTCTCTATTTCTGGAAACATTGTCTAAGGCTATGTCTAGACTGCAGGCTTCTTTCGGAAGAAGTTTTTCTGGAAGAGATTGTCCGAAATAAATTCTTCCAAAAGAGAGTGTCCACACTACCAAAGCGCATTGAAAAAGTGATCTGCTTTTTCAAAAGATAGCGTCCAGACTGTTTGGATGCTATCTTGCGTGTAAGCTGTGATTACTATGGATGGAGTGGCCGCCAGAGCACCTGTGCTCTTTCCTCTTTCCTCTTCTTGTGAAAGAACTACCTCTTCCCCATCCACACACGCCTTTTTCCGGAAGACCTCTTTCCGAGAAAGGTTCTTCCTCGTACCAAGTGGTTAACCAAAGTTAGAAAAACCCTTCTTGTCTTTTGATTTTCTTTCAAAAGAACGTGATAGCAGTGTGGATGTAATTGAATTTTTTTTCCAGAAAAACAGCCATTTTTCCCCAAAAAAACCTCTGTAGTGGAGACATAAACAATCAAAATAGATTTTTCATCTGAATACTGTCTTAAAGCCTTATTAAAGATACTGTATCTTCTGTGACATTCCATCTCATAGATGTCATTCCCAGAATATGCTTACTAGGTCTGATTGTGAAAAAGCCAAACAACAAACAGGATAGGGAGAATGAAAAAAAAAAAAGAGTGGATCCTTTTGGATATATCAGTTCCTGTAAAGAATTAACTGTGATCAGTTAATCAGTACTAATATTTATTACTCAAACTGTTATCCCTTTTGATCTGTCAGGCTTGTTTTGGCTAATTTGTTAAAGATGACAAAATGGCTTATATTCCCTTAGTTCATTTTGACCTTTCTTACTATTGGAAAATTAATTTCAGAACTGAAACAAATGTATTAGTGTTGTCATGGAAAAGAAAAAAAGGATGAATACCTTGCCTTCAAGCTGTTTCTTCATATTAATCCATCATACCGTAACATGATCGCTTTTTGACACCTAACATCTTACCAAGATACCTTCAACAGTCACGCTGGCTCTTATTAAATACTGCACATAAATTCCAAGCTCTAGAAGTTATCGATAGATAGGAATGAATGACAAAAAGCACAGAGACAACAAATATGTTCTTTTTTCTTTTGGCAAAGTTCTTTCAGCTTTGGACATGGGTTTTAAGGTTATTTAGAGGAAAACAAGCAAATGCTCAGGTTTTCCCTTGATAATGTTTTACATTCTAACTGACAAACCACTGGTCAATAAATACATCCAGTCAGTAATTTTCCTACCAGTGGTTTTCATTCATTCTTTCAGGTTTGCTTAGCTGAAACAAGTTTTGATCCAGAGAGATTTCAAAGCTCAGAGATTGCATTTTCTAGTTACTGTGGAAAGCTCCCTCCCCCCGCCCCAAGTTTTGTTGTGATGGCTCACTGAAGTTTGCCCTCAAATAGTCTATAACTCCTAGTAATTTGACTATAGGTTCTTTAGCAAATAAAGGACGTAGACAGTATTTTCACATCTGTACATCCATCTCAGTAATATGTGAGGTAGTGGGCCAGTTGTACCTGTATGCTGGGTGATTGACGGTACTCCAGCAATAGAGAGCAGCCATAAGCCAGCTAAATATCAATGATGTGGCACAAAACAATTCAGAGAACCTGATTTGGTATTGAGGAGTAAATTTTAGAAGGGTTAGAGGTTCAAGCAGGATAATTAGAGCCCTGTACAGATACAAAATTTGCATCTGTATCCACCTCTACAGCTGTAAAAATTAGCTGCAGATAGCCACATCTTCATCTGCAGATGCGGATACCTCTGGATATAAATTAGATATCTACCAATTTTCAGGGATCCAGATATGAAATTTGTATCTGCATCTGTATCTGCAAACAAAAATGAGCCATGGACAACTCCATCTACATCCATGGATGCAGATACCTATGGATGTAAAGTGGATATCTGTGGATTTGCAGGGCTCTAGGGTTAAGCGCCCAAATGTTTGGATGTTTATCACAAGCTTACTGAGATGATTTTCTGTTTTCGTAGAGAGTCTGAAAAATGGGGCTAGATAGCTCAGGAGAACACAATTTTCTAAAGTATGGTTCTCAACCAGTGGTGTGATGAATGGAGGTTATCCAGCCGATCTCCTATTGGCAAATGGGAAGAGAGTCCCATCTCCAGAGAAACACTCCAATACAATCCTTGTAAGAGAAAGGTTTTGAATCCCTTCTCTGAAAGTTCCGCTGTTTTGCGTTTCAGTCCACAATGCTCAACGTCTTGCAGGATGACGCCCAAAAAGAGTTAAGCATGGCTAGGGGATCAAATTGTTTATTGCAAAGCCGCCTTTTTGGCTTGGGAATTTGTTCTAGCTTTCCAGGCGATCTTCTTAACCCATAGGTTTGCAATCTCGGGTCCCAAACAGATCTGGGGGAGGGGGCGGGGGTGTCACAACTGTTCTGAGAATTGTATTTCACAAGCAATGTCTCCCTATAAATATGCATGTAGCTAGTGTATATTAAGATCACCATCTGCTGGTGTACAAAAATAACAGCATCCTATTGTTCACAAGGGCTTAGGTTTAATGAAGTTGTCTGTTGCAAATGGTTTCACCTTTGCAGCTATCAGTGCAACCACCTTCTCCTGTTTATGTCTAAATGTCAGGGGGAAGTTTCTGAAACTGTGGGTTGGCAGCCTAACATATTTTCTGGTGTAACTTGGGATCAGAGTATGGAAAAGTTGAGGATCCCCGTCCTAAACTATGAGGTAAGGAGTCCCAGATTTGCATTTTGACCAACTTTATTTCCAGCCCTTTAGAAGGGACTATCCAAATTACATGAGAAGGGAGCGACCACTGTAATTTTAATTGATCTACTGCTTACGAATGATTGGATCCCTTTACATATGAAGTAAAGCTGGCAATGTTGGGAGTTGTACAGTATCCCGCACCATGGAATGTATAATTCAGTGGCAGAAAGACACACAAACATCTCTCTTTCTCGTTCTGTTCTTAGCTCAGATATTGAATAGGGATGTAGCTGTTTTTCTTGAACAGCTTTTGGGGAGCCAGGTGATGTTTTTAGAAGAGCAAAGGCAATGAATACAAATCATGGCGCCAGAGAACAAGAGTAAACATGTGTCCAAGTGCAGCTCTATAAATAATATTTGCCCTGCGCGCAGCCTAAAATGTGGAGCATAAATTAAATTGCCAAATTCACGGATGGGAATGAAGTTTAAACTGGGAAGAAAATGTGATTCTTTTTCTGACGGATTTATTTATTGGCCCGGGGGCTGGGCAGTGTAATTTATTAGCATTTGTCAGGCCTGAGAGTAAAATGGTAACAAAAGTGTAAACCTTCTGCTTTGTAGGAGAGCAGAATAGGGGCCTCATCCAAAGTACATGGAGAGGGAACTCACCAAGGGAATTCTCTGATGAGGTGGTGAGTTGTGACAGTGACCTAGCTGGTGTGTCCTTATTGTGCCCTCTGCCAGGACTGTGCTCCACTTTTCCTGAAACTTTGTATTGTCTACTAGAGGATTTACTCAGTCTTGCCCAAGTCCATGAAGGGGCTCTGGATAGCAGGTCGGGAGTGTAGCAGTCAGGGCAGAGGGCTGGGAGGTGGGAGGGGGGTCTCAAGGCATGGGGTGGGAGATGCAGGACTCAGGGGGCGGGATACCATTTGATGACACGTGCAGTATTTTGTACAAGGCACATGGTGGACCACAGTGGGGCTATGTCAGCTGGTAACATCAGAGGATCTGTTCCTGTAATTCTTGGTCCTGCCTCAGCAGGCCTCTCAAGGTTCCTTCTACCTCCTCATTTCTGTGACTCCGTGATCAATCGTCAAACCACAAGAACGAACTGATGAAGGTAACTGCACGATTGCCGTACCTCCCATTGAAAGCATCAGACCAATCACACGGTGGTTATGTCTGTGGTTTTGCCCATGCTCCCCGGATCCTGCTGTCACCATTTCAGAATTCAGTGCTGCTTTTCCAAGTCTGCGGTTTGTTGTTAGGAAAGCAATCACTTTTAAGCTTAACAAAAAATATGGGGCAGAGGGGAAATGGGGGAAGAACTGATTTTTTTTAAAGATCTCACTCCCTTCAGCACTTTAGAGGATATTTAAATTTTTTTAAAGATTTGATTCATTTTTGTGTATGAAAAGATGGAGTCTGTCAAGGTACAGGGAGCAGTTAATTGACAATGGATGAAAAAAAGTCTGAAATCTTCCTATTGGACAAGTTAGCAAATCTTGTTGCATGGCCAATGAGTAACTCAAACGACAAGCTTTCATTCTAAATGCACATATGTATAGGATGTAAGGTCTAGCATCATGGTGTCCCACACAATAGCCACATGTGGCTATTTGGCTGGTTGAGTGTGACTAGTTTGCTGTAGCAGTAGCCATTATAGTGAATGGAACTGGTTGGAGACCACGGATCTATTGAGTGTTGTCGGAAAATGAGTGTGAGTTCTCTGCCTGACCTGTAGTTACCATTAGACGTGGTTTTTGTCCTTAACATCTTTACCTACCTCCTGGGTGAAACATTGTAAACAGCTTGATTTTCAGAGGATGAATGCTCAGCACCTTTGGTGTGGATTTTTGGGTAGATATCAAAGAGGCATCCAGAAATCCAGGTGACCCCAAATCACCAGTCACTTAAAAACCCTGAAAATTACTTTCAGCTCTTCAGAATAGAGGTGCTATATAAAGAAGGGTCTAGATTGAGCCACTGAACTTGGATGATGCTGCAACTTCGAGGTGGTCTCTTGGTTTCCGGATCCAGACTTGTAACTGTCATCTCAGATATGCGTGAAATATTATTATAAAGTGTTAAGTCATGTTTCTGTGGATGACACATGTTTCCATCACTTTGGGGCTTTCCTAAATAATTCTTAACTAGGCCCTAGTAAGTGTTGGCAAATGAAAAAGTATAAAAGGCAAATTAAAAAAGACGGAGCTTTCCCTTGTACTGGGAAATTGAAACCCCTTGATCTTATTCCTTGCTGCCATTTTCTGAAGAAAGAAGTTGTTATCCAATGAATTGTTATCCTGCCCGCTGCTGGTGACTTGCCTGACAGCTCTCTCTGTATTAAAATAACATCTATCTATCTACCTTCCCACCCACCCCGGGGCATTTTGTTTGGCAGGCTCATCAAAAATCATATTCTGTTTTAAATTATATCCATTTTCCAAATACCTCCCACTTCACCCTTAAAATCTTTTTTTTTCTGATTGGGAATTTCAGCAGCACTTAAGTTTTAAAATAAAAGACTTGTTCGTAGATGAATTTTCTCTTTTTTCATATTAATGCTTATGCATTATTTAGCTATTGATTTGATTTCCTCAACAGGAAGTGAGATAGTAGAAATGTAAATCAAGAAAGTTTGTCAGAATTCTTTATGGAAAATCTTGTCATTTGGGATGAAGCAGCTCCTTATTCTTTTGCCTTTTGGGCAGTGGTCTTGTGTCACTCACACATCATAAATAATCAGGCTCATCAGGTTACAGAAGAGATTCATCAAATCACTGCATGCGGAGGGTAAATCTGGCCTTATCTTGGGGCTGGAAGTGGCCTTTCAAAACTAATTTGGGGATTTAAAACATGAAATACAGACTCTCATTGTGTGTCTAGTTGCCTGTTCGTTGTGATTGGTTGGATTGTTTTCACTGATTAGTTTATATAAGCTGAAACACGTTTTCATTATCCGTGATTGAGTTGAAAGGGGTGGTTACTATTTTTGTGATGCGTTAGTAAAAGGGGAAAGTTACCTGGCAAAAAATCTTTTAACCATTTAGTAACCTATTGAAGATTCTCGGACAGAGGCTGCCCCAATGTGGAAATGCTCCCATATGGTTTTTCTAAAATACATGAAAGAAATGTCACCATTTTATTATTTTGCTTCCCTTGGGAGCTGGTGGAATCTCCATCCCTAGAGGTGTTTAAGTCCTGGCTTGACAAAACCCTGGCTGGGATGATTGAGTTGGGATTGGTCCTGCTTTGAGCAGGAAGTTGCACTCGATGACTCCTGGGGTCTCTCTCAACCCTAGGATCCTATGATTGCCCCTAGAGTATTATATTGCTTCATAAAGTGCCCAGTACTCTTGTCATTACCAGCCCTCTTCATGACCCCTACAGGGTGGTTGCTAGCTGCCATTTGGGATCTAGAGCCAAACTTTGTAGCTCTCTTCACTTCTTTAAAGAACATGTCCTGGAGTGAGAACATCACCAGGAGTTGCAGAAGCTCAGATCTGGATTTGAACTTCGCAGGTGAGGCCCATGTTTTAGTGAAGTGAGGGGCAACTTAGACTGGTGAGTGGACTGCAAGAGAGGTCCTTGCTTCATCTCAGTGGACCATACATTTGTCCTAACCACGACGGTCTCCTAGAATAGGATAGTTTTGCGAACGGCGCTCATGTATCTAGAATTTGTGGGGGGTGCCGACTGAGCCGTAGCAGCGCTGTGATTGGAGGCAGAGGGAGCGCACGTCTCTCACGATGTCATTTGCGGTCAGTGCATCCCTCACGTCATGTGCTCTAACCCAGGCGGATGCAAACCGGCAGACAATGGCCACCCTGTGCACGAGCAACAGAATAGATAGAACCTCAATGGTCCGCATGCGGCCCTCAGACTGCAAGTTGCCCCCTACTGGTTTAGTGAGATTAGTTCCTGACTCGGCCATTGAGCCCTGGTCTCCGCAAGGACTTTACTTCGAAATAACGCTCCCTCTCGGTTGAATTAATAAGCAGAGCATCCATCCTTATTTCGAAATAACAGGCCACTTATTTCGAAATCTATACTCCTGCTTTCCTGGAGGAATAACGCTAATTTTGAAATAGTTATTTCAAAATAGCGGTCATTTGGATGCCACTATTTTGGAATAATGACTCCCCAGAGTAATTCAAACCAATTACTCCTCCGTGTTTACTGGGACTCTAAGTTGAGGAAGCGTGTCCACTTAACAGAGCCTGCCATGGACTCATTTCAAGGCTTTCCTGTAGTGTGGACACACAATTTCGATTTTGTTATTTCAGGAATTATTAAATCGATTTTTAGTTACTTCAAAATAGTTTCCTAGTGTAGACGTGCCCTGACTCTGTAACTTTGGGCAGCTCTAGGAAAGAAAAGTCTGTATTTTACAAGCTGATTCTTGAATCACAGCAGGAGTTGTGGGGTAGCCATTGGTAACCAGCAGAGACATGTTGTTAGAGCCCATTCCTGGAGCTGAGGCAGGAGATACGGCAGGAATGATTAGCCAAGAAGACTATGTGCTCCACAGAAGTGGGATTGAGCACTATAATAAACCTTACAACCATTGCTGATGTTGGTGCAGGCTTGTTACCTCTTGTACAAGGTCTAGTCCAGTTTTAAATGGCTCAATGAATGAAAGTTGCACCATTTTCCTTGGTAGATTACAGTCTAAATCAGTCGTTCTCTACCTGTTTACCATTGTAGGCTGCATCTATGTGGTAGGTGGGCTGCATCCAACACGACCTGCATGGCTCTGAGGATCTCACATGGGGCACAGTTGCATGCTGATAGTCACAAGCTGCCCACGCGCCACAAGTTGAGAACCACTGGTCTAATTATACTACACCATTAGGTGTTACCAATCTCCAATTGCCCAGGAGTCTCCCTGAGCCACTCTTAATTATGGTCAGCACCAGCCTGGTCCTCTGCTTGTCCCAGAATTGAGGCTAGGAGGTATAAAGATGGCATCGAGCGACCTTTGTCACCACCCTCCCAAGCTGCATTGAGTCCAGTGAAAAACAGGGGTCACAGGTGCCTGCAGGAGGAAGGGGTGCAAGGACAACTTGTCATGTGGTTTGGTTTATTTAGATCCAAGGGAAACCAAGACACTCCACAGAGACTTAACTGCTTCCTTATTTATTGCAAGCTTTAAAGCAGTTTATACAGTTACCAAGTCTTGAAAGCAGTCAACACAGTTTTAAACGTGTCTCCTGCAGGCCCCAAGAACAATTATTACAATACAAAGCAATGCAACAGCAATGCGTGCAATACTCAGTACAATGCAATATTCAAACAGGTGGGTCATATTTCTTATTGAAAGCTAGTTGCTGCAATCTGTAAGCTTATTGCCTGAAAGTCCTAACAATAAGTAAGACAAGACAAAGCATTACAATAGCCATTAATACAACATGAAATGCAACACACACTTCCGACATAGCTCTTATTGCAAGCCAATTACTGCAATCTTTAAACTCGGTTAGTTCACTTACAGCTCACCTGTACCGCACTGCGGCTTTACAATGCCAGACATGAGGTCGTTACCTCTCTTTTCCTGCTCTTTGAGGCGCCTGTAGTTGTTACTGCCACAACGAATGGTGGCTACTTCTAGTTGCAATGAGCAGAACCTGTGGGCTAGTCCTATTCCCTACCTCCCATCGATTCTTTTCGCAAAGCCTATTTTTATAGCAAAGCTGGGCTTGGTTGTCAATACCCATATTTGCCACATACTTTGCTGGCTAAAGTTACTCCATTGTTCTTCACATTTGGATTACACTGATCTGTTTACCTTCTCTTATCTGTGCAGACCCTAACCATGCACATATATCTTCGGTTTGTTTATCCATTTGCGGCAGGCATTTATGATAAATGCAAGGTGTGTCTGTTATTTTACTCCCTGTTCCTGCAGGATTTGGCAAAATAGCAAAATTCTGGAAAGTTTCAGCTATGCTTCTTATTTATGGCCACACTTAGCAGTTTCAGCATTAGCTCGTTATTTATGGTCAGGTCTTATCCAATGGACTTTAGGGCAAGAGGTTACATTTCCCCAAAGTTGCCTACTATGGCCTTGCCTGCATGTATAACCCACACGCCTAGTGTGGTTCACTGTCCCATACAGTGGCACCTAGACCACAGCAACAGATAAGACCAAGAGACCTCACAGCAGGGACTGGGCATCAGCTGGCTTTTAGCTCAAAGGGTAGAGGCTATACTAAGCTTCAGAGGTCCCCAAATTCAAATCTGCCTGGTGGTGGTTACACATGCCCATAGCACCAGGTTTTAGCAAGGCCTAGTCTCACTTAGGCACACTCAGGTGTCAAGGCTAGTCCGTGCGGACTTCTCCATAGCCTCCCAGAGGGGTAGGGGACATGGAGGCACCCCCCTTAGCAATTACAATTTTGGCAGAGGCATAAGAGGGAAGTGCACCTCTCGAGTGCTACCATGAGTCACCTATCATTAAAAGGTATGCTTTGGGGAAGTCGTTTTTCACTATTTTGCAACTCAGAAATGATTCTTGCAACGTTTATGCAAAACGCTCTTTTTCAACTCAAGAATTCACAAATTTGAAAATATTGCCTAATTGTCATAGAATATGAATCTTTCTTGAACAGAATTTGAAAATTCCTATTATTGAAATGTCAACGTTTTTGCTTGAGAATTGGACCATTAGCTGGTGAAAACAGGGCCCTCTTTGAATGACCAATGACCCTATTTTTGGGTGAGAAACTGCAAGCTTCCTTTCTTCTCTTTCCTTATAAACCTGATCATTTTCTTAAATTTGAATGGAAATCAGATCTTGCCTTTCTGAGTTTTCTGTATTCTTGTTTCATCATCTCTGCCTGTCTCTTGGATTGAAACCAACACACATAGAAATGGACCAAAGCTGTGGATCCAAGCATCTTCAAAATATGTGCCAATTAGCGGCCAAATTGGCACGTCTACTCTGCATTCCACACTGGTTCCCTGTTACATAACTGTAGACAAGAAAGATTGAGAATCTTTGAGTTTAAAAGGAGTAGGAGATCCAGGGAGTGGAAGTTTACCCTGTATCCTGTATATATCTGTTGTGAAAGTGCTTGTATGCAGCATATACTGTTGACATACATATAATAACATTGCAAGCAACCTCTGGACTCAGTTTTCATATGCGAGGGCCTTAAAAGGACATTGGCCTCATGCATGGGGTGTCTTCAGTTGACATGCAGGTACCTGTTTAAGGTGCCTACGTGCTGATTTCAGAGCCCAAATGCAAGATCTAATCCCCTGAGCATGAAAACGAGGCTTGGAATGTAATCGCACCCACCCGTCCATAAGGAGCTAGATGTGTGAAGCCAAAAAGACAATATTCTAATTTTGCAAGAGCACATGTGCTACACGGAGACCTTGCAAACACACACTGTACATGCAGTGAGCTGGAATATTCTCTGTGCCTTCAAAGAGATTCCAAAGCATAGAAAGAGATAGGGATCTGGCACAATACTGAAGTATGTTGTTCTCTGCCCGCTGGGGTTGTTTTTCAGCAGAGCGGGGAAAGCGTCTTGGTCCCCGCGTATCACGTCGCCGTCCTTTTCTATTTTCTTTGTGATCACCGCTGGAAATTTTGTCCGATTAGAAGAAACTTTTACCTCTATTAAGCCCACGAATCTCCTTCAAGCGGCTGATAGACTGGGCCCTAACCACAGCCGCTTTGCTTCCTTTCGGGCACCATCCATCAGTCTGACAGTGGTTGCCGATGGGCCAGTCATATTGTCTATATTTCATACACAAACATCAGGCCTGCTGACAGCACTTTGCACACTCGGAAATTGCTTTTGCTGTGAGCTGAATTTCAACGAGAGCCTTTTCCCTGGCTCCATCTCTCTGTGTTTATGACCCTCAGGAGCAGAGGAGCTGCCGCGAATAGATAATGCTGAAAGCACTCTTGTAGCACAGAAGGTTTCGTGTCTGAAGTATTTAATGTTTACAGCAAATTTGGTGTTTGTTAATTTGCATTTTTATTCATTCCTTGAAGAACTGTCACCTCATTCTTCTGCTTGTCCTTTGCACAGATGTGTGGCAATGTCTGTGGTGGGGGGGAGGCTGGCAGGGAATGAACATAAAAGGGCGGAGACGCAGTGAGGGAGAGTTACACGGGTGCCCCATGGCCTAGAGAGCAAACATGAACAGGCATTTGAAATTTTCCTACTTTAGAGGATGAGATGAAATATGGCCTTGTAATCGGCGAAGAACCACCCTTCTTCCAACGCCAAGGCTGAACAGTCATGTCAGATGACTCATAAGCATCCTACACACTTAGTCAGAAAGGAAGAGTTTGCCTCCTAATAATGAAACATTCCCATCTTTGTTTAGTGCTGGTGTAGAAAATCTCTCCATTCTGGTAAGGTATAAATAGTGTGTGTCTAGTATAGATATAGATGCACTCAGAGTAAGAGGGTAAATATATGTGTATATTTAGATACACACAGTCTCATGTCATACAACTGTCTGTATCTATTTATACTAGAATACGATTGTGTGTATATGAGAGAGATTGTGTGTGTTTGTCCATGAGTGAGCGACAGACACACCCGTATACTCAGGAGGAGAATGCAGGGGGAAAGATGAATTTGGCAGTTTAGAAAGTTGCATAGCAGTTTTAGTTGAACTACGCAGGTCCTGTAGATTAACCTATTCCATACTGAAAATTCTCTGGGCAATCAAAATGCTCCTTCCGTTCAAACGGTTTTATAAGGACTATAAAGAATGTACAAAGATATTTCCCTGTAAAACAATCTCCTAGCTGAATGCCCACTGAACCATGAAATGTGGGGAAAACGACAGTCATTTTTTGGTAAAATGTTACGTTAAGTGTCCCAAAATTGAATTCCAAACTGGTGTGTTTCTGACATTCAGCTACAATAACCTATGTTCAAGGAACATTAAAGGGAAACTGTCACAGTAAAAATTCTGTATTAGCAGAAAAAAATCCTTTACCTCTGTTATCAGAAGCAGCTTCTTTTAGACTGTTGAAACAGAAAGAATTTTTAAAATGTTATTTGCTTTTTCACTTATGCTAATTGCTTCTCTCCCCCTATATTTATTCAGCTTGAAGAGAGGCTAAGCTGGGCAGTTTTACCGTGTGTCTGCAGTCGGTTTCATTGACTGGTTTTCAGATACTAACTTAATACTCTTTTGATTGGGTTCCAAACAATGCCCTTTAAATCATACCCTCATTAGACCCTTTTGGTTGGACTCCATCTCTATTTTTGTTAGATTTTATCAAACCCTTTCTTTATAAATCCTAGTGGTTGGATCTAAATAACCTGGCAATTGGTCAAATAGTTAAATCGCTGCTCTCCTTCAAAGAAATAAACAAGAACGGCATGAAAAATATGGGCCAAAAACTTACCTGTTGAGAGAATTCCTCACTTTATCTGTGGTACAAAAGTCTTGTATTATTATCATGATATATGATCCTTTGCATGATTTTTCCTGAAATATCTCGGGAAAGAGAAAATGTGTCCTGCATTGGCTTGATGTGAGATACAGAATCTTAAGCCTAAAATAAGAATGTTCTTTAAAAGAGAGATCATCTCTCTATCTAACATATGACCGATCACCTGCATGTGCATAGTTTAATGTAATCTTCTACAAACATACCATGAAGCAAAATGAAGGGGTTATGTTTACCTCTCAATAGTCTTATATTATTGTTTGCATTACAGCCATGCCTAGGAGTCCCAGCAGAGAGCAGTTGCTATTCGTCTTGGCAGTCCTTTGTAGCACTGTAATGGCCTGTGAATTCCACCTTCAAACTCTCTTATGTAGCTGAATGTGAAATCTATATTCTAAGAACATAAGAATGGCCACAGTGGGTCAGACCAAAGGTCTATTTAGCCCAATATCCTGTCTGCCAAAAGTGGTCAATACCAGATGCCCCAGAGGGAGGGAACGCAACAGGTAATCCTTATGTGATCCCTCTCCTGTCACCCATTTCCAGACAAACACAGGCTAGGGACACCATTCCTACCCATCCTGGCTAATAGCCATTGATGAACCTAACCTTCATGAATCTATCTCATTCTTTTTTGAACCCTGTTAAAGTCCTAGTCTTCACCACATCCTCTAGCAAGGAGTTCCACAGGTTGACTCTGCTCTGAGTGAAGAAAAGCTTCCTTTTGTTTATTTTAAACCTGCTGCCTATTCATTTCATTTGGTGACCCCTAATTCTTATATTGTGGGAATAAGTAAGTAACTTTTCCTTATTGACTTTTTCCACACCAGTCATGATTTTATAGACCTCTGTCATATCCCTCCTTTGTCTTCTCTTTTCTTATAGAAACACACAAGGAAACAAAACTTACTGAATGTAACTTGAACTCTCTTGGCAACATTTCTGTGGTCCTTTAGGATGAGACATCACAGCCACCTACTTACAGATTTTGTCCCTCCTTACAGATCAGAGATAATTTAGTTCCAAGTCAAACAGTGGGTAAACTTCATTACTAAGCTCTGTATTTTTGCGATAACCCTGTAATAAATATCAGTAAGCTTTAGGTGGAAGGGAGAGCTAAAAGGTGTATAATTCCTAAGATTATTTCTCCAGGAGCATTTGCTGCTTTTGATACATTCTTTCAGGAGAGCTTTGTATCATTGATTGGTCTGATTTAGAGCATCATGCTTTCACATTCTTGGAGTATTTCCAGTTAAGCAAGCGATTTAAAGTTGCATGGCGTACTAAATTCCAAAGCAGAAACTCAGCTGTGCTACTGTATTTGGTCTAGTATTTACAGCCCACTTATTCTTAGAAGTGGTGGTTTCTGAACTAAACGATGAGGACGGTGATAGCTTTAGAAGCCAATAATAATAATTAAGAATAAGAGTAGAAATTCCTGGCATTTCTTTTACTGATTTCAAGTTGCATGCATACGTTGGCAGATACTGGGGTTTCATTGGAGATGCACTGAAATCAGGAGGTACGGGGCTGGATCCAGATGTTACCAAGCCATTGGGCTGTTCAGAGTTTGGTAGTTCGCTCGGGTCCATCTCCATTTGTCAGTTTAGGTAGAATAATTGTCTGAACATGTGCAATACCCTTCCCCCAATGTGGGGAAGAAGCACATTACATTTCTGATTTCCTTGATGCTTTTCATGGAAGCTTAGATTGCCTCAGAACCAGACGGTATTGTCAAATACGTCGAATGTTGAACGGTAGGCTTAGAGACCAGACTCTTGTACTGGCAGGTGCCATGAACCTACTGCTCACTGGGCAAGACAAGATATGGTCTGGGTCATTGGGTCTGATCCAGTCTCCTGATTCCTAGGGTTCTAGCCATGTCCATTTCATCCAATGGCTGGACTTGTCCCCAAGATCATTTTCTTTGGACCAGGACCTGTGTATTTCCTAAGCAACAAGCTGCTCATCAGGGGAGCCAGCTAGAAGCTTGAACCTGTGTGAGCCAATGGAAGCTGTATTGTTTGTCTCAGCTGGTGTCTGTGATATTACACTGCCTCTGCTCCAGGGGAAATGAAATTTCCCCAGTTCCTTTCTTACAGCCTATCTGCAACATACCTGTTGACATGAAAACACAAGTTTAAAAAAAATGTAATTCATAGGAAAAGTCTAATTATTTGTGACATTTCATCCATCATGTCCTAAGCTTCTCTAGAGGAAAGTAGTAACATTTCGTCTCCTTGACAGCAAACAACGCGCTGACGGACTGAAAAATGTTCTGCTGTATTTCAAACTGCAACGTTTAAGAGTAAAGAGCAAGTGCAGAATAAATAGCAAGAGTAAAGATCAAGAACTCACCTGAGTAGAGGGACAGACGCTTGGAGAGCTTTTTAAAAGCTTTCCCCTAGGTTAGAAAACAAAACAATCTTGAAAAAAACAGCTAAACAATTAATTACATACAAGCTGTCCCAGTAGCACTCAACACAAGCTGCTTCTGCTTTCCCACGTATGTGCCTACATAGATCGGAACAGAAGAACGGCCATACTGGGGCAGGCCAATGGTCCTTCTAGCCCAGTACCCTGACTTCTGACAATGACTACTCCCAAACGTTTCAGAGGGATAAAGCAGAACAGGGTAAATTACACAGTGATCTATCCCTTTTCATGCAGTCACAACTTCTGGCAGGCAAAGTGAGAAGAGGCGCTTCTTAATGCATACCCAAGCCATGCTGGATTGGAACGGAAAGCATTATGGCTCACTTCAGCCTCTCTTTTTGCTCCTGCATTTTTCCAGGTGGACCTGCAGTTATTTGTAGGTGCCTTTTATATGATTTAGAGGTGGAGCAGATCAGCACATTCCACATTGCCTGCCCTCTTCGAATGCCTTTTAATTCTTGTGGAATTTTCAAAAGTGTCTGAGTGATTTAAACCCCATGAATTCCAATTCCTATTGACATTGAATTGACGTTGATAATTCTACACTTAAGTCACTTACGTACTGCTGAAAAAGCCGTCCCTCGTGAATAATTCTAGCTCGTGGACTTAATAATAATATTTGGAGATATACACCTATCTCATAGAACTGGAAGGGACCTTGGTCATCAAATCCAGTCCCCAGCCCTCATGGCAGGACCAAATACTATTCCTAACAGATTTGCCCCAGATTTCTAAATGGCCTCCTCAAGGATTGAACTCACAGTCTTGGGCTTAGCACACCAGTGCTCAAACCACTGAGCTTCCTTGTAGTTAGAGCCTCTGCTTTTAATTCTCTTCTCTTCAATACTCTGGTTCCACTCAGCAGCACGACAAATCTGTAGCCATAAATTCTTCATGGCTCTCATTCAGCACCTCATGTGACAGAAGGAAGAAAACACATCTCCTTCTGCTGGAAAACCACAAACCTTTATCACATGAGCAAAGGAGATTTTCCATTTCTGTCAGCAGCAGAGGGTGTCTGAGGCACTTCTGAGTTGTTTTGATTCCATCTGGTACAGCGCTACACTCACTGGTGCATAGAATCATGGAAGGAACCAGGAAGGGACCTAGATAGATTCTCTAGTCAATCCTTCCCTGCTGAGGCAAGCCCAATTATCTCTAAACCATCCACAACAGGTACTTGTCTAAGCTGTTTGTAAAAACTTTCAGTGACTGGGATTCTACTAGCTCCCTTGGTAGAAAGCATCCAGTGTTTCACTATGCTTATAGTTAGAAAAAAATTCCTAATAGCTAATCTAAATCTCTCTTTCTGCAGTTTAAGGCCGTTACTACCACTTCTACCTTTAGTGGACACAGAGAACAATGGTTGAGCATTCCCTTTCTAACAGCCCTTAGTATATTTGAAAAAAATAGTTATCAGGTTCTCCCACCCCTCCTGCGAGTCTACTCTTCTTTAGACTAACGTGCCTAGTTTTTTTTAAACCTTCCTTGCAGGGCAGCATTTCTAACTATTTAATCTTTGGGACTCTCCAATTTGTCCACAGTGCCACCTTGCTCCTGGTGAGGCCTACCTCGATGCTGAACAGAACACGGCTGTTACCAGCTGCACCTCACATATGATACTCCAGTTAATGCCCTCAAAATATTTGTCTTGTTTGCAGCTGCACCATGTTGTCGGTTCATGTTCAGTTGGGATCCATTATAACCCTTGATTTTTTTTCTGCGGTACTATTGTCTAGCCAATTATTTCCCATGTGGTAGTTCTGCATTTTGATTTTTCTTTCCTAAAGGAAGTCCTTTTCATCTGCTTTTATTAAATCTCATCGTGTTGATTTCAGGCCAGTTCTGCAATTCTGAATTTGAATCTTCTCCTACGAAGCACTTGCAACTTCTCCTAGCTTGATGTCATCTATGAATGTAATAAGCATATACTCCACTCCATTATCCTCGTGATTAATGAAAATATTGCATAGTCCCAAACCCAAGAAAGAGCCTTGTGGGACTGCACCCAATGGGTCCTCGAACTCTGACAGGAAACCCACGACAACTACTCTTTGAGAATGGTTTTTTGCTAAGTTATGCACTGACCTTACAGTAATTTCCTCCAGAC
This sequence comes from Pelodiscus sinensis, assembly GCF_049634645.1. Lineage (NCBI taxonomy): Eukaryota > Metazoa > Chordata > Testudines > Trionychidae > Pelodiscus > Pelodiscus sinensis. The sequence goes on along the minus strand of NC_134719.1, from coordinate 6,230,924 downwards.
CTCTTTTCCCTAGTTTGTTAATGAGACTTCCATATGGGACTGTCAAAAGCAGGCCCGCCAGTGGGTGAGGGGCAAAGGGGATGACTGCCCTGAGGCTTGGTGATTCTAAAGGACCCGGTAGTGCCCAGAACTTCGGGTCCTTTAATTTGCCACCAGAGCACCGCAACAACACACTCCAGGCAGCTCTAAGGCCTGGGCCTAGCATGGCATGCTCTGGGCGGCTCTGAGGGCTGGCTGCCCCTTGCCCTGCATCTGTCTTCCAAGGCCCTGCTCCTTCTGGGAACACAGAGCCATCCTCTACCACCACCACTTTGCCTAGGGGCCTGGCAGGGCTGTAAGCTCCCCTGGTCAAAAGGCTTACTGAAATCCAGAAATATCATGCCAACTGCTTTCCCCCTGCTCCCTCTCAAAGCCACTTGGCCAGTAACACTGTCAAAGAAAGAAATCAGGTTGATGTGGCAAGATCTGCTTTGGACAAATCCATCTCGGTTGTTGTTTATTAATTCTTTTGGAAATGTTTGTTGTTCATTCTAGAAATTCCTCATTCATCTCCTTCTCACTTGGTGTTCTGTGGTAGACCCCTACCACGATGTCACCCCTGTTTCTTCCCCTTTTAGAGATTTTCAACTGCTCTGCCTCGTACCTCCTCCTGGACCTCAGAGCAAGTATATATATTCTTGATGTATAGTGAAGCATTGTCTCCCTTTTTTTCCTGCTTGTCCTTGCTGAGCAGGTATTGCCAATATTCCAAAAACGAGATGTATCCCACATTGTCTCTGTGATGCCAAGTCAGTCATAATTTTAGCTTATGTAATGAGACTTCCTATACTACTTGCATTTGTGTCTACACATCTAAAATGTAGAGCAGATTATTCCACTGGGTTGCCTCTTGTTGCTCCTAGGATCCTGTTGTGATTTTTCATTTGCTCTTCTTCCTCCAAATGTCAACCCTCTGTCAAGTTCACCTTTTCTATACTTGCTCGGGGGCTTTTGTCACTTGCTGTCTTTGAACCTAGTTTAAAGTTTTCTTCACTAGATAGGTTAGACAGTGTCTGAAGAGGCTCTTTCCCCTTTGTCAGCTGGACTTCATCTCTTTCCCTGAATCATCCCATGGTTCAAGAAGCAAAAGTCCCCCTGTCAACACCATCTGTGTAGCCATATATTCGTCTCCAGGCTGTTTCTGGCCCTGCCTGGGCCCTTACCCTTAATCAATAAGGTGGGCAAGAATACTAAGATCCTGTCTTTTTCACAATTGCTCCCAGAGTCTTGCAACCACTTCTGGCTTGTTGAAAACCATACCTAGTGGCATCATTAGTACTTCTGTGGATGAGCAGCATAGGGTAGTGGTCAGCCAGCCTGATGAGACTTGTCAACTTTTCCAGTGTTTTGAGTACAGGTTCACGAAGGCAGCACACCTCCCAGGATGTCAGATTCGGTCAGGCCTTAGGTGTGTCCATTCTCAGAGGTGAGTCCCTGGTCACCATCATAATTTCACACCTTCTTTTAAGGGTAGTGATCACGAACGTCCCAGCTTAGAGGGCAAGTGATGTCTTTCCCAAACATTGGGGTCTACTCTTTTCTGTCCATTGCTAGTCCTGCATTACATATGTCTCTTGAGTTGGTACTCCTATTATGGTAAGCAGGAGTCTGATGCCACGTCTTCGTATAAATCAATTCTGTAAATTCCCCCTTGACTCTGCTTGCTTCTCCAACTACCGCCTCTTCTCTAAGCTCCCTTTCATCTCTAAGCTCATGGGACATGCTCTTTTACAGTCATCGTCTGGAATTCCTCTCCTCCAGTTACATCTTTGACCTTCTCCAATCTGGTTTAAGCCCCTAGCACTGATCTTTACCTACTCTTGCTGAAGACTTCTTAGCCAAAACTCAGAACCATCCTTATCCTTCTTGAATGTTGGCCATCTTTGATACAGCTCTTCTTGAAATCTTGTCCTCCATTCTGTTCTGTGACTCTCTCATCTCCTGGTTCTCTTCCAACCCTGTAATTGTTTCCTTCAGTGTGTCCTTCCTCCCCTCTTCTATAGGAGTCTCAGGGGGCTCTGTCCAGGGTGTCCCCTTCTCTTCTCTTTCTCCATTGTATCTGAGTAATCTTAACTGTAAACATAAATTCAACTTGGCTCTGCATTCACTCAGTGCCTAGCACACTGAGTTGCTGTTCCAGGACAAGGGATCCTAGAAGGTGTCATGGTAATTATCCCTTTAAACAGACATACTAAAAATTATTCCCAAATGGAAGATCAATTGAATCTTCCATCTCAGGGGTCCAATGAAGACCAACAATGACAGGTAAAACTTTGAAGCTGTAGACCTTTCTTCCCCTTCCGACCTTTGGCTTTAGAAGAAATCCTGGGATTCAAATTTCATATAGCATATTGTTTCTCTTCTTGACTGAGAAACACTAGGATGTTTGAGAATAATTCCTGATGGTTGCTCTGTGAAAAATACAAGTTTGCACAGTGGTTCCTAATCTCCAGGATGTGCTGATTTTCTTTTGTCTTTGTCTTTTTCTTTTTTCTTGTTGGTTAGTCACAGACAAAAAGAATCCAGGAGGACATGATAAGCAAAGCTGTATTTTCTGTTTATTGCCACCAGGTTAATAACAGTAATGGTGCGAAGAGAAAATGAGGTGTTATGTAAAATCCTGCATTGCAGATTTTGGTGCTGATGCAAACAGCTCAATAAACTGTAACACTTTAATCATGGAGATAAAAATCACACAAGCAGCTTTGCAGCCTTCTAACTTAGATGCAGAGCCTTAAGACAAAATAGAAGTGGGAGAGAGGCAGAGAAGGAGAGAACATTATCAAGACTCAGGAAAGGTCAAAAAGGAAACAACAAACTTTCATTTTCTCTCACACTTTCCTTCAGACTTTGTATTCAGGGGATGCTTAGCTGAAAATATGTGTCTGTGAATTACCTTGTGCTGGGAAAGAACAAAATGCCATAGCCTTATGTACAAGCCTGAGACATGTACAGGATCTTGGAGATCTTCTAACAAAATGGGCAATGCAGTACAGTATCGTTGTTACATTGTGATAGCGGCACAACACTTGAATAGCTCTGCAGCCCTTGGGTGAACATTTTACATAATATCACAGAGATGGACTCTCTCTGAGGTCAGTGGTTAGGTTTTGAATCCTTTTCTTGCAACCAGGCTGCCCACCTGCATTTCTTAATAGGAGTTTCAAATACTGCCTACGCAAATAATTGCAACATGGAGTCTGGTAATGTAATGGGCCTCCTGTATTAGTTTTGTGGCCCTTTTGAATGAGCTCTGTGAAATGGAGCCCCCTACATGGAAGTATCTACATAATCCGAAAGAGAGCACAGCACTGCAAAAGTGCTATGAGTAAGGGAAGGGGAGAGAAAGTGGTCTCTCTGAGCAAGTGGCAGGTGATGATGACTGCTCCTGACCCATCCTCTGAGCCTGACAGGGAGTGGAAATTTTTATGGATAGAGACATTTTCTTCTGCTTTCACCCTCTTTAGCAACATGGTGATGGGGTGACTAGATCTTCCAGTTTTGATAGGAACAGTCCTGATGATTTGGGGCTTTGTGGCACATGGCCAGAAAAGGGTAAGCATCTCCTAGGCTAAATGACCCAGAGTCAGCCTTGAGAGACAGGAGAGCTTCGGTACCATCTGGATCACCCTGACTAGGAACGCTGGACTCTAACCTATGGATTACTTCTGAAAGAATTCTTGCAACACAAAGCTCACTCTCTCTACTGTGCATCTGATCTCACGGACTCGTGTCAGTATGTTCACTGACCTCTTCACCAGAATTCTTCCTCTCTTTTCTTTTTTTAATGAGTTTCAGTTAAGTTAGTAAGAATCGGCTGGAATATCTGAAATGGCCATTAACGTGAGAGGCAAGAGGTCTGATCCATTGGGATTGGATAATAGAACTTCCTTAGAGGATGGATATGATTTTCAGTAATCTTCACCATATTTGACATGGGTGGCTGGGCGGAAAGCCACGGTTGGGACCTGCATTTGGACTTCTGGGTGACTAGTCAGGTATAGGAGAAGTTCTTTCCAGGCTAGCTCTAAGTATTGCAATATCCACCAGCTTTGGGGATTGTCTGATCCATTTTTTTTCTGTTTTTTTGATTGGATAACTTCAGTGCAGCTCTCCTGGAACCCTGGTCACAGTCTTTTATAGGTGCCTGTTACTCCTCCATCCCCCATCCCCATTTCCACGTGTGCTGTCTGGTCACCTTACCCAGGAACATTTCCTATAGTTGCAGCTGCGCTGGGGCCATGCACTGTATGCACAGGCTTAGGTTGTCTGGCTGCACTGACAGAGTTAACATGTTCAGGGGGAAACGTGTTTCCTGTTTAGTAGGTCAGACAAAGCCTGCTTCTTTCTGGTGCTTGCTGCATGCTGCACATGCGCTCTTCCTTTGATTATTGTCAGTTACAGCCCTGTCCCCTTTGGCTTGTGTGTCTCAAGGTTAACCCAAAGTCAGACGACATCTCGCTGGAGCTTAATGATAATTCAGAAAGATGATCCCTCCACCAAGTGTCACAATTATGAGTCTGACCCTAATGCCTAGGTAAGTCAGTAGAAAGACTCCCATTATGATGGAGATTGGATTAGACCCAAGTTATCATTCTGGGAGAAGGGTCTGAAGTCTAAATCCAGCAAAGCACTTAAGTACACTCTTAAATGGAAAGCAAGAGGTATCTCGTCGAAGTGCATGAAGTTATAGATGCTTGTAAAGGATTTTCTTGGCCAGGGTATGAAAAAGAACTATGGGGAGAGGGGAGTTAATTTATACTTTTAGCCACTGATTCCGGTTTGTAGGTTTTGTGCATCGAATTTTATACCCGCGTCAAGAGCTTTGGAGGGCCATGTTGTGAAAATCATCTGAAATGAACAAATCTAGAAGGAATGCAATGGTTACTGTGCACTGAACAACCACTGCTTAAGTCTCATATCATTTAGTGAGACTTGATTGCCCTTTCCGTCATGAGAATGACACCATAATAAACATCTCCTTTCCTACCCAAAATGATGCAACCCCAACAGTGATGAGAATCAGCTCAAGTCAATAAATAAGTAAATGTTCATTATATTAATTAAAAAATCCCCGCCCCAAAGCAGAGCTTTTAGAAAAGAGCCAGAGTCTCCATAAAGCATACTAAAGACCTTGCTATTGTTACTAATTTTAGGTGGTAGGCACCCAGATTCTATGCTAATGGGCAGTCATATAGTGCAGAGAGATTTTACTACTATAAAGGAAATGCTTATAGTCCTTACATAGCTGTTAATTCTTATTAAATGTGTTAAAACACAGTCAGTTGGGGGTATTTTTTTATCATATGCTAATTCCTGTCTGAGAATTTAATTTTTTCCCCCTTGTGCCTAGAATCAGTTTTTCCCCTTGCTTGGCTTCTAGCTGCTACCCGCACTCCTTCCAAAACCACCTGCACTATGACATGATAGGAACATCAGAAAGCCTTTCTGGTACAAGCCACTTGTGTTGCCATTCATGCCTGAGCAAAGTCACAGTACAGCTGTCTTTCAAATTGGGTAATACACCTACCTCACACAGCAGTCAACCATGTCTAGGTGGGATATTAGGAAAAACTATTTCACTAGGAAGGTGGCAAAGTATTGGAATAGGTTCCCAAGGGAGGTGGTGGAATCTCCATCCCTTGAGGTTTTTAAGACTTGGCTTAGCAAAGCCCTGGCTGGGTTGATTTCGTTGGGATTGGTCCTGCTTTGGGCAGGGAGCGGGACCTGATGACCCTCCTGAGGTCTCTTCCAGCTCTGATTCTATGGCTATGTCTAAGCTACATTCCTTTTCCAAAAGAGGAATGTAAATGAGTCTGATCAAAAATGCAAATGAAGTGCAGATTTACAAATCTTGCGCTACATTTGCATAATCGCGTGAGAGCACTTTTCAGGAAAAGGTTTTTCGAAAAAGAAACCGCAGTTTAGACGGGGTTGTTTTGGGAAAAAAACACCTTTTTTGAAAGAACCCGTACGCCTCATTTTTTCAGAAGTACAGGTTCTTTCAAAAAAGGGGTTTGTTTTTTTCAAAAGAACCCCGTCTAGACTGTGGTTTCTTTTACGAAAAACCCTTTTTCGAAAAAGTGCTCTCACACAATTATGCAAATGTAGCATGAGATTTGAAAATCCACGCTTTATTGGCATTCTCAATCGTGTTCATTTACATTCCTCTTTCGGAAGAGGAATGTAGTTTAGACGTGCCCTATGACACAAGCTCGGAAAGGAGGAGAATCAGGCACCCGTAAGTGAGATCAAAAGTTGGCCCTTATTTGCCATTGCTATCTAGAAAGATATGTGGACAAACTGATGTTCAGCAGCTTCTTCAGTTCAGTCCTTCTGGAGTGCTAGAGAAAGGGGCAGGCAGAATTTACACCTGGCAGGAATGGAATTCTCTTTTTTAGTAAACCTTTCCCTGCCTATCCACCCAGCTTAATGTGTGCCTTCCACGTACAGTGCCTTACTGACTATCCAGTATTTTCCATAGAACAAATCGGCTGACATAATTCTCTGGAGAGATAGTCTTTGTTCCAACAGAGTAAACTTAACTGGGGTTAACAGATGCTCTGACAGCATGGCTCTGAAGGCCACAGAAATGCTTGTACATAAATAAGCTAAGAGTGCAACTCTTGAAGAAGTCGGAGACAGATGAGAACAGTGGTTTACAAGAGCCCCTAATAGACAGGATACATAACTATTGTGGGCAAGCAACTGGGGCAGCTAAATTTCCATCGTTGTAACCTGGAGCCAAAGTTTTGTCTTAAAATGATACCGATTCCTTCAGGGAAAAACCATCTTCTGTTGCACAGCTCCGGACATTCATTGTGGCAGCCTTAGTTTAGCAAGTTGATCACAATGCGATCGTCTTGTCGTTCTTAATGTTTCGGGCAAAGAACGAGGTTGGCTTTAATTAGTGGCATCTCTTTACAGGCAGCATGCACAATAATCTTGGTCTCCATCCAGCTGAATGGATGATGGTTCTTGGAAACATGCTTCATTGTGCTTTGGGAAGGCTGTAGACAACTGGAAGGGTTGGGAATGCTATCTGGCTCTGCTCAGCACTGGTGAGGCTTCAGCTGGAATACTGTGTCCAATTCTGGGCACCTTTTCGTCAGCTTCAGTACCAGTGGGCTCAGGTCCTTGGTACAGTTTACTTAGCAAGTGGGAGGGCAGGATTTCAAGAGCTGTGCATGGTGCAGTTAACTCCATGGGAACAGAGCCCAAGAAGGACTGCTTCCCTTCATGAAAGATTCTTCCGCTTGGTCCCAGCAGTTGAGCAAATCAATGTACAGCCTAGTTTACGGGTACCACCTTCTCCTCCCTCCCCCTTGATCAATTGATCTTTGCTTCGTGCAGACTCAAGTGCTATTTACCTACTTAAATGCCGCTGCAATGAAAACTTTACCTGTTATTTAACTTAACAAAATTATGAGTTGTAATCTTTCGTGTTCTGAATTTAAGAGATGGGGAAGCAGGGATATACCTAGATACTTCCATTTAAATGTACATTTTGACTTTTCATGTCTAGGTAGAATATCTGTGTTTTAAAAGAAAAACAAAACAAAACCCACCCAATCACACCAGCTACAAACACAACAACCTATGGATTTGGAAGAATACATGCTCCTTTTTTTGTTGATATTGATATACTTTCCACACCATAATCTTTTTTCTCATCACATCCTGCATTTTCTTTTACTTTAAAACTAATTTTATTGGGAGAACAAATAGAGAAGATTGTTAGGAGGAAATATGCCACATTGGTTTGTACAGAGAAAATTTCCCATCTGCTTAATGTGTTTCATCTTGTGTCAACTTAAGATGTGGTGCTTGGTTTAACATGCCAGTCACTAACCATGAAATAGAAGCAGTTGCAATCACATATACACAGGCTTGGCTTCTTTCATTTAGGAGACTTTGTGTCAGTCTGAAATAGGACCACAATCTGACCTCCTGCCATAAATGTATGGTGCAAGAGGATCATGTGCCATTTGTGCCATTTTTGGTCCTCATCTTTAACCTTCCTGAGGGAAAACTAAACCATTCTAAATGAGGGCCAGTCTAACTAACGTAGGGGTGGGGACCCTAAGGCCCAGACCCAGATGTGGCCCCGGAATTGCCTGGGTCCAGTTTCTGAATCTCAGGACGCCCCCCCCCCCCCCACACAGCATTGAGGAGCCTGTGCTGAAGCTCCAGCCCCCATGTCACCCCAGTGCAGGACTGGATCACACAAAATCTACTAGCCTGGGTCCCCCTAGGCTCTGGTGTATGATGGGAATGGCGGGATGTGTGGAGCGTCTTTCTCCTTCTGAGTCAGGAGCCATCTCTGTTAAGGGTTTGGGTGGGGGGGTTTGTTGCTTGTTGGTTCTCACTTGAGTGCAGCCCTGACTGATTTTTCTGTGGGTCAGTGGCCCTCAATGCAAAAAAGGTTCCCCAACTCCTACTAAGGCCACAGGATCAGGGGAAGGGAAAGCTCTTTGAGGTGAACTTTGTTAAGGAGATATCCAGCCAAAAAAAGCTACAGATCTTTCCAACTGGCAAACTAGTCCGGCAGAGTTGACTGACCATCCTCACCCAGGGTATGTCTACACTAGCCCCCTAGTTTGAACTAGGGGGCTAGTGTAGACATACCCCGTGGGTATAATTTTGTAACTGTTCTGCTCTCTTCAGACCATTCTGCTAATCACAACAGTGTCACTATGCCTATTGGAGTGTAGGACTGTACGCAATGAGATTAGACTTGGATTGGAAATTACTCTCTGCTCTTTGCTCTGGTTTCCATTATCTTATTTCTCTATAGGCTACGTCTACACTGGCATGATTTTCCGGAAATGCTTTTAACGGAAAAGTTTTCCGTTAAAAGCATTTTCAGAAAAATCACGTCTAGATTGGCAAGATGCTTTTCCGCACAAGCACTTTTTGCGGAAAAGCGTCCGAGGCCAATCTAGACGCGGTTTTCCACAAAAAAGCCCTGATCACCATTTTCGTGATCGGGGCTTTTTTGCGGAAAACAGTACTGTGCTGTCTACACTGGCCCTTTTGTGCAAAAGTCTTTCAGAAAAAGACTTTTGCCCGAACGGGAGCAGCATAGTAGTTCCGGAAAAGCACTGATGATTTTACATGAGATCGTCAGTGCTTTTCTGGAAATTCAAACGGCCAGTGTAGACAGCTGGCAAGTTTTTCTGCAAAATCAGATGATTTTGAGGAAAAACTTGCCAGTCTAGACACTGCCTATGAGTCTTGGGGGTGTGCAATACAAACATTGGCCTTAGTTTAGATATAACCGAAAGTATTGCTTAGTATGGTGCAATTGCTGGTAAACATATATGCCACATCTTGTGCTGATTTCACAATAATCTTGGCTTTAGAAAAACCATTTCCTTGAAGTACCCCTCTGATCGATCGATCTATTCATCCTCATACACGCTCATCTATCTGTCTATCTATCTATCGTTTTGCTATTTCAACCACAGACATTTCAGCTGAAATATGTGGAACATGTGTCGGAGCAGAGTAAACCTAGCTGGTCATATTTTGTCACATTGTATATAATAAAGACTTTAACTTATTTTTTTTAAAGAGAAGATGCTTGCAGACAGCTTCACATGTCTGCCGAAGGACAAAATGAGCTGAGGTTTGTAGATAGCTTTTTTAGAAATAAATAAATGGAGAGATTTTTATGTTGATAATAAAAATAACGAATGCAGAGCTCTTTGCACCAGTGCCTGGAGACACAGACAGATGTGGGGTTTTGAAGGGATAAAGAATTGAAATCTGTTGGCAGGTAGTTGCTATAAAAATACCTTGGCTTCCTGCCCCCTCTATACACCAACATCCACGTGAATGAAGATTGTCTGAGAAGGTAAAGATGACAAGATCAGATTCCAAACATCAAAGATCATCAGAAACCCCCTCGGTTCAGTTAAATTCAAAGCAAAAGAGAAGCAGTTAAAAAACTAGGGTACTTTATTACTGCATGTTTTGGACATTTTCAAACTTTGAAAACACTGAGGTGCGGGAGAAATGGCTGGAGGATGTTTGAGTTTGAACTACGTGCTAGAACCAGTGCTGGTTCAGTGGAACTTGGATATGTCCACGAACTCTCAGAGCTTTATGTACACTTTTTCCACCTACCCTTTCCGGAATTCAGAAAACTTTGCCCACAATGCTGCCAAAGCTGCGAGTAGTTTTCTTGTCAATTTAATAGCTCCAAGAATGAGAGGTGATGTAATTAACCAACAGTGTCTAACAGATAGGGTATGTCTAGACCGCAGGTTTATTTTCGAAAAAACTTCACCTGCGTCCAGACTGCCATTGCATTCTTTTGAAATTAAATCGAAAGAACGCGGTGGTTTTTTCGACAGCAGTAAACCTCATTTTATGAGGAAGAACGCCTTTTTTCGAAAGAGTTCTTTCAAAAAAAGGTATTCCTGAACGCAAACAGGGCTTTTTCGAAAAAGAGCATCCAGATTGCCCGGGTGCTCTTTTGAAAAAGTGGATTGCTTTTTGAAAAGTCATGTGGCTGTCTAGACGATCTCTTTTGAAAGAGGCTTGTAGTCTAGATATACCCACATTGTGTTGCCCTAGATATACTGACATAAGCCCTACCCCTCTTGTGGAGGTGGAGTTATTATGTCGGTGTAGTACAGCACTTACATCAGCAGGAACAAGACTGTAGTGTGTACAGTGACATATGCAGGCCAATGTAAGCTGCCTTATATTAACCTAACTCTGTAGTGAAGATCAGGCCTGAAATCATATAGGAAGTGGTGTTAAAAGATTCTCAGATACATCTATGACGAATTAGTTGTGAGTGTCCTGTGAAGGGCATGTGGATCTATGCTTTCACCCTGAAGAGGGATCCAACCAGACTAGACTTGAGACAAATCAATCTTTTTCTGTACTGTGCACATTTACAGCGCTATGCAAATGGCAAATACTGCTGAGTGTAAAGCATAGGAAAGAAGGCCTCTTCTGCCATGAAAGAGACTTGTGCTACTAATTGGATTCCAAATCACTAAAATCCAAGACACCCTCTTCTTCCATCTGTGCAGGGTGCACATGTCAGTAAGAGTTGGAGGGGGGCATCAGGTGAAACCCTGCCTATATTAGGAGAAGGTTGAATTAAGATATGCAACATACCTTAATTTGACATACCTTAATTTGACTTTCTGCGCAGTCTTCACAATAGGAGCTAGAGTGAGGAACAAGAGTACGGTGTCGACAGGGACACCCTCTGAGTTCGATTTAGTGGGTCTTTACTAGACTCGCTAAAATGAACTCCGAAAGGTCGATTGCAGCAGTGTTGATTTTCTGCATAATGAAAACGTGGCCTTAGTTATGTTCTGCTTCAGAAAAATGGTGTCCAGTTATCTAATTCGTTTCAAATCTACTCCTAGTGCCTTGGGGCTACTGTTTGTCATCTCTTGCCACATAAACATTCCCCTTACCTCTCACCTGGAGGCGCTCGGCCGCCTGCTCTCATCCAGTTGTGAGTAGAGAGAAATTGACAAGGGAGGGAAAAGAGGAAGCCAAATGGGAAATGACCATGAATTTGATTTCACTAAGTCAGTGATTTCTACTTGCTATAAAACTGCAGTGGGGAGATGAGCGTGCTTTTCTGTCTGTGCCGTTCAGTTCTGGGACTTATGACAAACAACCATTTACTGCATACCTCTCACTAACCCACACAGCGGCCTGTCACACGACATGTGGATGCTAACTCCCCCTTGCTCTTTGTTTTCCAACTAACTTGACAGATGTGCTGATGCTGGTAAGCAGGCTTTTGCCTGTTTGCATCAAAGTAAATAAATCTCCTGTTTACTTATCCTTCATGCAGTGACAGGGACATTGACTGATGTTTTGAACACCAGCAATAGTAGCAACCCGCATTTCTTCAGTTTGATTCTTACCACCAAGAAGAACCTTGGTTTATTTTAGGTGTAATTTCCAAGAATCACAGGGGTCCTAATCCAGAGAGTAAAATAATGCCCAGAAAACTAGAGATTTCACAGTTTGATTCTGATTTGGCTCCAAAAGATCACTTAATTTGAGTGCTGTTTACTTGCTAGAATTGAGGACTGCAAATCAGGAGCCCATAGTACCATTCTTGGCATTGGCTCTGACTGTGTTGTGACCCTAGGCAATTTAACCACTAGGGGACACAGTGGAGGGCTCTGTAAAGTGACAGAACACCCTCATGTCAGTGGGGTCGGGAAGCTTCATTAATTCATGCTTATAAAGCACAAAATATTAATATCACGATTGCTAAGAACTCAGTGTTGCAGTGGTCAAACCGCAGCTCTGTAATCAAACACCGAGACAAAGTGAGTCGTGATTAGTAGCAGTAGGTGCTAAGAGAGGCACATGAAAACAAGCACTATACATTGCTTTCTTTCCATCTCACTGCCTTTGCCGTATCCTGTCCAGGAGACAGACTTGCCCAGACAGGTCTTGCAATTAGCAAGTCCAAGGGTTGTCTGGGTTACAATGTTTCCACTCAGAACACATTACTATACACTCTTAATGCGTACTCTTCTGTTTAGAGCTAAGGTAGGAATTCTCTTTTCCCCCTCTTCATATACCCTAAATGCTTTTAGTCAAGATCTGTGGTCATTAAAGATTTAAAGAGTCCTTGCAAAATGGTCCAATTCCAGTGAGAGTGATTACATTTTAAACACCTTCTTCTTCCCCCGTTTTGTCAGGATTCTGTATTCTTCCCTTCTTGCCCTAAACTATTGTCACTTCCATGTGTACTATTCAGCTAAGCGTGTGTCAGTTCCACCCCAGAGACAGTTGCATATCAGCAGTTTGCAATGATTCATACCTAAACAGACTGAAAGCCAGTGTCCACTGGGTTTTGGGGACAGTACACAGATTGGCAGCTACACGTTAAAGTGTTCCTTCAATGTGTCAAAAGCTTCATTTTGTGGTTCACAAAGCGCCGGTCAGAGACATGCCGGTGGGCAAATGCCCAGGGGTAAGAACCACTATTTGCAGAACTGAATGTCTTATTGGTCCCCTCAGCAAAATAACCTGCCATCAGGAACCAACCAAGGAAACCTACAGCACAGCAAATGCATTCTGAAATTAACACTTCAGTTCTTATATCTCACTAAGACACATTAGCAATAGGGATCATGGAAATCATACACAGTTTTTCCTCCTCCTAATTCTGTTATCTCAAGGAACAGTGGACATTTCTTGGCCTTACTTACTAAGAAATCTTAGCTGGGAGGGGGCATCTATTTGTTTCACCGAACTTCGTTTTTTGGGGGACATGAAGGAGCAATTCCCATCCCTTCTCCTGGACAGCTCTTTTGCAGCAGAACCAGTGAAGTTCTGCTGTGCAGAGTGAGAAGAGTGAGAATGTAAGCATCCACGTAGGGGCTGATCCAACCTGGGCAGAAAGGATGGGAATTCCAAATGATCGTGGACACGTTGAAGCAATGGTCTGCAATCATATATATAGTAGCCAAATGTCTGTGACTCTGTAACGCTGAAATGCCAGCTGTTCCCTCTGGGCGGCGCTGTTGCCTCCCGCCGTGCTGCATGGGGAATGCGGCGCCCAAACGGCCACTTGCGCCGCATGTTCCCCTACGGTGGCCCGGCTGAGTGGTGCAGAAGTCAGCCGAGCACCACGGAGGGAGGCGAAGGGGGGTGGGGCGCTGACGTACACGACCAGGGGGCAGGGCCTGGAGCCTCCATCATGTCCTTACTGTGCTGATGTCAGGTCCAACCAGCTTGGGAGCGTTCGCAACCTAGAGCAGGCCCGGGAGGGAGGCGTGGGCTGGAGGAGCACAAGCAGCTACACAGCCAGCTGGAGAGAAGTGGCGCTTTTAAGGGGCAAGTGCCACTTCTCTGTAGCCGCCTGCTCCATGGCTGCCCCCTGCTCAGTCCTCCAGTTGGCACCTGTGAGTGGGAGCTGGGCGCTGAGCCTGGCCGGAGGGGAGGGCGGGGTAATGAGGGGGAGGGGGAGGGCAACTGGGAGGCTGCAGGATCAGTTCTGGGGTGAAGGGAAATGGTGCAGGGGGGCAGCTGGAGCTCATAAGCAGCTGCTCAGCCCAGCTGCTGAGTGGGAGCAAGCGGTGCAAACAGCTGTTTGGGCTCCGCGCCCCCCGTGCAGGAGGAAGAGGAGAAGAGAAAGAGAGAGTGAGAGGCAGGAGGAGGAGAAGAAGAGAGAGTGAGAGGCAGGAGGGGGAGAAGAAGAGAAAGAGTAAGAGGCAGGAGGAGGAGGAGGAGAGAGAGTGAGAGGCAGGAGGGGGAGGAGAAGAAAAAGAGTGAGAGGCAGGAGGGGGAGAAGAGAAAGAGAGATGGAGAGAGTGGCAGAAGACGGAGGAGAGGTGAGAAGTGGGGGGAGGCAGTAGGAGGAGGGGAGAGAAAGTGAGACGGAGTGAGAGACCGGAGGCTCAGGAGAGAAGACCGAGATAGGAAGGGAATAGGATGTGGAGGAGAGACCTGAAAATCCCATTTTATGACGGGCTAATTGGCTAGTAAATAAGATAAAATTCATTGAGGGCAAAGGCAAAGTACTCCACTTTGGAAGGAATAATCTCTTGCACAAGTACAAAATGGGAAAAGCCGACCTGGGAAGGAATACTGCAGCAAAGGGTCTGGCGGTTACAGTGGATCACAACCAACACGTCAGTAATGAGTCCATAACTGAAAACAACCAGACAATGTTCTGGGATGTGTTAGCAAACATATTGTACAAAATCACAAGCAGTAATTTTTCCGTTCAGCACTGAGTGGAGAAGTGTGTCCACATGTTGACAAATTGGGGAAAAACCAGAGAAGAGCCACAAAATGATGAAAGGCCTAGAAAACATGATCTATGAGGAAAGATTGAAAAAACTAGGTGTATTCAGTCTGGAGAAAAGACGACCAGGGGGCATGATAACAGTCTTCAAGTTGATAAAAGGTTGTTTTAAAAAGCAGGGTGAAAAATTGTTTTCTTTATTCATTGAGGGCAGGACAAGAAATAATGGGCGTAAATTGCAGCAAGGGAGATTTAGATTAGACATTTGGGAAAAGTTCCCAAGGGTAAGGATAGTGAAGCACTAGAACAATTTACAGAGGGTGGTTTTGGGATCACCATCATCGGAGGATTTTAAGAGCAGATTAGTCAAACACATGTCAGGGTGGGTGTACATAATACGTAGGCCTGCTTCAGTGCAGGGGATTAGATGAATTATTAAAATCCCTCCCAGTCCTGCATTCCTATGATTCTGTGATGTCGGTGAAAACCAATTCTCTCTGAACAAGCCCATACACGGGGTGTGCGCGCGAAGGGTACAAAGGGTGCAAATGCACCCTGATGGTCCCCCATGTAAGTGTGAGGGGGCTCTGTGGCTCAAGCTCAGCCCCCTCCTTCCCCCCACAATGGGGAGCCCACACTGGTGCCCCCCTCCCCCGCAAGGTTGGCGTGTCAGTGTTGGCCTGCCCTGGAGAAGGAGAGAGAGAGACTCGGTGCACGATCCAGCTTGCGGGGAAGAAGTGCTCCTCCTCCCCGTCCTGCAACTGGGGGAACAGAAGTGCATGGACACGCTGTCTGGAGGCTTTCCCCACTGCTCCTATAGGCCGGAATCCAGCCAATGGGAGCAGCGGGATGCCGTGCCTGGCAGTGGTGTGGGGCACGAAGGCAAGTAAGTGCCCCCCCACCTTGTCATACCCAGATCCCGCCCCCTCATCCCCGTCCTCCACCTCCTCCCCATCCATGACCCCATAACTCCAACTTGTTCTTGCACCCTCCCCCCTGGCCAGGCACCTTGCCCCCAGCCTGCTCCTGCACCCTCTCCTCTGGCTAGACACTGAAACTTCCCTTGCTCTTGTCCCTTCCCCTGGCCAGACACCCTACTCCCAGCCTGTTCCTGCACCCTACCTCCCATCCAGACCGCACTCCCTCACCCCCTCCTACACCTCACCTTCCGCCCAGATCCTGCACCCCTATTCCTCTCACTAGCAACCCTGACCTGCACACCGAACTGCCCATTTTTATCCCAACCCCTAGAGGGCGTATCTGTAAAATCCACTAACTCTGGAAACCCAGAAGAGTAAATCTGGGATTGGTCCTGCTTTGGGCAGGTGGTTGGACTCAATGACCTCCTGAGGTCTCTTCTGACTTTATGATTTTGTGGAAAGCCCTGAACCTCAGTCCTCCCTCCCACTCCCATGGTGGGGCTGGAGTGCCAGAGGCGTGGAGTGTCTCAGTAGGGGGCCACAACAGTGAGGGCTGGGGGTTTTTGTAAGGGGTTTATTTTTGCTTCTGACTTGTGTGGTCCCCAACTGATTTTTCTGTGGGTCAGTGGCCCCTGACCCAAAAAAGGTTCCCCGCCCCTCTCATAAAAAATAAAGGAAACATGGGAACCTTTCGTGTGGGACATAAATTAATATTTAACTTTATTTAAATTGAAATTTGATAAACTAACAGGAGAACGTTAAAACGCGTAATCTGTTGAATAATTTAAATTAATGTTTCCTTTCTTACTGGTTAAATCCAGCAGTTCTCCTTATCTGCAGCACTCGCAAAATGGCTCGGATGTCGTTATGTGACTGACGGCGAGTTCCCCTAGCAAGTGGAGGTCCGCGGAAAGGTTTGCATTGAGCCAGGTGGACCATGAGCCAGAAAGTTTGATAATCACTGTGCTAGGATGATGGGAGAGTGGTGTGTTCCGGGGGGATGGGTGGACGAGGCTGGTGACAGAACAGCAGGGTCGGGGGAACAGTGTCCCCACTTGTGCACGAGGAGCAGCCCAGGGCTGGTCCTGCTACCAGAGCCTGTCCACATTCACTCAGCACTGGCCTCACCAAGCAGGTAGAGCGGCGGCCGCACTGCCCACCATGATCCAAGAAGGTAATTTCTATAAAACCCTTATTACTGTCTAACATTTTAGTATAACGAAATCATTTCCCCAATCACTGTTTCCACTCAGAATATTCATTCACCTTTCTTATGCACAGTCATTGCACAACTATTTTGAACTCCTTTGTATTTAAAAAAAGAGTGGGCCACATTTACAAAAAGCCGCCCCCGCCTGAAATTCCTGCCTACGGGCCTGAAACCCATCTGGAATTATGTGCGAAACGTGATTCAAATGCCCTTCTTCTAATCCACCTTTATGGCTTTGGTTTTGGGTCAGACCCAAGGTGCTCATTTTCTGGTTCCTGTGCAGATGAGGCTTAAGTTACACCAAAATTGCTTTTGTGTTTGACCTCAAAGGCTTGTCTCAACTTGATCTGGGTCTTGACATTGTCTCCTCAGCTAATTTAATATGCATTTGAATACAAAAGGCTTCTTGAGGGAGTCTTTCACCTCTAGGTCACCCTTTCAAATCCAATTCAGGTCTGTCATGACCAAATGTTACTACCATCTGACTGCTCTTCTGTGTCCCGTGTGCGTGGCTGGTTTCAGTCCAGTTGCTAGTGGCCAGCTGCCCAAATCACACAACGTGTCATAGCTGATACTAACTGGAAGTCTCTTCAGAGTCTCTGCAGAGGGGTCAAAAAGTGAATTGGCCTGGCACATGAACTAATACTTAACACAAATCCGCTAAAGTGCTTCATGTCTTCAGAGCACTTTCCAAACAACAGCTAGGCCTCAGGAGGAGAGAGTGATGATTAGCGCTGCACTGGTGAGACTAACAGGCAAAGGCTGAGCAAGTCAAGTCAGGATTAGAAATTCAAAATTGCTGGCTTCCTAGTCCTGTGCTAGGCCACCCCTCACCTACTCTCTCAGTCCTACAGGTGGTCACTTCAGAGCAGGGTTCACACGCTCTGGTGCACTGTATCCCTGTTCTGTGGATGAACAGCCGTCTTCAGAGCTGCCAGGCTAGAAACTTTTATGGGCACTGCATTCGTCTTCTTTACCGAACTCATGGATCTAAAAGGGTATGTGATACGATGGGCCCTTTCCCAGACTTTTAGAAGAGTTAATGGCGATGTAAGCTGTGTGTCAATATTAGTCACGCGACAGTGGGCATCAGTCAGTGCTAACATGCACCAAGCAAAATACTTGATACATTGCAGTATTTCTTAGAACAGGGTAAGTCTTGAATTTTGGTTGGCACCCAGTAAAGCTGGTGTGGTTAAAGAACACATGATGGTTGGCAGGCTGTGGTTCATGAGTCCCGAAGGTCTTCTGTGTTTGGTCCATGAAGACCTGGCAGGTCACGTGGTATCATCTTCATTTCTGTGCTGAGAGCTTGTTCTACAGGTGTCCGGACTCCTCTTTGACCCCAGCCATACCTATCAAGGCTCTCTGTATCAAAGAGCAGGAACTAACCTAAATGCCCTCTCCTCTTATGTACCAGTGATTACTAGTGTGGCCATTGAGGCTGCTTCCCTTGGGACCTGATCGGTGCCCAACAAGAGAATTTGCCGGACCATAGGAGGTCAATATTATGAGGATCCTGTATTTAACCCTCTGCTTTTAACTCCGCTAGACAACCTGGACTCTAGTCATTACATCTACGGATTGAACCTCTCTAGTCCGGCACCCTCAGGACCTGACTGGTGCCAAACCAGAGAATTTGCAGACCACAAGAGGTCAATATTGTCTAGCAACGTTACCAACACTTCCACTGCTTGCTGGGCTCTTAGGAGACATTTAGGGGTAAGTTAGAGCTAAAGAACCGTGTGGAACACTGAGAGCCAGGACTGATGGCTGTAAACAAACTTTATGGGACCACGGGAAACTTGGCCACACCCATGAGAAGTGGACCTCTGGCTAATTAAAATCAGGCTGGACCATGGATTTTCCCATACTAGTGCTGGACTAGGGCGATTCAACCTGTTGTCAGTGGGGTGTTGCATGATTGTGAAGTGGGGAAGATGACTCATGATATTATGAATGGAGAAAAGATGGAAGAGGTGCTATAAAAGGGAGAGGCGTCTTCATGTGTATGAAATGGGAGGATGTGTCTCTAATAAGATAAGGCTAAAATCCTTCATGTTTCATTTTAATTTTGTTTAAACTCTCCCCTTAACATGAGTGAAAATTAGTGCAAAAATTAACATCAAGTTTTTTGGACACATATGAAAAATAATTTTGGGTGACAGGATGGTAGAAAAATAGAGACATTCGGGGTACTGGAAGTGAAAGCAATTTAATGTTGTGGTCTATTTCATGAACTGTACATTAACAATACGTACACACACACGCAGATATATGTGTATGTTCTACTGAATTGCCTTTCTTTAACAGCCTCAGATATACACCTAGACTCGTCGTTTACTAACAAGCGCATCCAGCTAATGTAAAATATAGGATTTTTTAAAACATTTATTGGTACTTTCATGTACGTGAATGGTGCAAAAGTTGAATGAAAATCAGTAGAAACTGACTAGTCGCTTTTGTAAAACCTGACAATTTTTCAGTAAAGATCAGTAAAAATTGAAAATTTACATAATGAAAAAAAATCTGAAAGCCTCTGTTCTGGGACCTTCTGTGTGCAACGAAAACATATTCCTTGCGGTAATCAACTAGTCATAAGACCCTGTCATTTGTATGGCACATAATTAGAGGTGCAGAGATGGGTGAAGTAGTTTGTATGTTGTTAGAACCAATCTAAACCTTCACCTAATAGTGGGCCTGAATCCGGACATCTCACTGGAGGTTTGAAAATACGTGGCTAACTTTTCTATTCTTGTTGTTAACTTTTGTGTTATATCTGACATTCTAGCTCCTACTGGTTCCAGTAGAATTGAAAATGGGCTGTTTTCTCTATGTGTTTGGAGTCCAGAGACAGCTGGAAGCTCTGGAGGTCTTGTGAAAGTTTTGTATTGGAAGGTTTCTAAACTAAAGGGGGAGGGTGCTTAGCATAAGAACTAGACCTGTAGGAGTTTCTCTAACTCTTCTGAAACTTTAAAAACAAAGTGTGCGCAGTGGCATGTCAGAGACTAACAAAAATATATGGAACCACAAGCTTTGTGGGCAAAACCCACTTCATCAGATGAATTGGAGTGGGAATAACAGAAACCAAGAGAGAGAGATAACAGTAGACGTATTTGTGAATTGTAGGACTCATGACTTAGCCTCTTCTGCTGTTACATATATCTCTTGGTTTCCATTATTTCCACTCCAATTCATCTGAAGAAGTGGACGGCTACCACTCTGAGATCTTCTGAAACTTGGAGGACCCAAATCCCCTGTTAATGTAAATTACCTTAGTTCAACTGACCTCAGTGAAACTGCTCTGTCCGTTGTTGTGACAATTTACACCAATGATAGAGGCGGCTGGGGACCTTTCTTTTTGCTTTGACCGTTGCAAATGATAAGCTGTGATTTTAACTCCTGTATGATGCACTCCTCTCCCCTCCCCCCACCGCCTCCCCAGCAGGCTGTCTGTATGAGCGAAGGAAACTCTTTGACACTCCTTCTAAATGAATTGCTGTATCAGAGAATTAATAAAATCCATATTGAAGTGACAGCTGGTGGACAGACTTGGCTTTTCCCTGCATCATTTGCCTCTCTAGTGGCCCATGTTCTGGGCTCACTGCACATTTATCCTTTTATTATAGCTTTTATTGATTTTTTTTTAATCTTTCCTTAAGAATCATAATTGCACTGTTCAAACTCTAGCTTTGCTCATGTCTGCACTAGCTACTAATATAATTTTTCTTTTGGTCCTTTAATTACTGACCCTCCAAAGGTATTCCGCTAATGAAATACAAATGCAAGAAAACAAGAATCTATTTTCCCATAGGCCTTTGAATAGCACCATGCACCAAATTCCAGCCTCTCTGTTACTTTGACTGTTTGGTACCCTGATAATGGACATCAGCTTTTATTCTTTATTGCTGGGTTCTTTTGGCTCCTCACCCTTCCATTTCATATATATCTACCAGAAATTTTAGGCTGACCCAGCATATCAATCTACGACATGGGTCATGGTAGCAGGGGGCAAATGAACTCTAGAGCAAAGAACCACTTGCTCATTCATTTGATCTGTTGTCAGGAGTAAGACGAAGTGAAGCCTGTTCCTTTAAATGAAGGGAACACTAAATGTCGCATTGGGGATGGAGAGGTGTGCTCTCCGGGTGATTCCAACTGTTCCCAAGTGATTCCTGGTTTGATGGAGAGAGAAGAGACCTCCTCTAAATCTGTTTTCTCTAGCTCTGCAAGCCAGGTCAGCCCTACTCATAGGTAATTACAGCTTTACTTTAAAAGGGAGAGTGCAAACGGGAGAGAAAATTTCTCCCACTTATTGTCAGCACCACAGAAAGATACGTGAGGGAATTAAATTGCTCGGTGACTTTTATAAGGCATCTAAATCATTTTGCATTCTACCCCTAAAGAAAAGTGATGAGTTTAATATCAGAGATTAGAATGTATCTTGTAACTCTCTCAAATGGCAGCCAGAAAAGTTTGGTCGTTCATTATCTTCTGCATAACATTTGTGACACACGTAAGCAAAAGAGACTGGGCCACATTTAAATGCCTTCTTCTTCTTCTCTTTTTCTTCTATTGGATGCCATCTAAAAACTACAGCCAGGTTGAGCTCACTGCTATACAAATACCCCAAAGATCTCCTTAGGACTGGTTGGAATGTGCTTACATGTATAGTTACATCTTCCTCACAGGGATCTTCATCCCCCCCAAGAGTAACTTCAGAAGAGCATTCATGGCCATTAAAGACCTTCTAGCCAGGGATGAAAGTAGCTTAAGTTTCATACAGGTACTGTTGTGTTGCTTCCCTGGCGGGGAAAGGGGGTGGCTCAGGTCACGGAGATGGGATGTGTGTGTGATACGACAATATCTGTGAGAAATTTAAGTGTGGGGTGGGGTGCAGGAGGTGAGGGCAGGGGGCTGGAGACGTGGGAGGATAGCAGGATTCAAGGCTGGGAGTATGAGGATGGGCTCAGGGCAGGGGCTGGGGGTGTGGTGGGCTCAGAGCAGGGGCGATGTGGGGATGCAGGATTCAGGGCAGGGAACTGGGGATGTAGGGGTGAGTGGGGGGGCAAGGATGCCATTTTGGGGGCGAGAGGGTTGCAGCAGCACATACCGGTCCCTGCTCTCCTTCCTGTTTCCTCTGTCTCTCAGCGAGCAAGGGAGAATGGCCTTCCGCTCGCTCCCAGCCGCCCCAGGGGAGGAATGCAGCAAGCTCTGCATTTTCCCTCCTCTGTGTGGCTGCAGCCCTGCCCCTCCCCTCAAATGGCAGCGGGGGAGGGGGCTTGAGGCTGGGGCAGTACCGGATGGTGGTGTTCAGTGTACCCTCAGCCAGACCCTTTTACCCTCTTGGCTGCCTGCTGCTGAGCACGGCAGCAGCAGGAAGCCCCAGGAGCCAGACTTCACCCTGCCCCTCCCCTTGCAGCTGAGTGCCCAGCCTGGCTGGCTCTTGCCAGAGATCCACATGGGACTCTAGGGTTTACTTTCACCTCTGCTCCTAGCGCTCTTAGCAGCATGGCCAGTACTAGCTCAAGAGGCTAGCCAAATGCCTACTCCCCTAATTACATCTAAATCTCTAAGTGAATTTTAGCTGGAGTTTCAGACTGATGGTGTATTCTTCACTCCTGGTCTTAAGAGCGTATAGTTTTTCTGCCAGCATTGCACTTGAGAAGTGACATTGTGTCAGGAACGGAAGAAACAATTAGCGCGGTGCAACAGCTGTATTTTTTTTTCAGCTTGCTGGGTGATTCAGCATTTTTTAAAAGTGTTTTAACTTGACGCAATATAAAAACGTTTTGGTGAACCGTAATGTTGGGTGGGAGAAAAGAGTTTGGGTTGAATTATACATTTTGGACAATTTGAAACCAAATGTTTCATTTAGTTCTGGAATTCTCAGAATGGTTTTTAAAATCAAACTGAAGCAAATTTCTAAACCGGGAGTTGGTTTCAATAAAACATTGACATGTTTCGTTGGGGAAATGTTGAAGTGACATGCTTCAGTGGGTTTTTTGTTGTTGCAGGAAGGGTTTATATTGAAACAACTTGGTAAAACTGATGTGAAATAACATGTTTCAGGTAATTCAAACTGTATTTTTCAGAGAAAAAACGTTTCACCTGAGAAATGGTGTTCAACTCTAAACATGTATGGTATTTAAAGTGCTTTGAGATGTATAGCGAGGTCATTATAGTTCGGGAACACAACTTAACTATGTTGCAAAACAAAACTCCAAACTGACCCTCTGCAGTTTGGGACATAGCAAAGGCCTGTGATATGATGTGGAGGACTGACAGATAACAGCACAATAACTATAGATCGTAGAATCGCAGGACTGGATAGGAATCTCGAGACGTCATCTAGTCTCATCACCTGCACTCTTGGCAGGACCAAGTATTATGAATGCTGCCATTGTCCACTGTAACACCAGGCCAGCTCCTTTTGAGCCTGTGAACAAAGACTTCTGCTCCTGGGAACATTTGTATTATATTAACAATGCCGGGAGTGAATCTGCTCTGTAAAGGAGGATGTGCAAGATGTTTCCCTTTGATAAAATAATAATAAATGTGATTCAGAAGAAAAGAGATGTGAAACATTGAAATATCGTTCTCCTCCTATGCATCACAGTCTGGGAGTAGCTCCTGTAAATGGTGGTTATTATAGCAATGTGTAACGTGTCATGGAATAGCATGAGCTGTTGCTCATTTCAACTGGGAAGAGTGGGATGGAGATGGATTTGAAATGCTCAGAACAGGAGCGGGGGACAAAGAGGAGATGTCAGAAGACGAACAATATTTGTTGGACAGCTTGTAGGATACATTTCAAAATATTGGATTAATGTTTTAAACTGATTTGCCCATCAGATCATTTATGCTGAATTTCATTATATTTTTCAAATGCATTATTTAAATATTTGTAATTAGTCACATAGCTCTGCATAGCAGCTGGTGACATGAATACAGTGGGCTTGATCATTTAAAAAACAAGGAATTTCAGAATCCCAAGACAGTTCTAGTTTCTCTGAAGATTTGTGACCTAGATGAGGGGATGGGTTGCACGCTCAGTAAGTTTTCAGATGACACTAAGCTAGGGGGGGAGGTAGGTATAGGGTGGAGGGCAGGGATATGGTCCAGAGTGACCTAGACAGATTAGAGGATTATACTAAAAGAAATCTGATGAGGTTCAACAAGGATAAGTGCAGAGTCCTGCACTTGGTACGGAAAAATCCCAAGCATTGTTACAGGCTGGGGACCGGCTGGCTAAGTAGCAGTTTTGCAGAAAACGACCTGGGTATTACAGTGGATGAAAAGCTGGATATGAGTCAACAGTGTGCTCTTGTAGCCAAGAAGGCGAATGGAATATTAGGTTGCACTAGGAGGACCATTGCCAGCAGATCTAGAGAAGTGATTATTCCCCTTTATTCAGCTCTGGTGAGGCCACATCTGGAGTATTGCATCCAGTTCTGGGCCCCCACTATAGAAAGGATGTGGACACATTGGAGAGGGTCCAGTGGAGGGCAACTAAAATGATTAGGGGGCTGGAGCATATGGCCTACGAGGAGAGGCTGAGGGATTTGGGTTTGTTTAGTCTGCAGAAGTGAAGAGTGAGGGGGGATTTGATAGCAGCCTTCAACTTCCTGAAGGGAGGTTCCAAAGAGGATGGAGAGAGGCTGTTCTCAGTAGTGACAGATGACAGAACAAGGAACAGTGATCTCGAGTTACAGTGAGGGAGGTCTAGGTTGGATATTAGGAAAAACTATTTCACTAGGAGGGTGGGTGAAGCACTGGCATGGGTTCCCTAGGGAGGGGGTGGAAGCTCCATCCCTTGAGGTTTTTAAGTCTCGGCTTGATAAAGCCCTGGCTTGGATGATTTAGTTGGGTTGGTCCTGCCTTGGGCAGGGGGCTGGACTTGATGACCTCCTGAGGTCTCTTCCAGCCCTAGGATTCTATTCCAGTTCTACCAAGGAGTACTTATCCTGCTGTGCAGCATGGATACCTTTTATTAGTACAGGTTGATCCTCCCTAGTCCAGCACCCTTGGGACCTGACTGGTAGTGAACCAGAGAATTTGCTAAACCACAGTAGGTCAATATTGTCTAGCTGCATTACCAACACTTCTAAGAGCCCAGGAAGCAGTGGAAGACATTTAGGGGTAATTTAGAGCTAAATAACAGCACAGAATGCTAAGAGCCAGGACTGGTGGCTGTAAACAAACTTTATGGGATCACAGGAATCTGACCACACCCATGATAAGTGGACATCCAGCTAACAAATCATGTTGGACCATGGATGTTGCCAGACCAGATAGTGCTGGACTAGAGAGGTTCAACCTGTAAATATATCCTTGTAAAGAAGATCCATCTAGTTCGTTGTAAAAGTGTTTCGGGTCAGGATGACTTGGGCTACATCTACACTGCGCGTTGTTGTGCCAGAAGATATCCAAATGAGGCATGGAGATAAATATCACCGCGCCTCATTTGCGCAGCTAATGAGCCGCTACTTTTGCAGAAGGGGGTATTGTGCAAGAAGGAGCTGCCTACACCTCTTCTTCTCGAGCAAAAAACCCCTCTTGCCCAGGAGCAACAAAAATTAGCAGCAGAACGGCTCCTGCACAAGAGGGGGGTTTTGCCGAAGAAGGAGCAGTGTAGACAGCTCCTTCCTGTGCAAAACCCCCTTCTGCAAAATGGCGGCTCATTAGGTATGCAAATTAGGCAGGTCAATATTTATCGCTGTGCCTCATTTGCATATCTTATTGCGCAACGATGCACAGTCTAGACGTAGCTTTGGAGTATATAAGGACAGCTGCATATGTATTTTAGAAAAACAAAGTGGCAATGTTTATGACGTTTCCACTGACGGGCAATGGAAGGTGAGATTTCTTTTAAAAAACAGTTGTTTTGTAATTGCAGCATTTCGTTACAAGGTGCCAGCAGCAGATTGTTCTCATCTCAGCTTTCCTTGAGCTGAGAGTACCAACTCCTCCACACCCAGGGTACGTCTAAACTACATGCCTCCGTCGACGGAGGCATGTAGGTTAGACAGATCGGCAGAGGGAAATGAAGCCGCGATTAAAATAATCGCGGCTTCATTTAAATTTAAATGGCTGCCCCGCTCTGCCGATCAGCTGTTTGTCGGCAGATCGGGGCAGTCTGGACGCGCCGCATCGACAAAGAAGCCTTTCTTGATCGGCACCGGTAAACCTGGTTTCACGAGGCATACCTGTGCCGATCAAGAAAGGCTTCTTTGTCGACGCGACACGTCCAGACTGCCCCGATCTGCCGACAAACAGCTGATCGGCAGAGCGGGGCAGCCATTTAAATTTAAATGAAGCCGCGATTATTTTAATCGTGGCTTCATTTCCCTCTGCCGATCTGTCTAATCTACATGCCTCCGTCGACGGAGGCATGTAGTCTAGACACACCGCCAGAGACAGAGGCTAAACTCATCTCTGTTATAACTCCCTCGACTGCCTCAGCGATACACCAGGGATTAATTTACTGTTGTCACAATCAAACTCGGGCCTTTTCTCGGTAAATCCTAGAACTGATTTCTGGACAACTTTCTCAACCAAATTACATGTGATTTTCTTGGATTTTCTTTCAAATTATGCTATAGTAGCACTCTTCCTCCTAATGCTGTAGTGCATGTATCAAGACACTTGCCAGTTTGTACTCTAGTTCTTTGCCCATACAGGGTTAAATGGCATACATCTTAGTATGAGACTTCAGAAGCAATTTAGCTTCTCAGATAGAAGGTTAAGGAGGTGATTTAAGCATGGTCAAAAAGTAACTATTCTAAGAAATCCTTCCTCGTAAAGGATTTTTTAAACTAGTAAGCAAAGGCATAACAAAATCCAATGGCAAAGGGGAAACTGACAATCGACACATTCAGATGGGAAACAAGGTGAAGTTTTTTAACTGTGAAGGTAATTAACCACTGATACCTTTACCTAAGGTCATGGTAGATTCCCTTTTACTTCAGGCCTTTTCAATCAAAATTGGACTTTTTTTCTCACTGTATGCTCTAAGTCAACCAGAAGTTGTAGGCTTGATGCAGGAAGTATTTAGTGAAATTCAGTGGTTTGTATTATGCAGGAGGTCAGTCTAAATGTTGTTTATATCAACATATTGCTTCTAGTTACAGCCTGTGGGGCCACCTAAAAATATCCTCAACTTCCCCAGACGTTAAGCATTCAGACACATTTAGATGGGAATCCTGTATTCATAGATAAGATCATTATCAGAAAAACACACAGCTGACTGAATTTAAGTTCAAACATGAGGTGCATTGATGGCCTCCCTCCAAGAACTGTGTTTGTAAATGACACTAGAATACCACCTGTGCAGTTAAATCTTACTGTAATGCACACGCATGGGTGGGAAAATGGCAGGAACAGACACCATTTGGATTATGGACTTTTATGTATATTAATTTTGTCTGGTGCTTATATAGAAGTTGCCATAGATATCTAGATTAGATATACTTTTTAGATGTCAGTTCAGTGTATTATGAATCTACTGTTACAACATACTACAGTATTTTAGTATGAAATGCTGATTTTCTTCTCATGGGGAAGTTATCATATGGAAAGTGATTGTTGTTAATTTCTTTATTCCCTGAAACCTATTTTTTCTAAAGAGGAAAATTCTGCTTGATATTTCATATGGTATATGCTAATATTTCCTCTCACTTGTATAACTGTGAATTGGTGGTCTGCTTTTTATTGTTATTCTGGTCTTCTACAGAACAGTATAATGTTTTGGCAGTAGCAAACAATTTACTCTTTTATATTAGAGTCAAATACAATCAAATATTCCTTTCCCTATGTAGTATAGTCACCTATTGATATTGCATTAACTAGCATCTTAATGCAGGAGAGGCTTAATAAAATGCAATATTACTCTCTTGGCTGTTTAATTAAACTAAACAGTCAATGTGTGTTGTGCACTGGTTTACTGCCAAGGGAAAGTAAATCTGAATCATATTAGCATCACACGCCAAATTATGTTCTTCCCTCATTAGAAAACATCTAGGAGAGCTGCCACTACTGTTACATGAAATGCTTTTGTATAACATTGGGCTGTTTTGTAGTGCAGTTGTCCTTCTAGGTACCACTCAGCTGCAGAATGTACTCTGATCGAGCTTTGCATACATTATATGCTGCATACATTTTGTACGTTGTACTATATTGGCTGATGCATACGCATACCACCACCTGCAAGTGGAGAGGGGCAGAACTATTTAATGAATGTCACAATTCCTAGAGTGCTAACATAATTTTTTCCCCATAGCTCCACTAAGGGGGCCAGCATCTTCGGAGCAGGAAGATCTGAATTTTATCCCTGCTGTCACCATGACATTTCTAATTGCCCCATGCTGTGTAGTACTGGGAAAACCACCAAGACTTGAGCGAATGTGTTATGATATTGTTATCAAACCTATAGCCACAGCAATTCTTTGTCTGCAGTTCACGATTAAGGATAACCTATGTCTGTAGGGCAACTCTAGAGCTGTGTTGGGATCAGGAACCTACTACATATAAGTGTTCTATACAACTGGCTGTTGATGTCAATGAGAGATTTGCTTGAAAAGTAAGGTCATTATTTTGGCCCTAGGTATTAATTATAACTAATTACTCGGTATTATAAACATTTTAGTTTTAAATTCAAGATTCTAGCTGCTTGTGACAGCTGATTATGGTCCATTTTATGGTCAGAGAGTCTTCTAGTAATGTTCTGCTTTTCTCAATATCCTAGTCCCTGTATTGTAGGCTTAGGTGGGTTGGATCTGGCTATGTGTGGAGCTCTGTTCTGGTTTTGTATGTCATGCTTGGTGCTTGAAAATCTGAAAGAGTAGGGAAAAAATCAGGATGTGTCATGTGAGGGTCACTCAACGCAACACCTCCCTCTGGGTCTAGGCATGAGGAGGGGTCACCACATGAAATTAATAGGTAGCAGGTTTTAAAACAAAAAAAAGAAAGTATTTCTTCACATAATGCAAAGTGAACCTGTGGAACTCCTTGCCAGAGGGTGTTGTGAAGGCCAGGTCTTTAACAGGGTTTAAAGAAGAGTTAGATAAATTCATGGAGGTTAGGTCCATCAATGGCTCTTAACCAGGATGGGTAGGAATGGTGTCCCCTGCCTCCGTTTGTCGGAAGCTGGAAATGGGTGACAGGAGAGGGATCACGTGATGATTACCTGCTCTGTTCACTCCCTCTGGGGCATCTGGCATTGGCCACTGTAGGCAGACAGGGTACTGGGCTGGATGTACCTTTGGTCTGACCCAGTACGGCCATTCTTATGTTTCTGAAGACTCCCAGTGGACCCTGGAGGCGTTGGCCCCCAATGAAGGTCCTTGCATGGCAGGGTTCTGTACTGCGATTAGAACCCAGAACACAGGGGAGTCAAGCTGGGGAAGGGAAATGAAGCTTGTTAGCCATTTAGGGAGGACAATGGGGAAGAAAACCACAGAAGCTACAAACAGCCGAGAAAGGAATCTCAGGCCTGAGGGCTCCCTTTGCCTTTTCTCTGCATTGTATCCTCTTTAGTGTTCACAGAGCGTAAGTAAGCTGGGGTACTTCCATTCCAATAAGAATCGGGATATACTGACACCCCACAGGTGCACATGAGATTGCAAGATTTCAACCCCAGTTCTGAGGAGGCAAAGTTAGTTTGCATAAAGCACCGCAGTATCACCACCATTGTTGTCTGGTTATGCAGATGCTACCGCTACTATGTGGTCCTAAGGACAGCAGCCTTGCGTTTAACACAGCGTTCTCCTTCCACATGTGTTTGCGATCTATCTCATGTTTGTTTGTTTGTTTGTCTCAATAGAAAATTAGCCTGGAGTTCTATATTGACATCCATGCCCACTCCACCATGATGAATGGCTTCATGTATGGGAATATCTTTGAAGAGGAAGAAAGATTTCAGAGACAGGCAATTTTCCCTAAGCTCCTCTGCCAGAATGCTGAAGATTTCTCCTTTGTAAGCAACATTTCTCTTGTTTTTATTTTCCTTTTTAAAGATAAGTATGGGGCAAAATGTAACTCTGTGGGTTTGTTTTTAAGGTAAAATATGAAATATTTCAAATGTTAATGGCAATGTTTCTCGCTGTGTTTCCATTCATAATTATCAATGGGGATCATTATCGCTTTTCTCCAAGGGTATGTCTAGACTACATGCCTCTGCCGACAGAGGCATGTAAAATAGGATACCCAACATAGTCAATGAAGCAGGGATTTAAATATCCCCAGCTTCATTCAAATAAAAATGGCCACCGCGCTGTGCCGGCTCAGCTGACTGTCGGCACAGCGCGTGAGTCAAGACGCGGATCAGTCAACAAGGGAAGCCTTTGCCAACCGATCCCTTATGCCTCATCAAATGGCTTCCCTTATCGACCAATCCACGTCTTCACTCGCACGCTGTGCCGACGATCAGCTGAGCCGGCACAGCACGGTGACCATTTTTATTTTAATGAAGCCGGGGATATTTAAAGCCCTGCTTCATTGTCTATGTCAGGTAGCCTATTTTACATGCCTCTGTCGGCAGAAGCACATAGTCTAGACATACCACAAGTGGCACACTGTGATTATACATCTTACAACTGTCCACAAAAAATATGAACAGCCTATGTCATCCTACACGTCAGGCTGTAAAATGTTAGAATGGTCTGCAAAACAGAATTTCAGTCCCCCAGGAAACCCGAGATTTAAAAATGTGGTTTTGTCCCAAATTAGGACAAATAATTTGGAATTATTCTCAAAATGAAATATTATAAAATATTTTGTTCCAACTTTGTTGAAACATTTCATCTTGATAAAATGTAAATGTTTCATTTCTACTTTAATGAGGTGGGTGAGAAAAAATCTTTTATTGGACCAACTTCAGTGGTAAAAGGGAACAAGCTTTTTAGCTCCATGGTGCACTCAGGTCTCCAGAAAGTAACTAGAGTGTCTGGTTTTATAATTTTGACTTTTATATTCTATTATAATAAAATAGTTTCAACTATGAATATATTTTAATTGAAGAAGAAAATGATAAAGTCAAAATGAAATGCTTTGATAATTTCCGGTTGGAAATGTTGATCATACTGATACATTTCCACACACAAAAATTGATTTCATTGCATTAGCTTTTTTCAATGGAAAACCATTGTCACAAAATTTTTGAGCCACTCTATAAGGTGTCAGTAGCGTTTTTAGCTATATATATTGTACAACCCAGAAGACAGTGTGCACATATATAGAGAAATCTTCACGGGAAAATAGTAGGGCACCTGAAAATTATTTGTAAGCTCCTAGGATTTATTCTTGAGCTCTGGAAAGAAGAACAGTGGCTCCAGAAGTGTTCAAATGGATGGGGGCAGATTCTTAGCTGGTGTAATTTGCCACATCTCTGCCGAAGTGCACAGAACTAGGACAACTGACAGCAGCTGAGGAGCTGGTCCAGGATGTTAGCGACTTTGTCCCTGTCACGGGTCAGGTTGCCCCTCAGGCTTACAGCCTCGTCATCATCGGGGCCACCTGCTGATGTTCCTTATTTTGGTACCCCCAACCTTTATCCCACCACCGTGCTTGCTGCGGAAGAAAAGTTCGGGACCAGACCCGAGGCCCCTGCCCCGAGTCTTAGCAGTCCTAAGTGTTAGATGGAGCCTGCGAGTGAGGAGGGGGACTTGGGCCCACCCACGCTCCAAGTCCCGACCCAGGTCCCTGAAGGCAGCCGTGCTGGCTCGCTGCCTGGTTGGTGGGGACTCCTCCCCCGCAACTCACCCACCTTCCGGGCGCTGACTAAGGCGCTACCGTCGCCCGTCGCCCCGTCCTGGGTCACTTCCTCCTCCTCGCCGATCGCTCTGCCGTCGACCTCCGCCGTGCCCCTCCTCTGGCTGGTCGCCATGACTCCCCCCATGCCAGGCTCTTATCCCCACAGCCGGAGCTCTCCTGCTTGCTTCCCCCGGCACCCTTTTGAGGGCCGGCCTTCCGTGGCCCCGCCCCCTCCGCCCTGGCGCCGGCTGGTGACATCACCCGCGGCAGGGGAAACCCCCCCCCGGGGAATGTCCCCTTCCCGAGCCAGCCCCATGCATGTGGGGCACGTGACCCAGGATCCCGATCGGGAGCGGCAGCCTCCCCCGCTCCTGGGGGCGGCGAGCGCCATGTCCCGCGCTGTGTCCCATGCTGCAGCAGCCCCTTTTGCCCCTCGGGGCCTCTGGAGTGCGGGGCGTCCTCGGTTCCGCGGCGGCAGGAACCGGCGCCCCGTCACAGTCCCGGTATGGCTATCCGTTCAGGAGCCACTCTTCACACATTTGAAAGAGTTGAGCTAGAATCCTACACCCCGGAGAAGATTCTAGAAGTTGGCGTCTTCAGTTCCCAGCAGAAATCTGTTTTAGTTTGTCATATTCTGGCTCCTTCCATTGACCACAGTTGTATTCCCTCGATCTTGGTTTTCTCCCTCACTCACCACTCCACACGTTATGTTTCTGGCCCTGTGATATCAGTGAGTGCTCCTTGTGAATTCACATCCTCCCAATTTGCATAATGCCATCGCATTGAGCCAAAATGAGAGATTAGGGGGCAGGGGACAAGAGGGAAGCTGGAGGAGTGCCCCACGAACAACCGATGACGACATCAGACACAAGAGCAGCCAAGTCTGCAGGCGCGAAGCGAGGTGATCAGAAACAAGGCCCTTTTCCTGATGGAGGTAACACCAACCTAAGCTTTCTCATCAAGGAGCAATACAGAAATTGTTTGTAGCTCATGGTCTCATGTAACAGACTTGTTTGTAATTGCTTTGCAATACAGAGCCAACCACAGAGACCTAGACATGGAGTTATGCCGGGGTTTCTCTCACCAGAAAAAGGACGAGGGAGACAGGCTTGTTAATCCCCACGTTTTGAGATTCTCTGTTTAGAATGGCGAGGAGTGACCCTCAAACTGGGGAGAATCAGCGTGAGAATGTGTGGATGTTTAGCTGGATCTCCTGAGGGCCCGGTCTCAGGACCTTCTCTCTTGCTGCTACAACTCCTTCTCCTCACACGTGGCACTTTGGCCTGGGAGGACCCTACATTGGAAGTGGGAAAGTCCTTCCTAGGCTGGCAGGTATTCTCAGAAGAGAAACTCTACAGCCCAGCC
This sequence comes from Pelodiscus sinensis, assembly GCF_049634645.1. Taxonomy (NCBI): domain Eukaryota; kingdom Metazoa; phylum Chordata; order Testudines; family Trionychidae; genus Pelodiscus; species Pelodiscus sinensis. The sequence continues at coordinate 6,197,884 of NC_134719.1, read as the reverse complement.
CTGTCTTGGAGTGTACGTCCAGCAGGTTTGCTCCATGTCGGGGGTGGCATCACGCCATGATCTTCTCCTGCTCTGCCAGAAGAGAACTTCAAAGGGGATCCTGCTCTGCTTCAAGAATTTAGGCTCAGTGTGTTTCCTGGGCGGGCTGTGCATATCCCTCGAGGAGACATCCCGGAGCATAGAACCGCACAGTCCAATGCTATAGACCAGTGGTCACCAACCAGTCGTGAGGGATCTGCTGGTAGATCTTGGAGCCTCTAGCAGAGGACCCTGACTGGTTGGCCAAGAGGCTGTCAAGTGCCAGCACTCCAGCTGCCCGTCCCCCAGTGCTGCGTATCTTCTGCCGTTTGGCTTGGAGCTTTGCCCCCCACGGGAACCTCCTGCTTGCGGTACAGGGAAGGGGTTGATGTCAGGGTGCCCCCTCCCACCCTGTAGTCTATCTCCACAGAATGGGAGGGGGCATAACAGGGCTTGCAATGGAGGGAGTTTGCTGTCTGCTTTTGAGAATAGTGCAGGGCCAGGGTGGGGTGAGCCTGCCTTAGCCACCTGCACAACCACCCAGGAGCCACCCTAGGTAAGCAGTGTCCAGCGGGAGCCAGCTCCAAAACCCTGCCCCAGTCGTGAACCCCCTCCCCCCACCGCAACTCCTCAAGCCCTGAGCTCCCTGGACCCAAACTCCCCTGAACCCACTCTAGCACCCCAACTCCCTGCCCCAGGCTCAGCTCAGAGCCCCTCTCACACTCCAAATCCCTTAGCCCAAGACCAGAGCCTGCACCCCAACCCTCTGCCCCTGCCTGGTGAAAGGGAGGAAGAATGGGGGAGAGAAGGAGGGAAGACGGAGGGAGCATGGGTGGGGCCTCGGAGAAGGGGCACGGAGGAGGCGGAGCAAGGGTATTTGGGTTTGAGGTAGATGAGGGATTGCACTTAAATTCAAAAAGTGATCTTGTGCTTAAAAAGATTGGAGACCCCTGCTCTAGAAGAAGGGATGAGGTAGAAGGAATGGCAGAAAGTCTGGGCCAGTTCTTATCTTCCCCAGAGCACTCTGCCAGGAGCGTGTTGACTAAATTTGGTGGGAAGTATTGAGAACAGGGCACTGGGCATCCACGCTGTTGGCTTCTGTTCCTGGCATTGCCAAGTTCTCTGTGGAAATTCTTGGGCTATTTGCCTCAGTACCCCAGTCACAATTTACATGTTCAGTTCAAATACATATCAGACTTGAGTGTGCTTAATAAAGGAGGCTGGGATTTTCCCCGAAGGCCCAGGGAAGGAGGCACCCAAATCCGCTTGAGTTGGGTGCCTAACTTTGGAAGGCGCCTTTGAGAGAGAAGAAGGATTACTCAATATTTAAGGTACTAACTTAGTGCTTGAGAGACCTGGGTTCCAGCTTTGGCTCTGCCACAGGCTTTCTGTGAGACCCTCTGCAAGTCACTTAGCCTCTCTGTATCTCTGTTTCCCCCCTGTACAATGGAACGAATAGTACTGGCTTAGCTTACAGGGGTGTTGTACGGATAAACACATTGAAGACTGCAACATGTTCAGATGTTAGAGTGACAGCGAAGTACCTAAAATGGACAGAAAATTGGAGTTTCCGTGTGTGTGTGACAGGTTCTTTCTGTTAACAAGAGGCACGAGGTTTCTCTAATAAATCAAACTCTCCCTTAAAAAGGGATGTAGGAAATAGGTGCCAACAATTAAATAAACAATGATGCCTCCCGCTCGACCCGTAGCTGTGTCTTTAGTGGTAGCTGGAAGATTAAAATGTCTGTTGGCTCCCAGCACGTCACAGATCAGTCTGGTGCTGCTGGAACACAGTACAATGTCAGCACCCCCAACCTATGTAGTTGCTATGTCATTTAATGCAGCATCGGATTTGTTTGCAGTGTGAGCCAGCGTGTCATACAATGAACCGGTTAAGTGGCAGGTCCCACAACAGTAGCGACACTGCTGTTCAATATCAGAGGACAGCTTTGCAGCCCACTGATCTCTTGTTTTGCTTGGAGGAAGTACCCTGGCCTCAATCCAAAGCATTAATCTCTGCATAGAGCAGAATGCATATTTGGTGTACACATATCCAGATGGGAATGGATCACTTGTGGAGGTGAAAACAACGAGGGGAGGCACCAGTGTGTATTCAAGGGACCCCTGGAAGTTCCCACTGTTTTCCAAATGGAACAGTCTCAAAGTTACAGGAGTTGTGCGAACAGTTGGAAATATCATTGACTCTGCGACTAGGATTGCCGCACAAAAGGTCTAGAAAGATTCCTCGAGTTTTGGGTGTTTGAAAGTGGGGGGGAAGCATTGGCGATTAAAAATTGTGTATGTAAATACAGTCCCTTGAATGTGCCCAGAGGAGGGGGAAGTGCCTCGTTAGCACGATCAGGCCAATATCTGTAAGTGTGGGAATAGGCCAGTGTTGTTGCTAATTAATTTCCCAAAGCTTCAGGAGGTCTCATTTTACATTGTACGCCTCTGCAGCCATTTGTTGGGATTATAATACTTCAACAGCAGCACTTCAAGTGAAAGCTGGCGGCCGCGTGAAGTGTTGTCCATAATTGACTCGCTCCATGTCTTCACACGGCAGAGAGACAATGTTCCATTCTGTTATCCATTGACAGTATCGTTGCAAAGATTACTCTCCTTAAAGCATCTGTCAACCTTGATTGATTTACCAGGGACAAAGAACTGAAAAGGTTTGAAGTGCGGGTAAAATTTTTGCCACCGTTTAGCATATATAATGGTTCTCCTTTGATGTCAAAAGCTCATATTCTATTAATAATGCAGAGGGCTTTTGAATGCAGACTGCTTGTATGGAGTTCCGCACTAATAGCCGCGTTTCTGCGAAATGGGATTCACTTTGGGAAAGCAGTCATTAGTCTGGGTTTTACATGCTCAGAATCAATCCCGATTCAATGGGATTTCTTTCAATGCTCTGCAGGATTGCAGCTGAGCCCAGAGCGGGCTAGGAAGAGCAGGCAAATCCTAGGCTTCCCATCCAGCTGGGAATTTGGCAGCAAGCATACAGTGAGATGAAAACTAGCAAGGACAAGTCAAAGATGATGCTATCAAAGGCCTTGTTTGGTTTGTCTGGTGATCTGCCATTAATATATCGAAGAGTGCATTTCACGTGTGGCTTCTTTCTTCACCTATCGTTGCCAACAGGCCATTTTGTTTAAAGGGTAGCATAAGAGGGAGAATGGTCTAGAGATTTGCGCATGAGTGGAGATAGTTGTGTCCGGCTCTGCTATTGACTCACTTGTGTGACCTCAGGCAAGTCACCTAACATCTCCCTGCCCTACCTCCTAAGGGAGGCTACATCTATCCTGCAGACTTCTTGTGCAGGAAGCTTTTATCAGAAGAGATCTTCTGCAAAAAAAAGTCTTGAAAAAGTGCATTGAAAAAGCGATGCGTTTTTGCACAAGAGAGTATCCAGACTGCGTGGACGCTGTCTTGAAAGTGAGCTCTGATTGCTATGTACAGAATGGCCACCAGAGCACCTGTGCTTTTTCCTTTTTCCTCTTTTTGCACAAAACCCTCTTTTCCCCAACCACACATACCTTTTTGTGAAAGAACTCTTTTGCAAAAAAGGCTTCTTCCTCGTAGAAAGAGGAATACCAATTGTGCAAAAACCCCTCTGTTCTTTTGATTTTTTTTTTGTGCACAAAAACGCACTTGAAGTGTGGATGCTCCACAAGTTTTGTCAGAAAAACTACCGTTTTTCCGACAAAACTCTGTACTGTAGACATAGCCCGAAAGGTTAAGGAAATAAATACATGCCTTATTGGAGCACTGAGGATTAATTAGCCTGGACAATACACGTGATATGCACACAAAAAAAATCTTGATTTTTCGCACCTCTTTGGAAATGAATCCCATTTTAAAGGCATCACTAGATTTTTTAATTCCCAGATACGGCAGCCCTGAGTTGGGGGCATGTCTTCCAGATTCGAAACAATTTCCAATAACCGCCTCCACCAGGAGGAAATGAAAAGCCAGGTACTATTCCTGTAGGTGTCACCAAAACCCACTATCTTATACTCTGCAGCGGCTGTGCAGCAACTGATATCTACAAACACATCCCACTTTCTTACATGAGCATTCACCTGGATGCAGCTGCATAAATAAGGGAACAGGCACACACAGAAAATCTGTGAAGTTTTGCTGTGTGACAAATATGTCAGAGACAGATTTACTTGGGCTGCCATATGGGAAATAAAGACAGAATTGGTAGGGAACGCTTTTATATTTTCAAGCTCCTAGAAAGATATTTTTAAACAACAGAGTAAATATATTATCTTCTAAAGCTATAATAGAAAGAATTGACAGTCTCTTTTGAAAAGGCTGGCTAATCAGGTTTTATGAGCAGCTGTTGACACCTTCTCTGAACGCATTACACGTCCTCCATAGATAGGAGTTGTTGCAGAATTTGGAGAGTTGTTCTTAGTTTGACATTTCTCATTCTGGAGAGTGGGTTAGTCATAATGGCCCAGATACAAGCACTTGAGCATTTCAAGAGCACGCTAGCCATAGGGATGGCTAATTTTGACCTTTGTGACAGTATTAAAGGAGACCATCTGTTGTCTCTGGTTCAGTTACAAGTAACAACCAGAGCCGCTCTATAAGGGTTTTATCGTCGCCCATGGATTGCTTTTCTGGCTGCTAAATGAAAAAAGATTTTGGTCAAAGATCCATGTTCAGGTAGCAACACAGTGAATAGATGACATCCAGGGCCCTTTATATTTCTTTGAAGTTCCCCACCCTCCTGCCACCACGCCTTCTTTCCCCGTGTGCCTCAGAGCAGAATAGCTATAATATTACTCCTAATTTTCATTATTGTTTACAGTATCAGTCCCCTTTCTGCCCAGTACTGTACAAACACAGTGAAGGACTGGCCCTGCCGAGAACACTTTACAACTACGTCTACGCTACGAGTTTTTGCGGCAGAAAATATGCTAATGAGGGACTCATTAGCATGAGTCGTCACATCATTAGCATATTTTCTGCTGGGGGTTTTTTTTGCACAAGGGGTTTTTGTGCAAAAAGAAGCAGTGTGGACAGGGTTTTTTTGTGCAAAACCCCTGTTTTGTGCAAGATCCTTATGCCTATCCTGGAGTTATTCTGCACACAAAAAAAGGAGGCTTTGTGCCCCCCAAAAAAGTCCACACTGCTTCTTTTTGCGCAAAAACCCCTTGCACAAAAAGAAAGGGCAGACAATATGCTAATGATGTTGCGACTCATGCTAATGAGTCCCTCGTTAGCATATTTTCTGCTGAAAAAACTTGTAGTGTAGACGTAGTCCCTGAGTAGAAAAGAGTGGGGAGGGAGGCTGAGGTGAAGGAACTCACTCAGCATCCCACAGAAGCTTGGAGGACAGCAGCCATCTTTCCTGTGTGGTAGGTCCAATGCCTAAGCCGCTAGATCACACCATCTTCCCCGGAGGCTGAGATCCCTGTGCATTTCTTACGGTGTTTCCACCTATTTAGCACATAAACCATTCAGCAATCCCTCAAGCCAGTCTTAGAACTGTTCTGCCTGCTGTTTGGGCCTGATGAGCAACACGCTGAATGAATGCAGGGCCCTTTGTCTCCACGTCCTTGTCCCCCATCAGAGAGGTGAGGCAGTCGAGGGACGGAGAGACTGCGACCACCATTTTGAAATCTGGATGCCTGACGTTAGGCATCTAGGGCTGGCGCTATACTAGCCATTGGCTGCTGGAAATCCCACTCCCTTGGTGGGCTTCCTCCCCTGGAAGCAGATCTCTAGGAAAAGAAGGGCAACGAGCATAACGCCCTTGGTCTTGAAGCCTGGGAGAAAAGAGACAGCTGTCACATCCTGGGCTCCTCCCAATGGCTGCTGAAACCAAGTGGGCTGAGAAGCTCCTAGGGATATAGCTCCAGCTAAGGTACCACCCACACGTGTTCTGATTGGATGATTGCTTGGCTGCACTGATTGGTCCAGCTATGCTATTTAACCCTGGAGAAGTAACCAGACTTGTGCCAGCCACAAGGTGGTCTCCTGTGGTGACTGCATTGGGCCCTGATTGGGTCTGCTTCCAACACTCGGCCCTGTTCCAGCCATCTGTGCTGCTCCTGCCTTCGCCCTGTTGCTGCTTAATCCTTGTCTCTTCTCCAATCCTTACACATAACCTACAACAAAAAAACCTTAAAAAACAATGGATAGTCTTGCTGCACCTTAAAGATGAACAAAACATGTGGATGAGCTCATTAGCTTTCGTGGGTACAGCCCACTTCTTCAGATGAATGGAGTATTTAAAGTCCAGTTCCAAAATAAACAGGGGATGGGGAGGAGAAGGAAGGGGAAAAAATAGTGAATTAGAGCATTCATGTTACATGAAGTTGATAGAGAAGGTGCAAATTCTTCTTAAGTACCCATTGTTTGGTTGGTTAAGTCATTAGGATGTGGAAGGCGGTATGCTAGCCATGTCTTTATTCATATTTTTGTGATGGGTCCCAAACCTGTAAATGAAGTTAGGTTCCAAGGCTTCCCTGTGTATTTGGCTTGTAGAATTGGCCTGAAATAATACAGTGATTGTGAGATCCATTAATGGCCTGGGCAGGTGAAAGTTTCTCCAATAGGTTTTTGTGTCCATTCATTCTTTCCCATAGAGACTGTCCCGTTTGGCCAATATACATGGCAGCGGGACATTGCTGGCATTTGATGGCATAGATCACATTAGTGGACGTACTGTTAAATGAACCTCTGATGTGGTGGCTGATGTGGTTGGGCGCAGTGATGGAATCGGTTGTGTAGATGCTGAGTTGGTACCAGGGCTGATTGCAAAGGTGGGTTCCTGGATGAGTATGATGGAGGTATGCTTCATGGTTAATGGAAAGAATTTGTTTGAGGTTAGGGGGTTGTCTGTAGGCGAGCATTGGCCTTTCCGCCAAGGCCTTTGAGAGTGAGGGGTCATTTTCCAGGATACGGTGTAGACTGTTGATAATGCATTGAAGGGGCTTAAGTTGTGGACTGTACATGATGACAAGTGGAATTCTGTTTTCTCTTCTTGGCCTGTCTTGAAGTAGTTCTTGTCTGGGTACTCTTCCGGCTCTGTCAATTGATCAGCCTTGGTTGTCCAGCGACTAAAAGGGCTGGGAGCAGATGACAATCAATTAGAGACCAGCAGACTAATTAAAAAGGGCTGGTTTCTTCTGTCAAACGGGGCAAATTCTGGGGAGGAAAGAAGGGTCTTTCCTCTACCATAACCCAAGAAGCCAAGCATGGTGAAGGCCCACTGTTGACCACACCTTGTTTTAAAGTCACTGAGAGCTTTCTTAATTTACTCTGTGTGAGTGTAAAGCCAACACGACTTAGACTTTGGTCTATTTATTGAAAACTAGGTGAGCTCACTTCACAAGATACTGCGGTGGTTTAGGCAAGCTGGTGGCACACTTAAATTACTCAGCTGAATTTTAGCCTCTGAATTTCCTGTTTTCCTTAATGATTTTCCTATCTTCAATCACGCCCTCCATCTGAGCATCTCATTCCTCAGCTGCTTTCTGATGCTGATAATTAAAATTGTTTTCTCCTTTCTTTCTCTCCTTCCCCTTCTTCCATCTCTCCTACATAGATTCATAGAACATTAGAGGTCATCAAGTCCAGTTCCTACAATCACGATAGGACCAAGCACCATCTAGACCATCCCTGATAGATGTCTGTCTAACCTGCTCTTAAATATCTCCAGGGATGGAGATTCCACAACCTCCCTAGGCAATTTATTCCAGTCATTAACCACCCTGACAGTTCAGAAGTTTTTCCTAATATCCAACCTAAACATCCCTTGTTGCAATTTAAGCCCATTGCTTCTTGTCCTATCCTTAGAGGCTAAGGAGAACCATTTTTCTCCCTCCTCTTTGTAACACCCTTTTAGATACTTGAAAACCATCATCATGTGCCTTCTCAGTCTTCTCTTTTCTAAACTAAACATACCCAATTCTTTCAGTCTTCCCTCATAGCTCATGTTTTCTAGATCTTTAATCATTTTTGTTGCTCTTCTCTGGACTTTCTCCAATTTCTCCACATCTTTCTTGAAATGTGGTGCCCGAAACTGTACACAATACTCCAACTGAGGTCTACAGCTCAATTCCTTACTGCTTTCTTTGATCTGTGTCATTCAACAAGCCTTTTCCCGTGTGCTAGTGACAGCTGCTGCCATCTGTCCGTGCCTTTGCTTGTTGGATGCCCTGTTCTATAATCTTGTGATCCATAGCTCTAATCTCTGAAACCACCCAGTGTATTCTGGAGCACCACAGAGGGAAGCACTGTGGATTAATGCCGGGGCTAATCCCAGGACACAAGTGGTGGACCAAGCAAAGGATTGGCAGGATAGTTGGTTTGGAGTTGAAAAGGGGCAATTTGCATTACAAATCAAATCATGAGGCGCAAACAGGAATGTGGGTTATCCAGTCCAGGGATATATCTCTTTTATGTATCCCTTGTCACTGGAATACCACAGACTTCTGCGTTCAGGCAGGCTTTGTCAACATCCTGCAAGATAAACAGGTCTCCCCAGAAATCTCTTAAAACCAGACCTCCACAGTAATGTTTCTACCGTCCTGTTTGTTGTCTTATGCCGGTGGCATTTCCAGGAAGACAAATATATCCATTATTTGTTTGTTTCCCCTTTGGGATACATTTTTGTTCACTGCTCCTTGAACATGTTGCTGTGTTTTGAGGGCGGGAAGAAGGGGGGCAGGAGAATGTGTTTGTGGTGACACAGGCAGCGGTCTGTAAATCGTATGTTTGAGTAAGTATGTCTCCCTCTCTCAGGGACACTCGCCTCTGGAGATTCCTGGCCCATCTGTCATGTGATAGTGGATCAGTCCAGGACCTTGTTACCCAAAGGGTTGTCTTTGCATTAATCCATTCAACTAAGGGGCGGGTGGAATAAACACCCACAAGCCATGCAGTTGTTTGTTTTTCTTTCTGTTCCTTTCTGGCTGGAAACATTTAGAAACAATGACTGCTAAGTCATTAGGGTTAGTACGGACCATGCTCGACCACCAGCTGCCTCCTGCACCATGTGCTATGCCCCGTGTGTGTCCATTGAATGCAATTGACCAGGAGTCATGAGGGAGTCGCCATCGCTGCCAAAATTGAACTCAAAATTGGATAGTTTTCTAACAAGTCTGCTCTCGGAATTATTTTGGCTGAGGTTTTGTGGCCTGTGTAGAACAGAAGGTCAGTCTAGATCAGGGGAGGGCAATAATTTTTGAAGGGGGGGGCCACTTCACAAATTTCTGAAGTGGGCGGGGCCTTAGGTGGAAGGGGCGGGGCCAGGAAACGTCCCATGCTTCCCCGCCCCTGGATCATGATTGACATTGGGTGTGGGAGTGTGTGAGGTCTTCCCCCCATCCCTGTCCTGCAAGGGGTGCGCAGCGCCTAGAGAGAACCACTGGTTTGAACAGATGTTAGTTCCCTCTGGTGCTACGCACCCCTGTTGGGGGCAGGAAACTTCCAGCACTTCCCCCACCCTTGGTCTGGATTGGCTTGGGGGCAGGGAAGCAGAACGGCAGCTGCGGAGCAGATGAACTAGCTTAGTGGACCAGATTGGTCCGTGGAGGCTGTCTTGCCTACCCCTGGACTAGCTGATTACAACAGTCCCTTCTGGCCTTGGAATCGATCAAGGTATGAATCCACCCAGGGGCAGATGACCATTTTGCGGGGCCCAGGGCAGCCCAGTTTCGCGGGGCCCCCCTTTGCCATGGTGCATGCGCTGAGCTTCTTGAAGCGCGGGGCCTGGGGCGGCCGCTCCACTCACCTTGCTCTATATCCGCCCCTGAATCCACCCTAGATTTGCAAATATGCTTTATTTCGCCTTCCAGTTGCGTTCCCTTCCATGGAGGACCACATTAATTCCTTCAGCCACACACTTCCTGGAGTCCCAACTTAACTTGGCAGTTTGTTGATGATGCATGAGACAGGAGCGCACAACAGCTCCCTCCTTCACAGCCTGGGGCTGCTGACCAGACAAAACAATCTGTTTTTGTCAGCAAACTTAAGCAGGCATGACTCAGAAGACACTTAGGAGGGGAAAGGTTCCCGTATCCCCTTGATGCATGTGTGTATGTCCCATTAAGGCTAATAGGAGTTGTGCTGGCTTGTAAAGAGGATATTGGACCCCCTTAGGGAGAATAAAATACGTGTGTGCTCTAACACAATGCTTTTTAACCATCTTTTTTCCAAGTAGAATCACACTCTAAATCCTGAGAGAGTGGCCCAGCGTGGGTTGTGTGTGTGCTGGCCCCAGTGATATTGCCATGCAGGATTGCTGATACTTTATTACAGTGTGAGGATCTTTGGTTTTGTCGATCTCATTCTTAGGGGTAGGCAAAGTGGATCGGATCATATCAGAACCTTCCCTCTCTCAGCCTGCAAACTGCCAGGCTGGAAATAGAGCAGATAATGTTCCCTCATTATCTTGTTGCTGCTGCCCATCTTAGCACTTCCTGCTTCCAACTGGGAACAGAAGACCCCAAACATTGTGACACATATCTTCCCTGCATTGGCAGGAAGAACAAGAGTCTTGTGGGGGGTTCCAGCCTACTTCTGCTGACCCGAGGGGTTTGGAAAAGCACCAAATTATGACACGCTTTTTCAAATTGCACCTGGTCTTTCAAATCGTCTACACTTCAGCAATAGTTAGTTATTCTAAGAAATTGAATCATCTCCCTTTCTGCACCAGAAATGTACTGAGACTGCAGGGAGAGATTTGCACATGAGTCTGTGAGCAATTGGAGTTCTGGTTTTAGTTTATCACATCTCTATTTCCAACATCCTTCCTTTTTACTCGCCACCAATGTACCCTCTACTTTTTTCCATCTGTGTGCAGAATAAATTTTGTTATGTGCACTGAATAATGTGTGAATGTACACCACCAGTAGAAACATATGCTGACAGCTGTGGGTGCTCTGCTGATTACCTGGGAGGCATTTGAATCTTCTGGGTTGCCGTCCAAGAGCTCAACTTAGAGGGAACACTGCTTGCCACATCTTTCAAATCAGCCACCCACTTCTGTGATCTCCCTTCATGTTAAGCAATTCCATCTATGTTTCAGAGGCTGGCTATATTTCTTTGTGAAAGAAATAAAGTAAAAGATCCACCTCCTGATTTCATGGTTTCCATATCTCTTGACCCTTTTTTTCACACAATCGATAGGCTATTGCGGGAAACAGTAACCCATATGACTTCCAGACTATTAAGGGTGCTAATGAAACTGGTGTGAGGACAGAGTTAAGCTGGCTTAGAAGTAGGAAGCTTCCTCGAGGCTTTCGGAAACAGAAGGAGATAACACTTTGACTGGTAAGATAGCTGTTTGTTGGGCTACTGAATGCGAGACTGGCATGGGCAGAGCAGAGGCTGCTGTGCACACCACGGAAGTCATTAGTTCAATACGTTAGGGGAAAGAGAGCTTCCAGCCGCGCCCCTCTCAGAATGCACTGCTAGAATGATCACAAAAGAGTAACCATTCGTAATACCCCTACTTACAGTCTTCCTTGGCAAAGATTTCAAAGCTGGTGTGGTTCTGTGCACCCTGTCCAACTTCCCCAGATTTTAGTGAAAGGCCTAGACCTAGATCTCGATGATAGTGTAAACGTTTTCACTGAATGAATTTGATGCACTTTAGGGTTCATTCCATCTCCCAATAGCAGCTTTCTTCTTCCTTGGTGACAACTCGGTCATTTTTTTTGTGTTTTGGGGGTGGTTTTTTGGCCTCTCATGACTATATTCCGGAGCTGTGTGTGGCAGTTTCAGGAAGCGAACCTGGTTTAAGAAATCTAAGTGTTCTTTTGACAGAGTTCATCTGTGGACAGCATTAATGGATCACTTCAGAGATGTTCTGAGTAAAGATTGCACTTGTCTATTGCTGCCGATGATGTATAAAGAACACGAGACAATTTGTATGCATAATCCTGGCTTATCCCAGTAGGTAAAGCGTTTATTGCTTAGCCATTAAACAAAGCATGAGCAGCCGACACAGAGATTGTTACTCTACAGGAGACATTGCAAAATATAACTTTCTTTTCAGAAGAGACATGGGATTGGATAACCTATCTTTGGTAGTTCTGAGTAGCGCCAAAGCAAAGCACAAGAGAGAGCATTAAGGGCAGAAGTTTGTCTTTTAACTCTGAATTCGTCTGTTTTTGTGGGTCTCCATCTAACCTATCAGGACAACAGGTCAAAATGAGACCCATTTGTGTGTGTGTGTGTGTGCAGTTAGTGATATGTGTGTCGTAAGTGCACAACTTCACCTACATGTGCAATGGCGGAATGTATACTCATTAACCTATTCGTGTATTCAAAAGGATGTTTTATACGGAAAAGAGCTTTGCATGCACAAGTGATAATGCACAGAATTTGGGTGCAGACATTGCAAGCTAGGTCAAAGGTCAACATGTGGTCTTTCAGGTTAATTTGACAGGAACTTTTGTGGCAGGTTTACTATCCTCCATTTTACCTCTAGCCACGTCTGCACCTACCCTGTAGAATGTGATGCAGTATGACGTAGACTACAGACATCCTCTGCGTCATACCTATCAATCTAATTACAGGAGAAAATGGGAATTATATTTGACTAGTTCCGGTATATGAAAAGTTGATCTTTCAGGCCCTATCCACATGGCATTCAGGACTGTGCTAGCTACAACCAGATATCAAGTTGGTTGATGACAACATGGTTTCCCTCTTCCTCCACCTGTGTCCTGTCCATAGTCAGTGTTGCATTGGACTGGCAGCTTGTAGTCCAGCCTGAGGAGTATTGCATTGCTGTACTGTCCCAGACGCAGGGCTCAGAGAGTCACAGTGTGGTCACTGCTGCCCCCTTAGTCCATGGCGGAAATGAACTATGCTAGGCCTTTATTAGTCGAGCTCCTATACCCTTTCATACTCTCTTTGCTGTCTTGGACAGCCACTGGGGGACCAGACCAGAGGTTTCACCTACTTCCTGTCCCTCTGGGCAAAAATGGATGTAACAGCCTAGCAGCTTGACCCCCACGCCTGTCCCTGGCCAGAGACGGCCACAGCCTCAACCCCCCCCCCCCCCCAAGGATGCAGAGATCCCTGCTGCACAGCTCTGAGTCATGCAAGAGGTGCAGATGTCTCCCTCCTGTAGCAATCCCCACAGAGCAGAGCCACACCAGGTCTGGCACTGGCAGACTCCAAAGAGGTAGAATCATGACTCTTGCCATTCTGTTTTGCTGTGGTCCGGCTTCCCGCCTGCTTCACTATTTAGCAGCCTGGCTTCTTGTTTGGCATCTCCCAGCCCTCTGGAAAGAGATTTTGCTCCAGAAGTTCTATTCCCTGGACCGTTTGGAAGGCAGGCAGCTAAGTCGCTCTGTGAGCCTTAGTGTCTGTATGTGTGTTAATAATGAATTCCTGTTGATTATGTACAAATCTCCCCTTTCTGAGAACTTCAAAGTCCCCTGTGTTTTGCCTTTTCCGGATTCTGTCCTTTCTTGTTGCTGCTGACACTTTTATGTGGTTCAGACGTGGCGAAATAAATATTTGTTTAGCTACTTTCCTGCTGTGTGTGCTCACTGCATTTGCTTAATGATGACTTTGCTTTGCAAGGGCTTCGGGGTAATAGAGTCTCCCAGGGAAACAAGAGACTAGTTCACTAGCATACCTGCATTGCCTGAGCCAGTATCTCACCCCACCCCATCAAAAATACATTTAGTCTCTCCATTGAATTCGTGAGTAGCCAAACACCCCAACTGCCTGCTCTGTGGAGTTTTCATTTCCCCAGGCTAGTTTCTTCCAGGGCTGTCCTTCCCCATACGCAGAATATACAGCAGTGTAGGGCACCTGAAAATTTGGGGACCACTGGGTTTTAGTGTCCACCCATCTGCCTCTTCCGACCCCTGTTCTGTGGCTCTGCTTCTTCTGGAGAGGATCTAGGTAACTTAAAAATGAAAAAGCTGGCCAGAGCTATTAGCAGAACATGGAACCCGTGAAAGAGCCAGTCCAGTGCTAATGAAGCCGTTTAACAGGCATTTGAAAATTCCAGGTCTAGACTGTCAGTATCTGAATTTACTGCAGGAGTCGACAGGACCTTAGTTTACAATTCGCTTTGGGTATGTCTACACTAGCACCCTAGTTCGAACTAGGGAGGCTAATGTAGGCATTTGAAGTTGCAAATCAAGCCCAGGTTTTAAATATCCCGCGCTTGATTTGCATCTTCCCGGCCGGTCGCCATTTTTGAAATGTACAAGTCTGGACTAACTGCCCGCATCTACACACGGCAGGGACCCGGTAGTTTGAATAAAAGCCCTAGTTCGAACTACCTGTTATTCCTCCTGGAATGAGGTTTAACAGGTAGTTCGAACTAGGGCTTTATTTCGAACTACCGGGTCCCTGCCGTGTGTAGACGCGAGCAGTTAGTCCGGACTCGTAAATTTCAGAAATGGCGACCAGCCAGAAAGATGCAAATCAAGCGCGGGATATTTAAATCCCGGGCTTGATTTGCAACTTCAAATGCCTACATTAGCCTCCCTAGTTCGAACTAAGGGGCTAGTGTAGACAGACCCTTTAAAAATATTTCATTTCTGTGTTGCTGAAGATTATAAAATCACATCTCTAAAAAAATGTTTTGTTTTTTGTTTGTTTGCTACCTATTGAGCTGTTTAAATGTAGACACATTATACACCTTTCTATACACTCTCTTTCCCAAGCCATACACGTTTACACCCATGGTCTCTCCTGATTAGTTCTTTTGTCTTTCTCCCATGCAGTCTAGCACGTCCTTCAACCGCGACGCTGTGAAGGCAGGGACAGGACGACGCTTCCTCGGCGGCTTATTGGACCATACTTCCTATTGCTATACACTGGAAGTCTCATTCTACAGCTACGTCCTTGGAGGAAGTACATCTACTGTCCCCTATACAGAAGAAGCCTGTATCCTTTACAAATCCACCCTTCCTTCTGAATGCTTTGAGGGCACCTGAACTGGATACCTCGGGTAAGATCCGCTCTAAAGATACGAGTTTGCTGAGTTGTGAATACATAACTGGAAATATGTGTTTCTTCCTGATGCTTTAATCTTGTTAGTATTGATGCTCCACACTATATATATATACAAGAAGAGAATAACCTATTTGCTCTAATAGTCCTTTCCACTGCCCATAAAAAAGATTGCTTCCCACACTATGTATCTTCCATTTTTTTTGTTTCTGTCTTCTCCTTTTGCTGTTATCCCTTTACTTGTATGATTGTCAATAGGTGCCTTTAGCAGTGAGTCATAGCTTCTTCCATGCCCGATGGAGGTGAAAAAAGGGGGGAAAAAAGACTGTAATACAGTGTTTCTTAAACTGTGTTCCGTGGCACACCGGTGTGCCATGGAGAACAACAGAATTCAAAATGGCCTCCTTTAAAGAGACAGGCAACTTTTTTTTTTTTGCCCAATAACTTTCCTCTGCCCCTTTTTTTTCTCAATAACTTTCCCCCAACCTTTTTTGTGTGTGTGTGTGTGTGTGTGTGTGCTTTTTTGTGTGTTCCTCATTAAAAATATATATATATTCTTTGGTGTTCCTTTAAAAGATCCATTGGGTCCTAGTGCTCAAAAATAGGGAGGAGGGGAATCCATTAAAATAATCTCTGAAGTTGTTTCTCTTTTGTGGGGTTTGGAATGGGACCATTTTTTATTCTCACAAAATTGTTTGAAATGTACATTTATGGGGGAGAGGGGGAAATCAGTGTTTGAAATTTTCCATTTTTACTTCCCTGCATTCCCTCTTCTTTCATCATCTGGGCAAAAAACGTGTCTTGCCCTCTGTCGTTTTGCACGTTTTAGGGAAGAAAAAAAAATCATTTTCATTGGTGAGAGCTAAAAGTGGCTGGTCAGGAAGGTTTGGACCTGCCAGGTGCTGTAGCAGTTTGATTTTATCTTTGCCCTTCAGCCCTTCCTTTGCCCATGAAGGTAAGCCGCTTCCAAGAAATAGTTCCCTATTCCCCAAACCCAGCTACAGAGCCTCACGTACCACTTAAGAAATGCAGCTCTTTGGCGCTGAAGAGTGGAATTGTCACACCGCTAGATCCTGTTTTAATAACTTGTCTTATTATCTCAGCTCTCTGGCCTTTTAGAAACATGTGTGTTAGCTTCACCTTTAATGTCCCTCCTCACTCGGCACTCAGTGTGTTGACAACTGCTTATTTACTCTCCCTTTAAAAGTCCTATTTATCAAGAACAATCTTAGCGGAGAGAGAGAGAGAGGCAGGCAGTCCCCTGTACAAATGAGATCCTGCTTCTCTTGAATATGCATTCCCTGGGTGATTTACATGTCACGCTCGCTCAGCTTGCTATTCAAAGCAGCCTTTTATTTTATTCCAGGTATTTGGGCTCTTTTTATCTGTGCGGCATCAACTTGTCGTGTGCCGATGGAGCTGTATTGCTCTGGCTTCATACATCATTGCCGTCAGCAACAACCGGCAAGCAGAAAACAAGTTTCTGATCACACTGATTATCTGTGGTGATGATGTATGGAAAGCTTAGGCGGCAGCTTGATTTTCGTAAACCTGGGCTGACCCCTAAGCGCAGCACAGACTCGGTTTGACTCACTAGCCGCTACAGCATAAGCTAGAAAACAATTGGATGGGGCAGGGCAGAGGGCCGCTTCAGGCTCCACCCAATGGGTATGATATTTCTTTTCCACCTGAGGGACGCTTACAGGCTGCCTGTTCTCCCTCCTCAGCTCCATACCCCGATGAGAGGGGGAGATGGGGCTATTGAAGGGAATCTGTGGAGCGATGGCGGCTAATGGATAAGGCTCTGCTCTCACCTGCCTGAGCTCCTCTGCTTGTCAACACGCAGGCCCTCTCCGTGAGAGAGGGTTTCTCCTTGTCCCTGGGAAAATGCATCTAGTGGGCCCTCCGGATTAGACCAAAACTTCACGTGCAAGTTGCTTGCAAATCAGGAATCAGTGCAGGGGCGGGGAACCTTTTTTGGGTCCGGGACCGCTGACCCACAGAAAAATCAGTCAGGGGCCCCACACAAACAAGAAGCAAAAACACAAACAAAGCGTCACTGAGGTGCCCTTGCCTCAGAAGGAGAAAGACACTCCCCACCTTCCCTTTGCACACCGGAGCCTAGGGTGGGCCAGGCTAGTAGACTTTGTGTGCTCCAGACATGGCATAGGGGGTTGGAGGCATAGCTTGGTGGTTTGAGCACTAGCCTGTTAAACACAGAGTTGTGAGCTCAATCCTTGAGGGGGCTGTTTGAAGTAAATCTGTTAGGGATGATACTTGGTCCTGCATTAAAGGCAGGGGACTGGACTTGATGATCTGTCGAGTCCTTTCCACCTCTCTGAGATAAGCTGGAGTGCCAATGCTGGAGGTGGAGCCCTGAGCATCAGGGGCTAAGTACAAGCAAGCTGGGGGGCTGGATCCAGTCCCCGGCCCTTAGGTTCCCCAAGCCTGTATTAGTGAAAGACATGTAGGGGGTTGAAATGGCTCTGAACCAAAGGCACAGTCAGTTGCTTCCTCTCCAAGGAGAGGAGTGCTTTTGCTCTCTCCTGGTATCCAAAGAGAATGTCAAGCAAACAGGCCAGGAAAATAGAACAAGTCCAACCACTTTGAGGTGAGCTCAAGTGATCAGCGGATCTGAAATGAACAGTCTGTGATACAGTAACTGACTTTAAAGATTTGTCTCTTGGGGCCTGATCCAGCCCTCGCTGAGTCACTGGCGTGTTTTTTACTGACTGGAGGTAGGATGAGGGCCTTCGCGGGCAGCAATATGTTGTAACTAGAATTCTGCAAAGCTTCCAATTTTAGCTTGACAGATACTTGGCAGAGGCTGTACCTATGATCCATCATACACTGTAGCGATGGGTAGAGACGGCAAGGGGCTGGCCCCGGTTTCAGTGTGCCTACTTGACTCTACATAAGCTTGGGGATATTTTTCCTGTGAGTCTTATTATGAATAATAAAAATTATAATACCGCTTGAACCTCCCAAATCTGGGACTCTCTAGTCTGGATCATGGATGCTACTGGATCAGAGAGCCCTGGAAGCGAGGGGCACAAGCCAGCTGGGAATCCCACGGGTGCTGGGAACCTTTGGTTGGGCCAGCAGGGGCTGGTCCTCAGGTGAGTGGGGAGTCCAGCCCTACCCAAGGGAGCCCAAGCCCTGGCCAGGAATACAGGCAGCAGTGGGGCAGGCAGCAGCTGGAGAGTCCCAGTCTGAGGAGGCTGAACCTCGGCATTGGGCCAGCAGAAGGGCAGGGAGCCCAGGTTCCGGGGACCCCCACAGCCCAGAGTGGAGCCTAAACTTCCCTGATCCGACAAACTCTTTAGTCCAGGACTGCACAGGTCCCGAGGGTGCTGGACCAGGGAGGTTGAACCTGTACTACGTAATAAAGACAATGTATTGGGGACCAGGTGGCTTAGGACCTCCAAATGTTCTGTTTAACATGAATTAGACCTCATAATACTCCTGTTATGTAGCTGAATATAACTAGATCCATTTTACAGATGGTTAGACTGAGCAAACGGAGTTTAATCTTTTCGTTTCACTCCCTTGGCACAAAATGCTGTACATTGGCGACACTGTTGTAATTTCAGTGCAATTTCAGGACATTGTCATTGACTCTATAGTCCCTTTAGACTTCTGGCTGGTTGTACTAGTTGTATGTTTACATTTAGCTGATCACATTAATTTATATATTTGCTCAAAATTCCATGATTACAAGGACATTTTCATAATTATCTAGATCTATGGACACCTCTTGGAGATGGGTGAACTTGAAACCTAACTGTTATATCATTTAGTGTGGCTAACATCCTGGACTTTTTTTGTTTATTTTGCTTTCCTTCTTTTTCTTTAAAAAGAAAACAGCAATTTAAAAGTCCAGCCATGTTTTCTGCTAACTTACCCAGAGTTAAAATGAATTGCTATGTTCCCACTACATAAATCCTGCTTTAACTAGGCACTCGGTTACTTCTGATTTACATTGGTGAAACCAAGGACAGAATTTGGCCCTGAGGTTGAGCAGTTGCATAAAAAGGAAATACAAGATTAAAAGTCTCAACTCAGCCCCGTTTCAGGTACTGTATGTTTTGGGACATCAACATTAAAATCTTAGGAGACAATACCACCAAAGTGCCCGATGCCTGAAATAATATTGGGGTAGAAATGTGAACTTTTGTATTCCCTTATTTTCTCTCTACGGACAACATTGCACCAACATGGTGTCCTGCGTTTACTATTATATATTCATTATTTTCTTCCTTTAGAAATCCATGTTTGGCTCGTAGGGCCTGCGTCAAACTGATATGTAGCTGGTTTACTAGAAACACCAGGGATATGTTCTCTCGGCTCAGCTCTGCAGCGTACCCTATGATAACGTGTACTGTAGATAACAATGAAAGGACTCTGCTTGCAAGGCATAATAAGAGGATTGAGGGTTTATTGCCTGGAAAGAAGTGGATGGAGAAAACCTTGTTTAAAACCCGGCTCACATGGACGTGTTTGGTAGCAGCTGATTACAAAAGCAGCGCTGCAAGGAGCTGCTTAGCACCAGGTAAAAATGCTTTAAAAGGAGCTGATGCGCTTTCATTAAACAAACACCACGTTGTACTAGGCATTGGTAGGGCTTATGACTCCAGGCCTCTAAAAGGCTTTTGAGCTGCTCACCAAAGGATCAGCAGATGAGCAGCCTCGACCGTCTTGTCACTGGGTTGGGGGAATAGCGATTTTCTGGCTGTTGGCTCTCTGCTCACTAGCTCTGATAGGACTTGTAGAGCACCTTACTATTGGGAATGTAGCATGCCTGGCTTGGAATGAACGTGCATCAGCACTTTGACCCACCATTGGCTGGCAAGGGAGCAGTGCCAGGCTCACGTTGATGATTTTCTAACCTATTGGGGTCCTCTCTTGAAGCTCTAAAATGGATCTATTGCTGTAAAGTAGGCAGCCCAAAGGGGAGCTGTAAAGAAGAAGAGGAGAAGAATTAAAGAATGCTCCCTTAAAAATTAAGGGCCTGATTCTGAAAACTATTTACCTAAGCAAGGGCTTGCAGAATCAGGCTTGATGACAGCTTTGTTATAATCAGTGCTGTCTGCCATAGGAATCCTCGTTAGCCGTAGGAATCATCAATTGATTGCAGCCTTGGAGTCATCGTATTGTGTGTCACCCCTGGCTATGTCACTTATTATTTTACATCTTTCCAGTTACTTCACGTCAGTAGGAGCTAGGGTGCTCAGTGCCTTGCAATCAAACCAAGATGACTAGAACTGCGTTTTCTGGAATTTCTTCTGTATGATGCAGTGGCAAGGGCATAGGCTTACAAGTCTGATGACCTGAGTTCTAATCCTGACGCTGATCTACCATATGATTTACAGGAAGTGACTTCATCTCTCTGCCTCATCTGTAGAATGAGATTGATGATAGTTATCTTGTGTTGGAGAAAGTGCTTGCAGATCAGTAGGTGAAAAGCATTGTATGTGCCCTAGATATTATGAATATAATTTCTAGTAAAGACTTTTCTCTGTTCTGTACAATTAAGGGGTGAAATCTATGCTTAACATCATAGCTGAAAAAATTTACAAAGAAAAGGAGACACCATTTTCCAGGTGTGTTGGGAGAGACTCTTAAACTTGCGCCACTTAAAAATAAGTTCATAAATTGCACAGCATGCCAGTTCTCCCAGATGAGTGTGGTCATGCGAGATGTATTCACACCATAGAAATCTGTGTACACATTTGTGTCTGTGCATGCAAAATGAAAATTTAGATGAACCAGTGGCATTTCATTTGAGCGACTGAAACGCAAAACTAAGGACACTTAGATGGACTGAAAATCATTAGTATTCACCTGCAATTTCTTGGCTCACCCATACTGAATAGCTAAAAACTAGTGGAATGAGGAACCAAGGAGGGCTCGGAAGTGAAGAGCCCACAGGGAGAAGCTGAGCCATGGGAAAGGAATATGGTCATTAGTGCCTGAGGAAATATGAGTGTAATCCACAGATTCCTCAGTTAGAGTAAGTAGGATCCCAGTTAATGGCTTGGAGGAGCCATTCTTCACCTGTACCAGGAGGTTTCATACTTATCATCATTCAGACAGGAGAAACTTTAGCTATAAACGTGGTAATATAAGGCAGAGAGAGATTTCTGAGAGATACTCATGATCTGTTAGGATGGGGGGCACAGGTATTTTGGTGCCCTACAGGGAATCTTGATGATCTTTTGGCCTCTGCCACCTCAATGGGGACCTTAGGAGAAGGCATCACCAAGTCTAACAATGGGCTGGGGCATTGTGGGGTGAATTCCCAGACACTCAGGGAACGGCGCTAGTTAGGCAGAGAGAAGTAGCTGACTAGAAGCTGAGGCAGGGAGTTCTGGGGAAACGACACGGCATGGCTTGTATTTTTGAGATCCCTGCTTGTAAAACCGCATGGAAGAAAAGACAGAGAGAGAGACTGACACATCTGGTGTCCATAAATCAGACCCCATCTTCCCTGCAATAAGGTCCAGTCTGTACTAGATGCTCTCTAGCTCATTCCCTCTCATCTTTCTGCTCTGGTCCTTGCTACCCTCCCGGCTCCATGGGAAGCTCTCTTCTGAGAGCTGGCTTAGCCTTTAAAACGAGACATCAGACTCCCATAAAAACGAGCACCATCGTTAAATTCTAGCTCATGGGACACCTGGTGGGACAAAAGAACCTGTTGACATGCCTCTTTCTAATACCACCATGCCATTCGGCTCTGCCTCAGATAAACAAAAGCAAACTCCACGCCCCCTTCCCCCTCCGGTGAGAAACGGTGTTGAGTTTACAGCCATAATTTCAAATGCTGCTAATATCACTGAGTGCATAGAGTTAAAGTATAGAGTTGTAAAGTTACTCTGTAGTGATAATGCTGTCTAGCATCAATTTCTCTGCCTCGGGGCACCATGGAAACTCAGTTCATGATATAAGAAGTTGACATTTTTCAGATTTGCAGCTGTTGGCTGATACCCAGAAGGAATTTGCCTGTTTGTTCATATTGGGAGGAGACAGGGAGACCTGCTCAAAGCAAATTAAAAAATAATAGTATGTTATTTAGCAGAGTGCAGTAAAACTCTAGTCCAAAGCAGGCTACAATGTTGCACTCTACAAATACCTTTTCCTCACAGAGTGATTTTCTGCAGAGAATGGGGCTGTAAAAAACATTTCCCTATCAAAGAGTTTTATTCTGCGCATGTTTGCATGTAGATCTGTTTATCCAACTCTCTGTCTTTGACTACAGAATTCTACACACACTGGGGCTGGCAGCGTCCAGTTGAAATACAACTTAGAACTGCTGGCTATATCCAAGTTAGGAATGTCTATAATTTCTGGATAGTGTCCTTTGGCCTCTGCATCCCAAAATGCTTTGGTATCGTGCATTGAAAGATGCCATATGAGAGCAACATGGTTACAAATGTTCAAGAAGGGAAGAATTGTGGGTTCTTTTTTTTTTCTGATTTGTAGAACATTAATCCCGGATGGTATTTTCAAAGCACAGCTTGGAGACTAAATCATGTGACACCCATTACCATTCTAATGGAAGCCGTGTTGCTATAGCTGTGACATGTTGGTTTGGAAATTTATACCACAACATTTCACAACTACCAATGGTTCCATTTGGATTAAAAATTAGTATGGTATACTATTAATATGGCAAACATTAAATGGATCCAAATCTGGCTAATTGATAGGTCTTAAAATCTAACGGCAAACAGTCGAGTGCCCAGTGGGATCCCTCAAGCACTGGTTCTTGACCCTAAGTTATTTAACATGTTTATTACTGACCTGGAAGAAACTTTGAATTCACCACTGTCAAAGTTGAAATGACACAAAAATGCACCTGGGGAGAGTTCCCACAGAGGTAGGGTTGGTTTACATTTCGGTCTTCTGAAAGCAGTAAGTACAACATCTGAAGAGTTTCTTTGAAGGAAGGCAAATACAGATAGAGAGCATTCGGCTGTTATGACTTGCAAAGATTGTGCCATGTTTCTCTTTCTCCCAGAGGACAGAAGCAACGTTGAAGGAGAAGGCCCAGGTTGGGGGTATCGAATTGTGGAGGTAAATGCACAATTGCACAAGTGGTGTTGGAGAAGAGGGGCTTGGAGTCTTTGACTATGTGATATAGTTCCAAGGATTGCTAAAATGAGAGAGGCTCCAGCTAATGAAAAGAGGAAAGAACGTCTTCTCAGGCAGGCTTGCAACTAACTAGGCAAGCTTTAAACTGAGTTTGCTGGGAGATGGTGACCTAAGCCCTGGAGTACATGGGGAAGTGGAATACCTAGAGGAGACACAAGAAGGGGATACAACTGAGGAGGCCTCCTGATCCGTACTGAGAAAGTAGGGCAATCGGCTAGTCATTTTACGTGCCTGTCTATGAATGCAAGAAGCCTGGAAACAAATAGGAGGACGTGGAAACTCTGGCATAGTTAAAGAAGTAATTGATGCGATTGGAATAAGAAAGATTTGATGGGGAAACTCACACGAGTGGAGCAGTGTCATGATGGGTATACTGTTCAGGAAGGACAGGCAGAGGAGAAAAGGTGGAGGAGTTGCACTGTATAGAAGGCTATGTCTACACTACAATGATCTATCGGAAAAAGGTATGCACATTGCGCTCTGCAATTTGCATACCTTTTTCGGATAGTTTTTTCGGAAGAGGCTTTTCCAAAATTTGGCCTATCTACACGGGGTCAAATTTTGGAAAAAACCCTCTTTCAGAAGAGCCTTTCTTCCTTGTGGGAGGAGGAAGACAGCGCTTCTGAAAGAGAGCGTCTGTTCTTCTGCAAAAAAAAAAGCAGAAGAGCGGACGTGTTCCCTGGACTCAGTGAACTTTAGTCTTCATCTAAAGACTGTCAATATCCTTTTCTCCAGTTTGCTACTGGAGCTCTGAGCAATCCTACTGCTCCCTTCAGCTATGTCTAGACTACAGGGTTTTTCCGGGATATGAAAACTGGAGGCAAGAGCAACAAGTGATGTCATGGTGGGTGTCTGCTATAGACCACCAAAACTTTGCTTTGAATAACTGTCAGAAAATTCCAGATCACAGGCCCTACTTCTCATGGGGGACATCAATCACCCAATGGTTGTTGGGAGACCAGTACAGCTGTGCACAGAAAATCGGGGACGTTTTTGGAGAGTATTGGGGACAACTTCCTCATGCAAGTGCTAGAGAAACATGTGCCTCTTGACGTGCCACTCAAAAACAGGAAAGAATAAATAAGGGAAGTTGAAGTAGCTGGCAGCCTGGGCAATAGTGACCATGAGATGGTTGAGTTCAGAATCTTGACCAAAAGAAGGAAGGAGAGCAACAGAATATAGACCTTGGACTTGGTAAAAGCAGCCTTTGACTCCCTCAGGGAACTGATAGGCAGGATCCCCTGGGATTCTAATATGAAAGGGCAAGGAGTCCAGGAGAACTGGCTGAATTTTAGAGAAACGTTATTGAGAGCCCCTGTCGAAGTACTCCGTGCTTTTTTTGTTTTGTTTTTTGCCTCAGTCTTCACAGACAAGATCAGCTGCCAAACTGCTGCACTAGGCAGCATAATATGGGGAAGAGGTGGGCAGCCCTCAGTTACAAAAGAACAGGTTAAGGACTATTAAAAAAACCTGGACTTGCACAAGTCCATGGGGCTGGATCTAATTCATCTGAGGGTGCTGAGAGTTGGTGAAGTGATTGCAGAGCCATTGGCCATTATCTTTGAAAACTTATGGTAATTGGGGGGGAGGTCTTGGATGATTGAAAGAAGGCAAATGTTGTGCCCCTCTTTAAGAAAGGAAAGAAGGAGACTCTGGGGAGCAACCTGATAGTCTTCTCTGATGAGAGAACTTGCTCTACGGACATGGGGAAAGTGGTGGGTATGATATACCTTCACTTGGTAAAGACGACCACAGTATTCTTGCCAGCAAGTTCAAGAAGTATGGCTTGGATGAATAGGGTGGATAGACAACTGGCTAGATTGTTGGGATCAGCAGTGTGATGTCTAGGTGGCAGCCACTATCAAGTGGAGTGCCCCAAGGGTTAGTTCTGGAGCCAGTTTTGTTTCATATTTTTATTAATGATCTGGATAGCGGAATGGATTGCATCCTCCGCAGGTTAATGGATGACGTGAAGCTGGGAGGAGAAGTAGTTATGCTGTAGATAAGGTCCAGAGTGACCTAGACAAATTGGAGGATGGAACCAATACAACTCTGATGAGGTTCAACAAAGACAAGTGCAGAGTCCTGCACTTAGGACAGAAGAATCCCAAGCATAGTTACAGCTGGGGCCTGACTGGGTAAGGTTATGCAGAAAAGACCCGAAGACCACATTAGATGGGAAACTGGATATGAGTCAACAATGTACCTTAGTTGCCAAGCAGTAGAAGCATTGCCAGCAGATTGTGGGGCATGATTATTCCCCTCTGTTTGGCATTGATGTGGCCACATCTGGAATATAGCATCCTGTTTGGGGCCCTCACTACAGAAGGAATGTGGTTAAATTGGATAGAATCCAGCAGAGGGCAACTTGACTTATTTAGTCTGCAAGAGAAGAGCGAGAGGGGATTTGATAGCAGCTACCTGAAGGAGGGTCCAAAGAGGATGGAGAGAGGCTGTTCTCAGTGCTGACAGATGATAGAATGAGGAGCAATGGTCTCAAGTTGCAGTGGGGGAGGTCTATGTGGGATTAGGGATGTAATAGTGCAGTCTATTAACCAATAAGCAAAAGCTAATAGGTAACAGGTTAGTGCTATAGACCACACACATTCGCCCCTTCCTCCCGCCAGTACATTTTTTAGCAGGCTGGCCAGCAGCCTGGCTGAGTCCTGGCTTTTGATGGGTCAAGGACCTACCCCTGCTGCGTCTCTGCATTTAAAGTGTATTAGGAGCTGGGCGGGTAGGCAGCCTGCCTCAGTTCCAGCTCGCACCAGGTCCCGTGAGGGGAAGCTGGTTTTTAAAGAGGCTCTCCTTGCGAACCAGCTCCTGCATGGCACCCTGTGCTGCTGCCTCTGATACAGAGGCAGCTGTGTGGAGTGGCAGAGGACTCCTCCAGAGTGGGGCTGGAGAGCAGTAGCTGCTGGCCCCGCCCCCGGGACTATAGAATAGTTGACTAACCAGTAAGAATTCGTGAAGTTACTCGACTATTCAATTAACCAATATTTAACATCCCTAGGTAGGATATTAGGGAAAACTATTTCCCTAGGAGGGTGGGGAAGCACTGGAACGGGTTACCTAGGGAGGGGGTGGAATCTCCATCCCTAGAGGTTTTTAAGGCAAGACTTGACAAAGCCCTGGCTGGGATGATTTAGTTGGGGTTGGTCCTGCTTTGGGCAGGAGGCTGGACATAATGACTCCTGAGGTCTCCTCTTCTATAAAATGTTGGAGGAATGATAAATGAAGAGGGCAGGCCACTGACACAGAGAGATCTGGTAAAATGGGCTGGCCACACAGTATGCGTTTTATAGAGCTAAATGTCAATGTATTCCTCTAGGGCTAGAGAATGGAGGCCAGACGTAAAGGCTGTGAGATTCTACCCTGGGAAGCAGGGACTCTGAAAAAGATTTGAGGGTTGCGGTGCATAGTCAGCTGAACATGAGTTCCCAGTGCGATGCTGTAGCCAGAAGAGCTAAATATGATCCTGGGATGCATATACTGGGGACTCTTGAGTAGGAGTAGAGAGGTTATTTTGCCTCAGTATTTGGCACTGGTGAGACCACTGCTGGCGTATTGTGTCCCGTTCTGCTGCCTGCAATTCAAGGAAGATGTGGACAAACTGGAGAGAGCTCAGAGAAGAGCCATGCAAGTGAGGAAAGGGTTAGAAAACCTTCCTTATGACGATAGACTCAAAGAGCTCACTCTAGTTAACTTAACAAAGAGGAGGTGAAAGGGTGACTTTATTATAATCGAAATGTGCCTAATTGGGGAACAAATATTTAAGATTGGGCTCTTCATCTAGCAGAGAAAGGTATAACACCCTGTATCATTGGAAGCTGAAACTCGACAGATTCAGACTGGAAATTAGATGTACATGTTTAATGATAAGAGTAATTAGCCATTGGAATGGTTTACCAAGCATTGCAGGGGATTCTTGATCCCAAGTGCATTTTAAAATCAAGATGAAATGTTTTTCTAAATGATGGGCCTCAGAATTATTTTGTGGATCTGCCATGGCCTGTATTAGACATGAGGTCAGACCAGATGATGATAGTGGTCCCTTCTGTGAAGCACAGTGGGTAGTTCGTGCTTCCCTTACCTCGATGGTTAAGAGTTTTAAAGACCGTGAGCGAGCTCATGGCCGTGTTAGTGCTATTTTCCTGTTCTTACGGAAGGATCTGTTTTCAGTAAAACCCAAAGGGCAGTTGGCAAATTAAGGATATGACCTTCTTAGATATACTCGGGTAGCACTTTATAGACTAACAAAACATGTAGAGGGTATCATGAGCTTTCGTGGGCACAGCCCAGTTCTTCAGATGACCAGAGTGTAGGATGTTCAGAAGCAAAAATAAATAGGGAAGGAGGAAGGAGGAGGGAGAGGAAAAAAAATGGGAGGGGCAGGAGAAAGAGGAAGTGGGTATATAAATATCAAGGGAAATCCAAGCATATGTAACAGGAAAAACTAAAGACTGGATAGTTAAAAGAAGCAGATAAAAACCATTAGTTAGCAATTAAAGAGAAAGAGTACTAACACCAGATTCTACACAAAGAACCATTGGCACCTTCATTGTTTGGTTGGTTGATAATGTCTCAGCCATCTGGTATCTCCATTCAGACCATTGGCATGAGAATTAAACTTGTGACTGAATTGTAGTTCCAACCCTTCTGTGTGTATTTGGCTTGTGGAATTGGTCTCTAACAAGAGATCTTCAAGTTGCTGTTTTAATGAGTGACCAGGCAGATTAAAGTGTTCACTAACAGGTTTCTGTATAATAGTGATAGAAATATAGCCGTGTTAGTCTTGGGTAGTTGAAGCAAAATGCAGGACAATGTAGCACTTTAAAGACTAACAAGATGGTTTATTAGATGATGAGCTTTCGTGGGCCAGACCCACTTCCTCAGATCAAATAGTGGAAGAAAGTAGTCACAACCATATATACCATATATACCATATAAACGTATATATGGTTGTGACTACTTTCTTCCACTATTTGATCTGAGGAAGTGGGTCTGGCCCACGAAAGCTCATCATCTAATAAACCATCTTGTTAGTCTTTAAAGTGCTACATTGTCCTGCATTAGGTTTCTGTATGTTCCCTTTACGGATATCTGATTTGTGTCCATTAATTCTTTCCTGTAGGGACTGTCCAGTTTGTCCAATATATATTGCAGTGGGGGCATTGTTGGCATTTGATGGCATTCTTTCCTCTTCCCGCCCCCTTCCCTGTTTATTTTTGGTTCTGAACATCCTACACGCTGGTCATCTGAAAAAGTGGGCGGTGCCCACGAAAGCTCATGATACCCTCTACATGTTTTGTTAGTCTTTAAAGTGATACCAGACCATTTGTTGTTTTTTAAGTATATCCTGTACAGAATAACTCGGCTACCCCTCTGAAGTTTTAGATATACTCAGCACCCTTGCATGCTGTTGCAGGAGCTAAGCATCCTGCAGGATCAAAACCTGACTGGCTCAGGGCAGCCTGAGCATTTGAGAGATCTTGTGTTCGTACACACCATTTCCGTAACCATAATTGTTCATCCTCCCGGTAACAGCAGTGGAGCCTCATGGCTAGTGGATGGCAAGTTTTCCACCAAGTGACCTAGACCAGTGCTGGGGTTCGTTCTTTAGGCCCAGGGAGGGTCTGGTCCCATGAGATGCCCTCCAGCACTAGTTGACCAGCTCCAGGGGAGCCCACAGCTCGCTCATGCCCTTCGCTTTTCTGCTGTGACAGCTGGTATGTGCACTAATTAGTGCCAAACTGTGCTGGTGGTTCACTGTCTTCTAGGAACTGATTAAAATAATCATCAGCTCATTCCACATCAGCCATCAAACATGCAGCTATGGGTTTTGATTACCAGCTAGGCCACATGTAAACCAGGAACCTAGAAGCAAAAGACTCCATAACTCATTACATATGGTTGAGAAATTAAATGACCATTTAATAATAATTTTTAAAAACTTACAAGATTTACTGATAAGTAGTCTTTTAAACCAATGAGACGATAGCATCCAGCTTAGCAATTCCTTACCCTGAAGAACACCCTTTTATGAACAATCTGCAGGGATAGGAAGGAAAAATTTAGTGCATGAGTGATCGTGGAATTATGGTTGTGATACAAACAGGGGAAAAACCTCCCTACAGCAGGCCCGGCTGCTGCATCTGGGGAGCTGACTTTTCAAATCTCGTACATTTCCTTATGAGCATATTTTCTGTAAAGTTTATCTTTCCTTTGTCTTATAAGCAGCTTCAGAGGAAACTAAATACATGGCCCTGATAGCTAAGCTCTTGGGCGTTCAGTGCACCATAAAAATACTATTAGACGTATAGTTAAAATAATTCTTTGGTAAATGTTAAATTCCTATTAGTAACACTTGCTAAACTTAAGTGCGATGGAAAGGGCACGGCTAATCTGACTGGCGAGGGAGAGCGGGCCTTACAACATATTAACAGTTTTGTTGCACATGTCTGAGGGATGTGACAAATGATAGGCTAGCGTCCATGGAACTGAACATCTAGGGTAGGAGTTGGCTTCAGATACCGCTGAGTTCTGCTGAGCACAGAATGGGATGAAAATAATATAACCCGTTGGAATCTGGCTCTGTGGCATATTTTGATGTAAGACATGGAAGAATTGGGATGCCTCTTCTACAAGGCTTGTCTATAGGAGCTACAGTGGCATAAGGGAGACACTTCCTACCAGGATGGAAGGGATTTCTTTCTCACGGTAGACAATCTCTGGGCAGTGATAGTTAGGTCGACAGAAGAATTCTTCCACATATAAACAGGGAGTTGGGTTCTAGCGGCTTTCGTCTTAAGACTCTCCATAAACCTTAACTAAGATCATACAAAGCAGATATTAGACCTGGGGAAACTGAGACAGAGAGATTGAGGTATAGCAGGGGCCCTTCCTAGGGAACTCAGTGTGTCTCTTAATGCCAACACTAAATTTTTCATCATGTGACTGGCCAGAACGGAGGGAGCTATTTGTAAAAGTGTGTCCCATCATTAGACCATGCGTCTCCCTCATATAGACCTGACCTAGTACAGAAAGTATTACATCAAACAGAGGGATTTTCAGTGGGTAACAAAATCAGTCTGCTAACTTTGGTCTAGTTCGAACAATGCTGGCTTTGCGTTTTAATGGACCTCAGACCCAAAGGGCCAGGCAATGGACAATGTGTTTGTTCCTGTCCACAGGATATAAAGTACAACCGAATGAGAATTCTCTGTAAATTTGCCCTGAAGTTGTGTTCTTTTACACCCACTTCACCCAGCTGTAAGTCATTATCCAAGTTGCTTGGCACTGGAGCATCAAGCCCTGTGTTTATAATTTTGATACATAATGTCAGTCCTGTGCCTAATGCATATAACTATTTGTAGCAATAGCCTGCCTGCCTCACTCAGCCAAAACTCCCCTTGATGCCAATGGGGAAATTTACAGGAATAAATGGGTTGGGGTTTGGCCCTGTGTTCTAGTAAAACACATGCTTAAGAAAGACACAGGTATCCCATTCCACTTTTCCCATCCCAGGATCTAGGGCAGGGGTTCCAACCTTTTTCGGTCCCCGTACCTCCTTGGCTTTTGGTAAACCTTCCCGTACCCCCTATTTAATATGAAAGGAAATAAATTCTAGACTCAAATCCACAACTGTTTCCATTAACACTACTACTTTTGGAATATTTCAATTAGGATAATCTAGTTATTTACCAAATATTCCCTGTACCCCCTTGACAAGCTTCTCATACCTCTTGGGGGTATGCGTACCTCAGGTTGGGAACCCCTTATCTAGGGCCTGATCCAAAGACCACTGAAGAGAAGAGTTTGTTCAGTGCTTTAGGCAGTGTTTTCCAAGTGTCTGAATGAGTCAGGGAAGGTCAGTAGAAGTTGGGTGTATCTGGATAGTTCTCATTAGCTCCTTTGTAAATTGCTGCATTAAGTCAGCCTCACAAATGCCTGCTTAGAGCCAGAGGAGTCTTGCTGGGTCTCACACCCTAAACTGTACAGACCACGCCTCCTCAGCACATCAGCCACTCCCAACCTCCAGCCTCCCTCTGCAGCCCCTCTTCACATGGCAAGTCCCAAGTTAGCATCGGTCACAGTTCTACCAATCTGCACCAATCTCTCACGGTTATTCGGTGCAGAAAACCGCACGCTGTGGGTGGCCACTGCAAACTCTCAGCTTTGATCCATTGATGTTTTTTTCTGTAGATCACTTGCATTAGCCCCCTAACACTGAATTTTAACTGCAAATCTCTCTCAAGGCAGCTAAGTGTAATGTGCATCAAAAGCATCAGTCTGGTCTGCCCAGAGTTTTTATCTGGGGAAGTACTAGGGTGGAGGGCTGTTCCCTGCCTGCATGGATCTCAGCACGCCCGTCCCTTCTGTAAATCCCAAATTACACAGCTCCTCTTGGATGAATCGGCTGCATTCACGTTCAGGTGGCTTATATGAAAACGGCTCATGTCTTACAATTTTGTTCTCCTCATAGTGTGTGAGTCTCCATCCCAGTGGTTTTACTGGGAGCCCAGCGTGCGTATGTGGCGATAGGGACCTGCCCTTTTTGAGCTTCCCACCGAAAGAAAGGTGGATCTTTTTATCAGACCCTTTCTCAGTCTCCCAAGGGCTCTGGAAAGATGCAAGCGGAATGGTCTAGAGTAGATGTTCTACCGCATTTCCATACCGTGTCTCTTCTAGTCAACTACTTGTATCTGGGACATCACACTTTTAGCCATAACTTGGCACTGGTTCCCGCTACCAGGGGAATTGTACAATGGCAGAAGGATTGGTTTTGATCTCCTGACTGCAAGCGGCAGAGCAAATCCGCTGTTGTAGAAAATAGGAGAATGGGAATCAATTTCGGAACCTCTGTATCTACACAATCGCATTGCTAACACGCCCCTTGAGGAAATGACTGCTGTATCAGAGAGCTAATGCCCAGCTGTTCCTGGAGGGCTGATGTGTTGCCATCTTCATGGTACACCCAGACTTTCATCCCGTCTCCCACATTTATGGAGTTCTCTTTGCGGGCAGTCCCTTATCTTTCTGGAATTCACTCTGTTGGCTGTTCCCACAGCCAGCCGAGAACGATAGCGCGCCTTCAAACAGGAGTGCCTGAATCTTAGGAGCTATCAATATTTTTCTTGAAATGATAAATGACCTGCCAATAAACTAAGGCATCTGCCAGCTCTGTCTGAGAAATGTGCCCTTAGCCCTAGTTTATCCGTGCTTGGTTGATGTCTGTCTGGAATCTCTGAAGGCTAACGTGGACTCACCAGATATAGGAAACCACTGAAAATGATCTGGCCGCTCCTGGGCTGTCTCTAGACTGCACCCCTTTTGCGGAAAAGCCTTTTCCAAAAGATCCCTTATTCCTGATTTTAAGAGGAATAAGGGATCTTTCGGAAAAGGCTTTATTTTCCGAAAGATCCCCGTCTAGACTGGCGCTTTTTGCTGGCAAAGCCCCGAGCTGGAAAAAAGCGGCAGCCATGTTTAGGCAAATGAAGCGGGGGGGATTTAAATCCCCACTTCATTTGAAATTGCGCTGTGTCTAATTTGCATCCCTTTTCCGCAAAAGGGGTGCATTCTAGACACAGCCCTGGTGTTGGGGGCACCAGCTTTAACTGTGGCTGATCTTTCTTCAGGCTCCAATCATACCTGAGTTTTGCCTGTGGGGAACATATTTCGATAAACAAAACAAAATTGATGTGTCCAGAAAGGACTTGAACACATTGGCTACATCTACACTGGCATGATTTTCCGAAAATGCTTTTAACGGAAAACTTTTCCATTAAAAGCATTTTCGGAAAATCGTATCTAGATTGGCAGGATGCTTTTCCGCAAAAACACTTTTTGTGGAAAAGCGTCCGTGGCCAATCTAGACACGCTTTTCCGCAAAAAGCCCCGATCGCCATTTTCGCGATCTGGGCTTTTTTGCGGAAAACAGTACTGTGCTGTCTACACTGGCCCTTTTGCGCAAAAGTCTTTCGGAAAAAGACTTTTGCCCGAACGGGAGCAGCACAGTATTTCCGCAAGAACACTGACAATCTTACATAAGATCGTCCGTGTTCTTGCGGAAATTCAAACGGCCAGTGTAGACAGCTGGCAAGTTTTTCCGCAAAATCAAATGATTTTGCGGAAAAACTTGCCAGTCTGGACACAGCCATACAGCATCATAATTCTGTTTCTCGCTAGCTCTCTCATCTCTCTTACTTATGACTCGCATATTGAGTGATCAGGGAAATGAATGTGCTTTTCCTTTCTCAAAATAAGTCCCACCATGCAGGATCCATATGGCCCAGGGGTGTACATCAGTGTCGCTTGTGACTAGGAACTCCCAACAGCATTGAGGGAAACACTCTGAGGGTGAATCCGCAGTGTCAATTCTCAGGGGGAGATTTTGAGGTCCACTGGCTTAGTGCATCTTTCAGCCTCCCTGTCATTATTTTCCAGTAGAGTTGAGCAGTCGTCCCCCCCCCTCCCCTTCCCGGCCGCCTTTTTTCCTGGGTCAGCACCAGATTGCATAGTTACAGCTGCCTGTAGTAAAAGTGCCCTCTTCTGGTACAAGGGAGGTTTTCTTTCATCCCTCACTGGCACTCAAAGGAGAAGAACTGGGATTTTTCTTGGAGTGGCTGAAATCAAACACAAAGCCGAGGTTTGTTCTGAAAGGCCTTGCGCTGCCTTAATGGGCAGCAGTGAGCAGTCGGAACAGCAGCCGAGAAGTGTTGGAAGTAGCTAGAAAGAAGGGAACCTGCCCTGCTGCTCTGGTTTCCGGAGATTGCAGTCGTTCCTCCCGCTCCCTGCCCTGAAGCCAAGATGGATCCTGTCAATAAAAATTGGCTCTGATGAAAGATCTCTCTCTCTAGGCCAGACCTTCAGCCGTGTCACTCAGAAGCTACCCAGAATTACACCAGTAGAGGGTCTGTGGGTATGTCTAGCTCTGTGCTTTGTAGTCATTCCTTGAGGCGCACCGGTGCAGCCTGTCCTCCTAGCAATATTGACTCCATGACAATCATTTTACCTTTGACTCCAATGGGACCAGAATTTGAGCTTCTAGTGATAAAGAGGAAGCATTTGGTGGGAGAGGGCTGGTGGGGGCAGACATCGGTGCAGAAACAAAAGGTGTGAGGGGGCGCTGTAGTACCCCTGGGCTCCTGGTTGCTGTATTGCACGCCAGGGGCTCTGTTGCCGGCCATATCGCGCACTGGGGTTCTGTTGCCGGCCATATCGCACACAGGAGCTCTGTTGCCGGCCATATCGCACACTGGGGCTCTGTTGCCGGCCATATCGCACACAGGAGCTCTGTTGCCGGCCATATCGCACACTGGGGCTCTGTTGCCGGCCATATCGCGCACTGGGGCTCTCTTGCCGGCCATATCGCACACAGGGGCTCTCTTGCCGGCCATATCGCACACAGGAGCTCTGTTGCCGGCCATATCGCGCACTGGGGTTCTGTTGCCGGCCATATCGCGCACTGGGGCTCTGTTGCCGGCCATATCGCGCACTGGGGCTCTGTTGCCGGCCATATCGCACACAGGAGCTCTGTTGCCGGCCATATTGCACACAGGAGCTCTGTTGCCGGCCATATCGCACTGGGGCTCTGAGGCCGGCCATATCACGCATAGGGGTTCTGTTGCTAGTCATATCGCATGCTAAGAGCTCTGTTGCCGGCCATATCGTGCACCAGGGGCTCTGTTGCCGGCCCTGAATGCCACAGCTTTGCTCCTGGCTTTAGCTGGAGTGGTGGGGTGGGTGGACAGGGGTAAAAGGCTGTATTTCAACTCCCCTACTCTTAAAACTGCTCTCTCACCACTGGGGGCAGGAAGGCAAGAGAACATAGCCACTTGTATAAAAGTGACTTCAATTGGCTATTCGGCTGGGGAGGGAAAGTCCTGATACACTTTCTACTGTC
Source organism: Pelodiscus sinensis (assembly GCF_049634645.1). NCBI lineage: Eukaryota > Metazoa > Chordata > Testudines > Trionychidae > Pelodiscus > Pelodiscus sinensis. Next base: position 6,162,852 of record NC_134719.1, on the reverse strand, counting down.
CATCCTGGGGGAATTCTGCCCTTTTACTGTGGCTCCCAATGCCACGAGCACAGCGTTCCCCCAGGGCGCTAATGTGAACCCAAGGTCAGCAGCACTCCCAGGGCAGCGACGGCATCTCTCCGCCAAGGATTAAAATCAATGTTTAGTAAGAGGAAGGTGTTGCCTGTGCTGCTTTCGTGCGTCCGTTGCCGCTGGAGGCCTTTCCTGGGCTTGGGCTTTCGGTGCGTATTTAAGGAACATTTCAAGCACTACTTGATTGTAGCTGAATTTGCGTTGCAGAGCAGGGAAGAGCAGCAGGTCAGGACATTTGACTGTAGGCAACTTGGCCGAGTCCAAGTCCCATTTGGACCCTTCAGAGCAGGACTACCACGGTGTTGGATTTTTTTAAAAAACAAGTCGTGTCTTAACTAGTGAGCGCAATGCCCCGTTAAGAATTCTGACTTACCGTAGGCTCTCAAAAAATGCAAACCCTGCTCGCCTGGACTATATGCCATTGTAGGACGCCTTCGTGGTCACCCCTCCTGCTGCCCTCTGGCCGGGGAAGGAGCAGCAAAAGGAACTGAAAGCAGCATTTGCCACCAGCTTATAGCATGTGCGGCAGGAAGTAACGTTGACTCCCTTCTCCTTGCCACAAGCCCTAAAATGGGGCAGGGTGAGAGAGGATGCTACAATGGTTCTGTGACTCTAAAGGGCCCCTTACATGATGATGATCCTCCCATGGCCTGTGATGCCCTTTTTAGGGCTGTTGCCACAGAGCAGTCAGGAGCAAGGTCAGAGTAGTCCCTTAGGAATGTCACTCCTCCATTGCTAATCGTGGTCCCGTAGATAGGAACTGTGGCCCAATAGGGTGCTGGATTGGGATTCAGGCAGCCAGGCAGAGGCTCCGCCAGACGCCAGGCAAGGCGGGGAAGGGCCGGCTCCGTGTTCCCAGCAGGGGCGGGGTTGGGGACAGAAGGGGTGGGGCTGGGAATGAAAGGGGCAGGGCTGAGGACAAAAGGGGCGGGGCCGGGGACAGCCAGTCCTCCGCACTGCCCAGAGCACACCACATCAACCTCCCAGCAGCCCTCAGCGACACCCAGAGTGCAGCACCCCCTTGGGACATAGGAAGGATAAGAGGGGCCAGAATGAAGGGAGGTTGAGGGGCTTCTCCAGTGGCTCAATGGATAAGGTACCTGCCTCAGGGATAAGGGTTCAAGAGCCAGAAGTCAAGGGTTCAAGTCCTCCCCCAGGGGACAGCTACTACCAGCTTGGTGATAGAAAGACTTGGCACCCTGTGGGACAAGGGGGCTCAGAATATAGGGTGGTTGGGGGCTCCTCCAGTGGCATAGTGGATAAGGCAGCCAGAGGTCCAGTGTTCAATTTAAAGGGCCCAGGGATCTGACCAGCCTGGCTGCCTCCTTGAATCTCCAGGCCCCAGGGCATCTCCCCCACTCCAATGGGCCTGCAGGCAGCATGGATTCTGCTCCCAGCACTGACCTGCTGTGAAATGTTGTGCCATCACGTCACTGCTCTGTGCCTCTGTCTCTTCTTGCACTGTTTTTGTTTGCATTAGCTGGAGCGCTCATCTCTTTGGGACAGGGACTGTCTCTGACAGTGTTTAACACAGAGCGCCACGAGGCCCTGTTCTTGACTGGACCCGCTCGGCGCTACCACGCTATAAATACTTGATAACGATTTGCTGAGGCGAGATGGGGTGCCCCTACCGTAGCTTGTATTCAAGCCCAGGCGAATCTTTGTTTTAATGAGCAACTCCTGCGTTCTCGTGACGTCTCTTTCTTTGCTGGCTAGTTCCAGAGCCCTGGAAACAAACACGCCTGCCAGACAACCCCAGCAACACACACCTGGAGATATTGTACATCCCAAAAGAGCAATCCTGAGAATGAGGGGGGAGGGGGGGGGAAGGAAACCAGAGCATAGACGAACATTTTAAGAGCCTGGGATAACAGCAAGAGCAAGTTGCTTTTGTGTGAAAATAACAGCATCATCTGGACCCAAACCAATAACCATCCCAGCAGAGAGTCCACCCTGGCAAATCACATCCTAGCATGTGTGTCCATGACAGATAACACCCGATCTAGCCAGAGGGATGGGAGAAGAGGGTGGGACACAACCATGCTGAAGGGAGCAAATGGCTGTGGTGCACGGCTCGCTGGGCGTCAGGGGCTGGGTTGCACGTGCACACGCGTGTGTCTGTGTGCACACGAGGGCAGGACGGGGGGAGGGAATTTATCTCCTTTTTTTTCAAGTTCTGTCCCTGCGGGTGTTCTGCCCCGCATGCCTTCCACCAGACATTTTCATCAGCAGGGGCCGTTCAGTCCAGGCAAGTGCTGTTGAGGTCCCCATGGCTTGCACAGTGGCCACAGCAGGCTGTGTAGGTGAGCCTCCCTCAGTTCCTCGGGGGCTGCCTCAGCCTGAGGCGGCGCAAAGAAAATCGACTTGGTGTTTGCCTGGGCTTTTGCTGGGCTCGTTGATCACGGACCGTAGGTGAACCTAGGGCCAGGGGAGGCAAGACCCCAGCCCTACCTCTTCACCTGAGGCCCTCTCCCTGGTGCCCAGGAGCCTGGGAAAGCCCAGCCTCGCCACCCCCACTGTAGGGGAAAGCCACTCCTGCCCCAGTGAGTGTCATGTGGCTGGGGGAAGGAGTGAAACCCCCACTCCACTCACTGATGATGGCAGGAAGCAGAGATCATGTGCCAGACTGTGGGGGGGGTACCACTAGAACCCAGAGTGTAGAAAATTGTGTCCGCTGCTGGTGCAGATGTATTCACTCGGCAGGACCATGAGAGGAGTAGAACAGGAGTAGAATTGAGACCTTTCAAAGTTTCGGCCCAAGCGAGGGGACATGGGGGTGTCATTTGAGCTCCCCGCCTCGGGTGCCAAAATGTTGTGGGCCGGCCCTGGCAGTAACTATAGTGCCTTGAGATATGAGTCCTGGGGGCGCCACGTTCTGCCCTCCTTCCCTTCGGCGTTGGCGTTTCCTTCTGAGATTTGGCGGGGGAGAAGAAACTGAGGGTGTTTCTCCCACCCAGCCTTGGTGCAGGGTCCAGGGATGTGAGTGGCGCATGCCCGGGTTGAACAGATATGGGCAATGAAATTTCTGATTGGCGGTGCGTGGAGCACACACGCACCTGAAGTGCTGCATCCGTAGGGACACACTTCTTGAAGAGCTACACTTACCGCACTGGGTGAGTAACCTCTTTTTCATCACCAGTCCCTTTATTCTGTCTCCAACGGGGCCTATCTAGGAGCTCAGTGATGATAAAGAACACAGCATGCCGGAGTGACATGCACAGTGCCTCTGTAATATATCAAGAAGTGACAGACAGACCCAAAGGGGGTATAGTTTATGTCCGCTATACTTATTTCCATAATAACTTCTAGAGTTTGGTGTCTATAAACTTTATCCCATCCTCCTGGTTTCTGCTGCCACGTAACGGGGTTTTAGAAGAATTTGGCAAATCTGAAAACCCCAATTAAAATGATCCCCTCCTCCAAACCAGCGTTTGCAGAAGATACCATAGCTCCCTGTTCATAAGAGAACAGTCAGAATTTCTGATTCGTTTTGTGTTTAAGGCACAAGTCTGGATGTGAAGAGAGCTGGGTTTAGTTCCTGGCTCTGCTACAGACGCCTACTATCACTTTGGGCAAGTCTCTCAGTGGAAAATATAGTATGTGACCATGCCTGTATTATAATTCATATGTACCAGGGGCCTGAATTATGGTTATGCAAGTCACCTTCATTCTGGAAATTCATTAATTTGGAGTATTTTATTTTACAACCTTAACATTCTTTTTCTTGGTCATTTTTTGCTTTAGTTTTTTTAAAAGCAAACCCCAAAATTCCCCCATATTGACATTCACATAGTTCGTTAACTGGGGTTGGAACCTTTATCTCCACTGCAAACACTGCTGTCTCTTGATGTCATGGGGTAAATGATAGCAATAATAGGTTGCCATCCTCCATGTGGGACAAGCGCTGAAGGATGAGACACACCTTGCTAATGGGTTTCAAAAGCGTTTGCTAATCGCAGAGGAATGGTGAGTGGTGAGGATTTGGGGTTCTATTCCATGATTCTCCCATGTCTGTCTATTTCTGCTCTTATCCCTGTTTGAAGCATACCTCAGAGGAAGCGTGTAGGTGGTAGAAAGAATAGCAAAACAAGGACATTGAGATAGAATTTGCAGGCTCGCAGACAGGCAAAGAGAGGAAGGGGAAACAGAGGAAGAAAGAAGTGATTTGTCCAAGTCTATACATTGTAATGCTAGAAGGGACCATTGTGATTATCTAGTCTGATCTCCTATATAACACAGGCCAGAGAACTTCCTCTGAATCATTTCTAAAACAGATTTTATATAAAAAAAAAACATGCAATCTTGATTTTGAAATTGTCAGTGAGGGAGAATCCACAACAACAAAGTCCATGGAACAAGTCCAGGAAAAGGACCCAGAGCAGTACCCAAGGCCAGGAAAAGAACCCAGAGCAGTACCCAATGGGGGTTTCCCTGTAGAAGAGTAATCTTTAGCCCTGAATGATTTAAGATGCCCTTTTTAGTGGTAACATTTTAATAATCTAACAAGTGAATCGTGTCCAAGAACTAAAGGATTCTTTTGTTTTAAAACTATTTGTGCAATTTGTTTACCTTTTGCATTTCTCTCAGATAGGACATTGAAACTGGACTGGTCAATTTCCTTTTCTGTTTATTTTCAATTTCACTTTCTAGTCATCTGGTGCTAGGACAATACTGGTGTTGCTGCGACATTTCTCAGTGGAGACTGGTCAAATTAAACAAGGATTTTTTTTCGCTGAAATTGAAAAAATCTTATTCCTATTTCTAGGAGTGCTTGGATTTTTTTGGGGTGGGAGGGAAGTTCTTGGCAATGGTCATTTACTATAAAAGCAGAAATTGTTCCTGAAAAGTTATTGAAAGCATCTGCTTTTAAGCAATACTTTGCTTCGTGATTACTTCTTTCCCTCTTCCCTCAGTGTACTTTGTTTTGTTCACCTGTTACATCCTATCTCATATGTATATTGTAAACTCTCTGAAGCAGGGAATTGTCTTCATGGTTCATATGAAATTCTCTGATATGTATTATTCATGAGGTCAGACAAGATGATCCAATGGTCAATTTTGGCCTTAAAATGTTATAAACCTATGAATAATTATCTTTATGGTGATTAATAAACTGAGGTTCTCACCCTCCACTGGGGTTCTTAGGTGCTAGGCACAAGTGCTAAGTAGGTTAGGATAAATGATGATGGTTCAGTCACAATTAAATGTGAAACAGAATAAAGTCCAAATTAGTAAAATATATATTCTTGGTTCTTTTAAAGGACCAATTTCACAAAGTTCAAAACAATTATGGGACAAATCACCAGGAGGAAAAATTTAATAAAAAATGTGAAAGGTGATTTCTAGTTGTTTAGGAGTGCTTCAATCAGTCCTCAAATGTACAGTCTCACAACAAAGGAAGAAGGCTATATTGGTTAATAACTTGATGTGATTTAGAAGGGACATAAAGACAGCTCTTAAAAATCCACAAAAATGAAAGAGAGGGGAAGTTGATAGTAATGACTCTAAATCAGAAGTTAGGAATTGTAGAAAATTGATAAGGGAAACAAAAGGATCCAAGGAGAAATGTGGCCTGCAGACTAAAAGGTAGTAAAGAGAAGGTATTGACGTATATTAGGAATAAAATCTGGATACTGATATTGGTCCAGTCATCACTGATAAAGTTTGCACAAGAACTGGGAGAGTACTAAATGAAAAAACAGGTCTGTAATGCAGAGCAATATACATTGTTTGATAAACTGCCTGTAGGCAGACACTAAGTTTGAATATGACTAAATGTAAATGTATCTATCTAGAAAGAAAGAATGTAGGCCATCCATAGAGGGTGGTGGACTAGACTCTGTGATGGGAAGCAGGGACTCTGAACAAAAACATTTGGAGGGAGGGGAGGATAATCTGCTGAACATGAGCTTCCAGGGCAATTCTGTGTCCAACACGGCTAACACAAACAGGACAATCTCAAGTAGGAGCAGAGAGGGTATTTTATTTCTATATTTGTCACTGGAGAAACCACTATTGGCATCCTGTGTCCAGTTCTGGTGTCCTCAATTCAAGAAGGATAAGAATAACTGAAGAGGGTTCACAGCAGTGCCACGAGAATGATTGAAAAACTAGAAAACCAGCTTTTATAGTGATAGACTTAAAGTTCTCGGTCTATTTATCGTACCAAAGAGAAGGTTAAGGGGTGATGTGATTACAGTCGGTAAATATTTGGCTCTTCAGACGGGCAGACACAGGTAGAACACCAGGGGGCAATTTACCAAGGGCAGTGTGCCCTGGAAGCCGTGTGGCCCAATGCTGCCCAGCTGATTAGTAGAGTGCTCACAGATAGATTTTATGTTTCTATATGTGGTGCACATTCGCATGTGCCTTGGTGAACAGAAAAAAACTTTATTCTGCACACGGATGGGAAAAAACCCTGCGCATGAACGGAAAAGATTAGACGGAACATTGTCCAAGGGTTGTGGTAGAGTCTCCATCACTGAGAATTTTTAAATCACGACTCAACGATTTACTCTGGGAATTATTTTGTGGTGGTTCTCTGGCCCGAGAGCTACAGGGGGTCAGACGAGGTGATCACAATGGCCCCATATGGCCCTAGGAGTGATGACTCATAATCCAGAGGAGTGGGAATGAAAGAAAAAGAGGTGGATCATTCATAGACCCTTCCTCAGGAGCCTGGAGGCCTGGTGGCAGGAACTATGGGCATGAGTGTGGGAAGAAAGGACCTTTGGAGGCCCTCTTATTACTTTGGCTCACAAATTAATTCTTTGGGGTGAGAAATCTCTCTTGGAAACAGGCTAAAAGTGAAGACAAAAGGTGTTTTGAGACAAGGGAGGGCTAGGGGGAGGCTCTGTCTCGTGTCCCTCAGAGGCCCAGTCCAGAAGATGCAGCTCAGGAGAAGGGCAGGCAAAGGCGTCTTTATGTTTTTGCGGGGGGGTTCTGCATTCAAAATGGCCCAGAACTGCCTGGCTCTGCAGTGTGGTCTCCCCCAGAGCTGAGGGCTTTGAACACACCCTCTCCTGCCGATGCTCTTTCAGCTTCCTATTCCTGATACACCCCTTTGCTGGAGGGTGAGCGGGGACAGAGCAGTGTCACTTCCATCCGGCTAACACTGTTCCCGCAAACTGCTCCCCCGCCCTATTAGAGCTTTCATATGGCACAGGAGTGGCGTGAAGGGGCCTGGGAAGGAGCCAGAATCTAGCTGTAGGGCAATTGGCTACTTGTACTAGCCACTTAACCCTGTGGGAGAATTTGCTCTCCCACAAACTTGACAGCAAACAAGGACAAAAGGAAAGCAACTGGGGAGCCGATGCATTTTATTTCCCCTGCTGGGCCTGCAAATTAACCCTGTCGGGAGCTCGCGAACCACACCAGAAGCGTCAACAGAAAATGAGCCAAGGAGGGAAAGTGTTTGAGGAAGCCAGTGCAGTCCCTCAGCAAATCTAATCAGCTCCCCGACCATCGGAAAAAAAGCCGAGCTGTGTAGCAGAAAGCAGCAGGCTACAATTTACCGACACCTCCACACTTTTGAAACTGCTGCGGGGAAAACAAAACCACAGAAGAACAGCGCCTGTTGGGAGTCCATATCCATGTTATGTGCCAATGGTGCATTTCCCAGAAAAGCCTTGATTTCCCCTGGATCGTTGTATTATTTACCATTTGTTGACTGACTGTGGGGCTTAGAGAAATTCAAGCTGTTGAATTTCCCCCGGCGAGAGGAAGGATTTGAAAGTTTCTTTCCTTATCTGAGCAGCCTGGAGACGCAGGGTGTTTTACTTTGGACTGATGCATTCATGTCCCTTCTTCTTTCTTTTTATTTTTCTTTGGGTGGGGGGGGGAGCTTGAGGTGGGGGATCACCATTTCATTTTGGACACCCTACCTTGGATGGGATTTCCAGGAGGAAATTGCCAGGCTGCAGTCTCAGGGGGCTTTCATGTGGACTTTCCGGTTTATTAAAGTCATGTGTGTCATTTCCTATCTCCGCCTACTTGTCAATAATCCATAAGGGAGGTATGCAAGCCTGTGTGTGTGAATCCATCAATGGCTATTAGCCAGGATGGGTAGGAATGGTGTCCCTAGCCTTTGTGTGTCAGAGGGTGGGAATGGGTGATTGGAGAGGGATTGCTTGATGATTCCCTGTTCTGTTCACTCCCTCTGGGGCACCTGGGATTGGCCACTGTCGGCAGACAGACGCTGGGCCAGATGGACCTTTGGTCTGACCCAGTATGGCCCTTCTTCTGTTCTTAATGCACACACACGTGCATGTATAGGGTAGCACAATGGACAAACTTCCTCCTTGGTGGAGGAAGTCATCCAGGTTACCGTCAAGTCACCCACTCAAGTCACCAGGCAACCACTTTACACTCCAGATGAATTCGTTAAAAATTCAGATCTGTAGCCTTGAGAGGAAATATATTCACTGCATCGGAAGCCAAAGCGGCGAGGCAGGAGCAGGCGTTTAATTGGATCCTATTTCCCTTCTCCTGTGCACCAGTCCTTCTCTCCTTGCCCCATCTCAGCTTTTAAAACAGCCCCATCCTCATTACCTGTCTGCTCCTCAGGTACCTGTCTGCTCCTGACTGAAGTGGACTGACAGAAATGGGGAAGTCTGCACGGGCCATGCTCTGGGGCTAGCTACTCCGATGGTTCCCCCATCTTTCTGGAGGTTCACCTGTTTAAGTGCCTCCTGCCGTACTTTGTGGGCCACTGGGTTGTGCCCCTCAATGCCAAAGTGGACAGAGATGCCAGCTGTGACGGCAGGGCAAATGTAAAGGAGCGGTGCAATTTATAGCCAAGCTCCCCAGAGCTCTCGGCCATGAAATCTAGCTTTCTGGTGAACTGGTGGTTTATTTTGGGCCTGGCATCCATTTGAAATAGCACCAGCTGCGGCCCTGACGTCAGCAAGGAATTCCTCTTGTTTTCACACCTTCAGTTCTCCTTGGAAGGCTCGTCCTCACCGCCAGCACTGACATTCATCTGAGGAAGTGGGATGTGCCCTTGCAAGCTCCTCTACATTTTGTGTTACTCTCCAAGGTGCTGCAGGATCGTTCGTTGGGTTTTTCAGCTACAGACTAACACGGCTTCCCCTCTGAGACCAGGACCGGTGTCATCTAACCGTGGCAGCGAGACCAACACTTCCGACTGCTGAAATTCCCAGCGCACGACACGCTGCGGCTGCCAAAGCTTTCTGCTGGCATCTGCTCAGCCCACAAAGCACGAGCCCCGTGCCCGTCTCCCTCCAGGAGATCGACACTGACAGCACTTTGGTCCTCAGTCTCATAGGCACGTTGGCTGAATTAGCAAGAGATCTGGGGAGAGCAGAATGTGGGTGACCTTGTCTCTCCCTCCGTTGATCGTCCATTCAGGATCCCCTCTGCTTGATCCTACGGCACTGCCGTGACCTAGCAGGAGACAAGCAGAATATACCTCTTACTGCCCTTCTCCTGCACAATCTCCCATCTGCCAGTCCCCTTCACCTGGGTCGCACACGTCTGGTCTTTTAGTTTTATGGGAATAAAAAAGATCAATGCGAAGTGCTGGGAACTCAACTAAGTGATGTTGCTCAGCCGATGACGCAAAGGAATTTTAGAGGCCGGGCAACTTCCAGCAAATCAGATCATCCGTCCTCTCCCAAGTCGGGTTCCCTTGTAGGGCTGCTGCCTACAGTCCTGACTTTCAGGTGAAGCTGCAAACAAGACATTAAATTCCTCCTCTGCAATTGGAGTTCTCCGAGTCAGGGAGGCCCTCTGTGGTGCCTGCCTGCTAATTAGCACCCTCTCCATTTGGGTGAGAGGGAATGTGTGAAGGTCAGCTTGTACCAGGTGCGAGTGTGTGTATGAGGGAATGAAATTCGCTAGACAGGAGAAGTAGAGAAAAAATGCAACACAGGCAGTCGCGGTGCAAGAGTCCTCTCTGTGTGCCTTATGTCCAACCTCTCGGGTAAGCAGGGGAATTTTGCCCCCGTGCCTAATCCATCTTTTGTTTTGGAAAGATCGGTCTGGGAGGCAGGAGAGACGTCCGGCTGGAACTCAGGAAAGCTGGGTTCAGTCCCTTGCTCAATTCTGACACCTTTCATGACCTTGGGCAACTCCCCTCGTCCCCAAGTGCACAATGAGAATTGTTGAACTGTCCTGCCTCCCAGGGGGGTTGTGAGAATAAATGTGTTACCAGTATTGAGGATTTCATGTAGTCCAGTCCTGGTCTCAGCCGTCCCTCCGGTAGATTTGTGTGTGTCATTGAGAAGGATGTTTAATGAGAGAGCAGAGGGAATCTGTATTTGCAAAATGTGCAGTCTGACAGAAAGCAGGAAATTATTTTGAAGCATGTTGTGTTACTACACATCACTTTTTGATTTAATAAGAAAATCACTTTCCCACTCACATGCACACACAGAAGAACCAGTAAATTGAGACCAAAATCCGTTGTGTTTTGGAGACAGCGTTTTTTATGAGGCCTGCGTCATTCTTCATATTTTTTTCCTCTGGCCGCGTAGAGAGCCTGCAGTGTCAGCCACTGCAACGTCGCCAAAAGAAGAAACGGCTTTCCTGCTCTGCCACGTCCTTCACGGCATGTGCTTTCAGGGCAGTCGAGCCGAAGGGGGCATCTGGTGGGAGAGCCCACATGGAGAGCCCTGCCAGAGCGCAGTGACATCGGACTACAACACGGAGGGAAACGTCGCGGCATGTGATGAACTGAGTTCTGGGAAGAAGGGGTCTGAAAAAAGGCTCATCGTGTGCCGAGCTGAGCCTAGCGAGGACGGCACGGTGCTGGCTCCCGGGAGCGTACAGTGTAGGCAGGCAAACAGTGTAACACAGACACACATGTGCCCTGTAACTCATTGGAATGTGGCCAATAGGCCGGAGACTTTACGAAACTGAAGGAGCTTTGTTTCAGGGAGCAGCACTGGATACACTCAGGAAAGGAGCCGATCCCATGCACGGCAGATGTAACATCCTTCCGAGCCTAAGCCACTCCAGGACAGCCGCTATCAGATGCCAGAAGCATTGCCTGCACCCCACCTCTTCCCCTCTCTGCTCTGCCCCTTTCCGTAGGCCGCCACCACCCACTGCTGCCTGGTGACTCAGTCCCTCCTCTTGTCCATTCCAACCCACCTCTCTGCAGGTCCCCACTGCTCACCCCTCCTACTGCCTGGCCTGTCCCCACGTCCCTCCGACCCGTCCTTTCCACCGCCAGGCCCATCCCCACGTCCCTCCGACCCGACCGTCCCGCTGCCTGGCCTGTCCCCGCGTCCCTCTGACCTGTCCGTCCCACTGCCTGGCCCGTCCCCGCATCCCTCCGACCCGTCCTTCCCTCTGCCTGGCCCGTCCCTGCGTCCCTCTGACCCGTCCTTCCCTCTGCCTGGCCCGTCCCTGCGTCCCTCCGACCCGTCCTTCCCTCTGCCTGGCCCGTCCCTGCGTCCCTCCAACCCGTCCGTCCCTCTGCCTGGCCTGGCCCCGCGTCCCTCCGACCCGTCCTTCCCACAGCCTGGCCTGTCCCCGCGTCCCTCCGACCCGTCCTTCCCGCTGCCTGGCCTGTCCCCGCGTCCCTCCGACCCGTCTTTTCCGCTGCCTGGCCCGTCCCCGCGTCCCTCTGACCCGTCCTTCCCTCTGCCTGGCCCGTCCCTCCGACTCATCCTTCCTGCTGTCTGGCCTGTCCCCGCGTCCCTCCGACCCGTCCATCCTACTGCCTGGCCCGTCCCCGCGTCCCTCCGACCCGTCCGTCCTACTGCCTGGCCCATCCCCGCGTCCCTCCGACCCATCCTTCCCTCTGCCTGGCCTGTCCCCGTGTCCCTCCGACCTGTCCTTCCCATTGCCTGGCCTGTCCCCGCGTCCCTCCGACCTGTCCTTCCCGTTGTCTGGCCTGTCCCCGCGTCCCTCCGACCCATCCTTCCCACAGCCTGGCCCGTCCCCGCGTCCCTCCGACCTGTCCTTCCCGCTGCCTGGCCCATCCCTACTCATCTCCACCTCCCCTCCCACATGAGGCCCCTGCCACATCCCTCTTCTCCCTGAAAGCCGGGTGCTCTGCCTGGCCTGGGGTTGGGACCCTTCACTCATGGCTCCTCCAGCCATGAATTGGGAAAGGGCTCAGGACTCTGGTGGTGATGATGAAGGGTCAGGGCCTCAGATAGAAGGGGTGGGGTAGGGGGTGCCCCCCCAAGGGGATTTCCCACTGACACTGGCATGGCAGGTGCATAATCCTTTCCCAAGCACCCATATGCACAGGGAGACTGCTACCCCCAGGCTCCTGTCATGTTTTCTACCTCCTGCCTCCACCCCCCTTAGAGGTGCATAGAGGGACTGTGACTGAGGGGAACCAACCCCTCTTTTCATTGAATCCCACTTTCAGTCCTTCTAAGCTTTTGGCCTCATGGATATCTGGGGGCAAATAATTCCACTGTGTATTGTGTGAGGGAAAGATTTCGGCTGATCCGTTTTAAATGTGCTGACTTTTGATTTCATTGGCTGCCCTCCCTTTCTTGTATTAGGAGACAGGATAAAACTACCTTCTCTGCGTCACTCACTGGTTCAGGTATCCCTGTCATGTCTCCTCTTTCATTTTCCTCCTCTCTGAATGGAAGCAGGCCTTGTCTTTGGAGTCACTTCACATTCTAGGCACAGTGAATTTCTAAGCATGAAAAGAACGTTTACTCTCCAACTGTGAATGGCTTGATCAGGTGAGAAGGGACAGAGAGCTGTGTTGTCAGTCATGATGCTGCGCCTGGATGTCCATTTACACAGATCAATATTTTCCCATTATGACAGAGCCTGACTTTGGTTGTCTTTTCCCGGGGATATTTAATTGATAGAAAATCAGTACATCTTTACCAATTTCAGCCTTTTATGATGAACTGACCTGCATCACAAAAACACTGATTTTGGACTATATTGATGCCCATTTATTTTTGATTTATGTTGTTAATAGCACCTGGAAGAAATAATTTTATGACAATTTTTCCCCTCAATTTCATCTTAATTGGATATTGAATTGGTCAGTTTCACATCCTGACTCTTCAGCAATATACCAATGTTGTCTCTAGCCTTTCAAAGGTGGAAAGAGTTTAAATTTCCCATCCCCTACCCCCAACTAATCTTTTTGCTGAGATTGCTAGACTGGAGTATAATGAAAATGTTTTGCACGCAGTGGTTAGAATCTTTACAGCAATCACGAGGGGATATAGACAAACATCTTCCAATTTTTCAGTTTCAGTTCAATTCAGTGAAACTTTACTGGCATCACAAGTGTTGCCAAAGTGCAAACAAGACAATGATCCCTCAGGTATTTGTCAGAAATAGTTATGATCCACCCACAATAGAAATATACACCTTGTTTCGGGATTTCTCCCCCCATCTTTTGGTCAGCCCAGAATCCATTCTGGATCCAGCGAAAAGCTGCTTTTTTCTTTTTTTTTACGATGATTGCCATTTCTTTCCTTTCTCCCAGAGGTATGTACATATTGGGATGGGAAATCTATGATTCTTGCTCATTTGAGGAAAAACCCTTTGGTGTCTCTAAATCCTCTTGGTTGCTTTCAAACTCTCACTGCTTTGCTTTGTAGAACCTTTTTAAAATAGCACCCACGGGTGCATGGCTCTCATTTCGTACCCTGCCACTGAGGCTCAAGTGCTGGAAGGGCATGTTTGACGGTCCGGAGGGATCAGCTCCCTGTAAGTTGACAAGAGGGCTTTGTGCACCATGTTATCTTTGCTGCCAAGGAAAGGACAGGATGGTTAATAGAATGGGGGTGTAGTCAGGATGGAGTTAAATTATGCAATCTGAGGCAAGCTGTCATTGTTGAAAGCAGGTGTAATTTAGAGCAGTCCCCAGGCTGCCCTAACACACAGAATAGGGGGGAAGGCAGGACCAGCCCTTTGATTTGTGTTCTGCGTGTTTTCAGTCTGATACAGCATCCACTAAAGTCAGAGGCAAAACTCTGGTGGCCTTCAGTGATTCAGGATCAAGCCTTTGAGAGGATCTGGCCCCAGATCTACATCTGGAAACCAAAATTGCTCTCTGTTGTCTCTATAAGGTTATTTTTCACCCTCTAAATCCCTCATTTTTTGTTCATTGTCTGATTGTTTGGGCTGAGTGGAAAAAATGACGCAGCTGTCTCCTTGACTACAGCATTTACGATGCCGTCTACGCTACAGAGATCCCTTCTCATTAAGGTTTCCTTTTGAACCTGTTCTCATCATTCATTCTTTAACCCTGCATTAGTTGGATATGTCTTCCTGCTCCCTGTTTGGCTGCGAGGCTTTATTTTGTATTGTTGGGTGTGAGTCACTTGGAGCTCGCAACCCATGGCTGCTGTTGAAATAGGATCTTATCAGAGCAGTTAAAAATCTGGGTTGATCATCCAGAATAAAAGGGGACAACCCAACAATTTGCCCTGTTTGGTCACTTCTGAGATGCAAAGAACTGCTCAACACTCATTTCGTTTTTAACAGGGGGTTGATTCTGTTTCCTTGTATCTTACCATACTGGGGATATCACCTCTAAGAAGAACATAAGAATGACCATACTGGGTCAGACCAAAGGTCTATCTAGCCCAGTATCCTGTCTGCCGACAGTGGCCAGTGCCAGGTGCTTCAGAGGGAATGAACAGAGCAGGAAATCATCAAGTGATCCCTTCCCTGTCACCCATTTCCAACTTCTGACAAACAGAGGTTAGGGACACCATTCCTACCCATCCTGGCTAATAGCCATTGATGGACCTATCCTCCATGAATTTATCTAGCTCTTTTTTGAACCCCGTTAAAGTCCTGGCCTTCACGCCATCCTCTGGCAAGGAGTTCCACAGGTTGACTGTGCGCTGTGTGAAGAAAATCTCCCTTTTGTTTGTTTTAAACCTGCTACCTATTCATTTAATTTGATGACTCCTAGTTCTTATGGGAACAAGTAAATAACTTTTCCTTATTCACTTTCTCCATACCTGTCACGATTTGATAGACCTCTATCATATCCCCCTTTAGTCTCCTCTTTTCTAAGCTGAAACGCCCCAGTCTTTTCATATGGTACCCATTCCAAATCCCCAATCATCTTTGTTGCCCTTTTCTGAACCAAAGATTCTGATCTGCTCATTTGAAGATGGGGGATGTACGTTGCTATATGATTGATATAGGTTTATAATAAGTTATCAGGGATTTCTTCTGCATTGACTACGCTCTAGCACTGGGACTCCCTCAGATTTAAGGCTGGAGAAGAAGCAATGCCACCAAAGCAGCTTCTCTGCACAAAGTTGGGCAGAACTAAGCCTAAGAGCTGGAATCCGCCTGATCAAAATCCTTTCCCTTCTCTGTTGCCCAGCTTTCACTTTTGTGATGTCATCATTTTCCTATTTCTGTCACTAAAGGGTTTGCCAGGTTAGGCGAGACCTGAATTCCTAAAGCAAGCCTCTTAACAGCAAGCACCACAGCCCTGAAGGAAATCCTTCCTTTCTTCCATCTTTGGGCATGGCTCATTGGCACCTCAAGGTTCACCTACAGCTTTGCCCCACCAACACTTAAGGGCTGTGTCTACACTGGGCCACTTATTCCGGAAAAGCAGCCGCTTTTCCGGAATAAGCTGCGAGCTGTCTACACTGGCCGCTTGCTTTTCCGGAAAAGCAACGACGATCTACTGTACAAAATCAGCCGCTATTCTGGAAAAACTATTCTGCTCCCGCTCGGGCATAAGTCCTTATTCCGGAACACCGTTCCGGAAAAGGGCCAGTGTAGACAGCCCAGTAGTCTTTTCCGGAAAAAAGCCCCGATCGCGAAAATGACGCTCGGGGCTCTTTTCCGGAAAAGCGCGTCTACATTGGCCACCGACGCTTTTCCGGAAAAAGGGCTTTTCCAGAAAAGCAGCCTGCCAATGTAGACGCTCCTTTTCCGGAAAAACTGAAAACGGAATAGTATTCCGTTTTAAGCATTTCTGGAAAAAGGTGCCAGTGTAGACGTAGCCAAGCTGTGCAACTGTAACCCAGCTAATGACATTGAGACCACTTATAGAGACAATCACAAATCTGCTCTACAGCCTTAGCTGAGAGGCAGCTGGCTTTTAGCTCAAGCTATACAGACTCATGAACTAAGCTCCAGAGGTCCCAGGTTCGGTTCTGCCTGTCGGTCTTACACAATGTTTTAGCTAACACGTGTTGGCTGTCTTGTTATACAAACACATTTTTTCCCTAATGTAGATCTACCTATCAAGATAGGTGTGAGCCCATTTTTCCCCCTTTGAAGGTCACCTTTAAGGAATCCTTATGTTTTTTGTTTGTCTTTTCTGAACACCTAGATGCTTTTTCCTGATTGAAAATGAATTCCATGGCCAAGCTGGCCCAAGGCTTCTACTCTCAGTGACCATTTCAGTCTCCCCCTGCTGAAATCCAAGGACATAAATTGTATTCCTTTTGCATTTGTCAACATTAAGTAGCATTTGCTGTGAATCAGCCAACTTACCTGGCAGTACTAAGGACTCTTTAGAATTTCTTCGCTTCCTTCCCCTCCCGCCTCCCACCTTTGTCCACTCAGCTGCTCAGTTTTGTGTTGTCAGCAGACTCAACCAGTTAGCAGTCAGCTTCCCTAAGCCATTTATATAAATTAGACTTAGCGGGGCGGGGGGGCAAAGATCGCACTGAGATGAACATTACTTTGCATTTGTTGACTTTAATGTTCTCTTCCTTTGTGTTGACCCACTTCTAGAGTAGATCTAAATTGTTGGCCTGTTTTTTTTTTTCATGGCCATTATATGCCCCCTCCCCATGGCAAATGTAAGAAGTCTGAAAACTCCATCGCGCCAAGTCATTTACAGACTCTAAAACTAGAGCAGGAAGGGCAGACTCAGTGACCTCATTCAGCAAGGCCCATCATTTAGGCCCCTTAATTAACAATGACTTTGTTTTCTGTTCTTTCGCCCAATCTGTATCTGTGCTCATTTGCTACCCTGCCTCCTCCCCACTGCCTGCTGAATGTGCAGCTTTTCATGCAGAATTTAGCTAAGCCTCCTGCAAAATATAGAGGAGCTGCAGTGAATTGTATTTTATGTAGTTTCCCTTTAACTCGCTAATCTGCAGTGGCCCCCTCTTGCCCCTGTAAGAGATTTTTTAAAAGTTGCCCTTTTTTGTGATCTTTTGGACAAGTGTCAATCCAGGTGGAAGGGCGAGGCCTTGACTCTCAGCGAGACTCAACTCTTTGATTTGTCCACCCAGCCACACATGCTATCGGCATGGGAACGTTTTCCCATTGCACTCAACGACTATGTCAGGAGGGATCCGCCGCTAAGGATAGCTTTATCCCCATGGCCTGTGCAGCCCGCGGCCTCTGCCAAGGCTGGCAACAAATGTGACAATCAATGCTGGTTGTCTTTGTATTTATGTGGCCACCAGTTCACTGGGGTCTGACATTTCACATCCTGTCCACTCGGAAATGGACTGAAATCTCAGAAGCCATCAGCCACCTAGGCATTGGAGCAGGGGCTAGGGCGATGGAGGGAATGCATTCAAGAAGCCATAATCGGCGTCTAGGAAATTTGCAAACCAGAGACAAAGGGGATAATCATCAACAACATGAGTCTTTAGTGATTATTCACCTTGCTCAAATACTACAATTCCCTTTGCTGCATCATTTGTCCTGCTAAAAGGATTGCCTGCGGACCAGGAGAGGGAACATCCCAGAAATCTTTGTGCTATCCCTAGTTAAAAATGGACGGAAGTGATCCTTCTAGCTGCAGGGCCATGTCTGACCATCGTGGTTAGTCATCTTAGGACGCTGGCCGGGCCTGAAGGAAAATGGGTCAGAAACAGAGCGATTCAAACTACAGTCGTGGGATCTCCACACAGAGTAAGGCAGGGCGGGGGTATGTAAAGCGGCTCACTCATGAGCGCCCCCTTGTGGTTGAAGGGGGTGTCCACAGTCTCCTCTGCTCTGACTGGCTTTGGGAGTGGAGGTGTCCCTGGTCAGTCACCTGGGACGAGGCTTCTTTTCTTTCCCCTTTTTGTAGCTTCTGGGGGTTGGAGGGAGCAACTCAGGCCCACCCACTCCTCTGGGTCCCCGCCCAGGGACTCTGTAAGTAGCAGGTGCCTGCTAAGTGTCCTTACAGTCCACTGCTAACTTGCTCCCTGGACCACTTCCCCAAGAGCTGCCCTTCAGCCTTCTCTTTCAGGGCTTTGAGATAAAGTTCTCACAGCATCCTCTCCAGGGCTCTGCAATTTGCCATCCTCCACCACAGTCAGTCTTCAGCTACCAGCCCCGGGCTTTAGCCAGGTCTGCAATGCAGTCCACACCCGGAGCCTTCCCTATCAATCCCTGGATCTGTCTGGCTTGAGCTCCAGTGAGGAACTGCCAGGCCCTGGCCCAGCAGCTTCTTTATATCAGCTTGCTGGGCCCTGATTGGCTGCAGTAGAAGTAGCCACTCTAGTTCACCTGGAGGACCTCTCCTCTCCTCTTTTCCCTGGGATGAGGTGTGGCAAGGCCACCAGCCTCCAGCAGGGGACTTTGGGCCTAGCCCACCTCATCAAACCGTCCCTTGCCTCTGTTCATCCTCACCCCCATCTGAGACCGAGAGCAAAGTCCCAACACATGAGACCAGCAGTCAGGATCCCGGGTGATGGGTTCTCAGCTGCTGCCCCACACCAGGGGCTCTACTGTCCCCCAGCACAAGAGGTGCTAACCAGGATCCCAGCATAGGGGGCTAGCATCAGACCCCCTGGCGCACAGGCTGTAAGCCGAAAAACCAGCATGCAGGGCGGCAGCAGGGACCCTAAGCGTTGGGCTGGGTGCAGCATCCTGGCACCGCTAGTTCCCACGCTGATGGAGCAAGAATTGGATAAGGCAAGAGAAATATCGTATTGAAGGGTGGGGGGGAAGTACTGAAAGAAAAACTCCTGACTGCTAAGACAAATGAAATACTGGAAGAAGCAAAGGAGCCGTACAAAGAAGCAGGCAATGCAATGAAAAGCAAATTGAATGGAATGTAAACACACTGAAGATCCAGCTGTTGAAGTTGAAGTTGCTGCCATGGAGTTGTTTACCCAGTGACTAAAATCCTGCGTGGAAACTCAGGAGATGGGTCGATAGAAATAAAGATGGACAAATGCTTACGGTGAAGTAGAGCAGAATAACAGATGGGCAGAGCATTGCAAAGAAGCCCTCCACAGACCTCACGTTACCTCAACACCAGAGTTCGATGAAACACATGAGCCTGATCGTATCCACACTGGTCCAACAGAGAAATCATAGAATCCTAGGACTCTGGAGTCATCTAGACCAGCCCCCTGGCCAAAGCAGGACCAACCCCAACTCAATCATCCCAGCCAGGGCTTTGTCAAGCCGGGAGTTAAAATCCTCTAGGGATGGAGATTCCACCACCTCCCTAGGTTGCTGCCACATCCTGCTCACTATTGAATTTGGGGGACTACCCCTGGGATAATGCATTCCCACAGCTCAGAGCAAGGTTTGGCCTGGTACGTTTCAAGGGACCCCTTTTGAGACTGTGTCTACGCTATGCAAGAAGATCAACCTCAGAGATGCAACTCCAACTATGACAATGACATAGCTGGAGTCAACACCCCTGAAATCGAATTTCTGCATTGTCCCCACTGCGGAAGGTTGACAGGAGACTCTCTCCTGTCGACATCCCTTACTCCTCACAACCCCATTGAGTACGTGGGTTCAAAGGGGCGCTACCAGCAGCTGTTTTAGTGGGTCCTTAGTAGACCCCTAAATCTCCAGAGCATCGTTCTCAGGGTAAGTGTAGACCTGGCCTAAAATTAGCCCTGCCAGATCCATATAGTTTAAATACTGCAGCATCCTTGCTCTCTGCCTGTCTCAGTAGATGGGGTACAGACGTAGACACGATCCCTATTTTCTGAGCGATACAGAGAGCAGGAGTCTTGTCCATTTCACCGCATTCTACCTTCATCCTGCGGATTGTTGCACTCGCTGTCCTATTTAGCATCCGTTTGTGCGCTGCTTGTACATCCAGCGTGCTGTTTCCCGGAAGGGTCTGTAATTGACCCACAAATAAATAAAATGGAGGAGAAAAGCTGTAGTTCATGTTCTGCGGCAATGTCGTCCAACACTCTGGAATCACGACCTTGTTTCATTTGGGACTCGGCAACAAGACTCATCCCCCTTGCTCTCCGAAGTTCCCCTTGAGAGGAAGGGCTGGCTGCTTAACTTTCCCCCCTCCCTCCCCAGTCCCGGAAACAGGGCTTCTAGCAAGACAATTGGATTGTTTCATTTCTCCTGGGGAAGGACGACCGTGGCTGCATTTCAGTACATCAGGAGCCACTTGAAAAGGTGAAGCCCTCTCCGTTAGTGCGGTAATGGAAGAAAAGCCTAAAGAGAAGAAATGTGACCATTTCAGGGGCACAAAGTCACAGCGTTTCGGCTGTTACATTCGGAGAACGAAAATAGCAGGGACAGGTCCCAGCTGCTGGCTACCGCGTATTTGAAAAGGTTATCGAGACATTATAGCATGTAAACAGCAGCGCTATTAGCTCTGAGCTGTGAAAAGTTTCTAACCTTCACAGCGCAAACCTTAAATTATTTTTGAAGTGTTAATGAAAGTCAGCTCTCCAAAGATGGATGTGGCACATGGAACTACATTAGACAAATGGCAGGAACATTTTAATAGTTATTGCTTCACAAGCCCCAGGGAAGGCGCTGGGGGCGGGAGGGGGGGGGCCGGAAACCAGCCACCTTCATGCGGATCCCATGGATGATCCTTCTCTCTCTCATTTTCTCTCTCTGTGCGCTGAGGTTGAGTTTTAGCCCCGGCTGCTCCCAGCTCTCATTAAAACCCCTGGGTTGGGAGAGTGTGTCTGACGTACATATTCCTCAGGGCACAGCTCGTCGTGAGTGAAAGTCTGGTCTCACTGAAATCAAAGGTTAAACGCCCCTTCGCTTGAGTGGAGCCGGGTTCTCCCCCCACGCAAAGCACCACTTATAAATAGTGATCTAGAGACATGCCCAATAAAGATACGTATATGTGCGTATTAGCGGAGTTTGTGTGTCTACTGTAGGGCCTTGTTGTGTCCGCCCATCGGTGGGTGCGCTAATGGACAGCTCGTGCTCGTGAGCGTCGGTTTGAACACTCAGCCACATTGGACACCCCCAAAAAACCAGGCACGGGGGAGCAGAGCCTGCTCTTTTCAGGGCCGAATGACCCTTCTCTCCTGGAGCTGTTTGCCTTCATCTGAGTGCCCAGGCCGAATGCCACCAGCCACACAAATACCTCTGCTGGGTCCCCCTCCCTCTGCAAAAGCCAGTGTGTGTGTGTGTGGGGGGGGGGGGGGGATGGACATTTATCATTGTCAACAAATTACTGGTTTGGATCTCACCCTCAGGACCTGAACGGTCCTGGATGAGGGATGTTGCCGGACTAGGGGAGGTCATTTCTGGACACCCCAGCCCAGGCCCAGCTGCTGGCTGGAGCCAGCTGCCAGCCCTGCTAGCCCTACCAGGCTTCCCAACCCTGCCAAGCAGCCCTAATTTGGCATACTAGGTTCCTGGCCCTGCTAGCGGCCCGCTGCGCTGGTGGCCGCCAGCCCTCCTTCAGGACTCTCTAGTTCTGGAATATCTGTGGTCCTGCCAGACCACATATGGCGCCAGGCAGTGGCGGATATGAGGCAGCTGTCCCGGGCCCCGTGCTCAGGGGCGGACTAGCCGGTGGGATACCGCACTTTAGATTCCCTGGCGCCACGTGCCGCACGGTGGAGGAGCGCATGCGCGGCGTGCTGAAACACTGCAACACAGGGGAGAGAGGAGACGCCCGGTGAGAGGGTCCCCACAAAATTGTGCTGTCCTGGGTCCCGCAAAATTCTCATCCGCCCCTGGTGCCAAGCCAGAGAGTCCCAGTTTAGAGAGGTTCAACCTGTAGTATTTGTGTCAGCGGATGATTGGGAGAGACAACTCTTGAAAGATCGGGAGATTTTGGGACCGAGTTTAACAAACGGGGTTTTGATCCTGTAACGTGCTGAACCTCTCAACCCCATCCTGCAAATCCCTTTCAGCACATGCTTAACTTTGAGCACACATGTTAGACCCATGAAAGGTAAGCACTCGCTTTAGAGTTTGGCAGGAATGAGGCTGTTAATGTTTCACAGCCGACGAGTGAAAATGCCAAAACAAGGACCACACGTGCATCAGGGCTGAGAAGGAGGTGAGCTAGAACGGCAGTCTGTCCAGCCTAAATTGGGAGCAAGTTTCAATTAAATCTTTTGGGTTCTCTTTCTTATAAGCATGGCATGGTTTTGCTTCCCTTACATACTGCTCAGACGTGGCCGATTTATGTGAAGGGCTTCAGTTTTCTTTCAAATATTTCTATTTTCTGGCCAGGCACCATTTTTCTCTCCACTTTTTTTTTCTTTGAGCAGAAGGGAAAAAAATAAAAAAACCTGTAACCTTTTTGTGCATAATAACGTTTAGGCTTTTTATTACTCTGTTGAGACAAAAAAAGCTTTGATGAATTTCAATACAGTACAGAATCGACCATGCTCTAGTGTCTAGTCATAAAGAAAAGAAATCTCTCTCCAGTTCTGGAACAGGATGAAAGACCCGCAAATGGGCTTGTAATGCCAGAGTCAATAGAAGCTCTGTCCGGCTTTCACACCCAGGAAGGAGGATCCAAACTCCCCTGACTTCGCCCCCCCAAAAAAATCAATCATAACAATGTCATTCATCAGTGTTTTGACTGGTGACAGTGTTCGTTATTTCTTGTGCTAAGACTGTGTACAATGAAAAGACACAATCCATTTGAATTCTAGTCAATTGCCATAAATCTGTGTACAGATGTGGTCTCCTCACTTCAAAAAAAGATATTTTGGCCTTGGAAAGGGTTCAGAAAAGGGCAACTAAAATGATTAGGGGTTTGGAATGGGTCCCATATGAAGAGAAGTTAAAGCAACTGGGACTTTTCAGTTTAGAAAAGAGGAGACTGAGGGGGGATATGATAGAGGTCTATAAAATCATGAGTGGTGTGGAGAGGGCCGATAAAGAAAAGTTATTTATTAGTTCCCATAAAAGAAGAACTAGAGGACACCAAATGAAATTAATGGGTAGCAGGTTTAAAACTAATAAAAGAAAGTTCTTCTTCACAAAGCGTGTAGTTAACCTGTGGAACTCCTTGCCAGAGGAGGCTGTGAGGGCTAGGACTATAACAGAGTTTAAAGAGAAGCTAGATAATTTCATGGAGGTTAGGGCCATAAAAGGCTATTAGCCAGGGGATAGAAATGGTGTTCCTGGCCTCTGTTTGTCAGAGGCTGGAGAAGGATGGCAGGTGACATCGCTTGATCATTGTCTTCGGTCCACCCTCTCTGGGGCACCTGGCACTGGCCACTGTCGGCAGACAGGCTACTGGGCTAGATGGACCTTTGGTCTGACCCAGAACAGCCGTTCTTATGTTCTGATGTAAATGAGTTAAAGGGCGTTTTAGGCTGCACATCTTCCCCTTGGCACCCCCCTTCGATTTTTGTGGGTTTCCCCCCTGAGTCTCCTGTTTTATTGATCATAGCTCTGTCTTCTGTTGCCTTCTGAAAGGCCCCCAGTCACAAAGAGAAAAGTAAGTACCTCCGCTCTGGTGGTCAGAATTGTCATGCCCGTGAGTTGAAAAATCATGAGTCAGGAGCCCAAGAAAGCATGAGATCGGCTTAACATCTTTTATATGTTTGTTTTGTTTATTTTGTAAATCCAGAGCCCAGATGGAATAAGATCAGAACATGGTGTCCTCCCCTGCCATACGGCTGCAGAAATGACTCACTGAGTCCAGTAGGAGGTGCCCTTGCAGTTGTAATGCTGGGAGAAATAGCCTCGGGGTGCATTGCCCTGTACTTTAGCGGCATCACATGCTGCTGCTGCAGCGTGTGGCGAGAATTTATTGCAGAACAAACATCAGAGCAGAAGAGAAACTAAACTCATTGTATTGTCTCTGTCTGCTGATGTGCACGGTGCCATGTGCACTGTGTAAATACATGGTAAAGACATGAGCAATTTTTTCCTGTTACTAGAGTATCTCCCCTACTCACTAGACAAGCAATGATCACAGGAATTATTATAGAAAGAAAATACCTGTTCTTCTTGCTGCTCTCCCTGACCTACGTAGTAAGACTGTCCCCTGCAGGACTGTTTTCATAAGAACATCACATAAGAACAGCCATACTGAGTCAGATCAAAGGTCCATCTAGCCAGTATCCTGTCTTCTGACAGTGGCCGATGCCAGACACCCCAGAGGGAGTGAACAGAACAGATAATTATCAAGTGATCCCTCTTCTGTCATCCATTTCCAGCCTCTGACAAACAGAGGCTAGGGACACCATTCCTACCCATCCTGGCTAATAGCCATTGATGGACCTATTCTCCATGAATTTATCTAGCTCTTTTTTGAACCCCGTTAAAGTCCTGGCCTTCATGCCATCCTCTGGCAAGGAGTTCCACAGGTTGACTGTGCACAGTGTGAAAAAAAACTTCCTTTTGTTTGTTTTAAACCTGCTACCTATTAATTTTATGTGGTGACCCCCAGTTCTTATGTGATGGGAACAAGTAGATAACTTTGAAGTCCTTTGTCCACTTTAGTTTTATGTGCCTTGGGAGGATTCCACCGTGTCCCCTCCAGAGAGCATGCCATATGGAATGAAGCATGCGTCCTGCATGTTAACATCACCATGAGTCACGGGACAGAGAAAATTGCTGGGCTGGTTGAACCAACGGGGATTCTTCATTCAGCTAAAGGGCTAAGGAGCTGTGTTAACCTCCCCCCATTCAGAAGTCTGCCCTGGAGTACCATGTTGGCACACCATGGAGGAAAGCTTCCAGCGCCCACCAGATGCCTCCATCTCTGTTCCAAGATCTGGCAGTTGTATCCTAGAAACTGGGCAGGCAACTTTCTCTTCTCTCCGCCGCCTCACCCTCTGCTTTCGAATTCACAAGCATCCTCATTGGTTTTTTCCTTGCGAGCCCTTGTTTGTTGGTGGCGAACGGAACAGAAGTGCAGGGCTGTCCAGCAGCCATCACTTGGAGCACGGTCAAATTAATATTAGCTCTGAGAAGCGGGTAATTATTTTCCATGTTTATTTGGTTGCACCTATAATTATTGCTTTACCTGGTGGGAACCATAAGCTGTTGTAATTATGCTTCGTTAAAATGCTGATTAATAACGGCTTGCATCTAAAAGGTGTGTTACGGGACTTGCTTTTTCCGTGGCTGGGCTTATTAATTGTAATGTGTATCTATCTGCATACCTATTAACACTCAATTAACACACGGAGGAATGAAGCTAATGTCATGTTTCGGCACCTGTCTCGGACTCACAAGAGCCAGGAAGTTCAGGGTTTATGATGGACCAGCATCGCTGTTCCTTTGGCCAATTACACAAGGGTATGAAACTGGTATATGTGTGGTATCTTACCTAGGTACAGTGGGTGAGTTGGCTTTTTTACATAAGCTTTAGGAATTTGGACTTATTTAGTCTACAGAAGAGAAGAGTGAGAGGGGATTTTATAGCGGCCCTCAGCTACCTGACAGGGGGTTCCAAAGAAGATGGGGAGAGGCTGTTCTTTATAGTGACAGATGACAAAATGAGGAGCCATGCATGGGCAGCGAGTTGTATGGGCTCATGGTACCCATGCTCCACCAATATTTGGAGCTGGAGTGGGCTCTGGTGCCCCCGCACGTCCTCCCACCCCATCCCCAAAGTGTCTCTCCCCTGCCCCTGTCCCTGTCCCATCCCTGCCGTGCGCAACCTTCACTGAGCTCCCCCTTGCCGGCTGCTGCTGCCATGCATGGCGTGCTCAAACTGGTGGGTGGAGAGACGCCCAAGCGTGATGTAACATCACGGCCCGGGATTTTAAAACTGCTGGGCACTGCGTTGTGGGTTCGGAGTCCGGGGGCAGAGCGCAGACTCCAGCCCTGCAAAGTGGAAGGTAGAAAGTAGGGGAGGGGGAGGGCTGGGAGAGGAAGGGGTTTGTGCGGAGGGGGAGGGGGAGGGGAAGGGAGAAAACTAGGGGAAGGTCTGGGAGAGGAAGGGGCTTGCACGGAGGGGGAGAGGGGGAAGGGAAAGAAAAGAGAAGGCACCGAAGGGACAGGGTGAAGGAGAGACAAATGCCAGGGGGGCAAGTGCAGACAATGAGGAAAAGGGCAGGAGGGGAGGTGTCAGAGGGAGGGAGACAGGGTGATGCTGGGAGAGGAGAGGTTAAAGGCACTGGGGGCTAGTGGGGGGAGAGGGAGGTGCTGGGAGAAGGCTTGAAAAAAAGGGATGGGCATGAGGAAGGCGAGGATGGAGCAAGTCATGTGTGAGGGCAGAGAGGAGCATGAGGGGAATGGGGGCAGAGGGTGGTGAGGGGGTGAGTATCAGGGAAAAAGAGGGCAAAGGGGGCAGGGGCAGTGAGGGAAGGTGGAGGCACCAGGAGGGTGCAGGGGTAAGGGAAGGTGCAGGTGCCAGGGGATTCTGGGGTGAAGCAGAAGGGCAGACACCTGCAGGGGAGGGACCAGCACCAGAGGAGAGAGGCAGGACAGGTGTGTAGAGGGAGGTGTTAGAAGAGGGGATGAGGAGGGGTAGCTCACATGATCAGAGTGGGGCTACTGGAGAAGTGGGCACAGGGAGGAGAGAAGGGCTGGTGGAGGGGGACAGGTTGCAGGAGGGCTGAGGGCAGTGAGAAGGGCAGGAGTCAGGAGAGCAGAGGAGGGTGAGGAGTTGGGGGGGGGGGGGCAGCAGGCACCAGGGGAGCTGAAGGAACAAGGGGAGGAGACATGGCAGCATAGAGAAAAGGTAAAGGTTTAAAAATATTTATTAATAACTTGGGTGCCACAGTGGCACATCTAAACAAGCCACATGAACTCAGTACAGGTGCACAATGCAAAATTCATTTTGCTATTGGGAGGAAACTCTTAGGCTATGTCTACACTGGTGGCTTCTTGCACAAGAACATCTTGTGCAAGAGTTCTTGTGCAAGAAGTCTTGCGCAAGAACATGTCCACACTGCCATGTGCGAGCTGTGCTTTTGCACAAGAGCATCTACGGCAGTGTGGACTCTCTCTTGCCCAAGAAAGCGCTGATGGCCATTTCTTGCACAAGAAATCCCTGCCGAGCATCCACACTGCCCTCTTGCGCAAGACGGCTTACACCTGTTAGAAAAGAGCGTAGCTCTTGCACAAGATGCCCTCTCTTACCACGCTGTACTGTAAATTTCCTTGCACAAGAGCATGTGGGCAGTGTGGATGCTCTGTGGGTTCTTGCACAAGAGCAGCTGTACTTGCGCAAAAAGCCGTGAGTGTAGACATAGCCTTAGAGGGAACACTTCCCCCAGCCTCTCTGCCCCCGAGTTAATGTCACACACATTCGGTTAATGCAACTCCAGGATAGTTGCATGAGGGGAATTTGATGGGGGCCAAACTAATTCCTGTTGGTAGGAGGATGGTGGGAAAAGCCCTTCGAGTGGGGTGACATGACACCTTTTACTTCTAGTCATGTGTCCATCTTGCCCCGAGCGTGTTACCTCCAGAGATCCCTTTTTACATAGGACAAAAGAAGTGGCTGAGGCCAAGGAGTTCTGGTGTGATAAGGATGATTGAGTGGGCAAGAACAATCCGAGCTTAATAAAAATGAGGCAAAGATTCAGTCCATGAGTCCGTGAGATTGAGTCTATAGATCTTCATTAGTGGTTTATGCCTTATAAAGTCGTAATGGTTCCAAGAGTGAGGAGGGAATTAGCGTATTAACTTTTTCCATCCCTGCAATAGAGAGCGTGGCCTGGGACAGATCTGATATTAGTGTGGCTTTATAGTGCATGCTCAAAATGAAAATATTCCAGGTTCAGAAAAAGGTAACAAAAATGAGCGGGAGTTTGGGTGCCATAATGAAGAGAGATTTAAAAGATTGGGACTTTTCATCTTAGAATACAGGAGAATAAGGTGGGATATGATATAGGTCTATACAATTATGACTGGTTTGGAGAAAGTGAACCAGGAAAATTTATTTACTTGTTCCCATAAGAACTAAGGTCGCGAAATGAAATGAATAGGTAGCAGGTTTAAAACAAACCAAAGGAAATATTTCTTCAGGAAGCAAACAGTTAACCCGTGGAACTCCTTGCCAGAGGACATTGTGAAGACGAGGACTTGAACAGGGTTCAAAAAAAATTAGATAAATTCATGGAGGATAGGTCCATCAATGCCTATTAGCCAGGATAGGTAGGAATGGTGTCCCTAGCCTCTGTTTGTCAGAAATGAGTGACAAGGGAGGGATCACTTGATGATTACTGTTCTGTTCATTCCATCTGGCATTGGCCACTGTCAGCAGATAGGATATTTGGCTAGATAGACCTTTCGTCTGGCCCAGTATGGCCATTCTTACGCTCCAGGCCTTAGTATGTTTCTGAAACCTACAGCCTATGTCTACACTGGCACGATCTTGCTCAAAAGCGACCACTCTTGTGCAAAAACTTGCTGCCTGTCTACACTGGCCACGTGTTCTTGCGCAAGTAAACTGATGTTCTAATGTATGAAATCAGGGCTTCTTGAGCCAGAACTCTGATGCTTCCGCTCAGCAATAAGCCCTTTTGCGCAACTATTCTTGCGCAAGAGGCCAGTGTAGAGAGGCAACATGAATTTCTTGTGCAAGAAAGCCCTATGATTAAAATGGCCATCAGAGCTTTCTTGCACAAGAGAGCGTCTACACTGGCATGGATGCTCTTGCACAAAAGCACATGCCAGTGTAGACGTGCTCTTGTGGAAGAGTTTTTGCACAAGAACTGTTCCGCAAAAGAGTTCTTGTGCAAGAAGCTGCCAGTGTAGACGTAGCCACAGTGTCCTGCCCTTATCCCCTTCTATTCCCCCCCTTGACTCCCGCACCTCCCACATCCCCCAGCCTGCTGCCCTGAGTCTTCCACATCCCCAAGCCCCTGCCCTGACTTCTGGCCCCTTCTCCGTCCCCCCCCCCCCCCATTCTCTCCCCTGCCAATCTCCCTGCCCTGCAGGACCTGAGTAATGCCAGGTAAGTCTTCCAGTCTGAAATAAAGAATAATGGAACCATAGGCCAAGAGACCCCTCCTTATGTCTGGAGGATCAGGCAATAAGGTAAGAGAGAAAAATAAAAGTGAAATTCAGAAAGGTGTCATCAAAGAGGGACCAAACTAAAAACCCAGGTCTAAACATCCCAAACTCGAATCATGGACCCGGGCAAATATCAAATGACCCTATCTCTAAAATGGGTCAAGGTAGACTGTGAGATTTGAACCATTCTGAATGTTTGGGTATTTGAAATCTGACTCCAGATGTGAATTTGGTGGCTTGGGTCATTTAGGGAAGTGCCCAAAGAGCAGATGTGTTACGCCTTTTCCCATTCCCAGAAAAATGCCTTATAGCCTAATAAAACATGCTGGGTTACTTTTCTCCAGTCCATGTGTCTGACTCTGCCTTGACTTCATTTTTCTTTTAGAAGTCAATATTGTTTTGGCACAATGGATCAGATCTTTAATGGGTGTAAATTGAGATAGGCTTATTGACGTCATGAGAGTATCATCACTTTACACCAGCAAAGGATCTGGAGGTGGTTGGTATTTTTTAAATTAATTACCTATTGTCTAATGCTATGTGTATAAATAATAAGTTATGCATATGTTGTCTGCAGCATGGCGAGGAGACACACACAGTCAAACCTTCCCACTGGATTCCTCTTTTTTTATATTTTACCTTTGTTAAATCCAGTAGATCTCAGGAAAGCATTTGAAATCACTTTCAATGTAGAATTAAACAGAGATAACTGGGCACCTTCCTACCTTTTGTCTCAGGAAGAGTAGAAAATTGATGGAATTGTATCATTAAGTCTTATGAAATATACATGTTTGTTCAGGTGTTCTTTAAAACTAACATGTTCAGTCCGTAGGACGCTTATGTCCATCTCTAGGACTAGGTTTGGGTGTTGTCTTAAAATTGTGATTTAAAAATTATAACATGGGGGTTGTTTCTATTCGCCTTCTGCCCTTTGAGCATTCAGGGTTCACACTGAATTGCTCTCTGCAACTATGAGGGCTAGAAACTTACTGCTTTGTTTGGAACTGAAAGTCGACTGACATTTTAGAAAAGGAAAGCTTACTGTTAGCTCACAGATTAATCCACATTCAGCTGCATATAAATAAGATCCCAGTCCACTCTGTTGTACATGCAGATGGACGCTCATTAGTCGTGAACCTTCCATACGTTGTTCATTTTGGAGTCTGTTCTTTAATGGTGTTGTGTTGACTTCAGCATTCCCTCAGCTAATAGCTCATCGGATTGATGCAGTGACGGCATGTCAATTTCATAAGCAACAGTACATAAGGAAAAGATGTGGCTGGTGTCATTGCTCCCACGAGTAGGGTGAGGTATCCATTTGGTATACTAGATAGATTCATGGAGGTTGGGTCCATCAATGGCTATGAGCCAGGATGGACAAGAATGGGGTCCCTAGCCTCTGTTTGTCAGAAGCTGAGAATGGGCATAGGGTGGAATTACTTGATTTCCTGTTCCGTTTATTCCCTTTGAGGGCACCTGGTATTGGCCACTGTCGGCAGACAGGATACTGGGCTAGATGAACCTTCTGTTTGGCTGTTCTTGTGTTCTCTCCTTCCACTGCAATGGCTTATGATTTAACGTTGAACTGCTCTGGGAAGTTGCTGTCTGCCATCCCTGAGAGAAGGGCTCTCCTTGGGCGGAGGACGTCAGTCCCCACCCCACAGCACCGCATCGGACGCTTTCCGCTGACATCTGTTCTGCCTTCTCCGACCAATTCTAATATCAGTTGCGCTCGGCCTTGCTTTTCAAAGGCAGCTCAAACACACAATGAACGGACTCCATGAGGAGCTGCCCGAACTGACTGGCGCCATTTCTAATGCACCCCTTTAAAAAGGTGAATGATGTGTTCTTCTTATGTGGAGAGTCTCCCAGAATCACCTGACTCCAGCAGCTGGGGCTTTAAAAAGTACCAAATATTTCAAGGCTCAAAAAAAGCTGGTGGTTGGGGAGGACAGATCTTCAGCTAGCCTCTATCAGCAGTGCTTGTACACGTTCAATGGAGACTTCAATGCACGGAAGCCGAGTGTCTGGCCTTTTATGTCTCTCTGTTTCTGTGTGCAGCATTGCAATAGCCATGTCAGCCCTGGGATATTACAGAAACAAAGTGGCTGAGGAAATCTTTACTTGGACCAACTTCTCTGTGTCTGTGGCCGATAAGGGAAGGCTGGAACTTACGGGAAGTGGAGTTTGCGTAAAAACATGCTTCCTCCTCTCTTTATAAGAAAATGTTCGTATCAGCCAACTAACGCCAGCAACTGCATGCTGGCCGTTATCTCTTGTGGGGCTGGCTTTCCTGTCCTATTAATCTCTCAAAACCTAGTGGAAACTCTCCTATTTGCTAGCTTAGTCTCAGGAAGGTCATTGTGTTATTCACAATCCTTTCCAGCCATGGTATAAATTATTTGGAAAAATTGATACTGCATATTTTAAGGAGCTTGATTTCTCTCTCTTTCTTTCGTCCCCTTTTTGTTCCGATTAGACAAATGAATCATGCAAGTGAGTGTTCCCTGCCATGCCGCTAATTGATGGATGCTATACAATTGCATTGCAATAACAAAACACTTTCAGGCTCCAAGAGATTAGTTGCATTGGCCTGCGATTAGGAAACCTTTGAAATCCTGAATCTAAATTACCATTCTTTTGACTGCTGTTTGTGACGCTAATTAGCTGTGTTAATTGGATGTTTTGATACTTGAAGAGCAGAGCAATCCAACTTTTTTTTTTGAAAGCCAAAATTATTAATGAGTTTGGCAAGAGAGTTGGAGTTTATTTTAATGCTGCACTCTTCCATAGTCCGTTTTTTTTTTTTTTTGCATTGTTGTTGTTATTATTTTTAAAGCACTCGGCGTGAGTAATCAGCGTAGGAGGGAATGGTAAATGTTTGAATGTGCTTTCCAACAGAGAGCCATGATGCATTGCTGTCTCCAAATTATTAAACTGCGGGAGAGAGAATGTGCTGTCGCCAGCATCATATATATGGGGGGGATGAAACAGATGAAGGAAATTAACTTGAAGCCATTTAGATGGAGCATCTCCCTTCATAACTTCATGGTGGGCAAGATCCCAAATTTAGCTGGCTCCTCATCACCGTGTGCCAGCTCTCTGCTCCTATGTTGGACAAGGTGCAGGCTCCCGTGTTCTGGATCCATCAGAACAATCAGGAGTAAGTCAGGTGGAATGGCTATAGAGATGAGCAATAGCTCTTAACTTGTGGGTTCAAACACAGGTCGGGCATGGCTGTGAGTTGTGGCTATCTGAAGGCCTGTGTGACATGAGTTTGGTGACGTCACTTCAAGTCCCAGCAGCGCGATCCTGACAATAGCCTTTACGAAGGCCGTGAGTTAAATGCAAAGAAGGGATCAGCCCTCAGAGAATCCATTACAGGTTTTACTTTGAGCCCAGCTCATGCTGGGATGGATTTGGGTTGTGTAGGGCATAGGGTGGATAGGGTTGCCAACTTTGGTTGGACGTGTTCCTGGAGGTTTCATCCCATGACATAATCGTTAATTAACAATTAAGTCTTTAATTCCTGGAGACTCCAGGACAATCCTGGAGGCTTGGCAGCTCTAGGCATGAAAACACCTGCTGTGCTGATTTGATCAGTAACCTCACCAGTGTTTAAAAACAATGAGTAATCCCGTGGCACATTAGAGACTGACAAATATATATAGTATCATGAGCTTTCTTGGGCAAAACCCACCTCCTCTGATGAGCTGGAGAGGAATAACGGGAACCCTGAATTTATAACATAAAAAGAAGAGGAAAAAAGTACCTGTCAGTTTTAGGACCAATGCTAATGAGGCTAATTAAGTGGACTGGAAGTGTCCCATACTTAGCTTTTTATGTAAAAATGGGGTGTTAAATGCAGCGGAGGCTGGCTTTATCATGGGACAACCAGTTAATGTTTTTGTTCAGCCCAGGGAAACAGTGTTACAGACTTACAAAGGAATGTAGTGTTTGTGTAGCCCACACACCTTCTGGGTGTGGTGCACTGTCCCATCTAGTGGCACTGAGACCACTTAGAGAAAGAAGAATGAGTCTGCTCCATAGCCTTACCTACCAGCCAGCTGGCTTTTAGCGCATGTACTCAGCTCCAGATGTCCCAGGTTCGATTCCGCCTGATGGCGTTGCATGGGGGCATTAAGAATTCACATCAGAAAAGCCATTATTACGAATTGGCCTCCTTGTTCCCAGTCACATCAGAGGGCAAGTGTAGGATGAGCATAATGACAGACCCCTTCTGTCTCCTGAGGAAGACAGCACTGCTGCTGTGCTTTCTGTCCCCAGCTATAGATCAATACAGGCCCTTCCTCTCCAGAACGCTCTGGTCCACGTCCTTCACAAGCCTGACAGTCACACAGTTGTTCTGTATGGCCCTTTAAGAGACTCTCACCCTTTTGCCCAGGCAGAGAGAGACTGTCGTGCCGCATTTTAAAAACCATACAAATCTTAATTTGTAATTACAGCACGAAACACAGCAAAACCCCATCGAAGCCAGCATGCTGGCAGCTTGCCCTCCTCGCCAAGGGGGAGAGATCCTAATTCCAGAGGTGCTTGGAGAATTTAGTTCCAAGCCCAGTGTGGGGACCAAGGCGCAGTGTGAAGCTGATGGCTTTGATCGCTAGGACAGGTTTTGCTGGCTGTCTGACGTTTCAGGCTCCATCTGTCAGCTGATTGACTTGCTGACTGACTGCTGCCTTAGAGGAAGCAGCACCTCCTGGCTTCATGACAGCCAGCTAGCAGGCAGGCAAAGGACCGGGGTACCTCAGTGTCTAGGGGAGACGGAAAACCAGGCAAAATCAGAATGGAGCCAGGCTCAGAGTTCTGCAGCCTGAATGCTTCCTAATGCTGATTAAACTAAACTTCACTTTTCATCATGGACAGTAATCAGCTTCCTGTTGGCAAACAGTTGTCTAGAAACCGATAAATGGGGAAGGGCATTAAACCTGCTCCGGTGATTCTGAGCTTGTGCGAGGAATCCTCTGCTCTCTCCCTTTTGTTAGGCTGCTATTATCACAGCTTTCTCCCGTCGTGTTCAATGTGAGTAAAGGCAAGTGACAAGTGTAGCTGTGGAATTGATCAGTGATAAATGGGGGGGTGTTGGCTGGAAGCGTGGCGGTGATCAGCCAGGCCAAGTGTGGAGGCGAATTTCTTGGACCATCTGTCTAATCCTCATTGCTGTCATCACCTGATCACCTCCCAGTGCTGAAGGCATTTCTCCTCATAATGCTCCTGTGAGTCAGGAAAATGCAGGTATCCCCATTGTACAGATGGGGAACTGAGGCTAAATGATGTGGCCAAGATCAGAAAGGACATCAATGATGGAGTGGAGATTTGAACACAAGTCTCCAAAATCCCAGGCTAGCACCCTCACCACTGGTTCATCCGTGACGCTGCACCCCATAATCTCCATGAGATATTATTATGACACAGTTATAACATAGTGATGTGTTTTATGCAAGAGAAGTCAGGTGAGATGTGGTTGGAAAGATTATGATTTGTTGAATCCGAGTACCCTATTTGAATGTGTGGTTATATCTGATGTTAGGAATATTGATTCTGTGTGGCTGTGTCTAGACTGGCCAGTTTTTCCGGAAAATCAGCCGCTTTTCTGGAAAAACTTGCCAGCTGTCTACACTGGCCGCTTGAATTTCCGAAAAAGCACTGACTTCCTACTGTAAGAAATCAGTGCTTTTTGCGGAAATACTATTCTGCTCCCATTCGGGCAAAAGTCCCTTTTGTGCAAAACTTCTGTGCAACCCAGGACAACACCTCATTCACCCCAGACTCTGCCCCACCCTGTCCCTTCCCCTGATTCCTCACACAAAAACCTTTTGCACAAAAGGGCCAGTCCCCCATGAATCCTCCCCACACCACCTCTAGCCATAGGTTGGTCCATCCCTGTGGGTGTGTGGGGCCCAGGACAGCACCTCATTCACCCCAGACTCTGCCCCACCCTGTCCCTTCCCCTAATTCCCCACTGCTTCTTGTGGGGAGCCCAGAGCAGGGGGGGCCATGTCTCTGGGAGGGGGGACCCAAATAGAAGTGGGATTGGGGGTGGGGCCGGCAGCTGAGCCGTGAGCTTCTGCCAGGACCCCAGGTGAGGGCCAGTAGGGGAGACAGTCCCATAGCAGAGACCTGGGTGGCAGTGAGGACTGGGGGCATGGAACTGGCAGGTGAGCCCCAAGTGGCAGCCAGGACCCCAGGGCTCTAGACTTGCCAGCTGCTGGCCCTTGGCCTTCCCTCCCCTGTGGATTTTTGGGGGGGGGTCACATGCCCTTCATGCCCCCAAAACATTGCCCCTGACTGACTCCCTATCCCTATCCAGGACTTCTGGAAATACCAGAGGTACAAAGAGTGAGTGGGAGAAATGCTGGACCCAGGCTAATGGGCCATTTAGCCTCTGACTGGAACACCAGGGGTTTCTAAGATGGTGTAGCCTGCCCCTTAAGAATCTACAGCCTGTTGGCATAATTAGTTATGGAGAATTTGTATTCCTATCCGAGCTAGGTGGTATGTTAAGCTTAGTGGGTGACTTTTGTTTCTTTTACTAGGTCATCTGCTTTGATTTGATTGCTACCCCTTGTAATCCCATAAAATCTATCTTTGGTCATTAATAAGCTTATTTTTGCTTTGTCTAAAACCGGCATGTGGGAGTCATCACTTGGGGCAAAAGGCTGTTGTATGTTTCCTCTCCCCCTTGAAGGAGGGGGGTGAATTTCATGCTGTACAGTTCTCTGTGCCGTGCAAGATGGTATAATGTTGGGCTTATGCTACAAAGGGTGTACCTGAGGCGCTGGCAGGTTTGTTAGCCGGAGCCTTCACAGCTTCTGCATGTACTGCAGCTGGGTGTGTCTCTGCTTGTACGTGTGCTACTAAAGGAGCAGACTGAAAGGGCTTGGTAGGCTGGTCACAGACATCGTGTAAAGGAACACCGATAACGGGGCGTAAGGTGGGTCAATAGTACCCCAGTTCCAGTGGCACCTCCAGTGGGAACCCATCCCAGCACCCCTCCACTGAGCCCAACTTGTTCGAAGGGACATTGTTGTGGGGTGACAGACCTTTGGTGTTTCTCAGTGCAGCCGTCATAGTCACTAAGGATGTGAGTCTAAATATTGAGAACACTGCTGCACACTGATTGGACCAATGGTATTAGGGTTTATTATATCCTGGTAATATTAGCTAGTGGTTACAGCAGGGAACTGGATCAGCAGGTAAACTCCAGACTTCTTTCCTGACTCTGCCCCTAATTTACTGAGGGAGCACGTCACCAAATTTTCAAACTGAGTATCTAGTGTCTGATTTAGTTAGTCAACTGGCTACCTACCTATGGATTTAGGTGTCTTGGGAGCAGGTATAAATCTATCCTTTCCCAGCCATAACATAGAAGTAATATGGAATAATATAGACCTCTGAGGGAGAATTTGCATCACTTGCCTCCTTATTCGTAAATGTACGTTGTGAGGGGAAAATGTTTGAATGATCCTGAAAGTAACACTAATTAGAGCCGGGCCTAACATGCTCAGTTCCTATGCCAGGGTTATCCCACGACACCTGAACCTTGACGGCCGGCGGCCATGTTGGTTGGTCTCGAGGCCCCATTCGCCTCTGTTACACCGGGGCAGTCTCACAGAAGTGCACTGAGGTTGCCTCTACATAACTGAAGACAGAATTTGGACCCAGTCTTCCCTTCAGCCGTTGTCACGAGGGCCACCGAGAGGATGGCTCCACAGTGGATCCATCAGCCAGTGGGGATGCCACAGTTTACATGGACGGTTTCTGCAGGTTACAGAGTTAACAGCCCGAACCAAAGCGGCTCAGGGGCAGTGGTGACGTGAAGATGGCGTAAGGTGTTATCTGCTTCTCAGGGCGTCCCTGGAGAGTTGGCTGGTTATTTTGGATTAACTTGTCTCTATGAAGGTTCGTCTGCACTTGGAGCTGAGGATTTTTCTGTCAGAGCAGCTGGGTAACGTGTTGCGGCTGGCGCAGGGGCGGTCTGTCAGCACTCCCAAGCAGACGGGAACATCAATGACAAGCTAGAGATGCTGAGCAGATGGAGTGGCTGCTCTCCTTAGGAACTGGCGGTGGGGGGTCACCTGCATTACTTATGGATTGGCTGGACCCTTAGGACTCAAAGGTAATTATCTCAATGACTCATCAGGACCAGAACATTTGGCGATGACTCATCACAGATTCCCACTCCCAGACAAACTCTCCTCCGCTCTGATCCAGCTGGCAGGCTAAGAATAGCGCGCGGCTGCAGAGGCACAACGGGCGGGACTGGCTGGCCTCCCTGAGTGTGTATCCGTCGGAGACTGGCCCACATTCAAGGTGGCTTGCTGCTCCCCATGCCGGAACTTGGAGCCCTGTGGCACCTTAATGACTAACAGATTTATTAGGGCCTCAGCTTTCATGGGCAAAAAGCCACTTTGTCAGAGGCAGCTTTTTGCCCACAAAAGCTGACACCCAAATCTGTTGGCCTTTAAAGTGCCACAGGGCTCCTTGTGGTTTTTGCAGATACAGACTAACATTTGACTCTGCTGAAGCGATAGTTTTAGGAATGCTAGCTCAAGGAAAGGTAAAGCTGGATGGTGGTAGCCCATAGTGGGTCTGAAATACCTTCCCCCAACACCTACTAAAAAAGCAAATAGGGCCCCCATGGAGCCGCTTGGGGCCTTAAGCAATTGCTTAGTCTTCTTATGCCTAGCTCTGCCTAAGGGAAGTGTATCTTCTCAGTCTGGAAATTACACATTGAGCTCGAAGGGTAGACATCCCTAAATTCAATGCAAGTGAAACCAGGTTGAAGCCGATATGAGTTACGTCAAGCTACAAAAATCGCACCCAATGCAATAAACTAAATCAATCAGTAGAAACTCTTGAATGCTGTAAGAAGTAATAGTGTCACCTGCCAACTTGTTTGAAAATTCTCCCATTCGCTGCTTGTGCGCAGGGGAATTTTGTGCTGTGCTTTGAAAATTCGCCCTCCTGTCAAATCATCTTGCAAATGGGGCTAGACTGCGCATCCGGAGGCTGACGTCCCCCTTTTATTCACAGGATGGGCTCAGCATAAGCACTTACAGAGCCTTTTTCCCTCGTCCTGCCTGTGAGGAGGTACACAAACCTCACAGGCTGTGTCTAGACTGCAGAGTTTTTTCGAAAAAAGTAGCCTTTTTTCAAAAAAACTTCACCTGCATCTAGACTACAGCTGCGTTCTTTCAAAATTAAATTAAAAGAACGCGGCTTTTCTTTCGACGGCGGTACTCCTCACTTCACGAGGAAGAACGCCTTTTTTCGAAAGTGCTCTTTCGAAAAAAGGCATTCTTGAATGCAAACAGGGCTTTTTTGAAAGAGAGCATCCAGACTGCCTGGGTGCTCTCTTTCGAAAAAGCGGCTCACTTTTTTGAAAGAAGAGATTGCAGTCTAGGTGCGCTTTTTTGAAAGAAGCTTTTTCGAAAGTATCTTTCGAAAAAGCCTCTTTCGAAAGAGGCTTGCAGTCTAGACGTAGCCACAGTGGACAACAAGGGGATAAGGGGCTGCACTGGCTTCATAGAATCATAGAACACTAGAACTGGAAGGGACCTTGAGAGGTCATCGAGTCCAGTCCCCTGCCCTCGTGGCAGGATAACCCTGCCTCGCCACAGCTACACAGATGAACAATCTGGGGGGGAAAGGGGGAGTTAAAAGGGAGCAGGGCAGCTCATCCCCAGGCAGGCTAGAGAAGAGAAAGGACCTTTGCTAGGTAGCTTCTGAAGAGAGGACTGAAGGTCCCTCCCACAAGGAAGGGCGGACCAGCTTTTAGACCCTGAAAGGGAGGTTTTCCCCTTCTCATATGCTAACTCGGTTTATTTGTGCTGACTCCCTATGTTTAGATTGTCCCTGAAGGGGAGAGAGTAGGAAGCAAGGCATGAGAGGAGACAGCTGCTGCCCTAAGAGTAGAAGGGCTACCCGGCCATTCCTGGCCATGATTGGAACGGCCTTGTAGTGAGCTGACCCCCATCAAACATTTGTGTACAGATGACAGGCTGTGGACAATAGTGAGATAGTAGCAAATCTTGAGGCACTCCTGGATGTCAGATCCTTTTGTTGCCCTGAGCTCCCCTACCAAATCCCCCTCTGCAGATCCAAAAGCCCTAAGCCCTGACTACTAGGCAACACTCCCCTGAACAAAGACCTGCCTAAAAAAAAAAGGTCTTCACCCTGACATAGGTGAGAGACTAGTTCTGTGCAAGTATTAGCATCTCTTCTGAGACTGCCCTGGGATGCCCATTGTAAATGTGGGACGAACCCAACAACTCCTGAAATTTCTTTTGTCAGTGCTGACGTCTGTCCATCCGTCCGTGGTTGCCTATATAGCATTTGATTGCAAGGGAGTCAGTTGTTTGGTACTGCAGATATGCTGTTACCCCAGGTCAGATAGTATGCTCTGAGGTTCTCTGTAATACATTAAAGTGCTATTTACATACTCATTGTTAACAATTCATTTCAAACCAGCATAACTGATCTGAACTGGTGAACGAAGGATGGGACATTGTATGTGTCTCCTAAGCCTACCAGCTCCCGCAACTGGGGTGAGGGAATGTTACTTACTGAATCTCTGAATTACCATGAAGTAAATCCATGTCACTAACTGTCACCCGGTGCTATAATTTGATTAGCTGAGTATGCAGCCCACCTTTGGAAAGCCAGGATATTAGGACTGAAATTTCAAGTGATTGATCTTAGCTCTAAATACCTTGCTAATTATTTTGCCTAATTTATATTTTGGAACATTACTTGATTTTCCTGCTACTCGGTATTAATGTGCTGGAGAGAGATGGTAGAAGTTCCTAGTAAGACAGACTCCACAGGATAAACTGCGCTTGCAGCCGTTTTGATTGCTATGCAGTGCACCCGCTTATTTAAAACACAAGATTCTAATAAAAGGCGATAATTCACTCAGAACCATTAATTCCCTTTGCTTTACACCATTGCATTTTACCTCCCCTGGCTACAGATTTTCAGAGCTAATGGGGAGATCGGTGCTTTCTGGGGCAATGGCTGTCTTCGTCATAGCCCTGATTAGAAATTTACTCACACTTCTAGGACCAGCAGAATGGGAATAATCAATAATCATTCTTTTGGCAAATAAACGACCCCGTGGGCTCAGAATAATGATTTACGGAAGGCAATGAGAGTTTCTCAGGAAAGGAACAATAATGGATAAAGCGTCTGTTCCAACATCCGTGTATAACCTTGGCTGCT
Source organism: Pelodiscus sinensis (assembly GCF_049634645.1). Lineage (NCBI taxonomy): Eukaryota > Metazoa > Chordata > Testudines > Trionychidae > Pelodiscus > Pelodiscus sinensis. The sequence continues at coordinate 6,122,517 of NC_134719.1, read as the reverse complement.
TTAAACTCAGATTCTGTTCTTTCCTCTCCTCCTTGTAGATTTGTACTGAATTTTGTGACAAGACATTTTCAGAGAATAAGTGCAATGAAAGCATAGGTGCCCATTGCACGATACAATCAATGCAGCGGTGCTGGAACAGCTGACTACAGATTTCATGGGGTTGGAATGCATAAGCACAATCTAGAGTTGGCAGGATTAACGCTAGCAAACACAAAAGGAGGGAGGCTGTGTCTAGACTGGCCAGTTTTTCGGGAAAATCAGCCACTTTTCCGGAAAAGCTTGCCAGCTGTCTACACTGGCCACTTGAATTTCTGCAAAAGCACTGACTTCCTACTGTAAGAAATCAATGCTTCTTGTGGAAATACTATTCTGCTCCCGTTCAGGCAAAAGTCCCTTTTGCACTAAGCTTTTGTGCAAAAGGGCCAGTGTTGACAGCTCAGATTTGTTTTCTGCAAAAAAGCCCCGATCGCGAAAATGGCAATCGGGGCTTTTTTGCAGAAAAGCGCGTCTAGATTGGCACGGATGCTTTTCCACAAAAAGTGCTTTGCAGAAAAGCGTCCATGCCAATCTAGACGCTCTGTTCCGAAAATACTTTTAATGGACAACTTTTCCGTTAAAAGCATTTCCGGAAAATCATGCCAATCTAGACGCAGCCTGAGTGTTTAGGGACTTTGTGTTTTCAGATCGACTATCGTGGGAGCCTGACCCGTTGGGGAATCTTGACCGTGGAGAACCCTTGGAGCTCTTGACCAAATCATGCTTGAGATGAGCATTGGAGTTAGAGGTGGAAAAGGCCATTAGCTCGTCAGTCTCATCTAAAACTCCAAAATAGTTGCCCCCTGCAAAGGCAGGATGAATCCTGTGAGAGAGGGACTGGCAGAATTTTCATTTCGGCCACATGCACTTTAAGACCAGAACTTAGGGACCCTCATAATCATTTAGTCCAACCTCCTGCACATCCCAGGCCACAGAACTTCACCCACCCACTACTGCATTAGGCTCAGAACTTCTGCAAATCTTGCTTTAAAGACATCAAGTTACAAAAATCCACCATTTATTCTAACTGAAACCATCAAGTGACCTAAACCCCACACTTCAGCCTATGGATGGAGCCCATGCCACTAAGGGTGTGTCTAGACTACAGGGTTTTGTCGACAAAAGTGGACTTTTGTCAACAAAACTATACCTGCGTCCACACTGCCTTTGAATTATGTCGACATAACGTCGACAAAACTCAGCAGATTTGTCGACGTATGTAAACCTCATTCTATGAGGAATAACGCCTTTTGTTGACAGAGATCTGTCGATAGAAGGCATTATTGCATCTACACTGTCTTTTGCGTCCACACTGTTATGTCGACAAAGCAGCTTGCTTTGTCAACAGAACTGGATGTAGTCTAGACGCTCTTTGTCGACAGAAGCTTTGTCGACAGTATCTGTTGACAAAACTTCTGTTGACAAAACCCTGTAGTCTAGACGTACCCTAAGAGTCTACAAGTTCAATTGTATAGAACAACGATGTACTACACAAGGCAGAACCCTGGACAATAAGGAGACGTCTGATTCCAACCCTTTCGGATGCTTGAGAACAGATGTCTTCGTGCCATAAGAGAAGTTATGCAAAGAGACATTTCAGAATGAAAGTGTTTAAGAAGGCAGTCAAATTCTGCCATGTGGCTGACAAAATCCAGGAAGCGTGGCTTTGCTGGTTTGGATGTTTGAAAAGGATGACTGAAGGGGATCCGGTGAAGATGCCATGCCAGGACAGGTGATAGAAAGAGACCCTGAAGGAAGCTGAGGACCTGATGGATAGATTGCATGAAAGACAAATGGAAGGAAGAACATTCATGCCATGTGAGAAAGAAGAAGGTGGTGAAGGCTTGTGCATAGTTGTGACCCAAGTTGATGCTTTTGAAGCTAAGCTCCCTCTATTTTATCTCCTGTTTATTCAAATAGAAAACAAGGTGTATTGACATTGGTCTATTTTTGCTGTAAAATAGTATTCCCTTCAGTATTGATACCTCTCTGATGCACTAAGGAGAGACGGAGACGGCCATACCCAGTGAATTGGTTGTAAAAATCCATATTAGGAATTGTGTTCCTCAGGCTTAATTGGCTAGATGAGTCACATGGTATTGTTTTTGTTCCCTGATTGGATGAGCTTGAAACCCTGCTACCTGTTGTCAATACTGGCATTTACATTCTATACATGTTTGTTCCATGATGCCAGACCACTTGAAAGCTCTTCGGAAATGGTCACCGAAAGGGTGTGAAAATGACTGGAGGAAATTCATGTGAAATGTGGACAAACCTGCACGGACAACTGTTTGCATTATTCTCCAATCTCTGTCAAGAATGACTTTGAATTTCAGTTTGAGGGACTCCTGGCTACAAGAAACCGTTTGCTTTGATTTAGCACACTTGGCCTGCAGGAAGCCCTGTTTTCAAGAGCTAGCTGAACTCCAAATGCTAGGTTGATTGACCTCAGCTTACCTGACTAGTCACAATCACTACTATTACTCCCTCGCGCTGTGCCCCAAAATATGTATCTTCATGCAGAGCTATGACACAGCAGTCTGCTAAATGCATCCATAAAAAGAACAGACAGTTGTCCGCTCTCCAAGAGCTTTCCAAACACTTTCTAATTAAACCTTGCCCCAGCACTGTTAAGTGTTAGGATTTATTTATTATTTGAATGGCTGGTGTCTAGATTGCCTCACTACCAAACCCGAACCCCATGGTGTTAGATTCACCGCATCCGTGTAGTAAGGGATTGCCCCTTCTTACAAACTGACTGCACAATACAGACACAGGTTTTGAGATGGGGAACTGAGGCACAAAGGGATTAGAACTGGTCAGAGGAGGATTCTGGGGCAAAGTTGGGAACTGAACCTGTTTTGCATGAGCCCAGGCCAGTGTCCTCAGATCACAATGCTCCTGCCTTTTATTCTGGATTGTTCTCCCCATTTTTGAAAGTGAAGAAACTGAGGCAGAGAGCTCAAGACTCATAGAATCCTCAGGTAGGCATGGAGTCCAATTGTCTGCTCAAAGTAGGACCAACCCCAACTCAATCATCCCAGCCAGGGACTTTGTCAAGCTGGGACTTTAAAACCTCAAGGGACGGAGATTCCACCATCTCCCTAGGTAACCCACATGGCCTGAAGCCACTTAGGAAACAATTGGCAGAGTGAGGACTATCACTCAGTGGTGCCTGGTATCTACTTTGAGCGCACAGCACTGCACTGAAAGAAACAATGGCAGGAAAGAGAGAACCCACAATAGATCTTTCATGTTGGATCAGAAGTGGCCACAGTGGGGGGACGGGACTGAAGAGTTGTCACTAAGAAGCTCCCGGATGTGCAATGAAAATCCAAGAGTGGTTTGCAGGCCAACTCCACCTTCTTCGCAAAGGTTGCGTGTGTGTGTGTGTGTGTGTGTGTGTGTGTGTGTGTGTGTGTGTGTTTCACCTCCTTATCACTTTCAACCCCCCCATAAGAATCTGCACCTCAGCTCTTTACACAGCCCCCATCTACATGGTCTGCTCATGTTGCCATCTGTAATGGATTGATGCTCACAGCCCCCTTGTGAAGCAGGGAAACGTTTCAAATGGGGAACCAAGCCACAGAGATATGAAAGCTACCTCTAGACTGCATCCTTCTGTCAACAGAGGGATGCAAATCAAGCACATCGAAATTGCTAATGAAGCAGGGATTTAAATATCCCGGGCTTCATTAGCATAAACATGGCTGGCGATTTTTCTGAAACGGAGTTTTTCTGAAAAAAACGGCAGTCTAGACGCAGATCTGTCGAAAAGAAACCCTTTTTCAAAAGATCCTGTAAACCTCATTTTTTGAGGAATACAGGATCTTTCGAAAAAGGGTTTATTTTCGACAGATCTGCGTCTAGACTACCTTTTTTCGAAAAAACTCCATTTTGAGAAAAGCGGTGGCCATGTTTATGCTAATGAAGTGCGGGATATTTAAATCCCTGCTTCATTAGCAATTTTGATGTGCCTAATCTGCATCTTTCTGTGGACAGAGAGGTGTAGTCTAGACACACCCGAAGTGTCTGCGTTTCATAGATATGTAGGTGCACTCAGGCAATCTGAGAGGTGCCTAGTGGGACTGCCAATGGGACGTAGGTGCTTAAGCACTTTTGAAAATCCCACTGGGGCCCTTCTGTATCTTTAGACACTTTAGCCTTCGAAAATCCTGGTGCTAATGTAACCCCCACACCTGCAGGGGGAGAGTCACTGGCCCATGCAGTGGCATTGAGACCACGTACAGAAAGAGAGAATGAGTTTGCTCTACTGTCTTAGCTGAGAGGCAGCTGCCTTTTGGCTCATGCACTAAGGTCCCAGGTTCGATTCTGCCCGCAGATGACCAGGTGCTGCCAGCGTTACTCTAGCAGGAAGCTAGGAGAGACTAGAACCAGGGTCTTCCAAGTCCCACTCTATTGCCCTCCCCATTGCCCTCTTGAAGAAGAACCTCACAAAGAGATGGGAGGGAGGTGGGTTCTGGTCATCACAAAATGTATTTGGCTTGTGTGCAGCTTAAGATGCGGACCCTCATCGGTGCAGGCTCGTACTGATTTGCAGAGGAAGGATGGCGCTCTCCAAATATGCAGGTTTTGCCTTGCAAACATTTTCAGTAGGATGTCAGGCAGCGTGATCTAGCAAAGGGGCAAGACGCTGCCACTGGCCGAGACGGTAGGGTCTGTGGTGGGCCCAGGATATCGCAGAGGCAAACTGGGTGAGGGTCACGAATCTGTCCTATGGGGAGTGCCTCCTTCATGGGGAGCACGCGTGTGAGTCTAGCTATCCCCACACCCTAGCGAGTGTTGCAGGGTGTCTTTCTAGCCAGCCATGCTCAACCCTCCAGCCAAGGCCTCTGGAGTCTTGTCTCTTTGTGGATTTCCAGGGGAGAACACAAAACAGCTGGCAGGCAGCAAACAAGATGAAACAAGAGCCAGTTAGCAGCTGCGGCCAGGAGATGGGCCCCTCTTCTTTCAGAGGCAACGGAGCAATCCTGGGGCTCCATATCAGCCCTCTTCCCTCTCCTGCCCCAGGGTCCTGCAGCCTCTTTTTGGGAGGGCAGGGGCTCTGCGGGTTCGCAGGCCTCTCCTCAGGCGCAGCACTCTATTCCTGCCAGATTGCCTGGAGCATGAACGTCACCTCCAATCCTGGCATGCTTTGCAGGCCCTCTGACCTCCAGCTTTCTTCAGGGATGCTCCACCCAAGGCTCCGCTCCCACCCAGTGGCCCCGGAATTATTTTTGGGGTGGGGATGCTGAGCCCACCCACCCCCTCCCCTGGAGCACCAGTGCAGCTGCCAGGGTGGCAGCCTGTCCCTACAGACAGCAGGCAACAGAGGCCTTGGGAATGGCGGGGGACAGGACCCCAGGGGGTGCTGAAGTCAGCAGGGCCAGCGGGACCCCAGAGGGCTACCGAGAGGCCGAGACATGGGGCCTCCCACAGCCAGGACACGGAGCTGGTGGTGGGGCAGCCCTTAAGCATGGGGAAGCTGGGTGGAAAACCAGGGCATGCTGCAGCATCCCCCGCACCCTTACTTCCTACACCTATGCCTCCACCTTCCTCTTCCTGCCCAGGCTCCACTCCCTCCCTTCCTCCCTTCCTCCCTCCCTCCTCATGCATCCCGCCTTCACTTCTCCCTTTCCGGCCTTTGCTCCTCCCCTTCCCTGTTAGCACCTCCCCCCACTGTACAGCTGATTGGCAGCAGGTAAGAGGCGCTGTTGGGGGAGGAGCTGATTGGCAGGGCATTTTGTTCAGCATATTGGGATGGCTGGTGAAGGCCAAGCAGCCACTATTTTTATTTCTGTGGGTGCTCCAGCACCCACCGAGTCATCGCCTGTGTTTGCAAGTATAAAGGGCAGGGTCTTTCCAGCCCAAAGCTGCTTCTTAATCCCTTCCCTGCCAGTGCTAGTTTGCATACCCCATCACAGTGGGGTAATGCCTTTTCCTGGACCAACTCCTGTGGGTGAGAGACAAGCTTTGCAGCTACCCAGCGCTTTCCTTCGAGGAGGAGGCTGGTAGTTGTTCCTCAGGTTTTTCAGCTTTACCATCCCCCCACTCTCCGTGTGTGGGTGGATTGCTTGTCGGGTAGCTCAGTAAATAGATTGTGAAAATGACATTTAATTGACTGGATATTATAGGTAACTTGAAGGAGTCGGGAAAACAATGTCAATTAAGCTGCACAAACGTGTGTGTGTGTGTTTGATTTCTCAATGCTTTTGCAAGCGGAAATGTTATAATTTAAAATGTGACCGACTCCGAATCACTTAATTATTTATTTTGGCTGGTGATAAAAGAAACTGAGCTGGAGCTGAAATTTAATCATGACTTTTTTCCCCCATAAATCTGATCTGAAATAGTGTCCCGCTCAGCAAGTGTGGATGTCTGAATTTATACCACACTAAGATCTCCAATATCTGGCTACTTCTAGACTGCATTTTTTGCGGGGATACCGGTGGTATCCCAAAAACCAATGCTGTATCCAAGGAACACATCTGCTTTTTCAGAAATTTTTTTGAAAAAGTAGACACATTCTTTCACCATCCCTGTAAATCTCGTTCTATGAGGAATGAGAGATGTCGAAAGAGTGCTTTTTTCCACAATTTGGCACTGTGTAGATGTGCCAAATTTCAGAAAAGCCTCTTTCGAAAGTAAATCAGAAAAAGATACGCAATTTGCATACCGCGCATTGCGTATCTTTTTCCGATTTACCGGTGTGGTCTAGACGTAGCTTCAGCTATCTCTAGTAGTACTGGTGAATGTGGATCTCTTTCTGAAGTAGTGTATGGAAGAATAGACCAAAATCTGTCCTCGGAGTGAAGAACAGCGGCACTTCCACACCCTGGGGCTGTGTCTAGACTGGCCAGTTTTTCCAGAAAATCAGCTGCTTTTCCGGAAAAACTTGCCAGCTGTCTACACAGGCTGCTTGAATTTCCACAAAAGCAATGACTGCCTACTGTAAAAAATCAGTGCTTTTTGCAGAAATACTATGCTGCTCCTGTTCGGGCAAAAGTCCCTTTTGCGCAAAACTTTTGCCCAAAAGGGCCAGTGTAGACAGCTGAGATTTGTTTTGCACAAAAAAGCCCCGATCACGAAAATGGCGATCAGGGCTTTTTTGCGCAAAAGCGCGTCTAGATTGGCCACGGACGCTTTTTCGCAAAAAGTGCTTTTGTGGAAAAGCGTCCGTGCCAATCTAGACGCTCTTTTCCGAAAATGCTTTTAATGGAAAACTTTTCCGTTAAAAGCATTTCCGGAAAATCGTGCCAGTCTAGACGTAGCCTATGAGAAATTGCCTATGGGGGACATGTTTCTACCTTTTAGGATAGAATGGCCTGTACTTAATTTGAATTTCATCAGCCAAGTAGTGTGGCGACTTAACTACTCACACAGTGTCCGTTATGTTCCTGTATAAGAACTGTCCATTAACGCTGCTCACATAGGGAAACAAGGCCAGCTGCTAGTTATGAATGGTTTTTGTTATAACTTCACCACCTTTCTGGCTTTATGACTCACTCAGAGGTGCATCCTGATTTGTTGTTTGTATTTACCAAATAGTTTGGACGAATGAATTGTCATCCCACACAGTGTTATAGAACTGTTCATAATCCACTCTTTGTTTAGTTGGTCTCTGGACTCGTGCAGCGTTTCTTCTCCTCTCTAATGGATAATGCTGGTCTTGCTACTCATTTTTGGCTGAATTGTCATGTATTGCTGTTGCTTGTGTAACCCAGAGATACAGAGACAGAGAGATTGAGTCTGCCCTACAGCCTTAGCTAAGAATTGGCTGGCTTTTAGCTCATGCACTAGAGGCACACAGCTTTAGCCCCCTTAAGTCCTACGTTCCAGCCCACCTGCAATGACCAGTGTCTGTCAGCTTTGTAAGTGGGGGCTCATCTGGGGAGAACTGCTGGGAGGTCTCTGATGCTTGAGATGCGCCCCTCAGTGGAGGGAAGTATGTAACCCAGAGCCACTGGGAAAGGTAGTTAAGGCTAAAGAACAGACTTCATTCTACGAGCCAGTTGGCTTTTAGCTCATGTAGCAGAGGCTCATGTCTTTAACCTTTAAGGTCCCAGCCTCTATAGAGCAGACTCTGGGTTATACTTGTATTACAGTAATGTCTATTACCCAAGCTGCTAGGTCCTACACAAAAACACACAGCAAAAGGCAGTTCCTATCAGGAAGAGCCATACAAATGAAAAAGATAGGGCAAAGTGTGAGAGAAGAGAGAGATTTGTCCAAAGTCACACCGTATGTAAAGAGCAGAACTGGGCATGGTGCTCGGGTCTTCAGACTCCAATCCAGTGCCCCGAGAATGCTCCCTTCTCTGCTCGAGCATACTTTGTGGAGTGGTAAGGCCCGGAAGCGGTTTTTGAAGCAACTCATGAATAATACGGCAGCACCAATTTCATGGAAACAAACCTCAAGCTTGCAGTCAGGACAATACGGGCAACCTGGTCTGTTTTGGTTTTCAGGTTCAATCAGCTCTCGTTTCTTGATGTAAATGAGTATGAACAAAATAAGAACTGTTCTTTCGCTGTCTTCACCCCATGCTCTGCCCATAACTCAGTGACCCTGAATCATTTTTGTGGTTTAAAACGATTTGGTTCCCTTTAATCTCCCTGTTATCTGTCTTTTTTCCTGTATCTCTGGGGTCCAGCCAGTGGAAGAAATGAAGAGCATAAATGTCACACTTCCTGTCTCTCTGGTTCACCAAGAGATACAGGCTCACCAAATTCCAGAAATCTCCTGTGGGTTTTCATATTCAGCCTAGTTCTGCAGACCTAAGAGCTTGAGAATAAACATCCAATATTTTGGGATGCTGATGTGAGCAGATTCAACTCCATAGCCTTTGAGGATCTTTCATCCATAGGATTTTGCTAAGTTCGTTAAAAACGTATTTACTCGACAAGCAAGAACAAAATGGCAAAGTGATATTATCTCAGCAGACCATAGCATCAGGAGTTGCATTTGTCCTTTGTTTGTTAGATGGTAAAGTGTTCCGTTGGTCTCAAGTTTTTCCATCTGGCTCTTCTAATGTTTAGAAAAAAAGAAAAAAGGAAAAAAGGAGCCCTGCTTCTGAGGCTTATCTGAAAGGAATGAAGAAAGTATTGGCTTTGAAATTGCCTTGTTACAATCAGATTGAGTGAAAATTGGAATATAATAAAATACCTGAAATTACATCTTTTTTGCTTCCTTTTATGCATGCCTCCAGCTAAGTCGACACACGTATTTTCTAGGTTCCATTCCTGGCTCTCTCCTGATAGTGACATGTTAGAGAGACGGGTCTAGGTCATTTTCTTCTTCACGTGCGCAGGCTAAAGGAATAACAGGGGAAATGCTTTCCTAGGTACCTACAATAAACAATAGAAGCACAAGCCAAAGCATGGACTTTAGAGTATATGAGAGTGGTTCCCATAAAATCAGAACTTTCCACTTGCCTGAAATCCAAGTTCAGACTTGGGAAGTTCCCCTGATTGTCTTTCATTTTCATGCTATTGTGGATCTGAGTTCTGGAAGGGATCAGCAGTAAGCATGGCCAGACATGGCAAGAAAAGTCTATGTGTAGCCCACCTGAAAGCAAGCCACACAAGGAAATTGCATGAAAGAGCCAGTTCTTTGGGGGATTGCAGTCTCTGGTTTGTGGGGCCAAACTTACAATGAAGCCAACTCTAAAATGTTTGAAGTCTGCCAACTTTTTTCCTTAAATTGTTGTGAGAAACAAGGTGCCATATCCTCAGATTGTGCAAAACAGTCCAATTCCCATCAAAAACCTGGAGCCTATTGCTGGAACATCTGAATGCCCGGCTGACTTAGACATAGAACAAATTATCCGGTATGGATTCCCATTGTCGTTATGGATGAGAATGAAGGCCCAGTTAGTACAAGAGGGGTCACTGATAATTGCAAAGACAGTTGTGACAGTTACCTCTATGATCTTAGCCAGACACTAATGTGGGTAATTATCTTCAATATATAAGTCAACTTGTGGAACTCCTTGCTACAGGATGTTGTGAAGTCCAGGACTTTAACAGGGTTCAAAAAAGAGCTTGATTAATTCTTGGAGGGACAGATCCATCAATGGCTATTAGCCTAGATGGGCAGGGATGGGGTCCCTTGCCTCTGTCAGAAGCTGGTAATGGACAACAGGGGATGGATTATTTGATGATTCCCTGTTCTGTTCATTCCCTCTGGGACACCTGGCATTAGCCAATGTCAGAAGACAGGATACTGGGCTAGATGGACCTTTGGTCTGACCAAGTTTGACTGTTCTTAGGTTCTTCTTTCTCTCTAAATTCCTTCTGCAGTTTTAGTCAGGCAAGGTATTCTTCATTGCTTATCTTAAACAATGTTGTAATATCCAGCAGCTACCACGTTCCATTCCAGAGATGACCGCATTTTAGTGATGAGTAGCACTGTGGATAGTTTGGGATCATCACAATTAAAAGAACCATATAATTGTATAGTGCTGTTACTATTTATATTGATTTTGATGATTTTCATGGCGGAGGAGCTGATATACAAAGATAGGTGTGGATGGTCAAAGCAGCCTATGGGATTTAGAGACATATCTTCCATGCAAATTAAAAGAAAGGATGCCTCTAAATCAAATGCTCAATTACAAGTCCGTGAAAGATCGTTATCGGAATTTGAACTGATGTTGGCCTGAAGCTGAATGAAGCCAGGCCCAGCCTACACAGATTTTATACCAGGAGAATTATGTCAGTTATGGGGTTATTCTTTTTACCCAGACAGTTCTATCTCTGTAACCCATAACAAAGAGGCTGCTATGTAACGGTGCTTTACACCTCCCTGTACAGGAATAAGCTATCTTAACATAGGCATTTTTATCGTGATAAAATTTCATCCACATTAGGCAAGTTGTATTGCTTTAACCACGCTGGTATCATTAAGGTGGCACAACTCTTCATGTAAAGACAAAGACTCAGACACTAGCCTTGGCTTAAATCTATCAGCCTGGGTGACCGAGTCAAGCCCCTGTAGGGTTGCCAGGTGTCCAGATTTCACCCGTTATTCGTGGCCTCTTTCACGAGGGGGAGCATGGAGTATGGGGATTTTTAAAGGTGTAGCGACCTTTTTTTTTTTTTTTTTCTCCTGCCTCTCCTGCCATGTTCAGGATGTTTTGTGAAAGCATCTGGCAACTCTACCCGTTTATGGAACTTGCTCTTTGAACCCCACATCCACACACTTCCGCCCCGAATGTGCTTTCTTGCTCATGTGAAGGTTACGCTACAATTAGAATTCGATTCCCATTCCCTTTAAACATAAATTCCCCACTTCATTTTTACACACAGACAAAATCCTCCATCCTGAGACTCATTAGGTGTCCCCTGGGAGGGCACTAGCAACTCATTTCCAGTTCTTTGTGTCCAATAATCTCTTCTGTTTCCTCTTCAGTGCCTCTCTAATCAGGTGGTAGATAGATCTGACACCTCTAGCTGACTGCGAGAACTGGCTATCCAGGGAGCGCAGCAAGCTTGAGATGCATAGCTTGCACTGTAGGGCCAGCAGGCAGGAAAAGCCAGAAATGAAAGACCTGACTTTATTTTGCCAGCTTGATTGAGATGAGATTGAGGTAAACTGCCTTTTCAGTAATGCAGGACAATGTAGCACTTTAAAGACTAACAAGATGGTTTATTAGATGATGAGCTTTCGTGGGCCAGACCCACTTCCTCAGATCAAATAGTGGAAGAAAATAGTCACAACCATATATACCAAAGGATACAATTTAAAAAAATGAACACATATGAAAAGGACAAATCACATTTCAGAACAGAAGGAGGATGCGGGGGGGAGGGGAGGAAGGAAGGTAAGTGTCTGTGAATTGATGATATTAGAGGTGGGGAGAGTGGGATGTCTGTGAGCTAATGGTATTAGAGGTGATAATTGGGGAAGCTATCTTGGTAATGGGTAAGATAGTTTGAGTGTTTGTTCATTCCTTCTCGGAGAGTGTCGAATTTTAACATGAATGACAGTTCAGAGGATTCCCTTTCAAGTGCAGATGTAAAAGGTCTTTGTAGCAGAATGCAGGTGGTTAAGTCATTGAGAGAGTGTCCTTTCTGGTTAAAATGGCAAGAAACTGTTTTTTCTTTGTGATCTTGTCTGATATCTGTTTTCAGTAATGCAGATTGTTAACCTGGTGGATTCCCTCACTGGTAAACCCACATGAAATCGAATGCATTAACTGCACCCACTGTGCCAGGCAGTGCTCCGTCAGAGGTAGTGAAAAGATGTTCTCATCCCTGGTCTAGAGTCCCTCATCTCTCTTTTTCACTTCATGAATGGGACAGAAAAGCTCACTTTTCTAAGCCTGTCCCATAATGCAAGTCAAAGAAGGGACACTCAGTGAAATACAGGAAATTTAAAGCCAACAAAACCGGTTTACACGGTGTGTCGTTAACCTGTGTAACTCACTGCTGCTGCAGGCTGTTGTAACTCACACACCTGTGCACTCTCCCATGTAGTGGCACTTAGACCGCTTACCGAAATTAAAAACGAGTTTTCTCTGAAGCCTTCGCTGAGAGCCAGCTGGCTTTTAGCTCATGCAGTGGAGCAGGGGTGGCCAACCAGGGCCGGATTAAGACCTTTAGAGGCCCTAAGCACTGAAAAGATCATGGTGCCCCCCCATCAGTAATTCAAATAAAAACAATACTATACCGCAGCGTTTCCCAAACTATGGGCCGCGGCCCGGTACTGGGCCGCGGGAAAAAAATACCGGGCCTCAGCATGGCTGGTGGTTGCCGGCAGGGCCGGCCTTAGGCCAATTTGATCAAATTGGGCCCCGCACCCCTGAACCTGGAAGTGCTGGCGAGTTACAGAGCCGGGGGCCCTGCTCCACCAATATGTGGTGCTGGGTCTCTCTCCCGGCTCTGCCTGGAGCGGGCTCTCCCCCACTCCAGCCCCCTCGCGCGTCCTGCCACCCCACCCCCAGAGCGTCCTCACCGCCTGCTGCTGCCCATGTGCGGCGTTGCACGTGGGTGGGGAGGACGCCCGGGCATGACGTGACATCATGGCCTGGGATTTTAAAACTCTTTGGAGGCACATGGCAGGGCCACGCTGGCTCCAGGTTCGGCCTCCGGCCCTGCAATGTGGAAGGCAGAAGGTAGGGAACGGGCTTGGGCGGCGGAGGGGAGGGGAGGGGAGGAGAGGAGAGGTGACGGCAGGCTTGGGTGGAGCGGAGGAGGCAGTAGCGGCAGCGGCAGCGGGGGAGCTTGGGTGGAGGGCGAGGGGTGGAAGGAGAAGGAGCTTGGGAGGGAGGAGGGGAAGACACCAAGGGGCAGGATGCAGGAGAGACAAATGCCAGGGGGCCAAGTGCAGACACTGAGGAAAAGGGCAGGAGGGGAGGTGTCAGTGGGAGGGGAACAGGGTGATGCTGGGAGAGGAGAGGAGAGGGGAAGGGCATTGGGGGCTGGAGGGGGAGGTGCTGGGAGAAGGCTTGAAAGAAGGGGTGGGCATGAGAAAGGTGGGGATGGAGCAAGGCATGTGTGGGGGCAGGAGGGGATGGGGCAGAGAGTGCTGAGGGGTGGGTATCAGGGAAAGAGAGGGCAAAGGGGGCAGGGGCAGTAAGGAAAGGAGGAGGCACCAGGAGGGTGCAGGGCTAAGGGAAGGTGCAGGTGCCAGGGGATTCTGGGGTGAGGAGGAGGGGAGAGCTGGCCACCAGAAGTAGAACTGGACTGGAGAATCGGGGCAGGCTGGGGAGATTGGGGGGCAGGTGGAAGCAGGGTTTCTGGGGGGTGTGAGGTTGGGGGCAGGGAGCTGGCTGGGGAAGATGTGGGGGTGGGGGGGGGGAAGAAGCGGCTGCCGGAAGGAGGGCTGGACGTGGGCAACGGGGCTGGCCAAGGGAGATTGGGAGGAGAAGTGGGGGAGAACTGGCTGCCCGGGAGGGGGTTGGGGGAAGTGGGGCTGGCCAGAGGCGCAGCGGGGGGAGGAGGGAGGAGGAATGAATCGGCCTGCAGGGAGTGGGACTGACCCAGCCATACGTAGATCTTGGGGCGCTGCCCCCATTCCCACCTGTCCCCCACAAAGCAGAAAGCATGAATTAGTCCGGCCTGGGGATTCTATTGTCTCCCCCTCCACACACACACACCCCTTGAGTAGTTGCGAACTGTCTGGCTGGTAGACACACTCATGCAGCCTGAGCACATTTACCAGCCAGGCAGTTCGAAACTACAGACTGATACATCTAGTAATAATACAACTTACCTAATGAGAAAATACCAGACATGTTATATGTCTGGTATTTTCTCAGTTTGTTTTTTATGTGTTTATATTTTTGGGCTGCAAAAAGCAGTACTGAAAAAAAAAACGGTTCCAACTAAAGTAAAATGTTTGGGAAACCCTGGTCTAACCAGCTTTCTGTCTGTCTTACAGTCCATTTATCCAATCCATATTCCTTAACTTGCTGGCAAGAATATTGTGGGTGACCATATCAAAAGCTTTGCTAAAGCTGGCACTGGGGGTTTTGGGAGGACCAGAAACAACATATTTGAATATTCATCATTTTATTAATGAATATGCAAATATGCAAATGAACATTACGGTCCTCCAAAAGTTCGTGAATGGATTTACTGGTGCCCATGTCAAAAAGTTTGGGAACCCCTACTATACCATAAAATCACATTTTTTTTGGTGCCCCTGCCTTGCTGGAGCCCTAAGCACGTGCGTAGTCTGCCTATTTGGGTAATCCAGCCCTGTGGCCACCCACAGCTTGTGAGCTGCATGCAGCTCTTCAAAGAATAATTTGCTGCTCCCACATTCACGGCTCTGAAAGGGGCAGTGTGTTTCTGTCTGCACGGGATGCGGGTGCAGACTTCAAAATGGCCACCTTAAAAAGGCAATGACTGCTTTGCTCTTAAAAGGGCTGCGACCAGGGCTTTTTTTTCCCCTTGGCTTTGTGCTTTATCCACCACTATTTTAACTCTTCATCTGTGATGGGTTGGCTGCCCCTGCAGTAGAGGCTCATGCACTAAGCTCAAGAGGCCCCATGTTCAGTTTCATCTGTTGGCGTTACACTATCTCTTAGACATAGATCTCAGCAAGTACTCAAAAAAGGACTCGGCGCGTGTGGTGTTATTTGTTTAATACTGACAGCGTGCCATATAGTACGTAAAAATAAGGACTCCTTTGCTACAAGGAACACACAGGCTGGAAGAAAAGAGCACTCAGAGGGGACAGTCTGAGAAATCCAGAGATGGGAGGTGTTTGCTTTTGTGTTTGTGGGTTTTTTTTAAACTGTAAATGTGTGTGGTCCTGGTGGAAAGAAGTGTGTGTTTCGCTTTGTTTAGAAAAACCCAAAGCAAGCATGCTAGCTTGGAGAGCTGGACTGGGACTCGGGGGGGGGGGGGTGTTTTTTTTAATGTGACTAAATCATAACTGGTGTTTCACCAGTGAGGATCAGCACGGAACATAATTGTGGGGATTATCTTTAATCTGGTATTAGACATAATCTGATCAGCAGTTGGGGGCAGGAGAAACATTTTCCTCTCTCCTCGCCTGTCCCTCCATGCTGCGCAGGGTGAGTTTTGCCAGCCTTTGAAATGGCCAGGATTGAACACGGTCAGGAAGAGGATGCTGAATTTAAATGGACCATTGGTCTGCTCCAGCCAGGCAGCTACAGTGTTCTGTCTCACGTTCACTGAGATAATCACTCTCCATGTATGTTAGCTCTGAAGTATTTCTCTTGCAGTTCTGAGGCAACTTGTTTTCCCTCCCTTTCCCATCCCCACTACTTCCATTTCACCTCTCGGCCAGCTATGGCCACTGCAGTGCTTTGCATGGGAATGGCTACCTCTCCCGTTTTGGTGCAGTGACTACATCGTTTCTTCTGCCCTACATTGGAGGGCAGGCAGGGAGTTCGGAGAAGAAGCTTTCCAGCTGCATCCTTCCAGTTAATGAACTCTGCAGTCATTCTTTCCTTCTCATGACTGGAATTAATTGCTGTTGATTACTTTGTGCAGCGTGGAAGGAGGGACCCTGGAGACAGCTCTCACTGGGGCTCAAAAAACAAAACAAAGGCAAGACAAAACTGGGGTGGATGGGCAGGGCTTCCTACCCCCTGAGGAAATATTTGACAATTCTGTATGGTCAAATCAATGGTGTATCAACTTGTCAATCCCCCGAGATGTACAGTGCACGTCTAGGTCAAGAGATGAAAGTGAAGGAGGAAGTGCATTTGCATGGAAAGTAAATTTCTACGCCGAGGAGGATTTTGATATGTAGCTTGTAAATTCAAATTTTTTTTTAAGGCTGCAATGGATTTTTTTGTAGGATGCCTCTGTAGACAGTGTAGCTTTGCTCCCACTGAGCTGTTATTTGCATATAAAAAGTACAGCAGTGTTTTATAGCCAAATGTATACTTTTAACACTTGGGAATTTAAACTGCGCTGGGTGTTTGTAGAGACTGCTCAGTGCAAGAAGTTCCACTTGAAAAGATTACACGAGTACAAATTCAATCTTAATAGACACATTCAAACCCAGGCCTCTGCTAAACCGCGAGCAGGCCAGCTCCTTGCTGGTATGAATCAGTGCAGTTCTGCTGACATTTACATCAATCCAGGTGGTTTATTTCTTCAGATTTTTTAGGCTTGGTCTACACTGAAGTTACCCTGATATAACTATGCCAACAAAACCCCAGGGGATGCAGCTCTACTGACAGAGAAAAGTGCCCCTGCTAGCACAGCTAACGTTGTTTGGGGACCAGCAGAGAAACTCTTTAGGGTACGTCTAAACTACATGCCTCTGTCGGCAGAGGCATGTAGATTAGACAGGCAAAGGCAAATGAAGCCGCGATTTAAATGATCGCGGCTTCATTTACATTTACATGGCTGCCGCGCTGAGCCGACAAACAGCTGATCAGCTGTTTGTCGGCTCAGCGCGGCAGCCATGTAAATGTAAATGAAGCCGCGATCATTTAAATCGCGGCTTCCTTTGCCTTTGCTGATCTGTCTAATCTACATGCCTCTGCCGACAGAGGCATGTAGTCTAGACACAGCCTTTCTGTCCACTTACATCACAACAGAGCTGTACCAGCATAGCTCTGCCTGTCTAGGTACTGTAGTATAGACATAGCCTAACCCAGTGGTTCCCAGCCTGTGGTCCGCAGCCACTGGTGGTCCATGATGGTACTGCAGGGGGTCCATGGAAAATTTTAAAAGCTTTCTCCTTTCCCCTTCCCTTTCCTTACTTTTTTTTTCTTTTCTTTACTTTTTGTGTCTTTTTCTTTTCTTACTTTATTTTTGTTTCTCCCCGCCCCCTTACTTTTCTTTTTTTTCCTTTTTTCTCTTCCAGAAGGGGGAGAGGGTCCATGAAATTTTAATAGGTTGAAAAGGGGTCCGTATGCCTGAAAAGATTGGGAACCACTGGCTTACCCACACGCCTCTGGGTTTCTGGGTGCGCCTGCAGAATTTTAACAAAACAAATGTTCACCTGATGAAACCACACCAAACCCCTCATCCATAAAATGGCCTTGTCACACCCCCTCCTTGAGGGAAAATAAAGCAGCCCTGTTGGACTAGGTCAGACTAATGCAGAGGAAGTAAACCCCAGACTCACAGCTCTTTGATAACCCTTTGCCTTTAAACCTGAGGGTTGGTAGTGGTGACACATTAGTGGATGGTGGCCTTTGCCCAAATCATCCACCTGAGACCATCCACTCATTTAACATAAGCCCCCAAACAGTCATAAGGTGGGGTGCTTTTTGGTCTCTAATGACTTAGTCCACATTTCAACCAGCACCATGAAGTCGTGAGCTCCCCATCCTATTCCCGTGCTTCTCATCCAGCCAGACTGACAGATACCTTCTGTATTTTTTTCATCACTGATGATTTTTGAGACTAAATCATAAAGGGGGGGGAACAATTCAGAACATCTGGGAGGGGTGCCTTCCAACGGGAATCACCAAAAGATGAATTGCCACTCCATCCTATGGAATTACAGAGGGACATCTTAATGGACTCCAGTGACAGCCACAGAAGGCTCCAGGAAGGGTCAGAGGAAGAAACCTTTGGGCGAAACTGAAGTTTGCATAAAATCACATTTATAGAAATCCCTGTTTTACAAGTGGGAGAAACTGAGGCAGCTCGTGAGAAAGTAAGTTGGTGAGTGAACCGGTGCCAGAGTCAGGAATAGAACCCGTCCTCTCTCACAGCCCCATACTAGAGACAGCGGTACTGCATAGGTTCATTTCCTCTTCTCTCTATCTTCCTGAGAGAAAAGAAGGTCATAGTGTTGTAGGGCGGCAAAAGATCCTGAGAGGTCAGCTACTCCATCCTCCCATCCTGAGGAAGGACCAAATAAACTAGACCATTCCTGACAGGTGTTTGCCCAGTTTATTCTTAAAACCCTCTAATTAAGGGGATTCCACAACATCCCTTGGCGACCTGATCCAGTGCTGAATTATATTTACAGTGAGAAAGCTTTCCCTAAAACCTCCATTTCCCTTGCTGTGGACTAAGCCCATTATGACTTGTCTTGCCTTCAGTGAACATGGAGAGCAATTCACCGTTCTTATCACCACAGCCCCTAATAGATTTGGAGACGGTTCCCAGGTCCCTTTTCCAAATGCTTTCCTTAAAACTAAACAAGGTCAGGTGCTCATGTGCCCCATGCCCCGGTATTGGTCCATCACTGATTGCAGGCCCTCCAGTGAGGGAGGAAGTGGGAGAAAGGGGGCAATAGCCCTAGGGTCTTGTGGGTCAGAGGAGTATGGGCCTAGCAGACCCTTTAAATCGCCATGGGAGCACCATGTCACATGCTCTGTGTGACTGAGGGCTGGGGGAGGGCACACCATGTTCTGGGTGGCGCAGAGCTGGCTGCTCTGCCCCGCCCCTCTCACCTGATGCCCCGCCCCTTCCGGGTGTGCGGCACTGCCCCTCCCCCACCTTGCCCAGGGGCTGCAGGGGATGTCGTTTCCAGAGACTGACGGTTAAAATATGACTTATTGAATCACAAGTTCCATCCGTGGCAGTCTCGGGCTATTCCTGGGAGGTCTTCCATCCTATCCCTAACCAGGCAACACCCTGTGTAGCCCATTCGACCTCATGGACTAACAACCCTGCTTGCTGGCTCTGTTATCTCTGAGTGCAAGTACAAACTCTTATTAAAAAAATTAAGAAAAATGAGGACAATTGAATTTTGGATGTGCTCTCCATCCAGCCAATGAAATAGACTAGCGTCAGACACCAATGGACAGTTGACTGCTCCACAGTAATACAACACAATTTCGTACAATTTTCCACAGTTGACATATGTTGATCAATATAGGACTCAGAATTTAACAAGCATAGAATTTCAATTAAACTGAATTACAGAAGAGTATAGACACCACCGGGCTAGGAAAGAGGTGTTTTAGCAAATGAAGCCGCCTCCCCCACTCCCTGCATGCTGTGCTGCAGCTGGTCTGTGAATTAAAAAGTGGGCTTTCGCTTTCAAATTTCCATCAACACTTAATTCTTTACCAAACCGTGTCATTAAGATAAATTGTTTCTCTCTCTGTTTTCTGGTTTGTGTTGGGGTTTTGCAAAGGGTAAGAGATGGCTGTCACTAAACGTACAGACACGGTGTTTAATGACAATTAGGCATAAAGTAAAGCGAGCAAACCAAGGAACAGACTTCTCATTTCCGTTTTGCTACCCTCGGTCCATAGCGATGCACCCTTGCTGGTATGTTTGGCTAGGACTATAGGAAGATAGTTGCATTCATATGTGCCATGGGATTCATATGTATAAGCCTACATGTATATGTACAATTGCACATGAATACATAATGCTCCCACGGAAGCATTATGTACACATGCCAACTTGATTTTTTTCCCCCCATCCACGGCTCCTCCCTCATTTTGCAGATGCTGCTGATTCATGTTCAAAGTGTTATGCCTGAACATTTAACGTCTGCCACAATAGCTGGAAACTGTATCAGCAATGCAGGCACAAACGCTGGTGGAGAGAGAGGAAAGAACAAAGTACTTTATAAATAATATAAAGAGCGTTAATGGTACAATCCAAACAAGCAATGAACTCTCTTTGTTGTCTCCACAGTGGGTATGTCTAGACTGCACCCCTCTTCTGGCAGAGGGATGCAGATTAGGCTGGGCGAAATTGCTAATGAAGCGGGGATTTGAATATCCTGTGCTTCATTAGCATAAAAATGGCCGCTGCTTTTTTCCAGCATGGAGCTTTGTCGGAGAAAAGCGGCAGTCTAGACGCTGATTTATCACTAAAGAAAGCCTTTTCCGATAGATCCTGTATACCTCGTGCATAAGGGCGTTATCAAAAAAGGCTTTCTTTAACGATAGATCAGCGTCTAGACTGCCTATTTACTCTGACAAAGCTCTGTGATGGAAAAAAGTGGTGGCCATTTTTATGCTAATGAAACACGGAATATTTAAATCCCAGCTTCATTAGCAATTTTGCCCAGCCTAATCTGCATCCCTCTGCCGGCAGAGGGGTGCAGTCTAGACATACTCAGCGTGTTGATTTTGACTGTGGTTAATGGACGTGCACTGAAATCAGAGACGTCCCCAGGATCAGTGCAGGTCCTGGGTTTTGTGCCATCTCCCACCGAGGGCACAAGCATGTGAAATGATTCCCAGGCCTGTCAGATTGCTGCATAACATAGAGAGGCAGACTGGCATGTCTGCACATGGAAACTCTTTCAAAATAATGAAAATCGATTCAATAACTCCCAAAATAACAACATCAAAATAGTGGGTCCTCACTGCAGGTAAACCTCAAAATTAGTTGGAGGCAGGATCCATTAATGTGGATGCACTACCTCGACTTAGAGCCCCAGGAAGCCCTGGGGAGTAGTTAGTCTGAATTACTCTGGGGAGTTGTTATTTCGAAATAGCGGCACTGGAGCATCCACACGACCGCTATTCCAAAATAGCTATTTTGAAAAGAGCATTATTCCTTCGGGTAAGCAGGAGTGCAGATTTCAAAATAAGCGGCCCGTTATTTCGAAATAAGGGACTTGGTCGTGTGGACGTGCCGCTTATTAATTTGACTTAAGAGGGGTCATTTTGAAATAAAGCCTTAGTGTAGACCAAAGCTAAGAATCCATCTGGATTGTTCCAAAGCGGGGCATTCCAAGGAGAAGCAGGTCTGCTAACTTTTGGGAAGCAGGTGGTTTCTAGCTTCCCTTGGCTTGTGTTGCTCCCACGAGCAGTTTGAGCATAGAAGTCAGTCTTTTCCAGGCAGTGCATTTTGAACTGCAATCTGAGATGCACTTGGTGCCAGGCTGCTTCTATGCTCATGGGCATTTTTCTGAGAAATCCATAATCAACCGGGCCACAAGAGTGAGGGGAAAGACCCGTCTTATGCTCCAATAAACAAATCTCTGTACATTTCACTGGGTCAAATCAGAATGATCAGGGTGGTTATTGAAAGCCACCAGGACTGAGGCACCATATACAAGGAACGATTTTTTATGCTTTCGGATTTGAGTGTTGAGTAGGGGTGTGTGTGTGTGTGTGTAAATGTAGTGCTGGTGCAAAGGGCCTGAATAATAACTTGAAGCATTAAATCCTCTCTCCACATTAGTGTGTCTTTACCCTGATCTGGAGGGATTAGCTTCAGAGGTGAGAAATAAATAAAACCCTCCCGGGCCCATTCACTGTGACATGATCAACAAGGCTGTCAGATGCAGCAGTGTGTTTTGTGGTGTGGACACATTTCCACTTGCAGTGGGACTGAGACCACCAAATCCACTTCACGGGTGGGCACCACATGCCATCCAAGGGTAGCTGAGCTGGATGTGAAAGAGCAACCTAGGGCACATCTAAACTAGGAAACTATTTCAAAATAACGACAGCTGATTTAATAACTCCCAAAATAACAAAATCGAAATGGCATGTCCTCAGGAAGTAGGTTCCATGAATATGGACATGCTACCTCTGGGCATTAAGATCCAGAGATGTGATTATTCCCCTTTATTTGGCTCTTGTGAGGCCACATCTGGGGTATTGTGTCCAGTTCTGGGCCCCCCCACTACAAAAAGGATGTGGACACATTGGAGAGTGGAGGGCAACAAAAATGATTAAGGGGCTGGAGCATATGACCTATGAGGAGAGGCTGAGGGAGTTTAGTCTGTTTAGTCTGCAGAAGAGAAGAGTGAGGGAGGATTTGAGAGCAGCCTTCAACTTCCTGAAGGGGGGTTCCAAAGAGGCTGGAGAGAGGCTCGTCTCAGTAGTGACAGATGGCAGAATAAGGAGCAATGGTCTCAAGTTGCGGTGGGAGAGGTCCAGGTTGGATATTAGGAAAAACTATTTCACTAGGAGAGTGGTGAAGCACTGGAATGGGTTACCTAGAGAAGTAGTGGGGTCTCCATCCTTAGAGGTTTTTAAGTCCCGGCTTGACAAAGCCCTGGCTGGGTTGATTTAGTTGGGATTGGTCCTGTCTAGAGCAGGGGGCTGGACTTGATGACCTTCTGAGGTCTCTTCCAGCTCTATGGTTCTCTGATTCTATGATTCCTTTACACTCCTCTGAAATGTTGTGGCTGCATATTACTCTCATGGAGGTGAAGAGCTCGGGCAGGCTGGTGACTGGGGAGTTGAAGTTGGCTTCTCGATTGGCCAGTGAGATTCATTCTGGCAGACTCTATCTTAACCTTCTGAGCTCTCCCGCATCTCCCCCCGCACCCCCGCCCCACACACATGCACTGTGAAGCCTGTTGCAAGCATAATGCGCCAATCACATCGAGTAGAGCCGTGATTCCCAAGGTACGGGTCACAACCCAGGACTGGGTCACAGGATGTAGGGCACTGGGTTGGCAGCTGCTGGAGAGCTCCCTGTGGGGGGAGTTCCCCAGGCAGCTGCTGGGAGCTGCTAGCAGCTGCTTGTCATAAGGAAGAGGGAGAAAACTTGTTCATCTTGGCCTCTGGGGATAGAACAAGAAGCAATGGGCTTAAACTGCAGCAAGGGAGGTTTGGGTTGGACATTAGGAAAAAGTTCCTAACTGTCAGGGTAGTCAAACACTAGAATAAATTGCTCAGGGAGGTTGGGGAATCCCCATCTCTGGAGATATTTAAGAGCAGGTTAGATAAATGTCTATCAGGGATGGCCTAGACAGTATTTGGTCCTGCCATGAGGGCAGGGGACTGGACTCGAAGACCTCTCGAGGTCCCTTCCAGTCCTAGTATTCTATGATTCTATCACTGGCGAACTCCCCCCATGGTAAACCCTACCCTTCAGTGGCCAGGGAACTCCCCAGAAGCTGCCTAGGAATGCCCTCCTCACCCCCCACACCACTGGATTCCTCACTACCGGGGGAGAGGGTCATGGGCATAAATGATTTTTCCCAACTGGGTCACAAGAACAAAAGTTTGAAAACTCCCAGGCTGTGTCTACACTACATGCCTCTGTCGGCAGAGGCATGTAGATTAGGGTTGTAGGCAAAGGTAAATCGCGGCTTCATTTACATTTACATGGCTGCCACGCTGAGCCGACAAACAGCTGATCAGCTGTTTGTTGGCTCGCCGCTAGTCTGGACGTTCCCCCTGTCGACATCAAAGCCCTTTGTCGGCAGCCCCGTTATTCCTCATGGAATGAAGTTTACCGGGGCTGCCGACAAAGGGCTTTGATGTCGACAGGGGGAATGTCCAGACTAGCGCGCGAGCCGACAAACAGCTGATCAGCTGTTTGTCGGCTCAGCGCGGCAGCCATGTAAATGTAAATGAAGCCGCGATCATTTAAATCGCGGCTTCATTTACCTTTGCTGAATAAACAAATCTACATGCCTCTGCCGACAGAGGCATGTAGTGTAGACGTACCCCCAGGTTAGAGTATGTGGCAGACAGCAGAGGTGGTGGGGCTATTGCCTGACTAGACTATCACAGCCAAAGAGCTTTCCATGCTGACTGAGGGGAGGGCTTGAACCCAGGCCTCCTCAAGCAGCAGGCGAGTATATTGAAGCATCATTGACAGCCTCCTTCTGGCCTCTGCGAGTCAAACACAAGCTTTGGAATCTCACTCTTGTTCTCAACCCTTCAAGGCTCCTTCAGCCTCAGACGCCAGTTCTCACCTATGCCTTAAATAACTGGGCCGGGTGTTACCCCACACGTTTGTTCTCAATGGGTTTCCCTTCCTCGAGCTTTCAGACTCTTATTCTTCTCGTGAAGAGGGTAATTGACATTTGAATCTTTCGTTCTGTACTTACGACGCACCTCCTTAAGCGCACAAAGCTCGCCTCTGTGTGGCTAAGAAATAGGGCGCATCCCCAAGAACTTCTTGTTCTGTTTACAAGCCCCGGAGTTACAGAGCTGTTCTGTCGTGGGGTGAGTGCGTGTGCCTGCGCTCTCTTGCTTCTAAAAGCCTTTTCTGAAACTCAGCCCTCCGGCCAAGTCGCACCCTGTGTGAATCAAAACCCCTTCTGGGTACCCACTTAACAGGGGCTCATCTCAGTGCCCTCTAAGTCTGTTCCCCACTCTGGGCTAGAGTGGCACCCTCAGGGTTTCCCCTCCTGGAGACAGCATCCTCGCCCTTTCCTTGTGACTTTAGCTCAGTCTCAACATAGCCCCGCAGCCTCCAATGCGCTCTTCACTCACCACAATCAGGGGTGCTGCTGTTTTCTCCCTGCCAGGCAGTCTCCTGCTCTGCCCAGCTTGAGGTCTCCAAAGGAACTGAACTGCCTCTGGTCCTGCAGCTCCTCATATAGGGCCTTTCTAGCTCCTGATTGGCTGCTTCTCTTGCAGCCATCATAGCCTCCTTGGAGGACCTGTCTATGGTCTTTTGGGGGCAGAGTGTAGCAGGACCACAAGGCTTCTGTTAGGGGGCCTTAGAGCCAGGGCCACCCCATCACATGTTCCTAATAGCTCCAGATCCTGTAGGCTCCAGCAGGGCACGTCCTAACCAATTAGCATACCCGGGCGACCATCCAGCTCACCCATACGGTTGCCAGATGGTTTCAAAAAAAATACCGGACCCAAAAAAAAAAGCCGGGGAAAATTTGTCAAGCAAAAAAAAGAGGGGAAGGTTTGGGAAGTCGGGCCGAAATGCAGTCATGGCTCACCCCTAAGACTGGTTCTGTTGGCGGCCTCTTGAAAATGGTGGCCCCAGTTGACCGCCCAGCTCGCCCGCCCCTAAGACTGGCTCTGAGCCCCAGAATATAATTCACAAACCACTCGTACAGTAGCATTGAAGGTACTATTCCAAGTCTTCCATTTGTAGGTATTCAAACTTTGACATATCTGGACCTGCAGTACCTAAATGGATGGATCTATATAGGTATGTGTTCGTGTGTTCCTGATAAACTCTACTTCAGTGATGTGAAAACAAGCTCTCAAGCAGTCACAAATATTATATCATTTGCATGGGAAATTCATAGAATGCTTGGGAGATTGTTTTCACAATACCAAAGTGAAGTGTATCAAGGAATGCCCATTAAACGGTTGTGAATTATCCATGGAACTCTCCCCTTGGAAGAGCCCTGTATGACAGGTTACAAAGAAGAGATATTGATGACATTTCTAATAACCAGTGAATACCCCCTTCTCACAGCTGTTGGCTTTCTCATTCTGCTCTGTGGCATTTAAAGGGGCACTCTTAATTTAAAAATCACATTTCTTTGAGAGTGGGGGTTCTTACCTATTTTTGTTACAAAGAAGATCACTATAATTGAAAGAGATTAGAGAGAAGTAACGTTTATCCATTGCTTCCCCCCGGGCTTGATTTCTTCTTGCATTCGGAAGCCCTTCATGTACAGAACGTTCAACCATTTATTCATTGAAGTTCCACTTTTGTTTGTGTGAAGCTTTTTCAAAATAGGAAAATCCAATTGTAAACCCATGAAAAATTAGCTGGCAGGAGTCAGTGGCAGGTGTAGTATTTGAAAAGTTTAAATCTGGTTTCAATCGATTAGGTTTCAAGTCGATGGTGTCCCCTTATATATGAACTGAGAGGTGTTAACCTAATAGAACCTCGTGTATAACGTTCTAGGGCTGACGTGGAACAGTTGACCATCGGAACATGTTAATGCGGGAAGGGAGCTGCATTGCTAATGTGCTACACTGGCTTCGTGTTTGTGAGCATGTCTCCCTCTAGTGGCTAGCCCCAGTGATTAGAACAGCCTGCTGCCTACTAACAGATTGAAGGCATATCTGCGCTGCAGTTGGGGGGCGCGATTGCCGCATGTGTAGACATACCCAATCTAGCTTTCATCTAGGTAGTTCTTGTAACCAATAGCAGTGAAGTCGAGGTGGCACAGGCTTTGGTTCAACCTGAACAACCCTGCCTAGAAGCCTGGCTAATTACTTGGGTGACTAACCGTGACTGAAGGGCATGCTGCTGCAGCATCACTACTCCAATACCTGAGCTAACTAGATTAAAGCTTCAGGGGGTAGCCAAGTTAGTCTGTACAGATGCATTTCTCAAACTGTGGGTCCCGACACGAGCAACTTACAGGGGGGTTGTGGTATCACAAAGTTTGAGAACCCCTGCTGTTCAGGATAACCTTAAAAAGCAACGGTCTGGTAGCACTTTTAAGGCTAACAAAACGTGTAGATGGTATCATGAGCTTTCATGGGCTCAGCCCACTTCTTCAGATGACAGGAGTGTTGGATGTCGAGCATCAAAATAAATAGGGGAGAAGGGAATGGGGGAGAAGGAAAAAATGGGAGGGGGGAACAAGAAGAGGCAGCAGGTAAAAAATATCAAGGGGAATGTAATAGGAAAGACAATAGTTACTAAGAACCTAAAGGCTGGATAGTCAAAAGAGGCAGATAAGAACCATTCATTAGCAAACAACAAATGGTCAGGTAGCACTTAAAGGCTGACAAAACATGTAGATGGTATCATGAGATTCTACATAGACAAAGAACCATTGCCGCCTTCATTGTCTGGTAGGTTGATAATGACCCAGCCATTCAGTATCATTATTCAGTCCATGGGTGTGAGAATCGAACTTGTGAGCGAGTTGTAGTTCCAGTCCTTCCCTGTGTAGTTGGGTTGTGGAATTGGTTTGTAACAAAACAGCTACTTGAAGATCTGTTAATGAATGCCCAGGGAGATTATGAAGCAAAATGCAGGACAATGTAGCACTTTAAAGACTAACAAGATGGTTTATTAGATGATGAGCTTTCGTGGGCCAGACCCTATGTCTGTGTGTGCTGCAGTGACACCCCATCACAAAGGGGGAGAGCCTGAGCCAACTCCTGCAGAAGTCAAGGAGAATCTTTCCCTCAGCATAGCTGGGAGTTGGATCGGACCTTTGCTCCCCTAGCTCCTGTGGTGCATGTTACAGGAGTGCTCTGTGAAAGAAAGCTGCCATGACATGCCTAATAGGTGCAGTGCTGGTGACTGGCACTCAAGAATATGTAGCAAATGTGTCTGGCAAATGGCCTCTCTTGTGCAGCTCTTGCTTTCCACCGTGGAAAGCTGTGATGAGGGTCCTGTATTTAACCCTCTGCTTTTAACTCCTCTAGACAACCTGGACTCTAGTCATTACATCTACGGATTGAACCTCTCTAGTCCGGCACCCTCAGGACCTGACTGGTGCCAAGCCAGAGAGTTTGCAGACCACAAGAGGTCAATATTGTCTAGCAACGTTACCAATACTTCCATTGCTTGCTGGGATGTTAGAAGACATGTAGGGGTAAATCAGAGCTAAATAACGGCACAGAACATTGAGGGCCAGGACTGGCGGCTATAAACAAACTTTATGGGATGGCAGAAAACTTGGCCGCACCCAGGATAAGTGAACAGCCGGCTAACTAAAATCATGCTAGATCACAGATATTGCCAGGCCGGAAAGTGCCAGACTGGAGCAGTTCAACCTGTAGTAAAGCAAAGGACGACTTGGAATGCTGAATTCAGCTCTTGGCAAGTAAATAGAAGCGGAGAGGATCATCTTTTCTTTTCCCTTTACAATATCCTGCTCCTGAAGACCCCAAAGCGAACAATAACAAGGGCATTCTGTGTTTGACTTTTAAAGGCAATGCTAAAAATGAATTAGACTGCCACCAGATGGGTACGTAGCATTTGTATGCATTCTCAGGGCTAAAGGTGGTGATCCCTGGGGTCACTCTCAATTGATCAGATGGCAGCTCATTTCTGAGAAGCTCACATTAGACTGCTTCTCTTTATTCTTAAATCAATGTCCTTTGCCATTACAGGGGGAGAGGAATGGGATAAAACAAGTTTCTACTTTGATCTCTGAGCCATAGTCTAAGGTTAGGAACCTCTCCCCTCTCCCCTCAAGATTCCAAAGCCGAAATGAATGATGAACTCGCTGAAACAGAAAACCGTGTGCATATACAGGATGAATAGTTTAAACACAACTTGCAGTCACTGCACATGATTATCCACCCTCATCTAAATGTCTTTCTAGAAGTGAACTGATCACACCCTCTGCAGTCTCAAGACAATCCTGGAGACATCCTATGGGCATCTGTTCAGCCTTTTTGTGGAGACATCACCGTTCATCCCTTTATCCCCTCAATCAGTTCCAGGAGGGGAAAGGTCGGTCTAGCTTATGACTCCAGATTTCAATGTGGCCCAGCTTACCCACAGCGAGTCAGAAGAATCAGACACCTCCATTTGTAAAACTGTCTAGAATAAATGATGCAATACATCTGCAAGCTAAATATCATTTCCCACTCCCCAGCTCTTGCTCACCTCTGACACCTTCATTGGATATAGCCTATCAAATTGTGTTGGAAATGTTAGAATCATAGAATCATAGGACTGGAAGGGACCTCAAGAGGTCATCGAGTCCAGCCCCCCGCCCTCAAGGCAGAGTATGTACGTTTCTGTGTATTAGAGACGCGCATATCTCAGAGGTGGCTTTGGTTTTGTAAGATGTACACTAAAGAGGTTCAGATCCACAATTCATTGTATGTGAGCTCCCAAAGTTTGCTGGGAGAAGGAGTTGTTGAATGGTCCTAGTTATGGAACGAGAAGGTGATTGAAGTAGTTTTGGGCTCTGGAGGTGGTGTTTGGATCTGGGTTAGACTTCAAAGCATGAGTGCAAGTACAAACCAAGACTTGGACTTGGTTTTCAATTCCATGTTTTTGATGTGGCACAGTCTCATGAGGTTTCCATGCAATGCGCCTATGCCAGGAGGGTGGAGGCAAGTGTAGCAGTCTGCCAATGTGTTACTCACCTTCAACACAGGAGCCTCAGTGGAGCAAAGGGGCTGTAATCAATTTACAACCTGCAAACAATCAACAGCGACCCAGATCCCTGACTCTAATCAGCATACTGTCTTGTCTGGGAGGTGAGCATTTAACAGGTGGGGAAACTGAGTTGCGGCGTTGTTAAGGCACCCGGGAGTGCCTTATGTGAGGAGCCTAGATCCATATTTTGGCGCCTAGGTCACAGGCTTGATGTTCAGAGGTATTCATCACCCACAACTCCCATTGACTTCCAAGGGAACTGTGCATGTTCATCGCCTCTGAAAATCAGGACACCTTTCGAGGTGCCGACGGCTGGGTTTAGAGGCCCGAATGTCAGTGCTCGGGTTCAAACATTTTGGTCTAGAGGGCTTGCCTTGATGAGTGAGGAAGTGACAGAGCTGTGATTGGAAGCCAGGGGTCCTGACTTTTGCTCCCATCTTCTACTGCCAGGACAACACTCCCTCTCCGAAGTGTGGCCTTAGTGGGTTTGGTGCAGTGTAGCGGTTTTTATATGTCCTCGTGGCGTGGTGTGGGCAGCCACCTCATTTAGGAAACCCCAGCAGCAAATTTTACATTCCGTGCCATTGGAAGTCGATTTGATCTAGTGTGGGTTAGCTGTTAGCCACTGCTACTGCCCTGGGCCCTTTAAATCACCACTGGAGCACTGGGCACCATGCTCAAGAGGGTGCCGAGGGCTCGGGTGGGGCAGGGCATGGCACAGTCCAGGAGGCTCTGAGGATTGGCTGCTTTCGCCCTGCCTTCTGCCTTTTGACAGGCCCCTCCCCTTTTGGGAGCACAGACCCTCGCACTTTGCCCAGGGACCCGGCAAGTCTGTTGGCTCCCTGGCTTGAGGGGAGCAGCATTTGCTATGTGATCGTGTCTAAATCTCAAACAATCGGTTTGTGCCTCAGTTTCCCCATCTGTAAAATGGGGATAACACCCATGTTGGTGCAAAGCTGAGAAATCTTGTGTTGCCAGGTGCTGTGGACATGTGTATTATACCAGATGACGATCCTGGAATCTGCGTGCTTTTCCCTTCAGCACTGCCACTCCATCCCTGCCTACAGGAAATGCCGTGCTGCGAAGCCTTGGAGACTCTGTCTTACTAGCTCTTATATCCCTCAGTCGGGGGACCTGCTCTAGCCCTGCCAGGATCCTCACCCATTTGCATGTATTTTTAATCCCTTCAGCATGCAGAAGTAGGAATGTTCCTAGATTATTTTTCTCCTTCTAAATCAAATGCTTGCTCTAAAACAATGAACGAACAAGCAAACAAACAAAAACACCCTTCCCCCACTACACTAGGGATCTAGCCATTAGCAAGGAAAACAGTTTAGAAAAGAGGCAAAATAAAAATGCAATCAATTATCTATCACCGTGCCCAGGTGTGTGGGTGCAGTCAATTTTCAAAGTCATCGAGTACTGTAGATGAGAAAAGGGAAGCTGTTGATGGCAAATTGCAAGTGTTAGGGGAGGAAGGAGGGGGGAAAGGATAGAGAGAGCAGAGAGAGAGAGATTAATTTCCCTCTTGAGTGAGAAGTGTGTTTGAGACAGACAGATGGGCTGTAAATACTCCATACCAAGGACAGGAGCTGAGACAAGAGACAGCCTGGTGATTGAAGTGTGACTGTGATTGAGGTAGTACATTTCCTGGCCAAGGTGACTGGTTTTGTTCTAGGGGGGAGAACTCAAAATGAGGATGCTACACTTCCCATCAACCTGGATCAAGGATGCATATTTAGACTTGATAAGTGATATCCAGGTCCCTGCGGGGTCTTCCGTAAGGGTCAAATTCACTGCCTGCCTAGTGAGAGAAGTCTGAAGGGAAGGAAAGAAAGAAAGACTCTTCTTGCCTGGTTAAAATTATTGAGCTGTCTACAAGTGGTGAGCTAGGGTACCATGTGACCGGCAGTTAATCACATTGCTGTGAAATGTGACTGCTGCTGATAATAGGATCTTCCCTTCAGTAGAATTTCTGCTTCAGAAGTAGTGATTTTCACAAAGAAAAGAGGTTGAGGGAGATATCATTTCCGATCTAAGAAAGCCTGTGTACATTTTCTTTGGGGAGAAAACCTTTTTCTTTCCACGTTCGGCATCTGTAATCTTTTTTTATTTTTTATTTTTTCTGATTCTCCTCTCTGCTCAAACTCACCGAATGCAAATGTGCCTGGTAGCTGATTAGTTCTCATTTAGTCATAAACGTAACCAACCCTGCTCCAGTCAATTAATCCCTAGAAGCTTTAATTTATTGATGCCCTGGTCTAAGCAAGCAGTCGAAAAGATGGATACTTGACTTCAAAATGAACTCGCCTGCCTTTTCTCCAAGATGCAGGAGCGATGGAAAGATGCAGGAAACAAGCATTTTGAAATCCCTCCATACTATCCAAGACAACAGCCCTTCCAAGATACTTTGGCTTGCATGAGAAATGGTGCAACACACAGACTAGATCAGGCATCCATGACAATGGGAGAATGTGTCGCTGCAGGGGTGTGGGTAATGGGGTGGATTGGTCTCTTTCATTTTAATCAAATAGATACATTGCAGGTCATTGGGAGAGGCATAGACCAGGGCCAACATATTGAGCTAGATGACTTTCTACCTTTTTTCCAATCTCCACTGCAAACATCTCTGAACTCTTTGCCTTGGGAGCTGGGAGCTGGGATTCTGTTTTTACAAGTCAAACAAGTATTTCCCAAAATATTTTTGCGCTCTTCTCCTAGCCCTACTCACTCCACCAGAGTGTTTCTGTGTGGAGGGGTTTTATATTGCCACCCACAATTGGCAGTGTGTGTGTATATGAGTACCAAAGGACAGCTGTGTTCTTATGGATAGGGTACAAGACTGGGAGTCAGTAAACTGGTGTGCATGTTGGCTCTGTCACTGACTTGCATTGTTACACTGGGCAAGTCACTTAACGTTGTATCCCAGTTACATCATCTGTATAATGGGAGTGCTAGTTCTTACTGGCCTCTTTAAATTAACAGATAGAAGCTAGGACTATGTCTACACTGCGCCCATTTTGTGCAAAAAATATGCAAATGAGGCAAAGCGTGGAATATTGCCATGCCTCATTTGCATAATTAACTAGGCTCTGTTTTTGCACAAAAACCCCCTCTTGCGCAAGAGCCGTTCTTCTGCATTTTTTTCAGGAAGAACGGCTCTTGCGCAAGAGGGGGGTTTTGCGCAAAAGCGGCTGCTAATTAATTATGCAAATGATGTGCGGCGATATTCCACGCCACACTTCATTTGCAGAAGCTTCTCCAGAAGAAGGCTACAGTGTAGCCGTAGCCTATGTGTTTTATTATCTGCTCTCATTATCTGCAACTAATTCTGTTCAGTTTATGCCACATGCTGTCCCGTATCGTTTAATTCTGTGTCTCATTTATTTGAAAGATACTTGAATCCACACTATGATATTTTGTTCTCCTCTGTATACATGGTGCTCCCATCTGATCAGAGGAGCCTTTCTGGCCTTCCATGTAGGAAAACAATAATAGCAGGGTCAGGATCCACCGTACAGATCTGAACAAAACAAAAATTGTCTTATACTTCTATATTATTGGCCTCGATCCCCTCACAGCTGCTCATTAGATCAGCTGCTTTGTATTTCTTCCAGATAAAGGAATGGACTTTTTCTGTAGACATGCCCATTTCATAGTATAGATCCTCTGCTTATCCTCCAGGTAAATCTCTGCTTAGAGAGGCGAGGCCTCTGTCCGGTCTCACAAGGTGTGTGCTGCGAAGAGCTCACGGGTCCTGCCCTGGAGAGCTTTCTGGCAACCCAGGCTGTTCACCAGGATCACTCTGCTTGCTTCATAGCCAGTGGAACCACATGTACAGCAAAGCCTGCTGCCAGGCACTTTTTGGAGGAGGCAGCCAGAAAGGTGCAATTGTGTGCGATCATGTTTCTCCACACACCAGCTATCCCTGACCGCTGCCGTCACCTGCAACACAGACCCTCATGCAATTCAGGATGCATAGTTCTGCATCATTTCCAGCCTCTCTGTTTCATTCTGTGCCCTCTGTTCCGCTCTACCCTGCCGCTCTGCTTGCATATGCTTTGTCCTTCCCCTTGATTGCTTTTTGCACTTTATTTGCCCGCACCGGCTCACTTTCTCAGGCAGCGTATTTGTTGCTAGCAAGCGCTCGGACGTGCTTTCAATTATCTTTGAACAATTTCTATTTACTTAGTTTTTTGCCTTTCTCCCCTTCAATTTCACCCACCACCTCCTGCATTCTCTCCGAGCATGTTCTGCTGAAATACACTCTTCTCCTCCTTCCCCTCCCCATTTCTCCCCTTCTTCCTTTTTTTTAAATCTCACATTAGTATTATTGAAGAGGCCTCAATAAATGCTGGCCACTGTAGCTGCCATATATGTACCTATGCAGTCCTAGGACCTTGGTTCTACCCAAAAACACATGCCACTGCCTTGTCCTCTGTAAGGAAACCATTCCCCTCAAAGCCCACAAGCATACTGGGGTGGATATACCTGATGAGGCGTGGTCGAAGCAAGCTTCAGCACTCCAGGAATTTCCCCTTTCCATGTCAGAGCCCAGTCTGCATCTCAATATGGTGTCACTCCAACCTTGGATAAGGGTGAGAATGGTGATGAAGCTGAGTTTTCAATCATCTCCATTTGTCTTCCCAACTACATAATCTTCCTTAGTATCATCCTAGACCAAGCTCTGGCTTCCCTGGGTATGGCTACACCGTGTTTTATTTTTTGGAAGAGGTATGCAAATAGTGCTCATATTTGCATACCTTCTTCCGTTTTTTTTCCCCCCGGAAGAGGCTTTTCTGCCATTTGGCCCCGTCTGCATGGGGACAAATGTCAGAAGAAAAGCCTCTTTTGAAAGCCCCCTTCTTCCTCATAAAACGAGGTTTACAGGGGCTTTTGAAAGAGGGGTTTTTCCCCACAAAATTTGGCCCTGTGTAGACAGAGCCAAATGGTGGAAAAGCCTTTTCCAGGAAAAGAAACGGAAGAAGGTATGCAAATGCAAGTGCTATTTGCATACCGCTTCCGAAAAATAAAACACAGTGTAGCCATACCCCCTCTTTCCACAGGCTATTCTCTCAGTGCTCTGTCTATTAGCAAGGTTCTAAAAGGTGTCTATTTTTGTCCCAGTTCTTCGTTATTTCTCCTTTGCATTTCAGGGCTCAGGGAAGAGAGGGATACTGGGTAGGAAAGGGAAGCAGTGGATTCTTCATCTCTTGATGTCTTCAGCTCAGAACTAGATGCATTTCTGTATGATTATGCTTTAATCAAACACAACCTATGGGACTTCATGTAGGAGCAACTGAGTGACAATCTAAGGCTTCTATTATACAGGACATCCACTAATGTGATCTATGCCATCAAATGCCAGCCATGTCCCACTGCTGTGTGTATTGGCCAAACTAGACAGTCTCAACGGGAAAGAATTAATGGACACACATCAGATATCCGAAAAGGCAACATGCCTGTTGGAGAACACTGTAACCTATCCAAATTACAGGACTATGTAGCACTTTAAGGACTAACAAGATGGTTTATTAGATGATGAGCTTTCGTGGGCCAGACCCACTTGGGTCTGGCCCACGAAAGCTCATCATCTAATAAACCATCTTGTTAGTCTTTAAAGTGCTACATAGTCCTGTATTTTGTTTCAGCTACACCAGACTAACACGGCTACATTTCTATCACTAACCTATCCAGGCACTCATTAATGGATCTCAGAGTCACAGTGTTGTTTCAGACCAATTCCACAAGCCAAATACACAGGGAAGGGTTGGAACTTAACTTCATTTGCAAGTTTGATTCTTATCAGAGAGGAATGAATAAAGATATTGGCTCGCACACTACCTTCCACATCGTAATGACTTAACCAACCAACCAACCAATGGGTGCTTATAGAGGTTCTTATCAGCCTCTTGTAACTTGAACAATCCAATTCACTATTTTTTTTTCTTTTCACCCCTCCTTTCCCCATCCCCCTCCCTCCTTTCCCTTATTTATTCTTGGCTCTGGGCTTCTAATACTCCAGTCATCTGAAGAAGTGGACTGTACCCATGAAAGCTCATGATACCATCTACATGTTTTGTTAATCTTTAAGGTGCTACTAGACTATTTGTTGTTTTTTAAGTTTTTCTGGTTACAGACTAACACAGCGACGCCTCTGAAGCTATTATACAGGTGGTCAGACGAGATCTAATGGCCCTTTCAGGCTTTTAAACCTTTATCTGGGAGAATTTACTCATCTAGCCTGCTTGTCTCATTCTGAGGGTAGGGGGGATCAGGGCTGGTACTCCCAGGAGTACTTACCTCATCCACACAACACAAGGCCTCCTAGCCATGGCCTGAACTTGATTTATATCTGAATTGCCCACAGATGGGTTTGATTTAGTCGGTGAGGAGCCCTGAGTGTGGCAGACCTGTGGACGCAGAATCTTGGCATCCGGGGAGCATATTGACCTCAAATGAAGAAGGGCTGGTGGCATATGAGACTGAGAGTGAATGAAAACTGCTCCTGGTTGAACATGAGGCCGGGACAAGTTGTTTGGAAAGTTCCATTCCTTCTCCACATCACCTGACTCCATTATTAGCACGGGATAATGTCTGAGGAGGGGGGAGGGATGTATTATATTATATTATATTATATTATATTATATTATATTATATTATATTATATTATATTCTTCTTTGGCTTGCATCAACTCGTTGCTCACTTCCACTTGATCCTGCTGTCCTGCTAGGCTTCAGTGGGCCCAGTGTATGTGGTCTATGGACTAGAGGTTCCCAAATTATGGTCCGTGGACAAGCTCCATTCAGGTGATCTGTGGATAGTTCCTTCTAAGATGCATGCCTGGGAGGCAGGCACACACGAGAGAATGACATATAGTGTAAGCCATATGTAGGCCTGCAGGGGTTACATTTTTATTCCTCTATGCCAGCCATGAACCCTGCTGGCAAAAACACCAGGTGTTCTTTATCAGATGGCCTTCATCAGCTACAGCCCTATGCTCGCTAGCTGAGAGCCAAATATGGGATAAATAACATGCCTCAGTTCTCCGCCCCGTGGGAACATTGAGAGTGGCATTGAGCCAGTGCGCGCACATTCGGTAAACAGCTAAGGTATAAGATCACTAGAAGTCCCACCCCTTCTGAGTCTCACCAGGAACCTAGACCTCGGAAGTTGCCCTGGATTTCCCCAGCTGGAGCCACGTCCGCTGCGGCTTGGTGCAAGGTGACAGGAACAGGGCTTCCTGCAGACTGAAGGGGCGTAAGCATTTCTAAGTGCCTGTTACTCTCTTATGCATTGCTCTGCCTGTGCTTATTGATGTGTCACTTTGCAGTAGCTGTGTAACCATAGGGAAGTATTAACTCTGTAATAGTAGTGACGTCGTACGATTAATAAAAGCAACTATCCCTGATTGACTCTGTTGTGAAGCGAATCCACAATCCTGTTTGGCCATGCTCCTGTGAGTTGACAGGATGGCCACCTAATTAGAGGTTGACAGGTGTGGCTCCATGGCCTGGACTCTGGACCCTCATATGTAAGGTGAGGTGGTGGCCTTAGGGGGAATAGAGGCAGTGGGCTGAGGTGGGGGAAATAGGAAGTAGGTGGGGGGCAGTGGGGTGGAAAGATGGGTGCGGGAATTTGGTGTGTGGAGGGCTGCAGCAGCCAAAGAAAAAGACCTCCTTCCCTAGCTTGAGGGCTGCAGCTACTGAGGAGAGCTAGTTCTTCTTCCCAGCCTCAAATGCGGTTGCTGTGGCGGGGGAGAGACCCCTACTGGTATTAAAATATGAGTTGCCTGCTTTCAGTTGTCTAAAAAAAAGTGTTAATTATTAGTAAAGTTGTTTTTTTCATTTAGTGCTTTTATCCAAAGTGCTTTGTAATAGTTAGCTAATGGTACAAACAACATTTGGAAAGATTATCAAGTGGTCCGCCGAGACCCTCAGCACTTGTCAAGGGGTCCATGAAAAAAAAAGTTCAAGAACCGCTGAGACTGAGGATAGTCGTTTGCCCTCACGCATTTGGGTGTCAGTCACGCATTGGGCGCTGAGCTAATGGCGGGCTAGAAAATGCCAGTGTGTGCTGGGCTATGTTTATACGTTTAATTCCATGTAAATTATTATCATCGACATTATAAATAATGACCGTTTGCCTCCCAGCCCCTCTGCTCCATTCTTCCCTGCTAATTGCAGTGCTTAGATCTCAATGAGCTCATTATGTTTTGTCAATATTCAGCTTTCTGGATCGCTTGCTGAGGGGAGACCAGGGACTCAAACAGGAGCTAGAGATTGGAAATGCCAGGCCCCAAGGGGTCTTAGTTAGCGATCGTCCCTCCTTCGCCTCTTTACACTGATTAATCAGCACCCCCGCCTTTTCTAATGAATTATAGATACCTTAGAGGCATGCTGTGCCCAGGAAACCAGGCTGTCTCATTCAGGGCCTGATCCTTAGCAATGCCAATCAGCGTCTGCTCCCACTGACTCCCAGAATCCGCCCCCACCCTCCTTTTCCCTCCACCTCTTCCCCCTCCTCCCAAATCATTCACCTTTTCAAAGGGGCGCATTAGAAATGGCGCCAGTCAGCTCGGGCAGGTCCTCGTGGAGTTGGTTCTTTTGTGCGTGTGTTTGAGCTGCCTTTGAAAAGCAAGGCCGAGCGCAACTGATATCGGAGTTGGTCGGAGAAGGCAGAACAGACGTCAGAGGAAAGTGTCTGATGCGGTTGTGCAGGGTGGGGCCTCACATCCTCCACCCAAGGACAGCCCTTCTCTCTGTGATTGTGTGATTGCAGACAGCAACTTCTCAGAGCAGTTCAGCATTAAAGCATAGGCCATCCCAGTGGATGGAGAGAACATAAGAAGAGCGACACTGGGTCAAACCAAAGGTCCATCCAGCCCAGTGTCCAATCTGAAGACAGTGGCCAATGTCCGATGCCCCTGAGGGAGTGAACACAACAGGTAATCATCACATGATCCCTCTCCTGTCACCCATTCCCAGACAAACAGAGACTGGGGACACTATTCCTAGGGTCACCCTTCCTACCCATCCTGGCTAATAGCCATTGATGGACCTAATCTCCATGAATCTATCGAGTTCTTTTTTGAACCCTGTTAAAGTCCTAGTCTTCACAATATCCTCTGGCAAGGAGTTCCACAGATTTATAATGAGCTGTCTGAAGAAGAACTTTCATTTATTTGTTTTAAAACTGCTGTCTATTCATTTCATTTGGAGACCCCTAGTTCTTATATTGTGGGAATAAGAAAATAATTTGTCCTTATTTGCTTTTTTCACACCAGTCATGATTTTATAGACCTCTACCATATCCCACCTTAGTCTTCTCTTTTCTACGTTGAAAAGTCCAAGTCTCTTCAATAGCTCTTCATGTGGGACCCGTTCCAAACCCCTAATCATCTTTGATGCCCTATTCTGAACCTTTTCCAATGCCAATATATCTTTTTTGAGATGAGATGACCACATCTGTACGCAGTATTCAAGATGTGGGCGTACCATGGTTTTAGATAGAGGCAATAAGATGTTCTGTCTTATTCTCTATCCCTTTTTTTAATGACTCCTAACATTCTGCTTGCTTTTTTGACTGCCGCTGTACACGGAGTGGATGTTTTCAGAGAACTATCCACAATGACTCCAAGATGTCTTTCTTGAGCAGTTGTAGCTAAATTAGTCCCCGTCATACATATATGGTGAGAGGTACGGATGGGCATCTACCTGGCCTCCTGGGATCAGTAATGGATAATCTGGCCCCTCAGTCTTTATCTTGGCAATGCAACAGGTGTAAAAAAGACATATATTCTTTGCTAGCTATTCCTTCAGCATAGGGGCGTCCCCAGAGGACGTAGAACTACCTCCTGCAACACTTGGCTGAAGCACGTGCTGGTGGTTTTCTGTAGATGCTGCCAAGCTAGTGAAATCTGGAACAGGCCCCATGGCAGAGCCAAAGCAAAACCAGACCTGGGAGCAGAGAACTATACATAAGAATGGTCGCACTGAGCTAACCCAAAGGTCCATCTAACCTAGTGTCCTGTCATCTGACACTGGCCAGTGCCAGGTGCCCCAGAAGAAATGAACAGAACAGGTAATCATCATGTGATCCCTTCCCTGTTGCCCATTCCCAGCTTCTGGCAAATGCAGGTTAGGGACACCATTCCTGCCCATCTGGCTAACAGCCACTGATAGACCTATCCTCCATGAATTTATCTAGTTTGTGTGTGTGTGTGTGTGTGTGTGTGTGTGTGTGTGTGTATGACCCTGTTATAATCTTGGCCTTCACAACATCCTCTGGCAAGGAGTTCCACAGGTTGACTGTGCGTTCTGTGAAAATATCTTTTTGTTTGTTTTAAACCGGCTGCTTTTTAAGTAAATCTGCTGCCTGTAACCTGACTCCCTGATAGTTTAGTCACAAAATTCTGCTTCATCCATGTGGGGGCAATTCTGCTTCATCCATGTGGGGGCAAGCTGTAACAAATGAAAACTGTTCCCATTCTGGGGGCCATGAAGCAAAAAGAACTTGTGAGTCTCCATCCAGCTCCCAGTGGATCAGCATCCACACTACAAAACCACTGCTGGTGTCCTCTGGGCAGTCTGAACAGGCCCTGCAGAAGAGGTTTCCCCAGGTCGGCGTGTGAAGCATAGCATGGGGCAGAGAGGGGAAGCCTGCAGTGTCATTGAACATGCATGGTTGCTAAACAGAGAGACATCAGCTTCCTGACATTCAGAGCAGTAATATTTTTTTATATCCCTTGGTGCTTTCAGGCCTCAGTCATTAAGCATTGTGCTAGGCACTGTACAAACACAGAATCGAAAGAAAGCCTCTGCCCCAAAACTTTACAGTCTAAGACAAGACCTAACAGATGGGTACAGACAGAGAGGGGCGTATAAGGAAACAGTGAGTCAATATTGCTCACCAGGACAGACCATGGTCAGGCACACCAGTGTCCAATGTTCCACCAACATTTGTTTACTCCAAAAAGTGTTCTTAAAAAGACAATAATGTTTGCCCCAGCTGTGTCTAGCACTTGTTATTCTTCTCAGAACTCCCAATCTGCTGCATAGGAGTTACTTATAAGTAAGGATTAATAAAGGGCTCATAGATAGGAATGACAATGCGGAGGTAAGATGATTTTTACAGTACAGCCATAGATGAGACGCTGACTGATGACAAAGTGCTGCAGAAGCCTCTGAAAAAAATTCCATAAGCTACAGATTCTGTTAGGTTTACAGATACCTTAGCAGAAATGCTCTGTTCACTTTAAAGCCACCCCACCAGTTAATACAGAGGTCTGCTAATACCCGGAATAGCTGGTTGCTCTAGAAACTCCTCTTTAAGTTCCAAGGAGATGATTCTGGTCCTGCCTTGAGGGCAGGGGACTGGACTCAATGACTTCTCAATATCCCTTCCAGTTCTATGACTCTCCTCTGATTGCCACCAGTTTTACACTGGTGTAAGCCACTCCCTTCAGTGGAGATATTCCCGGTGCGTACTGATGGCGGCGAGAGAGAACACAGCCGAAGACTCGAACTCTGAAGTTGTGTAAGGGCACATCCCCAGCTGAGTTAAGTGCGTTGTGGGAAATAGCAGCATCACACGCATTCCCAGCCTCATAACCTTGAAGAGAGAAAGGTATAGTCCCAATGCTGCCAACACCTCGCCCCGGGGGATGCCATAAAAACAGAGATCTGCTCTGGCAACTGGCTTTCAGGAGGCGTTTAGCATGGGCTTTGTGATTGCAATCAGAAGAGAAGGCAGAGTAGTACGATTTGTGGCGGAATATATATATATATATATATATATATATATATATATATATATATATATATATATATATATATATATATATATCACCTTATCGCTGCATTACAGCTTGTATGTAAAACAAAGAGGGAAAATCAAAGGTTTCACAAAATGCTAAATTTATCAGGAAATGGGAATTGCCGTATAAAGCGAGGCAATTTATGTGAGGCAAACGGATTTGTAGAATGGTTTTACCCATCCCTCACTCAGGCAAACTCCCAGTGGCTTCTGTTGCAGTAATAACCCACGTGATTTGCTTCTCTCCTTCACCAGTGCAATCTGGAGGAGCGTCACTGGAATCAGAGGAGTTACACCACTGTACATCTCTCTGCCTGGTGTGCCTTTGCGTTGAGACAATCCACTGCCCTGCCCCCAGGGTGTCCTTTACGCCTGTGCTGAGGAGGTGTAAAGTGCGGCTGAATCAGAACCACAGTGACCCACGCTTCACATGCACCGGGGCAAGGACTGAGCCAGACGTAGCTCAGCGGAGAATCCAGTCCACTGTCCTTCCAAAGGGTCATAGAGCATAGTTCCAAAACGGTACCCAACGCACCTCTTTATCCATCATGGAAAGGCGGCCACCTCTTGGCTGGAATGAGGCAACTGTGATTGGCTTTATGGCTTAGTGCTCGTTACTCCCGGTCACCCATCTCATATCCTTTCCTCTTCAGCAGCCCCGGGAAGCTTGATTTTCCCAAGACGTTCATAGAATCACTGCGTGGGGTGCAGTGTGGTAATTATGTAACATTTTTTTAAAAGAAAAGGGACTTAGCTATTAGGTTTTGCATGTGATTGTATTTTAATTGGGTAATATGTATTTTACTAGAAGACTTATACGGCATTGCCTGGCTCCTTCAGGGCAGCGGGTGGGCAGGGGGAGTGTGCGGGAGTCAGGGCCGGACCTTCGGGAAGTGGGGAGCAGTGCAGAAGACTAGGGGTGGAGAAGGTGTGAGAGTGAGCGTGCAGAGTGGCTTAGGATGGAAGGTCCCATCCAGCACAGGCCTTTTCTCTCCCCCAGTCCTTCCCCTGCTGCCAAGGGCCTTTAATCTCCCCCTTTCCCACTTTGGCCCTGTGGCCAAGGGCGGGAGTGGAGGGAAGGTCTGGGGCAGGGAGGCTACTTACCCAGTGTGCTGGCAGGCAAGATGACACCACTCCAGCCCTGCTGGCCACTC
Source organism: Pelodiscus sinensis (assembly GCF_049634645.1). Taxonomy (NCBI): domain Eukaryota; kingdom Metazoa; phylum Chordata; order Testudines; family Trionychidae; genus Pelodiscus; species Pelodiscus sinensis. The sequence goes on along the minus strand of NC_134719.1, from coordinate 6,080,392 downwards.
CCTTGGCGGTACAGCTGCCCTCTGTGAACCTGCTGCAGGATAGCTCTCCCCTGTGGGCTTGCTGCCCCTAGTGGCCACTCTCAGTATCGCATCCCTCCAAACAGCCCCTCCCTTCCCATGTTGTGCAAAACAGTCCCATTCTTGGCACTTCCAGTTTTCCTGGCACAACCAAACCCTGACCTTGCTTTAAGTTAGGAGAGGAGGAAGCTGCATAGCAAATTTGGTGGCCCTAGTTCTCACCGTTTAGGGGGAGTTCGTGAACAAACAGACTTGCAGACAGAGACACAGATGCCCAAATCTCAAACAGATATATAGAGAGAGAAATTACATTGGCTTTGCTTTCATTTTTTGGTACAATGCAGCTAGCAGTTTGATGGGGCAGCAAATCAGATCTAAATATCTGTGTGGGGCTGGAAGTGTATAAATGTGAGGCTTAGGAAGAGGGAATATTTGTGTGCATGAGGGCATGCTTATTATTTTACAGAGGGCGATTCTTAGCCAAGAAGTTTGCAAGGGCTTGCTCATGGTCACAGGAGGACAGTCGGGGAGAGCTGGCTTTGGAATATGAGTTCCTGACTCCCAGTCCTAAATCATGAGAACATGCCTTGCTCTTGCCAACTGTTGTCCCTCAATGGAATTATACCTTGACTGAGCTGCCAATGGATGAAGGGCTGTTTCTCTGACCCTGGGTGCTGACTTGCATGGACAAATAAACTGCTGTGGATTAAAGAGGGCATCTTTCCTCCTTGCTTTGACACACGCAGACTCTGGCAGGCATGGGCCTGTGTTCCTTATGGTCAGGCAGAGCATTTGAAGAATATTTCCACCCTCCCATGCTTTCAGGCTATTTTTGTTCCTTCTCAGCATGGTGGGAATCCTTATCAATTCTGTTTGCCTTTATGGCTGGCTTCAGGTTTGCACCACAACAGTTCCCAGTGTTAGTCCCCATAATAAATTCCTCTCTGGGTGTGTCCAACCCTTGTCACTTCATAATGCCCAGTAACCTTGCAATGGTGCCAGACTCTTCCTTATTTTAGGGCACGGGGGAAAGGTAAGAAACTTACTGAGGATGAAATTATCCTCTCCACCTGAGGTGCAGAATGGAGGAGTCCCTCCTGATACCATCACCTCCTCCAACCCTGGAGAAGCCCCTTTGCTCTGCACATGGGGAACAACGGCTCTACAGCCTCTTCCTTCCACCAAGCTATACAGATAAGTTCACTCTGACTGGATCTGCAATAAGTCCTTGCTTTTTCCCTCCCCTGCAGAGTGGCAGACACCACTGGACAACTTTGGAAGCCACTGGGAGCTATGCTCCTAGATATCTCTGGGCTAAAACAAGGACCTCTGCATGGAAGGCCTAGGGGTTCTTACACCTGTCAGCCAGAGGTTCTGTGCCCCCCACCTCTGCAAGTCACACGAGGGCTTTTCTCTGTAATTGAATTAAACTCCACAAAGGTGGTTTGTGGTTGACCCCAGGGCTTAGAGGAGGCAAGAGCAATAAGTCTGGGTCATTTCTACAGGATATTCTCTTTCAAACGTGATGCAGACACCCACATGGGACTGGTTCCTGCATTCTTTGGGCACCCACTACTCCCACTGGCTCCTGCCGCAGGCAGCCATTCTAAAATGAGGTCTGGGGAACAGCGCTCCCATCCCAACTGGTAACAGTGGGAATGGGCATAGCTGTAACCCTGTAACACTGACAGCCCTGCAACCCAACCTGCCTGCTGTCCAGAAACCAAACACTGCACTGTACGCTCCCATTTAAACCAGCCTGAGGGGAAGGAGGCCACATCTGAGAGAGACAGAAGGGCCCAAAGATGTGATGTGACGGGTATAACTTAAACCTGGTTATGCCTAGTTCAGCTGCACTCAAGCAACGGGTGTTTGCTAAGTGACCAACCACTGCTGTAAATTCAGGGTGACCAATGGCACATATTGACAAGCTCATATTGACAGAAATCATGGCTTTGGGGAACCCTGCTCTTTGGGGAAGAGATGCTCTTGTGAGCAGCAGAGAGACCTCCAGAGAGCAGGTTTGCTACAGTGTAGTTCCCACAAATGCAGGCATGTAGCGCAAAAATCTTTCATACACCATCAAGGCCTGGTGTATGACCAGGAGAACGGTGCTGGAGGACACCCCGTCGGGTGCTTGTGAAGGAAGAAGAACCATCTGGAGGCAGAGAGGAGAGGAATCAGGAAGTGGTGTTGCACAGTATCACGACACTGCCCCGGGCAGTAGGGTGTTGGCAGCACAGTATGTGGCTGCATTGCAGTGCCTCTGATAACAAAATACTCCACTACCTAAGTGGACTGCTCCAGAAAACTAAGCAGAGATACTGGCCTTTAGAAGGATGAACGCAGCCACGTATGCAACACAAGGCAATTTACCAGCAGGCATGTTCATGATGTGGCAATGACGTAGCACCATCCCAGTTGTGCACAACCTCTTGTCTTCTTTGCAAAGCAACAACATTTTTTTTAGCTTCTTCTTGGAGCTGTCGCTCAAGGGTTTTACGGTGTATGGAAGTTGGATAAGCTACTTGGGTTTGGACAGGGCTTTTGTTCGGGAGGGTTCCTGGAGTAGCTCAGTGTGGATCCAGACCCAAAGGTCCCCCTGATTCGAGATATTTCAATCCACACTTGTGTGGCCTATTATGAGCCTGATCCATTCCCACTGCCTGTAATGGGAGCTGTAGCTGGCTTCTGCCGGGTGATCCAGATTCAAATTTGCCCCGCAGATCCAGTGGCTGTTGGTTGTGGGTTACAGCTCACATCTCAAGTGTCCTTGCTCTGTGTGCGTGGGAAACAGTGTGGGAGACATTTTGCAATTCACTGCTGCATCTCAGTCATTTGGAAGCTGGCTTTGCCATGGATCCTTGCCCTCTGAACAGCACCGGGGTGCATGAAATCACTTCCAGTTAGTGCTGCTGGGGTCCTGGGATTTTCCCAGCACGTCTGTTCTCTGCAAAGAGCAGGTTTGGTCTTGCTTGTTTTACGGGGCATCATTCCATTTGCAGATCCCTCCTCCCCTTCCCCGATATCATTCTGATGCACTGAAGAAGTGGACCACCCCCAAATGGTCCTTCCCACCCTCCGCAATCTAAAGTTGCCTCACTTCTGAAGCAATATTTGCAGATGCCGGAGACATTGCAGTGGAAGAAATACATTCCTTAGCTGCAAACACAGTGGTAATGAGTTGTATTTCCCTGCATTTTTTGTTCCTTCCCCCCCACACAATAAAGTTTTCTGTCCCCCTTTTTCTCATCTTTATGGCTATGCCCTTTGCTGGGCTCCAGCCTCTGGAGTTATTTCCCACTTCTTCATAAAGCTTTAATTGTTTTAAAAGGCTGCACATTTTAACTGAAAAGTTGCAATCAATACGTTTCCCTTCCCCCTCCAAAGAGCCATTTGCAGTAAATAACCTCTTAGCCAGGCATTTTGCACTGAAGAAATACAGATAGCTGAACTTGCTGTATCGCGCCTAACCTCCAGGTTTTAAATCACGGTGGTTCGAACAGTGCTTAGCCAAAAGGGTGAACACACTGCAGCATAAGTGTTGTTAAAGACACAGCATCAGAATCCCCCGTCCTTTTTCCTCTAAGGCTACTCTGCTGGTTTTTTGCAGAAGAGGATATGCAAATCACGCTCTCATTTGCATATCTTCTTCCGAATTCTTTTTTGGAAGAGGTTTTGCCGATAAAAAGCTCCGAGTAGACAGGGCCGTTTGTCGGGAAAAAAATCCCTTTTTCTCTAGATCCTGTAAACCTCGATTTTTGAGGAATACGGGATCTTGCGTAAAAGGTTTTTTTTTTTCCCAAAAAATGGCCCCGTCTACATGGAGCTTTTTATCGGCAAATCCTCTTCCACAAAAAGAATCGGAAGATATGCAAATGAGAATGAGATTTGCATATCTTCTGCAAAAAAACGGCAGTGTAGCCGTAGCCTAAGAAACGCTCTGAAAGGGGAGTGCTGCCGGCGGCGGCTGGTTCTGGTGACCAAAGTAGTAATTTCCTGTTCTTTTTTCCCCGCTTGCAAATGCTGATGTGACCTTGGTGCTAAAGGCCCATTCCAAAGCCCATTTAAGTCCGGAACCTTTCCACTGACTTTGATGGATTTTGGATCAGGGCCTTAAACAGTAAACTTCTCATGGCTTACTGCAGCTAATGACCATTTCTCTGTATCCTTCTCAGGTTTGTAGCAGCAGGCTGATTTTATGGAGGCAATTTCATAGATTAATGGGTTGGAAGGCCAAAATGGACTATTATGGCTGTATCGTTTGTCCTCCTGGGTACCACAGGCCATCGGACATTCCTGTATTAATTCCTGCTTCAAGTACAATGGCTGTGGTTGAATTAGATCATTGCTTCTATAGAAAAATATTAAATCTTGATTTTAAAATTTCCAGTGATAGAGAATCTACTATTACCTTTGGTAAATTGTTCCAATGGTTAATACCCCCCGCCGTTAAAACTTTGGGCCTTTTTCCTAGTCTGAGAGGGTCTACCATCAACTTCAAGCCACTGGAAGTAGTATCTTTAATAGAGTGAAAACTGTCTTGATGATCAAATTCTTGCTTCTCATGCAGGTACTTCGAGACTGTGACCAACTCCATCCCTTAACCATCTGTCTGTTATGCTAAATAACAATAAAACAAATTCCTAGCTCTTACATGCGTTTCTCATCAGTAAATCACAAAGGACTTTACAGAGGAGGTCAGTATCATTGTCCTCATTTTATAGATGGGAAAACTTAGCTCATTAAGTCAATCACTCTAAGCCCTGGTCTACACTAGGGAGTTATTTCAAAATATCCCCCTTAGGTCGAATTTCTATGGGGAGTGTCTACGCTACCACGCCCGTTATTTTGAAATAACAGGCTGCGTATTTCAAAATCTGTACTCCTGCTTTCCTTGGAGAATAACGCTAATTTTGAAATAGTTATTTTGAAATAGCGGTTGTATGGATGCTCTGGTGCTACTATTTTGAAGTAACGACTCCCCAGAGTGATTCAGACTAATTACTCCCCAGTGCTTCCTGGGGCTCTAAGTTGAGGTACTGTGTCTACATTAATGGAGCCTGCCTTGGACTAATTTTGAGGCTTCCCCATAGTGTGGACATGCCATTTTGATTGTTATTTATGGAGTTATTAAATTAATTTTAGTTATTTTGAAATAGTTTCCTAATGTAGACATGCCATGAAGCAGATTTCTCCAAACTTTTAATCATTCTTACAACTCTTCACTCTACCACTCCAATTCATCAGCCTTCTTTTTGACTTATGGATTCAAAACTGGATTCAATATCTGTCACACTTTCCTATGAGCACTTTAAAGATCGGCTACCCAGAATCACAATCCAGGGCAGGAGATAGGGCACCGGGAGCCCTTTGCATCATCATATGCTCTTGGTTCAGGGTATCCATAATCCCAGTGTTGGCAATTGAACACAAGATGCAGAGAAATGTCCAGGAGGTTAGTGGGGCCCTGTCCTGGCTGGGGTACTAGGCAGGTACTGTGGGGGGATATGTGACCTTGAAATGGTCTGAGATGCATTTTGGATAGAGAGAGTTCCAGTGTATGCACTCTGCCTGCCTCTACCCTTCTGAGGAAGGGCGTTAGGGGACCATTACTGACACCCCATATATTCGCACTTACTGTCCCCTAGCCACTGTCACCACAGATGGGGCTCTAAGTGAGAGAGAGCCTGCCCTGTAAAATGGTGGGTAACTTTCAAATTGTCTGCTGGTGGTTCTCCTCTACCTCCTCCCATCCCCATTAAGGGTCTGAAGGCTCTCACTGACAACAGTGGTCTTTGGATCAAGCCTCTAATCCCTTTTCTTGCCTCATTCCTAAACTCCCAATCTCTAATCACTGTCCCTCTGAAAGATTCCTTATCGTAAGGGGACAGTAAGGTGAGCCATATGCCTAGCATTCTCTCTTCTGAGTCTCCTACTGCCCTGGTGGCTCATAGGGTACCCAGGATGCAGTGTGAGAGTCAGGCAACATTTCAGGATTTGTCCTCTTCCTTGCCCAAAAATCCATTCATCCCTACAATGGCTCATATCAGTGTGCCTCTCAATCTGTCTCCTGTTTTTAGCTTGAAACTAAATGTATCCAAGAGGCCTTTTAAAAATTACCCCCCACCCCACTCTTATCTATTTGGGTTGGCTCTCAGCAGTGCTAGTAATTGTGCCCAATCCCGAAACAAAAACTGCAGAGGAAGGAGCAAGAAAGTCAACTGCTTCCTGCATTCCTTAGTGCCTAGTTATGACCTTTGATCTCCCAGCAATTCTGAACTGTGAAATAGTTTCTATCATCTTTTTGATGTGATGGCCAGAAGCAATGGTACTGCTGTGAGGCATAGAACTGATTTCATGTGGACTATAGTGAGCATGCTTTGTCAAATGCAAATGAGGAATGTCTAATAAGAATAGCTAGAAATGCAGTAGCATATTGCAAAGTGTGTAAGGTATAATCAGGGATGGACCAACTAGGGCCATATCTCCACTTGCCAGAATATCGACACTCTGGTGATTGATCCTCTGGGGTTTGATTTAGCGGGTCTAGTAAAGACCCACTAAATCTATTGTTGATACCCCTGTTGGTGCCAGTATTCCTCACAAGGGAAGTCATGAAAGTGTTTTGGGCACCTCCCACTGCGGGGCTGCCCCAGAAAATCAGTGCAAGGTATGTCAATTCCAGCTACACAATTTACGGAGCTGGAGTTGTGTGTCTTGCATTGATTTTCTCTGCCGGTGTAAACCTGGCTCAGGTATTGAGAAAGTTCAGACTGTGATTTTTCCATTGGTGTCCATTTGGTGCTCTGTACTTTCGGATTCCACTTGGGGCCAGAAATTGTTGCTCTGTTCTACATGCATTTCCAACCTAAGGGAATGCAGGAAGCAAAACAACTGTTATGCTTCTAGTTCTCTTGCCCTTCCTTCCCCAGTGTTTTTCAGAACCCTGGTCAGGAAGTGAAGAAAATTGCCAAAGTTGAATTTTCACATAATTGCTTACTCTCCCCCCCCCCCTCCTTTTGATTTGTGTATCACACAACATCAGCTCTGTAATGTTCATTAACTGCATGAAGGGCTGAGGTCAGCCATCCCACAATGGTTTCTTTCTAGAGTTGGAAGGTGATAGGAATTCAACAAAACAAAGATCAGAAACATTTCAAATAACTGGAATGGACTTCCCCTAGTATCTTTCTGGTACCGTATAAGAACATGTTCTCAGAGTTTATTGTGAGTTCATCCCCTCAGCTTGTATGTGTACAGTGGGCCAAATTAATTCTTGGTGAAACTAAGGAAGTTGCCGTGTACTGGTTTTAGGCAATTTACTTTAAACTATAACACATACTAGTTTCTAGAGGGAAGTTGAAGTAACATGCATTATAACATGATTTAAAAGTTAGTGTTGCTGATACCTTCTTTATTATGGTGGTTAATATACAGATGAAGGTTCCTACTTGAGGGTATGTCTAGACTATATGGCTCCGTCGACGGAGCCATATAAACTAGTTTACCCGACATAGTCAATAAAGCGGGGATTTAAATAATCCCCGCTTCATTAAAATTAAAATGGCTGCCGCGCTGTGCCGACAATCAGCTGATCCGGCACAGCGTTGCAGTCTAGACGCGGATCGGTCGACAAGGGAAGCCTTTGTCGACCACTTCCCTATGCCTTGTGAAACGAGGTTTACAGGAGCGGTCGACAAAGGGTTCCCTTGTCGACTGATCCGTGTCTAGACTGCCATGCTGTGCCGGATCAGCTGATTGTCGGCACAGCATGGTGGCCATTTTTATTTTAATTAAGTGGGGATTATTTAAATCCCCGCTTCATTGAATATGTCGGGTAAACCAGTTTACATGGCACCGTCAACGGAGCCATGTAGTCTAGACATACCGTGTGTCTTAAATAATGTCCCCTATAAAACATGCACATCAAGAGGGAGAAAACATTTTCTGCTTTGTTCTGCTGCTGTAGTCCTTGTTTGCATGGACAGTAAGGCCCCTTTATACCATCCTGACAGTACATAGGAGTCTTAAAATGATGAGAAATAAAACTAGATGCTATTTTTTGTTGACCAACAGTTAATTCATTTAAAGTGCATTTTTGAGGTGCTGAAACTAGTCACAAATTCAGTGAATAATTTCAGCTAAAAAAAAGCTGAACAATTTTAGAAATGTTGAAACATTTTGTGTGCAGATTTTCAGAACCCACCAATTTTGATATTTGGTTTCAAAACAATATTTCTGAAGCAAAATGGTGTTTATGAATCAGCATGCAAAACATTTCATTCAATCTCAACACAATTTTTTTCTGTTTCAAGAAGAAAATGAAAAACAAAAATAATTCAGTGTCAGTTTGAAACAAGCTGTTTCTTTGTTTTGGATTTTTCAGTTCACCCCTCAAAGTGGAAAAAAAATAATATCCTCAGCTCTGGGTGTAAATTAAGTAATGTAGAGAGAGCAGTGTAGAAAGGTGTTAGTATGGGGGAGATCAGGTCCTATGTATGCAGAGTATTTCTGAAAAATCATTTTCCTTTGCTGGACCAATCACATATGGAGTCAGATGTCAAACCATCCACTCGCCCTGTTGTTGCATCCCATATTATTGTGTCTGTGGTTTTTTTCCTGATACGTGTGGCGTGGTTTTGCCGGAATTTATTTACATGCTAATTTAAGCATTACTCACTTGCTTTATGTGCATAGTAACGATTCTGTAATTCATAATCACTGGGGATTTGCCTGAAGAGAAAACTGCATGTTGTTGGATTATGCATAATCCCTGTCTATACCCTGAGGAGGCAAAGTTCAGCCAAGGATCGCTGATCTGAAGAAATGCATCTGAGGAATAACAAAAAACCACCAACTTTGCCGTTCTGTTGTGTTTTGAGGAGTCACTTTGCTTTTAAGCCCTGTCTGGGATCAAGGACTATGTGGTGTGTGTGTGTGTGTGTGTGTGTGTGTGTGTGTGAGAGAGAGAGAGAGAGAGAGAGAGAGAGAGAGACTACGTCTACACTACAGGGTTTTTGCACAAAAAGGCCATTTTTGCGTAAAAACCTGTGTAGTATGCACACTTCAAGAGCATTTTTGCGCAAGAAAATTTACAGTGAATCGACAGAAGAGAGGGGTTTTTGCTGTATAGATAATCCTCTTTCTATGGGGAATAACTCTGTTTCGTGCGTGTGGACGGGACACAGGGTTTTTTTTTGCAGAAAAACAGCCTATTGGAAGAAGCACTGGTGCCCGGGTGGCCATTCTGTTAATGACAACCAGCGCTTTCTTGTGAGAGACAGTCCATGCAGTCTGGACGCTCTCTTGTGCAAAATCGCATCGCTTTTCCAATGCGCTTTTGAAGTGTGGACGCGCTCTTGCGCAAGAAACTTTTTCGGAAGATCTCTTCCGCAGAAAACTTCTTCCACAAGAAGACTGCAGTTTAGATGTAGCCTGAGAGAGAGAAAGACAGAAAGACTATTGGGAGGCAGCCAACTCTTGTTGATATGTCTAGCCTGACCTGATGCAGGAAGCAGAGAGAGCTATATGGTTTAAAGCTAGAATTGACCATTATGATCATCTAGTCCAGGGATGGGCAATAATTTATGACCAGGGGACACTTCAGAAAGTTTTTGAAGTGGTCCCGGGCCACCTTGGAAGGGCAGGGCCTCAAGTGGAAGGGGCGGGGTCAGACACTTCCATGCTTCCCCACTCACAGACCCTGATTGGTCTGGGGGTGGGGGAGCATGTAAAGTCTGTGCCCTCCCCACCTTCACCCCCAGAAAGAACCACCAGCTGTTCTGAACAGCTGGCCGTTCCCTGTGCCTCTGATGGCGGGAAGACACTTCATGCGCTCACCCACCCCAAGGCCAATCAGAGCCTTGGAAGTCTCCTCCCGTCCTGCCCCCTTCCTGCAGGATGGGAGCATGGCAGGAAGAGACTTTGCATGCTCTCTTCTGCCCCCAGGTCCTGATTGGTCTGAGGGTGGGGGAGTGGCAGGGCTTCTGCAGGCTGGATCAACCTGCTTGATGAGCCAGATCTGACTCACGGAGGCCCTTTTTCCCATCCCTGATCTAGTCTGACCTCCTGCATAACTCAAACCAGGGAACCTCCCGCGGTAATTCCCACATCATGCCCGTATCTTCTGGTTGAGCTAGACCAGGGATCAGCAACCTTTCCAAAAGGGCATACCAAGATTTAACCCTCCTTCCCTGGGCTGTGCTGCTTTCCCGGAGGGAGGGGACTCTCCACCACACCCCCTGTGGACCACCTTGGTCAATGCAAACCTGTCTGCAAACTACCAGTTGCTGATGGAAACTCACCATTAATTAGATAATTACGCCTGAGCAATTTTGCGAGTGCTGCAGCTGGGGAGAACGGTTTAATTTAACTTATTAAACAGATTAAGTGTTTTAACTTTTTCATGTTCATTATCAAACTTTTTTTAAATAAAGTAAAAGACTATGTCCAACAAAAAGATCTCAATGTTTTCTTTTTTTATGGCAGGAGTGGGGAACCATTTTTGGGGTGGGGGTCACTGACCCACAGAAAAATCAGTTGGGGGCCTCACAAGTGAGAAGCAAAAAAACTCCTCCCCAAACCCCCAGCCTTGAGTGATGTGATCCCCAACTGAGACACCTCATTCTTCTGGCACTCCAGCCCCCAGCCCCCACATGGTGAGGGGCAGAGAGAGGGAGGACGGAGGTTCGAGACTTCCCATAGGCCAGATTTACTTTTCTGGGGTTCTGGAGTTAGTGAATTTTGTGGACCCCCTTAGGTGGGGACAAAAATGAGGGGTTCAGGGTGTGGGACGGGGCTGCTAGTGAGCGGGACAGGGATGCAGGATCTGGGCGGAGTGTGGGGGTGCAGCAGGGGGTGAGGACAGCAGGGTGTGTAAGGGAGTTTGGCAGCAGGAGAGGGTGTAGGTGCGGGTAAGAGAGGGAGTGTGGAGGTGGGAGGGGGTTGGGGGAGTAAAACAGAAAAGGTGAGAGGGTGAGAATGCAGCCAGATAGCTTGTGAGGGAGGGAGGGAGAGAAATGGGGAGTAATGGAAAGTGCAGCTTCTGCAAAGTAAAATTGAATCCCCCCTCACATCTTCCCCCTGCTCCAGCCTCACTTCTCTCAGCCCCATGATCCCCCCAACCTGATCCCCTGCATTTCCCCAACCCCTCAGTGCAACCCCTGCCCCCTCCCATCCTGCCCCCGCATCTTCCTTCATCCCCCTCCTGCCCCCACATCCCTGTGCCTCCAGTGCACTCACCAGCTGGGCAGCAGCGCTTGGACTTGCAGCGCCCCCAGGAGCAGCGCTGGGGCGAGGAGAGTTAGGGGGCAGAGTCTCTTTCCTGCCTGGCCCAGCCCTGTGCCTGCAGGATGCGGCTCCAGGGCTGGGGCAGGCAGAGTCCGGGGCTGCCCAGGGCTGGCTCCAGCCTGGCCAAGCACAGCGGGATGCTGGGGAAGGGGCTCCCCACCCTCACCCACACTCCACGGGGAGCAGCACGGCACAGCCTGGACCCTGCAGCTGCCCAGCCCCAGTTCTGCAGAGCAGGCCCAGCTGCACCCCCTCCCGAAGCAAGAAGCAACCCCAGAAATGCCCGTGCGCACCTCTCCCACCCCCCGCTCCAGCAGGAAGCCGGAGCTGGGAATCTAGTGTGCGGCTGAGGCTGGGGGTACAACAGGGGCTCCCCACTCCGCCGGGGTGAGGGATGGGGCTAAGCTCCTGCCCCGCGTACCAGTAAAAATCGGCTTGTGTTCCGCCTGTGGCATGCATGCCGGGAGTTGCTGGCCCCTGAGCTAGACCATTTCTCTTAGGGAGACAACCAGCCTTGGTTTAAAGTGCCACAACTCTCCCCCAAAATCCTGCCTGAGATACGCAGCCCCAGGAGGTAGATATTCAATCCTCTGAGGCTTTCCCAGGCCCAGTTGCACTGATCAATAGGGGTTTTGCCATAAGCCTCAAAGAGGAAAAGCTAGGCCTCCTAGCCTCTGATGTTCTAGCAAGTTAGCCCATTGCTAATGGTTTCTGTGTATTAGATTTAACTACCATTCTGAAGACTCTAGAACTTACATAGGCCTGCGATTGGCCACAGTTTATATTGCTTCCCAGGAGTAGCCTTTTGCGGGCAGGGCTGTGTTATTTTGCCCTGAATATCAGTGCTCCCTGGTCAGCTTTGCACAGGTACGTGGATTACACGGCAATGGCTAGAGAAGCTCCCATGACACCTTTTCTCCAAACCCCTTCCCCCCTTACTCTTTGGTGCTGTTCTCATTGTCCACTCACAATCAGATCAAACCTGGGCAGCGCTGGGTTAGTGATCAAAGATTAATTTCAGTCCCGTGGAAACACCAGGAGCACACAACTGAAAGGAGGAGAAAACAATGCTAATACACTGGAATGCTAGGGCTGATCCATCCTGGCATGATATAATGCTGCGATTTAAAGCAAGTTAACGCCATCTTCCATTAGCATCCTCATTCAGAACAGCAATTCTAAGTGGATTGTGTGCATCGATGGGCGTGCTTCTAAACGGACAGGGAAAAATCCTCCCTCTCTCCTGAGAGACTAGGGAACTGACAAGACACTCACTGCTCACCGTCATCTGGGACCAAGAATGTCTTCCTTTTTTCATGGACAATGGGATTTTCATTGTAGTGATTCGAGACTTGCTGTAGAATTCCATGTTGTCTGACAGAGAAAAGCCTCTGATTTCTCATTTCAGCTATTACAAAGATGAATCTTTCTCGGTGCATCTCATTCCTCTCCACCTTCCTGCCCCTGTCGCTGGCTTTTGGGTAACTTAGATGTGTTTGTCTAAAACAAAGGCGCCCACAGGTCTGACTCTGGACTGGAAGGTCATCGTTTTAAATCCGGCTGAGGACTCAGCTTGGATGAATTCCATAAACTAATCACCCAGCGCAGTGTTTCAAATTGATGGAGGTGCCGTCCTCTAGATGAGACATAAAAACAGAGCTGCGATTGGTTTGGCAGGGACCCCACAGGACTTATCAAAGACGAACAGGGGCTACTAACGGGTTTGCCCTTGTCAAATCCGTCTCATCACCAAAGCTTCACTTCCTGCTCCAAAGAAATGACATCGGGCCTCGTGGAAATGAGATGCAAACTCGAAGGAGCCGTCCTGCGTCTCATTATTTCAAGCCGTTTGCTGTGCTGTGTGAGAGGGGAAAGAGAGGGGCTGCCCCCTTGGATGTGGAATGATGCTGCTTTTCTAAAAGCAAAACAAAAGCTGACGGATGGTGCCACCACGCTCTGCCAGAGCGACATTATTAAATGATCAGTGCGCTATTAAAGCAGCAACACTTAGCAGTATAATTCATGAGGGGAGAAACTAACTTGTTTCCAAATTGAGATTTTTATTGCATCCTGGTGCAGGCAGAATTCTGGGGGCTGTGGCTGCAGTGAATCATTTTAAGCAGGTAGGCACACATAATAAGAACTGCAGATCTCGACTAGAAACAAGTAATGGATGAGTGGTTGCCTACATATTCCAGAGGTGGCATCTTTGATATGTGACAACTAATAAACAGTAAGGCAAGTGGGGGATTTGGCATGAGGATCCAAAAGTTTATGTCCTTATCTGAACCAGCTATGTCTGCAAAAATTGGCAGCTAATGGGCAAGAACAGACTATAAGAACATAACAATGGCTGTACTGGGTCAGACCAAAGGTCTATCCAGCCCAGTACCCTGTCTGCCAACAGTGGCCAATGCCAGGTGTCCCAGAGGGAGTGAACTGAACAGGTAATGATCAAGCGATCTCTCTCCTGCCATCCATCTCCACACTCTGACAAACAGAGGCTAGGGACACCATTCCTTACCCACCATCTTGGCTAATAGCCACTAATGGGCTTAACCTCCATGAATTTATCTAGTTCTCTTTTAAACCTTGTTATAGTCCTAACCTTCACAACCTCCTCAGGCAAGGAGTTCCACAGATCAACTATGAACTGTGTGAAGAAGAACTTCCTTTTATTTGTTTTAAGCCTGCTACCCTTTAGTTTCATTTGGTGGCCCCTAGTTCTTATATTATGGGAACAAGTAAATAACTTTTCCTTATTCACTTTCTCCACACCACTCATGATTTTATAGACCTCTTTCATATCCCCCCTTAGTCTTCTCTTTTCCAAGCTGAAAAGTCCCAGTCTCTTTAATCTCTCCTCGTATGGGACCGGTTCCAAACCCCTAATCATTTTAGTTGCCTTTCTCTGAACCGTTTTTAATGCCAGTATATCATTTTGAGATGAGGAGGCCACATCTGTACACAGTATTCAAGATGTGGGCGTACCATGGATTTAGATACTTTTTTAATAATTCCTAACATCCTGTTTGCTTTTTTGCCTGCTGCTGCACACTGCATGGACGTCTTCAGTGAAGTATCCAGGATGACTCCAAGATATCTTTCCTGATTCGTTGTTGCTAAATTAGCCCCCATCATATTATATGTATAGCTGGGATTATTTTTTCCAATGTGCATTACTTTATATTTATCCACATTAAATTTCATTTGCCATTTTGTTGTCCAATCACTTAGTTTTGTGAGATCTTTTTGAAGTTCTTCACAGTCTGCTTTGGTCTTAACTACCTTGAGCAGTTTAGTATCATCTGCAAACTTTGCCACCTACTGTTTACCCCTTTCTCCAGATCATTTATGAATAAGTTGAATAGGATTGATCCCTAGGACTGATCCTTGGGGAACACCCCTCTCCATTCTGAAAATGTACCATTTATTCCCACCCTTTGTTTCCTGTCTTTTAACCAGTTCAGTCCATGAAAGGATCTTCCCTCTTATCCTATGACAGCTTAATTTACGTAAGAGCCTTTGGTGAGGGACCTTGTCAAAGGCTTTCTGGAAATCTAAGTACACTATATCTACTGGATCCCCCTTGTCCACATGTCTGTTGACCCCTTCAAAGAATTCTAATAGATTAGTAAGACATGATTTCCTTTTACAGAAACCATGTTGACTTTTGCCCAACAAATTATGTTCTTCTATGTGTCTGACAATTTTATTCTTTACTATTGTTTCAACTAATTTGCCCGGTACTAATGTTAGACTTACTGGTCTGTAATTGCCAGGATCGCCTCTAGAGTCCTTTTAAAATATTGGCATTACATTAGCTATCTTCCAGTCATTGGGTACAGAAGCTGATTTAAAGGATAGGTTACAAACCATAGTTAATAGTTTCACAATTTCACATTTGAGTTCTTTCAGAATTCTTGGGTGAATGCCATCTGGTCCCGGTGACTTGTTACTGTTAAGTTTATCAATTAATTCCAAAACCTCCTCCAATGACACTTCAATCTGTGACAAGTCCTCAGATTTGGCACCTACAAAGGATGGGTCACGTTTGGGAATCTCCCTAACATCCTCAGCTGTGAAGATTGAAGCAAAGAATTCATTTAGTTTGAGTGCAGCATTTGCAAAATGACTCATAAACACTCCCAATAGTTCCCAAATTCCAGTAACTAGGACAAAACTCTTCCCAAAAGATGGTGCTTCTGTGGGGTGACAGGATGTTCTGACTCTCTAACCTCACACTTCCATGCATATACAGACACAATCCCTGTACTATGTAGCCAGAATTCAAGAAAATGTACCTAATATTGCAGTGATGCTACTTTTCTTGTTGGCTGACTATTGTATACACGGGTAACACCCCCGCGGCCCATGCATACTCACAGATATATATTGTGTGTATTCTCTCTTCTGACTCTCCTGAGTGACATAACAGAGTCCATAGGATAAGCCTCCTGGGTATTTACTTTCCCTCATGAGAGATGGAAGTATGCTGAGATCCCAGTGGCACTCGCAAGGTAAATCAAATTAACCTATCCACAGCATGATGAATGTTGTAAGGGGGTGGCACTCGCCATCTTGCCATATATACTTTACCAGGGGTCCATTCCGGCATCCCCTGTAGTCTCTCAGTTCAGTCCATTCTCTTAGGGTGCGTTTACACAGCGACACTAGCTTGAAATAAGCTGCACAATTTGACCTATGCAAATTGAGTAGCTTATTTCGAGCTTATTTTGAAATAGAGTACTGTCCAAGGTTTACAGGAAGCCAGAATAAGATGCCTGTTATTTCAAATGTATTTCAAAATAATGGGCTTCTTGTGTAGACAGTGCAGAACGTTATTTCAGGAAAATAGACATTATCCCGAAATAGTGCCACTGTGTAGATGCACCCTCAGTCTGTTTCCCCACTCAGTAGGAGAGTGGTACCTCCAGGGTTTCTCCTCCTGAAGAGTGTTCTAACAGCTCCCCACTCTGAGCTGTCCTTGGTTCCGCCACCCCAACCGTCTCCCTTCTAGATCTGGGATGCAACTGAGCTGCCTCGACTCCTGCAGCTTCTTACGGAGTCCCTCCTGGCCCCTGATTGGCTGGTTTCTTTCTAGCCACTCTAGCTGCCTGGAGGACTTCTCTATGGCCCTTTTGAACTTAGGGCCTAGCCCCGTTACAATGAACATTAGCATAAAATTCCTGTGCAGGAGGCCTGTGAAATAGACTTTCAGGAGAAATTCTAGAGCCACTTAAAATTGCCAGGCGAAGCTCTGGAAACTATCCAAGGGAGCTCCAATCCAGCATTGGCTGGATTGCAATTCTGAGCAGTCATCAAGGGTCACTTATTCCAGCTAGACCTTTGCTAATTGACTCTCAGGATCACATCTGTGTATAACATTTTCCACCTCCCAGTCACAGAGTCACAGACCCTATGTTAGTCTTTCCCCCTTTCTAGAAAAAAAAACCAGAGTTCTCATCAGGCTGCACGAACCCGAAGTCTAAATCTCATTTGTTTTGATTCCCTAATGGGAATGAGGAAATAAGAAAACTTCAATTATAAGCTGGCATCTTTCTACAAGCCACTTGAAAACTCCTGATGTGTTGCAGTTCTGGAATTTCTTTCTAATGGAAGCACCAGCAGATACCATTTTTAAAAATAACACAGAAAGTGCTTGTGGTTTTTTTTTCTGTCGTGGCAAAGGAAAATGGCATGAAACAGCGACAATAGAATGTGTGTTGTGGCGAATTAAAGATTCATCAGGTTATGTATGATGAGATGCCATCTGGTTCCCAACTCATTGGCCACTGAAATGGTTATTGTCACTGGCCAATAGATGCCTTGAAAAATACTACAGAGCAGAATTTTGATTTTTTTTAATATGCTGCTTTGGCTTTGATTATGCCCAGGTGCTTGTTGGAGACCAGCAGTTCATAATTGTGTCAGCAGACATAACAGTCTGTATGTCCTCAGCAAATTCTTACATGACAGAGCCCTGAATGATGAAAACTGTTTCATTCATAATGGGTGAAAGTCACCTGGTGTTGAAGGCATGCCCAGCTTTGGAGAGTTGGGGTTGGTCCTGCCTTGGGCAGGGGGCTGGACTTGATGACCTCTTGAGGTCTCTTCCAGCTCTATGATTCTATGATTCTATAGGCCTTGCACTGGCCCTCAGCATAGGCAATTGTGTTACCCAATGCGACCACTGTCCCGGTTTCTTTTTGAAAATGATCCTGGATTGTTTAATTTTGATCAAGCCTCAGAAAGGTTGCCTTGCTGTAACGCCTCAGCTAGACAGACAGGACCTCGGAGAGCGCAGCATTTAGTTAGTTCTGAATGGTAAGGATGGCATTTGGTAAGGAGCATGGTGACATTCTGGTAGGCCTGATGGGTAATTTTGTGCATTGACCTCCCCCGCCGCAATCTCAAAGATTATTCTCTGCTGTGAACCTCCCAGTCCTGTACTGTAGCTCCTTCCTAGGTCAGCTCCAGGTGAGCCCAAGTCAGTGTTTCAGAAGACTACATTGCTGGTGCTAAGGTCGAGGTTACTTAGGCTACGTCTACACAGAGGGGCTATTTTGGGATACTGGAAGTATCCCAAAATAGCAATTCCACTTCTTTAAACATGCCCATTATTTCAAAATATACTTCGAAATAATGGGCGTGCTATTCTGGTGTTCCTGTAAACAGGATTTGTTGGCATAGTGCTTTATTTTGAAATTTGGCGCTGTGTAGGCAGCGCCAAATTTCAAAATAAGCTATTTTGAGGTAAGGGTGATGTGTAGACACACTCATACTGATCTATTTAGAGTTCATAGCATGACAGTCTAGATCTCTGCTCCTGGAAGCAAGTGCAGTTGTAACGCTAACAGACCCAGGTCATCCGTGGGCAGAATTGAACCTGGGCCCTCTGGAGCTTAGTGAATGGGCCTCTATCTCATGAGCTAAAAGCCATGGCTGGTTAATCCATGCTATTGAGCAGACTGACAATTCTCTTTGTAAGCAGTGTCAATGCCGCTAGATGGAACAGCATACCACACCCAGGAGGCATGTGGGTTACACACTACTGCTGAGATGTGGCTGCTTTCCTGAAGCAGGATACCCTGGAGCAAGTTAATGTGTACCAGGGTATCCTCTGGATAGTTTCCAAATTTAACTTCTTGGGTATTTACTTTCCCTCGTGAGAGATGGAGGTATGCTGAGATCCCAGTGGTATTCGCCAGGTAAATCAAAGGGGCGTGTGTCTTTCCCTTCAGGATTTCATACAACACATTTTCCAGCTATGAAAACAAGAAGCAAACCAGAAGACACTCACTGTAGCTGCTGACATATTTTGTTGATCTTACCCTGGCGCTTTCGGCACTGTGGGATGGTTAATGTAAAACTTGTTCATGCATCAAATAACAGTAATTTACCTTTACGCTCTGCTTGTCTCTCCCCACCCCCCAGCCCTTTTCAAAACAGTTCCTTCACTAAAAACTCTCAGATATGAAGTTAGGGAGGAATGTGGCCCGAACGTTTTTGGATTACTACCGGCTAAACGCCTTAGCCGAGAGACCACTGGCGCCTATCTCCAGCACACGGTAGGTCAGAAAGCAAGTGCATCTCTTTTTATGTTTGTTTCTCTTGCTTTATAATACCCTTCCTGACTAAACTTCCCTGGGATCCTCAGGATTGTGGCTTCATAATAAGTTTGTTATTCTAATTCTTATTTTATTGAAATTTCTTTCTAAACCAAGCACTTATGATCTGAAAAATACCCAAGTTACACCTAAAATAATATTCTATGGATTTTGGAGATATCACACTTGATTCTTCTCTCACGCTAGCTATACTCCAGTCTAACTGCAGTGTCTTCAATGGACTTATTCCTAATTTTCACCAGCATAAGAGAATCAGTTCTGCTGTATTTTAAATACCTTTTATTCCGGAAGCGAAATCTTGCGTGTTTAGGCTTTGTTTCTCCTCAGACCAAGTCTGAGTCTGGCAGTGGTCTGATAGATTCCACATGCACCCTGCCAGTGAGCCTTAGGCCTGAACAGAGGGATCACCTTGAGCATGAAGAGAGCAGCTCACTCTCCAGGCTCACTTGAAGTTCAGCCTCTCTGTGAAAGCAGGCTGCTAATCTGACAACTGTGAACAGTCCCTGAGATTAGTCACACCTGTATGTCTATGGGGTGGAGGTCATAGGGACGAGTTGTAATGGCAGCTGTAGAGATGCAGACACATGCCCACCAAGAAACGGGGTGAAACCGCCATACGAGGCCATGCACATTTACAAGGACATAGCAGAGCATTTGGAATTCCCAGTTTCTCATCTCGGCTCTGGCGCTGGTCTGCTGTGTAGCCTTGGGCACTTCACCTCACCTTTCTGTCTGACTGCCACACTTAGAGTGGAAGGTGTAGATCTTAGCTCAAGTAGACCTAGCGGTGCTAACTCCTACCGAGCTACCTCACTAAAAATAAGGTGTAGCTATGGTGGCACAATGTGGAAAAAGGGCTAGCTACCCCAAGTGCCATCCTATTCAGGATGCTGGGCCCGCCCTTCCCGCTACTCACATTGCTATGATTACACTCCCATTTTTAAAGCACTTGCTCAGATAGAGCCAGTGCTGGTCCGTCTCCTCGAGCAGGGAACTGCACCCACAGCCTGGATTGTAGAAATACCTTCAGTGTTGCTGTGTGAGAAGCAAGGGCAATAGCCCTATGCTATCCGGGGAGGATTATAATGAACACAGCACTGTGCACTCACAAAGCCCCATGAAAAGTGACAAGCAGATCCAGCAGGACGGGCATTTCCATTTCATAGGACCACTAGCTGCTTTGACATTTGCTTTCCTTCCCATTTGGAGAAAAAAGAAAGAATTTGAAAAATTTCTGCAGAATTAATTTTTTAGAAAAAAATTATCTTTGGTCAGACAAAATATTTTAGTGCTAACTTCATTTTCCTTTTATCTATCTATCTATCTATCTATCTATCTATCTATCTATCTATCTATCTATCTATCTATCTATCTCCACACACCTCATCTATCTATCTATCTATCTATCTATCTATCTATCTATCTATCTATCTATCTATCTATCTATCTATCTCCACACACCTCATCTATCTATCTATCTATCTATCTATCTATCTATCTATCTATCTATCTAAATATAGCTGTAGGTGAAATCTTCTGTTCCCATAAGGCCGAAACTTTGGTTTTGATTTATTTTCTAATGAGGTTTCTGTGGGAATATGCATCAGTTGAGAAAAATTGGCATTTTCAGAGACAAAAATGAAAATGTTTGGCTGCAAAACCTCTGCTCTACTGACAAGTAGTATTATAGCACCGTTCAGTCCAGGACAGATCAGCTGTCAAAGATGCTTTTGAGAATGATACCTGTGAAGTATGCTCCACTTGCAGCCATTTTGGCAGATATCTTATCGGCACGGTCAGATTGTCCCCGTTCTGCTGCAGCCACTCTTCAAACATCCTCTGTCAGCCCCATCTCCCTTTCTCTGCTGATGACTTCGACGTAACCGTTTGGGCTGGGATGCAGTTCTTATTGCCGTCGCTCTGCAGAGACCAGCTGGGCTGGCAATGAACAGCATCAAGCATCTTCCTCCTCTCGTCTCCTGAAACTGAATGCATCATTTCTTCCAGACTCCTAGTGTCCACTGTCTCTGGTTCTGAAAACCCAAGACTATTACAGAACCTAATTACCACCTAGCAGCGTATTGCCCTTCCATAGCACAACTCAGTTACCGCGTCATGAGGATTTTTTTTAATTAAAGAGTTGCTGTTGGTGCTAACAGAAGCATTATAATCTCATCAAATATCCATTCCTATTTCTATAGAGACAGATACACCAGAAACGAAATATACACATAGAATCATTTTGCACAGGGTCAATTTCTATTGTCCCCCCCCCCCACAACAGTCTGTTTTTTGTGGGGGGGGAATTCTTTTACTACTGTAAATGTCTACATATTGGTTAATATTTTTCACAAAGATGACAAATATTTAAGTAATAGATTTTAAGTGATCCATGTTACTAATGCCTTGATGTATCAGTAAATATATCAGATTCTCCCAGGAATAGACAAATGCCTTTTCTGTCTGTATCATGGACTTATTTACATGCCATATTATCGCAGCTTTTTACACAGAGAGAGAGAGAGGTGAATGAAATGAAGTGTTTCTTTGAAGCTGTCATGTTAACTGCAAACTTGTTCAAGGAGAAAGTCCTAGAGCTACTTATGGGAAGAGAGTTCTGAGGCTTTAATTATGCCTTGGCTAAGAAATGACAAAAGAAATGGATTTGAATATGTAAAACGGTACCAAATATCTGTGTAATCAGTGCTAATTATATGGCACAGATATTCACTTGAACCGGGACATGTTTTGCCTACAGTTTATGAAAACACATTATGACTTTACCAGATTCTCCACGCTGCTGAAAGAGAGGCTGCAAGAAGTTAATAAATGTGTGAAAGGAAACTAATTGGATCTTTTGTGCCAGCTACTGTACATGGAACAATTGTTTAAGGGACTCAGTGCTGCAGAAAGATGCTGGAGGAGTAACGGTAGTTCGAACTAGGAAGCCTAGTTCGAACTACCTAGTTCGTGCCGCGTGTAGCCGCGCTGCACGGGGTTCGAACCAGCGGGGATTTAAAAATGGCGGCGCCCCGCTTATGCAAATGAAGCCCGGGAAATTCAAATCCCGGGCTTCACTTGCAATTGCGGTATGCCTACATTTCCCTCCTAGTTCGAAATAGGAGGGTAGTGTAGACATACCCCCAGTTATTCCAGGATAAAAGGGCAGAGCTTTCCCCAAGAGGCATCTTTGTAACTGCATCCACAGTAGGGATTGCATGGACACAGGTGCTCCAGTTCAAAATCACTGCCCTACATGAAATAGTGAGGCTGGTGGACGAGGCAGGCCTACATGTCCATTGCATTGATTCATGCCCCTTCCCTCAGCTTGCAGCAGGAGCGGGTACTGCAAAGGTTAAGATTCTTGAAGTTCAGTCCTTGAAGTTGCTGTGGAGTCTGCCAACAAGCGTGTCAGTTGTGGTGAGGCATTTTGTGTTGTGGACACCTAGAAGCTAACCTCAGAGCCCTGGACTCGACTCTTGCTCCCCACCCCTGTTGCACCCCTTTGTGCACATCCATGGTGGATTTCAGGATGAAGATAATTGTCATCTTCTCCCTCACCCTTCGGTGGGAACTCTAGACCTCTCACGCGGCTCATACTGCTCTTTAACAGTGTTAGGGTGTATCTAAACTACATGGCTCCGTCGATGGAGCCATGTAGATTAGGCTGATCGGCAGAGGGAAATGAAGCTGCGATTTAAATAATCACGGATTCATTTAAATTTAAATGGCTGCCGCGCTGAGCCGACAAACAGCTGATCAGCTGTTTGTTGGCTCAGCGAACTAGTCTGGATGCTCCCACGCCGACCTGAAAGCCCTTTATCGACCTCCCCGTTATGCCTCGTAGGATGAGGTTTACCGGGGAGGTCGATAAAAGGCTTTCACGTCGGCAGGGGAGCGTCCAGACTGCCCCGATCTGCCGACAAACAGCTGATCGGCAGAGCGGGACAGCCATTTAAATTTAAATGAAGCCGCAATTATTTAAATCGCGGCTTCATTTCCCTTTGCCGAACAAACCAATCTACATGGCTTCGTCGACAGAGCCATGTAGTCTAGACGTAGCCCTAGTGTCCTCATCCTCCCTCCAACACACCAGATACCTCCAGCTCTTCTGTATCCTTTGCCACCACAAAGTGGCCAGCTAGCCTTCCTTCTCCCTGTGTCTGAGCCGTTAGCCCAGCTCCCATGGAAAGTGCATTCCAGAACTCAGGGACCATTTCTCAGCAGGATGAGTTTCAGGCAGGCAGGCCTGACTTGCCCTGCTTCCTTGTTCCGGGACTGCGTCCCTGATTTCCAACCAGCATCCCCTTTTAAACAGCTGAGGGCCAGTATTGTCTGGGAGAGAAGCGGTTATTTTACTCGAGGCTAGAAATCTTAATTTTAACTATGTTTGAGTGCTTGGCTTGTTCACCTTAATACTTTTTTTAATGTAATTTTGTGTGTAGTAAGTGGACTGCTGGCTGCATTCTCACTGATGACCACCGCAGGCTAGAAATGATATCTGTGCTCCTTGGTCCATATGTAATAACCTCCCAGATGAGATGGAAAAGCCACTGTTAGGGTGTATGGATACGTTCTTGGGTAGGATTGGGCATGAACCTTGGAGATGTTCCTCAGCCCACTGTATTTTCCTCTTATTTCTTCCTTTATCCCATTGTCCCAGATAATGTCAGAATTCTTCCTTACTTTGATCCAGCCTACGCTGATGTCCTTGTTAACTTCTCCTTTGAGGCTCCCAGTCTCGGCCGGTGGAATTCCCTCCAAAGTGGTCTTTCCAGATCTCTACTCTCTACATTGCAAGGACCACATCCAACAAAACATGGCCTGTTTTCACACATGCTATGGGTATTGGTACCATGATCACCAGCTTGTTTCATATAGATCACTAATCAGCTGTTTTCTTTCCGCCTCTTCATCTCCCTATGGCGTTCTTCAGTCTACTTATTTGTGGCCTGGGAAGCCTATTAGTAAAACACTGAAATCAATGGACATTAGGCTCCTATATACCTTTGGGCTTCTGTGCCTAAGGGCTCAATTGTTCCTTGGCCTGCATGCCTGAAAGGAGAAGTGAGGGCCATCTTTATACCCTACTTGGGCTGCCCAGGCCTTGGATCTGAAGGTGCAAGTCTGAATAAAGAGAGAACGCTTATGCCTACAGCTTCCCCTTAGAGCAGGTGGGCCAGGATGGCTTAGGACAGGCTGGAACCCTGCTTCTATTCTTCCCACTCTCCAGTGAGTGCTGTTGACCTAGACCAGCAAAGGGGTGTATGTTACAATTCATTGGAGCTGTAGGAGAGCAGCAAATGATCCCTTCCCTGGGCCAATGGAGAAGCAGGGAGGGAATCGTGTCTCCAAGGCACCATTTCGCCCCTGTGCTGCTCACGTGATCGCGCGGCTCCATGCCTCCCCATACACAGGGATGTAGCAATGCTGCACTCTATCTCCAATAGCTGATAATAATTCTAAATGGGAGATACTCCTGCTAAGATGCTGGGGATCTGGCCAATTCATTGAAAACACAATAGGATACAAATAATACACCTCACGTACCATCCAGTCTAATTATTCCTCAGGCACCAGAGCATGTACAGACTAACTGTGTTTCTAAAGAGCAGCAGGGATTGTCTCAGGTAGGGAACCACCCATACCAATTCACTCTATAGTCCTAGCGCAGCCCATATAAAAGGGCCACGGGCCAGGTGAGACGCAAGTATTCAGAGACCTGCTTTCGTGCCTCCAGACCGAGTGCAGAGGATGGTAAATCATGCTGCTGGTATTGTAACGCTAGTAATAAACGGTGCTGTAGAACAGGGCATCAGTCCATGGACAGCATAGAGGAAAAACACATATGAGTGCACCCAATGGCTTAAACTTCAATATAAGTTACATTGGGATGCGTCTGACAAATCACATAGCCACCAGCGTAGTTAATTCTGTTTATACAGGCGTAAGATCAGAACCTAGCCCTATTTGTTTTGGTCATGATGCCTTTTGTTTCTTGAAAAAGGGGAGGTTGGTACATTCTAGACATGCTGCCCGCTGGTGCAAGGACATGACCCAAGAAACGGCACTGGTTTTCCCACCAAACGCTTAAATTCATCGAAAACCAGACTTTCTTTGCCATTTTGTAAATTCAGTATAATTAACCGTCTCCACAGGCCAGACATATGCAAGTAGAACTCAGTCTTCCACATCTGCGGATGGAAAAACGACTCCAGATTTACATTTTGGCAGCCCTGACAAAAGGCCCCAGCCACTGAGAGCTGGATGCGTGTGGCTGGAGAGCCTCCGCTCCTTCCTTTGGCGCCTTGTTAACAGGAAATAAAGCTGACTTGCGACTTTAATGAGAGACTTCCTTGGAGCCCTCCTAGGGGCATCTGCAAGTCAGGCTGCTTCTCCTGCCCACTGAGGGCCTGAATGTTCATGGGCTGCTTGTTATGTCAACAGCTCTCCCTTGTCTACACAGAAGAGAGAGCGGAGACTGCGAGTGAGACCCTGAAAAGCTCCTGGTTTGTAAGTGCTACAGCCAGCGCTTCCTGCGCAGATGCTGCTGGTGTATTGGCCTTTCTCTCTCCACCACACATTGATGATAAGGGGGGAAATCACATAAATAATAAGAAGAGGAAACAAACCCTTCCTCCACATTTTCGAGTAACAAATCTGGCTCCCTCCCAGAAGAGGAGAACCGACAACTTGGGAATTTCCACACAACAATGACATGATGTGATAGGGACAGTTTCCCTTCCTTACCCATAGGACCACCAGCACGAATTACAACTATTCTATACTCCTCCTGGCAGCCAGCTCTGCATGACATCATGATGTGTTGGGAGCTGTCCCATGCTTACACCGAAACGATGCCTGCCGACGGCATCGTTTCCCTGCTTCCTACTCGTTTGCGTTCACACCAGCTTACATCAGTTTCTAAAAACCGGCACCGCTTTCCCAAGTAGGTCAATGTACTTCTAAGAAACGGCTGAGAATCCAAACGACGTTAATCTGATTTCCAGGGTGGCAAATTGCATCAGAAATGGAGGAACTCGTACAATTTAAAGGCAAATTATATGTTTTGCCTCAAATTAATTTTTGTTTTTCCCCTTCTCTATTGATAATTATAATCTGTCAGTTTACTCCTACATGCATCTGCACGTATTATGCAGCTCCCGATACTTGTCGCTGTCGTTGAAGAAAACCTTTCAGGTTTTAAACTGTGACACATTTGCGTGGGTTCAGTGAAAAGGATCCATTTGCAGGGTTCTGGGAGATTTGCATTGCTTGGCTAGCTTCCAGCAGAGGGCTCGCCAAAATACCACATTACAACAATTACCCTGTCAAGGAGCGAGAAATCAGAAACTCTGCTGGAGCAGCAATGCAGCCCGGGAGTTCAAGCAGTTTAAACGCACCCCCAAACCGCAAAACACTGCATAGGCTTAGATCATGCCTTGAAGCGCTTCCCTGAGCACATGATAGCATATCAACGGCTCTACTCCAGAAGCAGCCCAGGGGATCGCGGCGACACGCATGTGTCATCCTCCCCCCTTTGTTTCCTAGAGATTGTCATTTACTGTCATTTACCCTGGACCATCCATTGGTAAATTACTATCCCTCTCTGAGGCATAGGGAGGGTGTTATGCACCCGGGGGCAAAGGCAAAATTTGTGCCCCCCTTTGCCGCCACCCGAACCTGGCACATGGCTGAGCCCAACTCTGGGAAGGGGGGGGAGCTTGTACCACGTCTTCCCCCACCCCCTCCAGTTTGGGGCTAGGCCCCCGCATACACTAACCTGACGGCGGAGATGGAGGAGGGTTGGGTTGGGGGCAAAGAGACAGGGAAGAGGCTCTGGCCACTGCCAGCGGGCGGAGGTAGAGCAGGTGAGCCAAGGGATGATGGGGAGCAGAGGGGGACTAAATTGGCACTCCTAGCGTGGCACCCGGGGGCAACTGCCTCCCCACCCACCCTAGCTATGCCACTGTCCTCTCTACCCTAGCAAGTTGGAGCACCAACCCTTCGCTGCCCCTCCCACCACCTTAGTTCTAGACGGTGCGTGGTCCTGCTGTGAGGGCAGGGGACTGGACTCGATGACCTCTCAAGGTCCCTTCCAGTTCTAGTGTTCTCTGATTCTGTGTCCAAGAGTCACCTGTGCTGGTTTGTAGTGATGTTGATGACATGGCCACAACTGTCTAGTCCAGACATCAGTTCTACAGCAGATCCCCCCTTCTATATGATATTTTGCCAAAGTGGGATGGGGAGAGACAGAAGGACACCACCCAAGTAGCAGTCGTGTCTGCATCCAGGAGAGAAGCAATTGCAAGTAGAGTTGGGCTAAAATTTACAATGAAAACTTTTTTTTGGGGGGGGGGGGGCGGTGAAAAATACAGATTTGGGTAGACCGAACTGTTTCGCAAAACCAAGTCGATTTCACTAGTTACCGTTAAAATAAAGGAGCTCAAATCGTAACATTTTGTTTCGTCATTTTCAAAATGAAACATTTGGATATAAGGCGACGTCTTGATTTGAAATTTCCTTCAAGTTTATTTAAAAGCTTTTAAAAGAAAAGCTTGAAATCCAAGCAAAATGGTTCAATGGACCTGAATTGGGTTTTTTGGACTTTTGGATTTGCCATAATTTTGAAAGAAATATTTGTTTTAGATCAACCCCAAACGATTTTTCCCCATTCACTGGGGAGGAGAGGGGGAGGACTACCAGTGAACCAAATAATTATTTTTTTGCACAGCCTGACGTGTGAGGTTTAGCAGCATGTAACAAGGTGTAAAGTGGTTCTCAGCACACCAGAAGTTGTCCCTAAGCACAGCAGGTTGTGTTTGCATAGCTCTGTCCCTCTGGCAGCACTATGACACACTGCCCCTTCTCCATACTAGTGGCATACGCTGGTTCAAATGGTTCACATTCATGAATGCACATGGGGTTAGGGGGTTGGATTTGAGGGGGGGTTCTCCTTAAAACATGTATTTGTATCCACCAGGAAATCAGCACCTCATCAGCTAATCTCAGGGTTTTTCTGACCATTCCTACAAAGTTGTAAATTTGTTTTTATTGTTTATGATTGGCCCTGCTTTGGAGCGTGTCATTACCTCACTGCCAGGGCCTTTGCTTGTCATTATCTGCGGTGCCATTTGATTTCTGGGTTTAATGCTTCAAACTTGTCACGTGCTCACAGAAAATACAGACATTCTTTTGCAACATCCAACGTGGTGCCAGTGATGTGCCTCTCTGAGAGGGAAGCATTTGAAATAATCAGGCTTTAATTGTTTGTTTGGAATGGCTGCCTGTCTCAAATGAAAATGCACATCTTATAGACCTAGGAAACATTGTAAAAAACGTAGATCATTAGCTATTGCAGTGGAAGAAGATTCCATTGTTTTGTCATTTTCAAGCTTCAGTGATCATGTATAACCCTCTATTTCAGGAGTTCACAACCTTTTTCGGTCCCCGTATCCCCTTGGGTTTTAGTAAACCTTCCCGTACCCCCCATTCAATATGAAAGGAAATAAATTCTAGACTCTAGAATCCGCAACTTTTTTCACTAACAGTACTACTTTTGAAATATTTCAATTAGGATAATCTAGTTATTTACTAAATATTCCCCATGACCCCTTGACAAGCTTCTCGTGCCCACTGGTGGTAAGCGTACTGCAGGTTGGGAACCCCTGCTCTATTTCTTGGAAAAACTTAAAAAACAACGAATAGTCGTGCAGCACCTTAGGGTATGTCTACACTACCCCGCTAGTTCGAACTAGGAGGGTAATTAAGGCATACCGCAATTGCAAATGAAGCCCGGGATTTGAATTTCCCGGGCTTCATTTGCATAAGCGGGGCGCCGCCATTTTTAAATCCCCGCTGGTTCGAACCCCGTGCAGCGCGGCTACACACGGCACGAACTAGGTAGTTCAAACTAGGCTTCCTAGTTCGAACTACCGTTACTCCTCGTGGAACGAGCGGGGATTTAAAAATGGCGGCGCCCCGCTTATGCAAATGAAGCCCGGGAAATTCAAAACGCAGGCTTCATTTGCAATTGCGGTATGCCTACATTACCCCGCTAGTTCGAACTAGCGGGATAGTGTAGACATACCCTTAGAGACTAACCAAATTTGTAGATGTGCTGCACGACTATTCATTGTTTTTTAAGTTTTTTCCAGTTACAGAATCACTTGGCTACCCCTCTTAACCTCTGGTCCTTGCAATTTCAACATAAGATCCAATTAAATTCACCTTCCTTTTATCTGAGTTACTAGTTAATATCTACCCCTTAAACCTGAGTTTAAGACAAACTTAGGATAAAAAAAATAGGCATGTGGCAATCATCGTTAGTGCAAAGGACGATTGGAATATTGTATGGGAAGATCTGGATGATCGTGAAGTCTGGCGTCACAGAAGTGGAGTTCATTCAGCAGTGAAAAGCACAAGGTGATGCGCTTGGAGTCTAATAAGAAATTTTATTACAAGTTAGGAGCTCATCAGTTGAAAGCAATCAAGGGAGAGTAAGTGGGTGAGCCACTAATGTGATGCAGCTGCAAAAAACCCCAAACCACTAATGAGATCCTAGAATGTACTTGGGGAGACACTTTCTTGTAGCGATAGAGAAGTATTAATGCCATCGTACAAGGCACGGGTAGGAATACCATATGTGAGCCTGGTTGTCCATGTTCAAGAATTGATTCATGCTGGCACAGGTGAAGAGAAGAGCTACTAGGGTGATCAGGGGACTGGAGGCCCTATCTTATCAGAGGCAATTGAGCTTGGCTAGTTTAGCCCAGTAAAATGAAAGCTGAGAAGAGTCCGATTTCTTTCTCTAAATACATTAGAATGGCAAACACCAGGGAAAGTGAAGAACGGTTTAAGCTGAAGGATAATGTTGGCACAAGAAGAAGCAGGTGTAAACTGGCCATGAACAAATGCAGGCTGGATATCAGATGAAGGCTTTTAACCATCTGAGAGATGAAGTTGTGGACCAGCCTCTATATTGGAGTTGCGGGGGCAACTAATTTAACTAGGTTTGAGAGGTGGACCCGTTACAGAGAGGTGTGTATGGGAGTGTGTGAGTGTCGCCCTCACCCTGTGAACCCCTCAGCCTTAAAGACGAGAAGGTAAATAAAAAGAATCCAGCTGTGCAGTATTTCTTTTCAATGGGGGTGCAGTCAAGGTGATGTTGATCTGAGTGTTTGTACTGCAGGGTTCTGACTGATAGCCTGGGCCAGAGGATTGGGGTGCAGGAGTGTCAGGGATCTGGCAGGGGTGTGGGCTCTAAGGCGGGGCTGCGTTTGAGGGGCTCAGGGCTGGGAGAGAGGTTTGGGGTTCAAGGGCTCTGGCTGGGAGTGCAGGCTCTGGGGTGGGTCTGGAAATTATGGGTGTAGGGTGCAGGAAGGGAGCTCCAGGTTTGGAGACGGACTCAGGGTTGGAGTGTGGGGGAGGAGGGGTGAGTGCTCTGGGGTGGGCCCAGGGATGAGGTGTTTGGGAGGCAAGAGGAGGCACCAAGTTTGGGGAGGGGCTCAGGGCTGGAGTTTGAGGTCCAGGAGGGGGTACAGGCTCTGGGCTTGGGGGACAGGTTTTGGAGTGGGGCAAGGGAGGGAGCTTTGGGGTGCTCAGAGCTAGAGGGACTCAAGGAGGCTGGAGCACATGATCTACGAGGAGAGGCTGAGGGATTTGGGCTTATTTAGTCTGCAGAAGAGACGAGGGAGGGGGGATTTGAGAGCAGCCTTCAACTTCCTTAAGGGGGGGTTCCACAGAGGATGGAGAGAGGCTGCTCCCAGTAGTGACGGATGGCAGAACAAGGTCTCAAGTTACAGTGGGGAAGGTCTAGGTTGGATATTAGGGAAAACAATTTCCGTAGGAGGGTGGGGAAGCGCTGGGATGGTTCCCTAGGGAGGGGGTGGAATCTCCATCCCTAGAGGTTTTGAAGTCCCGGCTTGACAAAGCCCTGGCTGGGATGATTGAGTTGGGGCTGGTCCTGCTTTGGGCAGGGGGCTGGACTCGATGACTCCTGAGGTTTCTGCCAGCCCTAGGATTAAGGTGGGGCAGGAGGCTGGGGCCTGGGTTTATCAGGGCAGCTCCCTTGCTGGGG
Source organism: Pelodiscus sinensis (assembly GCF_049634645.1). Classification (NCBI taxonomy): domain Eukaryota; kingdom Metazoa; phylum Chordata; order Testudines; family Trionychidae; genus Pelodiscus; species Pelodiscus sinensis. Next base: position 6,049,372 of record NC_134719.1, on the reverse strand, counting down.
ACAGCGAGGAGAGGGCCCCATTGACCCAAACATGGCAGTTTGGTGCAGGGGCTGGCAGGGAAAGGTTCCTTGCTGCCAGTCCAAGCAGCTTCAGGCTTTGGGGAGGAGATCTCTTTCTTCCCTGCAGCCCCTGCACAGGCCTTAATAGGGGGTTGGGTGGCCTTGCATTTTAGGGGGAACTTAGGGCACAGGTGAGCTTGGCTGTCTGTTGCCTGGTCTAAGTTAAACAATAGCTCCATTTTGCAAGCAAAGGGTGGGGAAGGAGGTGCTTGGACAGCAGCCATCCGTGTGGACTCCGCTGATGCCACACGCTGCAGACTTGAACCGTGTTCCCTGTTGAAATTTGACTCGTTCAAATGTTCAGACCCCAGGCAAAGTTCATTTTCCCCCACTTCTCCTCCCCTCTGGAATGTATTTTTTCAGGCAGCAGTCAAATGTGGCAGATTTCAGCCATAAAGGTAAATGTGCTCAGATTGCTGGAGAGGGAGGAAGTTGACTGCGAGTTTTGTCCTAAATATGACATTGTAACGGGCATGCCAAGTGCCTGTCGGAGTTAAGTTTGCGGAAAAATTTGCCATTACTCCGACATTAATGATCATGTGCTCTGTGAGCACCTACTAAAAGCCATCCTGCGCACAGTGTGAGTGTATTGTATTCCCCAAATCACCTTGTGCGATTGCCTTGCAGTGCTTGTGGCATTCATGAATCAGCAGCTTCTGTAGTTCACCAGGTACTTAGACTATATCCAAGACTCACACCGGGAGATCTAGCACTGCTGTGGAAAGGTTAAGCACTGCTTCCCATATCTGTGACAAATAACAATCCAGATTATTAAAAACCAACGAGGTTCTCAGATCTATTTTATCTTCTTGCTGCTCATCATATTGTTGGACTTTCCTGCTTCATTCAGTGGACCAGAAGTAACGAGAGTGGTCGGTTTCACGTTAGTTTGGGGGGGGGGGGGGGTTCTGGACTGTTCTGGTCTAGTTTTATACCAGAGTAACTGCATAGAAACTACAAAAGCGGCAAGGAGTCCTGTAGCACCTTATAGACTAACTGAAGTGTAGGAGCATAAGCTTTCGTGGGCAAAGACCCACTTCGTCAGATGCATGTAGTGGAAATTTCCAGAGGCAGGTATAAATATGCAGGCCAGGATCAGGCTGGAGATGACAAGGTGGATCCAATCAAGGAGGATGAGGCCCACTTCTAGTAGCTAATCTGGAGGGGTGAATTTCAAGAGAGGAGAAGCTGCTTTTGTAGTTAGCAAGCCATTCACAGTCTTTGTTTAATCCAGAGTTGATTGTGTCAAACTTGAAGATGAACTGTAGCTCAGCAGAAACTAAAGAACTAACGAAGCGATGCTGTGAAGAATCGGACCCTTTGGGTTGGGTCAGGTTCGTGTGTGTGTTTAAGTCTTTCCTGCAGCTGCTGGTGGGTTTCAGTTTCCAGCATGGAGTCCTGAAACACTGAGATTTAATGAAACCTCAAAAAAGCCCGTTTTCCATTCAGTCTCCAGGCACTGAAAGTTTCATGAGTCCCCCATTTCCACTCCGACCCATGTAGTTTTATTGAAATGTAAACAGTTCCCTTTGCAAAATACCAGTGTGCCTTAGGAGAGCAATATAGCAAAAGGAAATACAATGCAAATGTCAGTTGCTTTCACATCTCTTTAGACAGATCTTTCTATTAATACAAACAAAGGAAATAACAAATATCGAAGGGGAGTGACAGCTCCCGGGGGAAGTAGAACCCTCCGTAGTATCAGTGTGGCATCCGGGAGCAGGGACACCGACAGCCTCCATGGGCAAGTGTCTGGGGGGGGGGGGGGCTGAGGCATAAGAGGCAAGGCCAGGGGCAGCCAGACCTCATCACCATAGCAACCATGGCACCCCTTCAGCCCCCCTCCTCAGAGTGCTCCCCACCCTTAGTGCTCCTACCCAGGCTCTGGAGCACAATGCTCCAGTGGTGATATAAAGGGCTTGGAGTGCCAGTCTCTGCTGCAGTAGTAACTGGGCGCCTCAGGCTCCTTTGAGTCGCTGGGCCCTGATTGAGTGAGGGCAGCCCCGGGGGTTGCGCTAACCCCATCCGTCACGGCGAAGCAGGCGGAGGGCGCCTTTTGCTTTCTCCAGTCAGGCTGGCAACCCATCGCTCCGTGTGGCCTTGTGCGAAGGGCGAAGCAATCCAACGCCGTGTCTGATTTGATTGCCGCCTAAGGCCAGGCGGGCTGGCCCAAGAGAAGTGGGAGCCATGCCAAGATAAGGAAGAGAATGAAAGAGGAGGTGGTGATTAGTGTGCCAGGCTGAGGGGGGCGTTATGGCTGCTCCAGTGCAAGAGTGCTGGAGGGGGAACACGTACAGGGAAGCTGTTCATGCCCACTGCACGCTCCTTGCAAAGACAGCCGCCGTCGGTCGCTTGCAAGCTCCGGTGGGTGGGGCTTTGGCTTATGCTGCTGTCAGCATGATCAGCCCCAGGCTACGTCTAGACTGGCATGATTTTCCGCAAATGCTTTTGACAGAAAAGTTTTCCATGAAAAGCATTTTCGGAAAAGCGCGTCTAGATTGGCATGGACGCTTTTCCGCAAAAGCACTTTTTGCAGAAAAGCGTCCGTGGTCAATCTAGACGCGCTTTTGCGCAAAAAAGCCCTGATCACCATTTTCACAATCGGGGCTTTTTTGCACAAAATAAATCTCAGCTGTCTACACTGGCCCTTTTGCGCAAAAGGGACTTTTGCCAAATGGGAGCAGCATAGTATTTCTGCAAAAAGCACTGATTTCTTACAGTAGGAAGTCAGTGCTTTTGCAGAAATTCAAGCGGCCAGTGTAGACAGCTGGCAAGTTTTTCCGGAAAAGGGGCTGATTTTCCAGAAAAATTGGCCAGTCTAGACACAGCCCCAGAGAGGGGAGGATGGGCCAGCAAGGACACGTGCCACAGCTGCCTCTGAACACTATGCTCCTCCACACACCAAGAGACATTTCTGCCTTTCAACAGCAAGATGCCGAGGGTACCACTGCTTCGGCTCTGCACCTTCTTCCCAGCGCTGGGTTCTGGAGGGGCCAAACTCAGCCTCGGTCATGTATCTTTGGGGCTTTTCTGAACCAATTCTGTGTCTGCTGCAGGCCTACCACAGCGAGGGGCTGTGTGAGACGCGTCCGACTCAGGGACGGAGGATGTTGATTTAGGCCCTGTATGATAATTAAACGTGCAAGGAGTTTTACAGAATGCACCCGAGAGGGGTTTATTGAAAAATAAGAGCGTCGGCCACTTCCCTGTGGGGAGGGGGACCTGATGTCCCGATGGGAGGCTTTTTCTTACGCAGGCTCCTGTGACCTTCCACCCCATCCCAATATTTCACACTTGCTGCGCCGGGCCAAGGGTAGCTCTTGGCTGGAGCATGAGAAGCAGGAAGGGAAAGCGCCTAGAATCAGAAGTGACATTATGCAGGTCTGTTTCACCGACGATGCTGAGGCTGAAGCAGAGGTGAAAGTAAGGCGGCGTTTCCGTTTCCGTTTCCGTTTCCCGGGGGCATGACCCTTCCACCGGTCCGGGACTGCCCCAGCCCTGAGCCTCATGCTGCTCGTGGCTTGCTGTTCCCCTTCCCTCGGTGTCAGGGAGTGAGGGGACAGCACAGAGCGTCCCTGCGTCCCTCACCCTCCCTGCTAGTGTGGGGCAAAGGGGGGCTGAGGAGAGAGCGACATGCCCAGCGTGCTTCCCTCTCACTCCCTGGCAGGGACGGAAGGGGCACAGCAAGCAACAAGCAGCGTCGGGCGAAGGCTGCCCTTGCCCCCCAATACTCCCCACACTCACTCCGACCCTCTTCCCTGAGCCCCCCGGTCCACTTCCTGCACCCCCCCACATGTCCCGACCTTCTGCCCTGAGCCCTTCCTCATATCCCCCAACCGTAACTCCTGCACCCTCCCCCCGCACACACCGTCCTGACTCCTGCACCCCCACCCCTGCCATGAGCTGTCCCCCCTCCACTCCTCAGCCTGCCACGAGTGTCAGGATTTCTCGAAGAACACCTCACGTGTGTGGCTTATGCACCGCTGCGACGCTGTGACTTCACTGTGGCTTTCTCCCCTCTCTTTTCTTTGTGCAGGAAAGAAAAAATGCCCCCCTTCAAATGTGCCACCCAGCGGGGCCCAGGGACCAGCCACACAGGCCGCAAGCTCGAGAAGAGAAGCCAGACGAACCCTACGGAGCACGCTCACTCGTCATAACGACATTGGGAAACAGGCACTGCTGAGGGAGCGGAGTTGGGTCCGCACCTTTTGAAGGGGGGTGGGGTTGAAATCGGTCTCTCTCTTTTTCCCAGATAAGCAACACAACAAATAGTCGGGGGGAGGAGGGGGACAGAAATCAGCTAGAAATGTTACAGTTGGTTTTCTTTTTACCGAGGGAAAATCCGTCCCTGGCCTTTTGGCACATCTCTGGAAGATGTGAACAGAGAGATTCACAAACACCATTAACTGGAGCCGAGCAGCCATGAGTTACAAAAAGAAGGGCCCTGTAGACCTCCCCTCGCTCTGTCATTAGAGGGGTAGTCTGCCCACTGAGCAAACAATTCAAAGCCCCAGTCGGCAAGTGCCGGGTCTACCCCTTCTGTGTAACATTCAGCAGCGCCTGTGCAAGTCTCCTGTGCTTACCGGGTACTAGCGTGTACATAAATCGCTCCTGCAGGGAGGCAGGCGTGCTCCCCTGTGCTCTGCTTTGTGCCATCTTTCATTTCCTGGTCTCGCTCTTGGCTCTTCCCTCAGATCTTGCCATGAGAGACTCTGGAGCGCTCTTCATTGAGAGCGGCGCGTGCGTACCAGTGCACGTGATGGTTAGGGCTCCCAGAGCCTGGGCTGAGCCGGGGTGGGGAGGATGTGTGGGGCCCAGTCCCTTGGCTGTCTTTATTGTGCCTGCAGAAGCCAGTTGCAGTCACTCTGCTCGCCCACGTCACAGCTATAGCCTGTGCTCCCCAGCAGATGCTGGTTAGAATATGCACCCAGGGCAGGGCGCATGGTTGGCCGCATTGATTGGCCTCCTGACAGGGGTGAGGGGCAAACCCTGGGGCAGGCTTTACCTCCACAAGCTAGAGCGGCCTATGCTAGGTACCCACAGGGGAACCTGTGTGAAAAGCCACCTCCAGCAGGCAGCCTCCTCCCCAGGCCTCACCGCACCCGGCTGAAGAACCTCTCTGCTTTTCAGGGAAACCGATTTGAAACTCTAGGGAAAGGCCTAATCTACCGAGTTTTACTGTTCCCTTCTGGGATCCCCTTCTGCTGGTTCTATGAGGTTCTGGAACGGGGTGTTAATGGACCTCTCCATCCCCAAACCTGGGGGCATTGAGAGCTGGGCTTTAGCACCAGAATTCTGGCTGCTGACCCCTGGTCTGAAATGGCCCTCGGCAAAATTAAAAGCAGCCTTAGTTTAAGTTACCCTGGCTGCAGTTGTCCCACAGGGCCTGCTATAGCAGCAGGGAATCTGGCTGAGCCATGTTCTCCACCCCTCTCCGAATATCCTTGTCCTGGCCCCCCCACGCTCCCTCAGGTGAGTGTAGGGGGCTCTATGTGGCATGAGGATTCCCCTCTCTTAGGAGAGAGCTTTGCAGGCAGAAGATACGGTTTCAAGTTCTGTGGTCCGGGTACAACTCTCATGCATAGCTCTATGGCGATGTCTGAACATACAACCAGATCTGCAGCCCGTGCATCATGTGTCTCACCGCCCTCCTCCCCCCCACCCAGGCCTCGCTGCAGATGTAAAGGAAAGCAGAGTATGGCCCTGTTTGGATCTGAAAAAGAAGCAAGTTCCAAGAAAGCGACAAACCTGTAAATGCATCAAAGTTGTCAAATACAATCCATCAACCTGATTTTTTTTTTTAATCTCTGGGAAGGGGAGAGCAGGGGGAATAGGAAACAAGTTGAGAACAAGAAATAAGATGACCCACGGGAAAGAAAATGATAAAAACAAACTCAATATTGTCAGCATTTCAAGGTTACGGGGTTAAACTGTGTGCATTTTTAAGGAGGATGAAGTGCCTTAATATGATGAATACCAATGCATCTAAAAGGCACAGTGCTGCTTTCCTGGCTCTCTAAGCAGAGTAATGAATAGTGGTGACAGCATGATAATTAAAATGACCTCTTGGAGATATGGATTAGAAGGCACGCAGAGCGGGGATAACTTGTCCTTTGAATTAATCTAGTGTTAATTTATTACTATAGTTGGATTTTATAAGGTTTTAGTGGAAGACTTTCAAAGTTGGTTTACTTGGGGGGGATGGGGGGAATGTTCCCTTTGCATGTTGATTGAAACAAAACGTTTGCAGAATTCCTCGGTGTTTCTTTCTGAATAGCTCCATGTAGCTAGGATTTCGGGTAATGTCTCCTGTTCGTTGGGAGAATCCGCCCTAGAAAGGATGAATAAAGTGATAAATGCAACAGCTGAGCGTGGCGCTGCATTTTCTTCTCTTCCTCCCTGCAGCTGTGTTCCTAACTCTCCGGGCTGGCTGGATCGTGAAGGGTGCCCAATGGAAATACCATTGCTGTCCTCCCGCTCACCCCGGTTCTCAAAGGTTTCCTTCATCTGGCTTCCGTAGTCAGGCTGTTTTAGTTGACATGGAAATGGCTTTATTGCCATGGAGATCAACCTCTCTTCTCCTGACCTGCCTCCTTCCTCCTGCATCTCACCCAGTCCCTGCAACATCTCCCTCTCCAGTGTATTCCACCATGACCTCTTCAGGCAAGGTCTGAGACTCCAGGTACATTTCTACAGTGCAAGGGGGCTTCACTCTGGGCATCGTTGCAATAGAAATGCTGAACAGTGATGGTCTCTGAGACCCATCATCTCCCAAGCAATAACCCTGGTCCTGCCACCAACGTGGGCACCCATTCCACCTTTCCGTCACCCCATCTGTAAACAGAGAGTAAAAATAGTAGCAGTTATGGCCCCTTTGACTCTCTTCCCATTGGCACGTATTTTATTCTGCAAGCAGTTCCATGTGGGGTGTGGTACAACATAAGTAAGGGAGGCCCTTCATGTTTCTACAATGGGAAATGCTACATAAGTGCTAACTCTACTGTATATTTTAGAGAGTTTATTTGATCAAGACTCCTCCTAAACGGTAAAAGATAGGGTCACCAAATTCGGCATGCAGTTTCATCTGATCATAACTTAAAGAAACGTAAGGGTCTTGTGGTGCCAGGAAAATGGGGTGTGCCTGGAATTGCTTCTCAGAAAACCAGAGAGAGCAGAGAGAATCACCAAATCAAGCACAGTCCTCAAAACTGACATAACTGAGGAATGTGGAAAGAGACTGAACCAAGAATCCCAGGGCTAGAAGAGACCTCAGGAGGTCATCAAGTCCAGCCCCCTGCCCAAAGCAGGACCAACCCCAACTAAATCAACCCAGCCAGGGTCCCGTCAAGCCAAGACTTAAAAAACGTCAGGGATGGAGATTCCACCACCTTCCTAGGTAACCCATTCCAGTACGTCGCCACCCTCCTAGTGAAATAGTTTTTCCTAATGTCCAACCTAGACATTTCCCACTGTAACTTGAGACCATTGCTCCTTGTTCTGCCATCCCTCACTACTGTGAACAGCCTCTCTCCATCCTCTTTGGAACCTCCCTTCAGGAAGCTGAAGGCTGCTATCAAATCCCCCCTCCACCCCGCCACTCTTCTCTTCTTCAGACTAAACAAACCCAAATCCCTCAGGCTTTCCTCATAGGTCATGTGCTTCTCAATAAAGCTTTTAGAAAAGAGATAAAATGGAGAAATTGGAAGTAGTGCTCTGTTTTGGCAATGCGTACAGTTTGAAAACTAAAAGAAAATTTTATTGGGCTATAGTCAATTTGGTTTCCCTTTTTTTGTTAAATCAGAGCGAGTGATAGGAGTGTATAGGGATGAAGAAAAAAATACACAATGAAATTCCTGTTTAAAAAAATTTACTAAAATTAACTTCATAAAAATAACACTGTATTTTTGAAAAATACGATCACTTCAATAAATCACGTACATTATCCCTTTATTTTCCAAAAAACAACCTCCAAGATGCATTGAGTTGAAGACCTGAGCAATGCAAGGTAAATATGCTAGTAATTCATAAAATTCAACCTCTCCCATAACTCTTCAGAGCCAAATTTGTGAAGTTCTTTCAGAGAGCCAAGGCGTATGTGTGTTGCTTGGAGACAGATGGACCAATGCATGAAAGACAACTCCCCCCCTCAGTATAGATTTACTACATCTAGCGATCCTATGCCTCCCAGCTCATCTTCTCCTGTCAGTTTCATTTGAAGGAGAAACAATCCTGTACACAATGGAATGAAGATTTTCTTTAAGAGAATGATGTCTGTTAAAGCTTGATGAATTAAGGGGGCAAATGCCAGTATGGAGCATGCAAAGATCTCCAAGGAGGACAAGCAAGATGTGAGGTGGAGGTTATTTGCAGTGACATAAAAGGAACGGGAAAGTGCTTTGAGGCAGCTGTTTCTTTATAACCAATATAATATTTTCTGTTACAGCAGGAAGTGGTTTTGCATTTAATATTAGCAATGAGATTGTCCTCTGATTGGTCAAAGCTCACATCAAGGAACAGGAGAAAAGGCTCCTTTTTTTTAAAGCATGAGGACAGAACTAGTATGTTCAAGGAATGTGTGGGGCTAGGAGCCAAATTCAACAGAGGTCTATGCAAGCTGAATGGCCATTGTCTTGACTAGGAAAACCAGTCAGTTCAATCGTATGTGCTGCCAAGTGGTCTTTGGGAAAGTACATTTAGAAATACTTCTTTACACATCACTAAGTGGTCTGAGTTAGACATCCTGCAGCAGTGAGTTCCATGGGTCAATCAAGTACCACGACTGGATTGTAGGCGAGGACTAAGTCGTTACATGACTGTTGCATAGAAGTCGAAGTGTTTTTATTTCCTATCAAGGGCCATTTTTTAATTTGCCTCTGGATGGATGCAGGGGGGCCTCGTTGAAATGAAATGAGAGCTGCAGCTGCAGATGGGGATCCAGCGTGTGCCTTCTGAAACACAGTTCTGAAGGAGAAAGGCCAAGGTAAGAGCTGTGCATGTACAACACACGTGTATATGGGCTGTGGGTATGCAGAAGAAGCGGGGAAAGCAAGGGATCGATTGCTGGCTCGGTGCACTAAGGTAACCCAAACTGTAAGGTGCTGCCCTGCAGTGGAAGTGATGAGGGACGCATTACTCATGGAGACACTCTGGGAGACATGGATCCCCAAAAAGGCACATTGCCGGCCACCGTATGGAGGGAGAGCGTCCACCCTCCAGGTGCATACCGCAGCAGGCTGCATCTGCTAGCTAGTGCAGCAGGGGCCAAAACCCTCCACAGACCTTCATGGAGAAGGGCCCGTCTCCCTGGCTGCCCCTCCCCCCTACATGAACACCACCTGGGCACACAGAGCCAGAGCCTGGCCAGGAGATAGGACAACAGAAGAAAAATTCTAGCTGAAAAGAATTCTTGTCCCAGCTGTGAACAGTGCCTGTGTCTTCCCTTCTTGAGGGAGACGCTCCATGTCTCAGAGGCACTTGGAGATACATTATATATCTGTCCGATAAAACACCACGATAATGCCAATCAGATCAGAAGGCAGATGGGTTGGATGCAAACAGACCTATTTTAGATTCAAAAGTCCTGTGCCGGGACCCCCTGCTGGTCATCATACCTAACTTTGGACAATGCATTACGACTTCAAATGCACATCATCTCGTGAAGTGGGCTTTGCCCACAAACACTCATGACACTCTAGAATTTTTTAGTCTCTAAGGGTATGTCTACACTACCACCCTAGTTCGAACTAGGGTGGTTAATGTAGTCATTTGAAGTTGCAAATGAAGCCCGGGATTTAAATATCCCGGGCTTCATTTGCATCTTGCCGGGAGCTGCCATTTTTAAATCCCCGTTAGTGCAGACTCCGTGCCCGCGGCTACACGCGGCACGGAGTAGGTAGTTCGAATTAGGCTTTCTAATTCGAACTACCAGTACACCTCGTTCCACGAGGAGAAGCGGTAGTTGGAATTAGTCGAATTCAAACTACCTACTCCATGCCGCGTGTAGCCGTGGGCACGGAGTCCGCACTAATGGGGATTTAAAAATGGTGGTGCCCGGCAAGATGCAAATGAAGCCCAGTATATTTAAATCCCGGGCTTCATTTGCAACTTCGAATGACTACATTAACCACCCTAGTTCGAACTAGGGTGGTAGTGTAGACATACCGTAAGGGTGCGTTGACACAACACCCTAAACTCAAAATAAGGTACACAATTTGCGCAACGCAATTGGTGCACCTGATTTTGATTCCATTTCGAAATAGCTTATTTTGTAATGTGGCGCGTCTACACAGCACCAAATTTTGAAATAACACACTATTTGGAGACATCCCTTAACCCTCATGGAATGAGGATGCCCGTTATTTTAAAACGTGCCCGTTATTTTAAAAAATACTTCGAAATAATGGGCAGCTTGTTAAGACGTGGGGTAGCTATTTTGGGATATCTTGAAATAGCCGCGCAGTGTAGACATACCCTAAGGTGCCACAGGACTGCTCGTTCTGTCAAGCGCATAGCCTTTCAATCTGGCACAAAGCAAGGCTCTTTGTTTTGGGGGCTGGGGGATCCGGTGCGTTCACACACTGTTTTCTCCAGCATCTTGGGAGAGCGAGCCCATAGGAAGAGCAATGGCAAATTAACTCTCTGTACACAGAGGCTGATTCATGAATATTCAACCCCTGAAATTACCTTGTTTTCTGTGCAGCCTGCTCTCCTGACAAGAGCATCCTGCTGCCACCCCCCACGCAGACGGTCTAACTCTGTTGAATTGGACTCTCGCGGTGAGGGGATTATATATTCTGACTGGAGCTGCGTTTGCAATTATTTTCTCTGCTGCACCAAAGACCTTTACTGCAGAGCTGCAAACCAGTTATAGGAACATGAAATGCTTTGACTTCTTCACTAGGGAAACATTAATCAAATCACAGGTTATGTCCATTACAGACTATGGCAATATTGTGTACAGGAATTCCCGGGAGAAAAGTCTACAAAAATTGGAATCTCTCTATAACCATGTTATGAGATTTACTGGTGTGGATAAAATGGGCAGAGTTAAAATTACCAGGCTGGCTATCTCTAAAAGACAGGTGAAGGCTGCTGGGTATCATTGCTTCATAATATTACAAATGGAAAAGCCCTGAAGTAATTGAATAACACATCTGCTGAAAAACCCTGTGAACTGCTATAACCTAAAGATAGACTGCCAGGAAACAATATATATACAGCAGCAAGTTAAAAGGAAAAAAAAAAGATGCTTTCCTTACCTGCGTCCAGAGATATCACAAATGCTGGAGTTTCTCATCTCCTCCATAGATTGTTAGATGAGAAATCAATTTCATCAGCATCTTGAAGGATGGTCGAGGATGGCAAGGACTTTGCAAACAGAACAGGGCATGTTTCCCTTTGTCGTGGGGCCTTCTTGCAGTTGACAATGCTGAGGGAGCAATGTGGTTGTATCTTTCATGGGAACAAGTAAGGATCATAATAGGCAGGATCTCCAAGCACTTAGTTTTAGTTGGGGCTTCGTCTACACTCAGCGTTAACGTTCAGCAATCGCTGGCAAGGAACTGGTGAGCCGGGGTATGTTCAGCTGGTGCAAATGGCAGGTTTCCTTTGGGCCACCAATGGCTGCATCTCAAATACAAACAAGCCTATCTCTGAACGCCCAACTCAGGTCATCATTGCCTACCCTCATAGGACTTATGAGGAAGCTGACGTCCAGCTTGTGGCCGGCATAAGATCTCTATGTGGTTTAGTTTCGCTTTAGACATCTTGGCTATGTCTACACTGGCATGATTTTCCAGAAATGCTTTTTTTCCGGAAAAGCACTTTTTTCGGAAAAGCGTCCATGGCCAATCTAGACGCGCTTTTCCGTAAAAAAGCCCCGATCGCCATTTTTGCGATCGGAGCTTTTTTGCAGAAAATAAATCTCTGCTGTCTACACTGGCCCTTTTGCGCAAAAGTTTTTCGGAAAAAGACTTTTGCCCGAACGGGAGCAGCATAGTATTTCCGCAAAAGCACTGACAATCTTACATGAGATCGTCAGTGCTTTTGCGGAAATTCAAGCGGCCAGTGTAGACAGCTGGCAAGTTTTTCCGCAAAAGCAGAGTGCTCATTTGCATATCTCGTGCTCTCATTTGCATAACCTCTTCCGATCCTTTTTGCAGAAGAGGTGTTGCCATTAAAAAGCCCTTTGTAGACGGGGCCATTTGTTGGGAAAACCCCCTTTTGCGCAAGAGCCTGCCATCCTCATTTTTTGAGGAATAAGGGACGTTGCGCAAAAGGTTTTTTTTCCCCAACAAATGGCCCCATCTACATGGGGCTTTTTAACGGCAAAACCTCTTCCACAAAAAGGCTCGGAAGATGATATGCAAATGAAAGCGTGAGGTATGCAAATGAGGACTCCATTTGCATATCTTCTGCAGGAAAAAACCCACCGTGTAGACGTAGTCTGAGTCCTCCAGCCTTCTAAAGGAAAGATGGCACATGGGCTGCGCGTTATGTGTAGGTCTTTTGGGTGAGATGCCATAAAAACTTGAGGCCCATTTTGGTCTGCGTGGCCTTTAAAGATCCCCTAGTCCTTTTGGGGAGGCATGTTCTCCGCTTGCTGACGTTGCCGAGTGGTGCTCTGTGAATTGCATTGCAGTCATGTAGCATGATAGCACCAGGGGGTTCCCTGAATGAGGTAGCAAACACAGGAGAATCTAATGTGTGTGTTTCTTTGTAACTAGATGATTTATCCAGTGTTGCTTGGATTCTTTTGGGGGTTGGAAAATAAAATGAAAATGTTCATGCTTCATTTCAATCATTGCTCTGGGGCTGGGGGTGACGGGTTCAGGGTGCAGGCTTCCCCGGGGAGAGAAGACAAGCCCAGCCCTCTCTCACGGCAGCAGCTTAGGGCCACGTGAGAAGCGCCTCTCCAGGGCTGCTGCAGCTCCAGCAGGCACAGCTGGGGGAGGGGTGCATGTCTCCCGGCTGGGGTAGGTCCAGGATTGGCTGCCTCCTGTGCTCTCCAGACAGAGTGAGGAATACTGTAAACTGAGCACTTTCCCCTCGCTCCCTAAGGAAGGGGAACACAGACTAAGCACGGCTTAGGGCACCAGCAAAGCAGGGGCACCAAAAAAAAAGAGATTTTACGGCATAGTATTGTTTTTATTTTGAATTACATATGCGCGGGCACCATAATCTTTTCAGTGCTTAGGGCCTCTAAAGGTCTTAATCCAGCCCTGGGAACAGCCAGCAATGTCCCTGTATGAATCGGGAGTGGGGTGAAGAGATCTTCAACCCTCCACCCTCCCAAAGGGCACCTGTGGGGTGGGAGGCTCGGCTCTGGGGCAGGCCCAGGTGGGGGGGCAGCCAGCCCTTTTCAGCTGCCTGGTGATTCTGTCTCTTTTCTGCATGGCTTTCTGAGAAGCAGTCCCATTCCAGGCACATCCCTTTTTCCTGGCACAACCAAACCCTGGTCTGGCTTTAAGTTATGATAAGAGGAAGCTACATACCGAATGTGATGGTCCTAGCTCTTACCGTTTAGGAGGAATTTCTGAACAGACAGACAGAGACTCACTCTTTCAACTATAGAGTAGCCAGATCATTCGAGCCTGTCTCTGGCAGACTGGCATATATGTAGTAAAACATTTAGAGGAATAGGACTGTGGCAATCAGTGTTGGTGGAAAATGTCTTTTTTTGTATTGATAATTTCAGTATTTGAATTTGTTGACCAGAGACAGCGATCCTACTTCTCTAGCAGGGCAGAGACTTTCTCTCTGAAAAGTAGTGCTATTGAATTCTGAGGTTAAGGTGTTTTGGTCCGGCCGAAGCAGGGGTGTGCTTGTTAGTGAGTACTAGATAGGACATCGTGTGGGGGGGAAAAACCAGGGTGCTGTCTGTGCTCGTGATCCAGAAAGTGGCACTCTTCTCTGAGTCAGAATCGAAACCATGTCCCGACGTGATCACAGGTTACAGACGGGATGTAAAATTGAGCTGTTCATGACGCTTATGCATAAGCTCTCACCACACTCTTCTGGCAAGTGTAGGGGTATTAGTCCTGGTGCCTGAGGTCAAATTCCAACCCAGGCGTGAGCAGCCTGTCTGATACAGTACCTTGTGGTTTCCAATGAGCGTGAGTTTTATTTCCACTTCCAAAAGAGTTGAGTAAAGTTGTCATGCAAGAATAAATACCTGCCATGGTTCATCCCACCTACAGATCTGTGATGGCAAGGCAAAAGGGGGGATTCTTGGAGGCAAACGTCATCAAGCCTTTTCCTATCATTCATGCCCATCCCTATCCTGCGCCCACGCATTTGAAAAACTGGGATCTTGAGTTGCAAAAGGCAAAATGTGCCCCACGTCAAGTCATGTAAGAAAACCCGACTCAGAATTTGTGGTGGGGGTTGGGTGGGCTATTTTGAGCATTACAGGCTTTTCAGGATTATAAAAAAGCTGGGTGTAGGCATCCGGAGTGAAGTCTTGACCCCACTGACGTCTATGGGAGTTTTGCCATGGACGTCAGTGAGACCAGAATGTCAGGCTAAGCGTTCTGCTCTGTGCACTCCCAGGGTGTCTAGACTACAGGCTTTTGTCGACAGATACTGTCGACAAAGCTTCTGTTAACAAAGAGCATCTAGACTACAGCCAGTTCTGTCGACAAAGCAAGCCGCTTTATCGACATGAGGGCATAGATGCAAAGGACAATATAGATGCAATAACGCCTTCTGTTTGCAGAACTCTGTCGACAAAAGGCGTTATTCCTTGCAGAATGAGGTTTACAGCTGTTGATAAAACTGCTGAGTTCTGTCGACGTTATAACGACAGAACTCAGCGGCAGTGTAGACGCAGGTATAGTTTTGTCGACAAAAGTCCACTTGTGCCAACAAAACCCTGTAGTCTGGACACACTCCCAGACTCTGGGCCAGCTCTCGGGCAAGTCACACAACGTTTTTCTGTCGCCCTCTGTGAAGTCCTCATTAGCATATCGAGGAATGGTAATACTGCTCCACCATTGCGCGCGAACCCTCCGCAAGCGCCTGCTACGTGCGGCGTCCCAGAGAACTTCATACGCATGAATGCAGAACCCTGGGAGCAGTGTGGTGAGGATGGGTATTGTTAAGTCCTGGGGCGCAGTCGTCCGGCCCTGTCAGACCAGAGGCACCTTAGAGGCAGCCCACCCGGTCACATGGGTGGCCTTTTCAGATTCGGCCCAGGCGGCTGCGTACAAGTTGCTAGGAGATATTGGTAGATAAGAAGCAGTCGCAGGAATAATGGCAGTTGGGAGGAAACCCCATCCTCATTGGTTTAAAGGCTCAAATCAGAAGCCTCGCAGAGTGGTCAGGCTTCCCCCAACCAGTTTGGGAAGGGGACCAGCCTAAATTCTGCCGCCTCCTTTGTAGCAGAGGTCAGGTCTGCATGAGGAGATTATTTCATATCTACTAAGTTCAAATTCTGGGCACCCAATTTTACAGATTCAAACTTCTGTGTCCTCACTATGGGGAAGAATTGAGTGTCGATCGAGGCAGGCTCCATTAATGTGGATGCGCTACCTCAGACTCAGAGCCCCAAGAAGCATTCTGGGGAGCTGCAGGAGGCCTCCCAGAGGCCAATTAATTCAAATTAGTGACACTGGCGTGTCCACACTAAAGTTATTTCAGACTGACAAGTTTAGGAAGAATGTTATTTCTCATGAAAAGCAGGAATACAGAGTTTGAATTCCACAATAACAGGCTTGATAGCGTGGACACATCGCATACAAATTTGACCAGGGAGTGGGTATTTTGGACGAAGGTCCTAGTGTAAACCAGACCAGGAAGACCAGCCCTGCCCTACAGGGACTGGAGGAGAGGAGACAGCTGAAGGAAAGGCTAGCTAAGCCACTATATCTGGCCCAAATGACAAGGCAGCTCCAAAAAAGAGAGCTGGTGCCCCCTGTCTGAAGAGCGTGACTGGCTGATGTTCAACCCAGCTCCAGGGAGACGACTGAGGAGAGCTCCTAAATTGGGCCATGAAAAATCTACCAGGAATCTTATATGGCCCCAGCATGGGCGTGAACGTGAGGGACTAAAGAAACAAATGATGCTCGGTGGGAAGAATTAATAAATCCAATCATTGAGAAGAGGTGATACACTTTCATTAATCTGGTGTGAGAACTGACCGCAAACTCCCCTGTGGGGCTGAAGACCAAACTCCAGCAGGGCCACAAAGAGGCATGCTGGGGCGCAGTGCCCTATGACCACAACGCTCCATTTAAATCAGGGGACACTGAGGCACAGACCGTTTAAGCGAATCGCTCAAGGTCACTCACACAGGGTGAATGAAGGACAATGGTGGCACAAGAACAAGTGGGTGTTACCTGGCCTAGAACAAATTCAGGCTAGAAATTAGGGTTTAGTCATCAGAGAGAATGAGGGTCTGGAACAGCTTCCCGATAGGAGTCATGGGAGGAAACAACTTAATTAGGTTTAAGAGAGAGCAGGACACATGGGAGATGGACTACGACTATGATGGGGTGCTTGTGGTGTGGGGCTCACTCCTGGTTTGACTCTGGTTTCTAGAAGCTCATGCTTCACGTTTTCACCTGGCAATGACTGGAATCAGGAAGGGATTCACCCCCAGTGTATTCTGTTCTGTTTTGCTTTGAATTCCCTTCCTCCAAAACTAAAGCATCAGGGATCATCACAGCTGAAGATGGGACATTGGATGGGATGGGGCAGGACTTCGAGGTGACATTCAGCATTTTCTCCCCACCTCCAGAGTCTAACTGATCACCATATGTGGGGTCCAGCCAGAATTTTCCCGTAGAGCAGACCATCAGCGAGGGTATGTCTACACTACAGAGAAGATTGAAGCTGCCGCGGTTGATCTTCCGGAGTTCGCGTTAGTGGGTCTAGTGAAGACAGCTAATTCGAATGGAGTCAATGCCAGTTGTTCTGCTTCCATGAGGAGTCAGGGAAGTCGAAGGAAGAGTGTTCTCCCTTCAACTTCCTGCAGTGTGGACAGTGCCAAAAGTTGAGTTAAGGTACATTGACTTCAGCTATGCAATGAACATAGCTGAAGTTGTGTAGTTTAATTCAACCTTATCCTGTAGTATAGACATATCCTTACTGAGAGCTGGCTTTTTTGCCTTCTTCTGCAGTGTGGGACAGCAGGGTGCAAGCCTAGTTTATCAGAGTATATTTTTACTTAATCAGTTCTCGGTCATGGGAAGGGTCTCTAGTCACTGGTGCACTTTGGTTCCTTCTATTCTCTCCCTGTGGAATATGATGGGTTAGTCTGCTGAGAGCTGTAACACTTCAGTCTAATTTTAGTTCTTGGGTTTAGTGTGTTGGTGGCCTGTGATGTACAAGAGGCCAAAACTACATGATCTGGTAGCCCCCTTTGGCCTTAAACACTGTGACTTTCTGTGGGGTAGAGCTGGAGACAGAACCTAGATTATCTCATGCTAAGTCTTGCAAGACCGTTGGGGATGGTACTTACCGCACAGATTCTAATTAACAGGCTTAATTCATTGATGCTTATAAAATGTACACACGGATGGTTGTGGAAGAGGAACGCATACTATTATTTACAACGACTATTAAATACCAAATAGCTTTAGTTAAAAAAAACAGCCTTTTTGCAAAATAGTTCCGCTCCCTTTCCAGTAAAATATAAGTATAATAATATTGTAGTTCCGTAAAGCATTTGTCTGAAGACTGCCCTGCAATTTGTGACAACATGCGCCTTCATCCCCATCCCAATTTAAGAGCATTCCCATTATACCGAGGGGGGAAACTGAGGCACAGAGCAGTTGCATTGTTTGTTGAATTGCAGATGGCAAGATAAGGCACAGCCAGGCGATGATCTTTGCTCTAATCATGCTACACGGACTCTCGGTCCAAAGGCGCCAGTTGTTCTGTGTAACGTGACAAAGCTCCTTTTCAACCTTGGTAGATCTGGAGCTTTCAGGCAGATTGCTTGCTTCAAAGGCTGTCAGCAGTCCTCAGCTTAGGCACCAGCCAGCTGTTTGTTGAGCTACTCTCATCATTGGCCAGCGTGGTGGGAAAGAGGAGAAACTTCACAGTCTCTGTGGCCTCTCCCAGTGATACAGAGCAGGACAAATCCTAAGACCAGTCTCTTTTTAATACTAGAATGGGGAATTGGTGTGTGGGAGGGGGTGCGGGGGACCCTGCCCTGCCCTCTACACTGGATTCTAGCTCAGGGACCTTGTGATAGCAGCTGTCTGTAATGTCTCTGATAACAGCTGTGTGACACCTTCAAATCCCTGGGCTATTTCCCCATGGCCTTTCCCAGCACATTCCTTACTGCAGGCTCTTCTTCCTGGTACCTGCTTGCACTTTTTCCTCTCAAGTTCTCCACAGCCCCTTCTCTCCTGAAACACTTCACACACTAAGCTACCAGAAAGGGGGCCCTTTTTAACCAGTCTCAACTGGTTCTTCATTGGCCCCAGGTGTTCCAATTAGTCTAATTCACTTGACTCTGGAAACCTTCTAATTGGCTCCAGGTGACTTAATTGCCCTGCCTGGTTCTAGCAAGTTCCTGCTGGTTCTGGATTAGCCCTTGTTAGTCTACCCCAGGGAACAGAGAATTACTCAGTCTACAGTTAATACTTCCCCTCTGTTACTTTCTGTGCCCTTCTGGCCTCACCCTATCACAAAAAGGAAAACTCTTGTATGCCTTTGCTCAGTCTGCTTGTAAATGCAAGTTTTGCCCAGCCATGGGCTACATCTAGACTGGCATGATTTTCCACAAATGCTTTTAACGGAAAAAATTTTCCATTAAAAGCATTTGCAGAAAAGAGCGTCTAGATTGGCACGTTTTGCGGAAAAGCGTCCGTGCCAATCTAGATGCGGTTTTGCGCAAGAAAGGCCCAATCGCCATTTTCGCCATTGGGACTTTTTTTTTGCAAAACCGTTTTCAGCTGTCTACACTGGCCCTCTTGCGCGAAAGCATTTCCGGAAAAGGGCTTTTGCCCGAATGGGAGCAGCATAGTATTTGCGCAAGAAGCACTGATTTCAGACGGTAGAACGTCAGTGCTTTTGCGCAAAATCAAGCGGCCAGTGTAGACAGCTGGCAAGTTTTTCCACAAAAGCAGTTGCTTTTGTGGAAAAACTTGCCAGTCTAGACACAGCCATGGGGCACAGTAGCAGCTAGCAAAAAGAGTTTATTTTGTAAAGCGCCAAAGAGCCTAGGCAGCGGTTGTGGGGATGGTTAGGTGGATCCTTTCTGTTGTGTGTGCCTCGCACTGTGTCACATGTCATTGCTTATGAAAGGTAGGCCTGTCACTTGACTTGAGGGGACCGTAGGGCATGGCAGCAGAAACCTTATGCCTTGTGCCTGGAATGCTTTGTGCTATTCCAGTGATTGGGGCCACGTTCAAATAACTGAAGCTGGGTTCATGCTGCATAATGCAAATGTGGAGCAGACCTGGTTTAGGTGGGAGAGATGGCACAGTGGTTTGCTTTGGCTCATTAGAGAGAGAGAGACACCACTGGCAAAGTGTGAAACTGGATTTGGAATTCAAAGCATGCGCCACAGTCATGTAGCACAGGAAATGATGCATTGGGGAAGAGCGTGGGTGTAATGCAGGCTGGGATTACGAATTCAGAGAGGCCATTTTCTAAGACTAGGGCCCGTGGGCGGATGAGTTTTGCTTCAGTCCCCTCACTTCCCTTATATTTGTAGCTTGTGAAAAGAAAACTCAAAACTAAAAAAATCTCCCACGCATTAACCAGCAACTAAGGTTTAGAATCACGGTATCCTAATCAGCTCGCAGCTGGAAGAGTCCCAAAGACAGAGCTGCATGTCTCTTCCATGGGTTTCACATGTTAGTGACACAGTCAGTCCTAACCCCCCACATATCAGCCGGTGATATGTACGACAGGTTGAACCTCCTAAATCCGGGACTCTGTGGGCCAGCAACATCCAGGGTCCGGGAAGACCAGATGTTGCTGGACCAAAAAGCCCCGGAGGCATGAGCCAGCCGAGAGAACATGGGGGCTGGGGATTCCTGCCTGGGCCAGCAGCGGCTGGGCTGGAAACCCCGGCATCAGTGGGGCCAAGCAGGGGCCAGAGAATCCAGGCCCAGCTGGGGAACCCCCGGTGGCAGTGGGGCCAAGTGGTGTTACTCGCACAAAATACTCACACGCTAGGGAGACACCCACCCTTACCTGTTTATAGGGCAGAGGCGTAACCCTCTCAATATAGGCACCCATCCTTACCTGTCCTAGGGCTCAGGTGTAACCGTTCCAATATAAGCCCCCACCCTCACCCATTCCTAGGGCTCAGGGTGTAACTTCCTGTGGGTCTGCAGGGTCTTTTACCACCGAGAGAGCCTTACACAGTAATAGCCTTATTCTGGATTTATTGACAATTCCCACGCAAGCAGAATACACATGCTACACACACAGACTATGTCTACACTGGCATGATTTTCCGGAAATGCTTAAAACGGAACAGTTTTCCGTTATAAGTATTTCCAGGAAAAGCGCATCTACATTGGCAGGATGATTTTCCGGAAAAGCATTTTTTCCAGAAACGCGTCCGTGCCAATATAGATGCGCTTTTCCGCAAAAAAGCCCCGATCATCATTTTGGCGATCGGGGCTTTTTTGCGGAAAACACTACTGTGCTGTCTACATTGGACCTTTTCCGGAACAGTTTTCCGGAAAAAGGACTTTTGCCCGAACGGGAGCAGCATAGTATTTCCGGAAAAGCGGCTGATTTCTTACAGTAGATCGTCAGTGCTTTTCTGGAAATTCAAGGGGCCAGTGTAGACAGGTGGCAAGTTATTCCAGAAAAGTGGCTGATTTTCCGGAATAAGTGGCCAGTGTAGACACAGCCACAGAGTCCTGCTCACCAAGCCTGATCAAAGTGGGCAAACTTCCTCTGTTGGCTTGGCAAGGTCAGTCTCCCGATCTTAGCTGCTGCACATCATGGTTGTGCAGAGGAATCCTGACAGCCCTGGTCATAGGCTGGGTCTTGGAGGTGAGTTCTTCTTCCAGGTCTTTCCTCTTTCTTCTTCTTTCTGTATCTTTCTTCCTTTTGCCTTTCCTCTTTCCTCTCCTGCTGGTCTCCTTGGACCCCAGTTTATATAGTGAAACTTGAGTCCTGCTTAGCTATACCTTAACCCAGGGGTTCTCAAACTTTGTGATACTGCAACCCCCCTCTAACTTGCTCGCAACCCCTTTAACTTGCTCGCGACTACCCTCTAACTTGCTGCAACCCCTCTCTAACTTGCTCACGACTCCCCGGGGTTCGGGACCCACAGTTTGAGAAACGCGGCCTTAACCAATTATTATAGTATCATTTTACTAGCCAGTCGTAACACACTGTAACAGAATTACCTAACCAATCATACCCCACCACCATAGCTGATTTACGCCTAGCAAAATGAATTATACCGCAGACAGAAACAGAAACCAGACCGAGATGACACAGACAAACAACAGGGAGGTGAGGACCATAATCATAGAATGAGGATTCCACAACCACAGCGATTGATAACGTTTCTTGCCAGACGAAATGCTGTTAAACTTAGTTTTTTTCCTTTCTTGCAATCTATTTCTTTATCTAATGACAGCGGGTGCCAATAGGACAGGGTCTCCTCCTTTAACAGTCTGGTGTGACAGTATTTCAATGCAATATACATGGCATGTGAGTGTGTGACTCCAAACTCTACAGCTAATGGCTGCTGCTCGTCAGTCTGGCTGCAGAGGAAGGCTTTAGGCCTTCCAATATGGCTACAGAAAAACAATATTGTTACACTGGCGGCCAGGGAGCCTCGGCTGGGGAATCCTCAGAGGCAGCAGGGCTGGTGGCAGCCGGGTAGCACAGCAGGAGAACCCTGGCAGCAGCGGCCAGGTGGTTCTAGCTGGGAACTCTGGCAATAGTGGCCAGGGATCCATAGCCAGGTCAGCGTTGGCATGGTGGGGAGTCCCAGGGAGAGAAGCTGGCAGCGAGGCAACCAACAGAGGAGCACTGACCTCTCCAGTCCGGCAAACTCCCTGGTCCGGGACCACTCAGGTCCCGAGGGTGCTGGACCAGGGAGGTCCCACCTGTCACAGTAGTCTAGAGTGACGCTATATGGCTGCACTGAAGGACGTAGGCCCTGATCCTAGAAAGTATTGGGGTGTCTAACTAGCGAGGCACCTCTATACCTTTGACAGTTCCCAAGGCCAGAAAGGATCATTGTGATCATCTAGTCTGACCTGCTGTATGACACAGGCCCAGGCCAGCCCACAGGGGAGAGGAGAGGGGACAACTGCCCTGGAGCATGGCAATTCAAAAGGACCCAGAGCTCCTGGCCGCTGTTGCTACAATGGCAGTGGTGGCGGCGGGAGGACCAGGCCCTTTAAATCGCCATGGGAACCCTGGCTAAGTGGTCTGGGCAGTGCTGATGGGCTGGCAGGGGGAGGCTAGCCCCCAGCCTTGCTTCTTCCACCCAAGACCTCAGCCCTTTCTGGGAACATGGAGCTGCCCTCCTTCCACCCCAGTCAATTCTGTCGGCCCCCCTGCACAGGCCAGAGAACTGCCCCAAAATAGTGCCTAGGGGATCTGAGCCTAGAGGCCTAAGGCCTTGGCTGCGTTCACCTGCCATCTGCATCATGGGGCGACATTGACCCCAAAGGTCCATCTCTTTGTGTAACGCAATCAGTGGGGAGGGGTTCAGTGGCCGGGGTTTAGTGCCATTAAGCCCTTGTTCCTAGTCACCACCACTACAAGGGGGGGAGAGGAACCATTTCCCACGGGCACAGCAGGTAGACGGATGCTTGTCGCCTATGGGGGAGCCTTGCGGAAAACCCATCGCCCACGTCCTGTCTGTTCTGGGGCAGGCCACGTCTGCAGTGTGACAGCGTTCTCGCCCGTCAGGCAGGGAACAGGGCAGAGCTGGCTTTTGTCAGTTGCTCTTTTACAAGCGGCACCAGGAGTCTGTTGACCCCGAAGGAGCTAAAGCAGGGCCCGTGTGCTTTTTGAACGTCCGGCTAATCGGCCCCCTGGCGGATAAGAGGCAACGATATAAACGCTGTGTGGAGTTCTCCCTCTGAATTAGCCATCAGAGAATCTTTAGGCACGAGCTTTCCCCATCCCCCTTTCTGCAGTAGCTTTCTTTGGGGGTCTCTTTTAAAGCACACTCTGTATTTTAGCATTAGGCCGTGAGGCCTAGCGAAGGCTACTTGCTGCTAGAGAATCTCGGCGAAGAATCTGGAAGTTCTGCTCCCACGATCAAGCTCGGGACTGCTGAAAGGACAGTGGACGTGGTTAACTCATGTCCAGCTATCAAGCCTTAGGCCTGCTGAGAGCGCACGCACCTTTGCCACTGCCCTCAGCTTGCTCCTTTGAACCACACTGCAAAGGTGGCCTCTAAGCAGTTGGTGTGAGGGGACAAGCCCGTTGCTGTTGGTGTCGAATGCTGTTGTGCCTGTAGGCCAGCTGCTGCCCTGTCCCCAAAGGCCACTCCAGGGATGGATCAGGCAAGCGAAAATAGGAGAGACGCCTCTTCACCCCGTCAGCGAGACGACAGAGGAGCAAGCGCCGCTCCCGTGGGCTCAGCGGAACCGGGAGCTACAGACAGGCAAGCCGAGATTTCAACGGAGGCGTGTTGGTGACAGGTAACAGATTCTTACACCCACCAGCGTTTCAGCCACAGGCCTGGTTGCCAGCTAATGTTTGTAGGTTGTTTACTGCAGGGCTCGTGCCATCTGGGTAGCAGCGCTTGAAACCCAAAATATACGGTTATTGTTAGTCAACTAACAGACTTATCCGGCTTTGCCCAGGTCCTTCAGTGTGGGGGGCTAGTAGCGGGTGTGCAGGATTCAAGGCAGGGCTTTGAAGATGTGTCAGGGGAGTGCAGGAGGCTAGCAGTGGGCGGGGGGGGGGGTGAGAGTGATGGTTGGGAGTGTGGAGGGGGTCAGGGCAGGAAGTACCATCTGGCACAGAAGCTTTCTCACGCTTAGTGCCTTCCTTCTTGGCCACTGGGGCATTTTTCTCCCCCACAGTCCCCATCTTTATCCTCCCAGGCCATCCCCTGGTTTCCAGGGGCCTTTTTCCTCCTTCCCTTCCAGTGCTGAAGCCATGGGTCAGGAAGGGGAGGAAAGGTTTGGAGAAGGGGGGGCCTATTACTGCTGTGCTGGCAGGCCCCAGCCCACCTGGCCACCCCCTTGGATACTCTGCAGGGTCGCTCTCCCCTGTTGGCTCGCTGCCTCCAGTGACCACTCTCATATCACGTCCCGCTGAAGAGCACCCCCCCCACACACACACACACCCCTTTGCATGTTATGGAAAGCAGTCCTTTTCCTGGGACTTCTAGTTGTCCTGGCGCAACCAGACCCTGGCCTTGCTTTAAGTTAGCAGAAGAGGAAGCTGCCGACCAAATGTGGTGGCCCCAGTTCTTACCATTTAGGAGTTCCTGAACACACGGACTCGCAGACAGACACACGGACAGATGCACTGTAAAATATATAGATGGATAGGTGCAGGCGGTCTTTCATGTTACTCATATGCCTTACTTAAAACTTGCATTTCGGTGCTTGGGTTCTGGAGTGATTTATTTTGATCCTCTGGCTAGGATGAATGTGTGCCTTTCTCCAGAATAAATGTACAGGTTTGCTCATAAACACTGAAAATCTGCAAGGGGGAGGGGGAGAAAAACCCCCAACCATCAAGTATTTGTTTACATTGCAAATCCTGACGAATGAGAACGACCCTTCCGGCGAGCTGAGCTGGTGCTTGGGTTGCGATTGTGTGGAACACGGGCTGCCCGCGACGGCCATTTAGGGTTGATTAATCACAGCCGTGTATCCTTTATTTCTTATTTACGGGTGATACAGCAGGATGAATTTTAATCAGCTATCAGTTGCTTTGCTGTGCTCATCATGTTCCCTGCGTTGAAGCCTCAGAAGTTAACTGTTTCGGGAGATGCAGGAAAAGCAGAGCAGCTGAAGAGTGGGGCCGTCCGTTTCTGCTCGCACTGATTTGCTGTGGACTATTGGAAAGTGGGGCATTACATTATACATAGTTAATGACAAATCAAGCTACCAAAAAATCTGCACAGTCGGGGAAAATGCAGTGGGCCTGACAGTCCAAAGTGTTGCAGCTTATGCAGACGTCGAAACCTGTCCAAAGTGGGTGGGATATAAGATTGACCAGAGAGGGTCAGACCAATGGTTCATCTTAGGCCTTCTGATGGGGGGGAGGAGGCAAAAGGGGCAATTCATAGGGGCCCAGGGCTCCTGGGCGCTGCTGCTGGTACTGTGGCAGCAGTGGTGTCCTGTGATGGATAGAAGGAGAGCTGGCTAGCACCTGGTGACTAAAGGGTTAAATTCAGGTAGCTAGCAAGGTTG
The DNA here is from genome assembly GCF_049634645.1 of Pelodiscus sinensis. Taxonomy (NCBI): domain Eukaryota; kingdom Metazoa; phylum Chordata; order Testudines; family Trionychidae; genus Pelodiscus; species Pelodiscus sinensis. Next base: position 6,023,987 of record NC_134719.1, on the reverse strand, counting down.
TTGGCAGAGAGCCAGAAGAACCAATGGGGATGGAGTGCTGACATTTGAATTGTATAAGAGACCTGGCCTGTTTTCTTTGCGTGGGAGAGTTAAACCAGGAGTTGAAAGATCCAGAATGATTTAAACCCAGGCAGGACCACCATGTCTCCAAGGAATTCGGGGCATAGAAGTGGACTGAACCAGGAAGGGATTGTGAGTAAATAAAGGGAAAAAGTGTATCTAGTCACAATCAGGGTATTTGTCTTTATTTTTGTGGTTTGGTTTGAACTGCTGTGTGTGAATCTGTGCCTCCCCTCCCCATTCACTATCTAAGAGTCTTTTCTCTGTGTCTGAATTTGTTTTACTTAGCTGCTCTATAACACCTAGCAATCAAATATGCTTTATCAAGTATATCTTTTGTTTGTTACTAAAACCCACCTTTTCAAGGCGATGATTTGATTCTTGTGTCCTGGGAAGGGACAGGGTGTGTGTGTGTGTGCGTGCGTGCGTGCACGCGCCTAGACTGAGCAGTCAGCTACCAGAGACTGCAGTTTGTTTTTCTGGGCACCGCATTTCAAGAAAGATGTGGAGAAATTGGAGAGGGTCCTGAGAAGAGCAACAAGAATGATTAAAGGTCTAGAGAACATGACCTATGAAGGAAGGTGGAAAGAATTGGGTTTGTTTAGTTTAGAAAAGAGAAGACTGAGGGGGACATGATAGCTGTTTTCAGGTATCTAAAAGGGTGTCATAAGGAGGAGGGAGAAAACTTGTTCATCTTGGCCTCTGAGGATAGAACAAGAAGCAATGGGCTTAAACCGCAGCAAGGGAGGTTTAGGTTGGACATTAGGAAAAAGTTCCTAACTGTCAGGGTGGTTAAACACTGGAATAAATTGCCCAGGGAGGTTGTGGAAACTCCATCTGTGGAGATATTTAAGAGTAGGTTAGGTAAATGTCTATCAGGGATGATCTAGACAGTACTGGATCTTGCCATGAGGGCAAGCGACTGGATTCGATGACCTCTCGAGGTCCCCTCCAGTCCTAGTATTCTATGATTCTGTGTTTCTCTTCTCTTGCTTTTAAAGCTCTCTTGTGGAAAAAGAGCTTGGGATACCCCGGGGGGGGGGGGGGAATTCAAGTGTTTCCCCCTGTTTTTTAGGGTAAATCACTTGATGGTGGCAGCCACCCACCACGTCAGTGAATTTGTGACTCGGGGGAGTTTCTGTAAGCAGAGCCTGTAGAGGCCAAAGTATTTTTAAGGTCTCTTGCGGGTCCCCATCTTCTGCACTCAGAGTGCCAGAGTGGGGAGCAGCCCTGACATGGCTGGAGGCCTGGGCCCTATAAATCGCCACCAGAGAGCAGCTGTGGGGGTTCTCGATGCCACTCTGAGGGACGGGGAGGTGCACCACACTCTGTGTGGGATGGAAGGCCCTTCTGCCTGAGGTCCCACCCCTTCCTGGAATGCAGAGCCTTCTCCCTTCCCCCAACTTGCCCAGGGACTCATAGAGATTTGCAGCTCTCCTGGTCCACCTAGCTCAGCATCCTACCTTTCACCTGGCCAGGAGCTTCAGAGTCAATAGACAGCACAGGACAATGTACTGAGGGCTTCATCTCGTGTTGCCTAGTCAGAGTTTAAAGATACCTGGAGCATGGGGTTGCATCCCTGACCCTCTCGGCTTCTAGCCATTGATGGACATATCCTCTGAGAATGTATCTAGTGCTTCTTTGAACCCAGTGATACTTTGGGCCTGCACAACATCTCCTGGCAATGAGTTCCCCAGGCCGACTGCATTTTGAGAAGAACTATCCATTGGCTTTCAACCTGCTGCCTTTTAATTGCATGGAATGACCCCCGATTCTTGTGCAATATGGATGGGTAAGTAACTCTTCCCTCTTTGCTTTCTCCACAGCATCCCTGATTTTACAGACCTCTGTCATATCCCCATTAATCGTCTCTCTGCTAAATGGAACAGTCCCAGGTGTTTTAACCTGTCTCTGGATGGAAGCAGTGGCATACCCCTAATCAGGGCCACCAAAGGAGGGTGGAAGGTGGGGCAAAGGAGCAGATGAGCTGGAGCTGGATGATTTAAAAGGGCCCAGGGATCCGGGACTTTTCAGTGGCTGCCGGAACCCCATGCAGTGTGGTTCGGGCAGCGTTAAAGGTTGACTCGGGGAGGTGCAGCATTGAGGACTCGCTGCCCCTAGCCCTGCGCCTTCGGCGTGAGACCCTCCCCATTGCGGAGGCCCAGAGCCAAGCCTCCCCCAGCTCATTGCCCAGCAAAGTCTCTCACTAGCCTGGCCCCTCATCACTTCTGTGGCTCGGTACCTTTTCCAATTCGAATGTATCTTTTCTGAGGGGGGCAACTGGCACATCATACCGTATTCACGAGGTTGAGGTACCATGGATGTATTTAGTGACATTTTGATTTTTACTGTCTTATTGGTTACCCCTTTCCTCAAGGTTCGTAACAGTCCACTGGCGTTTTGGATTTCTGCTGCCCATGCAGCAGATGTTTTCGGAGAACTATCCACGGTGAGGCCAAGAGCTCTTCCTCAAGTGGCATCCCCTGATTGAGATCCTATCCTTTGGTAGGCATAGTTGGGATTGTGCTTTAGCAGCATTGAAGGTTAGTGTGAGAGGTGACTTGTGTGGTAGTGTGTGACGCCCACTTTCCTAAATATCCATGACTAGTGCTAGGCAAATGAAGCTCAGAGCTTTGGATCACAGTTGGTATATATCTGCTTTTAACTCAAGAACTTTTAAAGACTGAGCTGCGTGTTTAAGAATGTACCTTCTTAATTACCTTTTGCATTGGTAAATCAAGCCCATTATTATTCACGGTCTGGTTCATGGACACAATCAGAAAATTGCCTCTTGTCGGGATTATTTAATTGTCTCTGTGTCGGGGCTCTGGCCAGGGGTTTTGCATTTTCCCAGCTACGAAGTCTTTATGGACCATTTTTGATTTTGTATTGGTGCATGCATTTGCAGTACACAATCAATTGCAGGATCAAGGTTTGCATTCTTAATCCTGTTAACGCTTTGCAAAATCTGTCCAACTGGAGGGCACTGGGTAGCACAGCAGCTGAACACTCACTCGGGTATTCCTTTAACAGAGGCGGGAGGAGAATAACAATTCATGCAGAGCTTAGCTCAGATCCTTGGATGATCATCTTGGAGCCCCTGTGGTGCTAAAATGGCAGTGAAATAACAATCCTGGGTTAGATTTCGAGCACAGATGCATTGGCATCATTTGGAATCTGGAGTAACTCCACTGCTATATATATTGGACAAACTGGACAGTCTCTGCGGGAAAGAATCAATGGACACAAATCAGATATACGTATAGGAAACATACAGAAACCTAATGGGGAATACTTCAGTCTTCCAAATCACTCTTTAAAAGATCTTCAAGTGGCAGTCTTGTCGCAAACCAGTTCTACAAGCCAGATCCACAGGGAGGCCTTGGAATTAGAGTTCATCCGCAAATTCAATTCACATGCTAATGGACTCAATCGTGATGAAAGTCGGTTGGGACACTACCAACTTAACAGCCATTGAAGGTGCAAATACCTCTTTGTGTGGACTCCCATGTCAGGAAGGATACTATCCATTGACTTTGATTCTTATCTGCTTCATTTTAACTACCCAGTCTTCATATACTTACTGATTCCCTCTGCTCTCTGTCTCCCACCCCGCTTCCTTTTTCTTCCCTTTCCTTCCCCTCTCCTATTTATTTTGGGTGTACACATCCTAAACTCATAACTCCAGTCAGCTGAAGAAGTGGGCTGTGCCCATGAAAGCTCATGATACCATCTACACGTTTTGTTAGTCTATAAAGTGCTACCAGACCATTTGTTGTTTTTTTCTGTAACAGACTAACTCAGCCACCCCCTGAAGAATCCACTGAAGTCATTAGAGTTACTCTAGATTTAGACTAATATCACTGACATTCATATATGGGGTCAGTTAATGATGATAATTTCATCAGCCTAAACTCATGCAGTTGTGTATATATAAATGTATATGCGTATCTATGTAGGTATATATCCTGTATGTGCAGAGCTCGCCAAGCGGCGGTGAGCCCCACTCGCCAGCCGTGCGGTTCTGTGAGCTGCGCGTGCGCAGATCATGCTGCGCATGTGCAGATCGCGCGGCGCCGGCTGTGCCGGCTTGTAATCTATTCGCCACGGGCAAGTAGATTACATGATTTGTCGAGCCCTGTGTATGTGTATACACACACATATACAATCAGCAGGGGTGGCCTGTGGATGTAGGCAACCTTGGCAGTTGCCTAGGGCACCGCATTTAACACGGTGCCCAATGATGACGTTGCGCCATTGAGGGCTATGGAGGCAGGGGCACCGATCGCGCATTCCGCCTCGGGCGCCAGTTGCCGGCAGCGCTCCTCGAGACGCTCCTGACAATCAGACATGCAATATATTCAGTAACATGGCAGCCCACTACAACTGAAAGAGTTTTTGCAAATCCAATGTATGTTTGGATCTAGGCCTCGCCTTCAAATTTCATCTCTGTGTAAGGAGAGAGATGGAAGAATTGAAACCTACCAAAAGTAATTCTTCCCCTTAGTCTAGGGGGGCTAGCAAAAGTGACTTCTCTGAGTGAGAATGAATTCTCTCTGAGCTAGGCACTCCCATCAGAGTAAGATAAGATGTGAAATTAACAAGCACCTCGGGTTGGTTCTCTCTCCGAAATACATTTGCAAAACTGACGGAGAGAAATGACAAACTCCCTCACCTCGCACCGCCATTTCCTTTCAAATGAGATTATTGGCACTTTTCCAGGTATTAAGACTCTGTGAGCCCAACATAAAATAGCAAAGCAAGAAGGTAAATGGGAGGAGTTAATTTGTTACAGATAATGCTACCGCCTCCAGCTCGCCATGCTTTGGTTAAACCCACCGAACACGACTCTATATTGCAATTCAGTCTGGAAAATAGGTACCCCAAGATATGATGTGGGACAAACAGAATTAAGAAGCTGAATGGCTTTTGGGATGATGATGATAGATACAGGCAGCTGTATTGCATTTATTTTATCAGCTGTTTTTACCTGGAAACATTCTGCTCAGATCCAGTTCTTGTGGGCTAGCCTAAAACATGGACACATTCTTATAAAAGGAAGCAGCGGCAGTATATTCAACTACCAAAGGGGTCAACAGAGAAAGCCCAGCTGAAATCTGAACCCCTAGCAACATTTCGACTGTCTTCAATGGAACTTCAACGAGAACAACGAGAAGTCCTGTGGCACCTTATAGACTAACAGATTTATTGGAGCACAAGCTTTCGTGGGCAAAGATCCACTTTGTCAGATGCATGTCAATGGAACTAGTTTTGAGCCCGAAAGAGCTTTCAGGACAGGGAGGACTCAGGGATTTGGGAACAAGGTTGTAGGCTTCACCATAAGGTCCTTTAGAGTCAGCCTAAGTCTGTGGAGACTGGAAATCCAGCTTTAGCAGCTGCCAGGATCCACTCCGGTTCCTAGTGGATAGGCTTCTCCATCACAGAACTACTATCAGAAAGGCCAGGCATGTTTCTTCGCAGGAGGGGCTCGGGCTTGAAGAAGCGATGGAGATCAATTATTCTTTTGCCTCCAGAGGTAGTCATCCCTTCGTATGGGCTGAAGAAGTCCTGTGGCACCTTAGAAACCAACAGATTTATTAGAGCATAAGCTTTCATGGGTAAACCCCACTTCATCAGAAAGTGGATTTTACCAACAAAAGCGTGGGCCCTAAGCAATCTCTTAGACACTAAAGCACCACGAGACTCCTCCTTTTTGTTTGTGCAGATACAGACTCACACAGCTACCCCTCTGAGACTTTTCTGTTGAAGTGGAGTTAAAAAGAGAGTCCAAATCCTGCTCCCAATTCCACCAATGTAAATCTAGCTTGGATATCACACGAGGCTCACTTCAGGTTTTTGCAGAAATATCACTTGCCACTGGCATTCATGAAGTCCGTGAGGAAACGGTGTCAGTTGGCATTGATGCAAGTGTGTGGCTGTGTGCCCGTGTGCGTGTGTGTGTGAGAGAGAGAGAGAGAACCTATGTGTGTGTGTGTGTTTGTGTGTGTGTGTGTGTATGTGAGAGAGAGAGAGAGAGAGAACCTGTGTGTGTGTGTGAGAGAGAGAGAGAGAGAGAGAACCTGTGTGTGTGTGTGAGTGTGTGTGTTTGTGTGTGTATGTGAGAGAGAGAGAGAGAGAGAACCTGTGTGTGTGTGTGAGAGAGAGAGAGAGAGAACCTGTGTGTGTGTGTGTGTGAGTGTGTGTGTGAGAGAGAGAATCATAGAATCATAGAACTGGAAGAGACCTCAGAAGGTCATCAAGTCCAGCCCCCTGCTCTAGGCAGGACCAATTCGTGTGTGTGTGTGTGTGTGTGTGTGTGTGTGTGTGTGTGTGTGTGCGTGAGAGAGAGAACCTGTGTGTGTGTGTGTGTGTGTGTGTGCGTGAGAGAGAGAACCTGTGTGTGTGTGAGAGAGAACCTGTGTGTGTGTGTGTGTGAGAGAGAGAACCTGTGTGTGTGTGTGTGAGAGAGAGAACCTGTGTGTGTGTGTGTGTGAGAGAGAGAACCTGTGTGTGTGAGAGAGAGAGAACCTGTGTGTGTGTGTGTGTGTGAGAGAGAGAGAGAGAACCTGTGTGTGTGTGTGAGAGAGAGAGAGAGAGAGAGAGAGAGAGAGAGAACCTGTGTGTGTGTGTGAGAGAGAGAGAGAACCTGTGTGTGTGTGTGTGTGTGTGTGTGTGTGTGTGTGTGAGAGAGAGAGAGAACCTGTGTGTGTGTGTGTGAGAGAGAGAAAGAGAGAGAACCTGTGTGTGTCTGTGTGTGAGAGATAGAGAACCTGTGTGTGTGTGTGTGTGTGTGAGAGAGACAGAGAGAGAGAGAACCTGTGTGTGTCTGTGTGTGTGTCTGTGTGTGAGAGAGAGAGAACCTGTGTGTGTGTGTGCACAAGCTTGTACAGCTCAAACCAAAGGTCTGCTTTTCCAGTTATTGAGTACGACGACGGCTGCTCCTCCAAGCCTATCCAGCGTGACCAGCATGCAAATGAAGTACGTTATCCGTAATGCTGTTAATAAATCATGACTGCTCAGCACTTGGGGAGCACCTTGCCGCTGATGCAAAGCTACCCAGGTGCTTCGGATGCCCATTTCCCATTCACGGGGGGAGGGATTCAGCATTTAGCTCCCATCCGCAGCTCTGAAAGCCTCAGCCCGTGCGTTGGACGCTCTGCGCAATCCCTGATTAAAGCTCTTGCCACAAGCTTTGCTACAGCTAGATAGGTACGTGAATGTTGCCCTTCATTCTCAGGCAGGCAGAGGGAGGCACAGAGAGGTCAAGTGGTGGATATGGACCCGGCTAGCGGCGGATCAGACACTGGGCCTATGGGCCTGTACCCGGAGGCCCCCGCAAGGCTAGAGAAATGGGCACTCCAGCACCCAACCCCGCTCTGCTCGTTCTGGGGGAGGAAGGGGTCTTTGACACTCCCGTGTTGCATTGCTGACCCATGTGTTTTGACTTGTCTTGTGGGGAGCAGGCAGAGCAAAGGCCGGGTTAATCTTTGGTAGGCCCGGAGCCAAACAGATTTGTGGGCCCACATGGGGTAGGTGGAACATGGCTGGAAGAGGTTGGTCCCCGGAATGAAAGGCTGGCCAGTGTCAATGGGGCATGGCAGAGCAGCATCTCAGGGCAAGGGCACTGTGTACACACCAGCAGTCGCCAGAAGCACACTGACCTGCCCGGCCCTGTGCTGCCAGCACGGCCGCTTCACGTTGTGAGTGGGGCAGTGCCGTGCCACATGATATCCAACCCGTCCCCCCCAGCTCCTTCAGGGCAGCGTCCCTTGTCCCGCAGATCCTCCGCCCCAAATGCACAGCATCCTGCGCACCATCGCTTCTGCCCGGTACCCCTCACAGAACCCCCACTCCCTACCACCCCAACACACACAGATCTCCCCCATCCTCCCTCAGTCCCACAACTACACAGCACCCCACTTAGAGCCCCCCCCCGCCCACACTGCCTAGCATTCCAGACACACAAATCTCCCTCACAGACCTGCACCCACCCCACAATCCTCCAAAAGACCCACTCCCCACACTCTGCCCCCCAGCCACACACACCGGCCCTGCTTGGAAGTGACTGTCTCTGCCAGATGGAGCTAGTAGCCAGTCCAGTGTTGGGGTGAAGAATCCCTCTGGTCTCTCCAGAGTGGTGTAATCAGCTAGACCAGGGTACGCCAAGACCCACCTACCTGGAGGTAGAGTGACTATAGGCCCTGTTTTGGCCAGGACGGTCCCTTTGTTTAGCTCTGTCCTGGCTGTCCAGACTTTTTTTTTTTTTGGTGACAAAAATGGGCATGTGTCTTGTTTCCTCTTGCCAGCTGATCAATTGGCAAGAGCAAATGAACAAATGGCCCATTCACCAAAAAGAGGCAGGTGTACCACCCTCGCATGGCATGGTGGAATGTGCGTGTGGAGGGTGATGACCTGAGGTGAGGTACCAGGCCCTGGGGTCCAGGGTGACGGCTCTAACCCACTTGACACCTGGAATGTGATATTCAAAATCATAATGAAAGGTACACAGCATGGCATGGGAAAACAGGTACAGCCAGGTGGAGGACCGAAGAGTGCTCTCTGACTTGTAATCCGGGGTGCTATAAATGGGAGTAGTCTTGGATGCATGTTTTTGAAGCAAACCTTCTACGTAAGGTGAACACCGCAAGATTGCTTCCTGATATTGCTGCTCCCTTTTCATGTTCTGATTAGCCTTTGGCTAATAACCTGACTGTGCCTGGCTAGGCGGTGGCGTGAATAATTTTAATCCTGAATTGAGAGTGTAGTCAAGTAATTGGCTAGACCTAGTCAATGTCGCACAATGTGCGGCTGCCCATCTGCCATGGAATACCAGCAGATGTGAATGCATAGTTCCGGGGTGCTCATGGCTACATGGGCTGACACAGAATTTTGACTCTGGGTTGTGGTTCTGATCGTCAAGGATCCAATCCTTGCTGAATAATATCCAGATACAGCAAAGCATTTAATTATGTGAGGAGTCCATTGAAGTCCCATGCTTAAATGAAATGAACAAGGATGGGCCAGTGGGGTAGGGTATGGAGTCCTGAAAAGCCTGCTTTCCATTCTTTTCTCTGCCATAGACTCCCTGTGTAGCCCCTGGTCAAGTCACTGAGCGTATGTCTACACAGCGGCGCTATTTCAGGATAACGTCCTTTATCCCAAAATAGCATTCTGTGCATCTTAACAGCACACCCGTTATTTCAAAATATAATCAGAATAACAGGCTTCTTATTCCAGCTTCCTGCAAACCTTGTTGCACGAAGATTAAGGAAGACACCAGAATAGAGATTTATTTCAAAATTAGCGCTGTGTAGACAAGCACCACATTTAGAAATAAGCTATTTTGAAATAAGCTACGCAATTTGCATAGCTTAAAATGCGTAGCTTATTTCGAGGTACGCACTATTGTGTAGACGTACCCTTGGAGCCTGAATTTTAAGTGTGTTTAAGTGACTGGAGATGCAGATAGATGCTGAGTAGGATTTTCAAACACACTTAATTCTCGTCGGCAGTGAAAAGCTTTAGATCCTTTTGAAAAGCTTTAGGAATCTAACTTTCAGAACCTGTCCGTCCTCTCTAAAATGGGATAGCGTGCCCACTTCACAGGGTCTTGTGAAGAGTGGAAGGTGCTCAGGGCAGTGATGGAGGCTAAGTAGATACCAGAGAAAGACAGCTAGCACCATGCAGGACTGTGCCCCAACCCTTAAATGGCACACCCGGTGTTCTTTTGGAGAATGGTTCTTCTAGGGCCGTGGCTGTTAACCTGGGGTGCATGCACCCGCTGGGGGTGCGAGATGTCCTTTCTGGGGGTGTGAGACATGCCAGATTTTTATGAAAGCAGCGAGGAGTCCTGTGGCACCTTATAGACTAACTGAAGTGTAGGAGCATAAGCTTTCGTGGGCAAAGACCCACTTCATCAGATGCATGTAGTGGAAATTTCCAGAGGCAGGTATAAATTTCAGTTACGAAAGCTTATGCTCCTACACTTCAGTTACGAAAGCTTATGCTCCTACACTTCAGTTAGTCTATAAGGTGCCACAGGACTCCTCGCCGCTTTTGCAGATTCAGACTAACATGGCTACCCCTCTGATACTTGACAGATTTTTATAATACATCTTAGGTTTAAAGAACTGATCTACTGCAATGATTTTTAATAAGGGGTGCGAGAACATGTTTTGAGAACCAAAGGGGTACAGGCTGCAATAAGGTTAAGAAGCACTCTTCTAGGGTAATCAGACAGCAAGCATGAAAAATCAGGACAGGACGCTGGGGAGTAATAAACACCTATCTAAGACAATGCCCCAAGTAGTGGAACTGTCCCTATCAAATAGGGACATTTGGTCACCCTAGGTTCCTTCTCCTCTGCTGGTGGATGTCAAGGGAATGATCCATGACAGGACTCATCAAAGCTGGGAATCAGAGAAAGCGTCCCATGTCCATTCTAAATGTGAACACCCCCCCCCCCGGCAGTTTGTGTTTTCCATAAGATGGTAATACACAACTATCAATGACTCCCTCTTGCCCAGACAGGAGGAATTAAAGAGAGACTCTTCACTTTGTCAGTTTCTTTCTCGGCCGTGAAGCCCTCTCCTACCACAGCGCTACACGGGGTACAACAACCCAGATTAGAACAGAAAGCTCTTCCCAGCGCGCATGTTTTCAAGCAGCAAAGAGGCCGCTTCAGACTGATGTTCATATTATTTCTTGATAGTAGCTAATTAAAAGAAATTAATAGAAGCCTAGCCAGATCCAAAAGTTTATTAGATGAGGCGCATTGTCGTTTAATTACACTGGTATGTTGTGTATGCTATAAAGCCCACTGAAATATGAATACTTGATGATCTCTGAAATTTGACTGGGAGATCTTCAGCCGGAGGGAGAATCTTCACAATTTCTCATCTACATACGCTGACACTCTCTGTGCAGTGGGGTCCCCAGGAGGGTCCTTAATTGCTCTGTAAACTTCAGACTGGCGTGTTTTTCAATAATAAGAGTCAAGATGCTGTATTAAAGTTGAAAAGAAACCATAGTTGACATGTTCATTAAATACCCCGGCCCACAAAGGACACCAGGGTGGAGTAAATTATGCATGGAGCGGCAGTTAGTCAGTGCAGAACAAGGCGGCTTAAATGTCAAGGTGCGACTGTAGCCGGGTGTGTTCTGGGGAAAGCTCTTGGCAAACATCTCCCAAATTCAAAGTCAGACCTTGGGTCTGTCATGTCTAGGCCCCTCTCTGTTTGCTTTCTGGCACCCAGCTGGGTGAGTGGTTTCTATTTATTCAAATGTGAGGGGCTCAGCTGCTATTTGTGGAAGGAGGCTCAGCACAAGGACATGTCTTTGTGTGAGACGTTCGTCTACAGGTCACAAAATCAACACCGAAAGGCAGGAGAGCTGAGGTTTTCCTTTACACCTGGAATCCTGCAACCTCATCCTATCTGGGTCAAATGCTGCCTTTGGACAGGCTAATCTGTGTGCCTTTAACCTTGCCTGCTTTCTTTTCTGAGAAAAGCAAGAGGTTACTCCAGCTCATGCTCCCACCACCAGTGTTAACCAGATGCTCTTCTGCCTCGGGCAGCATGAACACAGTTTCTGGCCCCTTTCTGATCCCAGGGATCTTTGTGGTCATTTTTATTGGTATTGCACTGCAGGGCCTGCCTGGAGCATAGACTCTGCACCCCCCCCCCCCCCAGAAAGATGGCTCCTGCCCCAAAGAGCTGACAAACTCTGTATGAGATGAGAGAGAAATAGGTGCAACCAACCCTTGGGGAAAGAGAAGAGTGGGACTGTTATAAGGGTAAGAGCAGTGGGCACAGCACCCTAGCTGCCTCGCTGTTGTGGAACAGTTTATCAACATGATGGCAGAGCTTAGGGCTGTGTCTACATTGGCACCCCTTTCCGGAAAAGGGATGCTAATGTAGACTTTGGAATAGGCAAATCCACAGGGGATTTAAATATCCCCTGCGGCATTTGCATTAACATGGCTGCCGCTTTTTTCCAGCTTGGGGAAAAGCCGGAGAAAAGCGCCAGTCTAGACGTTATTCTCCGGAAAATAAAGCCTTTTCCGGAGGATCTCTTATTCCTACTTATTCCTAGTCCAACGTGCTACATTAGCATCCCTTTACCGGAAGGGATGCCAGTGTAGACGTAGCCTAGATGTAAGGACCCACTTGAAGGAGGACAACGTAGTGGCCATAAGGATGTTTATGGGAACCTCTGGTGATCATGTATGAGACAGAAAGGACCCAGCTGGTGTTTGGGGCCCTCTTATTCAGGAAACCTCTCTTGAGGTGCAACTAAACTGGTCTTGGGCACAGTGGAGAGAGACTGAATCTGGGAACTGACAATGCCATTTGTATTACCATCGCGCTGCGGACTCGAACAATGAAATTTAACGCTTTGAGCATGGGGGGGACATAAAGGCAGCTCTTCAAAAACCTTACCTCTTCTGGGGCAATTGTGCTTCTGTAATACTTGTTTATTAGCAGAATGCATCTGATCTCAGAGGCCTGCATGACAAGTTCATTACATATCAATTTAATTAGTCGATTTACATTTAATTTACATTTCAATTAATGTCTTTAGCAACAAAACGTTGCCTTAATAGGGTAATTGCCTCTTAGGCAATATGTAAAAGAATAAATAGTCACATTCTGAGGAAGAATTCCTATTTTCAATTTTTTATTACCATAAATAACCTAAATAATTATTGCTCTTAAGGGGCCACGTCCCAGTTCCCTTCTGGGCCTAATTATAAAGACTTAGTACCTCATTAAGCAAAATGGTTTTGGAGTCACAGAAAAGCATTACTCTAATCGTGACTCATTAGTTTCAACAAAAGAGGGGAAAACTGCAAAAGTCGGCACATTTAGCCAAATTATTCTTGTGGCTCATAAGCAGGAGCCCATTTGCGAAGTGGCTGTTACAGCTGTGTAGGCGTTGCCCTCATCAAACCTCGTTTTCGGAAGGTTTTGTGTAACTTTGATTGCTCAAAAGAAAAAAAAAATTGGACCTGCCTGTAGACAAAATAAGACCATTTCACACATTTCCCCCTCTTTCTTGCCTAATACTCTCCCTATTCTCCCAAACAAAACAAGCCAGTTTGTTTGGGGTTTAAATTAAGTTCAAGCAGGTAACTCGTACCAGGTCAAATTCTGCTCACAAACTGATATTGGCCAGTGTGCAACGAGAGGTCACCAAAGTATTATGAACCACTTACATTCCAGTTACAGCCTGCTCATGCCTCGTGACCCCAATGCCAGAACAGAATGAATGCCTGTTAAGTTAGTAGAATTGGTCCTTGTTTATTCTGCTGCAACTGAGGGCTGAACTGAGCTCTTAAAGGTTTATTGATTGAAAATGATTTCATGGACCAGGGGAGGGCTGGAAAAGAGAAGGTTGATTACAAATGTATTTGGGCAGTGATTAATCTTCAATGCGTTCTAGTGAGTATTAGTATTTTTAAACCAAAATGTTCAGTTTGAGAGATCGCAAACAGTGGGAAGTAACTATTTTTCATATTGATTTTTTTTCTAGTGCGCCAACATTTAATCAGCAATCCACATTAAAAAAAACAAACCAAAACAAGCTCTGTGTTAAGGCAGGTTTTCTTTGATGTTGCAATTAGCAGAAATTAAAAATAGATTTTAGTGGTAATTATATTTTGCACGTAAGTTCATGCTTGTGCTTTGCAAAGGTGGATAAGCTTTATGCGATGTTCAAAGGTGGGGAAATATTAATATCCCCAGAGTACATTACAAACTGGAGGAATTGTGACTTTCTATATGTCATATAGACAGAGCTGGTAATGTTAATCTGAATGCACAGACCACAAGGTGTCTCCCTGTAGTCTGCTTCCCTCTGATATTTTATTGTCACCTCTACACTTGTGCTGATCTGGAATTCTCCTCTTCAGGCTCCTAGGAGACTTTTTTAAAGCTCATTTTAAAGCGTCCCTTCTTCCTTTAGCCTGTGATTAACACAAATCCTTACTCACCTTCCCACCACACTCCTCTCTTTGCTGCAGCTTGCCAGAAACGTTAACTGACAATTGCATTTCTTTTTGGATTTCAGTTCTTCTCTTTCTCATTTTGTTCCATTTTCCTCTCTCTTTCCATGCAAGCAGTTCCATGATCTCACCTCCACTCCTGCCTGATGCCGTGAATGATTTTACGGTGCTTGGTAGCAAAAGCACCAATAACCGCATATGCCACAGCACTAGCCCTTTAAAATCATTCTCTTCCATGAGGGAATGTCCTGCTTTGCGGCGTGAATTCCATTGAAAATACGGCATTCTTGTAAAAAGGGCTCTTTGTTCCTGTTGGAGAGAGGCAATTTTGAGAGTCAACCAACAATTTCAGAACTCTACATTAGCTAATGAGTTGCTCAGATGGGACGTGATGCGTAGCACTACAAACTCCCGAAATAGATACAGTGTAAAATGCTGGCATTTTAAAAAGTAAGTCACAAGGTACCATGTGAATTAGATGAACATCGAGGCACATAGATGTTAAGTGACTTCCCCAAGATCAGTCACAAGAACTCAGGAACAGAACAAAAATTCTCTTGAATATGAGCACACATGCTCCCCGCTCCTCCCCCTCTCCCCCGCATTAGCCTTTGCACAATACTGTCTTTTATTTCTGCATTTTATTAATGTACTTCATAGATTCATAGTGTTTAAGGCCAGAAGGGACCATTAGACCATCCAGTCTGATTTCCTATATATCACAGGTCATTAAATTTCCCCCAGATACTCCTGTATTCAGCTCAATAACTTGTCTGATTAAAGTACAACTTGTGTTGGACTAAAATGTATCTTCCAAAAAGGCATCCACTGCTTTGAAGACATCAGGACAACACGATCCAATGGTTAGAAGTTGAACCTAGACAAACTCAGACTGGTGAGAGTAATTAACCATCGGAACAATTTACCAAAGGTTGTGGTGGGTTCTCCGTCATTCACCGTTAAATCAAGACTGCTTGATTTTCTAAAAAGTAGGAATTATTGCAGGGCAGCTTTATGGCTTGAGTCATGCAGGAGGATCAGATTAGATGATCACAAAGGTCCCTTCTGATCTCAGAATCTATGGAACGGAAAACCCGCTGCTTCTGTTGGGAGTTTGTTCCATTATTTAAACCCTTCCCTGTTAGAAAGGTCTGCCTTTTTCTCATCGGAATTGAGCTGGCTTCAGCGTCCCACTCTTGGTTCTAATTCATGCCTTTCTCCACTAGATTAAAAAAAACTTTTAGTAACTCCTCAATTCTTCCTAGTGTAAGGCCGTAGGCATGTGGGAGTGAACGTGGGACCTTAGGGGCTAAAGCCACGAGCCTCTACTGCACAAGCTAAAAGCCAGCTACTCTGCCCCCGGCAGGGAGATCTCCACTTCCGGCTGATTACATTCCCTCCCCTCAGCCGGCGGTGGCTCATGTCCCCAGTCTCAGGAGTTCTCTGCCCCCCACAGCACTGCTCCCAGCCACACGGAATCCCTCTGCCAGTCACCAGGGCCTCCTGCCTCTCCTGGTGGCAGCTCCACACCCAGCTAGTGGAGTTTTGCTCCCTGTCCCTGGCCACAGAGGTTCCCTACCTGCCATCAGCAGATCTCTGCTCCTGGCCCACAAAGCTCCACTCCTGGCGGGCAGAACTCCCCAGCTGGTCCTGTTCCCTGTCCCCAGGCTACTGCCCCTGCAGGCTGCCTGCTGCTAGATTGGGTGAGCTCCTACTCACTGGCAACAGGGCCGGTCCTCACCAATTGGCAGCCCCGGTGGATCGCCCGGCTCTTCCGTAGGGTTGCCAGATGGTTTCAAGAAAAGAAAAGTACCGGACAAAAATTTGTCAAGCCAAAAAAAAAAAAGCAAAAGCTGGGGAAAATTTGTCGAGCAAAAAGGGGCTGGGGAGTAATTAGGGAAACCTGGGGGGATGATTTGGGAGGTTGGGCCTAAGACCGGCTCTGTTGGTGGCCTCTTGAAAATGGAGGCCCCAGGCGACCACCCGGCTCGCCCACCCCTAAGATCGGCTCTGATTGGCTACCTGTGGTCTGGCAACATCCGGTAGCATCATGGATGTTGCCAGATCAGAAAGTCCCGGACCACAGAGATTCAACCTGTATTTTGTCAACAAGTCACCTTTCATCGTTTCCCTGACTGGCCACTTAGCTATTGATGCTCTGGGCAGAAACATGACTGCTCACTGTGCATAAGTCCTAAAAGTACTCTACTATCCAGCACTTTATGTGCTAACAGAACAACAACCATTTATACCATCCCCAACCATTTACATCCAGTCACTGCAGAATCAGGATAATTGGCATTGGGATGGGACAATAATGAAATTCTACTTTCAAGTTCTTCAACCGCAATCGTCTGGAGTCACTTCGCCAGTCTGACAATGGCCTTTTCTTTGCTTTTTCAAATATAATGCGGTACATACATGAGAAATAAAGCCCCCTAATTTATTCTACAAAAGTGTTCATCAAGTGAGAGACAGGACTCTTGGAAAAGATTAAGAGCTTACATTTTTCATTTGACTTATTTCCCATAAAATTTCATAGTGGATAAAATGATGGGAGGCAAAGAGGAGAAATGATATTTCTGTTTTATCCCTGTCTAAGGACCATAAATCTTCCTGAAGTATCATTAATTATAGCAGCTTCATTCACGAGGCTGTTGTTAAGGGTCTATCAGCAGTCCCATGATAAACTCCCATTTTCAGGGGTTTATAACTTGGTCGGAAGAATTTTGTTGCAGGCTGAAACTTCACTTGTGCGGTGTCTCCACACAGGAGAATTAAGATTGAATTTCTTGTACATAACATATGAAAAAGTGTCCCCTGTTCTGAACTGACTAAAGGGTGCAGAGGTGACCTTTTAGATGTGAAAAAATCATTGTTCATATGCTCATTTTATGACGAAGAAGGAAGGCATGTCCTCTTCATGGCTGTGATGGGGTGACTTCACTGGAATTACATGCAGGATGAATACGGATAAATATGGACCAGTGTCCATACGGAAAGATTCTGATTAGTACAACAGAGTACTGATTAGTATAACTGGCCTGTTCTGCCAGTGGTTATGGGCACATCAGAACTTACCAGATAAATCAGTACTTTGCTAGGAGCCATCCGAGAAAAACAAAACAGTCAGGAGACTGCTACAGGCTGGCTTGCCTCTGAAAAGCTGGAAGGCCTAGAGCTAGACAACTCTAATTACTAAAGAAGCTCAGCTCGCTTAGAGTAAGTGCTTCCCTCTAAGAAGCAGCGGGAAGCTGCAAAGAGTGCAAGCTCAGGAAATTGCCAGGTGTGAGAGAGGCTGCTGCAGGAAGGACTCTATGGGTACGTCTACACCGCGGCTCTATTTCAGGATAAAATCCGCTATCCCGAATTAGCATTCTGTGCATCTTAACAGCTCACCTGTTATTTCAAAATACATTTGAAATGACGGCCTTCTTATTCCGGCTTCCTGTTAACCCCATTGCACGAAGATTAAGGAAGACACCGGAATAGCTCAAATTGCATAGCTTATTTTGAGGTGCATGCTATTGTGTAGACGTACCCTGAATGCGAGAGCCCAGTGAGCAGAAGGGCCTTGTGAGAAACCCTGATTGAGTTTGGCCCTGAATGCCAGAGCTGGAAGGCTCAGATTCAACTAGGAGGAGCTGGAAGGACTGGCTGTGAGAACAGTCTGGGACAGAAGAAGAGTTCTGTCTGTGGTAAAGGATGCTACAGCTAAATATAAGGGCACGCCTCAGCCAGGTGCGAGAGGCATGCACGGAATACAAGTACCACCCCCTCACTCCCTTAGTGTCCGGGGAATGGGATGAAAAACAAGCCGCATCTTGGAGTGCACGGCGGATGCCCACCCACGCCCTCCCGAAATTCCGCCCTCACCTTCTGTATGTTCTAAACCCGCTGTCTTATTAATTTCATTGGTGACCCCCTCTTCTCCAGTTTTCATATTTATGTGAAGGGCTAAATAACATTTCCCTTTTCACATTTTCCCCACCAGTCATGATTTTATAGACCTCGATCATATCCCCCTTAAGTGCTGAATTTATAAGTGAGGCTTCGTCTAGACTGCAAGCTTCTTTCGGACGAAGCTTTTCCAGAAGAGATCTTCCGGAAAAGCTTATATTGAAAGAGAGCATCCACACAGCAAAAGCACAATGAAAAAGCGATGTGCTTTTTCGAAAGACAGCGTCCACATTGACTGGATGCTATCTCGCATTTAAGTTGTGGTTAGTCTGCACAGAGTGCTGGAGGCCTCTTCTTTCGAAAGAACTCCCTCTTCCACGTCCACACGAGGACTTCTTCCTCGTAGAATGAGGTTTACCGCTGTCAGAAAAACCCCTCCGTTCTTTCAACTTTCTGTCGAAAGAACTCAATGGCAGTGTGGACGTGTGATGGGGCGCTCCGGCCCCACACTGTAGATCAGCCTGTGGGCGGGGCTCAGCTGGCTGAGAGCACCCCTCCCCCATGGCTTCGCTGGGCATGCTCCCTGGTGAGCAGCGCTATAAAAGGCCCTGAGACAGCTCATTCGGGGCTGACTGCGAAAGGGGAAGGACCTGCAGAGCCAGCTCGAGTTAGAAGAGCCCACGCAGCCTGAACCAACGCTGCAGCCGCTATGACAGGGTGGGGAGAGTTCAGCGGAGAGCTGCAAGGAGCTAGGAAGCAGCCCAGGGTGGGGAATTGCAGTCCCCGAGTGTTGGGCAGGTTGAGGAGAGAAACCCCCGGCTGAGCAAATAGGCCCCTGGGCTGGGACCCAGTGGAGTGGAAGGGCCTGGGTCCCCCTACCCCTCCTCTGCAGTGCCCCAGAATAAAGGAAAGCCCAGAAGCCTAGGGACTAAGCTACAGGGCCGTATTCTCCCCAAGAGGGGAGCCTTCTATGGACTAAGCTACAGGGCCGTATTCTCCCCAAGAGGGGAGCCTTCTATGGACTAAGCTACAGGGCCGTATTCTCCCCAAGAGGGGGGCCTTCTATGGACTAGGCTACAGGGCCGTATTCTCCCCAAGAGGGGAGCCTTCTATGGACTAAGCTACAGGGCCGTATTCTCCCCAAGAGGGGGGCCTTCTATGGACTAGGCTACAGGGCCGTATTCTCCCCAAGAGGGGAGCCTTCTATGGACTAGGCCACAGGGCCGTATTCTCCCCAAGAGGGGAGCCTTCTATGGACTAGGCCACAGGGCTGTATTCTCCCCAAGAGGGGAGCCTAATAAGGACTAGGCCTCAGGGCCATATTTGCCCCAATAGGGGAGCACTGCTAGGACTAGGCCCCAGGCCCGTAGTTGCCCCAACAGGGGACCACTGCCAGGATTAGGCCCCCGGGCCGTAGTTACCTCAATAGGGGCGCACTGCAGAGACCGAGCCTCAGGGCAGTATTGACCCGGACGTGTGTGTGTGTGTGTGTGTGTGTCTGAGACCAAACACTGGCCATTGGGCCACCCAGACCCTGATAGGGGAACCCACAGGGGTATTTTAATGGTGGGACCCCACTCGAGGGGGGCCACGCCCCTCGACATGATGCAAGTGTTGTTTTTCCAGATAAACGTCGTTTTTCCAGAAAAATGCTGCAGTGTAGATGCACCCTAAGGGATGCTTTTCTGAACCAGCACCTAACTGATGACTATTGGTATATGTACTGCATGGTGAGAGGCTCTGGGGAACAATCATTGAGACGTGTGCTATAGTTAACTTCAGCCAAAGCCAAAAAGCTGGAGGGCTGGAATAAATGTTAACTAACAAAAGACTGTTAAAATAGATCCATCTATTTCTTCTCCCCTCCTAGGCTGCTCATTTCAATGGAGAAACTCTTTACACTCTGGAACATCACTGTAATGATGAGCTTGCTGAAGTGAAATCATGCAGACTGTATGTGACAGCCGGGGTTGGGGGGGCATGGGACAACTTTTAGAGACACGATTTTATCACCTTCATCAACACGCTAATGAAATATTTTAAAAATAAATTGTAAACTGAGGTCTTGGAGGCTAACACAGTAAATTCAGAAACTGACAGTCTATACCTGGGGGTGGCGAATGCCCTTGTTAAATGGCTTCCTTACCACTTGAATGGCTCTTCCACAGGTTCCACATTCTGCTAATAGCTCTGGCCAGCTTTTTCCCTGTTAAGTTAACTAGATCCTGTCTGGAGGAAGCAGAGTCCCAGAACAGGGATAGGAAGAGGCAGATGTGTGGACATTGAGAGCCAGTGGAGCCCCAAATTTTCAGAAGCCCTGCGTAGCTGCATATTCTGCATATGGGTAAGGAGGGCTCTGTGCATGATATAGAATGAAGAGAGTGACAAAGTCCACATGGACTTTTGCCTATAATGATTTTAAGGTACAGCAAGATGATTTTGGAGCCCCATAGCTTTGCCCGGTTGTGTCCCTGTAGGTAAGGAAGGCCCAAGATAAATGTAATTTGTGGCAACTGAGCTGGAGTTAATTAAAAACATGTGACCATAATCTAAAGCAATGGATATTAATGAACACTAACCTGTAGAGAACTTTTTCTTCTTGCTTTAAAGTACCAAGATTATATGAAAATACATTTTTGTGAAGTCTTCTGATTCCCACAGGTGATCTCCATCCTCCAAACTCATCTCTGCTCTATCAGTCTACTTTCCCTGGCACGTTGTTGTCTATGATAACACAATTCATTTTGCTCCCCCTAAACACCTACTAAAATCTCGTAGAATCTCTGCTTTACTCCACAACTTGCCCAGATTATTTTACATTCATTTTCTCTGGGAGCTCCCTTGCTAAACAAACTTGCACAGATCATGGTTCAGTTACAGTAAAAGATACAGTTATTCTCAGAAAGAAATGAGATATGAAACATAACCCAGGGCTTCGTGGGACTAGGCACTGTATGAATAGAGGGCAAAGTCAGGCACTACTCCAGGTGCAGGACCTCCTATGGTTCATATAAATATCTAGCTTTCCAAATCCTTGAAAGAATTTTGCCTCACTAATTTATTGTGGCAGTGAGTTCCAAGGGTTAACAATGTCCTTCTAAAGCACTTTTTTCAATTCCTTTTGAACGGGTTGCCTTTTAATTTTCATATTACCTTGTATTCTTAATGAGGCCTAACCTTTTTTTTCTTTTCATATGGAAATCTTTCCTAGCCATTTTTTGTTGCCCTCCTCCAGGACTAGACATTTAGTTGAAGTTTTCATTGAACTCTCCACGGTTATTGTTAGGGCAATTATTGTCAGATCTCAAGAGGAAAGGGGTCCAATTCGTAGATAAGTTAAGACTCTTTTATGCTGCTCTGTCAATACAGAGGCTTTAAAAGTAGAAAAGAATGAAATGGAATGGGAAATAATTGGATCAAGGCAAAGGCAAAGAATTGCTCTTTGATCTAAACTTTCTACTTTCTCTCTAATCCAGAGTACTTCCAAGACACTGATCTTCACAATATGAAATGTTGTGTTATGTATGTGATATCTTCCCTTCCCCACCCCTACACTTCTAGCCCCATGAACCTCCATCAGCAGGAGTAATAGTCTAGAAATGTCCTGCCACTACAGAGCTAAGGCCTACTTCTGCTCTCACTTAAAACAATAGGGTTGTGATTTTCCTGCTGTTCATCTTATATTCATATAACTCCAATCCTTTTGTCAGATTCTCTGACTCTCAGGGCTTGTCTTTGCTACATGGAGGATCCCATCTGCTATGATTGATCTTCTGGAGTTCGATTTAGCGAGTCTAGTTAAGACTCGCTAAATCAAACTCAGAGGGCACCCCCTACCGGCATCTAGTACTCCTTCTTTTGTGAGAAGAAGGGAAGCCAATGGGAGCAATTGCTCCCATTAGCCTCCTGTTGTGGGGACACTGTCAAGCTCGGTTTAAGGTAAGCTGACTCCAGCGATACATCGTACATAGCTGGAGTTGTGTCCTTTAATCTGAGCCATCCGGTCTAGTGTAGATCTGACTTGTCTGACAGAAGTGAAAGCAGCATCAGGAGGAGGAATCCTTCCATTTACTTTCCTGTTACCAGGATTTTCACTTTCTTTGTACATTACCCAAATAAGGGAAGCAACAGCAGAAGGTGCGCTGGGTTCCTGGCCATTTAAATGGAGCTGAGTGCAGAAAATTAGTATTATGCAAGTCAGCCACCCAGACATCTTTATTTGCCTCCATAAAACAGAGTGGAAGTAATGCTGAGAGAAGATTTATGGATGCAAAATTCAAAGGAATTTAAAGTTGAAGAAGCACTTTCATACTAGGGGAAAGTGTATATTCTTTAAACCCCTGAATTCTTGAAACTAGCATGTGTTTCTTGTATTTCTAATCACCAATGTTGCTAATCAGCTAGGGTGCATCTACACTGCACCGTTATTTCAGAATAACTAGCGGTATTCCAAAATAACAAAATGCGAGCGACTACAGAGCAATTCTGTTATTTCAAAATAAATTATAATGGACGCCTTACTCCGACTTCTGAAAACCTCATTCCACGAGGAATAACTCCTGTTCTGAAATAGCTATTTTGAAATAGCTGCAGTGTGGATGCTCCACTGCAGCTATTTCAAAATAACTCTTCCCCAGAGCCATTTTAAATAATTTCTCCCCAGTGCTTCTTCGGACTCTAAATTGAGATAGCATGTCTACAGTAGGGGAACCTGCCTCGGACTAATTTTGAGGCTTCCCTATAATTTGGACACTCTGTTTCAAATTAAGCTATTTCGGAATATATCTTCCGGAATATCTTCTTCCGAAATAAGTGTGAAGTGTAGATGTACCCGAAATGTGTTTGTACTGATGGAGGAGTTTCCCTCCCTAAAAGCCCATCTATCAGAGCTGCTTGGGTAGTCTTTGGACCAGACCATAGCTGAAAGATCCAAATGGCTCTCATGCGTCCAGCTAAGTGGGATGAAGAGGTTGTGACCCTGCACTCCATATTCTTTATGGAAACATGCTTATAACTGGATTATGTTTTATGCAGAATACTTCATGTAACATACCATTTGAAAAGTATAATCTGCTGAATGTGTATATTCTATTTGTGTTATGTATCATTCCTGTATTTGAACTTAGAAACAAAAAGCATAAGCCTATTTTACTAATCTAGCCATGCAAAGTGAGGGCCATTAACGGTACTACAGAAACAGTGAATAGAACCTCACCTGAGACTCTGTGGGACACCACTAGATACACTCCCTTAATTTCACAAAGAACCACTGGTAACTGCTTGTCTGCTACAGTCTTCAGACTAACTGTGCAACCACTTATACAATAATTTCATTTAAACCAACTTTTCCATGTTTGCTTATGAGATTGTCACATCGGACTGTGTCAAAAGCCCTAGTAAAATAAAGATAAATAACATTTACTGCCTCCCCCCACATCCATTAGTTCAACAACCCTATCAAAGAAGACAAGTAGTCTGGTTTGGCACAAATTATTTTTGACACCATTCTCACTGTTCCTTATAACCGTATTATTCTCTAGCTGATTACACATTGTTTAATAAATTGTTCTGGGGTTGTTCTAGGTTTTTAAGTTAGGCTGACCAGTCTGCCAACCCTTGGGTCGTCTTTTGTCCCCTTATGAAAGGGTCTCCGGTCTTTGGGATCGGTACCCATTTCCAGGTGTTCTCAAAGATAACTGCTAACAGTTCCAAGCTTTTCAGCTAGTTCTTAAGTACCCTAGGACGAACTCATCAGGCCCTGCTGATTTGAATGCATTTCATTTATCTAAACAAACAGTATTTCATTGCTGCATGCATCCTGAAGTTTATACATGGCAGATTATAATTCCCCAGACACTTATTTGGGCTTTAATCACACGAATGCCTATTGAAATCAGGCAGATGCCTCTAATCAGCCATTCAGAAGGTGGTAGAGGGTAATTTATGTCTAGAACTGCCTGTGTCAGTTTGTAGAGGTGAATATGGCAAGGGAAGAGGCTGTGGCTGTGAAAGAGGAGGTGGGGTCACATTGGGTTTGAGGGTGCAACTGCCACCATGTGGATTTGAATCTGGGACCTTTAGAGTTTAGTGTAGGAACCTCTAGAGCTTGAGCTAAAAGCCAAGTGGCTTTCAGACTAGGTCGTAGAGCGCCCTTGTTTTTCGCTCTCAAAGTAAGTGATCTAAGTGCCACTGCATGGGATAGTGAAAAACACTAGGTGTGTGAGTTACATGTGCACAACCCACTGGTCAGCATGCGTGGAGTTCTACTTTGTGCCTCATCAGCAAGAGATGAGTCCATTGCGACTGCAGCAATTCCTGTGTTCAGCACTGGCGGTCTCTGCTTCAGTGGCTAATGTGAGCCAAGAGGGCAGCTGTCATCATGGACGTGGTAGGGGTGCAGAGAGCACAGAGCCAGTACTGCCTAAATGGGCAGGAGCTGGTGACGCAGGGGATTGTGGAAGTGAGCATGGGCTGGAGGGGGATGGGTTAGGTTCAGGGCAGGAGGGGAGTAGTTGCAGATGAGGGTGTGTGTATGTGTGTGGGGGGGTATAACTCACACACCTAATGGCTACGTCTAGACTGGCATCATTTTCCGCAAATGCTTTTAACGGAAAAGTTTTTGTGGAAAAACTTGCCAGTCTAGACACAGCCAATGTGATTTACTGTTGCATGTAGTGGCACTTACACCACATACAGCAAGAGATTAGAACAAGGGAGCTCTTCAGTTTAAGTGGCAAGCCAGTTGGCAAGCTTCATCTTAAGTGGCAAGCTTCTATACTGAGGTCCCTGGTTCAAATTCACCCAGTGGTGGTGAAAAATGCAGCAAGAATAACTGGTCCCTACAAGGGGTGAGGTGGCAGGGAGGGGAGGTGGCAGAGCATCTGTTTACCAATTAAAAGTTTGGTGAGGGCCAACAGAATTGCCAGGCCTCTGGGCAAAGCAGGAGGCGCTGCTCTTTTGAAATGGCTGAGCCCCAGGACAGCTACCCCCTTCCTCCCGGCAGCGGCACAGGGGCAGCAGACCTCCTTAGTGCTACCCCTTGCACGTGCAGGCCGGGGGGCACAGCAGTGGGGTGCAGGTTTGGGAGGGGTGGTGTGTGGGTGCAGAGTGGGGATTGCAGGGGTGAGGGGCTGTGCAGGCCCAGTGGGGATTGCAGGGGTGAGGGGCTGTGCAGGCCCAGCGGGGATTGCAGGGGTGAGGGGCTGTGCAGGCCCAGCGGGGATTGCAGGGGTGAGGGGCTGTGCAGGCCCAGTGGGGATTGCAGGGGTGAGGGGCTGTGCAGGCCCAGCGGGGATTGCAGGGGTGAGGGGCTGTGCAGGCCCAGCGGGGATTGCAGGGGTGAGGGGCTGTGCAGGCCCAGTGGGGATTGCAGGGGTGAGGGGCTGTGCAGGCCCAGCGGGGATTGCAGGGCTGAGGGGCTGTGCAGGCCCAGCGGGGATTGCAGGGCTGAGGGGCTGTGCAGGCCCAGCGGGGATTGCAGGGGTGAGGGGCTGTGCAGGCCCAGTGGGGATTGCAGGGGTGAGGGGCTGTGCAGGCCCAGCGGGGATTGCAGGGGTGAGGGGCTGTGCAGGCCCAGTGGGGATTGCAGGGGTGAGGGGCTGTGCAGGCCCAGTGGGGATTGCAGGGGTGAGGGGCTGTGCAGGCCCAGCGGGGATTGCAGGGGTGAGGGGCTGTGCAGGCCCAGCGGGGATTGCAGGGCTGAGGGGCTGTGCAGGCCCAGCGGGGATTGCAGGGGTGAGGGGCTGTGCAGGCCCAGCGGGGATTGCAGGGGTGAGGGGCTGTGCAGGCCCAGCGGGGATTGCAGGGCTGAGGGGCTGTGCAGGCCCAGCGGGGATTGCAGGGGTGAGGGGCTGTGCAGGCCCAGCGGGGATTGCAGGGCTGAGGGGCTGTGCAGGCCCAGTGGGGATTGCAGGGCTGAGGGGCTGTGCAGGCCCAGTGGGGATTGCAGGGGTGAGGGGCTGTGCAGGCCCAGTGGGGATTGCAGGGGTGAGGGGCTGTGCAGGCCCAGTGGGGATTGCAGGGGTGAGGGGCTGTGCAGGCCCAGTGGGGATTGCAGGGGTGAGGGGCTGTGCAGGCCCAGTGGGGTACCTGCAGGGGTGAGGGGCTGTGCAGGCCCAGCGGGGATTGCAGGGGTGAGGGGCTGTGCAGGCCCAGTGGGGATTGCAGGGGTGAGGGGCTGTGCAGGCCCAGTGGGGTACCTGCAGGGGAGGGGCAGCGTGGGAGAGGGAGCGAGCCGACGAGTGGGCGGGAGGAAATAGCGCGTGGGGTGCAGGGAGGGGATAGAGCATCTATCAACTGCTCCTGGATCCCTCCAGGGGGCGCCATCCCGCCGCGCATGCGCCTGGCCCGGTTCATGCGGGAGGGGGTTCGCCCGGCCAGATCCTGCCCCGGGCAGTGACGTCATCCCCTAAGCTCCGCCCCCCCCGCTCTGGGGTCACACGGCAGCGGCCGGAAACGTTCCGGTTGCCACGACGACGGCGTCGGTGCCTGCGGGCGGGGCCGAGCGAGCGGCGCATCCTGTGCGGGCCCGGAGCCGCCCTCCCCCCCCGCTCCGGCCAGGCCTGGGGCAGCCCCCCCGATGCCGCGGAAGGCGCTGGTCTGCGCCCTGGAGCTGCAGCTCCGCTCGGTGAGTGAGGGGCCTGGCCGGGCGCCCCTCCCCCCCGGCGGTGGCTCTTCTGCCCCCCCCTCCCGCCGCCGCTGGGGGGGGGGGTCATATCCGGGGGCAGGGGGACACTGAGGCCCGCCCCGCCCCGCCCCTGTGGGGCCGTTAGTTTCACCCCTCCCCCCCCCCGCGGCCGCGCGCGCCTTGCCCTGGGGGGGGGGGGTCTGCCTGGGGCCGCCCTGAGCCGTTCCCGGGATCCGCGGGGATTCCCCCCCCCCCCCGGCCTCGCCGCGCTCCCCCCCCCCCCCCGCGGGGATTCCCCCCGGCGGCGCCGCCAGAGCCGCGAGCGCCCCCCCCCCCCCGCGGGGATCGCGCCCCGGGATGAACCCGCGGCGGGAGCGGGGCCGGGTCCAGCCTCCGTGCGGGGGGAAATGGGGTGAGCGGGGCGGGACTTGGATGGGCTGAGACCGGAATCACAATCCGCTCCCTTTCCCCCTCTCTCGCCTTGAGGGTTGACTTGGCATGATCAGTGTCGGGATGTAGTAGGGTAGTCAATTAGCTTAATGAGCGAAAGCTTATCTGCGAATGCTACAGACTACACCCATTTCCCTCCGCTCCTCCTCCCCAATTAATTGTTTTGCAGGCTGGCCAGCAACCCATCTGAGTCCTGGCTTGGTCTGGGTCCGGGACATATCCCTGCTGTGGCCCTGCATTTAAAGTGTATTAGGAGCCGGCAGCCCGGCTAATGTTTTGGGTCACACTGAGTCCAGGAACTCAGACACCCCCTGGACAGGTACTCTTGCCTTTGTATCAGAGGCAGCAGCATGGGACAACAGGCAGCCAGTCCTCAAGGGGAATAGGTTTTTAAACTGGCTCCCCTTGCGCAGCTGCTCCCGCCTGGTACCCTGTGCTGCTGCCTCTGATACAGAGGCAGCAGTGCAGAGTGGCAAGGGGCTCCTTGGAAGTGGGGCTAGAGCGCACTGGCTGCCAGCCTCATCCCCAGGGACTATAGAATAGTCGAGTAACCACTAAGAATTCATGAGGTTAATTGACTATTCAATTAACTGATATTTAACATCCCTAGGTCAGTGCTTCTTTCGTTCTATAGCAGTGGTTCACCTTGCAGACGGGCCACAGACCCAGAGTTCAGCCCTCGTCCCCCGGAGCGAGGAGCACACATTGGCACTTCAGCCATGCACCATGCCCACCTCCTGCTTGGTTGGACGTCAGCGCTGGCTTCCTGCTGCAGAGGGAGGGAGCCCCAAACCTTGCAGGCCAGATCTGGCTCGCGAGGGGAGGAGGGGCAGGGGAGGAAGCAGCTCCAGGCGCAGGAAAACGCTTGCATGGAGGCTTTTCCCGCTGATCCCATTGGCCAGAATCACAGCCAGTGGTAGCGGGAGTGGGGAGATTGGGAAAATCCTGCATCCCCATCGCCCTCACACATACCCACCCTACCCCTGCACCATCCCTCCTGGCCAGCCCTCGCGCTAACACCTACTCCCGCCCAGACCTTCCACCCTCAGCTCACTCTTCTACCCAACCTCCCATCCAGACCTCACCCACTCTGGCACCCCACCTCGAACCCAGACCTTGCATACCCATCTCTATCCAGCTCCTTGGCAGCTCCCTCCTACACACTGAACCCCAGAGCCTAGGGGAGCTCACAAAATCTACTAATCCTGGGACCCTAGAAGAGTTAATTTGACCTGTGGGAAGCCCAGAACCTCTATCTCCCTCCCTCCCCTGCCCCTCTCTCCCTCTGTGGGGCTTGAGTGTGAGGGGAGTGAGGTGTCTCAGTCAGGGATACGGATAGTGATAGAGATGCAGCCGTGTTAGTCTGGTCTAGCTGAAACAAAAGACAGAACTATGTAGCACTTTAAAGACTAACAAAATGGTTTATTAGGTGATGAGCTTTCGTGGGCCAGACCCACTTTCTCAGATCGGCACAACCATATATACCAAAGTGATACAATCAAAAAAATGAACGCATGTGAAATTGACAAATCAAATTTTAGAGCAGAGTGAGGGTGAGGAGGGAAGGTTAGTGTCTGTGAGGTAATGACATAGGGGTGATAATAGGGGAAGTTTCAGTGAGGTAATGACATTAGGGGTCATAATTGGGGAAGCTATCTTTGTAATGGGTGAGATAGTCTTTGTTTAAACCCATACATAAAGTGTCAATTTCACATGCGTTCATTTTTTTGATTGTATCGCTTTGGTATATATGGTTGTGCCAATTTTCTTCCACATATTGTTCCAACTCGTGCAGGGCAGTCTGTGAGGGGAGCCGGTTTTTAAACTGGCTCCCCTCACACACCAGCTCCTACCTGGTTCCCCACCTGGCTGCCTCTGATACAGTGAGGGTGGGGGGGTTGGTTTTTGGTTTTTTGCATCTAACTTTTGTGTGGCCCCCAACTGAATTTTATATGGGTCAGTGACCTTGACCCTTGACCCAAAAAAGGTTCCTTATCCCTGCCATAAATAAAGACAATGTTGAAACCTGTTGTTTTGAACATAAATTAATATTTTACTTTATTTAAAATGAAGTTTGGTAAACTAACATGATAAAGTTAAAGTGTCTAATCTGTTTAATGATTTTGGTTAATAATATTTTCTTTCTTGCCAATTATATATGTCCCTAATATTATAGCTACATATTTACATTTGTATGCTCTGAAAGCCTAATATTAATTATTTAGTATTTAGACATAAGTCAAGGCATATTGTCATCATGGGTGGCTGGCTGGTGGGCCATGGAAAGGTTTGCATTGAGCAGTGTGGGCCGCAGGCCATAAAGTTTGAGAACCGCTGATCTATAGGTTATATTGTCCCACTGGTTCCTGAGTGCACTTTACAGGAAGAAAAATGCTGGGTGCCATTTAAGATCTGAGAATACTTTGTCCTCCCATTGTCAATTGGAGGTTATGATGCCAATGGAGTTGGTGTTTTGGTTTCTGATTTGTTCCTATTGGTGGTACTTGCATGGTTGCTCTAAAAGAGCCACATGAGCATGTAGTTGTCATGATATGAAGGATAGGGAGGGTACTAGCTTTTCTACTGTTGTCCAGAGATGGCAGCCTGGTAGATTTCATATCAGGCAGTATTTATATCTGTTTTATTAAATATGACTCTTTCCCCAAAAAGCCTTTTTTGGCTTCTGGATGTCCCCCCCCCCCCGTCCTCTGGAGTGCTGTAGTAGGATGAGAGGAAGGGTAGTCCCTACTGCCTCTCCTAATTAACAGTATTTGCTATTCTTCCCACCCTCAGGATTCCAGGTTGAAATGAAAGTGGGCTTTTCAGTTATGTCCACCAGCCTTGATTCTGAATGCCGCTTCCTAAAGAATAGCTCCAATGCCTGTCTCTGATGCTACTCCTACCTTTCCCAAGTAGCTTCAGAGTGAAATTCACCGGATTCTTCCTTTCATTGCCAATTAGAGCATTCTCACCTGTAGCAGCATGCTGAATTACTCCAGCTGTGTGTTTGCAGGCCGGGGAAGTTAGTGTTGCACCTGTTTACATTCCAGTTGCATATGGAAGGTTACTTTTGCAACACTATTGGCTAACACCTTATTGGAAGTGAAAACTCTGTAGGAGTTGATGGGTAATGTTTGTGCTTGGTGCTAACAACATCTTATGTATTGGTAATGAATAGGCAAGTGGGTTTATGATACCCTGAGTCACACAACAATTCTAAACCTGAATGTAAAATCAAGCAGTGGGACTTCCGTGAAAGGACATTATGGTTCATTGTAATAGACTGGCCCCTTACGTGACATAAGTTAGTTCAAGGGTGGGCAAATTGCGGCCTGCATGCTGGAGCCAGTCTGCAGAGTTAGTCCCTAGCAGACCCCCACCTCTATATTTACCTGCACCTCTGCAGATATCGGGTGATCACGGCTCTCGTTTGGCTGCGGGTCACTGTTTGTGGCTAATTGGAGTGTCAGAAAGTGGGGGCAGGGTTATACAGTGGCTGGCCAGGGACTAACCCTGATGGGCTGCTGCTAACCCATATGGGGTAGGCAGTTGCCGGAGGGACATCTAGCCCTGGCTGGTGGCCCAGTTCAGAGGCCGGGGGAACCCCCACTCCAGTCCTCCTCACCACGGGCCTCGCCACCAGCCCCTCCCCCCTGCGCCGCTGGCCCAAATTGAAACTCCCAACAGCCTGCTACATGGCGGCTGCCAGGAACGTTTCCAGCCCCGGCCCCACCTCAGGGGCTGGGGTGCCTCCCAACTTGGTTCAGGGGCTGGAGTGTCCTCCAGTCTGGCCCCCCCTTCCAACGGATAGGCTCCGCCCCTTGCCACAGGGCTTGCTGCCATCCCGCCTCCGTCGCCAGAACTATTTTAGCCCCGTCCCCCATAGCGGGCCTCTCTGCTGGTCCCTCTGCCCCCCACAATTTTCCTCCTCTTCTCCTCCCCCACCCTCGAAGTTCACCAGCAGCAGATTACCTTCAGTGCTGCTGTTGCTTTGGAGTCATGAGTTCCCGATCCCCCTTCTGGGTTAGCAGCGGGAAGGAAGGGAGGAGGTGGGATCTGAAGGGGGAGGGGCTGTGGGACACAGAGTGTCATGATGATGTGACTGTTAAAAATAATATAGATGGAAATCACATAGCTAGTTCTAATACACTAAAGCTTACTGCAAACTTACCTAAAACCTGCTCTTGTTTCAGGCATGCTTTCTAGTCAAAGATGATCTTTTTTCTGACTTGAGTCTCTAGCCCTCCTTTTGTGTGTGCTACGTCAGCCAAAGACAAAGGGACCGATAGCTTCCCATTGTTTTTATTGACTTTCCCTGGTTGGAATCTTTTTTTTTCTCTATTCCCTTGTCCCTGGAACATTACCTGGTCAAACTGGTATCCCTGTACTAGGTGGCATGGTTACATGTCATCTTAGGACCAACCGTTGCTTAAACTTAAAGGACAAACAGGGCTGTTCTCAAGTTAAGTTGATCACTCAGTCATTAAGGCTTCCATAGAACCATTGATGGCTCTCATTTGCACATTTAAAACCATGAACAGTTTTATAATTCATATTTCTAACTTTACATACACAAATGATACATGCACCAAAATAAGATATACAGATCCAGCAGATTATAACATGAAAATTGATAGGCTGCATGAGGTATTTTGTCCAAAGCATCTTGAGTTATGCATACCGTAAAGTCGCGAGTATAGTGCACACTTTTTTTCCTGTTTTTTTAACATCAAAGTTAGGGTTCACGTTATCCATAGGAGTTTTTTTTTTAAGTTTTCATTTGGTGGTTCCGTGGCACTTAATTAATCGCTGGACACCAGAGGTTAAGTTCATTTTTATTAGCATCGACAAGCAACTATATTCACAGTTTCAAAAAGGTAAGTTAAAGAAATGAAATCAACACTGCAGCGCAAACAAGCAAATACCGTGTTAATTGATCTTCTACTCATCTTCGAAGCCCTCAAATTCACATATGTTAGAATCTTCCTTGAACAGATGAGCAGTATCTTCAAGGGTATAGCCCTTGACATCTTCATCCAGGTAATACAAATCATTGTCATCTTCGCATACCGGTAATTCGCCCTCGGACGATTCATCGTCTCTCGGATCCATCCACAGGGCATCATCCTCGCTGCCAACCATAGCATTAAGATGCTGCATTTCAGAAACCCCTTCCTTATGATAACGGGTTCAAGTTCAACCCAGACATCCGCTATCCACTGGGTAACATCTTGCAGTGTCGGTGTTTGCATATGTCCACCTGCAGAAAATGTATGTTTACCTTCCAACAACCAGGTGTTCCATTTCCTGCGTAGTGCGTCTTTCATTGGCTTGTTAACTGTCACGTCAAGCAGCTGCAACATTTTGGTCATTCCACCAGGAATAATTGCCAAGTCTGTTTTGTCCTGCGGAAGCCTTTTCTTGATGGATGGCATACGATGACACCGAAATGCATCCAAAACTATTAGAGACCGCTTTCTCATAAGTCCACCTGGCCACTTCGCCCAAACCATCTGTAGCCAATCAAGCCATTAAAGCTTCGTCAATCCAGCCTTTAGGGTGAACACGCACGTGAATGGTGTTTGGGAATATAACATTCTTTGGCATTGTCTTGCGCTTGAACACAATATAAAGAGGCAGCTTCGTTCCGTCGGCCATGCAAGCAAGCATTACAGTAAACCTAGACTTTTCATGGCCTGGGGTAGCAATGGAGATGGTCTTGGTTACCTTTCACTTCAAGCGTTCTATTGTAGGGATTATCGAAATTTAATGGTGTCTGATCTGCGTTACCAATTAATGAAAGGTTGTAGCAGTGCTGCTTGCGTAGTTTTATGATAAACTTTTGGAACTGTAGTACCTTGGTGTCTGAGTCCATGGGTAGCTTCTGTGCGATAGTTGTTCGGCGTCGGACTGATAGGCCGTGGCGATTCATGAACCGATTGCCCCAGCCATGTGAAGCTTTAAACACGGCTGTGTTAGCGCACGTTTTGGCAATGGTCAAAGCCTTCATTCTAACCTCCGCAATGCTAACGCCACTGCCTTGCTGTCTACGCTCAGCAATCCATTCAGCCAGCTTAGCCTCCAACTCAGGATATGCAGCACTTTTACCTCACTCGGCCATCTTCATCTGAGGCAGCACTTGCAGGCGCTCTTTCTGCCGTCTCCAAAGCCGAATGTTAGACTCTGCTATGCCATCAAATTCATGGCTGGCAGCTCTCTTGCCATGAGCCTCAGCATAGCTAACAA
The DNA here is from genome assembly GCF_049634645.1 of Pelodiscus sinensis. Classification (NCBI taxonomy): domain Eukaryota; kingdom Metazoa; phylum Chordata; order Testudines; family Trionychidae; genus Pelodiscus; species Pelodiscus sinensis. The sequence continues at coordinate 5,990,700 of NC_134719.1, read as the reverse complement.
CTTTAACTTTTTCAGCAGTCGTGTAAGATCACCGACAACTCATGGCATCCCAAAGAGAGCATGGAAATGCTGCGTACTGTATATTCATGCGCTCACGCATGATTATCCGGTAATACAAAAAGGCAAGACAAAATACGGCAAAGTCGGGGTGCACATTATAGATAGGAGTTCAGTTTATGCCGGAATTCTCATGTTTAAAAGGTAGGTGCGCATTATGCATAGGTGCACATTTTAGTCAGGATTTTACGGTATTTATGTTCATAAACCACTTTCATAAAGCATCGTGGGGGGAGCTTGTCACAACTGCATAGAGTAAACCTGCCTTGTCTTGAGAGATGCAATCAAACAGAGGCTTCTCCAGGCTTTGCCAAGATCTGTGCAGTTCCATGTGCCATGTTATGGAAATTATTTAGTGAATTAAAATGTATATTTGTAATTCACTATTCTATACCCATGCGTTGGCTGTAAAAAATCGTAAATATAGTGCTTTTGTAGCTCTGGTAAATGAAGCCCTCAATTTGTCTTTAGGCCAACTGAAGTGTAAGCTTCTGCCATATAATGCCAATCTGAGAAGAGTATTTTTTGGCCAAGCAAATGGAGACTGTTGGACTGGAGACTTGGATTCTGTTCTCATCTCTGCCTTCAGTGACCTTTTTCAAGTTATAGAAATGTAGCCGTGCTAGTCTGGTATAGCTGAAACAAAAAACAGGACTATGTAGCACTTTAAAGACTAACAAGATGGTTTATTAGGTGATGAGCTTTCGTGGGCCAGACCCACTTCCTCAGATCAAATAGTGGAAGGTGTGTCTGTCCCACGAAAGCTCATCACCTAATAAACCATCTTGTTAGTCTTTAAAGTGCTACATAGTCCTCTTTTTCAAGTTGTCATTTTTCCTATCTATAAAGCAGGGGAATGCTAGCTGCCTCCTCTGAGGTAAAGATATGAGGCCTTGGTTATTAAGGATTGTGAATTGTACAGAAATATTAAGAATAGTCAATTGAAAAGACTATTCATTGTCTCTTAGCTTGTAGTTCAGGGAATCTTCCCCTAGGCTACATGGTACTGCAGGGCAAGTCCCTCTCACATTCATACTTATGAAAGGATTAGGGATGTAAGTGACTAGTCGACTATCCGATAAGCATAAGCCAGTTTCCCCCCCGCACCATCTCCACAGGGGGTAAGGGAGGTATAGGCACAGTGGGAAATTGCTCATGCCGCTTCTGTTAGGATTCTGCTTTTGAAATGTACAAGAGCCCCAGTGGGGCTCTTGACATTTCAAAAGCAGAAGCCTGTCAGGGAGCGCGGGGCCAGCGGGGGACTCTTGTACATTTCAAAGATTCGGGCACCGCAGGGAGTGAGGGCCCAGCGGGATTTCCATCCTCTCTTCAATTCGTCTATAAGGGCACCTCCACCTTTGAGTTCTCTATTTTTTACATTTTTACAGTTCAAAAGTCGAAGCCCTGCAGGAAGCATGGGGCCAGCAGGGGATTGGCCCCATGCTTCCTGTGGTGCCTGAGCCTTTGAAATGTACACGAGCCCCAGTGAGGCTCTTGTACATTTCAAAAGGAAGCCCCACAGGGAGCGCAGGGCCAGCATGGCGCTCCCTGCGGGGCTTCTGCTTTTGAGTCCCACTAGGGCTCTTGTACATTTCAAAGGCTCAGGCTCCCCCGCTGTCCCTGTGCTCTCTGAGGGGCCAGCCCCCAGCATCTCTAAGATTGGCAGTTCATGGCTCCAGCATGTCTGGGCTTACTACATCAGTTATGAATGTTAAAAAAAGCTGCTTCAGCTCCTCTTTCATTACAAATTAAGCACTGAACAAATCCTTTGGATTTAGCCTCCATAACTTCTTTTTATTCAAGGATTATTTTACTGTGATATATGAAGAATCTTTATTTAGATCCAGTAGGGATCCCTCATGCAAAATGTTCATCTGAAAGGAGAACTATAGCAAACATACCTCACTTAATCCCTGTCACTCATATCCTTTCTCCTGTAGCTTGCAATTGAAAATCTGAGCACTGCTTCTTCTGCAACCTTGTGTTTCAAGAAGCAGTCTCAGATTTATAATACTGTGATAATATGGGAGTAGCATAAACTGGAGTGAAAGAAGAGTGGGAATTCTCTAGCTGGATCACACAGCAGAACCATCAGGATCGGAGAAAATAACATATAGCTGTGGGGAAGAGATTTGTGAGTGCTGTTAATGTGAGAGAACAGCTGAGAATTGTGTGATATACAGCACAGCTTGAAAAAATGGATGAGATGCTCACTAGCCAGAGAACTAAACCTATTAGTTAGAAAGAGATGTGAAAGATAATGCGGTTACCACATGCCAACAATGTCCAGGAATACTACCCTAGTAAGAAAGTCGAGTCTCCCTTTGGTATTCCTCTGGAGTACCCACCTTTGCAACATCAGGAGTTGCACTGGCAATGTTCTGGGATCCCAAGAGCTGTACCTAATTCCAACAGACATTTACATAAACTTTAAAAGATCCAACTGTAGAACAAATGTACCTTTTCTTAGGCAGATTGAATTAGTTCTGCAGTAACTCTATTCCCCCTCCGCCCCCCAATTCATCAGCAGAGTTCTCACTGCTGTGAGGCTAGCTTTTAGGGCTTAGGCAGTTTTTGGCTTTTCTGATGTGTTCTGGCTATCTTATGAGTGTGCTCAGTATAAGCCTTAGTGATGTGGACCGTGACAACCAGCAGCCATTGTGAAATGTGACCCTAAGTCTGGGGAGTCAGCTTTAACTCTGGCTGATGTTAATAGAGCTGTGACAGCTTACTGTAGGGGAGAATTTAGCCCTGACTGTTTAAAAACTATAACATTTGCCTTACTATAAGTAAGTGCAGCGAGAATTACTTTTGAAAAGGAATGTGTGACTATGAAATGTGTTACCATATGGTTCTCAAGCAAACAATTATTTTCAATCTTAGTCCAGTCTATTTTTTCTCCCAAATATAACTGTTCATTCTAATGCTGAAGCTCAGTTTGTACACTAAATATGTTGTTCTTTCAGATAACTTGCCCTGGCGTGCTGCTGAAAGACAAAAATGAACTCTATATCGGTGCCTGTATATTTGGTCAATACAAGAAGACTCAGCGTGTCCCTGCAGCATTTCCACTCTTCTTAGATGAGAAACTAGTATTTGAAAAGGTAAGATCATCACATCTGACATGAGCATTAAAAAACAAAGTACCAGAATCCCCAGACATAAATGATCACACTGAAAATGGTATTTTATTAGTACTAATTACTGCATCTCTTCAACACTAATGACATTTGTTTCTTCCTTACAGATATAGTAAACTTGTGAGCCTATGGCCATAATATATCATGAAGATTTTTTGTTTTTTGTCTTATGATTTGACCTTTTCTCAATAGCTGTTCAATAGTTCCTGCCCAGTGTTATGCTTCTTAAATGTAGGTAAAAATGGAAAATAAAAGTAGAGAGAATGAAAATCAAAAGATTGTTTTTGTAATCTATGTGTAGCAAAACAAATGGAATATGAACTTGGGCTTTCTGATGACAGCTCTCTCCCTATGCGCTGTTCTTTCAGAGTTTGATGTTGCAAGAGCCCCCTTGATGGTACTATAGCCTTGTAATTTACTGTTGCCTATCACCACTTCTGTGTTCCTACTAGTTTCGTTGTGAGTGCCATAGGAGTAATGAAATCCTATACCTTACAAACACAATTCCATTTTTGACTGCTCATGAATAACAATGCTTTGCACGTCTCTAGTGCTTTTCATCCAAGTATCCCAAAGCACTTTCAAAGACTGACTAAGCGTCAACAACAACTTTGTGAGGTAGGCAAGGCATGGAAAGGGATAATTTCACCCACCACTGATAGGCAGGTGGGAATGGAATATAGCAGCTATTTAACAGTGCACAGCCGGACTGTAGAACAACTTAGGACAGGAAGTGCTGATTACTGTATCCAACTGAAACTGAGGGAGACATCTCGATGTATTTATCAAGTGCAATTTCTGAAGTAGAAATTTAGCCAGAGCACTGGGAATAACATCCATGCTCTAACAAATAGCATCACTTAATAGCTGGAAGTATATAGGTTCTCTATTTTTACATAATCCTCAAAAGTTTGGTACCTCCCACAGTAGGATGCCCCTCAACATCATGCTGAGACAGTGTCTCAGTACTGAATGAGGGAAGAGTGCCAGTGACTGAACCTGCAGCACCACTGTCGGCAGCAAAAATTGCTATATTCCCTCTAATTAGGTGGAGCATTTTTTAAAAAGTGTCATTGAAAGATTTTGTAAGGTTACAGTACATATTTTGAAGCTGAAAATGTATCACTAGAGTACAATTCTGCTATACTTTGCAACTGTTAAAGTGCAGAAGAACATTGCCATTGAAGTATAACTTATTAATCTATTTTCCCCTAGAAATTATAACAACAAACTAAGCACTGTTTTTTCAGGACCTACAAAAATGTAAAGAGCAGCCCTTTCTGGCTTTACAGCAGCAGTTAGTAAATGAACAGGATTCCCAGAGTGGTGCTGACATGATCAGTAACAGTTGTGCACAATCAAGAAAGTAATGGAAGTGTGCCACATTATTTTCAGTTCACTTACAAGTGTCAGAAGAATGATCAACATTATACAAATGGAAAGAAGGGAAAGCAAAAGGGAGAAGAATTATGTTTTCAAATATTGAAGACAGTTGTGCGCTCGCTCAAGTGTGGAAACTCCAATAATGGAAAAAGTTGCTGACATTGTCCCTTTAATCTTGTTCAGCTGAAGTTGAAAGATGAACTTTTGTAACAAGATCAGCTGTTGTTCTTGTAAATTGTTGAAGTCTGTGCAGATGCACTTACCTGATCATGTGATTGACTCTTTATTTATGGTAGGTCACATAATTTAGATAGAGAGGAAGAATCTTGAAAATGTTAGAAATCAGATGACCAAAAGTGCTGTCTTTCTAAGAAATAGATTTTCTGTCTCAATGCCAGTAATAATTTCAGTTTTCTGTTCTTTTTTTTCCCGTATGGGGAGTAGTACTGTTTGCACTAATCAGAATCGCATGCAAACTTTAGTTTTCTCTAAGCATATCTGTTGTTTTTGATCAACTGTGTCCATTACATTTTTTTTTAATCTTTTGTTTTAGGTATTTACTGATGTAGTTGATCCTGGAGAACTTGTTGAACTACTTGAATGTAGGTTTTGCTTTTCTTATCCATTATATTGTATGCACTTAAGGCTAGATCCTCAAAAAGAGAGCTTGTCTCAGCATTGTGATGTCTAATATGCAGGTCAGCAAAATTCATGGCTCCAAGTTTGGTGCTTAGACTCTGTATGCAACGTATTGGGGAATTAAGACCCTTAAAAATAGTCAACGGGGCAAAATAAAGAGAGAGAAACTCGGTCACATAGTGGTTAGTGCTCTTACTGGGAGACTCTGTTCAGTTACTTCTTCAAGGAATATTTAAGTATTACAGGGTTTATCTGGTGCTGCTGAGGTCCTAAACTGAAATAATTTTTGTTTTTCTTCATTTAGATCATTTCTTGGGGGGGGAGGACAGGGGGACGGGACGGATTGGGGATGAGGACATCAGGCTGCCCCAGGGAGAGAGGACAACTCCAGTCCTCTCTCACTGCAGCTTGGATCCAGGTGTGAAGCGTCTCTCCATGGCCACTGTAGCTCCAGTGGACACAGCTGGGGGAAGGGTGCATATCCCCTAGGTGAGGTATGGACACACACACAGATGGACAAACTCTCTCAAATGTATAGAAAGCTGCCCTTTTCTCCACCCCTACTCTTTGCTGCCCCAGTGAGTTATAGGTGTCCTGGTCCCCATCGCTGCCCCCTGTGCTCATTCTATAGTATAACTATCTCTGCTAGCAGACTCCTTCCTTTCCATTTTGTGAGAAACAATTGAATTCCAGGCACATCCCATTGTCCTGGCACAACCAAACCCTGACCTGGCTTTAAGTTAGGATAAGAGGAAGCTACCTACCAAATTAGGTGGTCCTAGCTCTTACCACCAAACAAATGAGTTCTTAAATACATTCACAGCCAGATGGGGGGACAGACAAATGCACATATTCTCTCAAATATATAGTAGAGTTCATACACAGTAGAAAAGCTTTAACAAAAGAGATTGAGAGCCCTACCACAGAACACATTAGAGCATAGTGGTTAGGGTACTCATCTCAGAGGGGAGAGACATGGCTGAAAACACTGCTGTGACCAGTAAAATAGAGATTGAAGCTTGGGTCTTCTACGTCCTGAGTGATTGCCCTGACCATTGAGCAAAGGGAGGCACTTCTGCTGCCTCTTCTTTGGCTGCCATATAGGCTGGTAAGGCAGCCTCTGAGCACGCCTACTGTATCAGGCCCCATGGACGAGACAGATGGAGAGGACTCTGTATTTGTGAATACCTGCTGGGCATATGCCTGGGCTAGGTTCTGAACTACTCAGCGATATCAGGACTTAGCAGTTTTGGTCATGCCCACAAACACAAATGTAGATGCTTAAGGGACTTTGCCAGTGCAAACATAAGGTTCTGGGTAATTTAGTTTCCCATGGGATTATGTGGCCACTGAGCAGGGGTTTAGAGGATCTAAAGTTGGAACGTTAGATGTCTAAAGTGGCATTTAGGCATCCGATTCCCTTTGTGGTTCTAGCTGTTGGTGGCTAAAATCATATTAATAATATGGAATCTAAAGATGTTTTTGAATGTTGAGGCATTATGTTGGGAACAGGAAAGCATTCTTACTATATCTTTGAAACGTTAGTGGTTGAACAATGATCAGTACTCTATCTGTTACAAACTTGTGACCATTACATGAAATAGTCTTTGCTCAATGTGTGATCTTTCAAATGTGACCCTGAGTGTTTTAGAGGATGCATTGGTTTCTTTTGACAATAATAACTTACCAGGAATACAGATCAATAAAAGGCCACTTCCAGAAATATATAAATACTACATTTCTTCAAGTATATTCAAGAGACTGAAATTCAGAACAGTTAAAAACATAGCTGGTTCAAAGACTTCATGAACTCAACAAACTGACCACCTGTAGCAAGCTGTGTTCAAGTACTTTGAACTTCACTGAGTGTTTTACCTTGTCAAATGATGTTGATTTTTTAAAACAGAGTGACTTCACAGTGAACAATGATGTAATACTTTGAGCATGACACGTCATGTTAAAATAGTATTGTGCCTAAACCCAAACTCCAAATATAGGTTTTCTCAAACATTGAGAGAATTATAGTCCAAAACGGGATCCACAGTTCCCGTCTTCTTTCTAGTCTCTTCGAAGAATTGCACCCATCTGCTGCCAAACTTGACAGTGTCGGTTATAAACTTTAGCCAATAACTTATTATTTGCATTATGGTAATGCCTAAGGGCTCCCTTGTGTTAGCCTAGATTTGTAGTATTCATATAAAGTGTTCATAATCTGTTCTTATTGATACATCAAAATTGTCCTTATTACATTAGCTCATACAATGCTGAGATGGTTAAACCAGTGAATGGCTTCTCTTCTATTTTACATATTAAAATGACTTCTGATTATAGTTTATTTTTTGACTTATGAAAAAACTTTTTTTTCCTTTCTAGTTGACACAGCAGTACTTGAACTAATACAACTTGTTCCTCCAGGTATTGTATCAATCTCTTCATAAATTATGCAGTTTAATAGGTGAATTTCCATGAGGACGTACAATCATTTTTCTCAATGTACAAACCATGTCAAAAGCTCTTCAGCAAATAGTCCTCTTAATGTAAAATGCTAATTGATCAAGAGGATCTCATTTTTGAAAAAGAATAAAGCTAAATATTGAAATGTTCCAGTCTCAAGCTTACAAAAGAGATAATACTTTAAAAATTGAAAATAAACCAAAATCACTTAATGCACATTTATAAAAGGCATCAACATTCACTTGTGGTAGGTCTTTCTGTAAGGTTTCAAAGTGCATAATTTTGTTCTCAAAATGACACTTTTATTTTAATGGTGACCGCTGGGAAAATCCTTATCCATGCTATAAATATTACAGGTCTCTGGGGAAAGGTGAAGATAATAAATAATGATTTGTCCTACTTCTGTTATAGGTTTGTGTGATTATAAAACATCTATCTTAATGAAATTCAAATGTTCCCATGGATAACATAAATCTGCATTTTATTGGAACTGCAATAGAATTTGAAGGAAGACTTGTTTGAGAACCCTGGAATTAAAAGCATCCATAGTTACAGATCCTTAATAAAACCACAGCAAGCAAGAACATATTTGTTTCTGTTGGTGGCTCACTGAGATATTTATGCCAACAAACAAACTGAGTGTGGATTTAATTGTTGTGGAAGCATAGGAGATATTAGGAGGAGAGTTGTAATTTGAGGGGCTCAAATTATGGACATTTGGCAAAATGACTGTGATAGATTATATGAAACTTTCAAATTGTTCTATCTTGTGATTTTTTTTCCTTGAAGAAAATAGAACAAGATTTCATGATCTTGAAATACTTTTGCTTGTATCTAAATTCCTTTCTGACAGCCAGATACATCTCTGATAAATAACCATAATTGTTTTGTAATACGGAATAACAGATGTGAAGTTGGCTGCTGTTAGAAAACCATTGTCTGTACATAGGAGGGGAAGAAGGAAAGAAATTGAAGAAATGTTATAGGAAAATCTTTCATAAGTCTCTTAGTACAACAAAGGCAGTCTACTTTATATAAATTAGATACAGTATTCAGTAAAAGGTGCTTAAGAGCCTGATCCTGCGGATTCTTACTACTTGGCTTAGTCCCATTTTAGTCAGTGGTCGTGTAATAAGAGTTTACTCTTAATTTTTAAAGGTTAAAAAGTTATACTGGTTTCAGCATAGTCTTGTGCATGTGTGCCTACACTGTACAACTCTTTCCCAATAAATTAAGTACATATTTTCTTTATAGTGGGAGAAATTCTAGCCACTTATGAAGAAACTACAAGAGTTTTTCTGTTCCCTGACCCTAAGCTTACTCGTGGGCACCATGGTTCAGATCGTGAAGTTTTAATGAAGAGGTCTGCTAGTTTTACAGTAAGTGCATATCTGTGTATTGTGCTTATGATACGGTATGTTTCACAGGAACAGCTCTGTGAACTACCTCCAGCCAAAAGTGATTACTTTTGACAGATAATTCAATACCTGAAATGGCAAGTACTAATCCCAGGCTGAACTTTGTGAAGATAGAATCTGTCTGCTGGAAATGTTATTTTTAACTCGATGTGCAAACTGTACGTGTATAATGTGAACATGTTAGTATCTAGATTGGTTTGCTATGTAGTACCATAGCTTGTTATACGTTCTTTTCATCCATCCAGTGGGTGGGAAGCTAGATTTAGTACCAGCAAGAACCATCAAATTATACAGTAGTAAAATTACAAAACAGGACAATCTTATTTGTCTAGCTCTCTTCCTCACATCTTCTTTTTGTTGCATTTTGTCTCAAGTTACCTCAGATCCTCTGGGTCAAGGTATGGTGATCCATCTGTTTGTACAACACTGGGCATAGTGGTACTCGAGCACTCATTGGGGCTTGAAGGATCTCACTCACAAAGAATAAATAATCATCATAACTTGTATTTCATCTTGATTTAGACCAGGGCCACTCAACACGTGGCCTGTGGGTAGGATCCTTTGAACATGGCCTCCACAGGGAACACGCTTCACAATGGCGAGGCGTCTCCCAGGCGGGGTGAGCATTGAAAGACACAAGTGGACGGGCTGGCTGGAGCAGATGAGTACAGGGTGTCGGCGTTTCTAGTCCCCAGGGAGGAAGTGCCAGGAGTGCTGGGGCATTGTGTGAAAGAAGCTATTTGCATATATTTGCATATATATTTGCATGTATATGCAACCACACTTACGTTGCAGCCCTCTTCATGTGCTGTGAGTATCATAGTGGCCCCTGGGGCTTCCAAATTTGAATAGCCCTGATTTAGACACTGTTATAGCTTGGTTTTCTCTTCTAGAACTTGTTTGTCAAGGTCTCTTCAGCCTCCATTCACGCTGACTGGCCAAGCCATTTTAGAAATTAGCCACATTTACCAGCCATACAAAAGCCATAATAGCCAATGGGTGAGTGGCACAGGGAATAGAATGAATTAGCATTAATTGTTTGTAGCAGCGAGCTCAAATGTGCACAAAATGAAAATAAGATTGGTCTCAGCAGGCCCCATGGTATGTGTTTAAAGCTGATGATTCTCAGAAGGGAATGGGATAGTCCTGAAAGCAACTTTAAAAGAAATACCTTTGGGAACTGTGCTTTTGCTTAATTTGATATAATTGCATCATTAAAGTGACAAAACACTGCGATTGAGATGATTTGGGACTCAATTGTTCTGTTCCTACTAGATTTTTTTAAAATTGATGATTAAAGGTCAAAAATGGCTTGCAGCTGGTACACTGTGCCCCATAAAGACAACCTGAAAATCATCCTGCTAAAAATAGAGGTGCTAATTTGATGGTCAGAGGCAGCATACTTCATCTGAATGACTTGAGTCACAGAGAGGGGGTTATGATGATGGGTTGTATTAAAATGAACTTTGTTTAAATGAACATCTAGTTGGGTGAGTTGGAATCCAAATAGGTGTGTTTAAGTGATTCTTCTAGTACCACAAAATTGTACCATCATGTGATGTACTTGGAAGCCTGTTTATAACCAATCCAGATCTGAATCAGGAGTGTTTTTATGCCACCTTGCAATACAGAGATGTACTTTGTTTTAGAAGATTCCACAATAACTGCTTTGCACACATCTTTTTGTTAACATCCTGTCTGCAAGTTATCGAGTATTATTTAGTCTGATGCTACATACACTACAAAAGCAAATTGCACTGCATTAGGTCAACTTCTATTATTATTAGGAAGATTTTTTTCCCAAATGAAAATTATAGTCCTATCACACATTGCTGTAAGACTTAAGGAAAATAGATGGTTGAGTAGTATTAAATAGAAAGTTTATTAGAAAAAATGTTTTAAAATTAAAAGCTGGAACTCTTCAGTTCTGATGCACATCTCTGAAATTTCTTAATGGTAAATCAAATGTATTTGTATTCATTTTGAAAGGCTTTCTCTTTGAGATACTTAAAATACAACAGTGGTCCTATGACCAGATAGTTGGCTCTGTGCAACAGTCGTTATAATGAACCATGGTAATTCTGCTGTGAGTTAGAGCCTTTCATTCTTGTTGAGGAGTTGAGCAGAGCCAGATGGAGCATCAGCAGCTGGGTAATGAAGCTATAGTAGCCCTAGAATGACTGGAATGATGGAATGGAGAGAAAGGTGCTCCAGTCTTTCTCACTTCCAGGAGAGTACATGGAGCAGTTTAGATGGTGAAATCCCTTACTGCAGAAGCATGTGTAATATATCAGGTTGTCTGGGACACCACTGTGAGGGTCAAATCAGGGCGAACTGCTTCGAACAGGGCTATTTACAGCCCAAGACTGGAGTCCTCCTCATAAAGCACCAAACCAGTCACAGACAGCACTCCAGCTGCCACCCTACCCAGCAAGAAGTCTCATAAGCCATCCCCTTAGACACTCCATCTTTACCTGCGCCACAATCAGCACCACACTTTTACACAGGTGAGAGGTTACGAAAACCCATCTCACCAACTCCAAACCGGTTCTCCCAGTCCCAAAGGACCAGCCACAGTCCCAGGTCAGTTTATACCTCATCTTATCCTAAAGAGCATGCTGTGTCATCCCTTTAGAATCTAATGGTTTATTAATAAAATGAAAGAAAAGGTTGAGAGTAGGGGCATGTCTAAACTACATCCCTCTTTCAAAAGAGGGATGTAAACTAGACAGATCAAAATTGCAAATGAAGCCGGGATTTGAATTTCCCATGCTTCATTTGCATAATGGCGACCGCATGTTCTTTTGAAAATGGGCATTTCGAAAGTGAACCGCTGTTTACATGCGGTTCTTTTGGGGGAAAAAAACACCCTTTTTCAAAAGATCCTGTACTCAAAAAATGAGGTTTACAGGATCTTTTGAAAAATGTTTTTTTTTTTTTTTGAAAGAACCGCATTTAGACAGCAGTTTCACTTTCAAAATGCCTGTTTTTGAAAACACACAGCCGCCATTATGCAAATGAAATGCGGGAAATTCAAATCCCGGCTTCATTTGCAATTTCGATCTGCCTAATTTATATCCCTCTTTCGAAAGAGGGATGTAGTTTAAACATAGCCTAGGATTGTTAAAGAATGCACATTGCTTACATCAATCACCAAGGTCTTGATGCAGGCTCTTAGAACAGATGTAACAGATTGCTAGCTTATAAGTCTCTTGTGTACATCCTATGTTAGGATGGGTCAACAAAGTCTTTCCGGCCCTCCGTCCATAGCAAGGATGCTTGTGGAGTCAAGAGGAGGATTGAAGACAAAGATGAAGGTTCCCTCAGGCTCCTTTTATAATCGTACCCATGCAGAGGGAAATCCATTGTTCTCCTGAGTGATGGTACCTCCCAAAATGGAACTGATCACATGATCAACTCACCTTCCCAAGTCCTTTAGGCAAGCAGCCATAGGGTAACTGCTGGTCTGCAGGTTTGCAGATGCATTCCTCAGGTGTTTATTGGCAACCTTAAGAGCCATTGTCCGGGCACCATCGCTATTCAGCACAGCTATCCACTGAATAACCACTCCTCAAAATAGGTGGTCGACGCCTATTGCTATCTCCGGGTATGTCTACACTACAGTGCTATTTCGAATTAACTTAATTCAAAATAGTTAATTCGAAGTAAGCTAATTCAAAATAATGCTTCTATACACAAAAACTATTTTGAAATAGCGCTTTGCTATTTCGAAATAGGGTCCACTTAGTGTGGGCATGCTGAACCAAAGTTAAGGCTGGCCAGAACCAGTGCGGGCAGGGCATCAGGTTAAGACTTAGTGTATGGGGCTGCTGCCTGAGGCTAACTGAACTCCGTGCTTAAAGGGACCCTACCCCCATCCTGCACAGACAGTTCTCAGGGTTCCCCGCTTGCTTGTCTACCTCAATGAGGGACAGCAAAGCAATCCTGTCTTGGAGTGCCCTGGGTGCTCCAACTCAGGACACCAACTCGGCCACATGAAGCCAGAGCTGCCCCTGGACATTCTGGTGGGTCTCATGGGGTTGTTGCCATCAGCCTGGCTGCACTTGCTGTAGGCTGCCATCCGGGGGTTTCCTGATGTCAAATAAAAAGCAAGGAATGTTCAAAAATAGAAACTGGGTTTATTGAACAAAACTGGGGGAGGGGGGGAAGGATGAACCTCTGGGGAGACTGGGAAAAGGAGGTGAGAGAGGGGAAGAGAGAGGGTGGGAGAGGGGTGGGGGAAACCTGGGAGGAGGGAGCTGGAATGGGGAAGCAAGCGGAAGAAGGGGGAGGGGAAGCTCAAGGTTCAGGGTTGTGGGTCTTGCCAGACCAACTTGACTTTCATGCAAACCTGCTCCTGGGTTCGCATGTGGCCTTTGGTGGCCAGGCTGGCAGCTATCCTGCCATAGACAGCCGCGTTCCTCCATATAGTGCGGGGATCATGGACGTTGGGGGCACCCCCCCAAACCTGAATAAGGGCCACGATCTCCACCCTGGATCAGGAAGGCGCCCGCCTTCTCCAGCCCCTGGAAGGCTCCTGGGAGCTGGCAGACTGCTCCTGGGGAGCGGTGGAGGGCTGGCTGCCAGTGGCTTGCTGACTCCTGTTTTGGGGCCACTAGGTGTGGGGCCTCAGTGGCCACTGCTGGCTCTGGGCTGGCAGGCTTGGAGCTGGCACAGGCACTGTGGCCAGAATCTACCCCTTTAATGGCTCCTGGGTTGGAGGAGAGGAGAGTAAGTTTTCCTGGTTGTGCCCAGAGTGGCCACCAGCGCTTCCTGGGAAGGGCTGGAGGCCCCCTATTTCGAATTAAGTCTCTACACAGCCCTTAATTCAAAATAGCTATTTCAAATTTGGTGTTACTCATAGAATGAGGTTTACCAAATTCGAAATAAGGGCTCCACTATTTCAAATTTATTTCGAAATAGTGGTTTGCCTGCGTAGACGCTATTAAAGTTAATTCGAAATAACTGCTGTTATTTCGAATTAACTTTGTAGTATAGACATACCCTCCCAGACACAAAACATTTAAAATATAAGTACAGAGCCCAAATTCATAACTTTACATGTAAAAGTCGTACAAGTATATGAGTAGCTTACATAGAACCAGCAGAGCATAAGCTTTCATTAGACACCTCACTTGGCCCACTTTGCAGAGAATTTGGGGCAAACACAGAATAGCGTGTTCAATAATGATCTGCAGTTTCCTGATATAACCCAATAATGTGACAGCATGCATGCCTCCTTCCTCCCGGAAACATGGAGGGAAGTAGTGGGTAATGACGATACTCCAAGAAGAACCTAAATAATTCATAGTGGGGAGAGGGGTATGGAATGGAAGATTTGATGGCTTGGGCAGCCATGAGGGAGAAAACTCTCCCTTTCAGACTCAGAGGGAAGAGTTTCACATGTTCCTTCCTAGAGCCCCCGATCATGCCAGCTGTCTCTTGTTGGGTGGATCTCCTCCTTGTTTCTGAAATGCTTCAGATACCTTAGTTTTGGAATGATAGATGCTTCTGCCCTGCCCCTCTTGGGTGAAGGTTGTTCCCAATGTTACACCAGTAAGATATACTTGCTGTCCCTGGAGGCCCCAAACAGTGGATTTTCATTTTATTTCTAATGGTAAAACATTTAATACAGATTTTGAGAATCAAAACCATTCCCCTTATTTCCGCACTAGTCAGTGGAGTTTTTCCCAGAAGAAATGTTATAACTAGTTGCAGTAACAAATATGTTTGACTGACAGCTTTGCTACATGAGTGCTTTGATGCACATTAACTTTTTCTTTTGTTAACACAAAAGGTAGCGAAAGCAAGGTTACTATTCTAGACTCCAGCTAGGCAGTGACAAGCCATGTTTGTTTAGCACTGCTAATCTGTCTGTTGGAAAGAATCCCGAGATTAGGATATCAGAACCCCTCCTGAAAACTGGCACTTGGCTGATAATGTCTCCAGCAAAATGTCTTACCAGGCTCACAAAACATACTAAAATACAAGACATTCCGGGAGTTCTCCCTGAGAACAATTTTATTTCTTTTTTTCCCCGGGCTGGTGATGTCCTGCTGATGCTTTTGCTGACTCTTCTGCATTTCTGTGCAGACCTCTAAGGACTTGATTAACCTGCTCTGATTGTGACTGCTTATATAATGTACTGTCTTCTCCCTCTGTGCAATATTTGCAGCATCACTTAAATGACCTTTCCCCCCTCCAGTATCTTTAATTACAGTTTCAACCAGCGCACTGTTGATTTTTTGTTGTTGTTTTTAACAGAGTGCTTTTTCTCTTAGCACTAACAATTGCAAACCGGTCATCTACTTCCAAAGTTAGGGATGTAAGCAGCTAGTCAATTTTATGCTTATCGGATAGTTGACTAATCCCTCAACTAGTTGCTCCTCCCCCCACCTTACTGCCTCTGTGAGAGAAGGAGCAGGAGCCGGTGCTGGCAGGAGCTGTCTTAGTAGCCAGTTCCCCTGAGCACCATCTCCACGGAGGGAAGGGGAGGGAGGGAGGTAGCGGGGACTGGGCACGAGCTGATTCCTAGCTCACGTCCAGTCCCAGATGTTGTGCCTCTTCTTTTAAAATGTATTCAGAGCCTGCTGCAGCTCCCCTGCTTATTGACTAGTCAATGGAAATTTCATCGATTAGTCAATCAGTTGATTAAACTAAATTTAACATCCCTATCCAAAGTCCTTTGTAAGTATTAACTCGCTCTATAGCATTCCTGTGATCCAGTTGATGTTGGACCCATTTGACTGCTGGGTAAACAGGAGGCACAGAGAGGCTAAGCAATTTGCCCAAGAATACCTGCACCCACAAGCCCCTGGCAGAGTAGCGAGTAGAACAAAGGAGTTGATGCCCTTTTTCCTCTCTTGCTGTTAGTCTGGGTGTTTCTATGGCTCCCATTACTATAATACCAAAGTGCTAGTCCAAACGTGCTCTCACATAACTGTTTTTCTGTTGAACACATTTCTAAAGTTGGTCTCTTTAAGAACAGGAGGTACTCTCCTGAGGCTTTTCATAGCAGATACATTAATTCTAATTTTCTCCTTTTTAGACTATTAATGGCAGTTGATAATTCATGTAGATAATAAATATGAGTGCTGATTAAAGAAGGTCAGCTTTAAAATGTGTTTATACCCTGCGGTTTGACTTTTTCATTTCTGCTCTTGCACTTCTGATTTAATACTTTAGCATGGGGCCAGATCACACCATCTCCTGAGTGGTGGAGAAATCAATGGTGTAGGCATGGGGGAAGGAGAGGTCTCTCTTATGGAGTTCTCCCAAAATTCTTAGGGTGACAGAAACAGGGTTCACAATGGAAGAAGACTTCCTTAAAATATCTGATGATCTTAGAGGTCTGCTGGAGACATGAGAGGTGCTGATGCAGAGATCTCTCACTTCCATACTGAATTCAAAGCCCCTCTGTCTTTCCATGGTAGACACCTTCTCTTCATGTGTGGCAGCATCCAGGATCACCAGGCTCTAGCAGCTCTCTTGCAGAATGTCCAAGCCCTCACCTTCCTGTCTCACAACCCATTTCTGTGTTCAGATACTTAGACACCGGTATCCTCTCCGGGTCTGGGGACCTGGACCTGTATAGACCTGTGGTGCTTGGAGGGGGTCAAGGGATGAGGTTCTGTAGGGACAGCTGATGCCTAGCTCTCTTCTGCACAGCTGAGAAAGATGTGTGTAGATGGGTCCCTCTGTCCATTGATCTACAGAGCATGGCATAGCCATGTTACTCAGGAACCGTTAAGCACGAGACTATCTGTTTAACTGACCCTCAGTTGTTAGTTAACTGCCGTGGCTGGACCAGGGCCAATCGGTGGGGCGGGGCAGGAGAGCCACTTGGCCTGGGCGGGGCTCCTATTTAGACACTTGTTAGCATTTGTTAAGTTTAGCAACTTGTTTTTAAGCACGTCCCTAGCATGGTATGACTCTTCATTCTCTACGCATTTTTCTGACTTTATACACAATCAGTGAATACCAAAAATTCACATATAAATAAATAGAAAAACTAGTTGAGAATAATAAATAGAAATCACAAGCAAAATTATATTTATAAACAAGTTTGCAAAGTCCAGTAGGAATGAAACTTGCAAATCATTATTTGAATCTTTACTGATGCTGTAACATGACATGAAAAATCTTTAAAACTGCTTTTGACAAAGAAATATATTGAAATAAAAGTCAGACCTTAATTGTTGTACAAAAGCAATATAATCATCTGTAATTGAATTGTCAGAAATGCAAATGTTATCTTCTTGACATTTACCATTGCTGTTCTGTCTTTTCTAATTATCTTTATTAAAGGCTGAAATTAACAAAGGAAGTGGTTTAAAATTAGGAATGGTTTGTTACATTAGGTGGCATTTATTTCTTTGATACCCTTTATCTTTAGTAGGAGCTTGATGTTCAATTATTGTCTCTCTTCTAGGGAATTGCACCAAAATTGAGATTTTCTACCAGCTCCCTTATTACAGAAAGCCTGTTAAGTTCAGGAAGGACTCATGTACAGGTTAGCATAATTTAACTCTTTGTGATTTAATTTCTTGATTTAAATTGATAACTTTGCTGTCAAATGATTGTGTGTACTACTCCTTAAAACTGTTTTTCATCTTTTTGTTTTGGATAAAACTGTTGTCATAGGTGCTTGACAACTTGATTACATTTTTAATCCAGCGTGAGTAAAGAGAATGCTTGGTGCATAACCCTAGGTACTGAGAGTTCCTCAAATTCAAAACAATTAACCACTGTCTTATCTTGTGTTCAGCTGAGATGTGAGTCCCTTATGTGTGTGGAGTTGGTAAGATGCCTTCTTATCATTATCTAACAGTAGCCTGTTGATGACACATTATTAAAAACAAAACTAACCAATGCATAAAATATAATTGTAAATATCTTGAGAAATTATTTTTGTAATAGAGATGAAGGCTTCATTTTAAAAGATAACCATCAACTTGTCAATCAAATATCTATCTGGAGGTCCTGAAACAATGATGATTAACTCTTCCATTAGTTCATTTAAAATAACTAGAGGAAACCTTTTTTTTTTTTTTTTTTTGACAATTTGTTGACTTTGTGTGTTTGAAAGCATTTTGTGTATAGTCAAGTTTCACTGTTTTGAGCCTCCATTGGGCTTCTTGTCTTATGTACGTGTATGATGACATTACTCTTTTCCATGTTGTTCAAAATAGTATTTGTAGTAATAGCAACAGTGAAACTGAAAATGTGCGGGTTGTAGGCAGGAATGTTCAGATAGCCTGTGAATGTTTGGGTGGCGGTGATGACTTTGTTTTTATCCTTATATAGGAAAACAAAGAAAAACTTTTATCAATATTTTTAAAGGCGGATTTTTTAAACGGCACATTTTATCAGAAAACTGAATGCTTCTGAACTGGTAAACCTAAAAAAATCAAGTTGACATTGTCACTTCAGAGAAATGTCATCACACTGGTGTTTTTCTGAAATGTACGAAACATGTACTTGACATTTTTTAACATACTAAAATGTAACTGAGATGATTCTTTATATATATATATATATATATATATATATATATATATATATATATATATAGTCTTAAACATGTAACTCATCATGAGTGTAGAGGGAAAGGCAAGCAAAAAACAGCAAACACATCCCAGTTATTTTGTAGTTCATTTCTGTTTCAATTCTCATACACTGATTTAGTGCAGGTGTGTACTGCATATGTGATCTCTTTTTATTTTAAAAGGAAAAGTAATTTCCAAAGGAAAGTCAGAAAACTATTTACAAAATTTTAAACCAATAAAAATAAGACTTAATTAAATGGGAAATTGGAGCCAAACTTTCTCTGAAATTCCAGTTCCTCATACTGTGACATTCAAAATCAAAATGTGCCATTGAGAGAGCATTTAAATCATAGCTTTTTCCCCCTAGTATGCTTCCAACTATAAAGCTTGTAGAGGCAGCTGAAAGATGACCTTGTGTTGAAATTACAAAAGAGTGATAATGTATTATAAATTACAAATTAAACTTCTGCACTGAAAGTATTAATCCTGACAGTTGACTTTTAAATGGGTAAGTGAAGTAGCTAATACAGGTTGTACCTCTTTGGTCCAGCACCCTCAGGACCTGAGTGGTCCAAGATGAGGTATTTTTCCAGATCAGGGAAGGTTATTTTAGGTCCCCTGATCCCCCTCCAGGCTTCTGGGCTCCCCCCATAGTCCAACTGAGCCACATGTCAGCTCCCTGCCCCTCCCCTTGCAGCCTAGATGAATTGCATGACAGCTCCGCCTCCCTTCCTTCCCCCTGCAGCCCAACACCCTGCAGCATGCTGGGACTCTCTGATCCTGGAACTTCCGTGATCATGCCAGACCATGGATGTTGCTAGACTAGAGAATCACGGATTTTAGAAGTGCAACCTGTAGTTATGACGGCTCTTTCTTTAACTCTTAGTTCAGTGATGCGGGTTACAAAAGAATTGTGGTTTATTAATATACTGTGCATGTGTACAATATGGTATTTTAAAGCTTTTGTCAATTCTGAGCTAGACCGCTTTGCTGACATTTTAAATGGTCTCCAAACTTTGCCTCCAAACCTTGTATTTGTGCATGCAACAAAATCTATTTTTATGGGCAAATGTTTTCAGTTTGAATTTGCATTATGTTATTAGCATAATTTACGAGGAATACTGGAAAATGAGTCCTTACGGCTGTAATATTGTAGCTTTTTTGGTAATAGCCTCCTCTTTTTAGAAAAAAATCCCCATCTCTCTAGAAAATGCATTTTAAAGCAGTTAACTAATTGTGACTCTTTGGTCAGCTTCTAAAATGCACATAATTTAACCATAAACAAAAGGTCAGTCTGATGTCATCCACTATTTTTTAAAAAAATAAGCAGATGTATTTAACCTGCACACAGAAAAGTAAAAACTTCTTTAAATGAGGCTATAAAAATGTTAGCAAGATGAAAAAATATTTTCAAATCTGTAAACTTTTAATCATATATGTTAGGTGGAGTTGATATTAAATGAACTAAAGTGACATAATTCAACTTAATTTTATATAGTGTCTTTAGCATCAACTGTGTGGGCAAGCTAATTGGATAAGCATCAGGCACTTAACCTTAAAGTCTGACATTTAACAATGTGCATTTTATCCTCCTCCTGGTTTTAAACAAATTATTTTCAAAGGACCAGCTCTGTGGTGTTTTTTTTTCTAAATTGCTGTGATTATAGTTTCGTTAGGGTAACTTGGACTGACATACATCTATTTCTGTCGGAAGTGCTTGTTCTCCCTTTGCAGATGTTTGTTTGTTATATTATCAGTAGCAGTCTTTTCTCGGCATGCTGTCAGGCCAGATAATTTCTCTTTTCACTTTAGGATAATTTGGATCGGGTGCATCATTCAACACCAAATGGAAGATTCCAAACAAGGTCACCAAAGAAAAACACCCCTTCACCTGAGAAAAACAGGAACTGCTTAGCAACAAAGAACTATGAGCAGCCCACAATAGCTTCTAAATCACGATCTCCATCTCCATACACAAAAAGACGAATGTGTGAGCTATCAGAAGAAGCCAGACAACGACTGGCCCATTTAAACCTTGGGCCTTTTGAATTCAGAAGAGAAACTGATAAACCTCCATTTGTAATTAGACATGTATGTATTCTCTGCAAAGTGTTTCCAATTTAAGCTCAGATCAAACATTATTCTTTCACTAAATATTACTCCCCAAATCCTAGTTTATATGAAAAATCTTTTTTTCTCTTAAACAGCCTTCTACATAGTCATTTTAGATGTAAAATTAACTAGAATAAAAGTCCTTTTGTCAACGTTGGTAACTGACAAGGATCAAAGTCTTTCATGAATACCATGTTTAAATTCTGAATGCTCATTCTTTTTCATCTAGCACACTGGACAGCATAATAGGTGCATAATTCAAGTTGGAAGTAATTGGTATTAGTATTAAAAGTGGTTGAATAGGATTTGAAAAGAGTGCAGAGTGACTTTATGAAAAGTCAGACTTCTTCCTCCTCCTTACCTCTCATTACATTATCATCTTGTCTTTCAAATTGTCCTTTTCTTAACTAAAATCTAAACTTGATTCTTCAGATTCCTGAGCATTCTGACCCTGGTTATCAAAGTGATTTAAACATGTGAATCATCCTTCTGAAGTAAACAGGACTACTGTTGCTTAAAGCTGAGCATGTTCTTAAGCATTTGGCTGGACTCGGTCCAATATGCTTAGCATATTGGAGGAGCATATTGTTTGAAATGTGCTTTGATGTTAATGTTTGTTTTTCTTATTATTCCCCACAATCACTATAAGTCTCTACTTCTAAAAATTCAATCTTGAAATAGTGCAGAGAGAAAGACAAATGGGGCTATTTTATTTCTGGGCTATGACATCAGGGCTTATGTGCAATTTCAGCAATCTTATCTACCACATTATCTGATTATCTTTGTTACTTCTCTGATTATTCCATTTTTAGCTTATTTCTAATTAATTCATTAGCATATGTTGTCAAACTCTGAAATTCATTTACAAGTTTTCTTTTACTCCTACATCCCCTTTAGACATTCAGATGAGCCTTAAGCAACCATTAATCTTGAACCTATTGCTTATCATACTCCCATGGATATTATTTTTTTCTTTTAACTCAAATTAGTCAGTTCTCCCATTTCTGATCTATAAGTGATGTTCATAGAGTAATTACAGCACCTTTACATGCCAATTGCTTATTCTGATTACTCCAACTGCTTTTGTGCCTCTTCTACAAAAAGAAAATATATATCTGCTGCATTATTTTAATGAATCATATCCAGACTTTCATTGCCTTTCTGATGTGATAACACTCCTTAAGGATATCTTTAATGCTGAGGTCGACTTGGACTGGGAAGTCTGTGTGGGTATGTCTACACTAGCCCCCTAGTTCGAACTAGGGAGGCTAATGTAGGCATTTGAAGTTGTAAATCAAGCCCAGGATTGAAATATCCCGCGCTTGATTTGCATCTTCCCGGCCGGTCGCCATTTTTGAAATTTACAAGTCCGGACTAACTGCCTGCGTCTACACGCGGCTGGGACCTGGTAGTTCGAAATAAAGCCTTAGTTCGAACTACTGTTAAACCTCATCCCAGGAGGAATAACAGGTAGTTCAAACTAGGGCTTTATTTCGAACTACCGGGTTCCTGCCGCGTGTAGACACGGGCATTTAGTCCGTACTTGTAAATTTCAAAAAATGGCGCCCGGCCGGGAAGATGCAAATCAAGCGCGGGA
This sequence comes from Pelodiscus sinensis, assembly GCF_049634645.1. Lineage (NCBI taxonomy): Eukaryota > Metazoa > Chordata > Testudines > Trionychidae > Pelodiscus > Pelodiscus sinensis. Next base: position 5,968,352 of record NC_134719.1, on the reverse strand, counting down.
TATTTCAATCCCGGGCTTGATTTGCAACTTCGAATGCCTACATTAGCCTCCCTAGTTCAAACTAGGGGGCTAGTGTAGACATACCCTGTGTTACATTAAGCTCAAAATTTGAACTTGCTAAAACATTATTCTTTAATTAGGAAGGAAGTGTAAACCTTTAAATATGTAGGTGAGATCTGAACTTTTTCAGGTAAATATTAGATTACTAATTTGTAGAGAATGTTAAAAAAGAAGGCTTTTCCTTTTTTCATTTTATTTGACAGGTTCCTATAGCAGACTCATGTTTGGCAAAGTTTAAAACAAGAACTTATACAGATTCAACCTCTGTAGTCCAGCACCATCTGGTCTGGCATGATTTCAGTTAGCCAAATTTATACTTGTCATGGGTGTGGCCAAGATTCCCATGATCCCATAAAATTTATTTACAGCCACCATTCCTAGCTCTCAGTGTTCTGTGCTGTTATTTAACTCTAATTTACCCTAAATGTCTTCTAAGAGCTCAGTAAGCAGTGAAAGTATTGGTAATGCTGCTGGACAATATTGATCTCCCATGGTTTGGCAAATCGTCTGGTTTGGCACCAGTCAGGTCCCAAGCGTGCCAGACTACAGAGGTTCAACCTGTATTTATTGGTTACTTTGAGTTTCTGTAAGAAGGGTCTAATGGATCTACATTAATACATAAGACAATACGTTACACCTTGTTCTGTTGCTCGTCACACTCTTGCCTCTTTTCTGGTTTGCTTTTTAATTTCTGTTTAAGGGTTTTTATAACTATGTGCTTACACTATTGTCTGTGGAGTAATACTACATTCACACAGATAAAATATGGAGAATAGCTTCCTAAACATGATCATGAAATATCTTAGATTAAGAAATTGAACAAGAAAGAAGTAGAGGAAGACATACGGAAAGGAAAGGTAATTTAATGTGTGTATGTGGAGTTAAAAATTTATCTGCACACACTAAATGTTTTAATAATGTTTTGGCTCCAGATTGAATATCCGAGCTCCCCTGTTGATGTTCATACATGGCATCTCAACAGAGACAGGGGACGAGAAGCTATGTCCAGGGTATCTTACGGTAAGTGTTGATTTGTATCTCTAATCTTAGATACTCCTCGTCCATACGGAAGGGTAGACTTTTAACTTATTAAGGTATGTCTACACAGCAGGGCTAAAGTCGAAGTAAACTACTCTCAGTCCTTTTGTGTCATCTGTAAACAGTGTCCCCCAATATCAGGCTGGTGCATTGGTAAAGTACAGCCTGTGCTGGCAAGGAAGCACCTGGTTACAGACACTAACTGATCCTGTTATGGAAGCCTGCAAAAGCACTAGGCCTCGGGAACCCTCACCATCCCAACAACTCCCCTATCCCATTACTCACTTGTAACTATATCTCTTAAACTCCTGCACCTAGGATATCTGCAACCTTTCCTTTTCCTTCCAGCCAAGGTAAAATACCCTTTCACTCAACCAAGTGTCTGGTTATTGGGCTCCACCAGGGCTAGTGCCTACAATGCCTAGCTGCAGAAGCCCCTATAATGCTTACCTCTTAATTTCAGTGATAGAAATGTAGCTGTGTTAGTCTGGTGTAGCTGAAACAAAATACAGGACTATGTAGCACTCTTAATTTCAGTACATCTGGCATGCTATTGTTAAGCCTACAGGGCTGGTGTACTGGGAAGGCACTATAATTATATATCGTTATGCAAACTGAAAAACACAGTGTTGGCTATGCTTTGCCACTTGATTTATTTAGCTTCTGATCTCTTATTTCCCATATGCACGACACAGATTATTTGCTCTGTTGCTTCCAGTAATCCATGGATTAAAGTTAGAATCCTTTAGTGGAGAGCTCTGTTGAAAACAATCCTTCTCCCATATAGTGTATTCCCACAGATTTGGAGATTCCTTGTCTGTATCAGGTAAAATTAAGGAAGGGAGTACTTTAAAACTTGGCTTAAGTTCTTCAGTATTTGCTGATGCAAGATGATAGCATGAATCAAAGTGAACTTCATTAGTATTTGTGTACTTCTATTTACATTTTATTGTGACTCCTTACTAGTTATATCTTCATTGCAATTCACAGTAAATTAAAGGTATTTTGCATAGTAGAAGGACTGGAGGCTCCAGCTGTAAGCATTGGGATGCAAAGCCTTTCATCTCAGGGTGTAAACAGTAATCTTTAGCAGTTTGATATTATCAGAGCCATATTATCCTGTGATATGAGTTAGTGGTCTCGGGCCAGTCACCAGGGAACTGAAATTTACCTCAGAAAAGAGGTGTCACTTCTAACAGTGACTGGGGGAGAGACACCCTCTGCCTGTGTGGTAGGCTGTACCAGTTACAAGAATCAAACTTCTGAAAAGTACAGATTCCTGGAATCAAATGTTCTAATCCTAGAAATAACGTCTCAGTTCTCTTTCATCCTTTGTGAGATACTAAAAAATGGATGACCTGTCTGCTTTTCTATAGAGGGGATTTTTAGAAGTTTGGTTATTTGGTTGTACCCCCAAATTACACACTAAATTTCATCATTTTGTGTATGCCGAATCAGAGGCAGTTATGGAAAATTTGGATCTACAGATGCTATGACATTTTTAATTAAAGAAGGGTTTTCCCCCGTGCTTTAGAGGGATCAAGGATCCCAAATATATGGTCTTGTTTAGATGTAACCAAATTTTATCAAAACTATTCATACCAGTGGAATTTCTGTGCATTTGTCTGTGGGTAGATTGTGTCCCCTTTCTGTTTGTCATCCTCTCTGGGTATCTAAAATTGCACAGAAATACTAAGTATTAGATACTATTAGGTGGACTCACTTTCACTTTGTAGGTACTATCCACCAAACTGGTTCAAGGCATAGCATAGAGTGAGAATAGCTGTCCTGTGGGTACACAATGGATTTATCTTTGGATAGAAATTTGACTTCCTTTTTAAAGTGGCTTGCCAGTAGAAAATACGGTACATATTCTGGTATTGTTTATATTGGTTTAAGCAATGTATAATAATATAACTCACGAGCTTCAGGGGGTAGCCGAGTTAGTCTGTTACAGAAAAAAGAACATCAAGCAAATGGTCTGGTAGCACTTTATATACTAACAAAACATGTAGATGGTATCATGAGCTTTCGTGGGCACAGCCCACTTCTTCAGATGACCAGAGTTATGATTAGAGGATAAGGAAACTCGAAATAAATAGCATAAGAGGCAGTGTGCACAGTGCATTGTCAATGGAAAAGATGCTACCACCACTTGTTGAGGATGTTTTAATTGTATTGGCTGGAGAGCTCTCTCCAGTTGGCATAGCTGATCTATGTGAGAGATCTTACAGCAGGCAGCTGCATCTGTACAGCTGTCCACTGTAAGGTCTCTAGTGTAGACAAAATGTGATTGTTGCAATCAAACTTAAAGGTATTGTCAGATGAAGAAATTGAAACTAAAACACCACAGGCCATGCCATTATTTTGAATCATGCAGTGTATAACAGAGAATTGTTTTAGCTACTGTTTGAAAGGTGATTTTTGGGAAAGACTTTTTTTTTAATGCCATAGAGTGCATGTACTTCTAGACCTATACTCTCAAAGTGTATTTAAAAATTCTGTTGGGGTGCACTTTTTTCCAGATCCTTCTCTTCTTGGCAGCTATCGACCCAAGTACACTAAAGTAAGTAATGAAAATTAAATTGCATGTACTTTTTCCTATGTTTTGGAGTGTTTGGAATGGTAAAGTTTGTAAGATTTCTGTTTCAGGTGCCTGAGTGAAATCAACGATGCATATTGCATCATTGCCTAAATATAGATATTGTTTTAGTATATTATGAAGCGTTCTCAATACATTCTGCATGCACTATAGACATAAACTCATAGTAAATAATCACGTTCTACATTTATAGAATCTAATTGTTATTTACAGTAATGTCACTTTCACTTTACAGTGCTGGGGTGAGTAACGGCACTTTAAAGTGAGTGTGAAATTACATTTACAGCCACTTCAAGAGGATCCTTTATATCAGTATAGCATTGTAAAACAGCAGTGGTGTAAATGACAGCTGAGCCTGCAGTGTGCTGTTACTTCAAATGTTTGCCTCTTGTGATTATTCTCAAGTTTTGTCTTTCTTTCCTCAGCTAGCTGCTTTTCTTGCATTCTTGGTTGGGATGCAGGGGTTTGTTTCTCTCACCCACCTGACAGATGTGAGAAATAAGATCCAACTTCTTTGTTTATTCTGTCCTTTTTTCTTAATTTTTGTCTTTCCTGAAATACCATGGACATTTAGCTAGTAGACCATTAATTGTTGTATTTGTGCCCTGTTCGATTTCCTAATGACTGGCAAGAGAGATGATGCAAGGAGGGAGAAAGAAAGTGGATTAAAAGGATAAAACTTTGATACAGGCCATACATTCTTGTCAGCTTCTCAACTTTCACTGTGTAGGAATGCAATTTTATGTGGCATGTACTTCTAATATATTGTGCTGCCTCTGGATTGTTCCATAGTGTGATAAGTGATAAACTGTACAGAGAACTTCTAACTATGCTTTTATGATGAATGTTTTCATTCTAATCCATTTTTCTCAAATGGGGAAGAAGATATTAGCAGTAGTTGTTGTTTGGAGCACATAGGTGTAACAGATACAGATTAAATTCATCACTCTCCTGATGCCTTTAAGCATTCTTGGCTCAAAAAACAAAACAAAACAAAAAACACCAAATAATAATAATAAAAAAAAACCAGAAGAAACTATATCTTTTCTGTAGCTAAAAATTATTGTACAGCTCTGAACTAGATGATGCTAGCATTGTGTAGAATAAGAAGACTGAGAATTATTGGTGTCATGTACCTGTTAACGGGGAAATCAGTGTTACATTTAATAAAGTAGATAATATTTGGAAATGTTGTTTGTATGTGTTTAATCTGAGGATTACCTTTGAATGAGATTCTAATTCTGTAAGAAACATCAGATGCATCTTTTAAAATTGTTAGGTGAAATAGCTTATGGGGACATAATGTTTGGACTCTTCTGGCTTTTATTGTTAATTTAGGTCTTTCATGTGGTGTGTCTAGGGTATTAAACTTCCATTAAAGCTCACCTAAAAATACTCTATTGTGTAGTGCAGTGAGATATAAACCTGCCTTTTAGACAGTTTCCTGCCTAGTATGAAGAACTTCAAGAAATTGTATTGAGTTCTTATACATGTGTGGTGTAAAATAACGAAACAAACTCCTCCCATAGGACACAGGGTGCTTTACAAGGCTAGCGGCGTAAAGCTCTAATTGGGGTTATATATGAATAACGCTGTGATGAATCTCTTGGTAAGAATATATGGGGACATATCAAATCTTACACAGAAATAGCATTTCCAGAGCAAGTGGGCATGGCAAACAAGATGAAACATGGCCTGTTTCCCTAAGCCTACAAGCTAAGCTGGAAAATGTACGCTCTTATCCCACTCACATCTTTGACATGGAGCTATAGGTCCAAGGATTCCCCCTTGTGGGTCTGGAGCAGTATCTAGAGATCAAAGTGTCAATGCAGAATTTGGTCCTAGTTGATGGGGGGTGAGACGCTGGATAAAGAAGGAGCCATACTAGAGGATTATTAACATGGCAAAACTTAAGAAATGCAGCAACCCTTCTGCATTGCTTACACATTTTCTTTATCAGTAATCACTCAAGCGTACAGGGTGTTGCTTTCCATTTTGCAAGCTTAAAGAGAGAACCCATGCAAAATGCACTGTACAGGTCCATATGCAGTTTTTTAAAGGGTCATAATTTGGCCAAATAGAGAAACACTTTCAGTGGAAATCTCTATGGACTCTCTTCTCTAGAAACCTGCAAGGTACTTTTTTCAGCGAGGGCTGTTTCAGATTTTTACCTCTGACTTGTTTCAGCTCTGTAGCCGTTCCAAAAAATGGCAAAAATTGTTTTATAATGGGCAAAGTGTCTCTTCCCCACAATCTTGCCTGATAATCCAATAAGGCTGAAGAGTTTTAGCTGAGACTAAAAATGCCCATTCAGAAAGCAATCGTGGAGCATTTCAGCTGGAAAGGTGGAAACTTCAGAAAGATATCAATGACTGAAAACAAGGTTGGGGTGAGAGGAAGAGGATCTAGTATGGAATGCACTCTTACTTATGGGGGTTGCTGTTCTCTCTAAGTTGTGTAGCAGTACAGCTCCACAGGTGATTAATCAGCCCTATCCAGTTAGAGGCTCAGGGCTCCCTCCATGGAGCTGACTGACTGGGTGGAACTGATTAATCACCTATGAAGCTGTGCAGTCTCTGAGCTTAGAGGGAACACTGGTTGCTGTCACTCCCCCTCTAGTGTTATATGCAAGCCTCTGTAAATAACTGTCTTATGTGTATTGCTTAAAATAGGCTAGTCTAATGTTTAACTTTGTTTTACATACAGAAACAAATTGAAGTGTTACATCTCTGCCCCTCATTAGCTTAAGCACAGACATAGCTAAGGTTCTTATTATATATTGTTTGAAGTTGCACTGTTGTTTTTTTCTTTCACAGATCATCAGGTCTCATCATGGGAAAGACTTAGATGGTTCTTCTGACAGCTGTGATGATCACCCGACACTGGGTACTGCTAGTAGGCAATTTCGTTCCACTGGCTCATTAGTACGTTCAGCACCCTCCTCGTTGCAGAAATATCCCTCAAGTCCTGTACTAAACCGTTCTTCTCTTAGAGAAAGGTAAAGGCTTATTTAAATTAAATTTAAATTTTAAATTATTGGAGATTGCCTATCTTCTAGAACTGGAAGGGACCTTGAAAGGTCATTGAGTCCTGTCCCCTGCCTTCACAGCAGGACCAAGTACCATCCCTGACAAATTTTTGCCCCAAATCCCTAAATGGCCTCTGCAAGGATTGAACTCACAACCCTGGGTTTAGCAGGCCAATGCTCAAACCACTGAGCTATCCCTCCCCCCAAAACCAAATTTTTGTTTGTTGTCAGTGAAATTTTGGAATAATTGGCAATTGTGAGTAATGGCATAGTTTGCATAAGAGTAGGTTGACTGTTTGCGTGACACAGATGAAAATGACTGTGGATTTCTTGTTGTTTTATGTAACCATTTGAACGAGCATCAAAGGACTGCATGTCCAAAACAGGGTCTGCTTTAAAGTGCTCTTTATACCTTGGTGAAGGGCATTCCACAAAGCGGGAGTAGTAAATTAATTTTTTGTCAAGGTCCAAATTTCTTGGTCAGTGTCCAAACTCTAGAGGAAATCATTTTAAAAATAACAACTATAATAAGTAAACAAACAGATTTTGGGGTCCATTCCAAAGCACCTAACAGTGTGGTTATGACTCTGTCTACCTATTGACTATTCCTCTGCTAAAGGCTGTGACACTCAAAAAGGCCCAAAATCACTGGACTTTGCTCCAGAGCTTGCTTTTGGAAGAGTCTTCAGTAGCATACAAGTCCAGATGGTTTTCTCCTGTGAAAATACCCTCTACGCCCAGCACAAGTAGTTTGGCAGCTAAACCTTGCTAGATGTCAAAACATAATGCAAAATCTCAAACTGACATAATCCCTTTGTTTGAGACTCCTTTACAGCCGCTGAAATGGGCTTCACCAGCTACAGATCAAAGGTCTTTGGCTGGAACTGAGAAAAGAATGGACGGTTGTGATATTTAGTAATTTCTAGTGTGCTGGGAGGCAAATGGGGCTTTTAGAATGATGCATCGAGTTTGGAAAAAAAACTCACCTTTCACACTGAAATATCAACTAGTTTAGATCATCATGAGTGGTCATTCCTGTCCTCAGGTGCTTGTGTGACTCCTGCTAGGTAGGATAGATAGGACACGGGTTCATCTGCTACAAGTCAAAACAGTAAACAACAATCAGGTTTGCTTAAGAACAGACAAGGGTCCATGTGTAGGATCCTTTTTTTCTGTTTCTCTCATTCCCTGAGTACTAGAAAAGTTTGGGCATCTTATTGTTGGGTGATCTTGGTTAATCCACTATGAATCCACTTGACCCATGTATGTGTTGGCTCCTTTGAAGTCTATGGAAGTTTTGCGTTGATTTCAGTGGACTCATGATTTCATCCCAGCTTGTTGGCTTCTAGTTTTGTCCCAGGGTGATTTATTCTCTCTCTTGCTGAAGTCAAGATCTCCTGCCCCAACAGGATAACACATCCAGACTCCTTTATAGAAATTAGGGTAAAATATCTTAAAATAGTGGAGTCCAGAAAGCCATCCATTAGAAAGCAGAATGATGATTAATACAACTTTTTAAAAAGTTTAGTCCTCATAGAAGCTGTGACCCATTTTATTTGCCAGTTCAAATTGATTTAGACTTCCTTCAATCTCTGTTGTCAGATCTGTATCTGGAAACTGCAGATGGTTACCTATCTGCCATTTCTGCTTATGCTGGCCCTACCCTGGTGAAAAGGGGCTCTGTGTTTGTTCTGTGATGAAACAGTTCTTTTAAACGTCATACAAACTTGTACACTCCTGTTCTGGAACCTATTTCTCTTTGGCACTTGAACTTGGTATTAAATAAACTTATGAGAGGGTGTCTGAACTTTTAGGATCTTGCTCTCTGTATTGCCTCTCAGTGAAGATCTCATATTTTGTCACAGCTAACTTGACCAGGAGGGTTTGAGTTACAGGCCTTGCTAATCTTCTATTGTATTCCACAAAGACCAGTGGCTACTTAAGCTTCACCCCAAATTCTAGACAAATGTATGTTTCACTTTTTGTTTCAATTGCTGGTATTTCTGCCTGTCTCGTTTACAATGCCTCAATAACTATGCCGAGGAGGTGAAATTGAACACCCTGCATGTCAAGAGCGTTGATGTCTACTTAAACAGGACCAATCCATTTCAGAAGTCAGAGAGTTTATGGCCTCAGGAGAAGAATGTGAGAATCACCCACCTGAGCTCAAAAACCTACTATCGAAAGGATAAAAAAATGAATCCATTTGTGTTATAAACCAGTTGTGCTTGAATTCTTAAGGGGTCAATCAATGAGGGTATTGCAAAGTGTGTATATGCAATGTGCCCTTACCTGAAATTTGAAGGGCTGCTGTCTGGAGATCTGTTCATAGCTACAATTGTTATTTTCTTGACACCATATCCAGAGCAAATTATAGTATATAGAGGGAGAAAAGCCTGTTGTGAGAGTCTATGGGTTAAGTTTAGAAGTGCAAACAACAACAGTGATGTTGTGGTTGGTGTCTACTATGGGCTACCGAATCAGGTGGATGAGATAGATGAGGCTTTCTTCGGACAACTGAGAGAAGCTTCCAGATCGTAGGCCCTGGTTCTTGTGGGGGACTTTAATCACCCTGACATCTTTTGGAAGACCAATATGGCATTACACAGACAATCCAGGAAGTTTTTGGAGAATGTTGAGGATAACTTCTTGGTACAACTGCTGAAGGATCCGACCAGGGGCTGTGCGCAGCTTGACCTTCTGCTCACAAACAGGGAGGAACTAATAGGGGAAGTAGAGGTGGATGACAACCTGGGAAGCAGTGATCATGAGATGGTAGATTTCAGGATCCTGACCAAAGGAAGAAAAGAGAGTAGTAAAATACACACCTTGGACTTCAGAAAAGCAGATTTTGACTCCCTCAGAGACCTGATGGGCAGAATCCCCTGGGATGCTAACATGAAGGGGAAAGGAGTCCAGGAGAGCTGGCAGTATTTTAAAGAAGCCTTACTGAAGGCATGAAAAGAAACCATCCCGATGCATAAGAAGAGAAGCAAACATGGTAGGAGACTGGATTGGCTTACAGGGGAAATCCTTGGTGAACTTAAGCACAAAAAGGGAGCTTACAAAAAGTGGAAACTTGGACAAATGACCAGGGAGAGCTATAAATGTATAGCTCGAGAATGCCGTGGGGTTATCGGGAAGGCAAAAGCGCAATCTGAATTGCAACTGGTAAAGGATGTGAAGGATAACAAAAAAGGTTTCTACAGGCATGTTAGCAAGAAGAAGGTGATCAGAAAGGCTGTGGGGCCTCTACTGGATGAAAGAGGTAACCTAGTGACAGATTATGTGGGGAAAGCTAAAGTACTCAATGCTTTCTATGCCTCTGTCTTCACGAACAAGGTCAGCTCCCAGACTAATGTGCTAAATGACACAAAATGGGATGAAGATGGACAGCCTTTGGTGGGTAAAGAACAGGTCAGGAACATTTAGAAAAGCTGAATGTACACAAATTCATGGGTCTGGACTTAATGCATCCGAGGGTACTGAGGGAGTTGGTAAATGTCATTGAGGAGCCTTTGGCCATTATCTTTGAAAAGTCGTGGCGATCGAGAGAGATCCTGGATGATTGGAAAAAGGCAAGTGTAGTGCCCATCTTCAAAAAAGGGAAGGAGGACGATCCAGAGAACTATAGGCCAGTCAGTCTTACCTCGGTCCCTAGAAAAATCATGGAAGGGATCCTTAAGTAATCCATTTTGAGGCACTTGGAAGAGGGGAAAGTGATCAAGAATAGTCAGTATGGATTCACAAAGGGCAAGTCATGCCTGACCAATCTGATTAGCTTCTATTGTGAGGTAACTGGCTCTGTAGACATGGTAAAGTCAGTGGATGTGATATACCTTGACTTTAGCAAGGCTTTTGATACGGTCTCCCACAATATTCTTGCCAGCAAGTTAAGGGAATGTGGATTGGATAAATGGACGATAAGATGGATAGAAAGCTGGCTAGAAGGCCAGGCCCAGCGGATAGTGATCAACGACTCAATGTCAGGATGGCAGTCGGTTTCTAGCAGAGTGCCCGAAGGTTTGGTTCTACGACCGGTTTTGTTCAATATCTTTATTAATGACCTGGATGAGGGGATGGGTTGCACCCTCAGCAAGTTTGCTGATGACACTAAGCTAAGGGGAGAGGTAAATAACTCGAGGGCAGAGAGAGGGTCCAGAGTGACTTAGACAAATTGGAGGATTGGGCCACAAGAAATCTGATGAGGTTCAACAGCGACAAGTGTAGAGTCCTGCACTTGGGACGGAAGAATCCCAAGCATTGTTACAGGTTTGGGACCAACCAGCTAAGTAGTAGTTCTACAGAAAAGGACCTGGGGATTACAGTGGATGAGAAACTGGATATGAGTCAACAGTGTGCCCTTGTAGCCACGAAGGCTAATGGCATATTAGGTTGCATTAAGAGGAGCATTGCCAGCAGATCCAGAGATGTGATTATTCCCCTTTATTTGGCTCTTGTGAGGCCACTTCTCGAGTCGTGTCCAGTTCTGGGCCCCCCAGTACAAAAAGGATGTGGACGCATTGGCGAGGGTCCAGCAGAGGGCAACCAAAATGATTAGGGGACTGGAGCATATGACCATGAGGAGAGGCTGAGAGAGTTGGGTCTGTTTAATCTGCAGAAGCGAAGAGTGAGGGGGGATTTAATAGCAGCCTTCAATTTCCTGAAGGGAGGTTCGAAAGAGGCTGGAGAAAGGCTGGTCTCAGTAGTGACGGATGGCAGAACAAGGAACAGCGGTCTCAAGTTGCGGTGGGAGAGGTCCAGGTTGTATATTAGGAAAAACTATTTCCCTAGGAGAGTGGTGAAGCATTGGAATGGGTTACCTAGGGAAGTAGTGGAGTCTCCATTCCTAGAGATTTTTAAGTCTCGGCTTGACAAAGCCCTGGCTGGGTTGATTTATTTGGGATTGGTCCTGCCTAGAGCAGGGAGCTGGACTTGATGACCTTCTGGGGTCTCTTCCAGCTCTATGGTTCTATGATTCTATTGAAGGACATTGTTTAAGAGCCACCACCTTAAAAAATGATTGGTTAGTCTCCACATTATTAATTTTAAATGAGTTTACTTATCAGCAAGAGCTCTTGTTCTCAATGTGCTTCTGTACTGTAGCACTACCTCTTATCTGCTTCAGAGCCCAGGATTTCTGGGGATGTAGAGGAACTTGAGGGACCATTAGAAGGTATTTTTACCCTGTCTTCAGAATTTAGCACTCGGAGGAACTGCTCTAAACAATTATGTACTGCCATGGTCTGTGAGACGGGGTGCAGTCACAGAAGACCCCTTGAGGCTGCTTTCTGGTGTGCTGACAAAGCCACTGACATTCGCCGCCTTGTTCTCTGGGGCTTCTCATCACCCTGTCCTGCTAGGCCAAATCTCCTGGTCTCCCCCAACCAAGGCACAGAGCTGAGATCACCTCCTCCTATCCCCCGAAGAGCAATGCAGACACTGAATCACTTCAGCTCTGAGGAGAATGCAGACACAACATCCTGGAAACCGAACCCCAAATAACTCCGTCTTTCACCATGTGAGAGTTTCATATGTTGAAAGCCCATTCAGGCAAGCCCCCTTTAACACTGAAAGGAGGATGTACACCTTGATTGCTTCTCTGGGTGACAGTTATATACACTGGGTTTGATAGTATATAAAAGTAATTTTATTAAGTACAAACAATAGGATTTAAGTGATTACAAGTGAAAACAGAGCCAAGTAAATTACAAATTAAAAATAACAAAACAAACTCATAGCTAGTTCTAACACATGAAAGGGAAATGGGAACTTACCCTAAAACTGTTTTTATTTTGGCTAAACACCCAAGCCAGGAAAGCTTTTTTTCTCCAGAGTCTCTAGTTACTCTCTTGAGTGTGTTATGCCAGCCAAAGACAAAGGGAATGATAGCTTTCCAGTTTAAATATGATAGCTTTCCAGTTCTTTTGGGTGTGAATTGCTTGCTTCTTTCCCTCCCCCCCGATAATTACTTAGTTAAACTGATATACTAGTATAAGTTTGTTTGGTCACATGGTTTTTCCAGGACCAACCAGTCCTCACAATTAAGAGACAAAACCAGGCTGTTTACAGGTAATTAAGTTGATCACCCACTGATCCAGGTTGTCAGAGCATTGGAAAAACCCTTAATGGCTTTTGTTTGCACATTGAAAACCATAAAAAATTCCATACCCCATATTTCTAACTTCACATACAAGAATGATACGCCAAAATAAGATATACAGATCCAGCAGATTGTGACATTATAATTGATAGGTTACATAGACATTTTGTCCAAATTATCTTTGAGTTATGCATATTTTATACTATTTCATACTGTATGGGGGTAGGGTCCATCAGTCTGACTCTTAGTACTTGTCTTCACTTTTAAAAACATTTCTTTAAGTTATTTCTTCACAGTTAAAGCAGCAAAATCTCCGTAGAGTGGAAGCAGCTGTATAACTATAAAGGTGCTTATTCCAGAATTGCTTCTTGAGATTTGGAAACTGAAAAAAGCTATGTGCTATAAACCATACAGCTTTTACTGGTATAGCTAAATCGAAAATAGGGCTTTTACTACCATAATCATGTCTGTGGAAAAAAATGCATTCTTTACTTACTTAATTATGCTTGTAAAACTTTTTATAGGTAGTCCAACCCTTGCAGCATGTCTGTGTGTTGGCAATATATGCGGAGAACAAGTTACTGTTAGTAAGCAGCTACTTCCTATCCTTTAACTGGAAATAAAATTACTTGTAATGCTGTCACGTTATTGGTTTATAATAGGAAACTGCAGATTGTTGTTGCACACACTGTTGTGTGTTTGCCCCAAATTCTCTGCAAAGTGGACCAAGTGAGGTGTCTAATGAAAGCTTATGCTCTGCTGGTTCTATGTATGCTATTCATATACTTGTATGACTTTTATATGTAAAGTTATGAATTTGGGCTCTCTTATTTTAAATGTTCTCTGTCTGGGACATAGCAATAAGCCTGGACCACCTATTGTGAGGAGTGGTTATTCAGTGGATAGCTGTGCTGAATAGCAATGCTGCCTGGACAATGGCTCTCAAGTGTTTCTAATAAACACCTGAGGAATGCAATGTGGCTGGGAACCTGCAGGCACACCATAGCTTTTTGCCTAAGGAGATATGGACAGGTCACTTGGTCATGTGATCAGCTCCAGTTTGGGAGGTACCATCACTCAGGAGAACAATGGATTTCCCTCTGCATGGGCAAGATAATAAAAGGAGCCTAAGGGCGCCTTCATCTTTTGTCTCCAATCCTGCTCTTTACTCCAGAAAGCATCCTTGCTAAGGACAGAGGGCTGGAAAGGATTTGTTGACCAATCCTAATGTAGGATGTACATCAGAGATTTTTAAGCTAGCACTCTGTTACATCTGTTCTAAGAGCCTGCGTCAAGAACTTGGTGATTGATGTATGTAATGTGTTTTCTTTAACAGTCTTACTCTCTGCCTTTTCGTTCTTTATTAATAAGCCTTTAGATTTTAGATTCTAAAGAAATAGCACAGCATGCTCTTTTGGGTGAGATCTGAGGTATAAACTGACCTGAGACTGTGGCCTGTCCTTTGCGACTGGGGGAACCTGTTTGGAGTTGGTGAGATTGATTTTCACAACCTTTCATCTGTGCGAGTGGTGCTGGTTGTGGCACAGATGAAGGGGCGGGGGATTTGTTTGTGCGACTTCTTGCTGGCCAGATTGGCAGCTGGAGAGCTGTGTGTGACTGGTATGGTTTGGTACTTTACAGAAGGGAACCCCAGTCTTGGGCTGCAGGTAGCCCTGGTTTTAAGCAATTTTCCCCAATTTGACCCTCACAGCAGTGCCCCCATACAACCTGATATATTACAGTTGCTACATATCCATTTTAGAACTAAGTGTACCTGTATTTGGTTTTCTGGATGATCTCTCATGTTACATGGGTAGTTCCTGAAAGATTCTTTTAGCTGCTTGTATGGTTATATTTATCTAAGGAGTTATTTTTTCTCCCTTTTTCTGTCTTCAGTTGTGCTCTCCAATTGTGAATCTGCTACTATAGTACTTTATTGATTTCTGTCCTGTGATAGTTTGTCCTTGTATGTAGTTTCTTCTCAGCAAGAAGTCTCTGCTTTGAAGTTGATAAATTCTTCATGGAGGCCACATGCACACAATTACACACACTACTGGGAGGCTTACTGATGGGGAAGGGGTTATATGCACTGCAAATGTTTTCTAGTAAGCTTTTGCATTAACTCTGCTAACCAAGATGGTGTAGGATTTCTTGCTCATATGTGATATTAGCAAAAGAATTATGGGACTGTCTGACATTTAGAAAACACCTATTTATTATAAAGTTGAGGGTTTTAAATTGATAGTTAAACAGTATAGACACATATATTTGAATTACTAATAGTCTGTCCCATCCTAATGGATGTTTGAGAATTATAGTCATCTGTATTAGAACATCCGGACTTGGGTTCCTCACTCCTCCCCCCCGACACTAAGGTAAATGTTTTCTGTTTGTGTGACTTGAAAAAAAAACCTTACCTCATAAAAGAAAATAAATGCCTTTAGTCACGTTCCAAGGGAAAATAGTTTTGCACCTAGACATAGCATCTTCTAAATGAATGATGAGAACGTCTCTGATCTGGCTTTTTTCTAGGTCACTGAGCTATACTTCCAAAGTGTTTATACAATCTATTGGAATCAATAAACAATTTAAACTGATGTAACTGCAGAATGTTTGCAAGTCCCCAGGAAAATTGGAAGTATGACAAAATACAGCCGTAGAAGTTTATCAGGGCAAACAGCCATTGAAATGAAATGACTTTTCCACCAACGTAGCAATAGAATACTGACACTTTAATCACATAAATAAGTAGCTAGTGGTTTTTAAAATACATTATTAGTTTCAGGCAAATGAAATTCCTTTATTTATAGTTTAAGAAGCTTTGCTCTGAAACCCATTTTATAAAATCTGTCCAATAGGAGTTATCGCATCATTAAATTGTTTAAATTTTGATTATGGGTGTTACATTTTCTGGCATAATTTTATTTTAGGATGAGTTTTGATTGGTGTAAATATTAATATTATGACTTAAAATGTGGATTAGGCTTTGTAGTTATTACTAAAATTAGACAGTAAAGATACTGGCAAAACTAATTAAAAAGGAGCTGATACTGTTTTTAATCATACTTAAGGTTTTGATTTTTGTAAATTAAGTTCAGGGTTATGTGATCAACAAACATTTCTTATACCACAGTGCACACTAGTGGATTGTTCAGTAATGCCACTGAAAATGCCTATAGTTTTTGCACTAAATACTTAGCCTTCTCCTGTGGCACATGGTTTTTCTGATAAGAATAGCATATGACTTCTAAAGGATATTTGCAAACGCAAAATCAATAACAGTGCTTTGAAATACTCCAAATGAACATTAGCTACTTTATTTCCTGGGTTTTTTTTTAAAGCAAATTCTATAAACTGCAGCAATATGTCTGACTGTCTTTCCAATATGAAACAACACAAGGAAATCTGACAAAATGAAAATAAATGAGGCAAAGTGCCACACTGTCATGGACCACATTTCATTTGTGAAAATAAGAACTGGCACACTTGAATTGCTTGTAAATCTACATTTCTATGTGCACAAGTTCAGCAGCAGTTTCCCTTGTGCTAAGGTTTGGAATTAGTGACTACAAGTAGATGGAAGATCACATTACTAACCTTGCTCTTTTTTCTTGATTTTTAATTTTCTCTTACCTGATCTAGTTCATTCTAAATCAGAGCATTTCTGCAGAGCTGCAGCTTTCTAGCAATTTACTGCATACCAATTATATGTATTCAGTGTAATTTTGTACATCAGACTTAGTTCAGTGATATGAGAAAATGCAGAATCCAGCCTTCTCACTCATAATATCTTTCATGATGAGTCAATTAAAAGAAGTCAACAGACCACTTGGCCTTTTTCTAAGAATGGTGAAT
Organism: Pelodiscus sinensis; assembly: GCF_049634645.1. Lineage (NCBI taxonomy): Eukaryota > Metazoa > Chordata > Testudines > Trionychidae > Pelodiscus > Pelodiscus sinensis. Next base: position 5,951,666 of record NC_134719.1, on the reverse strand, counting down.
TGAAATCTGTTACTCTGACAAGGTTTTGTTTTATTCTCAGGATCTGGAGAACAATAGAATAATTTGAACTATTCATACATGCTGCTAGGTTCTAAATTAACTGTAATGCTTCCAGAAAAAGATATTTTTGGCTTAATGAAAAAAGGGTCTCCTCAGTGATGGTCAAAAAGCAAACAAAATCTTAAATTATATAAGGAATCTAAAAATATTCTGCTCTATAAATCAGTGATAACCCTCACTTGGGTGACTGTGTCAATTCTATGTAGCCTCTCTCCAATGAGAGATCGTTAAAACAGGAGAGGTGCAAAAATGGATGACAGGTGAGTAGATACTTGGAAATATCCTGTAGGAGGATAGACTGAAAAGATTGGGGCTGTTTACAGGGAAGACCTGGAGGCATACCCAATAATGAATAATTTAGAATAGATCAAATGGATAAAGGAAAATGAAGGAAAGGGTAGAAATACCCTGCCCGTATTTGAAGTTGCTCAGTTAGATGTTGGTGGTTCTCTGACACACAAGAATTTAGATGACATTGAATCCTTTGAGTCACCATCTTTCTTCCTTATTGGGGGTTGGTGACTTTTTTATAGTTTTCTTTGAAAACTCATGATAATACACACCAGGCTGTTGTTCTGATTGGCATTTCTGAGGTCTATTAATATCTGGTCCATGTGCAGTGGTTTTGGGCTTTTCCTTGGTTATCTTCTGTCCACAACCATTCAAGAACCATCCTGGTGATGTAGCTGTCTGATCTCTGCTTGATATTCCTGGCCAACTTGTCTGTTGGGGCAAGCCACATTAGGCCCTTATGACCTTATTTTGTTTCCTGCCATAAAATGTCCAACCAGTTGGCCATTTCAGTATCTTAATTTCTGAGATGGAGAGCATACTGTTTTCCTTTCTTGTAGCTGGCCACGTTTCTTTTCCATATGTTAATGTGGATCAAAGTGCAATTTCAGATACTCTGTCTTTTAGCATTATTGAGGTCAGTTCTTGCTACTTGTATCACACAGTGTGTGGCACTAACTTAACATCACTCAGGAGGGAATCATTATCCTAAAAATGACCATAGTTGGTCAGACCAGTTGTCTATCTGACTCCTTGTCTGTCTTCCAAAAGTGACCAATGCCAAGTGTTTGAGGGAATGAACAAAACAGGAAATTATTGGATGTTGCACCCCCTTTTTTCCACTCCCAGTTTCTGGCAGTCAGAGGCTTAAGGACTCCAAGATCATGGGGTTGTCTCCATGACTACTTGGCTAATAGCCATGAATGGACCTGTCTTCCAGAAACATTCATTCTTTTTTGAACCCTATTATAGTTTTAGCCTTCAAAACATCCCTGACAGTCAGTTCCCCCAGTTGTCATAGCCTCAGTCTTACCAATGTTCACCTGAAACCCAAATGCTTGTAGTTTGAAATCCAAACTATGCTGTCACAGTTCAAAGTCAGCTTGCAGAATCTGTCTTTCTCGCTTCTCACTAAGTCATCAGCAAACAGCAGGTTGCAAGGTGCTTTTCGTTGTATCGTCTCACGTCCATGTTTAAAAATTCTAGTGCCCTTATTTGTCAGGGGATGGTTCTGTGTTGCCAATGGGAGCTGTTGTGGTGGAGCTCATGGCAGGGGCAGTGCCTGAAGGAGCTCACCTCCATCCGTCCCCCTAGGATCTGTAGGGACATGCTGGCTGATTCTGAGATAAGTGCTACCTGGCACCACAGACCCCTGCCCCAGCTGTGAGCCCCAAACTGCTCCAATAGTGGCCAATGCACCTGGCCCGTGGGCTGCCTGATCGGCTTGGACAGCCCTGGAGCCAGCTGTCCTGCCACTACAGAAGTCATGGAGGTCATGGAAACTCATGGAATCAGTCTTCCATGGCAGACACGCAGCCTTACATATAAAGAGCATAAATCAATGCACAGCAAATATGGACAATCCTTGCACATAATTGAAATTGTGGCTGCATTTTCCCAGTGCACCTTTTGAAAGGTTTCTTTAGCCTAGTGATTCTCAGACTGAGTCTCAGAACCACAAGTGACTCTTTAATGTGTCTCTTGCGGCTTTTTCCCGCGCTTGATAGTGAAACGCTGATTATTAATTATTAACCGATCTAAGTTACTATCCAATCTGGATGCTTTTGCTGGGTTGTACAGGTTGCACCACCCTGGTCCAGCACCTTCAGGACCTGACCGTTCTCAATCGAGGGATTTTACCAGACCAGGGAAGGTTCTCTGATGACCCTCCTGCTGGTGGCGCAGCTGGGGATCCCTGGGGATCTCCAGCCCCCGGTGGCTCGGCTGCTGCCATTGCAGCTGGGGATCCCTAGAGCCGGGGCTTTGCAGCCACCACCAGCCCAGCCCTGGGGATCCCCAGCTGCTGATCCCGCTCCTGAAGGTCTAGCCAGAGATGCCCAGCTCCACAGATCTCCAGCCACTGACAGCCCGGCTGTTGCTGGTGCAGCCAGAGTCTCTGGCCTTGAGGATCCTCAGCCTCCGCCAACCCATCCCCAGTCACCGGACCACTGCTGCCAGGCTGGCTGGGGATCCCGAGACTGGGGCTCCCGAGCATCTGGTGGTCGAGGGCCAGGTTTGTGTGGTCCACAGATGTGCTGGATTTGAGGGGTTGAACCTGTAGTTGATAAAATAATAATACTGATCTGTCATATTGCTGTGACAATAACATAGGTACACAGTTAAGTATAAGTATTTCTCCTGGTGTACATGTTAAATATTAATATATAGCAAATGAAACCATGAATTCACACTACTGTGGCTCTTTTGGTTGATGTTGGTTGCTAATCTCCTAAACCACTGAGCAACCAGAGGAACAAGAGAGGATTGAACCTTAACCGTCTATACATTCCAAATCATTTGCGTTTCTTGATTTAAGTAAACTTCACAGCAAAAAGTGTGGTCCATCTTTAAACTAAAAATCTTTCTTTGATTTTCTCTCTCTCCCTTCCCCCCCCCCCCCCCCTTCTTATAGGTTCAACTCTGGTTGGTCTACCCCCGCAAATGGCGAAGAGATCCATAAACGAGTGAAAAACATTTTAAGGACACACAGTGCTAGGCAAATGCTAACATTTGTAAGTTTTATGTTTACAAGCTAAAACATTTATTGCCACTAAATGTTTAAGGAAGAAAATTGTGCCTCCTACAGATTTGTTGTAATAGAAAGGTTCCTTTTCTGTACAAGTGATGGACTTGGCAGGCGGCTCTGGAATCTGGATTCTGCACATCGCTGAGCTATTTCAAGTGCAATGTGGCAGGCATTATGCAGCCTTTACGGACAGGGCTTGTGTTAACTCCCTCACAGAGCATCAAGGGATAGTGACTTTTTGTTACATTTCTGTGTCTTCCTCCAATTTAGAATAAGCTTGGTATAGATTTGTTATGTAGCTTCAGAAAGGTAAGGGCTTAATTCCCAAATGCCTGAGCGCCACCCAACTGGTGATGCTGTACTCAGTGTTGTTCAGATATCTTTGTTTCTCAGATGCATGTTACTTTCTCTTCATTCATTCATCTTCCTGTGAATGAAAGAGGAAGAGAGTGCTCTTTTCATGAATAAGATTATGCCCTAGACCAGTGTATTCCATTCCATTAAAACTTAGGGCTATTTGTAATCAGATAAGTGAACTCATCTCTTGGTATGTCTGAGTTCTAGAAACACGGGCCAAGATTTTTAAAAATGTTAAGCTTTTACATCCATAAAAGCAATTCTGCTCTGGAAAGTGATTCAGTAAAACTGGCACTGAGATTCCATTTTTGTGCCTTGGTGACTCTGTGGGTCTAATCAGTGTACAAGTAAAAAGGTTTTATTTGAAATTTGAGTTGCCTACCTCAACCTAGAATCTGAAAGTCAGTGTCTGTGTTCATTCTAACTCATGGTCCCCTACCAATAATTTTGTAGTTGAAATGCAATTAACGGTGCTACTGATCTGTAAGCTAGCCTGGAATCCAAGTCACTAGAGGTAACTAGTAAAAAATGTTCGTGAAACTCAATTGGAGCAGATCTACTCAGAACAGGTCTACACTTTCTCTTGATTGACCACACTTTTGACATTCATGGGTACTTAAACCTTTCTTCCCCATGAATGATGACGTTTTGCGGTGGTAAGTGTAAATGTGAAAGCTTCTTTGCCAGCAAGAGTGCTCTCCTGCTGACAAAGAGAAAGATGCTTCGAAAAGGCATGGAAGTATTGTGTCAACATAGGCTTGTCGCTAAAAGCTGTGTAGTGTACACATACCCACAGTAGTGATAATACTTAGAGTTTTCATCCATGGAACTTAAAGATTTATGAAAGAGAGCTAGTATTAGAAATGGGGAACCTGAGGTACAGAGATGTGAAATGGCTTGCTAAGGTTACCCAATAAGTAAGCTGTGAATAGAAACTGGGCTCTTGATTTATAGTGCTACTCCATCCAGAAACAGAGGGAGTTTCTTTTTCATAACCCGCTTCAGTGTAGAATTGTGCTTAAAAAAATCAAATCTGTGTAGCCAGAAATCTCGGAACCTATTTCATGACGTTTCAGTCCAAGTTTTGTCTACACTACCAATTGAGTGGCAAAGCTTTTGACATTCACAAATGCTTAAACCTCCCAACTCTCTCCCCTTCCCTTCCGAGAGAGAAAAGTTTGCTTCGATAAGTGGCAGCGTATATGACTCGCTATCCACAGGAGTGGTCCATATTTCTCTTGGCAATGCAAATCCTGTTCCATTTACATTAGACTTTTAGCAACAGGGCCATGTCTGTGTAGTGTAGACAAACTTTGCTCTGTGTTGCCTTTTGAATCTCTGCCATTCTCTAAGGGAAAACACTAGAGAAATTTCCCTTCCCAAGATCTCTTATCTCCAAAGCACAGACTTCTGTTGTCGCTCCACCTGTGCATGCAACATAACTGGGGGTGAGCGAAGCATTTTATATGCCATGCCAGCTTATTGCAGCACTGAGTATCTTAAACCATTCTTTATTGAGAACTGCACAAATACAAACTCCTGCATCAGCAGCACTCTGGCACAAATAGTAATTATACGTGTAGTCAGGTTTCCCTGCGAGTAAATATAGATAAACGGAGCATGGAAAGTCAATGTTGTACAAACATCTCAAATCAACCTATCACAATTCTGTCACTGGACATGAAGGAGGGAAGGAGTCTTGGTCTCATCTTTATCCTCAACCACTCTCTTGAATATTAAAACATTCCCTTGTTTTTCTCCCAACATGAAATCTTACTGACTCCCAACTTTCTTTCCCTCCTCTCTTGATCGTATGGACTATTCCTTCCTTGACTTTGACCCTTTGTAGACTAATTTTCTGTATAGTCAAGTGGCAAAACCACTCTTGCTAAAGAAACCAATGACAATTTCTTGGCCAGATCTAATGGCTTTAGCTCTCTTCACCTTTGAAAGGACTGATGATACCTATTTGTATCCAGTCTTCCAATTTACTGAGCTGTCTCGGTTTTTCTCCTTCCTTTTGAACCAGTTCTGTAGTACTTTTTTCTATGGCAATATCTTCTCTTCCTCTTCCTCTCTGTCAGAGTTCCCAGGGCTTAATTCTTGACTCTGACCTCTCTCTCTCTCTCTCTGGGTCCTCTTATCCATAAATCTACTTCTCTGCTACTTTCAGTTTGTCTTCTTGCTGCTATCTCAGATTCATTATAGTGAACCTAGTGAACTATTCCCCTACTCCTCCTTGTCTTGGATTTTTCCTCAATTGGTTCATACTGCCACCTCTATTCCTGTATTACAGGCTCTCATGCTTAGTGTCATTTTGTATTTGTTTTTTATTCTTCTATCATGTCCACACCGTAGCCAAAACTTGTCATTTCCTTTTTTGCAACATTTCCAAAATTAGTCTCTCTTCACACCAGGCACTAACATGATTGTCCATGCTCTAGTAATTTCCTTCCTTCTTCTTCCTTATTGGCCTTCCCATTTTCTTTTTTCCCCCTTTTAGTCCGTCCACAATGTATCTGCTAAGATCTTTCATGTTGTCAAAGCAGTCCATAGTTCCACTCTGCTTTATACTTCCCTCATCTCCAGCTCCCAACCCTGCCTCCTCAAAGTGTTCTCCCATACTTGCTGTGTACTGGTCCTTGTCTCCTTTTCTCACTTGAAATTTCATGTCTTGTTTCCTACTTCCCTTGCTTGGCATTCCACATTCCAGACAGCCTCTCTGGGTATGTCTACACTGCAGTTAAAAAAAACCCACAGCTGGCCTGTGCCCATTCGTTTGTCGTTGCAGACCTCAGACCAACGGGTCATTCCCTTCACTCAAGTCAACATGCATGGGCCAGCCATGGGTATTTTAATTGTTGTGCAGACGTACCTTCTGAGAGTGATGTTTGTTGTGTGAAGTGTGTCCTCGGCACACTCTGCCAGTGGTGTGCTATCTTGTACCTTCTCTGACTTTAGACTGTAGGATTTTCATGAGTTGTGCTTTACTGAACAGTACAGTTTGACACCAATGCTGCTATGTATGACTTCTTTGCACGAAGGCATGAGAATGAATTGGTACGGATTAGCCTAAAATTTACATCCATGAGCTCCTCTGACTCCTCTTTTGGAGAAAGGGCAAAATTTGGTTTACCAAATTATTAATCTACAGGTTTATTCATAAAGCTAGGTATACTTGCAGACTCTGAAATTCTTGACGAATGAAAAATACTTAGTCTGAATCCCCACTTTGGTAACTAAATTTAATATAATTTAAGTATGTTTATGCCCATCCATTTACATTCAGGGTTTGAGAATCTAGCATCCCAATCTGATTTCTATTTGTCTACTCTTGATGGTCTTTCAAAGCAATTTTTGTTCATGTCAGGACTCTTTGACCAAATGTAAGTGCACATGATGTACTTGTCCTAAATTGTACATGAACCTGATGACCTTGAGTGAGCTGCACTGCATGCTGTTAAATACAAGATGTTTCTGACATTGTTCTGTGTTCTAAACACTTGAAAGCAGGTACAGCTCAGGTCAGCTTCTTATAATGTTCCGATGAATTTAGGATGGCAAATTGAATTTTATGACGGTCTAGCACCTACGTGTAATGAAAGTTTGCACAGCCTAAACCAGCAGCCCTTGACTGCTTCTTCTGGACACCAGACCATGACTCTAAGATAATAGAATTCACTGGTTTGCTAAAACAGCCTGAGGGCTGGCTACTTTGTCTTCCCATGATGCTGTAAATGGTTTGTAGCTATTAAAGAGGAACTGCAAAAGGGTCTCTTCCCCAACACCTCTTTTCCACTAGCTCCTTCTGGAAAAGTCCTAATTTGAAAACACCAAAGAAAGCCTCATGCCACTGTGAAGCTGCCTCTGCACAAGGTGGTTCTTGTCTGCTGCGGCCATATTGAACCATCTCTCCCTCGCACACTCACCCAGACTTGCCAGGCTGTGCTGTGCTGGCTTGAGCAGACGGGGCCATTTCTGCAGCTGAGTGGATGGATTAGCACAGTCAGTGTTTAACAACGGTAAGGCATGTCTCGGTGACTACATCTCCCTTCCCATGAAGACTATCCCATTTAGGAGGGCAGGTGGGGGAGAGACCCACTGGGGAGAAACAGGAAGGCGGGACATCAAGCAGCATATGGGATCTTATAGCCTTTGTACTTTTATAAGTGTACTTTTGTACTTTTTTTCAGATAAAGCCTGCTTCTTGTGCTCTTCTGTTCCTTTTCCCATTGCCTTTGTTCACTTAAGTAAGCAGAGAATTGCTTTTTAACATGTATTTATATGGAAATAATTTGTGTTAAACTATCACCTGAGGCACCAGGCGAGGCTCAGGGCCCCAGCACACAGAGTGCTGTACAACACCCAGTAGAAAGATACTTCCTATCCCAGAAAGCTCCACATCTGGGTTGTGGTAGGAGGCAACAGGTAAGGGAGGCAAGTTAGCATACAGGACACAAAACGTCTTGGTTCAGGTCTCCACTCTTGCCCAAATTTGTTGCACTTCTGGAAGGGTCTTCCAGAGACCATGGGCCTAATGTCTCCAACCTTTCTATCGAACTGCAGCCCTTGCAAACAGCCTCCAACTGCATTTTGCTAGTTTTGATATCAGTAGTGTCATCTTAAAACATTGTGACCAGAACTCTGGATCATATTCCAAAGGTGACCACTACAGCTCTCATTATAACATGGAAAACTAGAGCTGGGCAAAATATTTCATCTCAAACTCTTTTCCTCCCCCCCAAAATGTAGATTTGGGTCAACCAAAACATGTTGTGGATTTGTGAAATTCAGGAAATTTTTTCAGCTGAGAACAAGAAGAAATCAGGATGTGGTGAAATAAACCATTTTGCCTTAGTTGAAATGCTTTGGGTTGGTTTCACAAGGAGACTTTGATATCATTCACAAAACTGAACAGGAGACAGTGTTGGTGCCCCACTTACATTGAGTAGACCAACAGTTAGAGAACCCACCTGAGAGACCCTAGTTCAAATCTCTACTCTAAAACAAAGACTCAGGTCTGCCAGACTGTACGGTGTTCTGGGTTGGGCTCTCAGTCATCTCCCTGTTGAAGAAGGATGCCCAGGATTCCCAACTGAAAGTTGGGAGAGAAGGCAGGCTCAGAGGGGGCTCAGAAGGCTGGGTCCCCCCAGCTGTTCCACATAGTATATTCATTGGGCCAAAGAAAGAGAAAAGAAAATCCCTATAACGTAAGTGTAGCTATTATGGCGCTTAACCTGAGTTCTAGTCCCTGCACCAATGGACACTTGATTTGATTTGTTTTTTGGACAAGTTTGCAAACCAAAAACTCAGTTATTCATGCAGCTCTACGGACATCATATTCCTGTTTACATTTGATACATCTTTTTATGCCTTCCAAAATTTAATTTGCTTCTGGCAAACATTTCAGACTTTACCACTGCACTTGATTCCTTTTGCTATGTGCTTTTTAGCGTGTAACTACCGAGGACAGAGTCGGATTTCCTGGTCACACAGACACCCTCATTACCTTGTGTTTCTCCACAATAAATACTGTAGTCTTGCCACAGTCCTAGGCTATGGAGCTGGCTCTCCATTATATTTCTGTTTTCCTTCATGGTCACTGTCCTCTCTCCCAGTTTGGTGTTCTCATCCCATCTGGTTATTTTAATGGTATGCATGAAAGGTAATTTTGTTTAATAATCCTTGAGCAGTTGACTTCTGCTGAAAGCATCCTCTAGGCTCAACTCCATACAGGCCTTGATTCCATACCTGTACACTACATATGATTAAGGAAGGGAAGGAATTTCTACCTTCTAGTCTTGGTTGTGTTGCAGACTTTCAGTGGTTATTATTCTACTTAATTCTGCACAGAGGACTAATTCAGTAATGTTTGTTAAGCACTTGGAAGAGGAAGAGTCCTAAGTAGTTATTTTTTAAGACTACCTCTGCAGAGTCAATAAATACATTATAGTTACCTTAAAGTCCAGTAAACTTACCATTCTCCTCAGCCTCGCATACTTGTAGCGAACCATTTTTGTCCTCTAGAATGCCACTAACTGATTAAAATGCATGATTTGTATGACAATGGCATGTTGTGATGAATCTTTGATTCCATTTTCCCCTACTTCAAGATACAAATTCAGTGCTGCCACCAACATGCTTCCTAGCACTCAACCCTGTTTGTGTATAAGTAAGCATAAGTGCCTATTATTGTCTGCACAGGCCCTTGGATGTAAGCTCCCAGAAATTCTTTCCAATTTATTACTTGAAAATTTATTAGCTGAGTTCCAGTGATTTTAATTAAAACTGATCCAAAGTAGTGTTTGGTTCATTACACCTTTTGCTTTTTCTCCCTCAAGAAATGTAAGCGGTTTAATAGTCGTTTTCTAAATGGAAGGAAACTATTTCTAAATTAAATTATTGTAATCAGAAACCGGGCTAATGAAAATTTGATTTCTGTTTTTTAGGATGAGAGTAACTCATTGAAAGGAGACTCAAGTAAGACAAGAGAAGATTCATGTAAAGACTCCTTATGTGGCAACGAACTACAGAGCAGGTATGTCCTATTTGGTAATTGGTATAGAAACAACATGTATACCATGCTGCTAAAATCTAGCTGCAAAATGGACACGTAAATAATTCATTTTCTATTTTAAGTTATGCATTATGCTGTAAAATGGCCAAATGCTTCTTTGAGTTAGTCCTACTAAGATTTTTTACCTAAGAGCAAAATGCAGCTAATTATTGTTGTGCCTTCCATGCTGCTATGATTGACACTGTGTCAGTGCAACCTCCAATAATTCGTATTGTCAAGACTTCACATGGTCATAAAAACGATCCTTGGGCAGTGATTTGGACTTCATAATGTCAGCCAGAGAGCCATTTTTCTATTTTTAGAAGTATTTGGCTATCTTTTAACTCAGAGAGATGTGAAAACTGAGACTTAGTAGCTAGAATCCTTTTCCATGCTTGTAACTCAGTAGGGATGTTAAATTTAGATTAATTAACTAATTGAATAGTCGATGGGATTTCCATTGACTATATGATTAGTCTATAAGAGCACCTACGCCTTTGAACTGTAGCAAGAGCCCTACGGGGCTCTTGCTACAGTTAAAAAGTGGAGGCCTCATGAAGAGCACAGAGCCAGTGGGGGGGACTCCTGCTAGCTCCATGCTTCCTGAGAGGCCTCAGCCTTTGAAATGTACAAGAGCCCCAGCAGGGCTCTTGTACATTTCAAAAGGAAGCCCCACAGGGAGGACTTAAGCTTATCGAATAGTCGACAAGTCACTTACATCCCTATAACTGAGAGGATTTTTTTTATTTAAGATCAAGTATTGAGCTCTATCCTTTATCTGCAAGAGGGTGGATTAAACAGAGTATGAGGCAGTTTAGTGTTTGCATTTCAGATGAGACCTCAAAACTGTAGCCCTATCTGATTTACAGAAACATAGTATCTTCTCAGAGGGATAACAATGTTAGTCTGTATTTGCAAAAACAGTGGGGAGTCCTGTGGCACCTTAAAGACTAATATGTTTCTTTGATCATATGCTTTCATGGGTAAAAACACTTCATCAGATGCATGCTAGCATCTTCTGGCACTCTTCCTCTGAAGCAGATCTTGCTCTAGCATTCTTACTCCTAGTGAGGAGTCATTGCCATCCTCTACCCTAGAGATAGTTGTGTTCAGTGTGGGAAGAGGGGAAGGGTGCATTGGTGGTTGTTTGTGAAACACTGTGGGATTTCTGAGGATGAAAATAACTATCTGCTATGTATGTGAGAGAATCTGTTCAAGAACTCCTAAACGATAAGAGCTAGGACCACAGCTTCCTCTTATCAGAATGTAAAGCAAGGTCAGAGATTGGTTATGGCTGGAAAATGGGATGTACCTGGAATGGGATTGCTTCTCAGAAATCCATACAGGAAAAGAGTCCGAATCAACAGGCAGACGAAAATGGCTGGCTGGGGACACTCCCTTCCCCTGTCCAGGACTGCCCCATCCCCGAGCCTCCTATCCCCAGGCACCCTTTAGGGAGGGTAGTGGGGCTGAAGTTTTCCTGCCCCCTGATTCATATGGGATGCTGTTGGCTGTTCCCTTTGTCAGGGAGTGAGGGGAACATGCACAGTTTGCTGCATTCCTCACTCTGGCTGGGGAGAGCAGGGGGCAGATGAACCTGGACCTGCCTCAGCCTCAGGACAAGCAACCATCCCCCAACTGTGCCTGCTGGAGCTGCAGGGGCCATGGAAAAATGCTTCTCTCCTGGCCCTAAGTTGCTGTGGTGAGAGGGGGCTGGGACTGCAGTGCTAAATCTAGATGGACTTGACCTAAAATAGGTATGTTTTAACACTTACAATTAGGGCAAACTTTCATAGTGACTTCCAAATTCATGAGTCATTGGTGTATGTGCAGATAGGAAAACACATTCATATTCATATTGTGCAGTGTAATGAACTTTAAAAAAATGTTTAAAAACTCTACATTTTGATTTCCACAGTTGGGGTGTCACTAAGGATTACAATCCTAATTATACCCCCTTCTGTCAAAGAGCAATTACTTTTCTCTTCATCAAGTTTTAGATCAATTGTTGGGAACACTTCTGTACTTACTGCCACGTCTTTATTCTAAGTGTATCCCATATGTGCCCTTACCCTGACAAGTTGAAGCAAACAAAGTGTCTGTATATGTGCACACATCTCTGTATTGAGGCAACTTTGAGATTGATGTTGAAACTTCAAGCATTGGGGAAGGGAGGTGCAACAAACCCCAGTATTACAATATCAATAACTGACGGGATATGAAATGGAGCACTCAGGTTGGGACAGAATTGTATCTTAGGGTTAAACACCGGCAACATTAATTCCACTGCACGAAAGGGGGAGAGAGATAAGAACTCAATGATCATTTGACTGCTCTATATTTGCACAGTTTTTGTCAACAGGATACTAGGACAGAGGGAGAGTTCAGAGAAGGACATGCTACTGCCTGACCAAATGTTTGCAGTAAAGTAGATGATTGAAAACCACTGGGAATATGGAATAGGTCCATGTTGTTTAAAATATTCAGTGTATGACTCACTCTGAAAAGAGCTTTTGGGACTCCTAAAGGACATGTATGAGGGAATAAAAGCATATGACAGGTAGTTCAGAATGGGGAGTTGCGTGCAGAAATCCTGCTGTTGATAATTTGTGTGTGTAATTCCCAGATCACTTAGCTCAGATTGTAAGGATGGTTTCCAGTTGAGACAGGAGACTGGCTTTTCTCTGCCAGGCCTGTGTCTATGTCCATACTACTGCTGAATATCTTATGAGCAAGGAGTGACTAATGGAAATACACCAAAAATAGACAGCTCTTAAGCTTTAAGGCATTGATTTGGACTTTGCTGACGTTATTCTCATTCTTGAAGAGTCATCTATGTTTGCCGCTGTGATGGGTTTTGAATGGAGGCACATGAGTAACGTTAGTTTTTCTGGCCCAAATTGCATTTTAAGTAGAAGAAAGTGCAATGCAGACTATAGGAAGCAATCTGGCTAAATAAGGAAGCAGAACTGGTACCTTTATCTAGCAGTTCCTAGAGGCGTCCAGTTCTACAGAACTATTCAGAGTGGCGCCATGAGGGTCTCTTGTTGGTTTGACGTTCTCTCTGTGTTAGTTTCTTGTGAGTCAAAGATGTAATGTGCAGTTCCGCCTCGCTGTTAAGAGAACTATTTTTAATTTACTCCAGATAGTCAGTTGATTTAAAATACCAGGGCCTGTTTTATGTTTTTGGAGTGTGGGAAAGGAAAGGTTGCCATGCTTTTTCAGCCTCGTGCCCACAGTTGTGTAAGAACAACTGATGCCTTTTTTCACCCAACTCCTTCATATAGGCTGGCTTCCAAATTTCATTCTTTGTGCCTCAGCATATACTTGTAAATGGAGCATTATAGCTTCTGTTTATCATGTGCAAAAAGAGAGACCAGGGTTTTAAGAGCTGGCCCTAAATCTCTCATCCTTCCCCACCCTATTCATATGGTTTAAATTGCAGCTTTCAGTGGAAAGAAACCTCATTAGAAGTTACTGTAGCTTGCTAAAAATACACTCATTAATAATTTCACATACACTGGTTCACTCATTTGTCACATTGTCTTGAAGTTAATATGTATTAAACAGAATTTTAAGACCTGGAAGTTTTGCCACCCTACTGAAGTGGTGTGACTTGACCTGATCAAAATATGCATAAACGACCCAGTTTGAAATTTACCTGTAAAATCAAATCTTATTTCTATTTTCTAGATAAAAATGGCCACCAATAAATTTCCCATACCCAGGAGATGGTAGAGTTGGGATCTGAACCTCTGAAGAAAAGGGGTAAACATTTAAAAAACACCACGTCAGTTAGGTGCATTTGAAAAAAATTACCCCAGGACTGAGATTTACCTTTTTAATTTTTTATGATCTAATTTCAAATATAGTAACACAAAATCAAACTAATTGGTTTTATTATAATGCAACTGTTTATTTCAGAGGTTCTAAGAGAAAACAATCAATCCGTGACGCTTAGATATAAATGCACTAACATTTGTCAGTGCTTGGTAATGAAGACTTTTAGAGGATACATTCTACTTGATGGGGCTAGGAAAATGAATTCTGGAAGCAACTGGTATATTAATATCTTTTCTTACAGATATTAAATCAGTGACACATAAGGGGAAGAAATGAGTAACATTCCATTGCTGCTGTCTCATAATGTATTTGGTAAAATATATTTTTAACCTGAGAGAGAGGATAGAACACATTATAGCTGCAGTTGAAGTAATTTAATTTACCTTGAATAGATTGTCTTCATATTGAAATAGCTGCTTATGGGTGTATTTTGACCTTCAAAGGACACACAGATACTGTGTAGCCGCTGCATACTGCTCAATGCATTGTCACACTGCCAATCAAAGTACAGTAAAGCAACGACATTCTGTTCCAGAAAGAATTTTGTCTCTGTTTAGCAGGTATCTAGTTACATGAAGTAAGACTTCTGTATTTCAATAACATGGGCTTCTGTTCCTTTGAATAATTGTGGTATAATTGTGTTTCTGCTTGTAAAATGTCACTGTCTCAGCACTGCATCTAGGTTCACATTGCATTTATAGACTCCTGTTTCCTCTTCCCTTAAGATTGATCATTTTGGCTTTGCTTATGTTAACAGTTCATCAGCTCAGCAGAACACCACCGTTCACTTGGATAATGGTGAATATTGGTCCAACCATGCAGCTGTGTATAAAGGAAAACCCCACAGAGCTATCTTTGAAGACAGCCTGGAGAAAATATATAGAAACATGTACAAAAAAGCCTCTGGCACCATGTCAAAAAGAAAAATACACTCCTGATAACAATACAACTAGACGTGTACAGGACGCAAGGTTGCTATTTTTAATGAGAATTATTTTTGTGTAACACATTTTTGTACTCAATTTTTTTTAGCATGTAATGTTCATTGGGAAGAACTGTTATGGGCTAGTGGAGCTTTGAGGTTGTGTCAAGGCTGTTCTCAACTTTGGCATGACAAATACAGAAGTGGGGGCCTGCAAAAGCACCCCAAAACCTGATCTCTACCGGCTTTGGTACAAAAACTTCCCCCAAAATCCTGATTTGGACTTTGGAGAATAAAAACCGCTGCCACCACCCAAGTATTCCAAGAAAACCAGGGAAGAGATCATTTGGGAAACCTCCTCCCTAAAAACCTCAGGGGTACCACAAGCTTTTTTCCCCAAAGAGCTTGAAAAGAAAAAAAAATAAGCTGCAGTCTGTGGTAGCTGCCCCTTAGTCAGAGGTATGCAGTTACCCACAGACAGATTTTCCAGGAAACAGAAATGAACCAATACAGGTTAATTAGACAAAGGAAAACAAACTTATTAGCAAAACAATACCATAGTTGCAAGCATAATAAAGTGGCTAGATGAAAAAGCGCCACCAGTTGATATACTCATGGAGGGGACCCTCCCTCATGGGCTCAAACTTAGTTACAAAAGGAAAACTCTTTTAAAGGGAAAAGAAAAAAATACACTTTGAACAGCTGACACATCAATTCCACATTCCCAAACCAGGAAACAAATAAAACCTGACTGGTTAACTAACTTTGCCCTACTTACACACATAAAAAGTCCATTCTTGGGAGAGAGACAGGCCTTCGCATCTCCCTGTTACATGGAAGAAACTGCTCTGATTCGGAGAAAGGAGGGAAAATTTAAAAATTCCTTTCTTCCAGTTTGAAACCCCTACCTGCATTACTATTGGCTGACCAGATACCTGGCTAGAGACAGGAGACATAGTTAACCCCTTAGTCCCCAGGTACTGGTCAGCCCCCATGGTTATGACAGGCTGGGACCCCAAAAGGAAAATGTTCAAATAAAAAGAAAACCAGAAACAATTGAAGTTAAGTAGCAAATTGTTCCCTTAAGAAACTAGGATGATGGTGTTTCATGCACCCCCTCTTTGTCCTTTTCAGTGCTGAAGTAAGAGCATCCAGTTTATTCTGCACCCATCAATCATCAGTGCATCATTTCAGTTATTAACATTATTTAACAATTTAAATGTAAGTGGTTGAAAGTGCAATCTGCCCCAGTGTTTAAAGAGCTAGAGAGATGTCTGTTTGAAGGAACTTTTTTTTTTTTCCCAAGAAGGAAAAGGTTTGTTCATTCCAGGTCTATAAATGAAGAAGGGAAAAATTCTGATAGTATCCGGTAGCTGTGTCAAAGTGTTTCCTAGCACTCTTAGCCATGAAGTTTCTATTATTGCCAAGCTTTTTTTTGAAAATATCTGTATATTGGATGAAAATATCTCCTCTTCATGCATCCTAATGTCACAGTGTCTGAAAATTTCCAGGATCACTTTTGGAGCTTGTCGGCTAGAGCAGATGCCCCATGCAAACAGTATGAAGCTCCTGCATCACATTCCCACCACATTTGGAGCCCATCCTTACTAGCCTGCTGGGGATGTATTGGCAGAAATTGCCTCTTTTTGTAAAGGCCACCAAATGTTCAGCAGTAGTTAGCTGCTTTCCCAGGAGAGGAAACCTTTTCAGCCTTGCATTGAACAGCTCCCACATTAACAGACCAGGGCAAGCAGCCCATCTCCTGAAAAAGCTGAATGATTTAAAGGGCAAGTGTGTCCATCTCCTGCTTCCTTTTGAAAAGGGAATAACAAATGTGTATTCTGGCTCATTCGCTGCAGAAGCAGGCAGCTGGGGCCGATTCAGTTACACTAGTGCCATCTTGTATCTTGCTTTTGGACAAAGGATAAACTGGTTGTACAGATGGCAGAAATCTAGGACTGTAACCTGTCAACATATGTGGATAGACGAAATGTTGGCCTACTCTTATCCGTGCTTTAATAGTAAGATAACCTCATTGATTTAAGGAAGCAGTGAGTGAGTAAGTCACTTGGAGAGCACACTGAAAAGTGGAACACTGCAGCTTCAGAAAAGGGGGCTTTCGGAGGAAATGTTCGGAGTATAGGTTGAACCTCTCTAGTCCAGAACTTTTTGGTCCAGAAACATCCATTGTCCAGAATGATTTTAGTTAGCCGGATGCCCACTTTTCATAGGTGTGGCCAAGTTTTCCCCGGTACTATAAAGTTTGTTTACAGCCACTAGTTCTGGCTCTTAGTATTCTGTGCTGTTATTTAGCTCTTAATTTACCCCTAAATGTCCTCTAACAGCCCGGTAAGCAGTGGAAGTGTTGGTGATGCTTCTAGGCAATATTGACCTCCTGTGGTCTAGAAAATTCTCTTGTTCAGAACCAATCCAGTCCCAAGGATGCTGTACTAGAGAGGTTCAACTTGTACAGGCATTTCTGTTCCTGGTAACAAAACCAACCACAGCTCCCCATTCCTGGCCTTGACCAGGCTTGGCACTTGGAGTGCTTTAGATTTTCAAAGTGCAAAATAAAGATTAGTCAGTTATTTAATCCTCACAACCTCCAAGCAGAGAAGCATGATTAAGTCATTTTTTTAGAACTGGAAAAGTACAGCACAGACTTATCGAAAGCCAGGGACTCAACAGCACAGCAGGTTTAGAATGTACACGTTTCTGTATCCCTGCCATTAAACTCTGCTGCTTGTCTGTGACTCCCTATTCATCTGTAATACAGTAGTTTCTTAATAGACAAAATTGACCAATGAAAAGAAGGCAGGAAGAAACTAGGAAGACAATGTATGGATCATAAAAAGCCAAGCAGAGTTTGATTGGCTCTCTGCCAGCATGTGGCCTAGAGTTATCAAAACAAAATCGACATTGCAAGTGCACGTTGAAATGATTTCCTGGGTATGAATGAGCACTTCAGCGATGAGTTCTGTCTGCCTGCTGATGCATCCCATCCCTCCTTGTTTAGTATTCCCTCCTGGCCTGAATTCAGTGTCACAGCTGAATGAAAACTGTAAGCATACACGTTACTACTGTTCCGGTCACCAGGGCAAAGCTGGTACATGCCCTGGGCATGCTAGACCTCCAGGACTGGAAACATGTAGTGTGTATACACACGCTCTGTGTGCCTCATGTTGACTTTGTGCCCTGTTCTCTAAGAAGTTTTAGCAGCTGCAGTCTTCCTTCCCAGTCTCAGCAGGACCACTGTAATTGGGGGGATCTGGACTATAAATATTTTGGATACTAGTTGCTGCCTTTTACTTCCCCGTTTGACTCATTCTCTCCATGATACAGGAGTGTTACTCCCTGTCCCCCATCTCCGAGGGTGCAGCCCAGTTAGTTACTAAGTTCAGCTCCGTTAGTGAAATTCATGGGAGGTGCTGAAAATACAGAGGGGCCATCTCCTTGCATGTGAGACCCTTGTACCACATGTGCAACCAGAAAGCCAAGGGAGGGGGAAGACAGGTGAGAGACCCACCATGAGAATCCAGGATAGTAAGTTGGAGGGTGAAAAGGAAGTGAGGTCTCGAGCAGTGGTTTTCACACTAGCGATCATGACTCAGTACTGGGTTGTGGAATGTCAGGCCCTGGGTCTTGCTGCTGAAAGGTGACCAGTGGGGGGGGCTAAAGCAGGTTTCCTGCCCCTCCTGGCACCGCAGACTGTGCTGTGCCCCAGAAGTTGCCTGCAGCAGGCCCGGCTCCTAGGTGGGGAGTGTGGAAAGAATGCATAGGGTTCTGCACACTGCCCCTCCCCTGAGCACTAGCTCCACACTCCCATTGACTGGGAACCTGCTACTGGCTGCTTCTGGGGCGCAGCCAGGTCTGCAATGGTACGAGAGGCAGGAAGCTTCCTTAGCACCCCGGCTGCATCACTGACTGGGAGCCACTCAAGGTAAGCCCTTTCTGCCCCATCCCTGATCCCTGCCCCCCCAAAGCTAGAGCCCCCCTCCTACACCCTTATCCTCAGCCCCATTCTGGAGCCCACGCTCTAGTCAAATTATGTTGAGTTTCAGGCATCAATGATTTTCTTCATCTGGGTCACGAGAAAAAAGAGTTTGAAAACTGCTGGTCTAGAGGGGCAGGAGTTTGGTAGGAAATACTAGGCTGTACTTTACGTTCCATTTTAGCCTGATTGAAATGTGGCAGTTTTGGTGCTTTACATTTTTTGATGGAAGTTACAGGCTAGCTTGATGTGGGCTTCCTTTAGGAAGAAGCGAAAAGAAACGTGTTCATATTTGAATCGTGCTGGCTAGGAATAGTCTCCATGTGAAGTTTTACTATATGACATAATTTGTATACCAGATTGAAAGGCAATCTTTGGCCTGGCTGTTATGGAGTGTGTAGATGTTTTGCCTCTTAGAATCAGCTAGGATCATCAGGTCCAGCTAGCCTTCTCGCTGGTGATAGGATTGTGCTTGTTTGGGTATAGTCAGAGTTCATTTCCAAACACTATACTAGAATTCATTCTGTTAGGGAGAAACTTGTAAGTAAAACCTGACTTAAGCCTTGAAATGCACAGCTCTGTCCATCTGAAATCGGCACGCTGCTTTTGAAACAAGTGTTTGGCCCCCACTCCTGTTTGTGTGCTTGGCTAACCTTCTATTAATATGCATATAGCTCAAGTGCAGAGAAGACTGATTCTCCTCTGTTACTGCAGCATGCGATAAGTACGCTCTCAGGCAGTGAACCAACATAGTAATAAACTGTGATTGTTTAGTGCACCTTGCCTTCTAATACAATTTAAATCCCTTCTATCAAATGCAAATTTCTAGGTTCCTGAGCAGAGCTTTAAATAGCATTTCCTTGCTCAGGCCTTATCTTTTGCTATCCACAAAGTGGTGTGTTAGTGACAGTAGGATGGCATAATTCCACCACCACCATTTTACCTCCTAAAGGAAAACTACCTACTCAAATCTAGAAATAATGGGATAGATTAAGAGAGAATTAGAGTTTATTGCATCAGTCTTCTTATTTCTTTTTTTACTCCCCCAGACTGTCATAGCCCAAGAGTATTCTAACCAGACATATTTGCCTTTCTGGTATTGTTTGTGACACAAAATGTAATCAGTGTAATATTTTAATCACTTTTCTTTTAGTAAGTCAAACTGAGGCTACTCTTGTTTCAACTCCCACGGGAGCAGAAACTTAGTTGGTGCAAAACAAACTGTATAAGCAGTGGGGCCCAATCGAAAGTCAGGCGCTTTCCTCAATAGCAGTCACTTTGAAAGTCCCTCACCATTGCCCTGTAGTGATTAAGGGGTGGAAGTGTCAAGCTCTTTAAGGATCAGCATTATCTAGCTTCCCAGCTAGAAGGATAGAAGCTTCAGCTCGGTCCCTTGAGAATGTCAGTTGGAGCTGACGGTGTGGAACGCCTCGGGTAATAAAGATGTGAGAATGTTTAGACCTAAAATGTGAGCTGCTTTAAACTTATTTGATGAGGAAAGTCTCCAGGTTCAATGTGTTTGGGTTTTTCCACACTACCTCGCCTAGATTTCACCACCTGAAGTTTTCAGAGAATCACCAGAAAACTAAGAAATCTGTTAAAAGGAGCCTTTGAATTGTGTGTCTATAAGGTCTTCATTTCAGGTACACATGCACCTTGCGCCTCTGATGAGAGACGTGTTGGTAGCAGCGTCCATTCAGATGTCGCATGCACCCTACTCAACCTTATGCCCCATTCGGAGGCTATATAGGGCTGTGTGGGTGCAGTGCCTCACTTCTCTCTCACCCTAAACAGGCTCCTGGCCATATTGCCTACTTCTGCTTTAGCACAAGAGGCACTGCCGATTAAGGAAACTCTCCTGGAGCTAGACCAGACCCCCTTGAAAACTCCAGTGGTGGCACCCCTTACGTGCACATGTGCCAACCAAAAGGTGCTATGTCTCAGCCAGGAATTTTGTTTTCTACATCCAGGACCAAATTCTCTAGCCGTGGACACAGCTAATGAAAGTGAGACTCAGCATAGTACTAACGGTACTCCGTATAACAGGGACTAGAGGTGTCTGGAACTTTTTGATCATAAAAATGACTGGCAACATTACAGTTTGGGATTATGAATCACTAAACACTAATGTTGAGACTTAACTACCTGAATTATGAGACATGTAATGCTTTCATTGATCATTTACCACAAGAACATCGAGTTCTGAATAGTGCAATAATAAAAAAGAGTCAGCTTGTGGCAAAGACATCTTTGAAGGTTTTACTTGATGTAGCCAACAGTGAAGGCAGATCTGTGTCCGCCCCAGCCATAGTGAGATGAGTTTCCTGACTTCAGTTGTATGGGTTCCTCTGGCAGGTACAATCAGCCACTAAGGAGTTAGTGTTTAACCCACTTCATACTCTAAAGGACTCTAGGGCTGTGTCTAGATTACATCCCTCTTTCGACAGACATGTAAATTAAGCCCTTTCAAAGTGCAAATGAAACGGAGATTTAAATATCCCGTGCCTCATTTGCATAATCGAATGATGGCGCTCTTTCGAACAAGCGCCATTTCAAAAGTAAAACCGCAATCTAGACGTGGTTCTTTCGAAAACGGCAGGCTTTTTCGAAAGATCCTGTAAACCTCATCCTGAGGATATACATGCCTGCAAATAAAAAGACATTCAGGAGGCCTCAATCAATGTAAAAATCACATCCTGGTCAATGTTCCACCTTCTATAAACTACCTGAACCGCTGGCTTAAGAGGCCAGAATTTTCCACTCCTCACATTTGAGGGTTTGGTCAGGAGTCTGGCCCATCTGATAGGGTTTCTTCACTACCCTATTCCACTCCTTTCCCTTAGTTTGGACACCATCTCTCACTATGGTGAATTTACCGAGGAAAAGAAACTTATGGTTACACAATCCAGTTTGCCTTCATCCTGCCCTCCTGTCCCTTTTCCTTCCCTTCTCAGGGACCTTCTTGTGATCAGTTTCTGAGACACAGGATCATATTGCGTAGTAGCCTAGGGGCTATAGAACCAATTCCATTCAAACACAAAGGACAAAGGCTTTGCTGATGGTGTGTTCTGTTACCCAAGGAAAATGGGTTGGAGGCCAAAAGTAGATCTCATATAATTACGTCAGTCAGACATCTGAAATTCAGAATGGTTTCCCTTGCATCTGTAATTTCCTTTCTCAAGTCCTGTGACTGCTTTGCAATTCTGGACCTCAAAGATGCTTCCTTAACTGTAGTAATTCATCCCTCACAAAGGATGTATTTTGTCATAGTCAGTCATTATCCATTTCTAGCCTTCAGCTTTTCTTCCAGCCCAATGGCTATCTCAAAAATAATGGTGATGGAAGCCACACACATCTAGGAGTAAGTCTCTGTAGGTTGGTGACTGGTTCCTCAAAGGGCAGCCTTGGCTTAGGAGATGTTGTCAGCAGTTCAAACAGCAATGTCACTTTTCCCAGTAATATTGAGAAATCGGTCTTGACCCCTAAACAGTGTATATTTTTTTATATCAGCATTTTTAGGTTCAGTGAGGAGCAAATCTCCCAAGAGGTTCCTCAACGCTAGCCAAAGAATTCAGTTTAGTCAACAAATACCAGCTACAACATGTGACTGCAGCTTCTGCATCATCTGTTAGCTTGCAGTTTTGTAACCTAGAACACCAGGTTACAGTCATCAGTGTACCCAGGAGTGACTCAGAACAGCATATATAGCCTACAGTCTGAAACTGTACTCAGTCATTCACCTGGTGGAAGGATCTTTGCAAGGTTCTTGCAGGAATCCTGGTCATCCAGCATCCACCTATCCTCATGAGAACATCAGATTTTTCTCTGTTGGGATTGGGAGCACATTCAGGTCCTCATGCCTCCCAAGGCAAAGGGTCACAACAAGAATAGTTCTTGCACATCAATCTGTTGCAATTGGCAACCGTGAGAAAGGTTTGCCTCCACTTTCTTCCACTCATCAAAAACAAATAGATCAAGATCATGAGGGACTACATAGCTGGATTATATTAATTGTCGGTGAGGAGTGTGTTCGCCCTTGCTCTGCACTGAAGCGATGAAGTAAATGATCGACCAAATGGTTATTTCAGCTTTGTACTTCCCAGAAATACAAACCACCATGGCAGACAACTTCAGCAGGTATTTTATCCTAAATTGCAAATGGGAGTTAGACTTTTGAGTCCCTACCAAATTTTCCTAACTTAGGGGTTCCCAAAGCTTGACTTTTGCACCACGGTAGCCAACATGGAGTGCAAAAAAAAAAAAAATCTGCTCCAGAGGTAAACGCAAACCTTTATCTCTAGCAGCCACCTTTCTCATTAAATGGACAAAAGTATTATGCTTACCCTTCGATTCCACTGCTTTTAAAGGTTTTCACCCAGGGTCATTTTGATTGTATCAACTTGGTCAAGACTCATTTGGTTTCTTTTCCTCAGCAAACTCACCTCTTGCCCTTGGTGATGACTCCCAATAAATTTTCAACTATTGTCTCAGCATGCAGGTCAAACACTTCACCCCAATCCAAATGTTCTGTGTCTCCAAGCATGATACCTTGATGATTCTTGGGATTAGAGGTGTTCTGGTCATCAGGAGTATAGACTGTACTGTTAAATACCAGGAAGAAATCCACACGACATGCTTCGCTCCAGGAATGGAGAAGAGAGAATCTTTGGTGTAACCATTATCAAACCTTCACTTGTCCAGTCATCTTTTTCCATACTCTTGTATTTACCTGCTGGAACTGAAGGCATCAGGTCTGAGAGTTCCATCATGCTTCACTTAGAATCCATAACCATTTTCCACTTACCAGTAGAAGGCTTCTCAGTTTTCACAAATCTAACCACATGGAGGTTCCTGAAAAATCTTATGAAACTTTGCTTATAAATTAGAGATCTGTTCTGCTTTGCAGTTTGTCTTGTCCTTTAACTGCTCCTCAGAATGGCTAGCTACATGCCCTCTGTTACATTTGCCTATGAAGACTGCATTTTTGTTACCATCACTTTTGCTCAAAGGTTTTGGGAGATTGAGGCTCTAGGGAAGACTCTCCCTTTACTGTTTTCTCCACAGAGAATGTATCATCCAAAACGTTCATCTAAGGTTCCTTCTGAGTTCCACAGTAACTAAACTATTCTCTTTCCAATTTTCTTTAAGTTGTATGAGATAATACCAGAGCCACCTGCCATATGCTAGATGTTAAGAGGACATTTGATCTTTTTTTCTGGACCAAACTGAACCATTCAAGAAGTTCCCTGGACTTTTTGCCTCTGTTGCAGACAGGCCTACGTGATCCACCATCTCTGGGCAGTGACTCTCTAAATGGAGCGCTGCAGTGTAGATCTCAGTACTTGCTTTCCCCAGCCATTGTGCTTTGGCTCATGCTACAAGTTCAGATGCTAAAGTAGGCAATGCAGTCCTTTTGTTCAGTGCTGAACTCTGCTCCAGACCTTCTGCTTTCCTAAGGGGTTATGGCAAGGAAGTCACCTAAACGGAGCACACTCCGTGAAGCACACTCCGTGGTAAGACACCACTCAGTGAAAGAGGAGAGGCTACTCACCATTTGCAGTAACTGGAGTTCTTTTGAGATGTGTCCCTGTGGGAGCACCACTAACTTCCCTCTTGCTTCAGAGTTTACTTTGTGTGACTTTGTGGTAGAGAAGGAAGTGAGGCAGTTTGCCCCCTCAGCCTTATAGACCTTTGATCACAAGACCTAAAAAGGTGTAGGGCACATGTATGGGATGAATGGGCGCTTTTACCCAAAATTTCTGATAAAGGCAGAGGGTGCATGCAGACTTGAAATGGAGCACTGTGGGGACGCATCCAATTACTGCACAAGGTGAATAACCTCTCCTTGTGGTTAGGCGACAGAACTGGGAACAAGAAGATTCTGGAAGTGTGTGGTGAATTGCCCTTCCTCTTTGTGCCTTTGTTACTCTATCCATAAAATAGAGAAACTAGAGGTCTCCTACACAGGGAAAGTGCTTTGACATCTTGAGGTAGAATTTACTACAGAAGTGATTTGTTACAAAATAAATAACCCCACCAAGTCCCATTTCCTATTCAATAAAAAGAGCTTTACTGTGGATTTTCCAGTTTCTTTCTTTTTAAATCATGTAACAGAAATTAAACAAGCACTTTTTGTGTTGAGGCAGGAGTCTGATGTTAAACCTGACAGAGTCCAGTAAGAAAGCAACTGTACAATTCTGACAGCTTGTGGCTTAGAGACTAATCATTATAATAAAGGTCCTAGCCAGCCTCATTGGTTAAATCTTGATCCTATAAGTCTAATGTTGCATTATTCCATCAATTGTTCCATTGTTCCTACATCTGTTTTACTCTATCCAGGTTTTTATACTTCAGATATGTGTATATATGTATGCATACTTATGCTGCATATTAATTGTTCTTAACCGAGTTAAGGTCAAAATGTGCTTTGCACTTAGAGTGGAAGGTGATACATCATCTTCTCACTCTGTAATCTTCATTTTCCTAAATTCTAAATTTGATAGTATTTTAGAAACATGGAACTGTGCAAAGCAAAATTTTTCCCGGTGTCCTCTCCGTATATCAATATGATCATATAATGGGGAGTCTTTGAATCATGTGGAGTCTAATACCTGTCTTTATTATGATGCTGTGAGTTTACTTGATCAATCAATAGAAAGGTACAATTTATGAGAGGTTATTATTGAGAAGAATTAAAAGTTGGAATTAGTTGTGGTGTTTGGCAGGGACTACTGAGCGTTTTTCTCTAGGAAGTTTATGTGAAAAAACTCTTAAACTTTAGAAGTTTGTGACCAAGCTATTCTCCAGCAATAAAACCACCAGAAGCTAGTCTTTTGGGGGATGACTTGAATTAACTGCCTCATTGATGGAGGTGATGCAGTAAAGAAGGAAGTTTTTTAAGATCAATTCCAGTGTGCCATAAGAAATGGATTAATATTCTAGGAAAAGATCTGTAAACTCTTTCAGTAATTCCTATTTTTGTCCTTTGTGGGGCAAGGGAAGGGAGGAACACACAATCTTTTAACAAAGAAGCCGTGGAAGGATTGTGGTTTTGGGACCACTTTCCCAATGCTGATCCATTCTGATGCCTGCTATTAGCTGAGTTACTCTTGCTGACTGTCTCTAGCTTTGAGGCCTAGTGGTCAACCTGTTTTGGTGGAGACTCTTTGATCGTAGAACTTGCTCGCTGGCTCTTCAAAGTGAGGTCCTGTTCTTTGGTTAGGCTTTTATTTAACACTGGAGTTGCTGGGGAGGTTTTACTTAGGATAGTTTGGGGTGATCCAAAAGAAAGGGATCTTTGTTCAATCTGTTGAGGCGCAGTTTAAGGCTTTCTGTGTGCATCAAGCCACCCAGATGCCATGTATGAGGGGTTCATAAAATAGTTATTTTAATCTCTTTAAAGTGAGGCAGGCAATATCCACTTCACCGAACTTCTGTAAATTGGATGCTAATATTTATATCATGAAACCAACTGGAATTTTTGGACTTTGAGCTAAAATGTGTTGTTTCAAAGGCAATAGTGCTGTGAACTGGTTCATTCAGCACTCCTGCAGTAAACACTTGACAGAAGGTTGCTTTCTCTCCTTGCCTTGTTTTCACCACAATCGTGGAGTGTTTACATACATTTTAGCCTCTGTGCCATTTTTTGAAGGCTTTATTTGTCTCATTTACGTTTTTGGTTTAGATAATACTTAAATATGAAATCCATCTGTGAAGCATATTGTATATTTACGTGGAAGGGTAAAACCAGTTTTTAATTAAAATTTTATACAGCACTTGTATTTCACTTTGTCCTGTTTTATTATGAAACACTTCAATCTTTTTCCTAAAACACATATGTCTTGTACGCTTCAAGATGTTCCTTGTTGCTCATGCAGAACCAGCTTCTGAGCTCTGTCAGCAGAACACCATATGTTCTGGGTTTCCTTTAGCTTTTCTCTCTGGTATTTGTGTAGGCAGCATCTTGGATGCAATGCAAGTGAGCTACATTCCATTCTTCTCTTTTGTAACACTTGTCAGGAGATAAAATAGCAGGGGAAAGAAAACACTGAATTATACTCTAGTGAGTTGCATTATAAATAATTTACGATAATCTGGCCAATCAAGATAAGGTTTTTTGGGTGCACTTGAGGATTTCACTGAATGTAAGGCTTGTGCACAGTATATAAAAGGTGTGAATGTTCCAGTGCAGCCTGATGATCCATCAGAAATTAAAGGCTGGAGAGAAAGATACTGTTTGTATCAATAGGAAATGACACTTGTTATGAGTAGCCAGACATCTGAATAGAATAACTACGTAGAAATGCAAAAGTTGAGTTCTGCAGAGTATGGGTGAAGATGTGAGGCTTTGCGCACCTGTCCTCTGACTTTGTGAAAACTACATTTCCTTATTAAATGTCTGCAACTGGAGGCATGTCCCCATGGGCTCGATTGTCTCATCTTGGAAGAAAACCTGCCACCTTAGAAGCAATCCATTCCCACCATACAACTTTGGCTCTCAGCTCTAACAGGCTGTGAACCCAAAAGTTAATGTCCATTGGAGGAACTCACTTGTTCTATTTTGTTTAATTCTTGGCTTTTATAAATTGACCCAATTGTGTGCCAGGACTGCTGTGGTGACATTTTAGCTTCTGCGTAACATTATAAAATCATAGAATACTAGAAGTGGAAGGGACCTCCAGAGGTCATCGAGTCCAGTCCCCTGCCCCCATGGCAGGACCAAATACTGTCTAGACCATCCCTGATAGATATTTATCTAACTTACTCTTAAATATCTCCAGAAATGGGGATTCCACAACCTCCCTGGGCAATTTAATCTATGATTTCATGATCACTTTCACCCAAGCTGCCTTCCACTTTCAAATTCTCAACCAGTTCCTCCCTATTTAATCTAGAACAGCTTCCCTCCCCCCCCCCCCCCCCTCGGTAGCTTTTTCAACCTTCTGAAATAAAAAGTTGTCTCCAATGCAGTCTAAGAACTTATTGGATAGTCTGTGCCCCGCTGTGTTATTTTCCCAACATATATCTGGATAGTTGAAGTTCCCCAACACCACCAAATCTTGGGCTTTGGATGATCTAGTTAGTTGATTAAAAAAAGCCTCATCCACTTCTTCCACCTGGGTAGGTGGCCTGTAATAGACTCCTAGCATGACATCACCCTTGTTTTTAACCCCTTTTAGCCTAACCCAGAGACTCTCAACACTTCCGTCTCCTATGTCCATCTCCACCTCACTCCAAGTGTGTTCATTTTTAATATATAAGGCATCTCCTCCCTTTTTTCCCTATCTATCGTTCCTGAGCGAGCTGTACCCTTCCA
Organism: Pelodiscus sinensis; assembly: GCF_049634645.1. Classification (NCBI taxonomy): domain Eukaryota; kingdom Metazoa; phylum Chordata; order Testudines; family Trionychidae; genus Pelodiscus; species Pelodiscus sinensis. Next base: position 5,923,584 of record NC_134719.1, on the reverse strand, counting down.
TACAAACATTCCAATCGTGTGTATTATCCCACCAAGTTTCTGTGATGCCAACAATGTCATAATTGTACTTATTTATTAGCACTTCCAGTTCTTCCTGCTTATTACCCATACTTCTCACATTTGTATATAGGCATCTAAGATACTGATTTGACTTTGCCTCCCAGTTTTGCCCTGACCCTCCTTTCTCTCTGCCATTATAGCCCACGCTCCCTCCCATTTCTGATTCATCTCCCAGATGTCCGTGTTCTCCACTTACCTCTGGGCTTTGCTTACCTGTCCCCGTCGAACCTAGTTTAAAGCCCTCCTCACTAGGTTAACCAGTCTGTGTCCAAATAGGGTCTTCCCCCTCCTTTAAAGGTGAACGCCATCTCTGCCGAGCAGTTCTTCCTGGAATAGCATCCCGTGGTCGAGGAAGCCAAAGCCCTCCTGGCGACACCATCCTCGCAGCCAGGCATTCACCTCCAGGATGCACCTGTCTCTGCCCGGGCCCCTACCTTCAACAGGAAAGATCAAAGAGAAGATCACCTGCGCTCCAAACTCCTTCACCCTCTTATCAGATAGGAGCCAAATATCAAGCTCCGACTTCCACAATTCAGTGACGTTACAAGGCAGGAACGCTGGGAGCATTAGCTTTGAAAAAGTGCTTCCTTCCTGTTCATATTGTTTAAAGGGAGGTGTCAGTGACTTTTCAGTGTAGTTGTTAGAAGGAGAGGAAGGAAAACTCACTCTTATTCTGACCTTGCTTACATGGGCATAAGTCGCGACCAATACCATTAAAGTCAATGGAGTTACACCTGTGTCAAGATTGTGTAAATAATCAGAGAATCTGCCCCATAGAATCTATTACCATAGTCCTCTTCTTGAAGAATAGGTTTTTTGAAAAGCTGTTGACTTAGCATTCAGCTCTTCTGTGTGAGGGAATCTGTTTTATGGAGGTTGTAGGTTTTACAGTGTCTAAGAACAAAGCAAAACTACTGACATTTCTGCTTTGATGTGTGTCTAGCTGCAATTTGATTTTGAAATATGAAAGCAAACTGAAACTGTTGCCAGTTTGTCTTGTTTAATAACCTTTAAAGTTCTCAAAACTTTTTCCCCCGGAGACCAGATAAAATTATAGCAGTAATCTTACTTACGGCTGTAAGTCTATCGAGACAGTGGCTGTAGGTTAATGAAAAAAATGACACTGCTACTTGCCCGTGCTTCCAGCAGAATTTTTTTTCTTCAAACTGATGTGAACTCTAGCACCGTGTGAGACAAGTCTGAGTCTCTCATATTAAATTGAATGTGCCTCTTGCAAATCACACCGGAACATTCTCAGCAATACTGGTTTTTCAAATCATGCAATAAAAAGTACACGTTTCTCTTTAAAAATAAGCCATCTGTGTGTCTAATCTAGTCCAAAGAATCTGCCTCTGCTGCAAAATCTACTGCTGTATTAGTCCTCAGCATCTCTCAGTTAAGGTAGCAGCTACACTACAGGGTAATGATGCAGGAGATGGGGGTACTGAAATGTCCTGGTGCTCTGTTTGCTTACATGTGGCACTAAGGGGGCTGGAGACACCCTATAGGTCACAGCTTTTTCAATAAACCATGTCTCTCTGTGATTACATTTGCAGCATATTGTGAGAGCACTTGCCTGGCCCTTCTGGTGAGTCTGGGTAGAAATGGCAGGGACCTAGCAGCTCGGCAGATAAGCTCATTCTGATTTAGCGGGCTCCAGTTGTGGATTTGGCTGCCATCTTCATCTCTTTGTTTTCTCCTGGCACTGAGGTCCTATTAGGTGGAGACTGTGCTTGGGCAGTTTATGTGCAGTATGATGATACACCCTGGCATTTTGGTTCTTGATACTGGAACTTGCTGCAGAGACCCACCAGTATCGTGGGGGCAGGTCCTGACCATCTGATAACATGCTTGGGCTGTCATATTAGGATCAAGCCATTTCCAAAAGGACCAGGGATGGATGAGTCTAGTTGGTGCATGGAAGTTGTATGTGGACATGGCGACCAAGAGCTAAGCAGGCCTATGTGCAATGGTAGAGGACTTCCCCTCAGGCAGCAGGGAATAATTAGTTAACAAGAAAATACCATAGGTTCGGGGACCTTTAGGAATCTTAGGAAGGCACTAGAGGACTGCCAGCCCTCAGGAATTGTTGCAGCACTTTGCCCACCCTATGGATATCTTATTAATGGGTAACAAGACAATTTCTTTGAAATACATAGTAGATAGTTGTCCCTTTCTCTGTCCCCATTCCCTGCAGGCCCAATGGGATTATAGCTCTCCTAGTCTCCCTCTTTGGCCCCTAACTGCACTCTGTGGTCATTCTACAGTATAACTGTCCCTCCTACCAGACCCCTTCCTTTCCACTTTGAGAAACAGTCGAATTCCAGGCACATCCCATTGTCCTGGCATAACCAAACCCTGACTTTGCTTTAAGTTATGAAAAGAGGAAACTGCTTCCCAAATTTGGCAGTCCTAGCTTTTACCATTTAAGAGGAGTTCTTGAGCAAACAAAGTCATGGACAGACGGGCACACAGACAGGCACACATTTTAAAAACAGATAGTAAGCTCTACCCAGTGCACATGAGGGGTGGTAGTGTGTGGATAATGGCTACGTTAAGGGGAAACATGCAAGCTCTTCTTTTTGTTAATTCAAACACGATTAGACTGCTGCCATCTCAACCTAATGGTGTTTTTACTATCCTCAACCAGTCACAGATGTCTACATCCCAAGATGCACATGCGTGCACACTCATAGGATAAAATGCATTCCTTCCTTTTCAGGCAGCAGCACTCAAGTCTCACCTGAGTAGGCTCTGAACAGTATAGAGACATTCTTCTGGGTTCGGGCACTTGGACAAATTGTGCCCTCTGACATTGTTCCTCTACTACTTGGATTTTATGTTTGGATCCTGGTTGCAATGCTATGTGACACATTTCTGCATAGATTAGTCCAAGTTAAATAGGATCCTTTGCTTTCTCAATAGCGATCATCCAGAATGACAACTGGATCTTATTCAATGGGAGCAAAATTTCAAATAGCTTATACTTACAGCTGGAGCAGATTTTCCAAAGAACTTGTCACCTACCATACAAAACTCTGAACCTCCAGCCTTAATTTTCTAGCGCTATGACATTTCTATCGGTTTCAACATTTCAATGAGCTGCAAATAACATTTCAAAGTCTTAAAACTCCTTTGGTGCAGAGCAAAGGAAAATCTAAGGAGCTGACCTTCATGAAATTTATAGTAGGTTGCACTATACTGGGAGATGTTGCAAAAGCTATTGCAGTCTAAAAGCTGTAACGTGTGCTTACAGAAAGCCCCTAGCTCCAACTGTTGTTTTCTCAGCTGACTTGGCAAGTAATGGACATAGAGAAAAATGAACAAACACTGGTTGAGCAGAATTCAGCTGTTCTTTCTACCCCCTCTAAAATGTGAAATGCACCAATACTTAATCTGCTGCAAAACAGCAAAGGCCGAGAAGTTAAAATGGTACCGCAGGCTGTGTGTGTGGATATGTCTAGACTACATCACCAGAGGGATGTAAATTAGACATACCGAAATTGCTAATGAAGTGGGGATTTAAATATCCCGCGCTTCATTAGAATAAAAATGGCCACCGCTTTTTGCCGACGTGGCACTTTGCAGGCAAAAAGCATCAGTCTAGATGGGGATCAGTCGACAAGGAAAGCCTTTTCCGACCAATCCCATATGCCTCGTGCAAGGAGGTTTACAGGATCGGTCGGAAAAGGCTTTCCTTGTCGACCGATCCCCGTCTAGACTGCTGCTTTTTGCTGGCAAAAAGCGGAGGCCATTTTTATTCTAATGAAGCGTGAGCTATTTAAATCCCCGTTTCATTAGCAATTTCGGTATGTCTAATTTACATCCCTCTGGTGACAGAGGGATGTAGTCTAGACATACCTGTGTGTGTGAAAAGTTAAACCAGTACAATATTGAAGCTCTTAAAAGAGGACAATGCAAAGAACTACATCAGGAAATAAAGGTAGATGTCCCCACCTCAGCTCCCATACAACTCTGTCCTCCGTGCTCCAGCTTGTAAATAACACCCAACCCGACGCTGCGCTCACTGATGCTCAATGGAGAGCACTTTGCAAACTGTGCATGTGAAGACAGTAGAGCAAAGTCTAACTCCTCTGCTGCAGCAGCAGCTGGGTTTAGAGAAATGGTACCATGCCTTTACCACCCAGAACCCTCCTTCTGAGAGCCTGAATTCACACGCCTCTGAGCCCCGGAGATGACTGTCTGCTATGGCATCAGCCTGTTGGCATTTCACCTGGCACAAAGGCACCTTTGTGGATCTCTACTGACAAAACAAGCACAGAGCTGAAATGAGACACGGGCACTTATTCAAGGCACTCTCTCCACAGACCACAGCCCCTCGTCTACCCCCGTCCCAACCAATCTTGCCCTCCTTCAATTGAGCTGCATAATGAATGCTGCTAGTGCACTCCAAGACTAGGTAAACCCCCCGCAGGGGCTATTGGTAGCCCTAGAGAGCACAAGGTTAAGACTGTGTGGGTGAGAGTGGCTTGGAATGTAATGCTTCACTTCCTGCTTTTTCTATTGTATGTCAAAGTCTGCATGTGTTTGGGTGCTGAGTGGATCTCACGGTTGGGTGCCCAATTCATTCACCTAACCCACTTGTGTTTAGCCATTCTAACGCTACGACAATCCCAACTCCAGGCAGTAGTGCCTTTTCCCTCTAACCCTATAAAAGAAGTCTGAGAGGAGACATGATAGCATTTTTCAAATACCTAGAAGGTATTACAGGAAGGAGGGAGAAAAAAAGGTTCTCCCTGTCTACTGATGATACGATAAGAAGCAATGGGCTTATATTGAGGAGGCTGAGGTTGGACATTAGGAAAAACTTCCTAATTGTCAGGAAAGTTAAGCACTGGAATAAAATGCCTAGGGAGGTTGTGGACTCTCCATCACTGGAGATATTGAAGAGCAGGTTAGACAGACATCTATCAGGAATGATCTAGATGGTGCTTGGTCCTGCTATGAGGGCAGGGGACTGGATCGGATGACCTCTCAAGGTCCCTTTCAGTTCTAGGATTTTGTGATTCCATGATTGGCTCCTTCCCTGCCCCTTCCACTCACACAATTCCCTGCTCCTGCCATGGGTTGCTCTCCTCAATCCTCACTCACTTTTACCAGGTTTGGGCAAGGGGTTGGAGTGCAGGCTCTGGGCTGGGGCCAAGGGATTTTTAAAGTCTGGGAGGGGGCGTTGGGCTGAGCCTGAGGCAGGGGGTTGGGGTGTAGCAGGGGGGTGTGGGCTCTGGGCTGAGGCAGAGGTGCAGGTAAGTGGTGCGGACTTTGGTCGGCAGAATTTACCTCAACCAGCTCCTGGTCAATGGGGCTCCCTGGCTACTCTTGCCCCACAGTGCTCCTAGAAGCAGCTGGCAGGTCTCCGCTGCCCTGGGATCAGGGGGGTGTCGGGCCAGGTGTCTTTGGCAGCTGTTCTAATCTGTAGGCTCAGCTCCTGCAGCTCTCATTGGCTGCAATTCCTAGCCAATGGGGGCTGCGGAATCAGCACTCAGGGTAGGGACAGAGCACAGAGAGCTCTCACCCACCCTACTTACAGGCTGCAGGGACATACCAGCCACTTCCCGGAGTGGCACAGGGCCAGGGCTGGCAGCCTGCCTTAGCCCCATTGCCCTGCCAGACTTTTCCATAATTTAGCTGCGATAGCCACCGAGTGATACAGTCCAATTCCTGGAGCTTTCCAGCCAAACCAGGAGGGTTGACATTCCTAGTCCTGGCCTAGCCCTCTGCCTCAGTTTCCCCTCTATTTATAATATTTCTCACCTTGTGAACCGTTTTGCGATCTTCCCTGAGCATAGATGGCTGTTTGACACAGCAGAAAAAGCATAATAAGAACCAGCCTTTGGAAGGGGAGCCCCAGTCAGGCAAGAACTAAGCCACAAAGGCTCAACTGTTGGGGTAGTTGGGATTGGTCCTGTTTTGGGCAAGGGCCTGGACTCGATGACCTCCTGAGGTCTCTTCCAGCTCTATGATTCTAACTGAAATGGTTACTAACCATGGGAACAGCTGTCTTTCCTACGGATGTTACAGCCTCCCCATCCTTGATGGGCTTTAAATCAAGCATGTGCAGTATTCCATAAGCTATAGTAGCATTGAAACAGGTGGTCTGAAGGCAGAGATTATGGGTTCAAAGTCTCTACGCCACCTGTGAAAGACATTGAACTATACCAGTGTAATCCTGAGAGGTCACACACACACCCCATGGGGGTCACAGGAATGGCTTGGGAAGGGGGTTGTGGGGCTAGTGTTAGGGGTAGGAAGCAGGGCAACAACAATATTTTTAAGAGGGCACTTTTTCATCCAAATTTGGGTTCCAGTGTAACACACACCGGCTAGGTGTGGTGCACTGTCCCATGAAGTGGCATTTAGGCCACTTACAGAGAGCGAGAGGGAGTTTGCTCTACAACCTGTGCTGAGAGCCAGCTAGATTCTAGCTCAAGCACTAGAGGCTAATGCATTAAGCTCTAGAGGTCCCAGGTTCTGTTCCAGCTGCTGGTGTTACAAGAGCACAAAAAGGGGTGTGATGGGGTGGAGCAACCCCGCCACCAGCCGCAGGCGGAAGGGCCGCCCGGGCCTATTGGAACCGCCGGGTCTGCGGCGGCAGCCCCGGAGAACCCACCTCCGGTCTGGCCTCAAGGCGGGCAGGGGCCGGGGAAGGCTATGGCCGGCCGGTCCGAGGGTGGGGAAGATGGCGTGCTGCCGTGCCCAGTCATGACGTTGGCTGACGTCACTGGCGCGACGAGCAAAATGGCCGCCGGGAACCAGGAAGTCGGGGGAACTGCCCAAGGGGAGCATAAAAGAGGCTGGAGGGACCAGCAAGAGGAGGGAGGGGAACAGGAGAGGAACGTAGGGGTAGGTAGTGGGTGGGGAAAGGAACCGGAGGGCGGAGAGCTCGAGCGGTTCACCCCGGGGTGGAGTGGGAAGGATTGAGTCCGCCGCCGGCGGGGTCGAGAGGCCCAGGGAGGGTCGTGGAGCCCGTGAACAGGCGAGTTTAGGGGCAAGCCCCCACCTGCTTCCACTGGGAGTTACAGCTCCTAGTGTTAGGGCCCTGGGCCGGGGTTCAGGAGCGAGGGAGGGCCCGGACCCCACCCGGCTGGCGGCGGCTGGCACCTTAACCCCAAGGCCTCCCCGGCTTTGGTTCGTTTTTTTTTTGTTTTTTGTGATTGGCGATTCGGTTGAGATGGGGGGGGGGGAAGGAACCGTGACAAGGGGTACCAACAAAACACTGGACTAGAAGATCCTACTGCTCCTTTCTGCTTTTAACTCAATAGCTAAACAGTGTTCTTGACCAGAAGCTTTGGTAAACTGGTCTAAGTTTGCCAAAACATGCCAGAGGATGTTGTGAAGAACAGGACTTTAACTGGGTTCAAAAAAGAACTAGATAAATTCATGGAGGATGGGTCCGTCAATGGCTATTAGCCAGGATGGGCAGGAATGCAGTCCCTGGCCTCCATTTGTCAGAGGCTGGAAATGGGTGACAGGAGAGGGCTCACATAATGATTCCCTGCTCTGTTCAATCCCTCTGGGGCATCTGGCATTGGCCACTGTCGGAATGATGGATACTGGGCGAGATGGATCTTATGTTCTCAAGGGTGCCAAAAAAATCCCTAGACATAGTAGTTATCCCCCAAAATTTGCGTTAGAAACCCAAGGCTGCGGTCAGGTTAATTTTTCAAGCCGCTCAAATATTTATGTGTGTAGCCGATGCCAAATTAGGCCAGACAACCAACCTTAACTCAGCACCTGCAGTGTTGCTCTGTAATATTCAGCCTCCCACATTAAAAATACGGCAGTAACTTACAAACGTGATTTGTTGGTATTTTTCTCTGCCAGGCTAGCTGTGGTTGCAAAACTTGCCCTTAAGTCGTGCTGTCGGGGCCATAGCAGTGTTTCTTCCTTGTGATGTAGAATAGCACGGATGTGGGGTTTGATTTTTTTTCCATCTCCCCTGAAGCTGAAAGCGTACGCTTAGCACTGTGGAGATGAAATGGCTTGTTAAACACTAACCAGTTGACTGGTGTATGTTTTGTTGCCCCTGTGTGATACACGTGCTGCATTCCTCTAGTGACTATGTAATCACTTTGCAACTGCAGCAGCTGGAGGTGAGCAAAAAAAAACAACAAAAAACAACCACCACCACCATCACCAAACCCGACTCTATTTTCTGATGGGGCGGGGGGTTACAACAGTACTTCTAACCTGGCATCTCAGTGTGCGTGCCCAGAGGGAAGGATGGATTTTTATTATTTTCTGGATGAGACACTGGCCAATATATAAGATAAAGTTGTTTTAACCTAACCCAGGAGGCACGAAAGCAGGGAGAATGCGGGGCAGTACCAAATAGTTTGCTTTCTACTCCGGGAATGAACACAGTCCTCTCCTTTCTTCAGGCTAGCAATGGCAAAGGTAGAATGTTCCAGAAAGTAATATGGTTCACTTCAGGCCCCAGTCCAGAAGATGCACCCAGGTATGGACCTATGCATGTGAGTAACCTGCCTGGGCACTTATTAATGGACTTATAAGTAGCCATTCTTCTACAAAGGAATTTCACAAGCCAACTACGGAGACAGTGTGGAATTGACTTTCATATGCAAATTGGACACCGGCTCCCTTTGCTGAACAAAGACTTGGCTGGCTAACATTATAACACCGGCTTTCTTTACATTCAACACCCTACTGACATCAAAAGCTAAGTATAGGACGCTTCTGGCCCACTCAATTAGCCTTGTTAACACCAGGACTCCAATTGACAGGTAATTGGTTTTTTCTTTCTCCCTCTCCCTTCTTATTCTGAGGTTCCCCTTTTTTCTCTCCCCTCAAAATCCTCTCATCTGAGGAAGTGGGTTTTGCCCACCACAGCTCATGATACTATGTTGGTCCCTAAGGTGCCACAGGACTACTCGTATGTGAGTCAAGTTACTCATATCCTTGTGTGGTATGTACCTGAGGGAAAGGACAGACTCAGAAGCTGGAAAAACTTCCTGCTAGGAAGAGCTTGTGGAATAGTCAGCGAGGCTGAGGAGGAAGCCCCATTGCTGGGACACTGAAGACTTGTCAGAGCTGGGCAAATGAGCTACAGAGAGCCAGCCTGCATTGACACAGGAAAGGACTGAGGACACGGCCTGGAACTCCCCCTCAAAGGCTGCCGAGATCCGACTAGCTACCCTCACATTCCGCCTTACCACTATGTACCTTTGTCATGCCCATAAGCACACCCAGGGGTTCAGCCCTTTGAAATCCTTGTCTCACCTAGCCTAGCTGGGTCTGGCTCCCCACTTAGCACTGTTGGATGAGCAAGGAGGTTGAAAAACCCCTCTGTGCCACATCAGTTATCAAGCTGTTACCCACCGACTTGCAAAGCAAAAGCACCTACCTCCTTAACTCAAACCCACCACAGCGCCCACCACCCAAACCCAGCTCCAGTCTACCAGGGTTAGCTCCTGGTGGGCCCCCAGACTCTGCTGTGTGTTTGATTGTCAGTGGTGCCCTGAGGGCACATGTCCACCACTGCTTAGGTTACTCTCACTTACACCACTCAGAGGTGTGAAAAAGACACCCCATCCCCCGAGGAATGCAAGTGTCAATGCCCTAACTGCTGTCCATACCGACTCTATCTTGGCAGAAGATGTTCTCCCACTGAAAAAGCATCTGCTTCTCGTGCACCCCTCACCTGACATGCTGCACCGTTGCAGCTACTCTGATGTAGCGCATACTGAGCAGCCCTGATGCTTCCTCCCTTACTGGTCAGAGCCCCGGCTGACTCAGCTGTCATGCTGGTACAGCGATTTGGCATGGTGAAGCACCGAGTAAGTGCTATGTAGTATTAGTAGCATATGCATCTGTTCCCATGGGAACTGCTAAGGCATAACCATTTTGTGATGAAATCAAAGAGGGACTGGACTTGTGAGTAATCATTCTTCTGAGCCAGAAAGCATTTGGTTTACTTGTCCGCCCCCTCTACTCCGTGGGTTTGGAGGAGGTGTGTGGGAGTGAACATGAAGTTATTGAGCGCAAAAAAAAAATCCCATATGTATATGCTTTTGTGGGCTATAACCTACTACATCAGATGCATGCACCTGATGAATTGGGCTCCAGCCTACAAAAGCTCATGCCCTGATACGTTTGTTAGTCTGCTTCAGCAAAAACAATGAGGAATCCTGTGGCACCTTAAAGACTAAGGCCCAGTATACACTCATAGGGAAAGTCGAAGCAAGATACCAGTTATGTTAATTACATAGGTGGAGTTGACGTGCCTTGTTTTTGTGTTTCCCCGCCATCCCCATGGTGGGATGCCAATGGGAGCAAATGCTCCCTTTGGCCTCCCTTACTTGTTGCACAAGCAGGAATACTGGCAGCTGGCCGGGGTGCCCTCTGAGTTTGATTTAGCGAGTCTTAACTAGATCCGCTAAATCAAACTCCAGAAGATTGATTATGTAAGCAGTGATCTTCCGTTTAGTGTGGACATGGCCTAACACGGTTAGCCCTCTGAAACGTCCCACATGTTTATGTTTATCTTATAAGCCTCTTCAATGGGAAACTTTAACATATTTTGGCAGGAGCAGGCCTAACAAAAACTGGTTATCAGATGTATTTTAATGAAAGAAAATTGCAGCTGCAAGATACTTCCTTTTGTTGTAGAAACTTCCATAGACCTGTGGAGGAATTCAGTTTCCCACAGCCCATCTGTGCCCGATCTCCTCTCCTTTTTTCCTACCACGATTCTCATGCCTCCACTGGCTTTGTACCATCACATTGTTCCTTTAGTCTGAGGAATTTACTGACGTACATTGATAGCAAGATGCTGGCTCCTTTGCGACCCCTGAATGCAGCAGACGCTCTGGTTGGCTTCATCAACTGAGAAATGTTTTCTTGACCCTCCGTTGTCACCTCCTTGCCAGAGTCCATCCTAGGGAGGTTAGTAAGACTGTCTGTTTAGACTGACTCAATACTAGATTCCCTCTTAGAAAATCGCAGCAAAGAACTACAGCAAAGATGGCGCCATGTTTGCTCACTTGCCATCCATCACTTTTAAATTTATGGAGTTTCCTTTTTTTAATAATAAAATGTGCCAACCGTAGCGTACATTTTAAATAACATTTTTTAAATATTTTCTGGTAAATTAAAGTGGTGACATGTTTGTAGGGTTCATTGTTAATTTCATTTCCTTTTTTGCTCAGCCAACCAGATAAAATGCAAAGTCATTAATCTTTGTTTAAGCGAAGATCCTTTGCTGAACAGTAATGAATGATCTTGATAGATTTGTCAGGAAAATGAATGATAATCATTTGCTGATAGACACAAGCATAGTAGGGATGATAAATAAGAAAACATGTATTGGCATCATTAATAATGTCTCCTGCCAATGGCCTTGAATATCAATTACAATTCTGAATGCAATGTAGTCCTGTTAGACTCTTGCCATTTATCACCGGCTCTGAGCAACAAGGACGTACGACTCCTTACACTGCAGACAAGTTATTCCCTGAGAAATGCTGGCACGGAAGATAAAAACATTGCCTATTTGGGAGTGGATCGGGGTGTGTTTCTGTCTTCTCTCCTTCTTAGCCATTCCTCTGCTCCCATGCCACTTCAGCCTCTTACACACAAAGGTCCACTTGTCTTCATCTCTGCATTGCAGCAGTTCCCTGTTAATCTGGGCACCATTCTGCAAACCCACGACTGCTTGGGCTAACTCTACGACTAATGTAAATCCCCATAGCGCCTTTGACTTTAGTGGAGGGAGGCCAATTTGCTCCACCATGATCTTCTGGTGCCTAGTTAAAAATAGCACAGATTTCAATACAGGTTGAAATTCTCTAGTGTGGCAACTTTGGGAACTGACCATGGCTGAACCAAGGGAGGTCAGTATTATCTAGCACAGGGGCGGGGCACCTCAGGCTTGCCTAGATTCAGCCCCAGAAGTGCAGCATTGGGGTGCCCATGTTGGTGCCCCAGCCCCGCCTGCCACCCACCTGCTGGAACATACGAAATCTACTAGCCTGGTTTTCCTAGACTCTGGTTTGTGATGGGAATACAGGGAATGTCTTTCTCCTTTTCACTTGTGTGCAGCCCCTGAATGATTTTTCTGTGGGTCAGCGGCCCCTGACCCAAAAAAGGTTCCCCACCCCTGATCTAGCAGCATTTCCAACACGTCCACGGCTTACTGGGCTCTTAGAAGACATTTGGGGGTAAATTAGAGCTAAACAACAGCACAGAACACAGAGAGCCAGGACTGGTGGCTGTAAACAAACTTTACGGAACCACAGGAAACTTATGCACACCCTTGATAAGCAGACATCCAGCTAACTAAAATCATGCCGGACCATGGTTGTTGCCGGACTAGAGCAGTTCAACCTGTATTTGCAAACACACTGTGCCATGCTGTCTTTTGGTTACCCTGTGCGCTAGCCCTGACTGATAGAGCACAAAAGGTTCCTACCAGTGTCTGTGCCAGATGTTTAAGTGCTCACGCCTCTTCGTTTATCCCAGCATAACAGTAGCTCTACTTTAGACAGGCTCTACTCTGAGAAGCAAAACCCCTCAGTGACTGAATGTCCCTGGGGCTTGGGGTGAGTCTCAGAATCTCCGTTCCATCCCATCCCAGTCCGAGTTATCCCAGCTGAAGCGTGACACCTGTGAAAGACATGCTTAGGGAAGGCCTTCACAAACCTGCCTCACTGTCTTTTAAATTGTACAAGAGCCTCTCTACCATCTTTGCCTCCTTATATGGTGATCTCCGAATCACGGCCAGGTTACCTTGTCCATGCCTGAGTGCCTGCCAGGGCCAGTGTTGGGTGTACCAGCCCCACAAATACCACATGTAAAGACAACATGGGCCATCCAGCTCCTAGAATGACAGAGAAGGATCACTCTGCTTTAATGGCACCACTGGCAGTACTCCCAGCCCTCGCTCCCATAAGGCAAAGCAACCTGGGTCGGGTGCAGAGCCTAGAGGGAGCGCTGGTCCGTATCACAGAGTAAGCACTGCGCACTGGCACTGACATGAGAACATCAAAGTAGAGCAAGAAATCTCTGTGTGCTTGGGCCATCCCATGGAGGGCAGGGGGCTGAGGCAACTCCCATCCCCCAGGCCTCATGGAAGCAATGGGCATTTTGCTGCCAATCTCCAGAGGCCGAGTTGCCTGTTATTTTATTTCCTTCCCTTCCTACACCAGCTGAGTTCCATCCTCCTGCTCACAGGGCTGGCAGTTTCCCGGGTAAAACTATTTTAGGGCAGGCTGCTGGCTCTATGGCTTTAAATCCCGGATAACCTGGGAAAGTGGAGAAAATAAAGTTATGATTTAAATAGTCCACTGAAAATGACTGACAAATGCTGAGCAATGTGTTACTAGTTTGTTGCTTGACTGTGTTTCCTTTCATTTCAATGCAACAGACAAGATTACTGCAAAAAACAAAAGTTGCCTTTGCATCCTTTAACATGAACCTTCTGAGGCTGGAAATTCTCCTGTTTCCTTTAAAGGATAAGAAATTACACTGGGTGCGTTGATGAAACATTCTGTAGATTTACAAAAGTATTTTCATATTCACCATCAGCCTGGTTAAAAGACTGACACGTTCTATAAACTCCCCTACCTGCACCCCTGGTAGCACACAATGAAATAGTCAAGCAACATGCATGGAAGCATATATTCAAATGTTTGTCACATTAGCTCAGGGTTATGAACGATCATGAGACAGACCTTAAAGATAGAGTGGTCAGTATAATTATTAATCAAGGGATTTATCAAGAAGCAAATAACTTGTCCAGTCAATTTAATTCATTTTCTGTGACACTTGACACACTCTACAAAGGCCGGTTGGTGCGTGAGACGGATGGTTGGATCTACTGATAAATGGAAGACTTTTTGTGCCATATAAAGCAAAAATATAAAAATGATTCCATGAGGCAATTACAAATGTTGGCCAACCTCCTTCATTCAACCCACACAGGAAAGAAATACGTCATTGGAACAAGAAGTAACTGCTCAGCAAAAATCCCGGCTTTTCTGCCATGTTTACTTGCATTTGAAGCAGAAGACTCACCGTTGCCAAAAAGCAACATTTTTGTCCACTGTCATTCTGCTGGAGTATGGTGGAAAACCTGCAGAACGCCGAGATGCCATCTGACATCAGAGAACAGGGTGGGATGTTCAGCGTCAATGTCCAGCAAGTTCAGCAAGCCTCGAATGAATCTTTTCAAACTTTGAAGCCATCCATTCGGGGTTATTTGACCCATGGCAAAGTTGGTCTGCGCCAGCATGCTGCATGGCCAACCAGACCTGGATTGGTAGACCGCAACCCTGAATGCTTCCAATTGCTTAACACATCAGGGCTCCAACTCTGCATTATTGGCACTGAATGTTTTAGGAGTTATGGACATGAGTGATCCTTGAGAAAACACCAAAGCAAATTGTATACAGGCCTCCTGACACTGACTGTGATATTTATGTATATTAGTATGCTCACAGCAATTTCACTTTTTTATTTCTGCAAGTTTAAATTGCTCTCCTAATCTGCTGCCTCATTTGAATATGTAATGCAATTTGAATATATAACTAAAACTGCGGGTTGCGTGTGATAAAACAACTTTTAACATGGAAAATGCCATAAACTGGGTCTAACTAATTTTAATCTGGGTGACAAAAAAACATGATTTTACCTGACAAAAACCCACTCTGGTAAATACCATGCTATTCCTCCCTGCTAGGTTTGGTTTTATAAACTCTTTGGGTAAGGGGATTTTATTTTCTATATGCACAACAGCTAGAACCATGGTCTCTAAGCAAGACTTCAGTATAAATAACTAGAAGATTTAGCTGGCATTGCTAGAGTCAGCAGTGTCCCCATACAGATTAGGAGGGGGGTGGAGCTTCAGACCCCCTCCCCAGACTTCCTTGAAGGACCTGGGGTTCAGTATGCAGTCTGCCCTGGTCAGAGAGGACTACCCCAATCCTCACTCACCACAGCCTGTTGCAGCTGCAACAGAGCCCTTGCTCCCCCCTGTGGTCATTTTACAGTATAACTCTCCCTGCCAGCAGAAGCCTCCCTTTCTGTGTTATGAGAAACAATCACATTCCAGGCACATCCCATTGTCCTGACACAAACTCTGGCCTTGCTTTAAGTCATGATAAGAGGAAGCTGAATACCAAATTTAGTGGAGGAGTTCTCGAACAAACACGTGGGCAGATTCATTCACTCCCTCACGTACAGACAACCTCTCAAATATATACAGAAGATAATGACCTGCACGAAAGGTTCGGTTTTTGTTTTGTTAAAGTTCTTCCGCCACAGGCAATGCTCTTGAAGTATAGCATTAGCCCAATCAATAAATAGGAACATGTTACATTAGCAAAGAAATGGCTATTTAGGGTACAAGGTCCTTCAGAAGTGGAAAGAGACAGAACTCAGCTGCAAGAAGGCTTGCAAAAAGGGCATCGTTTGTTTGTTTTGTTTGTCTGGAGTCTTTTGGCCCCCACGCAGACCCTGAGGTTCTTTCTGATAGGCTCTGCAGGCTAACACTGGGCAGCACAAACTGTGTTAGCCAAAGTCTTGGCTTCAACTCAGCCATCTTGGAAGGGCTGGGTGATTACAATACACGTGGGAATCTGGAGAATACAACGGGTGAAATTCAGCCCAGAGATGCCAGGCAGGCTTTCCGTCCAGTCTGTGAGGGGTGCTTACAGAAGATAGGTCTCTGTACTGGTCCATGCATGGCCTGCCTAGGAGGTCACGGGGGGATGGACTGGGGAGGTCATGGAACAGGGTGGATTGCTGCAATGTTCTTTGGTCCAATATAAGTTACATTAAACACAGCACCTTGCACCTGATTCGCCCACCCCTGGCATTGCTGGCCCTTAGGCATAAATCCAAGGATGTCAACGGATCTACATCAGTTTACTGTGAGGGGTAGCAGGCCCAAGCTGACTGATCTGGGTCCAGACTCCTCAAGAGCTAAATAGCCTTGAACTTGGCTTTGAACTGAGCTTGGATCTAAACTTTCCACCCAGCCCAACACTTTTGAGTTGAACCAAATCCTGCTCTGCCTATCCTTGGGCAGGCTTGGTTCTGAATCCAAACTTTGCGGACCCGTTCTGACCTCATCATATGTTCACTCCTGGAGAAGCCAAGCAGCTAACTGCATTTCCTTCAATCTCTGAATGACTGAAGCTGTACCGAGGGGAAACATAGAGCCTAATGGACAGTCTATTGTCTCTGTTATCTGCCAGCTCCGGGCTGGGGTTAGGATGAGGAGAGATTAATTTGTTTCCATCAATTAGTGTCTGAATTCATTGTAAATCAAAGCCAAACCAGCTGAGAAGCGTCTGCAGCCCCGTCTTTCAGCCAAAGTATCCCCACAGAAAGACGTTAATAGCTAGCAGGATTATAGCATTAATGTTGCAAACCGTCCTTGAAAGGGGCCTCTCCGTAATGTTAGTAAGTTTCCTTTCCAGGACTGCTTTCTCTTCCTTGGTCAGTGAGGGTCCTGGGTTGGTGGAGATGCCACAGAACCAGAAGTACATCTTCTTCCAGCATGGCGGGCTTGCTGCTGCAGGAAATCCATACCAAGAGGCAGAATGAGTCCCATATTCTAAACGCTGAGATAGTCCACTCCCCTCCCCATTGTCCCATGCCCTCAATGCACCGGGTCACCTCTCTGAACATCGTCTATGCAGCACTGTTGTTTGAGGCGCATGGGGTGAACACCAACCACACTGAGCTACATCCTCAATGGAAGGGAACGCTTCACCATCTCAGCCAGGTCCAGGAACCAGTGGCTTGAAGCTCAGAAGGGCTCTGAGCAGGGGCTGTGCCCTCTCACTTTGTACTGGCTGTCAGTGCGAGCAACAGGGAGACGGGGCAGAGAGGAGTGAATGGGAGGGCCGGGGTTTTGGGGAAAGAGGAGCTTATGTTGGAAAGGGTGGTGCTAGGGGAGGGGCCTTGGAAGGGAAAGGAGAGCATGAGCGTGAGGCCTCAGAGGAAGGGATGGTACGAGGGTGGGGCCTCAAAGAGAGGGGCAGTGCAAGAGTGGGTCCTATGGGGACTGGTATAAGGAGGTAGAGCCAATGTTTGGGTGCTCATGCTCCCCCCCTCCTTTTAGGGTGCATTTACACTGCACGGTTATTTCGAGATAGCTTTATTTCAAAATAACAATCCAAGCATCTACACAGCCATTCCGTTATTTTGAAATAATTTTGAAATAATGGAGGGCTTATTCTGAAAACTGTAAACCTCATCCGACAAGGAATAATGCCTATTCCAAAATAGCTTATTTCAAAATAGCAGCAGTGGAGCATCTACACACGCCTTATTTCGAAATAGCTATTTCAGAACTATTCCGGAATCGCTTATTTTGAAATAACTGTGCAGTGCAGACGTACCCTCAGGGACTTTCCATTCCTAAGCGCTTCATTAAAAGGATTCACCCCAACCAGCATTCATAGTCTAGAACTGATCATGACTGTGTGGTTAAAAAGCAGCTGTCTTCTAAGAGCACAGAGCCAAGTCTTCACCTTCTTGCCAGGGCTGCAGAGGAAGCGAATGGGTAGGCTGGTCAAACAGCACTGCCCAGGCCAAACTCACAGCACAACTTAAACCAGCTGAAAGCACCTTTAACGAGCATGCTACATTCATAGCAATGTGCCAAGTGCTGGGCAAACGTTAGCTCGTCCTTGCCACTTGTTGGAGGTGGCCAAGTGAGTATAGCGGTATACAGAAATGGAGATGCACAGCGGTCAGGTGATTTGCAGAACGGCTACTGATATTTTGCACCTCCGTGTTTGGATGCATCACGCGAGCCATTTTCAGAAGTTCCCCATGCCTCTTATCTCCCAGGGAAGTGGACCAGATGCATGGGGTGAACACAGCCACTCAGCCTCTGCTACAATCGGACATAAAGAGTCTTACCGTGAGTCCCCAAAACCAGTGGCCCCTTTGGAAAACAGTTACCCTAAATCAGTGGCTCAGCTACAATTAAGATTGAGATGGTCTTGAACCCCAGTCCTGTGTGCAGTCCACAAATCCAGCCTGCTTACTTTGCTTCCTCAGTCTTAAAGAGTAACCCTAGGAAAATCTGTCCTTCAATGAGATTAAATGAGTCCAGTCATTTGACATAAGCAGTGAGGAGTCCTGTGTCACCTTATAGCCTAACCGAAGTGTTGGAGCATAAGCTTTTGTGGGCAAAGACCCATTTCTTCAGATGCATGTAGTGGAAATTTCCAGAGGCAGGTATAAATATGCAGGCCAGAATTAGGCTAGAGATGATGAGGTGCACCTCCAGATCAGCTTCTAGAAGTGGGTCTCATCTTCTGTGATTGGATCCACCTCATCATCTCTAGCCTGATTCTGGCCTGCATAGTTATACCTGCCTCTGGAAATTTCCACTACATGCATCTGATGAAGTGGGTCTGTGCCCACGAAAGCTTATGCTCCAACACTTCGGTTAGTCTGAATCTGCAAAAGTGGCGAGGAGTCCTGTGGCACCTTATAGACTAACAGGGCTACCCCTCTGCTACTCGACAGTCATTTGATATGTGGTCCTAGTGGGCAAGGCATTGGCCTCCTAAAGCAGGAAGCATAATGGACAGTGTTTCGGTAGGGTAGTGGTTATCGTGTTTGCTTAATACACAGAAGGTCCCTGGTCCAAAACCACTTCAGACACACAACATCTTCTCTTAAGACAAGAAGCAATGGGCTTAAATTGCAGTGAGGGGGAGGTTTAGGTTGGGTATTAGGGAAAACTTCCTGTCAGGGTGGTTAAGCACTGGCATAAATTGCACAGGGAAGTTGTGGAATCACCACCACAGGAAATAGTTAAGAGCAGTTAAGATGTCTATCAGGGATGATCTAGATGGTGCTTGGTCCTTCTGTGAGGACAAGGGCCTGGACTTCATGCCCTCTCAAGGTTGCTTCCAGTTCTACAATGCTATAAAGCAGTTGTTGTGTAAGGAATAATGACCCTTCTTAGTTCTCCCCTGACCAACTTCCACCAACCTCCACAAAACTTGTAGCGTTTCATGGTCTCCAACACAGAACTCATGCCTTGTTTATCATGAAAGAAGCACTGTGTTAATTATACCTTTTAACCGTCACTTGCTGTTCTTTCCAAATATAATCCGCTTTGAAAGGTAGCATGTCATAAAAGCTTGAAAAGCATGTTACCAAACCTCATTAAATTGTTGTATAAGCTGTTCTGCATTTCCTTTCCCGTCACTGCTAATTACCGAATTACCAAGATGTCAGGCTATAAAAAGATGCGCTGGGTCAGGTATAATAAGAATCGATAAGACACGACAGCATCATCCAGAACAGCTACACTATGCTTGAATCCAAACTTTCTCCATTTCCAAGACATGGAGGTGAACTTTTCTTGTGGTGTCTCACTTCTCATTCTGATGAGAACTAGTTCAAGCATGGCCCGTCTACACTTAAGGAAATGTAGAAAATCTCACGAGAGCGGGCTCAGTTTGGAAGATCTCCAGTTTTGAGGACTCAAGGGCATTAAGTTTAAAACATGCACCTGATACTCTGGATGGCTTTCCAAAGGAAGTCTCTCAGCACACCAAGAAAGGGCAGGGTGCTGTTTTCTTTCTAATAAACAAATAATTAGAAGTGTGCTCATAGAATTTGCTGATGCATAGTTGGGAGGCGTCACCGCAGAAAAGAGTTGGAATATTAGACAGGAACATCCAGATCACATTGAAGATTTAAGTAACAGAAATGGGCTGAAATTCAGTAGTACAAAGTGCAAAGTTATGCATTTAGGGGCTAATAAGAATCTCTGTTATAAATGGGGACTTAAACAGAGAAAGGCGAAGGGAGACTTGGGTACGGAGGGTGGCAGGAACAGGCGATTAAAACCATTTTCTGGATGTTCACTGAAGTTTTTTCTCAGTGATTGTTAACTCTTTTAGGCCTAACGCTAAGGCTATGTCTACACTGTCAGGTTCTTGCTCAAGAACAGCCATTCTTCTGCAGAGCGTCCACACTGCCTGCCCGCTCTCGCGCAAGAAGATTTATAGTAAAGCGTGATAAGACAGGGCTTCTTGCACAAGAGCTACGCTCTTGTCTAACAAGTGTAAGCTCTCTTGTGCAAGAGATCTTGTGCAAGAGGGCAGGGTGGACGCGTGGCAGGGGTTTCTTGTGCGAGAAAGCCCTATGACTAAAATGGCCATCAGCGCTTTCTTGCGCAAGAGAGCATCCACACTGCCATGGATGCTCTTGTGCAAAAGCACATGGCAGTGTGGATGTGATCTTGCACAAGAGTTCTTGCACAAGAACCCTTGCGCAAGATGTTCTTGTGCAAGAACCTGCCAGTGTCAACATAGCCCAGGTGCCCTACCTGTGAGCATTAAAACCATAGAGGATGGGCCCTAGAGAGTCCCCAGGAATGCTAATAAAGCAGGAAGTGAGTTGGCAAGAGGCCAAGAGTGCCCATGGAAACAGAATATGGGCTTTGCATTGGGAGCAGCAGCTTTCCTGTCCCTGTTGTGTGCCCAGAGGAGAGCCTGAAAGGAGCTAGGCATGGCTAATCCAGCAATAGCCATGCCTAGGGAAGGACTAAGTCTTGAAGCTACAGATCTGTTAACTATAGGGGAGGCGGAGGGGTAGCTCTGTGGTTTGAGCATTGGCCTGCTAAACCCAGGGTTGGGAGTTCAATCTTTGCAGATGCTGTTTGGGGCAAAAATTTGTCAGGGATGGTCCATGGTCCTTGGTCCTGCTGTGAAGGCAGGGGACCAGACTTGATGACCTTTCAAGGTCCCTCCCAGTTCTAGGAGACAGGCAATCTCCATTGTCAAGTATAGACATAGACTAAGAGTCACCTGGCCAAAGGACTCAGCTTGGGGCTTTCAGCACCCTTGGGGAGCAGTGGTGCCTGCTTGGTGCACAGCCCCAGTGACGCCTCTCCAGCTAGCCCCTCTCTGCACAGGGCCCCTATTCCCCTCTGCCTGCACACTGGGCTACTCCTCCTGCCTGGACATAGCTTCTGCACCTGCACAGCTCACACTTAGCCTCCAGGGCTATGTCTACACTTGTGTCTTCTTGTGTGAGGAATATGCAAACGAGGCTAAGCATTGAATATCACTGAGCCTCATTTGCATAACTAATGAGCCGCCATTTTTGCAGAAGAGGTTCTTGCACAAGACGGAGCTGTCTACACGGCCCCTTCTTGCACAAGAAAAACCCTCTTACGCAATGCTGTTACACCTATTACTTGAGAGGAAGAACGGCGTTGCGCAAGAGGGTTTTTCTTGCGCCAGAAGGGGCAGTGTAGACAGCTCCGTCTTGTGCAAGAACCTCTTCTGCAAAAATGGCGGCTCATTAGTTATGCAAATGAGGCTCAGTGATATTCAACGCTTAGCCTCGTTTGCATAATACTCACGCAAGAAGATGCGAGTGTAGATAAAACCTAGCTACCTGCACCCTGAACAGTTTTCACTTTTTGAGCCTCCCTACTCTGAGTTATAATTTTTGGTTGAGCGCTCCCCCCTTCATCCTCCCCCGCCCTGCCCCGCCCCTGACCCAGATGGGTTGGGTGCCCTGCTCAGATGTGTCAGGGAGCGGCGGTGGCATTCCCTCCCTGGGCGTTGCTGTATGTAGCTGGGCCTCAGGCCCCAAGAGATGTCAAACCATGCTTGTACCCAAGCATCCCCAACCGTTGCCTGGAGCTCCACATCTTCCCCTACAGAGCCCTGGCGTTCTTCTAGCATGTTGCAGGGGCTTCAGAGATAAAAAGAGACCTCCCCCCGCCCCGGGCTAGCTAATACTTAGTCCTGTCCCTATGCAGGGGACTGTATTAGCTGACTTATCAAAGGCCCACATTTCTGTGGGTTCTCTGCTAAGGGACAATGTTGGCACAAGAACAAATGGATATAAACCAGCCATGAACAAATTGCAGCTGGGAAATAGAAGGCGGTTTCTAACCACCAGAGGAGTGATGACCGGGAACAGCCTCCCCACAGGAGTTGGGGTGGTGGTGGTGGGAACTGAATTGATTTTAATAACGAGTGAGTGAGAACTGGAAGCATTTATGAGTGTGATTGTGGGTGGGGTGGGGGGTTTTGCATGAAGGTGTGGGGCAGGGCTCAGCAGCCCTAGGGGTTCACTTCCAGTTTATGTCATACGTTCCTAAAGCTCATGCTTCCTGGCTTCAACTGGTCACCGGCAGGGGTCAGGAAGGAATCCCCCCCGCACACACGCACGTAATGGCCTTTTGTCACCATCCTTTGAAGCACCAGCGATAGCTACCGCTGGCGGACGCACCCTGGACAAGCTAAACTGGTGCTCTGAGGCGGTGGGGAGAGGGAAGGGGAGACAGAGCATTTTCTCATACTTAGGCACTTGGCTGGCTGGTTCTTAGTCACATGCAAACTGCCCATTGTATGTGGCGTTGAGACAGAAACCCCCCACCCAGTTACCGTCAGAGTATGCTGCCTGCCTTTCCTGGTGTACCTGGGTATAACCAGGGCCAGATTACCATCTGCTGAAACCCTGCACCTCCATCCTGCTTCCCAGACGCCTCCTCCCATACTCTGTACCCCTCATTTTTGGCCTCACCCTGGAGCCTAATGAGTCCAGCACAGTTAAAGTGCAGGAGCGGGATGGTAGTGCGAGGTCTGGATGGGAGGTAGGGTGCAGGAGTGGGCTGGGATGTGAATGGGAGATCAGGGTGGGAGGTAGGTGCAGGAGTGGGCTGGGATGTGAGTGGGAGGTTGGGGTGGGAAGTAGGGTGCAGGAGTGGGCTGGGATGTGAGTGGGAGGTCGGGGTGGGAGGTAGGTGCAGGAGTGGGCTGGGATGTGTGTGGGAGGTCGGGGTGGGAGGTAGGTGCAGGAGTGGGCTGGGATGCGGGTGGGAGGTCAGGGTGGGAGGTAGGTGCAGGAGTGGGCTGGGATGTAAGTGGGAGGTAGAGTACAGGAGCAGGGTGGCAGTGCAGGTCTGGGAGGGAGAGAGGAGGTGGGAGGGGGCAAAGAATTGGGGCTCTTACCTGGTGCTGCTGTAGGGAGGGCTCTACATGGCCCTGTGCTTGCCGGCACCACACCCCTCTGCTCCCATTGGCTGCAGTTCCAGGCCAATGGGAGCAGCAGGCTGGATCCTGCAAGCAAGCGTTGCTAGCGGCGATGTACGCAGCTCCAGTGGGGAGGGAAAGGGAGGAACAGCAGCACGCAGAGCCACTACCCCTCCAGGCAGAGTCACAGCACGCAGGGGCTTTAGTGGCTGCATTCCAGCACCCCAGACTAAAGGGGGCTCCCTTCGCCTGGGGTCCTGGGCCGCAGCTCCTAAAGCTACTTTCATAATCCAACCTTATATCTCCCATGGGGGGGAGGGGACACTTCTGCATGGATGCATCTCAGCCCCTCCGAGTCTCTGCCTGTGGCACAGGACAGTCTAGTGTCCCAACGGCTGTCAGACTTCAGTTGGGGTTTCGAGGGTGGTCTCTGAAATATTGAAGGTCAGACTCCAGGTCCTGGTGGTCCCTTCTGGGCTGAAACTCTCCCCTGCTAACCTGCTTCCTGCTACCTCTTTAGCTCATCTGTACAGCCTCCCTGTGGTCACTGGCGCTTATGCCTGCCACAGGGGTCTCTGGGCAACTCAGCTCCACGCAGTGCTTTTCATCTGGAGCGCTCAAGGTACATTATGTAGGGAGAAAGCCTCAACCCCATTTTATAGTAAGGGAAACTGAGGCACAGAGACTTGTGCACGGTCACAGCGCAGTCAGTGGCAGAGAACCCAGGTCCCCCAGATCCAGTGCTCTAGCCACTGGGTGACGCTGCCATCTTGACACGGTTGCATCCCTGACTAAGTTAGGCTACTAGGGCAGGCTAGGGCGGTTGGAGAAAGCGACTCTAGCAGAAGCTGACAAGCAGCAGCGATGGGGCAGGAAGTGCAGCTGATGCGTGTGGAATTGGAAAGGCAGCCGAGGACAAGTTTGTCTGTGACTGCTGTGCTTCATACAATTTGAATGCTAAAAATTAGCAGCGTCTCATTTACATATTTCATGTGCCTAAGGATGCCGGCAGGTAGCACTATGGAGGCTGTTTCCCCCAAGCCTTTAAAATAGATGGTTGTAATTAGCCCGCCACCTCTCTCTAGCTGCCTGAAAAGCTCCTTGCAGAATTATTGTGATGCCATACCCACCCTGGCAGGAAGCATCCCTGAGAATCAGGCCTATTAACACCTCCACAAATTGCCTAAAATAGCCTGTCTCCATCTAAAAATGTCTTAGCTTTAAAGTCCTTATCAGAGGCCCCCTAGGGCTTAAAAGCAGGTGCATCATTGGTCTAACGCACTGCTTCTCTGGCCCCAGTGGCTGGCACATCAAGCTGGGAAGTTTCCCCATCCAGCTGGCTTGGCAGATGTAGGCAGTTAAAGGCAGGATACTTCGAAAATGCTTTTGCTGGTGCCGGGCTGAGCCCGGCTCATCCTGGCTCGGAGGCCTGGGCAATGTGGAAGAAAGGAATTCAGAGGGAGGAGGGAACATTTCTGGGGAAGGTTGTTTTGATTGTAACTGGAAGTTCTCTGGAACTACACAGAGGCCTGGAATGTTAGAATACACCCGTGGGAGAAGGGGGAACAGGCAGAGTGCAGGTGTGGTGGGCAAAGGTAAATGAACTGAGTACGTCTCTCTCACGTCCCCGAATGTGGCATGGTTAGATCCATGGCCCTGATGCTACTGAGGTCACTGAAAGGATGCCAGTGGGATTCGAACACGGTCCCTACGCCCATGCACATGGTAGACATCCACCTATGTGGCCGCCCCAGCTAACCTACCGTCATGGTCTTTGTTCC
Source organism: Pelodiscus sinensis (assembly GCF_049634645.1). NCBI lineage: Eukaryota > Metazoa > Chordata > Testudines > Trionychidae > Pelodiscus > Pelodiscus sinensis. Next base: position 5,898,731 of record NC_134719.1, on the reverse strand, counting down.
CTGAATCTGCGTTCTCTTCCGTCGGCTCCTCTGCATCACTCTCGCCCGTTGATGGGTTGACCTCCGCCAACTCGTTCTTGTCCTTCTCCAGGTCAGTCGTGGGAGCGCTGCTGTGTCGAGTCCACCAGGTCAGGCTGGCCAGCTGGAGGCAGCGATGCAAAGAAAGATGGGGAAAAGCAATTGAAACAGCTGTCAGCTCACAGTCCTGGGCCAGCGTAGGCTGGAAATGGGAGCTGTGAATCATAGACTACTAGAACTGGAAGGGATCTCGAGAGATGCCCTGCCCTCACAGTAGGACAAAGCACCATCTAGATCACCCTGACAGGTGTCTGTCTAACCTGCTCTTAAATATTTCCAATTATGGAGATTCCACAACCTCCTTAGGCAACTTATTCCAGTGTTTCACCACCCTGACAGTTAGGAATTTCCTTCCAGCATGATTGTGAACCTACTTTCTGAGAATGGTTATCCAGCCAGTTATGCACCCACCTTATAGTAGCCCCATCTAGGGTGTAGTTGCCTAGTTTATTCATAAGAAGGCTATGCAAGACCATGTCAAATGCCTTACTAAAGCATAGGTATACCATGTCCACCCTTATCCACAAGACTTGTTATCCTATGAAAGAAACCTTTCAGATTGGTTTGACATGATTTTTTCTTTACAAATCCGTGCTGGCTGTTCCCTATCACCTTATTATCTGCCAGATGTTTGCAGATGATTTCCTTAATTACTTGCTCCATTATCTTCCCTGGCACAGAAGTTAAACTGACTGCTCTGTAGTTTTCTGGGTTGTTCTTATTTCCCTTTTTATAGATAGGCACTAGATTTGCCCTTTTCCGGTCTTCTGGAATCTCTCCTGACGTCCATGGTTTTTCAAAGATGATAGCTAAAGGCTCAGACACCTTCTCTATCAGCTCTGTGAGTATTCTAGGATGCATTTCATCAGGTCTTGGGGACTTGCAGACATTTCGCTTTTCTAACTTTTAACTTGTTCTTTTTTTTAATTTTAACTTCCAAACCTACCCCATTCCCACCAGGGGTGTGTCTAGATTACACGGTTTTGTCAACAAAAGTGGACTTTTGTCGACAAAACTATACCTGCGTCTACACTACCGCTGAGTTCTGGCTACATAACGTCGACGGAACTCGGCAGTTTTGTCGACGGCGGTAAACCTCATTCTATGAGGAATAAGGCGTTATTGCATCTACACCCTCCTTTGCGTCTACACTCTCATGTCGACAAAGCAGCTTGCTTTGTCGACAGAACTGGCTGTGATCTAGATGCTCATTGTTGATAGAAGCTTTGTTGACAGTAAAAACCTGTAGTCTAGATGTACCCTAGCATTCATTATGTTAGAAAAAAACCCCCAAACAACACAGTTTTTATGAGGTGAAACCCTCTCCATTTTAATCACAGAAGATGGATGGTGACAGGATGCCTAATAGTTCTTCTGTTTTCAGTTGGCTTGTACCATTTTAGTCCTTGGGAGACTACCTGAGGCCACTAGTGCCTGCAGGGGCAGGGGGTGCAGGGAGGGCCACCCAGAGGGGCCGGGAGGGGCCACCCCATTTAGGAACTGACATTTTTGGCAGGAAGACCGGGGCGGTGTATGACCTATGTGCTCCCAGGAGTCCCCTTTGAGACCAACACACTTCTCTGTGTGAAGGCCTCTCTCTTTGGCAGGATCTGTACTGGTTGAGATCTGGATGGGGAGCCCAAAAGATGCATGTGTGGAAGTTGCAGGCAGGGCCAATAGGCTTGGTGGTCATCTAGCGTGCCCCCTGCACACATGCTTTGTCTGGAAATGGGCGACGGGGGAGGGATCACATGGGGATTCTGTTCTGTTCCCTCCCACTGGGGCATCTGACATTGGCCACTGTGGGCAGACAGGACACTGGGCTGGACAGACCTTTGGCCTGACCCAGTGTGGCCGTTCGTATGTGCTTATGCTCCTTTTCCCCCAACATAGGGTCCAGTGAAAGCCAGGGAAATATTCAGCTTTAATGAATTAAGTTGCTGATTTCCGCCGCACCCTGGCAACCTGCCGAACCACAGCCAGCATCGCAGGTCATTAACTCCTGGGCGCGGCAAGCATCCAGGGTGATGACACAAGCAGCTGGGTCTCCAGGGAGACGCAACGGGACAACGGCCACATTCAGAAGGTCAGCCCGGCCAGACCGGGAGGGCATTTTGCAGTGAAACCCCATCAGAGGAACCCCGCTCAGACCCAAGGCACAACCGCCCAGCAGTTCAAGGTTAGAGCAAAGGAACAACCACGAGAAGGAACAACAACAGGACAGGGCAAGGCAGAGGCTGGACCTTCCACCACACCAAGGCGGACCTGGTCATTCAGAGTTAGATGGCTCCCGCCCTTATTTGGGCACATGGGAGAAAGAGAGAATGTCCCTCAGCTCTGTTGTATGGATTGTGACTCCAGCCATGATGTGCCCTGCTGTGAGGAGGGTGGAGGGAGAGGGGCTAGGAGTGGGGGACTTCCCAACTTACGAACCGGTTACGGACCAAGCAATTGGTCGTAACTCGGTTCGTTCGTAAGTTGGACCCCATTGAGTTACACGCAACCGTGCTGTTCGTAAGCGCAGATCGCGTTCGTAACTCAGGGTCCGCCATTTACGGCAGCTTTGGTCGTAACTGCGAATGGTCGTAAGTTGACCGTTCGCAACTCGGGGACCGGCTGTATTCTTCAGGGGACAGCACTGCAGAGAATGCATGTTAAAACCAATACAGGAACCTACAGGCCTTCTCCAAAACTCATCAGAGATCGGCTTCCCCACGCCAACCTCCGGCGGGTGTCCGTGTTTCCAACCCTTCCTTGGGGTTCCCTACCCTGGGATGGAAGGTCCTGTCTGTTTGATGGATAAGGAGCAGGTCTTAGCGGGTGGGGAACCTAAGGCCTGGGGGCTTGATTCTGGCCTCAGGTTTGCCTGGATCTGACCCCCAAGGCTTGGGGTTTTCCCCCCAAGCATTGGTGTGCCATCCCCCTCCGCCATGCAGCTGAGCGTGAAGCACCAATGCTGGCTCCCTGCCATGGGGGGAGGAAGCCCAAGCCTTGCGGGCTGGAATCAGGCAAGCCAGAGCCAGGACTGACCCATAGGCTCTGTCTGGCAGGGGGACAAAGTGACTCACGCCCTGCCACTCCCCTGGCTGGCACAGCTAAGCGCCGCCTGGCGGCTTTTCCCCAACAAAATCTACTAGCCCGCACCCCCCAGGTGCTGGTGTGTGAGGGGAACATGAGGGAAGCCGAACGTCTGTCTCCTGCTCAGTCGCAGACCATGTCCGTGAGGTGGGTTTTTTACTTTTGGCTTTTTTCCCCCTCACTTTTGTGCACCCCCTCCCCAACTGATTTTTCTGTGGGTCAGCAGCCCCTGACTCAGAAAAGCTTCCTTACCCCTTAAACGCTGGGGATGTAGCCACAAGTCTCTACTCTGTCGGCCTCTGGAGAATCCGGTTTGAAGGAGGAGAGCCGAGCCTCCGCAAAAGGAGATATCTCTCTGGAGGCGATGCAGTCTGAGAGAATTTGTCTCATTGCCTTCCCTCCTCACCCTTCCCCACACACTGGGCTTAGTGCTTGCAGGGGCTGTGGTCACCCTCCCTGAATGGATTTATATGCAATCCCTGCCCTGCAATCAGACACAGACATAACACAGTCCGATCGCCCTCAGAGAGTGCAGGAAATGGCCATTTCTGTCACACTAGCCTTCAGAAAAAAGTGAGCAGCAAGGCAGGGACGGGGACCTGGCACTATACAGTCCACTTGGCCATTCCCCAGCAAAAAGACGGCAGTGTTGGCGTCACAGAGAACGCTACAGCTGTCCTTTGACAGGCTGGGGTGGAGGAGGCGTCTCCTCCCTACCCCTCTGTAGCCCGTGCCAGGCCTAGCCTGCATGTTCAGGGATTCAAGGCACCCTTGCGGTCTGTGCTGGTCTGGAAACGGGCTGGGAATCAGCTGCAGAGGAAGAAAAAAAAATCCGCAACCTCATAACTTTTACAGCACAGCACAGTCAGTTTGTGCACTGACTTGGCACAAACAAAAGAGACATTCAGCAGCGCAGTCTCTTGCGTTCAGGGGAGCCAGCCGATCTGTCTGCACACGCCTCCTTTTTATTAAAAGCCGGGAGGTGTCACATTCACACCGTAGGACGTGCCAGTTTCCATTTCTCAACGGCTTTTGCAGGCCTGGGAGGCCGTCTCCTGCCTCCGCAAGGAGCAGAAGCAGCTGCTGTCGTCAGAAACGAGCGCTCTCTTTCACGCATCCTTCCCGAGGACCCAGCAATCCCAGGATGGGCCAAAACACTCAGCTGGTCGCAAGCAGGGTTGCCAGATGGTTTCCCACAAAAAAACGGACACGTGGTATTTTTTTGGTCGAGCAAAAAAAAAGGAATGCGGGCTAAAAAGCCCCCCCCCGTTCTGGGGCACCTAGAGCAGCAATCGTGGCCCCGCCTCCCAACTGGGGTGGGGTGGGAGGAGTGGCTGGACAATCACATGCTCCTAGTGCCGATCGTGGCCCCGCCTTCCAGCCACTCCCCCCGCCCACGCCAGGCTTCCATCCGGTGCGCAGCCGGAAAAATCAGAGAATCCCTGACATTGCACATGTCCAGTATTCTCTGATTTTTTTTACCGGACAAAGAGCACGAATACCGGACTGTCCGGTAGAATAGCAGACACCTGGCAACCCTAAGAGATGTGCAACCAAACTCACATGTAAATGCTGGACTGAACCAGTCTAGATTTTCCGGAGACATGCACAGTGTGGGCCTGGAACCGAGCTAGGATTTTAATTGACCTGGGTCCGGAACTAGTCACACCCCTTGGTTTATACTCATCCCCTACTCTGCCCGGGAGGAGGTGGAAAGCGTCGGTTCTTGTGCAACCCACCGTGACCAGTGGGGGCCTATAGTCACTGTATACTTTGTTGTGCTGTATGTGATTCATATTGGACCGGTGCTGCTCTGTAGTGACTCTGTGTGTGTGTAGTGCCCAGCAGGGGATGGGATCTTTGGGGGAGAACTCCTGAGGGACGGCACGTAGGGAATGGCCCTGCTGTCCTGTCCCCTGATCCTAGGGGCAAGATGCAACCAGTGACAGTAGCTAACACCTTGCCCAGGAATCTGAACAAAGGAGGGGGCGGGGTTGTCTGGAAGGCTGGGGCCAGTTGCTGGGCATGTGAGTTTAGTTTTCCGGCTGGCTTAGGGAGAAGGGAGTCTAGCTGGCTTGGGGGGCCGAGCAGGGGCCCGTATCCCCAAGACGGATGGTACTGAATGCTCCTGGTTCCTGTAACAATGAATCTGGGCTAAGCTATGTCCCTGTCAATGAATAAACCTTCTGTTCTATTTGCCAACTGTCTCTCACATCTGGCTGAGGGTGCAGGGCCCGGTGACTCCCCCACACTCCGTGGCACCCACACACCTACAGGGTACGGTCACTGTCCCACAGAGCGGCACGGAGACCACTCACAGAGAGAGCAAATGCTCTACAGCCTTAGCTGGGCGGCCGATGGGTTTTAGCTCATGCTGCAGAGGCTCATGTGCTAAGCTCCAGAAATCCCAGGTTCTGTTCCCCCAGCCGGCATTACACTTACACTTGCTCTTTCCTTTCCACTCGGTGCTGGGTGGTGAAGGAAGGAAACGGCTGCTTTCCTCTGGCTTCCCTTCCCACCCAGCATTACAGAGAGGGAGGTGACTCAGTTAATTCTGATCTGCTGACTTCCCATGGGTTGTGGGAACAGGAGCCACCAAGAGCACTGACACTGGCCAATCTATGCCCCTCAGAGCAGCACTTCTGACGCTGGAGAAGATATACTCTTCCCTTCCACCTGCAACAACCTACTTCTCTGCCTCTCCACCTATGGAGAAAGCAGCTAAGGCATTAGGCCCAGATCATCAAAGATATTTAGGCCTCTAGTGCCCACGGATTCCATATCATAGAATCATAGAATACTAGGATTGGAAGGGACCTCGAGAGGTCATCGAGTCCAGTCCCCTGCCCTCATGCCTTTGAGGAACTCTCACAGCTGGAATCTGACTGTAGCTGGGAGGTACACTGACTGCAAGCCACTTGTGAGTCATCACTACCGTAGCCCTTACCCACAGTGGTAACTTCACATGCTGCTCTTTGCTGTAGAAGACATGGCCATGAGGACAACATGTCCTGGCCATGCACTCTGTAAACCTACAACCAAGTACAGGAAAAGCTCCCTCCTTCGCATAACACAAGAATTAGGGATCATCAAATGGAATTAATTGGTAGCAGGTTTAAAACAAACAAAATGAAGTTTTTCTTCATGCAGTGCCTAGTTAACCTGTGGAACTCCTTGCCAGAGTGTATGGTGAAGTCCAAGATGATAGCAGGGTTCAAAGAGCTAGATAAATTCAAGGAGGTTGGGAACATCAATGACTATTAGCCAGGATGGGCAGGACTGGAGTCCCGAGTTTCCGTTTGCCACAAGCTGGGAATGGGTGACAGAGGATGGATCACTAGATGATTCCCTGTTCTGTTCATTTCCTCTGGGCATTGGCCACTGTCAGAAGAGAAGATACTGAGCCACTATGGCTGTTCTTATATTATGTTCTTTACAACATCTATGATTCCCTGAGCGTTCTGCAGAAAAGCAACAGCAAACCAGGGCTAACCAGAAGCAACAATGGTGATTATATGATAGGCAAAGTCACTTATTTCTCCCAATATCCGGTTGTTCCTCGCTACCTCCCGAGAAACGAAGTTCTCCTCTGCATCACTCCCAAAGTATCACCATTTTAAATGTAGATTTTTTTTTACACACAAAATCTAGATGGCAATTTCCATCTGACACAAAATGTTGCATAAGTTCCAGAAGATTTATAGCTTTATTTAAATCATTTTCAACCAAGATGAGCATCGGGCAAGACTAATCTTTCTTGTCACATTTTGCTAAATTACTTTGATTTGACGATCCTCATCTTTCCTGAGGTTTTTTTTAGTTTATTTTATCACTTAGGAAACATCACTGGAACATGGCAAAGTTTCTGAGCACAAAAGAATTCAAGAAACTACAGAGCGCCTGTCACACCCAACAAAATGGCTGCTTATGGATGAGGTTTTTCAGCACCTGGAATTAATATTCTAAGGCCAGACTCTTCCTCCGAGCTCAGAACTAAGTGCTGGTTTTCAAAACAAGCCCCTTCTCATGTAGGCCTCAAAATATGGCCAGATTTTCAAAAGAACTTTGAGGATTTAGGCTTTAGCTCCCAATCCACCAAGGTAGGTTCCTAACTTGCACTGAAATCAGTGGAAGTTCAGAGTCTACATTAGACCTGAGCTCATGGCCTTTCTGGGTACCTCTTTCAAAAGCCGGGGAGAGGGACGAGATCCTGGCCTCGCTTAAGTCACTGGGGCTGGGTCTAGACTGGCATGATTTCGTGCAAATACTTTTAACAGAAAAGTTTTTCCGTTAAAAGTATTTGCGCAAGAGAGCGTCTACACTGGCACAGATGCTTTTGCGCAAAAGATATCTTTTGCGCAAAAGCATCTGTGCCAGTGTAGACGCTCTCTTGCACAAGAAAGCTCCGACGGCCATTTTAGCCATCGAGCTTTCTTGCGCAAGAAATTAACTTGCCTGTCTATACTGGCCCTCTTGCACAAGAATACTTGCACAAGAGGGCTTATTTCTGAGCGGGAGTGTCGGAGTATTTGCGCAAGCACCACTGATTTTGTACATCACAAAGTCAGTGTTCTTACACAAATGCTTGCAGCCAGTGTAGACAGGCGGCAAGATTTTGCGCAAAATCTTTCCAATGTAGACACAGCCTCGTTGTTTTGCCTTTGACGTCAAGATTTCACTCCTGACATTGATCTCCCTGTCTAAGTGAAAGCGGAACTTTGTGGATGCTGAACAGTTAAGAAATCTGGAATACGATTTTTGGAAGGGCCGTTCAGTAGACAGGGGAAGGGCGGGAAAGTGACAGAGCAGAGCTAGATACTCAAGACACATTGGAGCTGTGTGCGCCCCTCTCCTGGAAACCTTCCCTTTCAGAGGTAAAGTTGCTCGTGGAAGTTTGGTGCCTAACTCCCATGGACAGTCACTTGGAATGAGACACCAAGAAAATCTCCCCTGGCAGCTTTAGCTGACTTGTCACAAAATGCTTTCCCTTGCACTCCTGTGCCCCAACACGCCCTCCCCCGCTCACCTTTGCATTTGGGAACTTGTCGACCCGCTGTCATTTTGAGGACGTGTCTTATCCTGTGTCCTACCCACCAAGCAACGTCCTAGAAACAACGGCAACAGCTTGCCTTCAACCCTGCCAACCCAAGGACACAGCAGCGGCATGTCTAGTGAGCTCATTAAGCTCCATCGGTATGGATTTACTAACGGGCGATCATGTCTAACAGGGCAGCTATTTTGGAGTAAGCAAAAAAAAAAAACCCAACCCTCTGCTGACGGGCGAAATTTAGCAGCATCATTTATTTGGACCTTCGGACAGTCTTTGACGCAAGAGTCCAGGTGGAGCAGCAGAGCTGGGATGCAGAGGAAACAGACTTGACTGCTGAAGGCGGGGAGGGGGGGCTTTCGGATTGGAATCAGTCACGCTACCAAGAGCCCTTTGTCTTGTTCCTGCGGCAAGCGCCCAGGAAGCAGGGACTAGATTCAGTGCGGGGTCACGCTGGTGCCCCCCTGCCACCAGCTGGAAGCTGCAGCCCTACCGGAGGCCCCCAAGCTCCCCACACAAGGCCCAGAGACCATGTGGGGATTCACCGAGGCCAGCACACATTGAGCGGGAAGCCGCCTAAGCCCGCCAACAGGAAATGCTGAGGAGACAGGCATGGAGGACGCTCTTCCCCGCAAAGGGAGTTAGGTGCCTCCCTCCAAGGGGTGTCGACAGGGGGAGCAAAGGAGGCTGATGCCCCAGGGCCTAAAGATTTAAAAGGGCCCAGTGGCAGCTCGAGCTCCTGGCCCCTTATATCGCCACCAGAACCCCACATCGTGCAGTCCGAGCGGCTCTGAGGGCTGGCTGCGCCTAGCCCCGCCCCTTCCGCACAAAGCTCCGCCCCTTTACGGAGGGGGAGCCAGGGCTGAGACCTCCCCACCCCACACTGCCCAAGGCCCAGCAGAGTCTGCCAGACCTGCGCCCTCCACTCTGGGAAACCTCTCCTGCAGTTAGGTGCCCAAGCCGAGTCCGTCCTCTCTGATAAACAACGAGGAGATGTGATGACACCAGCAGCCAGGAATGGGCCACAGGGGATGGATCTCTTGATGATTATCTCCTCTGTTCATCCCCTGAGGGGTGCCTGGCATTGGCAGGGCTGGCCCTACCGTGAGGAGAACTGAAGCAGCCACCTCAGGTGCCAGACTGAGGGAGCGGGGGCGCCACCAGGACCCAGAGGCTGTGTCTAGACTGACCACTTTTTCCGGAAAAGCATCTGCTTTTCCGGAAAAACTTGCCAGCTGTCTACACTGGCCGCTTGAATTTCCACAAAAGCACTGACGATCTCATGTAAGATTGTCAGTGCTTTTGTGGAAATACTATGCTGCTCCCGTTCGGGCAAAAGTCTTTTTCTGAAAAACTTTTGCGCAAAAGAGCCAGTGTAGACAGCAGAGATTTGTTTTCCGCGAAATTGGCGATCGGGGCTTTTTTGCGGAAAAGCGCGTCTAGATTTTTTGCGGAAAAGCGTCCTGCCAATCTAGACGCGCTTTTCCGTAAATGCTTTTAACGGAAAACTTTTCCGTTAAAAGCATTTCCAGAAAATCATGCCAGTGTAGACGTAGCCAGAGTGTATAAAATTGTGTCTGCTGGTGCATATGTATTCTCTCTGCTCCAGATGCACCGAGATGGTGGAGCACCATGAGAGGAGTAGAACAGGAAGAAGGCAGAATTGAGACCTTTCAAAGTTTTGGCCCAAGCGAGGCGGCATGGGGGTGTCATTTGAGCTCCCCGCCTCAGGTGCCAAAATGCCAGAAGACCAGATCCTGGCCTAGATGGGCCTTTCGTCTCACCCAGTATTTTTGCTCTGCCAAACGCAGAGGTCTCCTGAGCCCTCACAACTGGTGTTCCCCCATGGATTGCTCTCTCCTGCGAAAGCCAGTCTATTTGGAAGACCCTCCCCGCTCCCCTCTCTCACCCCCCGGAGGAGTCTGGATCCCAGACTTTCATCTGAGCCCATGTCTCCTTTGCACACGCTGAAGGTCTGATTTTCAGAGGCCAGGAGACTTCCCAAAGCTCCACCTGGCATTGTAGGAGTGCAACGCCTTGGCAAACCCGCCACCTCATGTATCAGTCTCACTCCCTGGAGCAGAGCCATTGACGTTCCTCGTGCCATAGACCACAACACAAGCACGGGGCCTGGGAACGTAGCAGGAGACCAGCCTGGGTGGCCCTGTCATTGGCAGCATGTTGCCACACGATTGTGCTACTTCCTTCCCCTCTCTCTTCCCCCTCTCCTTCCCCTCCCCCTGCTCTCCCAGCCCAAGGGACTTTGAGAGAACTTGGCAAAGTGAGAATAAATCCTTCTGTTCCAAAAACGCCATCTGGCACCTGACAGTTGTGTTTCAGCTTCACAGTCTCCAATTTAATTGTAAGCTCTTTTGCAAGGTTTTCAAGGACGGCCTGACACAATATGGACTACCTACAATGAAGACATATGAACTCTTGAGCATACCAAACAAATTCTTTGCATATTTGTTTCCCAGCACAGCATCAATCACCCACAGGGATGGGAGAGGGTCCAAAACAGCAGGGAAAAATGCTACTGCTGGCAGTTCTTGGATTGTAATTCATTTAGAGCTCGGTACATTAACTGCCCCTCTCTGATGCAGCTATAAAATCGCTGTTTTTCCCTGCTACGCATTGCTATCTGCACTGAGTATATCCATAACTGATGTAAACTGGCCTAGTGCCATCAAAGTCTTCGTATTTTAAGTCAGTGACGCTATGATGACAATCTATATCAGCTGAACGTCTGACCCATCAGTACTTTTTTTAGGCTTTGTGGTGGCAGGTCTTGTTTATTTCACTTGGCAAAATAATACTGCTTCCTAGTTCTTAGCTGGCAGTTTTCATCACTAGGTCTCCAGGCATTTTGCCAAGGAGCTGAGTAGCAGTATCCCAGTTGGGGAAACTGAGGCACGGAGCTGCAACATGACTTGCTCCAGGAAACCAACATGCCAATTTCAGCAGCTGGATGAAAACCCTGGGGTCCTGAATCCCAATCAGAGCTCTATTCACTAGGCCCTGCTGGCTCCCAGGCTGTGTCTACACTGGCATGAATTTCCGGAAATGCTTAAAACGGAATACTATTCCGTTTTCAGTTTTTCCGGAAAAGGAGCGTCTACATTGGCAGGCTGCTTTTCCGGAAAAGCCCTTTTTCCGGAAAAGCGTCTGTGGCCAATGTAGACGCGCTTTTCCGGAAAAGAGCCCCGATTGCCATTTTTGTGATCGGGGCTTTTTTCCGGAAAAGACTACTGGGCTGTCTACACTGGCCCTTTTCCGGAACAGTGTTCCGGAAAAAGGACTTATGCCCGATTGGGAGCAGAATAGTTTTTCCGGAATAGTGGCTGATTTTGTACAGTAGAGCATCATTGCTTTTCCGGAAATTCAAGGGCCAGTGTAGACAGCTCGCAGCTTATTCCGGAAAAGCGGCTGATTTTCCAGAATAAGTGGCCCAGTGTAGACACAGCCCCAGTGTATAAGCAGGGAGCTGGCTTAGGCCGGGAAAGAGTTATGAAGCTGTTTCATCATGAATTCGTTTGAGTAATCGTCTGCTCAAACCCAGGCAGGCATGGGGCATAAATGTCAATGTTTCATTTTTTTTTAAATCTAATTTTAAAATTCTTTTTTTTTAATCAAATACAAGTTTATTTTTAAAATAAAACCCCACCCTATTTAAATTAAATGTTTTAATAGATTTGTGATAAATTTAGGCCATAACATAGGTTGTCATTTTTTCAAATTCAAATTAAATGAAAAAAAAAATAGAATTGAGCGGTATATATTTGCTGCCAAGTTTTAAAGAACGTCAGATCACTAAGCTGGTGGACATCAATGGCTAAGAACCTGGAACAAGAGTATGACGTGCTAAACCAGCTTTTGACAGCAGTAGCCTTTTCTCTAAGAACAGAGAGAATATTTCCTTCATTTCGGTTTATTCAACTAGCTCCGGCCATTCAGCGTTAGAAACATAGGTCATTCAAAGTTATGAATCTAATTGGGAGATACAAAAGCAGAAAAGTCTACTTGCCTCTTTCAATCAGTGAATAAAAACAGAAGAGCAACAAAAATGATTAAAGGTCTAGAAAACATGACCTATAAGAGAAAACTAAAAAAACAGGGTTTGTTTAGTCTGGAAAAGAGAAGACTGAGAGAGGACATGACAGCTGTTTTCAAGAGTGTTACAAGGAGGAGGGAGAAAAATTGTGCTCCTTGGCCTCTGAGGATAGAACAAGAAGCAATGAGCTTAAATTGCAGCAAAGAAGGTTTAGGTTGGACATTAGGAAAAACTTCCTACCTGTCAGGGTGGTTAAACACTGGGGCTACATCTTCACTGTAGCCTTCTTGCGGAAAAGCTTATGCAAATGAAGTGCAGCATGGAATATCACCGCACTTCATTTGCATAAGTAATTAGCAGCTACTTTTAAGCAAGAGGCTTTTGCTCAGAAAGGAGCTGTGTAGATGGCTCCTTTTTGTGCAAAACCCATCTCTTGCGCAAGAGCCATTCTTCCTGAACAAATGAGGAAGAACGGCTCTTGCACAAGAGGGGTTGCTAATTATGCAAATGAAGCGTGGCAATATTCCATGCCGCGCTTCATTAGCATAAGCTTTTCCTCAAGAAGGCTACAGTGTTGATGTAGGTTGGGGGTGCATCTACACTGCACCCTAAGTGTGAAATAAGAAACACAATTTGCACTATGCAAATTGCATATCTTATTTCAAATCTAGTTCAAAATATCTTATTTTGAAATTTGGTGCATCTACATGGCGCCAAATTTCAAAACACTGTGCTATTTTGAGTTATCCCTTCTCCCTCGTGCAATGAAGTTTACTGAGATGGCAAAATAGCATGCCCGTTATTTCGAAAAAATTTTCAAAATAATGGGTGGCTTGTGTAGACATGGGGTAGCTATTTCAGGATACTCTCCAGTATCCTGAAATAGTCATGCCATGTAGACGTACCCTGGAATAAATTGCTTAGGGTAGTTGTGGAACCTCCATCACTGGAGATATTTAAGAGCAGGTTAGATAGGCATCTATCAGGGATGATCTAGATGATGCTTGGTCCTGCTGGGAGGGCAGGGGACTGGACTTGATGACCTCTTGAGGTACCTTCCAGTTCTAGTGTTCTATGATTCTATGGTGTGAAAGGACAAAAGGACAAGATCAGCTTGTTCTAAAACCTTAAAGGATATGGAGAAAAATAATCAGTACAACTCACTAACTACAGATAATGCTGCCTTTGTTGAATAAAGCAATTAGTGTTAAATGCAAAACATGTTTTGAAAAACATGTTTCTTATATAGCCATTATATTATTAATTATTATTATTATTAGTCAATTAATCACAGTTAACTCACATGATTAACTAATTAGGGAGGTTGATTAATCACAGTTAACTCACATAATTAACTCAAAAATAATTTCTCAGAGGGGTAGCCATGTCAGTCCATAATTTTAAAAATAATGAGCAGTCCTGTGGCACCTTAGAAACTAACAAATATATCATATGGAAGTTCATGATATATTATATTTGTTAGTCTTTATGGTGCCTCAGGACTGCGCGTTGCTTCAAAAATAATTGTGATTAGCAAAATTAATCACAATTATTCATCATTTTAATCACATTGTTCAACAATAGACTACCAATTGAAATTTATGAAATATTTTGGATGTTTTTCTACATTTTCATATATATTGTGTTCTTGTTGTATTATGGTGTAGTTGAAGTCAAAGTGTATGTTGGCTTTTATTACAAATGCACTGCAAAAATAATAAATAAAAATACTATACAAGTACTGCTGTGCAATCTCTGTTCTGAAAGTGCAACTTTTAAACAAAGTTTTTTTTCCATATATAACTTCACTCAAAACAAAACAATGTAAATCTTCAGAGCCTACAAGTTCACTCAGTCCTACTTCTTCTTCAGCCAATCACTAAAAAACCAACAAGTTCATTTTCATTTACAGGAGATAATGCTGCCTCTTCTAATTTACACTATGACAAGAGAGTGAGAACAGGCATTTGCTTGACACTTTTGTGTTTTACACTTTTTGTCAGATGTAGTATATTTGAAAATGTGGAAAACATCCAAAACATAAATACATTGTATTCTATTATTGTTTAATGGTGTGATTTATCACACAAGTAATTAGTAATGTTAGTGATATGATTAATATTATTATTATTATTATTATTATTATTGGAGCATTTTAACTGAATTTGAATTTGCCTTCAAATAGAGTGTCACACAAATCACAAGTATTAAATTGATTATCATCTAGTTAATAAGAAATGCATCGTTTTCTAACAATGTCAAAATTAAGAATCTAAATAAATACACATCAAGCTACCCAACTAATCAGATAACCAGGAAGGTGAACCAAACCTACAAACGTTTATGGAAAAGAAGCCCCACATTTCATGTAAAGGCTATATTTAGCTGGAAATCAATGTTTTAATGGCTACCAACTGGTGAGAATAAATCACTCTTTTGGAACAAACTTAAAAAGTATCAAAAGACACAATTAAACAGGGTGCTTTAAATCAAAGTTACTTGCCTCCTGATTTCAATCATGATTAAAATGTCAGTGATTTAAAGCACTGTGATTTAAACCTGTCTCCCTGAAGCCAGGGTGCAATACCCCAAGGTCACTGTCCTTGGATTACTGCTCTGTGGCCTATCTATAATGGGGCCAACAGCCTGGCTGGGCCCGTGGGCAAGGTGGGGGAGGGGGTTCCTACTCTGAACCCTGGAAGGGCAGAAGGGACAGGGCTGAAGTTTGGTAGCCCTCTGGGCTTCCGAGAAAGAGCTGCGGTTCCCCCAGAGATTTAAAGGGCCTGGGGTTTGGGGCCCTTTTGTATCACTAACCTCCCCCGGTTGGCAGGCCTGCCTATGTCCAGACAGCGGTGTCGGTTCAGTGACGCGTGCAGAGGCAATACCATCCCCATGGCCACTTCCCAGGCCTCCTCCTCTCACCTTCCCAGTCTCAGCACATAGTCCACAGACAGGAAACATCTCCCTCTGGCAGCACCAGGGTGGGACAATGTAGGGGAACAGTCCACCCTGTGTAGGGCTGCCACTGGGCACTGCCACCTAGGGCACGTGACAGGTCGGATAATGGCGCCCAGCTGGACTGCCCTGGCCGAGCTCAAGGGACTCCATCCTCCAGCCCCATCACAATGGCCATGTCATGGGCTCGGAGGAGGCAGTGGGTAGAGGATTCCCCATCCAGGGGCTGTTGGGTGGAGATGAATTAGGGCTTGAGTGTCGCAGCCTTACTCAGCCATGCAAAGGCCCTGCTAAGTGCCCGGCTCAAAGTGCCATACGCCTGCAATGGGGAGAACAGAGCGATCCCCACTGGAAACAAAGAGGTTTAGAGGGGCAATGAAGGAAGAGCCCCGGCCATTCCCGTCCCTTACGCACCAGCCAGAGTAGCTGGCCAGGGGCACAACAAGAAGACAGCTGCTCTGCCCCAAGTGCCCCAGAGCAAAGGGGGGAGGAAGAGAGGGGCAGGGAAGAATTGGGACTGAGAGGGGCTGGCTGTGCTCGGTCTGCTGGAGACAGCATGCTAAAAATGGAAGGGTAGCCGTGGCAGCAGGACCTAGCCTCTCCAAGTACAATCCCAGCCGAGCCCTGGGCAGTCAGCTCCTCCTGCCGCATGCACTGCCATAGCCGCCCTTCTACTTCTAGTGTGTTAATTAGTGCCTCTATCCACCCCCCCCCCGAGCTGGAAATGGCCCCTCCTGCCTCCATTCTTCCTCTACTCTGCTCCTGGCCCAGACTGTCAGGTTCCCCCGGACCCCATTGGATTGATTTGCTTGCTCCTGGTGCACAGTTCCATACCTTCTGGTCCGATTTACACTGAGGCATGAAGAAAAGAACAAGACCGTATCCTGACCCAAGGGCAAATTCTCCATCACTGCTGCTTTGGGATGCGTTTCTGAAAGATCTGCTCTAGGAAATTGTCATACGATGACCACAGTGGTCCATTCTGGCCTTGGAATCTAGGAATGTCGTTCTCTCCTCCTCCCCTACACATGGGATCACATTCACCCCATGTAACTCCACTGAGGGGAGGCATCGGGGCTCCATGTGGCCCAGAGAATCTGTGTAGCCCATACCCCATTCAGAAAGTCTTTCTAAAAAATTACACTCATGGAACACAGTTTTGCCTGATTACTGTTTGTTCTCTTCCTGCCCTCAATTTTTATTGCAACTGCTCAGCAAACCAAACATCCTCAAACCCTAAACTACTTAGTCTTTTAGCGGTCACCTTAACCTTTATGCACAGTTTTGTTTTAATACAGTAAGTGAAGGAAAGTTGCTTTCTTTTGTACCAAGACGCTGCCTTGTTAAATGTAATTGAGATCACATTGGGCTGGAAGGCTATTTCTCTTATGCCAGTGTTGTGAAGATATTCATCTTGTTTGCTTGCAAGACTGATGGGGACTTTGCTGAAATAGGGCAGCAGCTTCAATTAAAGCCACTTACGTCTTTCTCAACAACACACTGTAATATGATTTCGCTCCCTTCCCCCCATTTCTTTCCCTTCTCTCCCAGACAGATTGTATGCTGGTGTCTGCATGGCTCTAAGCACAGCACAGGAACTTGTATAACCACCACTGAGCAGGTTTGAACCTGGGATGTCTGGAGCTTAGTATAGGAGGTGCTACAATTTAAGCTATAAAGCCAGCTAGTCAATACTTCATTCAGCCACAAGCAGTGCTGACACCATGGCTACGTCTAGACTGGCATGATTTTCCACAAACGCTTTTAACGGAAAAGTTTTTCCATTAAAAGCATTTGTGGAAAAGAGCGTCTAGATTGGCACGGATGCTTTTCCACTTTTCGCCATTTTCGCCATCGGGGCTTTTTTGCGCAAAACAATACAGCATTGTCTACACTGGCCCTCTTGCGCAAAAGCATTTGCACAAGAGGGCTTTTGCCCAAAC
Organism: Pelodiscus sinensis; assembly: GCF_049634645.1. Lineage (NCBI taxonomy): Eukaryota > Metazoa > Chordata > Testudines > Trionychidae > Pelodiscus > Pelodiscus sinensis. Next base: position 5,881,579 of record NC_134719.1, on the reverse strand, counting down.
GGGAGCAGCATAGTATTTCTGTAAGAACACTGACAATCTTACATGAGATCGTCAGTGGTCTTGCGGAAATTCAAGCGGCCTGTGTAGACAGCTGGCAAGTTTTTCCAGAAAAGCAGCTGCTTTTGCAGAAAAACTTGCCAGTCTAGACGGATCCTATGAGTATAGCTACACAGCAGGGCAATTTCAGGATACAGGAAGTATCCCGAAATAGATACCCCACATCTTTTGAACACACCCACTATTTTGAGTTAGATCTCGCATAGTGGACGTGCTATTTCGGCATCCCTGTAACCTTTGTTCCACGTTATTTCGAAATTTGGCGTTGTGTAGACGTGTCAAATTTCAAAATACGCTATTTCGAAATAAGATACGCAGTTTGCATAGCACACATTGCGTATCTTATTTTGAGTTTAGGGTGCTGTGTAGATGCACCCTACGAGTTGTGGAAAATGGAAGGATTTGGGAAAGATGATCTTTTGTAGAGGTGTGTGATAGACCCTGAGAACTCCATAATAGGAGAGACAATAGCGTTCTCTTGGACCCTCCACTATAGTGGGGCTGGAAAGCTTTGAACCACAGAGCTGCTTACCTTTTCCTCTGGGATGGGTGGAGTGCAGAAACTGACTAGGGTAATGATGATGCCTGTGAGCACGCAGAGAATGAGGGCAAAGTACAGGTAATGCACATCCTTTAGGACAGCTGGTCTTAGGTCCTCCTCGCCACAGGATGGCACTTTATAGGAAAACTCCATGATCATCCGAATGGCACCTACTACCAAGCCGAACATGAGGCCCCAGAAAGCACCCTGCAAAGAAAACATGGAAGAGAAGTATGAGGAAATGAGGGCTCATTAAAAATGTCAGTTGATGACCAGTTCCAGTTTTATAGGGACAGTCCCGATATTTGGGACTTTGTCTTGTATAGACACCTATTACATTACATTAATGACATATTATTTTATATGGCCACTTTGCCCGAATTTTTCACAGTTGCTACCTGGTTGCCCTAATTGAACGAAGCATCTTTGTGAGTTTTTTTTATAGTCCCTTTCTAGGAATGGCTCTATCTCCTGAAAGTCAACAGAGCAGGACAGCAAAGGAAGGGAATTCATTCCTGTCAGGTACCTTGAATTGCCCAACAAACTTGCAAGCTACTCATTTCCCCTTCTGACTGCAATCAGACCCAACCGAGCTAAGGGCCTTCCATTGATTTCAGTGAGGTTCTGTGTGGACACCAAGTTCTGTTGATGTTCCACTCATTGCAGGACTGGTACCTGTTAGTCCAACTGTGTGTGTCAGACAGTGGCCATCCCACCTGCTTCAGAAACAGGGATAAAAGCCTTTGAAAGAATCTGCATGAGGGAGAAATTTGTTTCTGGCCACATCATAAAGGAGGAGCTACAAAACCAATGGAAAGGTTAGAAAGATGGTTTGAGCTTCATATGGGGTTGCTACCGGAAAGGGGAACGGGAGTTTCATTTTCACTACCATTTTGTTTTCCAGGGTTCTGGTGAAAAGTTCTGACGTGACAGAAATAATTGGGGCTGTGAGCTAGGTTCTGAAATACGGTCGGAAATCCCTTTTGGGGTTTCTCCTGCCACAAAGGCTGAGCTTGTGTCAGGAACAGAACCAGACCCCAGTGGAAGTTTTGAAACAGTAGGATTAAGCAACCCCATGATGCTCCTCTCTTGTGTGGAAAGAAGAAGGCACAGAGAAACACAGGGCAATGGTACAAGTCTGGTTTCCCCCTCTTCATACTGGACTAGAGGGAAGCCAAACACTGTAGGTGTTTTATACATGAATTCAAACTAGTGAAATATGCTAGATGGATAGACTTTAATGGAGCTAGGGCAAGGATCTGTCTCCGAGGCTATGTCTAGACTGCAGGCTTCTTTCGAAAGAGGCTCTTTCGAAAGCATCTTTCGAAAGAGCCTCTTTCGAAAGATCGCGTCTAGACTGCAGGCGGATCTTTCGAAAGAGCAATCCGCTTTTTCGAAAGAGAGCACCCAGCGAGTCTGGATGCTCTCTTTCGAGGAAGCCCTATTTACATTGAAGAACGCCTTCTTTCGAAAGAGGAACTTTCGAAAGAAGGCGTTCTTCCTCGTGAAACGAGGTTTACCGCCATCGAAAGAAAAGCCGCGTTCTTTCGAAATTATTTCGAAAGAATGCGGCTTGAGTCTGGACGCAGGGGAAGTTTTTTCGGGAAAAGGCTACTTTTCCCGAAAAAACCCCTGAGTCTGGACACAGCCCTAGAGACTAAAGCCAGCTCCTCAAAGTTATGGGAGCTAGGAACCTGAGGCCCTATGAAGATATGGGCTGAAGGCTCTCTCTGTACATAGAATAGTCACAGCACAGACAGTGGAAATGCAAGTTTGCTTCTCACAGACTGCCTTCTCTAGGAATATGAAGCCAGTTCAGTTTCCATGGCCCCTCTTGCTGAGGCTGACAATTAGCCTCAGGCCACATCTATACTTATGTACTGGAGATCAATCTTCTGGTGTTTGATTTAGCGGGTCTAGTTAAGACCCACTAAATCAAACGCTGAGGGTGTCCTCCAGTCAGTGCCAGTACTCCTTGCAGTAGTGAAGAGTAATGGAAGCCGATGGGAGTATTTGCTTCCGTCAACATCCCACTGTGAAGACGGCTCCAAGTCGACTCCAGCTATGTTATGTACATAACTGGAGCTGTGTAACTTAAGCTGGCCTTTCGGGTCTAATGCAGACCTAGCCCCTGTTGTGGTGGCTTCTGTGAGGGGGATACCCATCCAACTGAAACAGGGCTATGGCCTGCTAACTCAGGTCACTAAGCCACTTTGTGATGGTCACATCTTTGCTGGGCTGAGTCTGAACAGGTGACCTAGCGATGAAAGGGTCTATAGACCAGTCCCATCCCTCAACCATCACGTCCTGTGAGATTTCCTGTCTAAAATCATTGTATTGGTAAGCCCAAACAACTGGAATGAGTTCTAATTTCTCTGATTTCTAATGTTTCCAATTACTGGTATGCAACAATGTTTGCAAAGAATTCACACAAACACCTCCCCCCATCCCAGTGAGGCGGTGCCGTTACCCCTACTGGCCCAGTCACTGATTCCTCACTTACGGGCTCATTGATCCTCTTGCAGAAGATAGCCAGGATGAAGAGGGCAGTAATTGGCGGGGCTAGGTAGCTGGTTATGGACTGAATGTAGTCAAAGAGCTGACCGCTGTTGGACGTCTGAATGATGGGAATCCAGAGAATACTGACAACGACAAGGATGAGAACAAACACCCTGGAAGACCGGAGGTTGGAACAAAGGGTATTAGCTCTGTGTGCTTCAGAATCCACCCGGAAACGCACTCAAGCAAGACATACGTCCTTGCATTTGCAATGACTTCCAAGGGAAACCATCATGACTGAAGTCCTCATCTGAGGCAAAATCTAGGACAGGTTTCTCCTTGTAACTGGAAGCAGGACACACCTTTCATTCACCTCTGGGGGCTGGCAGGCAAACAACCCTGGGCGGAGATCTGGTCAGAATGCACAGATCAAGCTAGGTGAGGCCTTGTCAGGACCTGAATAGGAGAGCTGCAAGGAGAACCAGAGCGTGGCAAGATGTGGTGCTGGTGGTTCTGGGAAGGGCACCCTTGGGGCTGGCTGAATCATTACTGCCCCACTAGCCCTACACATTGCAGTGGGAACTCTTCTGCGGGAGGCGTTGTCTCTTGGATGAGGCATTGTCTCTTAGATGACACCTTGTGGTCATAAAATGCCACAGCCACCTTTCAGAAGAGTGGAGGTGTTAACTCTGGCACCTCCCCCAAATTCCAGCTTTGTCACTGCCTCCTACTTACATTCCCACAGAAGCTCAGCGGCACACAATACCCTCTTCCTTCTCTGCCTTGAATTGGCCTCCTGTGTGCTCTTAGCTGATGCTTCCAGCCCCCTCTGTCCTTCACCTAACTCACATGGGTGCTCTGAAGCTTTCTTAATATGGGTGACCTTAGCGAAAAGGCTAGAATATTGTGAACAGTGTTAGCGGGAAGGTTTTACAGTCTTGGTGTAATGCAGTACTGGAATCTGCCATTAGAGGGGGCCATGATTTCACTTTGGATTATGTTTAGGAAAGGAACCTCTTACAGATTTAGAGAACACAGAAGAAATGATCTCTCTAGATCTGTGGCAAGTTGAGCCTGTCTATATAACTGAATCTACTCCAAGTAAAGTTGGGAAAAACAACTCGGCTCAGATTTTAAGTTTTTTTTTATTAACATGTCCTAGGCATGTTCCTTTTCGCTCATTTCCCCCCTCCCACTAAACGTTATGCTCTAGTTCAAACGAGATTTGATTCAGGGCAGTTCTCTGACTTGTGTTGTACAGGAGTCAGATTGGATGACCACAATCAGGACTGCCCTTTGGATTTATGGGGTCCTACGTAGTACTATTCGATTGGTGCCCCTGTGCCCGATGGCAGTTGGAGTGGGCAGGACGATGATTTTTTTAGAGATGTGATTTTATAAATTTCAGCAACACGCTAATGAAATACAGGCAGTCCCCGGGTTACGTACAAGATAGGGACTGTAGGTTTGTTCTTAAGTTGAATTTGTATGTAAGTCGGAACTGGTACATATTGTAGGGGAAACTCTAGCCAAGCATTTCTCCAGAGCTCAGTTTTATTCTCCCACACCTCACTTCCCTCAGTCCTTTATTCTCAAGCTGAGGTGTCTGCTGAGAAAAGCCGCTCCGCGTCTCCCTGGTCTGCTGGGGGGGGGGGGGGGCGCTAGCTTCGCGTCTCCCTGGTCTGCTGGGGGGGGGGAGCGCTAGCTTCGCGTCTCCCTGGTCTGCTGGGGGGGGGGCGCTAGCTTCGCGTCTCCCTGGTCTGCTGGGAGGGAGGGCGCTAGCTTCGCGTCTCCCTGGTCTGCTGCGGGGGGGGCGCTAGCTTCGCGTCTCCCTGGTCTGCTGGGGGGGGGGCGCTAGCTTCACGTCTCCCTGGTCTGCTGGGGGGGGGCGCTAGCTTCGCGTCTCCCTGGTCTGCTGGGGGGGGGCGCTAGCTTCACGTCTCCCTGGTCTGCTGGGGGGAAGCAGCTAGTGCGGGGTTGCCTCACCCCGTTTGTAAGTAGGGATCCGATGTAAGTTGGATCCATGTAACCCGGGGACTGCCTGTAGTTTTAAAGTGAATTTTAAATGAAGATCCTAATATGGTGAATTCAGAGACTGACAGTCTAGACCTGGGGTTGGCAAATGCCTGTTCGTTACCACTCCACTGGCTCTTTCACAGGTTCAGTGTTCTGCTGATAGCTCTGGCAGGCTTTTTCACTTTGAAGCTAACTAGATCCTCTCTGGAGGAAGCAGAGCCACAGAACAGGGGTAGGAAGAACTGGGTGGATGGGCATTAAGACCCAGTGGTGCCCCAAATTTTCAGGTGCCCCACACAGCTGCATACTCTGCCAATGGGTGAAAATGGCTCTAATGGCAACGATTCCTTCTGACCTTGCAGTCTCTGACTTTTGGTGTAGCCATTAGGATATTTTGACCTGCCGTCAAAACAGAAACAACAGAAAATGGTTTCAGCTTAAAATGCTCAGTGAAGCCATAAGGAAGTGAGAGGACCTGCCAACAATCATGAGCTCCTGCTCCGTGGCTTTCTTGCGGAGCCGTTGCCAGATATCTATGGCGAAGAGCGTGCTGCTGCTGTTGAAAATCGAGGTGAGGGAACTCATCAGGGCTGCCATCATCACGGCAATCATCAAGCCCCGGAGTCCTGGGAAACGAACAAGGATCATTAGGTACAGCTCTTTGGTTTTTTAGCTCCTGTATCACATGCTGCCTATGAAAATAAGCAAAGGCCAGAGAATTCTTAGGATCTGTGGCTCAGGCCTGGGTGTATCTCAACTTTTGAGAGCTAATCAACATTTAAAGTCAAATTCTTTATTTTTTTTTTAGTGTCTTTTTTTGAAAATAAAAATTTTACAGGAACTTTTTTTTTTTTAGAACTTTAGTTTCATGTAAAGATGTGAAACATTAAAAAAAATCTGTTAAAAACATAGCAAATGTCCACATTTTTAGACACTTATGGGTTTTTTGTTTGTTTGTTTGGGTATGTCCACATTACAGAGTTTTTTCAGAAAAATGGCCGAAAAAAATGCGAGATAGTGTCCCTTCAGTGTGGACGCTAGCTTTCGAAAAAGTAGATCGCTTTTCCGATGTGCTTTTGCTGTGTAGCTGCTCTCTTTTGGAAGAAGATTTTTTGGAAGATCACTTCCAGAAATCTTTTTCCAAAAGAAGCCTGCAGTCCAGACATAGCCTTTGTTTCTTTTGCTATTTTTCCACAGCAGATACTGTATTCTTTCCCATTCAGCACGGTTACTTCTATTTATCCGCCTATCTGTCAAACGCACATGTACACACATACTCCTACACAATGGAAAAGAAACTTTGTTATCTCTTATTTGTTTACCAACCCAGCTGATAGTTGTAGGAGATTAGTTCTTCATAGGGATAGCTCAAAAGGCACTCCTTTCTGTGTACACAACTGTTCAGTGCTGATACAAACCCATACCAGGCCCGACTTATCCATTAGGCACAGTAGGCACAGTGCCTAGGGCCCACGATATTTTTAGGGGCCCACGAAAATGTTTTAATTTCTTTTAAAATCAGAAGAAAAAAAAGAACTTTTAGGGTCGAAGAAAATATTTTAATTTTTTTCTCACATCAGAAAAAAATGAAACTTTTAGGGCCCAAGAAAATCTATTAAATTTTGCCTAAAACAGAAAAAAAATAAAATGTTGAAGTATTTAAAGTTATATCAAAAATAATTTTTAATATTTTTTTTGTATGGAGGAAGGGCCCACTAAGGTAAAAGTGCCCAGGGCCCACGAAAGTCATAATGCGGCCTGACCCATGCCCCTAGGAATATAACTTTCTCACCTACAGGCATGAGTCCCATTACGAGCTTAGGGTAGGCGATGTTAGAGCAACCCACTTTAGCACCACAGACGGCTTCACAGATTTTCGGGTCCACACATCCCACTTCATCTGTAGCGGACAGAAAAGATTAGAAACGGACCAAGCCATCTTAAATCTCCTTTGTGGCCTATCTACTACTCCAGCTATTGTCTTAAAGGAATTGACTCTTAATACCTTATATATATAAGATAAGTCGGTAAAACAGCAAAGACGGTTTTCCAAGCTATAGCAGTGGGAGCCAAACAACATTCTGGGTGGAGCTTGATTGTTACCCATTGCAAACTTGGTTGAGAGCACATGGAACTCTTCACCCTTAGGTGGGTTGGTGGCATTTGGGGTTGAACCAGGGACCTCTGGTTCTAAGCTCAGGGGTCTTTTATGGCCTGTGCTAAAAGAGTCAGCAGTGTTATCTAAAGCTCACAGCAGGCTCACCCAGCTCTATCTGTGGCCCAGCCATGACTAGAGGCCGGGTCTAACACAGCTTGCACCTTGGTGGCAGAGATGAGGGGATCTTGGTTCTTTCCACAAGAAGGAGTTCAGCCTGGCCGTTGCCTACCCCGCAGAACCCATGACAAAGCAGGATGCGCTTTTACGATTGCATCAAAGGAAGAAACCAGATTCTGTACCTTACTCCCCTTACGTCTGTAATGGTGAGTCTACACTGCACTGTAAACCCACATCCGTGGGACCCAGGCTTGTGGACTCAGTGTTTCCAAGCCAGGCTTGATCACCCACACTGCATTGTAAACGTGGGCTCAGAGTGGCTGGATGTGCAATCGCATCCGTACAGCGCTACGGAGACCTGATTTGGATCTGTGGCATGACCTGCCTCCTCATAGCAAAATGGCAGGGCAAGGACCCAAGTCACAGCAGGATTCAGGCTCCGATCCACCCCCCCTAGGAGTTTTCTAGGTCCTGAGTACTCGCTGATCTGAATCAAACCAATTTGTGTCATTTTTGTGACGGTACACCCTGGGACAGTGTCCCAGCACCTATTTTCCCATCTTACTTGAATTGAATGGGATTCCCCTCTGGTGTACCGGCACCTATTTCCTGGGGCGGCTTGGCTCCCGATGGAAGCTTGCCCGGGACACCATGCCCTGCCCTTAAAGGGGCCGCGACCCGGTGCATCTTTTTTTTTTTTTTTTGAGTAACAACTTTGAGCCTGGAGTACTGGAAACTTTTTTCTTACAAAAAAAGCACTGGACATGTGCAGTGTCCAGTAGACGGTGCAATGACAGCTGCCCTTTGCTGCTGTCCCAAATGGCATTGGCCAGACATGTCCTAAAGCAGCACCCCAAACCCGGAAGTCAAGTCCGGGCCTTGAAAACTCCCTCTGAATTGCTAAGGCATGTGAGTGCCGGGTGGGGATAAACGTTGGGGCCAAGTGAGCTGCCAGACTCGCCAGGCTGCTGGGCAACGTATTTGTGTGTGTGTGTGTGTGTGTGTGTGTGTGTGTGTGTGTGTGTGGGAGGGGGGGCTCTGCGCTCCTAGAAAGGGCAGGCCCTAGGGCAGAAGGGGCAGGGCTGAGGCAGCTGTCCCTCAGCGCCATCCAAAGCACGCTGCCCCTCCCTCTTCCGTGCCATCCCATGCTTACTGCCTGGAGCTCTGCAGCACTCCACAGTGGGCCCTGGGGGAGCTTTAAAGGGCCTGAGCCTCCAGCTGCTGCCATGGTAGTGGTGGCTGGCAGCCCCAGGCCGCTTTGAATCGTCAAGCCCCAGAGCTGCAGCATGTCTGCCCCCTCAGGAGGCTTCGACACAGAGAATCCCTGCTCCGTCCAATGGTAGGACACATGAGCATACCTGGATACAGAGCTCGGCTGATCATCCCCGGCATGACCACGAAAAACATTGGGAGCATTTTCAAATAACCTGCCAGCACCGATCCGCCCTTGGCATGGGAGAGGCTCTTGGCAGAGAGAGACCTTTGCACTATAACCTGCAGCCAGTAAGAGAATGGAGAGAGTTAAAAGAAAACCCTGCAGAGAGAATCATCATGGAGTGCAGGATGCGTTCATCTCAAAGGATCCCGAAGCCCTTCGCAAGCCTATGGTGAATTTCTCCTCTCTGAGCTGCACTGCAGACTAGGGATGGAAGTGACTAGTTGACTATCCAATAAGCATAAGCTTAGCAGATGGTCAGTTAGTCCCTCAACTAGTCACGTCCCCACCCCTTGCTGCGGGGTGGGGAGAAGGAGCTGGTTCACCATGTCCGTGGGGGCAAGGGAAGCCGGCTCTTAATATATTTAAAAAGCAGACGCGCAGCCGACGGGACCCAGCGTGAGCCAGGACTCAGCTGTTCCAGCTTGCTGTTCCCCTTCTGCTTTTGAAATGTATTAAAAGCCTGCCGGCTCTAAACACTTTTAAAAAGCAGAACCGCAGCAGGGTTAGCTCCCAAACCTGCAGATCTCTCCTGCAGATCTCTGTTGCATGGGTCAGTCTTGCTGGCACCAGCGAGGGTCTGTTGGCAGTGAGGAAATTTCTCCTTGCCCTTTACAGGAGTCACATCAACTTGCAATGCAACGCAGCCACCTCTAGGGTGAAATGCAGCCGCTGCTCACCGGTGCCCTCAGCAACGTGAAGCAAGAGGTCAGAGTAGGGAGCGAAAAAAAGAAAATGGCATTTGGTTATGAATCCCACACTGGATTGCAGTGAGCAGACCTGAATTTCCCACCTTTGAACACTGAGGACTTGGCCTACAATGCAGCAGAAGGTCGACCTAAGATACACAACTTCAGCTAGGTTAATTGTGTAGCTGGAGTCAACATATCTTAAATCACCATCCACACAGTGGGAGGTCGACAGAAACAAACACTCCCCTCAGCCTCTCTTACTCCTCTTGAGGAGCAGAAATACCAGTGCCGATGGGGGCACCCTCTGAGTTTGATTTAGTGGGTCTTCATTAGACTTGCTCAATCACACGCCAGAAGATCAAATGCAGCAGCATCAATCTTCCCCACAGTGTAGACGTGCCCAGAGAGCCAAGCTTTCTAAAGACATGCCCGTTGCTCTTTGCTCTGAGCCCACACTAGGCTTTTGTGTTTGCTCAGTAAATTTCACAAGAGGCTCCTAGTTCTTGATCAGATGAAGGACTTCAAGTGGGTGGGGATCAGCAGCCATGCAATACTTCACACTTCCTCAGCGCCTCATGCGCAGGAATTTCAAATGAGTGGCTTATAGATGAGGACTCTGATATTTAAGCAACTTGCACAGAGTCATGCTCCATAGTTGGGACTGGTCCTTCCTGGAGCAGGGGTTGAACTACAACAGTCATGGTCAATCCGCAGCTCTTCCCTGCTTAAAGTGTGGCTCGAGAAGCCTCCCCCGTGGCTCGTGAAGCTGCCCCTGTGTCCCTAGAAATGGCCTCCGGTTCACTGAGCTCCCCGGGTGCAGGGGAGCTGTCTGGCAGGGCAAAGCAAGATGGTGCCGGCTGATGGGCACCTGATGTGGCCAAAAAGCCAACCCAAGGCTTTCTTAAAGGAGCAGTGTTTTTTTTTTTTTTTTGCTTTCTTCAACAGCTTTGCTCAACAGCTATATGCACAACTATTTTGCCTTTTTGCCTGTAACAGGCTGGCCACCCTTGGACTAGAGGACCTCCTGAGGGCTCTTCCAACTCTAGTCTTCTGTGATTCTATGGTATTGTTGGCCGAGCTAGGAAGAACACAGACATCCTGGCTTTTACTCCCTCCCTCCATAAAGAGAGCGCACATGCTCACCAGCGCGCGGTGCACATGGGGGGAAAACATGGCAGCCTGTTGCTCCCCACCATTAAAACCACCCCTCCTAGAAGCCCTGAATGGCAACAGGAGCTGACTAGCCATGCAGCGGTGCTCCCCCAAAAGACAGACAGATGGACACACATGTTCGCAGAGTTGGCAGCCAGAGCAGCCAGCTAGGGAGGAGGTTATTGGGACGAACGGTGGCAGGGGAGAAAGAGAAAGAGAACAGAGACTTACTTTACCTGGTCAGTGCACCAACACCAAGTAGCCAGCACAGAGAGGCCAAAGATAAGCCCTGGCCAAGGTATGTCTCCGGTGATAGGGTTCCTGAGCATGTGGAAGGCGTCAGTGCGTGGGAGGTGGCAGGTGGTATTTGGGACTATGACACTGGGTATCGCGGTGCTGTATTTCTCTTTCAGGCCTTCCAGCCAGCCGACTTTTTCAAACCCTGCGAAGGAAGCAGCCCATGGGTTAGGTCCGACACCCGGGTACCGGGTCGTTTGTCCATCTTATTCTCTCTCCTTCTTGCTTTGCTTTTCTCCTCCCTTCCTCGCCGTCCTCGCCCCTAGATTCTGGCAGCCCCATTGTGTGAAGGGGCAGGTGTGTGAGGGGGCAGGGTTCCACCCAGAAACTCTGGGATGCTAATGGGGCATCTGTGATATTCTGCTCCGATTGTGGGGAGCCAGCACCAACACCACAGAGTTCCCTCCGCAGTGGCATCATTACCCGGACTGGCAAGGAAGTGTCTCTAAAACCCTGAGTCTCTGATCAAAACCTTCCGGAAGAGCTGAGGCAGAAAAACATGAAGCCACAGGAGGCAGCATTTGGGTTGCTGTTTGGCTGGAAGGCTTAGAGCCAAGTGTAGTTTTTATGCCAGTTATTCACCTGTTCCCCCAGAGTAACGCCACTGAAGGAAAGCAGTAGAGAGGGCTGAAACTCAACGAGTTACGCACACACGTGTAAGAGCCAAGTCTGACTCTGTGGCTCTGATCCAGCAAGCTGCTCCATCAACTCATGAAGGGAGCAAAAGGCGCTCTGCACCTTGCATGACTAAAATAAGCATTTTGGAATAAAACAAGGAAGAGGAGGCACTGGCTTGGTTTATAGAGATGGGTGCCAACTATGCTAGTGCCTCCAATACTCTGTAGAAAGAGGGGGAAATGCTCCATAAGGCCTAGCTCAAGACCACAAATGTGGTTTGACTCAAGCTGGAGGTAACATGGCCTGTTGTTCCTCTTACCTATAAAGGAGAGAACTGAAGCCCCGAGGACCATGATCACTGTCTGCAGCACATCGGTGTACATCACAGCTGTTAAACCACCTGGAGGGAGAATGCCAAATAACGGAGTAAGAGCGAGCCAAGGTGGGGGAGGTGATGTGTTTCAACGTCTTAGGGTGGGAAGGGAAAAGCTTTCCAGCTTTTCTGAGGCTAGGTCTACACTGCTGCTTTTCTTCGGCAAAAGGTACACCAATTGCTCTCTGCAATAGTTTTGTCGGAAGAGGCTTTTTCGAAATTTTGCCCGTCTACACTGGGCCAAATTTCAGAAAAAGCTCCTCTTTCGGAAGAGGCCTTCTTCTTCGTGGAAGGAGGAAGACAGGGCTTATGAAGGAGTGCGTCTGCTCTTCCGCAAAAAAAAGCAGAAGAGCAGACACGTTCTCTGGACACGGTGGAGTTTTTCCAGGATAACTCCAGGAAAAACTCCATAGTCTAGCTGTAGCGTGGGCTCTTCCTCAGATCTGGAGAAGATGAGTGTATCCCAGCTAAATACAAGGGAGGACAGATTGTTAAACATATGGGTTTCAGGCATGCTGTAGGAGACCGCTTAAAAATGAAGTGGGCAATTAAAGGCTAAGAGTCAGTAGGGTGTGTTACTAGTTTTCTGGCTTTCCCCAACAATTTGTGTCTCCGTGTTTAGTCAAAAATAGAACCCTACAAAAGACTATCTGCCAAAACCCCACAGATCACCACAATTGCCTCCACTGACCTAGCAACCACTCAGACAAACCAATACATCTGTTCTGTAAAGCCAGGCCCTCTTTTTTGAAGAGAAAATCTAGGATACAAGCTTTAAAGCACCTTCCCAAAACAGAAGACAGGACTATGCAGCACTTTAAAGACTAATAAGATGGTTTATTAGGTGACGAGCTTTCGTGGACCAGACCCATTTCCTCAGATCAAATTGTGGAAGAAAATTGGCATGACCATATATATTTCCAATTTTCTTCCACTATTTGATCTGAGGAAGTGGGTCTGGCCCATGAAAGCTCATCACCTAATAAACCATCTTATTAGTCTTTAAAGTGCTGCATAGTCCTGTCTTTTGTTTCAGCAAGAGCAGACTAACACGGCTACATCTCTATTACTTCCCAAAATAGGGCACTGTACCAGAGATCTAGATTGCATTATGAAACAAGCCTCTCAAAGGGTGTGTCTAAACTACATGGCTCTGTCGATGGAGCCATGTAGATTAGGCTGATCAGCAGAGGGCAATGAAGCCGTGATGTAAATAATCGCGGCTTCATTTAAATTTAAGTGGCTGCCACGCTGAGCCGACAAACAGCTGATCAGCTGTTTGTCGGCTCAGCGTGCTAGTCTGGATGCCTCGTAGGATGAGGTTTACCGGGGAGGTCAATAAAGGGCTTTCATGTCGACAGGGGAGCGTCCAGACTGCCCCGATCTGCCGACAAACAGCTGATTGGCAGAGCGGGGCAGCCATTTAAATTTAAATGAAGCCGCGATTATTTAAATCGCGGCTTCATTTCCCTTTGCCGAACAAACAAATCTACATGGCTCCGTCGACGGTGCCATGTAGTCTAGACGTACCCCAAATGTCCTACAGAGTGTGTGAAATCCTCATGCTTCATTGTCTGTCCCAACTTGTGTTTTGCTCAGATGCACTGGTCACTTTCTGCAGGTGGGAAGTACAACTCCATGAAGCTCAAAAGCTTGCCCCCTTCGAACACTAGAAGTTGGTCAATAACTGATATGACCTCACCCACCACATCTGCGTCATCTCCTGGGCCAACCTGGCTACAACCACAGAGTAAGCAGGTTGCCATATTTATATAAATGGCCAAATCTTCTGAGATACCAGCCCAATCTGAAAACTCTTTCCTAGGTCTCAATTCTGGCATTGAGAGAGGGCAACCAGAGAATCTTAAGTTAGTATTTATACAGCCCCAGTTGCTGCACAGCCTGAATACCTCATAATCACCAGTGGCTCTGAGCCCCATGATGCTACGGTGACACATAGGAACATTATCCGCAATTTAGCAGAGGGGAACTGAGGCACAGTTTAAGTCCTTTGCTCACAGTCATGCCAGGAATCAGTGGCTGAGCTAGGAACCAAGGACTCCAGAATCACAGTCTGGTGTCCTACCCACTTGACCATCATCAAAGGACCCTGCAAATGACACAAATCTTTGGACCAGGGCCAGGAGGTTTTGGCCTTCTCTGGGGACCAAGGGGCCTTCTGTTACCTCAGAAGCACCCCAGAGAAACAATCTGCTCCTAGAGCTCTTCAAAGGCCAATGTCCAACTCAGGGAGGCTGGGAGAGAAGGAGAATTGTTTGCATCTTGGAGCGAAATGTTCAATGGTCCATGCAACGGGTCAGTTGCGCAACAGTAATAGCCATTATTACTATATGCTTCTTGCACATGCTGCTGTTCAGGGACTGCATCTCCACCCTCTCTCCGTGCAGCCCGGTAGTCCTGCCCTGTAGAGACACAACTGAGCCCTAGCATTTCCCTGTTCGTCTGTGAGTTAGGTGGTGCTAAAGGGCCTGATCCAAAACTCAAATCGATGGACGTCTCTCCATTAACTTCAGTGGGCTTTGGATTGGACCCGGAATGCACCAATGTTAAATGTGTGGGGGGGATGGTATTCATTCCCAGGCTCCCAGATGAAAGTGATGCTATCAAGGCAGTATAATTACCAGCGATGGTGTAGACCGCTGTCACCACTAGCAAGATCACGGTGGACAGGTAAAGGTTCCAGCCCAGGGAGACTTGGATGAACAGTGCTCCAGAGAAAATATCCGTCTGGAATAAGGAGAGCAAGAAGAGTTGCAGTTTCTAGTGGAGTTGAATTTATTAGCATTTCTCTGGCATAATCTCCCATCCACTGGCAGGTTCAAAACCCAGATTATCCCCCTAAAATCCATCTTTCAGTCGACCTCCTGAGCTTCACAGCCGTCAGACACACGAAGTGGAGGCAGGGGGCAACCTCCTTTACATAATGGACACCCAAGCTTTGTCTTCTCAGCAGGAAATGTAAAGAGAACTGCATCCGCACATTCTGACACCCCCATTTACTCCGCCCTTCACGCTTCCCGGCAAGCAGGAGGAGGATGAAACTGAGCAGCAAAGTGATTAACCTACTTTCCAGCAGGAAGTGCGGTGCGAAAAATCCCCCTCGTAACTGAACCTCCTGCTGGCCAGCCAGCTGCTAAATACACACTCTGAAAACAAAGGTGTTGCCTCAGAGAAAACACTTACGAGGCCAAATAGCTAAGCCAGGCACACCTGCCAGACGCGTAGGAATTAGCCTTGGATGAGAGGTCACTGAGAATAAGCAATGAAGGCCAAGCACAGACCTCTGAACCGAAAGGCGTTGAAAAATATTGCTCCCCCCTCAAGCCACCTTGTAGCTGTAATGGGCCTGGATTGCTGTTGGCGCCCTCCCTCCCAGTCTCTGGAGACCTACTGTGCAGAGGAGCCTGCAGGTGATGGGGCTGTTCTGAAGCACGGATGGGGAGTTGAAATTAAGCTCCTCCACATCCCAGAGTCCCTAGGGAGGGACCGCGGAGAGAGGTCTTTGATGCCCCAGAAATAGAGGCCTAGAGACTGAAGTTCTGTATTTGCCCATGGAACAGGCATCATACAGGCAACACAAGCTTACCTGGACTGCCCCACCAATGTGGCCCAACTTTGGCCTTGAGGAACCCCTCTAAGGTGCAAATGGAGCTGTGTTCATGGTCTATTCATTCCTTTACTTCTCAGCCAACCCTGTTCACTAAATAGCTCCTATGTCGTACTGCACTGAGGCCAGCTGTACCTCTCACAGAAGCTGACCAGAAGTCATCATGCCAGAATGGCTTTTGGGCCCAGATCCTCAAAGATATTTAGGCTCCAAACTTCTACAGGTTAAAGGATCTGTGAGGATCCGGGCCTTAGTCACCACTAGCAAGATCTAGGTCAGTGGTCCCCAACCTTTTCAGGTTGCCGGGCGCCAGGGAGCGTGGCCGTTAGCCCGTGGGCGGCCCCCCCCATAACCCCCGCATGCCCGGGGCCGGCGCCCCCCCCCACAAGCGCCATGCGCCGGGGCCGGCAACCCCCCCCACCACAAGCACCGCGCGCCTGGGGCCGGCGCTCCCCCTCCCCCCCGCAAGCGCCACACGCCCGGGGCCGGGGCTCCCCCTCCCCCCCGCAAGCGCCACGTGCCCGGGGCTGGGGCCGGCGCTCCCCCCCCCCCCCCGCAAGCGCCGTGCGCCATGTGCCCAGGGCCAGGCCAGCCCCGAGCACTTGGCGGGCGCATGCAAGTGCCCCCGCGGGCGCCATGGTGCCCGCGGGCACCGTGTTGGGGACCACGGATCTAGGTGGATGGACAGGAGGCCAGGTCTACACTAGACCTGGAGGGTTCAGGTTAAGGTACGCAACTCCAGCTACATAAAATATGTAGCTGGAGTTCCAGCTATGGAAAATAAGTAGCTAGAGTTGGCTTAACTTAAGCTGAGTATGGCACGGTTTTCACAGAGGGAAGCCGACAGGAGAAAATGCTCCCATCACCTTCCCTTAGGGCATGTCTACACTAGGAAATTATTTCAAAATAACTTATTGCAAAATATGAATTCCCAAAATAACTATTTCAAAATAGTGTGTCCACACAACAGGGAAGCCTCTAAATTAGTCCGAGGCAGGCTCCCTTAATGTGGACGTGCTACTTTGAGTCCCAGGAAGCATTGGGGAGTAATAGTAATGACTTTGAATAATTCTGGGGAGTAGTTATTTTAAAATAGCAGAAGTGGAGTGTCCACACTTACGCTATTTTGAAATAACTGTTTCGAAATAAGTGCTATTCCTCGTGGAAAGCAGGAGTTATTATTTCAAAATAATCCATCCCGTTATTTCAAAATAACAAGCTTTTCTGCAAAGAATTTAATCCACACAAGATACAAGGGATCAGATCCTCCTAGTCAAGGGAGCTAAGCTAATTTACACCAGCGGAGGCTCCTGTCTGATATATGGGGAGGAGTACGAGGGAGGCGAGGATGCACCTAGGGTGCATATTCAATCCCTTCATTATTTGTACTGTGAGTGTAAGGTTCACAGAGCGACTGTTCTGTGTATGTCTGTGTGCCAGCTCGCTGAAGATGCTATGTTGCTTTAACAATGGGATACATACTGATATCTTGGTGAATATATAGAGAATGAGGGACAGTACGGACATGTAGATTTGAATCCTCTGTCCTCCAAATCTCTTCTTCAGGTACTCAGGCATGGTGACAACTCCGGCGGCAATGTAAACAGGCACAAAAATCCAGCCGAGGGCCAGCAGCGCCCATGTAGCCTGGCAATGGGGAGGAGAGGAAAGAAAGGGCCATAATTAAACACATGCAGTAGGCTGTCCACAGTGGACACTTTAGAAAATAAGAATATAAGTACGGCCATACTGGGTCAGACCAAAGGTTCATCTAATCCATTAACCTGTCTGCCAACAGTGGCCAATGCCAAATGCCCCAGTGGGAGGGAACACAACAGGTGATCATCACATGATCCCTCCTCTGTCATCCACCTCCAGAGAAATAGAGGGGAGGGACACCATTCCTACCCAACCTGGCTAATAGCCATTGATGGACATAACCTCCATGAATCTAAATACTGGAAGATACTGGACAGTATGCGAATATGGCATCTCGAAGGCAGGGAATGAGACTGCTCTATTGGACAGGAAGGCAAGGGTCCCGGGATGCAGGGGTTGAAAGACAAGGTGGTAGATGGATGAATGAGAACACGGTGAACGCTGCTGTCGGTACAGCAACAAGCCTTTCGAGGTCTCTCGTGTCTCTCTTTTTATAGGTTGCCAGATCCTGTTCCACTTCCGTGCCTCCTTGGAAAGATTCCATTTCATTGCACCTAGGTCTATAAAAGGAGATGTCATATCGGGAGACCTTTGGGCTCAGGATGCTGTCACTCGTGCCCAGAAGCTAAGGACAGTAGAAGCCAAAAACCTTGGAGCAGAGGTGGGCAAAAGGGCCTTTGCAGGCAGTCTCCAGCCTGCCAAGCGGGTGGATCTGGCCCACGGAGGCCCTGCCGCTCCTCGCCCCCAGGCCGATTAGGACCTCGGCGTGGGGAGAAGCACACGAAGTTTCCTCTGCCCTGCCAGGAGCATGAGGCACTTTGGAGCACTGCAGGATCCTGGCAGGGCAGGAGGAGACTTTGCCTCAGGGTGGAGGAGCACAGGAAGTCTCCTCCCACTGCCAGGGGTATGGGAGCTTAGTGGGAAGGGGGGGCAAAGGGGATCCCTCACCCCCAGACCAATCATGGGTTGGGGAAGCCTGGAAGCATCCTGGCCCCGCCTCGTCTCTTTGAGGTCCTGCCCCTTCTGGCATAGCCAGGGTCCACTTCAAACATTTTTCAAAAAATTATTGCCTACCCCTGCCTTGAAGGATCTGGGCCTAACTGACCTTCAGGCTCTCTCAGCTTTGAGCAGCTCATGGTTTTTACAGGCCACTATGGCTCGATTAGCAGAGGGGGATGCTGAATGAACAGACTGGAGTAGAGCAGCAGAAAGAGAATCGACAGGAAGACCTCAGGACAACTTCCTGGATCTGCGCCTGCACATGGTAAAACAAGTGGCAGACCCAGCAACGAAATGGATCATTTGCTTCAGAGGACGCATGTTTTGGGAGATTTAAAGTACTCTCTCCCACTACACCCTGCTGCTCCAAAATCCAGCCCTGGCCAAAATGGAGAAGTTAAAACGACTGGCGACACATTTGTTCTCTGGGACCATCACAATATACCAATGCTGCCAACAGTGTGAAGATGGGCCCACAGGACCCAGGTTCTGCAGAAAGGGCTTGTGAGTGCAAGTTGGAATTTGCAAGGGGACCCAAATCTCAACTCCGGTAGATGCTTTGAAAATGCCAGCTGGAGTGAAAGTATGTACAAGGAAATAGATTTTGGTTGGCCCCCTACTGGCCCTTCGGAGAGAATCTGGCATCCTTATCAGGCCCAATCAAAGGAAGTCTGGGAATGGAATAGGAGAGATCTTGAGTGATCAGAATATTGTGTGTGGCAGGAAAACTAGCATTGGACTCACTTCTAGCCAATGCATCTAGTAATACTTCTTGTACTAGGCCGTGTTTCTGCTCCCAGAAGGGTCAGTGGCTTACCTCCCACCGATTTCAGTAGGGCAGAATTAGCCCCCAATTTGCATCAAGTTGTTGAACACAGACACACACATTTTGGAACCTGAAATGTTATTACAGTGTTGCTAGAGCTTGCGGCCTTATGGTGAGTCTTGTGGGAAAGGGTTGCCAACAGTCCTTTATTACAAGAGACCTCCCTTATTTTTTCATCTCTGTGCAGTAAGACCAGGAGTTGCTGCTGCTGATAATAATTATATCAGGAGGAAGGGGTGCTAAGAATACACTCTCTTATTTTCAAAACATAGTGCTGGCGCATTACTTGCAAGATGAGCTGTTTTGCCTATAGCCCCAGATCCTGGAATCTTGTTACTAAGGCCTTGTCTAAACTAACAGGAAGATCACTGCTATCGTGATCGATCCTCCGGAGTTTGATTTAGCAAGTCTAGTTAAGACTCACTAAATCGATCTCAGAAGGCAGCCCCAGATGGCATCTGGTACTCCTGCTTTGTGAGGAGTCAGGGAAGATGAGGGGAGCGTTTGCTCCCGTCAGCCTCCCGTTATGGGGATGCCACCGGCCTCGGCTTAAAGTAAGCCAACTCCAGCTACATATTCTACGTAGCTGGATTTGCATATCTTAAGCCGAACTACTGTGTCTTGTGTAGACTTGGCCTTGGAGAGAAGCTCAACTTTCCTCTTCCCCCTAAAAACATGGTTTCTAACCTTCTTGGATGCAGAGCAAAACTTACAAATTTGACCTGAGATCTCCCTGAAGGTTTAGCAAGCAGAAGATACAGACACTGAACCACAAAATGGATGAATTTTATATTTCATGATTTTTAAGCCAGTCTCGTGATTTTAGGAGGCCTGTTTCAGGACTTGTGAGCCCTGGGGGGTGGGGGTGGGGGTGACAACACTATTAACCACTGATTCATGGAATCCCCACCACGTCTCCTTGTAACCCACTCCAGGCCAGCCTAGATTCTTACATTCCACTCAAAGCCTCCGACGGCGAGACCCCCAGCTGCCCCTGTGCCGGCAAGGCCAATGAACAAGCCACTGCCCACATTGCTTGACATCAGGGAGGCTCCGATCTGAAACACAAAACACAGGCAGAGCATGCAGAAAGTCAATGCACGTAGCTTCTAAGTGACAGAAAGCACTTTGCCACGGCCCGGCTCTCTGTCGTGTAAGAGGCTATTGTTGGATGGATTTTATCTAAGGATACCCTGCTTTGACTTCTTAAAGAAATCGAATGTGTGTGAGTCTACCCTCTGGTGCAGGGCCTCCTTTGGTGTGTTCTTCTTCAGTCTTTGGGTTCAGTGGGAGTTTTTCCTTTAACAGACACCGCTGAGGGGTTGTCTTCTTGAATTCTGAAGGCTGGAATGGGAGCTCAGATACGCCAGAGAGCCCTGGTCTACACTAGGGAGCTATTTCAAAATACCCTCCTATCCTTATTTGGAAATAAGCAGAGTCCACACTACTGAGCCAGTTATTTTGAAATAATAGGCCGCTTATTTTGAAATCTGTACTCCTGCATTCCTCGAGGAATAACACTAATTTTGAAATAGTTCTTTCGAAATAGCGGTGATGTGGACGCTCCGGTGCCGCTATTTCAAAATAATTACTCCCTGGAGTAGTTTGAACGAATGATTCCCCAGTGTTTCCCAGGGCTCTAAGTCGAGAAAGCGTGTCCACACTAACGGAGCCTGCCTTGGACTAATTTCGAGGCTCCCCCGTAGTGTGGACATGCTATTTCGATTTTGCTATTTAGGAAGTTATTTCAAATGTAGTTCTTTCAAAATAATTTCCTAGTGTAGACATGCCCTGAGCGATACCCTGGCTGCTCCATAGGTAAATAGATTGATGAGGTCTGAGCACAGATTCTGGATGGGGCTCATCTGAAACAAACATTTGCTTCCTATGTAGTTTACATATTGCAAACACATACAGGTTGAACCTCTGAGATCCAGGACTCTCTGGTCCAGCAACATCCCTGGTCTGGCAGGACCACCGATGTCCCTGAAACAGAGAGCCCCAGTGCCCAGGAGCATGAACAGCCTGGGACCTCTGTCCCCGGGGAGCCCTAGTGGGCTGGAGCCCAAGTCCAAGACCTGTAAGCTGGACCCCAGTGGCAGTGGTGCCAGAGCAGAGCCAGCTACAAGAAGGGGGAGCATCCTGGGAGGCCAATGGCAGGGGACCTCCCTGATCCGGCAAATTCCCTCATTCAGGAAGGATCAGCTCCCGAGGGTGCCGGACCAGGGAGGTCCAACCTGTACATCATTGCGGAGCCTGTTTATGGCTCACTCCAGCTCTGGCTGTGATGGAGTCAAGTTAACAGGGCCCAACCGCAGCTGAGACTCCACAGCAGGTTGAATGCAGCTCCAGGCGGTGGCATGTTTTCTGGATACGCTCTGCAAGCGTGGGGTGGGGGAAGGGCATGTGTGTGAGCAATTTGCATCTTAAGCCCCGCCTTCTTCTCCTATTCGAGCCCCGCCCCCTGCGCAGGTCTCACCTCCCAGACCAGCCGATGGGCTAATTGCAATGTCACTAGTGCCGCAGTGTCTGAAATACAGGGAGGGAAGGTCCCTTAGAGGCACGGTCAGCGTTTAGCTGCCGGTTTGCAAAGCCCTTTCACTGTGTGCTGTGTATCCCTGTGTGAACACTCCCCATGCTGTATATTCACGGCGTGACGCAGCTGCCCATCGTCGCCCAGTGCTCCATGGAAATGCAACGGAGCAGGAATAATGGCTGCAGAACCAGGGACCACACGTGTGAGGGCCTGTCAGATTAGCAGGTGTTGGGCTGATACCACATGTGCAGGACAGCTGCCTGGGGATCCATCTACACCACGAGCGTTTGCGGCAGAATATATCCTAATGAAGGACTCCTTAGCATGTCACAATCTCATTTGCATATTTTCTGCTGATCCGTTTTTGCGCTAGGGGTTTTTGCGCAAAAACAAGCAGTGTGGACGCTTCCTTTTTGCGCAAGATGGGTAGACCTCCTTTTTTGGAGCATAAGGATCATGCGCAAAAAGGGGGGTTTGTGCAAAAAGGAAATGTCCACACGGCTTGTTTTTGCGCAAAAACCCCTAGTGCAAAAACAGATCGGCAGGAAATATGCAGATGAGATCATGACTTATGCTAATGAGCCCCTCATTAGCATATTTTCTGCTGCAAAAACACATAGTGTAGATGCAGCCTGAGTGGCCTCATTGGCTGATGTGAGAGAGGCTCAGTGAGATAACCCAAGGGGCAGGAATAAAAACCTCTGTTTGTGCAAATCAAACAGCCCTTCGCAGCTAAGGCCCTGGCGGGCTCCTTTTAGTGCTGCTGGCTTCTTAACTCTGGGTTAGTAGAAAGACTCGTGTTTCACAAGGGTCGGTGAAACTGCTGGGTGACACTCAGGGCCAAAGGGAAGTGTTTGCAGGCCGAAGGGCAAAGTTTATCCAAATCTCCCTGCTCTGAGAGTCTGGCAAAGTCAGGGGCTGCAGGCAATTTGCTCTTTCCCCTGTGTAACCCAGAGGCACTGAGACGACTGAGTGGGAGCAGGAAGTCTGCTCTCAAGAGGAAGCTGGCCTCTAGCAGCTGTGGTAGAGCCTTGTCGCATCAGACCCACAAGTCCCGGGTTCAATCCCAACAACCTAGGCCGGTTAGCATTACACCTAGCAATACCTGGCAACGTCCTTTCTCCCTGTGGGCCAAACCTGCCCTGGGCCCATGCAGGGGGTTGTGAGGGAAGAAATCTCTAAGAAGAGGCCCTCACAGAAACCTCACCTCTCTTCCCACCACCCCACCAGTCTGTGGAGGCCTGTCCCCAAACCTGGCAGTTCCCCAGGGAACAGGCCCTGAGCTTCTGCACTGGCCATAGTGCGCCACCTGGCCCCAGGTCTTTGTGGGAGCTGCAGTACCAGAGAGGCCCCACAGGGAACCATGTTGAGAAGATGACACAAGGCCAGGGGGATAGAGGGGTGACATTATGTGTCAGATACCCCCATCTCCATCCTGTCTCTGCATGGCTGCCCCCAAGCTCATGGCAAGGCCTTCATGGGGGTCTAGGGAGAAGATGGCACCAAGGAGGTGGCTGACCCTTTCCGCACAAGAGGAAGGGGGGAGCCCCACTCAGAGTAAGCCTTCCATCTATGGGGCAGTTAAGGATCTTTGTTTTTCCCTCAGGAAAACTCTAATTGAGTTCTGACCAAGTTAGGAATGAAGATGAAATCTGGTCTACATGGAAGTGAATATGAACGGCAAAATTCCCATTGATTTCAAAGGGGACAATGTTGCCTGCTATCAGGCCAGTGTGGAAGTGAAAGGGTGCCAAAAAAAGGGGACTTTTGCATTTATAATCTCAGCAAATGCACTGCCTTTCTATAGGCAAATATTTACATTCCGAGCCTGGACCTTGAGCGGTTCAAGAAACACTCTCCTGGAAGGAATGCTACATGTATCTTAAAGAGCGTGTGACCTGCAACCCCTGCATAAGTGCGGGTCTCGACACATATGGATGGAAAACTGCAGGAGTCTGGAAAATGTTAACACCTTGGGTTAATTTTAACAGTGCCCCTAGCATGGTCCAGTGATCCCTTAACCAGCTAGATCAAAGCAAGGGCTCTTCACACAGGATCAAGCATCTCTGGCTTTAGGTATTGATTTCCTTGGGGGACAAAGATTTGCCACACATGTCCCTAGGCCAAATTCATCTCAGGTGGCCATTGACGTCAATGGAGATACAGCAAGGCTACGTCTAGATTGGCATGATTTTCTGGAAATGCTTTTAACGGAAAAGTTTTCCGTTAAAAGCATTTGCGGAAAAGAGCATCTAGATTGGCATGGATGCTTTTCCGCAAAAGCACTTTTTGTGGAATAGCATCCATGCCAATCTAGACGCACTTTTCTGCAAAAAAGCCCTGATCGCCATTTTCACCATCTGGGCTTTTTTGCGCTAAACAAATCTGAGCTGTCTACGCTGGCCCTTTTGCGCAAAAGCTTTGCGCAAAAGGGACTTTTGCCCAAACAGGAGCAGTATAGTATTTCCGCAAGAAGCACTGATTTCTTACATGAGATCGTCAGTGTTCTTGCAGAAATTCAAGCGGCCAGTGCAGACAGCTGGCTAGTTTTTCCGCAAAAGCAGCTGCTTTTGAGGAAAAATTTGCCAGTCTAGACACAGCCCAGGGGTAAATCCAGCCTTGTGTTTCCAGTGCTTTGGTGTCCCTCCTGCCGAAAGTTTGCTTTCCAGCTCCACCTTGTCTGAACAGCAGATTCCGAATATGCCACGGCTGAGCTCCGCGCGAAGAGTAATGGAGTTTGACCTGCTTCTCACCCTCTGAGCAAGTTAAAACATGAATATTGCATGAAGCCGGAAGTGAACACTGCCAGCTGCCTGGCTTCTCCATATAATAAACAGCTGATTAACAGGCTGACTGCAGTAATGTGAAATCATATCTTGGGTAAATATCCTGACTCCCAAGAAATGTAAATATCTTCTCCAATGCACACTTCCGACTGTAGCGGACACAGGTGTGTGGAGCACAGAGGATGGAGAGGAGCGAGACAATGGCCTTATTATTTACTCTGGGGTTGCTTTGTGTCCACACTCACAGGAAGATGCAGATGCTCCAAGAAAAATAACCCTGAAGCCATGGAAACTATTGTCTGCAGATCCACAATCCTTCATGAGACCATGGGGAAGGTGCCTGTTGGACCTCACCGTGGTATTTAACTTATGGGGCTAAGGTTTATAATGTTTTCAATAGAAAAACTTCAGTAGGAAGAAGGTCACACCCTTGTTACACTAATGGAGAATCAGGAGTAACATCACCACAGCCACTGTGCCGTGGGCCGGACAGCCTTCGCCGAGGGTGGTTTTACACGGAGGGGACTCCAGATGTCAGTGGAGTTACTCCTCACTGGAAGACGGGAACAAAAGCTATTGGTCAAAAGCTTCAAATCTGGCTGCCTATCCTCCAGCTGTGGAGGCCCTGTTTAAACATCTGAGCTTCAGCGTACCTGCAACTCTCCCCCCCCAGTCAATGGGAACTTCAGGGGTTAAAAGCCTGTGACTGAGATAGGCCATGTTGAATTAAGGGATTCAGGAGCCCCGGTTGGGGTTCAAGTATCAGAACGATAGCCGTGTTAGCTTGAATCTGCAAAAACAATGAGAAATCCTACGGCACGTTATAGAATCAATAGATTTAGTGGAGCTTTCGTGCATGCATCTGACAAAGCGGGTCTTTTCCCACAAAAACTTATGCTCCAATAAATCTGTTAATCTATAAGGTGCCACAGGACTTCTTGTTTCTTCCGTTTGGGGTTGTTGGCTACATTTCTTCAGACTATCAGCTATGGGAGGGAAATAGTGCAAAAGGAATATGGGCCCTATTAGATCAGGAGGCAGATGAGTTCTGAAGTCAGAGGGTCATGAACTGGAAATGCTGTTTGGGCCAACCCTTTCTGGAGGAGCTTTGGTACCTCAGATGATTTCAGCTCCCGTGGCCTGCCTTGGAGACCACCTCTCAAGGCCAAACCAGTTGGGATGTCAGTGTTTGAAGCTGACACCCTGAAGAAGCCAGAATGTTGCTCCCCTCTCAAAAAAACAAAACAAAAAAACAACAACCTGGAATTTCCTGGGATGCTAGGGGGTTCACTTTGAGATGCCTGCAAGGAATGCTGGGATACTTCTATTACCACAAGTGCTCAGAATATGGCACCTTCCACAGCAGAGCAGCCCTCTTGCCACATTGCATCAGGGTTTTAGCATGGACGCCGGAGGAAGCATGCCATAACTGGACTCAAGTAGGGCCCAGCACCTCGGAGAATCAAGCCCGAAGTATCTCAAGATGAGCCCAAAAAGCAGAAGCCGGCAAATTCAGAGGCTCCCTTTGATCTAAGTAACTTGAAAGCTGCCAGCTAGTGAATAAGAGAACCAAGACTAGAACCACTCATGTGTTCTAACCACTTGGCTGCATGGCCTCCTAGAACGGTCCAGTCACCAGACACAATGAAAAATAAGAACAGGAAGGATGCTGGGAAAAGCCAGTTTCCTTTCAATGTCTTTTAATACTTCCACTCTCTAGTTACTGAATCACCCCTAACGCTTTTCCCTAACCGTCACCAGGGAGAAATCGGAGCAAAAAACACATTAAAGCAATAACAGCTTTTATATATACGTATGTGTTGCCAACAGACGGTTGAAATTTTAGCCTAGCCCTCCAGGATTTACAGGCTCTGTGTACACAGAGAAAAGTTTTTGGATGAAAACTGTTTTCTGTTACTAGCGACTCATGGGAGAGATATATGGCTGTATATACGGCAGCTGGATGAAAAGGCTATTTATTCCTGTGACACCTTTATTCTTTTAAAAAGTTTAAATTATTTGTGTGTGTACCTTTTGCTCCCATGAAAGTGTGCCCTTTGAGAGGTTTATTCCTTTTTGGGGAATCATTTCAGAGATTTATATTTTTGGGTTTGGAGCCCAGTTTTACTCTTCACATGGTCAATCGTGCGGACTTTACTCCACACAAGGAGGGAAGAAGTGACGGGCCCGACCACGCGATTATTTTCTTCGCAGGCTACAGATGATTTTTACCTCCCCATGTAGACCAGAGTCATCTAGGGTACGTCTACACTGCAACACTATTCCAAAATAACGAGCGCTATTCTGAAATAACGTCGTCCGCGTCTGCACAGCAGGCCGTTATTTCGAAATAGTGTCAAAATACTGTCAAGCTGGAGGACTTCTTACTCCGACTCCTGTACCCCTCATTGTATCAGGACTAAGGAAAGTCGGAGGGAGTGTTATATTTCGAAATAAGTGCTGTGGAGATGCTCCCAATTTCGAATAATCGAATCTGATGTCGCTCAAGTGGCGTAGCTTATTTCGAGTTAAGCCCAGCACTGTAGACGCACCTTTAGTGCACCCATGGATGTGAGCTGGGAACAGCGAGAGATTCTACAGCTAGGAGCGGAGATGGGGGCCCATCACAGAACCTACCTCACCAGGTACCTCATGCCGCTGACCTGAGCAAAAAAGCTGAACGAACTGATAGACCAGGGAGACTCTACTGTCCTTGGTCTCCAAGTAGGAGTCCCTGTAGTTCAGGTCTGAGGGGATTAGGCCCAGATATGGGCAGGTGGGTATCCCTTTGCTGTGCGTGCCCTCAGACCTTTCCAGCAAGTACCTGGATTCACTTGAAACCCAATTTGAAAGTAACAAATGGAAGCACGAGACTTACAGGCCACCATGTCATGGACCGTCCGGCGAGGAAATACCCTCCAACGGTTCCCCGGCTTGCCCGTATGGATGACTGAAATACAGAAAAAGCATTACGTGCTTTCTCCCACGTTCCCATCCATCACACTGGCCCCCCTCTCTTGAGGTGTCCTGCCAACAGCATGTCGGGAGATATCTCAGTTCTACCCTCCCAGCTACTGCTAGAATTTACAATAGGTTGGACCTCTCTAGTCCGGCACCCTCGGGACCTAACAGTTGCTGAACCAGAGAATTCACCGAACCACGGGAGGTCAATATTGTCTAGCGGCATCACCAACACTTCACTGCTTGCTGGGCTCAGGAAAGATATTGAGGGGTAATTTAGAGCTAAATAACAGCACAGAACATTGAGAGCCAGGACTGGTGGCTGTAAACAAACTTTACGGGTCAGTGGGAAACTTGGCCACACCCATGGTACGTGGAATGCGGCTAATTAAATCATGGTGGACGATGGATATTTCCAGACCAGACAGTGCCGGACTAGAGAGGTTCCACATGTATCTCTCCATACCCAGCTCAGCTCACCCCTATCCTCTGGCTTCTGGAGGATTCAATTAACCATTCTGCAGACGCTCACGGCCAGAGTTAAAATGGGGAAATGACACCCTGCGATCCAACAGGGTGAAACCTCAGGCCACCGCCCAACCATTCCTGAGAACTCACCTGCTAGCGACCCTGGTCAGTCTACTACAGAGTCTACTACTCTACTACTACCCTAGAAGGGACTGTGGACAGAACTGAGCCTTAGGAGAGCCAGTCCTTCCCCACGTCTCATTGCAAGGTTGAAACGCATGCCTGGTCCCCTGCACCCACACAGCCAATGCTTCTGGCCAGAGAGCAAGGGACTGCTTCACGCTCAAGGAGCTGATAGAGGAGGTATCTGAGCCTTTAGCTATGATCTTTGAAAAATCATGGCAGACAGGGGAGATTCCACAAGACTGGAAAAGCGCAAATGTTGTGCCCATCTATAAAAAGGGGAATAAGAACAACCCAGGAAACTATAGACCGGTCAGTTTAACGTCTGTCCCAGGGAAGATAATGGAGCAGGTAATTAAGGAAATCATATGCAAACACTTGGAAGGTAATAAAGTGATAGGGAATAGCCAGCATGGGTTTGTGAAGAACAAGTCATGCCAAACTAATTTGATAGCTTTCTTTGATAAGATAACGAGCCTTGTGGATAAGGGAGAAGCGGTGGATGTCATATACCTAGACTTTAGTAAGGCATTTGATACGGTCTCGCATGATATTCTTATTGATAAACTAGGCAAATATAACTTAGATAGGGCCAGGATAAGGTGGGTGCATAATTGGCTGGATAACCGTAGTCAGAGAGTTGTTGTTAACGGTTCTAAATCCTGCTGGAAAGGGATAACAAGTGGAGTTCCTCAAGGGTCTGTTTTGGGACCCGTACTGTTCAATATCTTCATCAATGATGTAGATATTGGGATAGAGAGTACGCTTATTAAGTTTGTAGATGATACCAAACTGGGTGGGGTTGCAACTTCTTTGGAGGATAGGGACATAATTCAAAATGACCTTAGCAAGTTAGAGAAATGGTCAGAGGTAAACAGGATGAGGTTTAATAAAGAGAAATGCAAAGTGCTCCACTTAGGAAGGAACAATCAGTTCCATACATACAAGATGGGAAGCGACTGTCTAGGAAGGAGCATGGCGGAAAGGGATCTAGGGGTCATAGTGGACCACAAGTTGAATATGAGCCAACAGTGTGATGCTGTTGCAAAAAAAGCAAATATGATTCTAGGTTGTATCAACAGGTGTGTTGTAAGCAAAACTCGTGAAGTCATTCTGCCGCTCTACTCTGCACTAGTTAGGCCTCAGCTGGAGTACTGTGTCCAGTTCTGGGCGCCACATTTCAAGAAAGATGTGGAGAAATTGGAAAGGGTACAGAGAAGAGCAACAAGAATGATTAAAGGTTTAGAGAACATGACCTATGAAGCCAGGTTCATGAACTGGGCTTGTTTAGTTTGGAAAAAAGAAGATTAAGGGGGGACATGATAGCGGTTTTCAAATATCTAAAAGGGTGTCACAAGGAGGAAGGAGAAAAATTGTTCCTCTTGGTTTCTGAGGACAGGACAAGGAGTAATGGGCTTAAAGTGCAGCAGGGGAGGTTTAGATTGGACATTAGGAAAAAATTCCTAACTGTCAGGGTGGTCAAATATTGGAATAAATTGCCAAGGGAGGTGGTGGAATCTCCCTCTCTGGAGATATTTAAGAACAGGTTAGATAGACATCTGTCAGGGATGGTGTAGGTGGAGCTTGGTCCTGCCTTGAGGGCGGGGGGCTGGACTCGATGACCTCTCGAGGTCCCTTCCAGTCCTATTATTCTATGATTCTATGATTCATTATTAACCCTTTATTCAGACGATCCTGATCTAACTAGCCTCTCTGGTTCTGTGCCAAGGTCTGGTTGTTACTTTGCAAGTTGCAAAGCTCCTGGGTCTGTCAGGATCTCTCACCCTGAGTTTCCTATCCCGCAGGGAGTCGTTGCTCAGCTCTGATTTGCACAGCATGCTCAGTTGCATCCCGGTACCCAGAACACATAGCAGCCCGGCTGCTTGGAGGCATCTAAAGGTTTGGTCCTCGCTTGCAGCAGACCCAGGGAGACTGGGAGCTGCAGAGTTCTGGCCGAGCTTTTCCATTTTCCTTCCTCCCCTTCCTAAGGAGGATGGCTGCAAGGAGCTGCCTTTTGACTGGGTAAAGGGGCTTCTAGTCCAGTTAGCCATCTCCCCATAAGTGCACATGTTGGGAATACAAACCTATTTCCCCAGCTACACCACTAGGCCTGTCTTCCAAAGGATCTGGGTCAAAGAACATGGGGATAAAATAAAAATCGTTCCAGATTTGCTCAATTCAAGTCCTTTTCTCTTACACCACAAAAATCCCCTAGCTCCCTTTTCAGCATCCATTCCCCCAGGATGCCTCCGCCCCCCCCTTGCTCCCCAGCCCACGAGGGGACCCAGCAGTTCTGAGGGCACCACCCTTCCCTGAATGCTGGTCAGAGGGTTACAAGGAACAGAATGAGAGCTGCCTCCTGCAAAGATGCACACAAGTGTGGGGGAATGTGCCTGCTCCCAACCCCCCTGCGGAACCATCCAGGCCTGCTCCTGGCTCCTGTAAACGCCACGGGCAAATAGAAAAGCAGGCTGTTGATACGCCGCAATCTTTGCACCCGGGAGATGCCGGCGGCTTATTACACACACTGCCTGGCCGCTGGACTCACCCATATCCCAATGGCGAGGACGAAGACGAAGTAAATGACGATAACCACAATGTCCACCACCTCGAAGGTGAGGCTCTTCTGTCCTGGTAGCTCTGTGGAGGCCGGGGTGGGCTGGCTCATGGCTGCGAAGGAAGTGCCGATTCTCTCTCTCTTTCGCTCTCTCTCTCTCACACTGGACTTTGAGGCACGTTTTCCTTCATTATCCTCCTTTAATAATTAACAGGTTTGGGAGAGTGTCAGTGGAGGAACAGAGAAACGTGGGGGGGGGGGAGGGAGGGAGATAACATTGCTGGCAAATTGGCAGTGGTTGGGTTCCCGCCCCCTGCATGCATAGGCATCCTGTATGGAGCTCACCAGCCGGAGCTGAGGATGGGCAAACCTTCCCATGGCTTGGCAGGTGGGCTCAGATAAGCAAGATCCAGGGATAACAAGTGAAGGGCATTAGCCTGGGAATTTAGCAACCCTTGAATTCACGGATAAGTGGGCTTAGGACAGCAGGATTATTTTGATTGGTACCAGTAAGGAATCCCTGTAAGAATAAGGGATTCTCCGATAAAGGCTGTAGGACTAACTGAACCTACAATAGGCTGGGGCCAGATCTCTCCACAATATTGAAGAATCATGGAAGAGACCTCAGGAGGTCAAGTCCAGCCCCCTGCCCAAGGCAGGACCAATCCCAACTAAATCATCCCAGCTAGGGCTTTGGCAAGCCGAGACTTAAAAACCTCTAGGGATGGAGATTCCACCCGCTCCCTAGATAACCCATTCCAGGGCTTCCCACCCTCCTAGTGAAATAGTTTTTCCTAATATCCTAGACCTCCCCCACTGTAGCTTGAGACCATTGCTCCTTGTTCTGCCATCCATCACTACTGAGAACAGCCTCTCTCCATCCTCTTTGGAACCTCCCTTCAGGAAGTTGAAGGCTGCTCTCAAATCCCCCCTCACTCTTCTCTTCTGCAGACTAAACAAGCCCAAATCTCTCAGCCTCTCCTCATAGGTCATGTGCTCCAGCCCCTGAATCATTTTGGTCGCCCTCTGCTGGACCCTCTCCAATGCGTCCACATCCTTTCTACAGTGGGGGGCCCAGAACTGGACACAATACTCCAGATGTGGCCTCCCAAGAGCCGAATAAAGGGGAATAATCACTTCTCTAGATCTGCTGGCAATGCTCCTCCTAATGCACCCTAAGATGCCATTAGCCTTCTTGGCTACAAGGGCACACTGTTGACTCATATCCAGCTTCTCATCCACTGTAATCCCCAGGTCCTTTTCTGCAGAACTGCTACTTGGCCAGTTGGTCCCCAGCCTGTAACAATGCTTGGGGTTCTTCCGTCCCAAGTGCAGGGCTCTACACTTGTTCTTAGCTCAGGGCAGGGGTCGCTTTTCTGTCCTCCAAGGTGCCATCAGAATGCAAAGAATAAATTGTACGGGGCCTGTTCCAGCAGCTGCTGTAACAACTTCGCCAGCACGTATTTTTCTATCCCCAGCCCCGGGAGTCCGGTGATTCAGTGAAAACAGCAGCCCTTATTAGGAAAAAAAAAGCCCATTTCTTGCCTGACTGGCTACAGAGAGCAGCTTGAAACTGTGACCCCAGGGCAACTGGAAGGCTCCAAAACCAGAAGGAAAACAAGAGATTTGAAAGGTAAGTTTATTTGCGGGGTTAGGGGGCTAACATGATTTCTGAATGCTTGTGCTTGGCCTTTCTAGTCTAGGGCAGCTGGATCAGGTTCAGGGTCCTGGTGCTGCTGAGTGCCTATTTAATACAGCCAAGTACTGTCCAGAACTTCAATGCAGCATTAAAAAAAAAAAAAAAAAGACAAACCCCATCAATTTCTTTTTAAACGTGAAACAAATATGTAACCAGCGCACATTTACACATGGCTCAGCGCCACCTGGTGTACAGACGAGAGAACAGAAAATTGAATGAGAGTCCAGCACTTCGATATACACATTTCTTTTTGGCCCTCTAGGGTTACATCCGCAGTACAAAGGAAGATCGAAGCTGCTGCTGTCGATCTTCCAGGGTTCGAATGAACGGGTCTAGTGAAGACCCGCTGATTGGAACTGAGGGGTGCTCTGATCGATGATTGTACTCCTGCTTTCACGAGGAGTAAGGGAAGTCAAAGGAAGAGTGTTCTCCCCTCGACTTCCCGCAGTGTAGACATCGTCCAAAGCCGAGTTAAGGGACTTCGACTTCAGCTATGCAATTGACGTAGCTGAAGTTGCGTAGTTTAATTCGACTTTGTCCCATTGTGTAGACGTACTCTCATAAGCAAAGAGTCTTACTGGCAAATTCACCCCAGATAATGAGACGTAAACCAGAGGTCCTAACTACCTACAGTCCTTAAAGATCCCCTGGCACGGTTCTCCACTGCAGGGCCTTACAACCTGGCCAATTTGCAATTTGCAGGGTTGCATTCTATTTCCCTGCTTCTCCCTTGCAGGACAGATTAGGTTTGGGATTCAGCCTCCTCTCCTGCCTTACCCTGCTATGTGCTGTTCTATGTGTTGCCTAAAGTGGCGGCGTTCCGCACCAGAACCAGCTGCATTTCAGCAGCAGGAAAAGAATGACTGTGATTATAACTAAAGTGATTCCAGTGCCATGTACAAGGTGCTTCCTCCTCTTTCAGGAGGAAAACTGCTATATGCATCTAATTATAAGCTCTTAATTATTACTGGATTCTGCCACCTGCTATAAAATCAAATAGCACATGCAAACAATTGATAAGAGTTTCTAAAGTCCATTCCCTTCGATAGGAATTAAATATGAGCGTCAGGGCAGAGCGGGTAGTGCTTGTTCTGCCCTACCTATGGAACCTGCCACACACAAGCATGGCACTGATGGATTTAATTTGCCTAATTTGAGCAGCAGGTATAGTCCCTGGCAAAGAGCTATGGAGTCAGCTTGGAAAAGCAGCTGGCTTTGTGCGTTAGTAGTGGTTACGTAAGACCCCCCATACTGGGTCAGGCCAAAAGTTAATCTATCCCAGTATCCTGTCTGCTGACAGTGGCCAATGCCAGATGCCCCAGAGAGAATGAACAGAATAGAGAATCATCAAGTGATCCCTCGCCTATCATCCTTCTCCAGTCTCTGACAAACTGAAGCTAGGGACACCATTCCTACCCATCCTGGCTAATAAGTATTAATATACCTAACCTCCACGTATTTATCAAGCTGTTCTTTGACCTCTGTTATAGTCTGACCTTCACAACATCCTCTGGCAAGGAGTTCCACAGGTTGACTATGCTCTGTGTGATGAAAAACTTCCTTTTCTTTGTTTTCAACCTGCTACCTATTCATTCCATTTGATGACCCCCTAGTTCTTACAGTATGGGAATAAGTAAATAGCTTTTCCGTATTCACTTTCTCCAGACCAGTTATGATTTTCTAGACCTCTGTTGTACTCCCTTCTTAATTTCCTCTTTTCTAAGCTGAAATGTCCCAGGTTCTTTAATCTCTCTTCATACGGGACACATTCCAAACCCCTTATCATGTTTGTTGCCCTTTTTGGAACTTTTCCAATGCCAATATATCTTTTTGGAGATGAGGCGATCACATCTGTATGCAGTATTCAAGATGTGGGCGTACCGTGGATTTGTACAGAGGCAATATTCTGTATCCCTTATTCCTGGCATTCGGTTTAGACCAGGCACACCTCACCCAGGGTTGGCCAGGGAGCTGTAAGCGCTGTCAGGTGTGGCAAGCTTGTAACTCCAGTTCCTGCACTGCATCCTGGCAGTGCCATAGGTCACCTGGCACAGCGGGGGACGACGCCCGGCTGGCAGGAGGGAGTTCTGCATTTATGGGTGCCGCCCTGGATCCTTCAGCCTCAAGCCAAACAGGACCTGTTCCTGCTCCCATTGTCTTCAGGGTAGCCCTCCCGGCAGGAGATAGGAACGGAAGGGAGCCAACACATTCAAGGAGCAGCTGGGTCCTTTAAGCACTGCCACGGCCTGCCTGCGGCTCAGACAACGCAAGGAGAATGAACGTGAGGGAGCAGGGCTAGTGGCTTATCCAGGAAACCAGCCCCAGCATCCCCAGTTCCACCATTGACAAAGGGGGCCTCACTTAAATAGGTTGCCTCAGTTTCCCCAGCTGTAGGTGTGTGTGTGTGTGTGGGGGGGGGAGAGATAAGGAATGGGTCTGAGGCTCTTTGTGCTACTGGTTCCAACTGTAGGGAGGGAGCAAAGTGGGCTGGGAGCGCCGGGGGTGTGAGATTATAAAGATGTGGGTGTAAATTGCTGGGTGGGTTGTTCTCACAGTATCACAGACGTCAGCTCAGTTTTCATGGCAGGGAAGTCTCCCCGGCCATCTGTGCCAGGTAACTACTGGAGCCGGTGAGGGTTAGGGTGGCCAGGTGTCTGGTTTTGAACCAGATAGTCCAGTATTTGAGCTTCTGTCTGGTAAATAAATTGAGAAAATACCGGACATATAAATGTCCAGTATTTTCTAATTAAGTTAGTTTTATGATCTTGGGTACCAGTATGTAGTTGCATTCTGCCTGGCTGATAGACACTCTCACGCTGCCTGGCAGTGTGCAGCTATGCAGTAGTGGGGGGTGGCGGGGGTGGGGGCAGGACTGGGGGTGGGGGAGGGATGGAATCCCTGGGGCCAGACTCGCCCATGCGCCCTGCCGGGACCGTGCGTGGGACGAGCAGCACCCCAGGACCTGCATGAGCCCTGGCCAGCCCCGCTCACTGCAGGCCAATTCTCTCCTCCCCCACTCCTCCCCCGGCCAGCCCCGCTCCCCCGACCCCCTTCTGGCCAGCCCTGCTTCCTGCTGGCGGTTTCTCCCCCACTTCTCTCCTGGCTAGTCCTGCTCCCCTCCTGGCTGGTCGCCCCCCCATCTGAGATCAAGTGTGTCCGGTATTTTTTTTAAGCCATCTGGTAACCCTAGTGAGGCTTTGCGATGGCCAGGCTGCCCTCTTGGCTGACGTTTCCTAGACGGCTCCAGGAACCTCCATGTGAGCTGCGATGGCTTGAGCTGAAGAGCCAGGCCACTCTAACAAGGGCAGGAATAGACTCGTCTCCTCTGCACATGCAGCACAGAGGGGCCAGCCCCTCCTCAATGGGTTAGCCTGGCACAAAAGAGTTTCCCTTTTTCCACACACTCTAGGGATTGAAAGTGCCAACAAGTCCTTTTGTCTAGCCCCCATTAGCTCCATGACAGGAACAGCAGCGCTGAAAAATCTCCAAGCTGCTGTGTCAATCCAGGCTCCAAGGGCTACTTCTCCTCCTCCCAAAGTCACATACGAAGGGCACCACGTAACCCACAGAGGGGCAGCAACTGGTCAAGAGGATTTGGAGAAGATGGTAGTGAGCTGCACCAGAATGTAGGTGTAACCCGCACACCTGCTGGGTGTGGTTCACTGTGCCACCTAGTGACACATAGGCCAGGTCTACACTAGAGGAAAATTTGAATTCGAATTAAGATATGCACCTCCAGCTACATTAATTGTGTAGCTGGAGTTGTCGTACCTTGATTTAAACTTTGGCGCTGTCCCCACAGTGGGAGGTCAACGTGAGAAATGCCCCCGTTGACTTCCCTTAGTCCACGCAAGGAGTAGGCGTATCAGTGCTAATGGGGGCTCCCTCAGCATTTGATTGAGCAGGTCCTTACTAGACCTGCTAAATCAAACACTGGAAGATTGATCTCTGGTGCATTGATCTGTGGGTAAGACTAAATACGGCCTTTTAGATCACTTAGAAAGAGAAAGAATGAATGTGCTCCACAGCCTTAGCGAGCTGGTTTTTAGCTCAAGCTGTAGAGACTCATGCACTAAGTTCCAGAGGTCCCAGGTTCGGTTCCACCTGTCAGTGTTACGTAGGCACATTGCCAAAGCTCACACGCTGATGTGAGGTCTTAGCCAAAAGATGCTCAGCCCCCAGCATCATTTCATAAGAAGAGGTCCACTTGGTTGCTATTCCAGATTTAGCAGTTTCTGTCCTCCAGCAAAGTTCTCCTAGAACTTACGCAGCACACTGAGGGGTTTGTCTGCACAGTGTGAGAAGAGTTTCCTGCTCTCGCTAAGTAAAGGAGAACGCCGGAGGAGATGCGACGCCTGCCCCATGAGGGTGTTCAAGATTTCAAAGCATTTCCCGGCCCGGAACCCAAATCCCCAAAATCTCAATCCAAGGCTTTAATTTCCACGTTGACCTTTTCTGCTGTCATTACAAATTCAATTGCCTCGTGGAACAAAAGGTCATTGTGGAGGCTAAAAAATGGAATTTTTGGCTTCAGAATGGGTCATTGCAACAACTTTGAAACTTGGGGGGGCGGGGGGAATCAGACTAGGAAAGTGGCCAGAGCTGACCCTGGCCCAGCAAAAAGCTCTGTTTTGACAAATTGCTTTTTTCCAACGAATGAAGATTTCCCGCCCACCCCCAGCTGTGGGGCTGCTCCCTTGCTGCAGGTCTCTGGGGTTTTGGCTCTGCCACTAACTCAGGAGGGGTTGCGACAGAGGGTTGGATTTTAACAGTGCCAACTCACTTCTCGGCCCATCTGGTTGTACACCCAACCCCTGCATGAGTCTGCACACACACACACACACACACACACACACACACACACACACACACACACACACACACATATTAAAAGCCCGGTCTCAGAGTGTCCAGGCAAGTAAAAACGATCCCCAATGCTCTAGGGGGCTCTGAGCACCACAGACCCAGCCTCTCAGCATCTAGGGCAAAATCCAGCCCCGGATCCATACTTGGAAACAGTTCCATCTGGCTGCCCACGGGTTCGTCGCTTGTTTCAAGGCGGCGTTTCCTGCCGGGGAGCGGAGCTGTGCAAGGCAGACCTTGCCTCTTTTTCTCCTTGTCGCTACAAGGAGCCTTTTTGGAGCCGTGCTCTGTTCCCTCCTCCCATCCTCATTTGCATCGGGGACTGATTCAGGACTACCCTGCCCCCCTCCCCCACCAAGGGTCCCATCTTCTAAAGCCTCCAGGTCACTTATTGCTCTGGGATTCATTTTCTTGGGAATGCAGGCTGCTAATTTGCTAACCAATTAGTTTTCCCCACTAAGCCTCATTTGCATAAAGCTGCCCAGCAAAACCAAACCCAAAGCAAATCCACCTGCCGAAAGAGGCTAAGAGATTCCAATCGATTCCAATCCGCCAAAGTGTAATTCCTGTCTATTCCCTCATCGTTTGTGCTGCCCTCTGCTGGACATCTCTCCGCACTGCCACAGTGATTGCCGGGGAGCAGGCAGGCCCCTGTCACCCTTACGGCGGAGAGCATTCGGGTGCAAAGACAGCATCGTGGGATGTGCCAAGTCCCTTCCGAAGAAAGGCCGGACCGGCGCACCTGACGCAGAGTGGATCCCAACAGGCCTGTGAGGCCGCTCAGTGTCATGGGCTAGCATGGGTGGGGGGTGACCCCGTGGCGTGGGGAGGCTAGCTCCCCGCCAGCCTCTCCCACCAGAGCCATGCTTCTGCCCCAGTTCAGCCTCCTCCCCCCCACCCCTGCAAAGCAGTTGCTGGTCTTTGCCCCCTCCCTGTCACAGGGTGGGGCCCCCAACTTTCCCCGGTCCCAGAGCTCCAGAGAGCCAGTAGGCGGCTCGGCCCTCAACTTGCCTGTCCCAGCTCCTCATTTCACCACAGCAGGCTGGGGGAGTGGGTCTGGGGGCCTCCGATGGAGACAGGTGCGGTAGTTCGGGAAGGCAGTGCGTTCCCCTGCCTACGACACCCGCCGCCCATGTGGGCGAGCTCCCCAGCTTGCAAAATCAGGATCGCTCCACCGAATCCAACTTGCAGCCGCCGAGGAGCCAACCCCAGGGGGTCAGAAGTACAGTGGTTCTTGGCGTTTCTTCGTTAACACGTTGGCCCAAATCCAGTGCCAGTGTGATAATGCCAAAAGTTCCCCCTCAGAGAGGAATTCCAGTCCTTGTTACCAGGCCTCA
Source organism: Pelodiscus sinensis (assembly GCF_049634645.1). Classification (NCBI taxonomy): domain Eukaryota; kingdom Metazoa; phylum Chordata; order Testudines; family Trionychidae; genus Pelodiscus; species Pelodiscus sinensis. The sequence goes on along the minus strand of NC_134719.1, from coordinate 5,843,122 downwards.
GAAGGGTACAATACCTTGAACCGGTCTCCTGTGGGCTCCCTCTGGGACTGTGCGCTCCCATAATCACCTACGTTTCTTTTGGCTCCTGCCGTAGAGGCGGAGTGGCCTGAGGGAGGCACAGCAAAGCAGAGGCACGCCCATGAAGCAAGCCAGTTTCCCTCCTCCGCCCGCGACAGGAGCTGGTGTTGCTCCACATTTGCTTCGCCGGGGAGTGTTTCCATCCACCTTGCCAATTCATTCCAAGCCACCCATCCAGAAAGACGGCTTATTGTGTACACACTGAGCAGCGAACCTTAACTTGGGATGTCTGACAGGCTGGCTCCGTGTGGCTGCAGCATTTAGCTCATGTTCCCTGGCTCGCCTTGACATTAAATTGCCATCTGAGTCAATTACCTGAGCAAATGTTTACTCCTCCCCTCCCTCTGCATCAACAGAGGCTGAAGGTGGTGATCAGTGTTAATTTCACAGGCCCAGGCAACAATAAAAGTTTAACAGAGCTAGCATGTGAGGAGGGAATGTCACCTCCATCATTTAGTGCCCCTGTGAGAGGCATTGCCACAAATGTTACAAGGCCGGGGTATAAAATCAGCCTGAACTCTATTGATTTCAGTGCTTCTGCCCCTGTGAAGTCTTACTAAACCAATACAACAATGCTTAATATTATTTGCTCTCCTCCCGCCGTAGCAAAACCGGCAGGGCATTTGTCTCCTCTGGTGGAGTGTAGTTTGCAGCTCACGTCACGGCAGCAGAGAGAGAGAGACCTTTGCCGGAATGGAAATTACAAGTGGCATTTCTACAAGTGCAGCTAAAAAAGTGCTAAAGAGCAAATGTTTCTGGGGCCAAAGGATGTTTGGTTAAGTGACAGGCAATTAGTTCCCATAGGGTAACAAATAGATGGGCTTCCTCTTCATTAGGAAGCTAATTCAGAATCGCCAGCAAAGAACTGTAGGGATAATTAGCGGCTTTATATGTGTATTGCAAACCAGCGTACCTACAAATGACAGCAGAGCCCGGACAATGCAAGAGAATAATCACACCTAACCACTTACATAAGGCATTAGTATCATTAATTCCTTCCTTTGGGTTTTTTTCTGGAGCATTAGAGTTCATCTGGCCCTTCATTTTTGCTTAGTCTTTGCTCACTGGAGTTTTGCTTGTGTAAAAGCAAATTCTAATTTGGTGTCAATTTGGTTTACATCCATAGGGAGCAAACTGAAGTGGCCTCAGCGTAGCTGAGATCAGCAGTTGGCCCTGAGTTGGTGCAGTCTTAATGGATAGTGATTTTAGCAGGTTTGGGCCCTTTATTAAGGAGGTTGCGATGGGTTGGTCACATGAGACGAATGGAAGGAGAAGGTATCCCTAAGAATATGTAGTGAGATTCGTGCCGTCGGTAAAAAATGAGGTCGCCCTTCATGACAGTATCATGCTGTGTGTAAAAATAGGGTGAGTCGATATAGAAAGCTGGGAGGAGAGTGCAGAACTCCATGGGAAGGGAACATCTGGCACAGACGGAAACTCACCGTGATGTGGCTTTGGTCCAGAGGAAGGAAGCAAAGCGTGAAAGAATTCAGCGGGGTGCTGCAATCTTGGAGTCCAACAGAGACGATGCCTGGATCCGTGAAATGAGTAGCAAGCGGCGTTGCTCTCGCATTGGGCTGGTTAGCCACAAATGGGTTTGTCAGGCTGGTGACTGGACCTTTGAGGACACCGTGATCCTGCAGCCAAATGGTCGCCACACAAAATATCCTCTCAATGGGGTCATCAGAGACCATAATGAAAAAATGTAGGTTTTTCACGCCACGGGGTCACCCCCCACCCATGCTAGCCCATGACACTGAGCGGCCTCACAGGCCTGTTGGGATCCACTCTGCGTCAGGTGCGCCGGTCCGGCCTTTCTTCGGAAGGGACTTGGCACATCCCACGATGCTGTCTTTGCACCCGAATGCTCTCCGCCGTAAGGGTGACAGGGGCCTGCCTGCTCCCCGGCAATCACTGTGGCAGTGCGGAGAGATGTCCAGCAGAGGGCAGCACAAACGATGAGGGAATAGACAGGAATTACACTTTGGCGGATTGGAATCGATTGGAATCTCTTAGCCTCTTTCGGCAGGTGGATTTGCTTTGGGTTTGGTTTTGCTGGGCAATGTAGGAGAGTTACATGGGGATGCTTCAATAGGTGGTAGTGCCATCAAGCCAGGGGATTAGGGGTATGCTTACATGGCCCGCGGCAGCGAGTCTCCCAGCTCGGATCAACCGCTTTGGGATTGTGGGTCTCATGCTAGTGCTCTAAAAATAGCTGTGTAGATTGTTGTTCTCTGCAGCACATCTCCAACTGCCTTAAACACAATTTAAGAAACACTGCTTTAGAGGCTGAGCTCCAGCCCAAAGCACTGAGTTCAAAATGGCTGCCCTTAAAGGGGCAGGTAAACTTTTTTTCTCAGTAAATTGCCCCCCGACTTTTTTTTTATCAATAACTTTTCCCCATCCTCCCTCCTTTTTCTCTTTTTTTTTTTTTTTTTGCTCAACGCCTTGTTTGGCGTTCCTCGGTCTTAAGTTTAAGAAACACTGCTCTAGAAACACTGCTCTAGAGCCTCCCCCTCACAGCAGGTGACTTCATCCCAAGCCACTGCTTCAAAGTGGGGTCTACACAGCTATTCTTAGAGCGCGAGTGGGAGCCCAAATCTGTCAAACCAGGCTGGGTAGCTCGCTGCCATGGGCTGGCTGGACGTGCCCTCGGAGTCCCTATGTAACCCACACATCCCTGGGTATGGTTCATTGCCCCATGTAGTGACACTGAGACGACTTATAGAGAGAAGAATAAATCTGCTCTGCAGCCTGAGCTGAGAAGCAGCTGGCTTTTAGCTCACGTGGCAGAGGCGCCTGTTCTAAGCTCCAGCAGTCCCCGGTTCAATTCCCCCTGTCCTCACTACCTCTATCAGGAAAGGCCTTAAAAAGCAACTGGGCTAGCTCCATGCCATGCTCAGCAGTTGGTGATAATTAGGGGGATGAGTCATGGCCATGGCATCTCAAGCCAGGGAGAGTCCCTGCAGGTCAGCTCCAACTGAGAGAGCATTACCGTGGTCAAGCCTTATGGGGTGAAGTCTGCACCTTCATTATGGCCTCTAATAGGCAGCAGGTTTAAAACAAACAAAAAGAAGTTTTTCTTCACTCAGCACACAGACAACTTGTGGAACTCCTTGCCAGAGGATGCGGTGAAGGCTAGAACTTTAACAGGGTTCAAAAAAGCACTAGATAGATTCATAGAGGTGAGGTCCATCACTGGCTATTAGCCAGGATGGGTAGGAATGGTGTCCCTAGTCTCTGTTTCTCTGAAAGTGGGAGACAGGAGAGGGATCATGTGAGGATTAACTGTTGTGATCCCTCCCTCTGTATTGGCCACTGTTGGCAGACAGGATATTGGGCTAGATGGACCTTTGGTCTGACTCAGTATGGCTGTTACTTATGTTCTTCACCACCACCACCCCTCCCCTCTTCCAAACTTTCTCTGCTGTCTGACTGCGCCAGCGGGCCAGCTGCTAAAACCAGAACGTGACTGCCACAGTGTAATTCCTGGACACCACCTTGTTGGGCCCAAATGCCGGACATCATGTTTCTGGCTGAAAAGTGCTTGTCGGCAACCAGGATCTTTCTTCTTCAGAGCATGCTAATTGTCAGAGGCGATGCCAGCAAGTAAGGCAGCCTTTCCAGGCCTCTCCTGCTGGTGTGTCTGCAGACGTGTCCATCTGGCCCCTACAAGGCACGGTTGCCACATTTCCTCCTTGAAAATGCTACCCGTGGCCAGAAACTCAGAGGGAACCAAGTGCCATTAGAGCTCATAGCTCATAGCTCTCATAGCTCATAGCTCTGTTGAAGCGAATGCAATTAAAATGGCCCCTTTCCACGCTCCGCAAGCCGCATTTTGATCTCACTTACTGTGCATCAGCGCAAACATGGCGTAACTCGATCAGGCTTGACTCTGGCCTTCCTGGCACCCGCGTAAAGGGGGTGTAACTCCATCAAGCCAATGGGATCAAACTGGCATAAACCCAGCATGCGACTAGACTTCGGCATGCTGAGCGAAGTGGCGTTTCTCTGGAAAGACTCCCCGAATCTACCAAGACTCTGGCTTCAGAGAAGTCCCTCTGTCTTGGCTGTGGCGGAATAGGGACGACGGATGTCATCCGAGTCACTCTGGGTTGGTGTAACAGCACGCAAGCTGGCTCCGACGCCCCTCTTGGATTCTGCGTACGGATGTGGTCCCCTCATCTCCAGAAAGATATCTTAACACTGGAAAAGGTTCCGAAAAAGGGCAACAAAAACGATTGAGGGTTTGGAACGGGTTCAGCTGGGGCTGTCTCCCCTTTAAAGGGCCAATTGGCCTGGGGTGAGCCCTGGCACAATCCACCCCAGCTGGGGCCATGAGGCCCTGTCGCGATATAAATGGTCAATCATAAGAAACAAAGGGAGGGGCTGGGGCAGGGAGGGTGGAGTTCTGGTGACAGGAACATGTGGGGGAAAGACACTGGGGCTCTCAGGGATCCCTGCCGACCCCCGGCTCAATCGCTATCCAGAGAGCCACTAAGGGGCAGGGCCCCTCTGCTCCGTACCCAGCCCAGGAATGATCGAGTGACAACTGAATAGCTCAGCTAGTCTCCGACCTAGCTGCTGGTGGCACCCAAATCGCCAGGCAAGCCCCCAAGCAGCGGACCCCCCATGCCCAGGTACTAATAGGCTCCCAGATGGGTTGGCGGCAGTGTTCCCTGTAAGCTGCATGCTTGGGCAGACGCCCAGGAGAGATTCAGCTGATTAACAGAGTGCCCATAGCTATCCACAGCACGTGTTTCTATTGGTGGTGCACATCTGCACATGCCTCGGTGCACATGATAAAATGCATTCCGCACCAGGATGGAAAAATTAAAGGGGCCATTGGTTGGCGGAGTGTGCCTGGGGACTGCACAGCTCACTGCCAAAAAAGCAAGAGAATGAAATGGGTTTCAGTTGGGGGGGGGGATTAAGAAGGGAGTGGGGTGGGGAGCGCAGGGCAGCAACGGGGCGTGTGGCTAATTGTCCCCCTAGAGAGATCGTCCTCTCCGGTTGTGTGCTCAGTACGCCAGTCCCCAGCACCTGCTCCTGTCAGGTCCCTCTCGCCCTGCCTGGCGCTGTTGGCCGCAAAGGGTTGTGCACGTCGTGTGGTTTCCCGCTTTGCCCCTAATTAGGGAGAGATCATTGCAGGCAGGCTGCGAATGCCAAACGAGCATTTCTCAGCCCCGGAGGCAGGCGTGCGTCAGGCCGCGCCCCGGCCATCTGTGACAAGGCGCACTGAGCGGCGTCTGTGCTGAAGGACGCGTCAGTCTCCGCTGGTGACACATTAGCAGCATCGTGTGGGGCACAGCCAGGAATGGGGCCAGCTTTTCTCCTTGCAGGGAGAGCAACGGCTTGGAAACACACTGAGCCGTCTGGCATGCCTGAAGAAAGATATTGCCAAGGGCGGGCCAGCAGCCGGCATGAGCACGCCTGCCCTCTGCTGGACCGACTATCCGCTCAGCTCAATCGTCTTCCTCTTGCAAGCCCACAGACCATGTCAGCCCCAGTGGGTTCCCCACCTGTGGTAGGGCCGGGGGGAAGAGCAGGGGGTTGTGGAAAGGGAAACGCGTTTTCTGGTACTTGCCGATATGGCTGAATTCTGTCTCGCCAGCCCCCGAAGTTCAGATATCAGGAGAGAGCCCCAAACCACAATCTCATCATTAAAAAAAAACCACACTCAGGATTTGGGGGCCAGTCTTTCGATTGCTCAACTCTCCCCTCTCCAGGGTGTATCTGTGGGAGAGAGAAACAATTCCTATTGCTCACTCCCCTGACCTTAGAGAATACAGGAAGTCCCCAACCTACGCAGGGGTTGGGTTCCAAACCTTTGTTTGCAAGTCGGTAGTTTGGAACTGGGAATGCATTTTCCCATCGAGACAATGTTAAAAAATGGTAGGTAGGTTCCTTGGCTAGCCCCAAAGGCCGCTTTAACCCACAATGTAGCTGCAATGCTGCATATCTGCAATGAAAACTAGTAGAAATTGGGGGGGGGGGGGTTCATTTACCCGTGAGTGCTGGTGCTTGAGAGAAGGCAGGTTTAATTCGTGGGTGGAGATCCTGAGGGGACTTCTGGGCATCTCCGGGCCACCAGCTCTCCCACTATGGCAGTGGTTCCCAAACTTTTCGGCATCACGCCCCCTTTTTGATTTTTGAGAAATCCTCACGCCCCCCCCCCCCCCCAATAGCAGCAAAACTTGTTTGAGAGAAAAAAAAAAAGGAACTGACCAAGGCTGAGAAACAAAAATAGCAGTGAAACTTAGGGGGGAAGATTGATGGGGGGGCGAGGGGGCTGGGTCACCTCACGTCCCCCCTGGAATTTCTTCAGGGAACCCATGCCCTATGGGCTCTGTGTGGGCTCCTATGGCCAGCCCCATCCCCCTCCTCGGGCTGCACCAGCTCACCAGGAGCCGGGCCAGGGGACTCCAGAAGCGGCAGTTTCGCCTTCAAAGCGCCACTTCTCTCCAGCTGCCGGCTGTGCGACCACCCCCCTGCTCCTCCAGAGGCCTCTGGCCAGCACTTGTGTTGTTCACCCCCACCTGTGCCTCTTGCCGGCTCCCCAGGGCCGCAGGTGAGCTTGTGGGTTTCTGTGGAGATGTGCCTGGGTACGGATTTTGGCTCCTGGCCTAGGAGCTCGCCTCTGACTAGCTGCCTGGTGGCAGGGCGCTTCCAGCGCCTCCCTGCACCCCAACAAGCTAAATAATTAATCGGGTGTGTCATTGCCAGCCTCGCGTCTGTGCCAGCAATGGATTACCCACCACTCCCAGCCTCCACAGGAATTCTGTTCCCTGCCCTACCGCCTTGTCTGCTCTTCCTAGATTTCTTCACTTCCCCCACTCCAGCCCCACATGGGGACAGATTCAAGAATTCATTGCCCTTCCCTCTCTCTTCCCAGGCCAGGTGATGCAGGAGCAGGGACAGGAACAGAGAAGACATCCTGTTGCTCTCTGGAGTGGGGATAGAGAAGCAACCCTGAGGTACAGCAAGGGCTCTGCTTGCTTCCCGTACCCATCCTGACTGGCTTCCCTCCTCCAGGAGATGAGCAAATGAGAGCTTTTGGGCAGGGCGCTGCCTAGAAAGAGGCCCGGGACTCAGAGCAAAGAAACTGTCTCCTGCTCCTCTCTCTAAAATCCACCCCTTGGAATTTCAGAGAGATGGTAAAAGGCAGCCAATGAGAAGGCTTTTCCCCAGGGCAGAGCTGGCATTTGTAAAAGCCCCGGAGCACTGTGGTGCCTCGCCAGATGGACTCCAGCCCCAGCCACAATGAGAATACCACAAGAGTCGACAACACTGAGAACGATCCACCCCAGGTCAGGGCCTCCTTGCATCGGGCACTGCACAAGCACATAGTGCGGTACTGTCTCTGCTCCAAGCCGCTTACAATCTAAATAGACAGGGCGAAGGAAGAGTTAGGACCCTAATTTTACAAAGGGAGGGGTCCATGGAAAGGTGCTACTGCTTTTGGGTAGGAAGTCAGGATACGGGGGTCGTTCCTGTTAGATGGAGACATTGATGATGGAGCCAAGTATTTCTGTGCTACAGTCCTACTGGCAAAGAACGTACAAAGTCCCGTTTTCCTGAACACAGCGGGAGACCGTTTCTTTGCTCACCCTTCCAGGCCTCTTTCCAGCCCGCACTCTGCCCAAAAGCTATTTGATTTTTCTCAAAGTTTCACAGGACGTGCTTTCTGGGCCTTCCTTACCACCTATTCTGTGTGATCCTGCCCCTCCCCTCTGTCTTTCTTGCACATGGCACCACGAAGCAACACTCTGTGTACATGCAGACCCCCTGGAGACCACTCAGACCCCATGGGGGAGGGACTCCGACTCCAGCCTTCCATGTGGCCTATGATTTTTGGGGGTGGGGTCTCCTATTGTTTCAACCATCTCTTCCATCAAGGAACTTCACTGCTTCTTACATTATCCTCAATGAAGGTTGCCTGTTACGCTTACCAGCTTCCAAGGAATTCCAACCAACCTGAAGCATAACAGATGGCTCAAGTGACATGCCCATGGCCACACAGGAAGTCAGTAGCAGAGCAAGGAATGGAATCCACATCTCTTAAGGTGAGTGCCTTAATTACAAGACGGTTGCAGCATTTCTAGCCTCTGATTTCAGTAAGTCTCATCTGCCCATCCCCAATTCAAACAGTCTGTGAAGTGGGCAGGGTAGATTAAACACTCTGCTTACTTAGCGTGGCTTAGTATACCTCACAGGAGATCTTTGGAGGGAGCCTTAATTTCTTAGGAGTAGCCAGTAAATAAAATAGGGGCATAAATTAGTTCAAAGATTCTCAAAGCCAAGAGCATCCTGGGTGTAATTGCATGTGACTAGCACAAGCTGTGAATGAAGGACTAGCCCAGACCGGTGCTGGAAGAACGAAAATCAAACATAATGAATTCTTACAGCTTGTGGGTGTGAGAAAACAAACTCTGGAATAGCCCAAGTTGTCAAACTGTGAGGTAGGGTTACACTCCCCCTACCCAAGTCTGCTGTGCTGGCCTGATTAGGCGAATGAACTCTGGCTGGCTACAGGGTAATCAGTCTTGCTCGCTGTAACCTGGCAAAAGCTAATCAGCCTCCAGAAATGACAGCTCCCTCCTGAGTGCTATTTCTGTAGAAAAACGGCCCCATGGCCGAGTTTCAATCCTGGGGAAAAAATACTCCGACATTCTGCAATAACAGCCCTGAACACTAATCAGCACCGTGATCATAATAACAATAAATACTCTGACGCAGGGCCTGAATCCAGAGGAATAGTTCCAACTGCTTTTCAAAGTTGATGTGCCGCTACGGTCTGTCACTCAAATATAAAAATATCTAGGGCAGGCGGTAGTCACTAGCTCCTAGTGTGCAGCCTCCGGGAAGAAGTTTAGAACAGCGATCAAGAATTCCATATTTAGTTGGAAGTCCAAGGAAGATGTCAGATGGACGGAAATGGGATCATCCCAATTGGGACTTGGCCAGGACCCTGGGTTTAAGATTTGCCTCTTGCGGAAAGTGTCGTGGGAGCTCCAACACTGCCAACCCAAGCCTTCAAAAATCATGAGTCAAGGAAATACTGATAGATAGAAAAATAGTTCCATTTCTTTGCCTTCTGACTCATGTTTTGAGGGTACATTTTTAAGCAGTTCTCCATAATGACAAGGACTAGAAATGTACTTTTTCATGCAAGCTGAGTGTCTCCCATAATCACATGATTCCAGGTGCAGGGGCTTCAGGATAAATAAATCACCCCATATCCTGGACTGTGATAAATTTGCAAGTGCTGGTGACCTTAACACTTGGAGGAGCGCGAGTGGTCTTTCACATTGTCTTACAACACAGGCCCCTAAAAGGCTAGGCTCAATGTGTCCTTCCCCTGCACTCTGGTGGCTGGCCCACAGAGCTACAGATCTTGTGGAAACCCAAGACGGTACTAGTAGGGTTTTGAGAAAAATGCCATCCCAGAGACCCCAGTGCCACTTCCTGCTAGGCCTGGCTGTTTCCCAGCTGTATTATCATGCAATAGAGGAGACAATCACCCTGAGCTAGCTGAACATCATGATCCCAGACCAAAGTGCTGTTTGGGGCCATTTGTGCAATATATTCTAGTATTAATTTAGGGTCTGTATGGTCATAGTAGGGTAACTTTTGAACTAACCCCAATTAAATACAAAACCCTGGAGAAATACTAGACATCTTATTATCAGTTTTACTTTCTTCGAACTTTCTGCCAGATCTAAGCTGTTGGGAAAGGAAAGCAACACATTTGTACGGGGACCGGTTGACATGCATTCTCTGTCTTTGGCCCGAATCCAGCAATGCTAGTAAGTATGTGTCCAATAAGCATGAAATTGGTCCCTTTGAGGTCACTGAGGCTGCTCAAGTGCTTAAAAGGTAAGCACGTGCTTACCTGGCCTGAGAGCTATTTTCTTTCCCTTGCTGCTGTGATCTGGATTCCTCCTGCACCTGACGCGGTTCATGTCTAGGGTAAATTAGGAGCGAAGGGGTATGTCCACGCTGCACTAGAAACCCAGATCGTGGCGTGGTGTTTCTTAGCCTCTACTTGAGAACGCACACGGCAAGGCAAACCCAGGCTTATCGCGGCTGGAGCCAGGTTTCGCCACTGGGCTAATGTGTCCACACTGCACTATGCAGGTCTCCGGATGCGGGTCTGAAACTCCAGCTGCATTCACACTGCAAAATGACAGGGCTTAGGCCCAAATCACAATGGGACTTGAGGTCTGACACCCCCCCCCCCAACCAGGCCCTAACCCCCAAATCTTGAGTACTTGCTGAGGGGAGGAGGGAGCGTTCTGTGTGGACGGAACGGGGGCTTGGAGCTCAGATCCGAGTCAGACTCTGGGCTTAAGGTACAGGGTGAACATTCCCTCAAAGATCACATGGAAAATAAATGAATTCACCCTGCCCCAAAACATCAGGGAAATAATCCTGCTCTTCACACTGGCCAGTAGATGGCAGTCGTGGCTCATTAAGCGCCTCTTCAATTAATGCAAAGGGGGGAAAACCTGGTTCACACCCCCACCTGCCTCTCTTGCGTTCCTGTATAAATTCTGATCCAGATCAGGGCACACGCAGAGTGGAGTGGGAAGGGAACCCCTTTACCTACAGATGTCCCTGCTTGGGCACACGGTGTAGAGTTTGCATGGGAGGACTTGTCAGCTGGGCTGCAAGAGGGGGTTGGCTTGGAGGCAGGAGTAGATGGGACTTGGGGCTGGAGGAACATCATCCCCACTCTCCACCCTATGGAAGCCAATCAGGCTGAACTATCGTTTCTGTGCCCCCCTCAGAGGGTCTAAATGCAGCTGTGATCTGCTGGCTTTGTCTCAGCAGGGCTGGATTTCCGATGTGCAGAGGGGGGCTGGCGTTCTAGGGGTGCCTAAAAGTTAAAAGTGGGTTTGAAATAAAAAAGCGAAGACCTACCCAGTGAACAGAGGTCGGCCTGAGCTTATTTTTAAAATAATAAACAACTCAGTGATACTATGACCTGGGACATGGGAGAACACCGCACCGGGGGCCTCATATTGTACATGGGACTGGCTCTGCTTGTTTGTGATTGGCCAGTGTCATCGCTAGCATTAGCGGCTTGTGTGTATGCGCTCCACTTAGCTACCTGCCCGCATCTACGCTTGCAGCTCCAGTCACCTGTGTCTGCAGAGGGGGAGCTGATGACATTTCCAGGCCCCCCCTGGGCAAGCTGGGCAGCTGGGAGGGGGCTCTGCACTCCTGGAAGGGGCGGGGCCTCAGGTAGAAGGGGCGGGGCTGCCAAGAGCACACTGTGCCACGCCCCCCTGGCCAGGCCCTTAGAGCCACCCAGAGCACACCGCATGACAAAGGAGGAAGGCAGCCAATCAGAGGGGGATTCCCCCACGCAGGACTGAAATTCACAAGAGGGCTGGAAAGTCTCCCATCATCCCCTTTTGGCTCCAGAATCACGTTGCTCATGAAGAAATGGTGGGAGGTGGGGGCATTGAGATTTGTCTCAGCTGAGTCCCTCCCTGTAGTTTTTCCAGGGACAGGCCAGAGCTAGATCAAAGGGAAATCCTGAATGCCCAGGCCTTGTCAGATCGGAAGTAGCGCTGGCTAGGCAGGTCCTCAAGCTCCATGTTACTCGGAATGGTTGGTCCCTCCAAAGCTGCCTGGATCTCCTTCACCCAAGCTCCTCCACTGTCCCTTTATCCTCATCCCTTGTGTTCCTCTGGCCTCTCTTGCCCTTCACCATTTTCTTACGCCCTCTCTGCCGCTATCTCACTCCTTCAGGCTCGCCTTTCCTGTTTGCAGCCCTCATCTTGCCTCTTTCTCTCTTGCTGTCTCTGTGGTGCTGATAGCATCAGGTGGAGTGTCGTGGAGCAAGGCGCCCTGTAAATCCCAGCCTACGATTAACTGAGTCATTTGCAATTAGGGCAACTACAGACTTGAGGAGCCTTTTTGGAAGATGCATGGAAGCATGGTAGATGGAGCTGCATGAGAACTTGCAGCCAATCTAATCTAGATTCGGTTTTTCCAAGAGGCCAAGATACTTCAGGGTGAGCTGCATGTGCTGATCTCTTAGACCAGGTGGCTGTTCTAAATGGAGGCACCTGAACTGCACTGGAACGGGTTACCTAGGGAGGTGGTGGAATTTCCATCCTTAGAGGATTTAAGGCCAGGCTGGGACAATCTAATTGTGGTCGGCCCTGCTTTGAGCAAAGAGTTGGACTAGATGGCTTCCAGAATAACTTGCCAGCTGTCTACACTGACCCCTTGAATTTCCAGAAAAGCACTGATGATCTAATGTAAAATTGTCAGTGTTTTTCCAGAAAAACTATGCTGCTCCCGTTCGGGCAAAAGTCCTTTTCTGGAAAACTGTTCCGGAAAAGGGCCAGTGTAGACAGCACAGTAGTGTTTTCCGCAAAAAAGCCCCAATCGCGAAAATGACGATCGGGGCTTTTTTGTGGAAAAGCGCGTCTACATTGGCACGGACGCTTTTCCGCAAAAAGTGCTTTTGCGGAAAAGCATCCTGCCAATGTAGACGCGCTTTTTCCGAAAATGCTTATAACGGAAAACTGTTCCGTTTTAAGCATTTCCGGAAAAGGGTGCCAGTGTAGACACAGCCCTAGGGTTGCTTTTGCGCAAAATCTTGCCAGCTGTCTAAATTGGCCACGAGAATTTGTGCAAGAACACTGACGATCTAATGTAAGAACTCTGATGCTCCCTCTCGGGAAAAAGCCCTCTTGCGCAAGTGTTCTTGCACAAGAGGGCCAGTACAGACAGGGACAGGAATTCTTTGCGTAAGAAAGCCCCGATGGCGAAAATGGCCGCTGGAGCTTTCTTGCGCAAAACCGCGTCTGTACTGGGCACAGATGCTTTTGCGCAAAAGCAAATCTTTTGCGCAAAGGCACTTGCCAATATAGATGCTCTTTTGTGCAAATAACTTTTAACAGAAAAACGTTTCCGTGAAAAGTATTGCCGCAAAATCATGCCAGTCTAGATGCATCCCTACAGTGGGCATCTGTATGTTAGTGTTAGAGTCATCCTTTGGGTTCTTCGCAACTTCCAGATGCAGCTACAATGTATGCTACGTACTGGGAAGAATTTCACTATTAATTTCAAGGTAAACTTGGCTCCCAATTTTTAGTGACACACCGGTTATAGATCAATCTCCCTGATTGATTTCATCTTAGCTGCTGTCACCTGTACGGAAAGACCCATCTCTTCTCTCCTTTCCTTCTGGCCTTTTGCACTGGCTCTGCGTGTATCAAACCAAATTTCTGCCTCACTTGAGCGTCAGAGGGCAGCAGCTATTCACGGATGCAGTAAGATCTGCATCTTGGGCAGCCTTAAGAACGCGAAACGGCTGCTGCTGTGTCACCTCCAACTGATCCCCTTGGAAAACAAGGGGCAGAGCATCAGGCCTGCATTTATTTCCCCCTCAGATTAGAGCAGCCTGATTTTAATTGAGACATCCGCCACAAGCAGTCATGCGTGTGCAGCTGTCATCAGAAATTCATGTGGCTTTTTTTTTTTTTTGAGGGGGGGGATATTTACTCAAGCACCAGCACCTCAGATCTCAAGCAGGGCAGGTTTACAGTCCATACAAGAGCTCTCCATGGCTTGATTTCACAGGACTCTTTTCTGCTTGCAAGAAATGCCCTTGCTGAGGGTCCAAATGTGTTTAAGAAACTGCTGCCCTGCAGAACTAAACTGAGTCCGTTTGATGGGCTTCCACTGTATCTAATACTTGGAGCAGACGCTCCCATTGTCTCTGCTTTCCTGAGGGAAGAGCCTTCTGTGCAGTCCGGCAGGCTGTTCTTTCCTTCCCTAAACCTCTTCTCACAGGGATTTTCTTTAAAATGATCCCTGGGCCGAGGGTGGTTCAAGAATGATGAAAGGTCTAGAGAACATGACCTATGAGGGAAGGCTGAAGGAATTGGGTTTGTTTAGTTTAGAAAAGAGAAGACTGAGGGGGACATGATAGCCGTTTTCAGGTATCTAAAAGGGTGTCATGAGGAGGAGGGAGAAAACTTGTTCATCTTGGCCTCTGAGGATAGAACAAGAAGCATTGGCTTAAACTGCAGCAAGGGAGGTTTAGGTTGGACATTAGGAAAAACTTCCTAACTGTCAGGGTAGTGAAACACTGGAATAAATTGGCCAGGGAGGTTGTGGAATCTCCATCTGTGGAAATATTTAAGAGTAGGTTAGATAAATGTCTATCAGGGATGGTCTAGACAGTACTGGGACTGGACTCAATGACCTCTCGAGGTCCCTTCCAGTCTTAGTATTCTATGGTTCTAAGTTATAGGACTGGTAAGGAGATGTAGAGAGCTTCCCTAGCCGTTGATTACTTATTCCCAATATATGATCCACCCACTAGCTAGCACTGTGTGCTGTCTAGAGGCGTATTTGTCAGTCCAGGGTTTATTACCTGCTGACAAAGCCAGACACGTGTCAGGGAGCTGTGTGTGTGTGGGTATGTATGTATGCAGGGATATACACGTGTCAGGGAGCTCTGTGTGTGTGTGTATGCAGTGATATACACGAGTCAGGGAGCTGTGTGTGTGTGTGTGTGTGTGTGTGTGTGTGTGTGTGTGTGTGTGTGTGTGTATGCAGGGATATTAATGTAAACTCTCCAACGCTCAGGTCCTTCTTATCCCTTACCGTCTGTCCATAACCTCCTCTCTGTGCTGGCTTCCCACCTCCTCTGTCACTGGCCCTGTGCTGAGAAAAGGCCTCTTCCACATTAATCGCTGCAGCTCAAATCCTAACCCTGGCATTGTTCCTCTCCATTGCGGCCCGGGAGACTCCTGCTTCCAACCCTGCACCATCTACTCAGTACCATTTTAAGCCACTCACCTGACACCTGGGGCTGCACACCCTTGGATGGAGGAGAGAGGAAGCATTAAACCTGACACTGAAAACTCTCCGGCTGGATAGCCCCTGCAGGTGATGGAAATGCATCATCCAAGACACGGTTGATATCTTGTGTATTATCATAGGTGTAGATTTTATTATATTGCCGGTGCTAACTACCCCCTTTACTGGACTAGTTCTATGTAACTTGGCATTGCTTCCCTTTACTATTTTGTATATAATAAAATTAGAGGCAGAGTTTGTTCTCGGTGTCTACTGCTCCTCTCATATCTAAGATCTCGAACACACAACACATAAACGCTTCCAATATTCCCTGGCCAATTGCGTGCATTATTCCCACATTACCCCTCAGCACATGTGGGGATTAAAGTCTGAATTAAATGTAGTAAGTTGAGGGTCAGTAACATGGAGTCAGCAGGCCTAAATAGAGGCCTATAACATGAAAACAGCACCAGGCCTGCAATCTAGTGAGCAAGACTTTGGTTCAGTAACAGGAGCCAAGAAAGAGGCCCTAATGATAACTGTGTGATTGTGTAAGTTAGGTCGAGCATGGAAGGATACAGGGAGGCACTGGGTACAGACTGAAAGCCAAAGGGGAGTAATGGAACATCTTAATAAGAAATGTCTTGGTACAAAAACTCCCTAAAAACTAATGCACAGACCGACCTAGGTTCAGGACTGGGTCGAAATTGACAGCATGAAGGATAGTAAGTAAGTCCCCCTTCCATAAGGTGAGGGGTGGTAACTAGGCAACAGAGGGTGGTAACCTGGTGCGTAAAGAAATGATGTAAGTTGTTTGTACCTGTCTATAAAAGGACACTGCAGAGGGTGCTCTCCGGCCGACCTTGGGTGGGGTGCACTAGGCGCCTGAACGGCAGGTGTCATTGCCTAAACTTACAGAATGCACAGTAGCTTAACTTTGACTAAGTGCTGTTAATATTTGATATATGGCAATAAGCCTGCCTGGTGTTGGTACCTTGTCAACACGGGCCATAGTGCCCAGTGGTGTAACATTGTACTGATCTCTGTTACCAACTGGTAGAGCTTCGCATTTGACAATAAACCTGCTCGATTGATTTCAAACCTTGCCTGCATCTGTCGTTTCCGGGGCCTCTCAGAGATCTCTTGTGTTGACCCAAGTGCACGGGGTCTAACGCTCTAGATAAAGGGAGTACCGATTGTTACGCACGCAGCCAAGAGTTTAACAATGGAGTAGAGGTCCTGTCAGGAGCGCGCCAGGACAACTCTGACCAGACGATGCTGACACTGACAGTCCAGACCACCGAAGGTACCGAGGTACGAGAACACCGAGGGTGTGTCTAGACTACATGCCTCCTTCGACGGAGGCATGTAGATTAGCCAGATCGGAAGAGGGAAATGAAGCCGCGATTAAAATAATCGCGGCTTCATTTAAATTTAAATGGCTGCCCCGATCTGCCGATCAGCTGTTTGTCGGCAGATCGGGGCAGTCTGGACGCGACGCGCCGACAAAGAAGCCTTTCTTCATCGGCACAGGTAAGCCTCGTGAAACCAGGTTTACCTGTGTCGATCAAGAAAGGCTTCTTTGTCGGCGCGTCGCGTCCAGACTGCCCCGATCTGCCGACAAACAGCTGATCGGCAGATCGGGGCAGCCATTTAAATTTAAATGAAGCCGCGATTATTTTAATCGCGGCTTCATTTCCCTCTTCCGATCTGGCTAATCTACATGCCTCCGTTGAAGGAGGCATGTAGTCTAGACACACCCCGAGGTATGACACTAGGCATGTTCAGCAGTGAGCAAAAACATGCAGCATCCCTAAGTCTCCTGAAGTAAGCGCAGTCACACTAATGCTCCGTCCAGACTCCAAAACGCCAGTCGCACTGCTCTCTTGCCACAGGTTGCTGACTTGAGAGAAGTTTCACTGTGACCTGCCGGACTGTTTGTTTTTCTCCATGTTTGGTTGGTTTTTTCTGGTGTGGTTGCTCCTGGTTTATTTTTTCCATAAAACAGTTCTGCCCTAGGTTGGTGTTGAAATCAGCAGGGAAGGAAATCTGTGAAAAGGACTGCATCTGTCTAGGAAGAATTGTGGTTGAAGTTCATGTAAGTGACATTTAGGGGCAGCCTCCGCCCTGCCCTCTCCCCTGCATTCATTCATAATTGAAAAGACCTGAAAAGCCTGGCCGTTTGGTTCATTGTGTAGCCAAACTGGGGCCATATCTTTAGCTGGTAGGAGCGGAAAATATTTGTAACTCTAAACGGTTCTGCAGCAGTTCAAGGAAAATTGGAACAGGGTGTAAAAATACAACCCTTGTCCGTTGCTGTAGCTGGGACATATTGTTTGAGGGAGGCAGTGTGGTCTAGTGTGGGGGGAGGGAAACATTTTTTGGTTCGGGGGCCACTGACCCCCAAAAAATCAGTTGGGAGCTGCCCACAAGTGAGACTCAAAAAACACCCACAAAAAAACAACCTCCCTGAGATGGCCACGGACTGAGAAGGAGAAAGTCTCTCCCCACATTCCCAGGAGGATAGCAGGGGAGGCAGCCCTGAGTCTCTGAGCTTCTGGTAGGGGTAGCCCTGAGCCTCTGGGGCTCTCTCTGAGGGCAGGGGACTGGACTTGATGATCTCTCGAGGTCCCTTCCAGTTCTAGTGTTCTACGATTTCCCACCGAGGTATGAGGTCAAGTTGTAGCCCCACTAAAGCCAATGAGAGTTTAGGCACCAGCTGCAATGGGGCCAGGATTTCACCCTCCAAGCTTAGCAATTAAAATGGTTCCACACTTGTTTCTAGTCTATAGCTTCGTTGATTATATAGTTGGAGCTCATTAGCTTCAGCAGGCCTAACCACATGCTATAAACTTGGTGCTGTTTCCAAAGCCTACTTTACTCGGGAGTTTTTAGTTGTGCAGGTGATTCCTTGGCTACACATGTGGGCAAAATTATCCTTGGGGTAAGTCCTTTGGACTCACAATTCATTTAGCTCAACTATTTGTTCTGCCTGGTGCTGCAGATGGAAAGATGTCTCAGCTGGGTCAGCGCTGAGGCCAGTGAGAATGTAGTATTATTGGATTTACCGTGATGCAATCAATGGAGGGTTTAATTAAATGACTGACTGTAAAGTCTCAGAGTTGCTGACCTTCACATTTAGCAGGTACTTGTGACACTTTTATTCTTTTCCATGGCAGTTGGAACTACAGTGATGAGACCTGTTGAAAACTCTTATACAGCTAGATGAGCTTCGAGTCACAGGTCAGCTGAAGTTTCTTTCATTCATACAGAGAGAGTTGGTCAAAATGTTTTGTCAAAAATTCTGACGAAAACGTTTCCTTGTTGGAAGCAAACACCTCTGTGGAAATTTTGGGGTCTTATAAGACGGTTTTAATCAATGACAAATCAGGAATCATTTCTCTCCCCACCTCCCCGATGAATACATTTTACTAAAATCAGTTTTTGAAAATGGAAAATGGTGCAGTTTTAGTTTTTGTTGAAAAATGGAAGTGTTGTCTTGGGAAATTTTGACCAAACAATTGTGTTAAAAATGAAAGCTTTTTTTTAATGATTATTTCAAAATTTCATAAAAACAAATTGCTTGGCTTTCCCCATACATCATTGCACAGAGTTGTTCCTAATTCTGGACGTGTCTCAGAGGATACTTAGCCAACTCCATTTGGTTGATGTTTGAGCCCAGAGTCTAAATTATAATTCTAACACTTTGCCCACATACTCTTTACCACACCATGCCCCTGGAAGTCTAGCCCGCATTGGTAAAGCTCCATTCACTCATGGGACTGAGCTAATTTGGCTCAGGATCTGGCCTACTATGGGTGTGTCTAGACTACTGAGTTTTGTCGACAAAAGTGGACTTTTGTCGACAAAACTATACCAGCATCTACACTACCGCTGAGTTCTGTCGACATAACGTTGACAGAACTCAGCAGTTTTGTCGACGCTGGTATACCTCATTTTACGAGGCATAACACCTTCTGTCGACAGAGTTCTGTCAACAGAAGGTGTTATTGCCTATAGGGTTGCGTCTAGACTACAGGGTTCTGTCGACAAAGCAGCTTGCTTTGTCGACAGAACTCAATGTGTCTGGACGCTCTTTGTCGACAGAAGTTTTGTCGACAGATACTGTCGACAAAACTTCTGTCGACAAAACCCGGTAGTCTAGACGTACCCTACCTGACAGAGGTACCGCGGCCTGTGTGAAATATTGCTGAACTACATTACCGTTTCTCAGTATAGTTCCTAGTGATATGTCCAGTTCAGAGACATGACATCATCACACACTGAATAAGCCTGAATTTACTATGAATTAAAAATAGGGGGCTGAGCCCTCAGCTCTCTATGTTCACCTACCCCTCATCTCGTTGGCCACTTCGCTTCTCTGAGAGAGCTTCTTGTCACTGATGATGCCGATGACGTGATGACCTCATTCTATCGCCCTGCCGGAACATTCTGTCATCCGTCAGGAAAAACTTTTTTACATTTATAGAGAGTTCTAGCGCCCAGAGGCCACTACCAAGTTGAACCCTATCATGCTAGGTGCTGTACAGATATATAGTACGTAGCCTCAAAAAGGTAATAGTCTGGAAGCCAAGGTGTAAGAGTTGGATCTCATCAACAATTGGGATGGGGTAGAATACAAATAATAAGCAAAAATACAAATAAATATATGTATTTGTAAATGAAATATGTGCAAATTCTTAGTTCATCAACAGTAGCAGTCATAGTTCTCCATGTGCCTAATAATTACTGTTGTAGATGATTAATTAATACTATTATTAATAATGACACTTAGCTCTTATACAACACTTTTCATCAGTTTATCTCAAAGTGCTTCACAAGCCACACAACATCCCTCTGAGGAAGGGCAGTGTCATTCTCTCCATTTTAGAGATGGAGCATGGAGGCACACAGATGCAAAGTAACTTTCCCATATTCAGCCACAAAGCCCCAGGAGGAGGGATAACTCAGTGGTTTGAGCATTAGCCTGCTGTGCTCAGGGTTGTGAGTTCAATTCTTGAGGGGGGGCAAATCTGTCAGGGATAGTACTTGGTCCTACTGCAAGGCAGGTGAGTGGACTTGGTGACCTCACAAGGTCCCTTTCAATTCTATGAGACGGTGCATCTCCATATATTTATACTTCAGTCTCTGCTTGGCCATTGGACATGGGTCTCAAGTCCCAGACTAGTGAAGAAGGGATCTGAGCATAGGTGTGGGAACTAGAGGTGCCTACTGTCCGGGGATCCAGCTGCCATCTTGTGCATCAGGGTTTCCGTTCCCTGCCCTGTATGCTGCCAGCCCTGTGCCTTGGGTCCAGCCTGCTGGGCCCATGTGCCAGGGACTCTGCTGCCACTCCACATGCTGGGTTCCTGGCTGCTGCCTCAGTCAGGGGCTCTGTTTCCTTGCATGCTGGCATCCAAGTTTGAGCCCCAGAGACCTCAAGCGCTGGCCCCATCCCCAAGGTCCCAACTACCAGAACTATGTGACAGGAATTTGCTCCTGGCCTCAGCTGGGGGTGGGCTTGGGTGGGGGAAAGGGACCTTAGTACCCTCACTTTTTAAAATGTTCCTACATCACTGGATTTGAAGGAGGACAAGATGGTAGCTTTATGGATATCAACCGAGAACTTTTCCTCCTATCTTGCAAAGGATGTTTTTCATGGGAGAAACAAAAATGCTTGGTGGAAAAGCAGCCAAAGAAGTGATGGAGGCTGAGTGAAGGCAGACGCTGAACCGTGACAGTCTCATATGTTCTTCGGGTGCATACAATTGAGTTGTGTGCTGTGTTCAAGGTCAAATATTACACCCTGGAAGGAACTCTATAAACATCAACTAGTATTGCTGCACGAAGTAGAGTAATTTCCTTTGGAGAGCTCGGAGAACTTGCTTTCTGTCAGATGTTCCACAGTCTTGTTCAACAACTGTTTTTGTATGTGTTGTTGCTGGGGTTTTTTTTAGCTGAAATGCAAGAAGCTGCAAAACAGTTTTAAAAAATGTTGTTTAAATTAAATCAGCCAAGAAGCACCAAGGTCATTTCCACCCTAATCAAGAACAGTAGGTGACAGGGGCAGGGAGGGAGAGAGGAAGGGGAGGGGAATATCAATGTAATACCATTAGGTAACACATTATTTTTAATCCACATATGGTAGAACCACTGTCATGCCTATTTCATCATAAATGAAGGATAATATGTGGAAATGTTATCTATTTAGGATCAGATGGTCAAAATTGCTCAGTTCTCATTTAGGCACTAAACTAAGTGGCCAAAACATGGGTGCCGAGCCCTTAGTGAGTGAGAAATCAGAATTCTTTTCAGATGTCTAGCAGAGTTCTCCAATGGCTATTTACACATCAAAGTCAAGTCACATGGTTGGTCCCTGGCATATGAGTGATGGCTGGCCCGTTTTGGGGGTAAAGTGCTACGAAATTCATAGCTTCCCCATAACATTTCGTTCACATGCTCTGAAGACAGAAAAAGAAAATAGTAAATGGTTGGTAAATGGTAGAGAGAAGGTTTCCAATTTGTAGTGGTTCCCATTGTTTTTCTAATTCTTGGCACAAGTTGACTTATGCCAATTTTTGGCCTAGTCCTGTTCAACTTTTTGGCCTAGTCCTGTTCATCTTTTTTTTTCTTCCATCAAATTCATAAGAGTGGCACATGGGAGCATTTTGGCTAAGGGGGAGCTGGCTAAGAGAGGTTGCCTGTTTTAAAATTAATTTCCTTAGGTGTAGGAGTTAGAATAGGGCTAGAAAGTCTTTGTTTAACTTAACGGAGCATAATAAGCTAAGTGTTGCAACCTGGCTTCCTTGCTGCGACCTTCTTTTTCCATTTGCTTAGTTGCGCCCAAAGCACATGCCATGAATAAGCTGTTGAGAAAATACAGCTCTAGTGACACAATCCAGAAACTAAGCTGGTGGATGGTGTGTTCTATCCACAGCCCTTATTTGCACTGGCAAAGGGCACTGAAATTGGTACGGAAGAAAATAGACCCATTTTTCTTGCTGCAGAGGATGGGGGGGGGGGGGGGGGAGATGAAAAAGGAAGGCTGCTCATGAGACCAGAACGGAGGGAAGAAAGGGGGAAAGAGGTGAAGAAAGTGGAGCCGCGAAAGAAACAGCAACGGTTAAATGACAAAAAAAACCATGTCATTGCCAGTAGGAAAGCAGGTGATGCAAGGTGTATTGTCAATGTCTTAGGTTAAAATAAATGCTGGCACTATGTATGGGAAAAGGCTAAGCTTTTTGTGAATAATACTTGCATAGAAAAAGGGTCAGTGTAGCCTGTTGGGGCTCATGGAGGGGCCCTTCCCCTTCCAGGTCAGTGGGGGGCCACTCTGCCTAAGTCCTCAGAGCCCCTTTAGTCCTGGGTCTCGGGCCTGTAATCCAGCCTGATCAAGGGCAGTACATCAATCTCTGGAATGAGAGGCCCAGGTGGGCCAGAAAACAAGCAGTCACAGAGTTCTGTAGCCCCGACCCGGGTTCAGACAGGGCAGCAAACAAACAGGTATGGGGTTCAAGAGCCCAGGCCTAAGTTCAGGGCAGGCAGCAAACAGCCAGCCGGGTTTCCTAGCTAAGGCGGAGATCTGGCTAGCACGGGTGGTTCGCCTGCAGTGGCAGAGGGGGGAGACTGCCACCCGGCGGTTGGGAGGCAGGGGGGGACACAGGCCTGCACACTCCACTGCATCCCAGTCACGTCCCTAGCAGCAGCCGCAGAGCGGCCTGCTGTGGGGACAGCAGGGATCCAGTCTGCAACATGCTGAGCCCAGCTCTAGCTCAGCCAAACGGTGGCCGGCTATCCCTGGGCTACTTCTATCCTCCCGCTCCGCACAGACCTGGTCTCCCAGCAGATCTGCCGGGGTGTTGGGGATCGGCAAATCCAGCAGGGGTCCTGTTGGTTCGGGCCAGTCAGGCCTGAACACACAGGAGCCCAAGACAGTTCTCAGCCTCCCAGCCCAGGAGTACAGGGCAGACGTCTGGTCCCTCTGCTGGCTCAGGCCTGACTGAGCTCCTGGGCTGGCTTTTTATAGCCTTGGCCACGCCTCCTGACTTCCAGTCATGTGTGGGAATAGGGTCAGGCTCAGCCCAAGAGGACTCAGATAGGGGCTCTTCCTCTTCCGGGTCAGCGGGCAGACATTCTGCCTCACTACAGTCAAACATACATCCAATGTAGTTGAAGTCACTAGAAAGTTTCCCATAGACTTTACTGACTTTTGCATGACGCCAAAAGACGTTATCGTCCAATATTGCTTTACTTGAGGTCAATGGCAGTTTTGTTGTTGATTTCGGTAAGTACGCTTCTAATCCATGTTTCTCCTGTATTAGCTACTCCTTTACTAACATCACCACCAGTGTGAAAACTACATTCATTTTCTGGAGCTTGTGAATAAGGAAAACGAATGTCATGAAATTTGTTGTAAAGGGTTTTTGAATTTTAATTATATGTATTACCTGACTCTGATATTGCATTTTTTCACAATACTGTCCCCAAATGGGCATTTTCTTATACAAATTGCCTGAAATTGCTGTTTGGACAAAAACATCAATTTTGAACAAACAGAAACATTTTGAAACTTTCCAATTTTTTTTTAAGTGAAGAGAGAGATTTTCTGCTCACAAGATTATTTTAGTTCTGACTGAAGAGCCGTGACTTGTCAGTATGTTTTTTAAAGGAATGGGGCGACTTGGAAAATAGGAAGAGAAAGGCAAAAACTTCAGTCCTTATGGATTTTCAATGTTTCGTACACCCTTTTAGCATTCTGCCTGGAATGTCCTTTTCAGTAGGGGATGTTATGAATTCCAAATCATCGGGTTTGAGTTTATTTGAGAAGTTTTGAAACTAAAGACTCATCCGGTCGATTAGCCAACAACTGCAGGAAATGTTTCAATAAAACAACAAACATTAATAATACCTACAATTCTGCTATAGCCAGGAGATCTCAAATGGCTTTACCAGAGAGATCAGTAGCATAATCCCCTTTCTAGAGATAGGAAACTGAGGCATAGGTTGGCAAGCGATAGTTGCCCAGTGGGCCGGTGAGCTGGGAATAGAATCCAAGTTGTATAAACAAATAATAAAAAGATTTTCCATTTCCATTGCACTTCCCATGAGAGGACCTTAAAGCACATCCCAAACAAAGACCCAAAACTTCAGCTCCTTACTCCCCAGTGCCAGAAGCACAGCAGAAGCCAGATGCTCTATAAGTACATAGACAAAACCAGATAAACACGGGCACGATGTCTGGAGCCCTAAAATGGCTATGTAGCAGTATAAGGCTCCCAGAGAAGCTGTGTTAGTGGTGTACAGTTTATAGCTCAGGGTGGATAACAGAGTCTCCTCCCTGGGAACAAGCAGGGGAGAAGAAGTGTAACCACCACTGGGCAGATTTGAACCTAGAACCTCTGGGAGCTTCTACAACTTGAGCTATAAAGCCAATTGGATGACAACTTAGGCTGTAGAGCTCCCTTGTTCTTCTCTCTTGCTGTAAGTGGTCTAAGTGCCACTACATGGGACAGTGAACCACACTAAGCGTACATCCACACTGCACGGCTATTTCTGGACACCAGATGTATCACGAAATAGCTACCCCATGTCTTCACAAGCTGCCCAATATTTCAAAATATTTTTTGAAATAACGGGTGCGCTATTTTGGCATCCAGGTAATCCTCATTCCATGAGGGTCAATGGGTTGTCTTGAAATAGCGCATTATTTCATAATTTGGTGCCGCGTAGACGTGTCAAATTTTGAAATAGCCTATTTCAAAATGCAATCGCAATAAGATACGCAATTTGCAAATAAGACACGCTTGTTCTTAAAGGGGCTGGGCTTCAGAACAGGGCTAGCCTCAAGTTGCCTGGCCCTGTCTCTGTTACAAAGCCCTACATGAAAAACAATGATAGACTCGGATCTGTCACTAGCCATCACCAGAAGAATCCTAACTCCAGCGATGACCTTCCACATCTATTCCACCATACTCACTACTGTGCTGCTACACAGCCCTGTATGCTACCAGATAACCAAATATCTGTTTTGGCAGGTGATAAATTAAAGACCATACATGCAGCCAGTACAAATCACTGGTCAGCCGATGGATATGTTGAATGTAGCCAATAGGGAGTCCGGGTATGTCTACACTACCCCGCTAGTTCGAACTAGCGGGGTAATGTATGCATACCGCACTTGCTAATGAAGCCCGGGATTTGAATTTCCCGGGCTTCATTAGCATAAGCGGGGAGCCGCCATTTTTAAATCCCCGCTGCTTCGAACCCCGTGTAGCGCGGCTACACGGGGCTCGAACTAGGTAGTTCGGACTAGGGTGCCTATTCCGAACTACCGTTACTCCTCGAGGAGTGAAACGAGGAGTAACGGTAGTTCGGAATAGGCACCCTAGTCCGAACTACCTAGTTCGAGCCCCGTGTAGCCGCGCTACACGGGGTTCGAATCAGCGGGGATTTAAAAATGGCGGCTCCCCGCTTATGCTAATGAAGCCCGGGAAATTCAAATCCCGGGCTTCATTAGCAAGTGTGGTATGCATACATTACCCCGCTAGTTCGAACTAGCGGGGTAGTGTAGACATACCCTCCGTTATTAATTGGCACTAAACACACATGATTGACTCTCCCTTTCTCTCTGTTTGAAGAATGAATTCTGGGTGGCAGAGATCTAACTTTCTTTTTTCAAACTGGTCAGTCTCTATGAGAGAGAACTAATGGACACACATCACATATCCGAAAAGGCAACACACAGAAACCTGTTGGGGAACATTTTAACTTGCTCTGGCACTCATTAATGGGTCTCCAAGTCACTGTATTGTTTCAGGCCAATTCCACAAGCCAACTCCATAGGGAAGCCTTAGAACTTAACTTCATTTACAAGTCTGATTCCTATAACAGAGGTATGAATAAAGACATTGGCTGGATGGCCCACTACATTCCACCTCCTAATGACGTAAAAAACTAAACAATGGGTACTTAAAAACACTTAGTACCTTCTCTATCAGCTTCATGTAGCATGGACACTTTGACTATTTCTTTCCCCTTTTTTTTCCTTCTTTTTCTCTCCTCCCCCCATTTATTGGGAATTGGATCTTTAATAACTCCATTCATCTGAAGAACTGGGTTGTGCCCACGAAAGCTCATGATACCATCTACATGTTTTGTTAGTCTCTAAGGTGCTGCAAGACTATTAGTTGTTTTTTTAAAGTTTTTCTAGTTACAGACTAACTCGGTTCGCCCTCTGAAGCTTTCTTTTTTCAGACATGCTCACAATTAAAGAACAGCTCCATGCCTCGGGTTCCTATTTTGCCTGTGTGAATTCCACTCATGATCCACGTGTACCTCATTCACGTACGGTTGGAATCTCAGCCAGTATTTATTTGTAGCATGCCTGCGTGCAGCCAGGAACCATGACATGGGTGGTCAGGCCCAGTGGGTGGACCTGGAGTCACAGCCAAAGTAAGGAAGCCAGTCACCAAAAAAGCTGGAGCCAGGAACTGAAGCCAGCGGTCACAGACAGAGTCGGTATGCTGGCAGGGAAGCAAGGGTGGAGTGACTCGGCAAAACAGGAGGAAGGTTGGGAACAAGGCAAGATCAGGGCTGGAGCAAGGCTAGGAGCAGGGCCATGTGCACTGAGTAGCCAGAGATCACTTGGGTTTATGAACTGGCTTGCTGACATCCTTGGCCAATCAGGCAGAGTAGTCAATTGGGTGGTCCAGCTCATATGCTGACTGGGCAGGCACAGCAGCAAGTCCTCATTCCTAACCCATCCTGCATGTTTTTATGCCCCCCACACCTGAAGGCATAAAGGGTGCCTGCAGCTGCCCTGCTCCTATGCCTCCTCAGTTGGAAGTGCCAAGAACATCCTTAGGTGCAAGCCCTATTCTTAAAGAATCCAAGCCCTATTCTTAAAGAATCCTCTACCAGGTGCATGCTCACCATTCAAGGATTGTGGATAAGGAGGAAGCGGTAGATGTGGTAAACTTAGACTTTAGTAAGACATTTGATACAGTCTCATATG
Source organism: Pelodiscus sinensis (assembly GCF_049634645.1). Taxonomy (NCBI): domain Eukaryota; kingdom Metazoa; phylum Chordata; order Testudines; family Trionychidae; genus Pelodiscus; species Pelodiscus sinensis. Next base: position 5,816,196 of record NC_134719.1, on the reverse strand, counting down.
ACATTCTCATTAATAAACTAGGAAAATACAACCTAGGGGTGGCTACTGTAAGGTGGGTGCATAATTAGTTGGATAACCTTTCCCAGAGCACAGGTATCAATGGCTCACAGTCATGCTGGAAGGGCGTAACAAGTGGAGTTCTGCAGGGGTCAGCTCTGTTCAATGTCTTCATCAACGATTTAGATGATGGCATATAGAGCACGCTTATAAAGTTTGAGGATGATATCAAGCTGGGAGGGGTTGCAAGTGCTTTGGAGGATAGGATCATAATTTAAAATGATCTGGACAAACTAGAAAAATGGTCTGAGGTAAATAGGATGAAATTCAACAAAGACAAATGCAAAGTATGCCACTTAGGAAGGAACAATCAGGTTCACACATAAAAAATAGGAAACGACTGTCTAGGAAGGAGTACCACAGAAAGGGATCTGGGAATCACAGTGGACCACAAGATAAATATGAGTCAATAGTGTGACACTGTTGAAAAAAAAAAGCAAACATTATTCTAGGATGTATTATCAGAAATGTTATAAGCAAGAGACGAGAAGTCATTCTTGTGCTCTACTCTGCGCTAATTAGGCCTCAACTAGAGTATTTTGTCCAGGTGTGGGTGCCGCATTTCAGGAAAGATGTGGACAAATTGGAGACGGTCCAGAGAAGAGCAATAACAATGATTAAACATCTAGAAACATGACCTACAAGGAAGATCGAAAGAATTGGTTTTTTTTAATTTGGAAAAGAGAAGACTGAGAGGGGACAGGTTATCAACTTTCAAGTACCTAAAACGGTGTTACAAAGAGGAGGAGAAAAATTGTTCTCCTTAAACTTATGATAGGACAAGAAGCAATGGGATCAAATTGCAGCAAGGGGGGCTTAAGGTTGGACATTAGGAAAAACTTCTTAACTGTCAGGATGGTTAAACACTGGAATAAATTGCCTAGGGAGCCAGTGAAACTTCCATCACTGGAGATATTTAAGTGGTTTTTTTTTTAGACAAACACTTGTCAGGGATGGCTTAGTCCTGCCATGAGTGTAGGGGACTGGACTTTATGACCTCTCCAGGTTCTATGATTCTATACATGGGATTCACATGGACAAAGACTCAAAGACGAACTACCATTGTGCTTATCTAAATTCTGCAGGCTGCACTTAGATCATACATCAACTTTTTTTGCTATTAACAATATTTTTGAAGAAACTTTTCATAAAGCCAACAATGTAGGAAAAAGATCTCTTTGCACTTATGAATGAATATATTTAAAATGCCTTCCTTCCAGACAGTCTACTGCACTCTGTACTTATTTGGTTGTTGAACCTGGAAACTTCTCAAATGCTTCACATCTGGGTAATTCATGAGTTAATACCAGTAATGAAATGCCATGTTACCAACTTGCAGAAATGTTAGACAAATATAATGACCATATTTTCCAGTTACCTAATACACACTTACAAATGTAAAAACCAAAAGAACAGCATAGTTTTCATTGCTATTAACCAGACAATATTGTTCCAACTAAATATAGTAAGTGATGAAACCAATTTAAATATTCTTCAAGTATTTAACACTGTAAATATTAGACTTCACACTCCATAAATATGTACTTTGATGATGCAGGATTGACAAAAGGAGTCTAGTTAATTACAGATTACGTCATGGCAAGGATAGGCTCATTTTAGGGGCAGCTGTGATGAATAAGGGGTAAAAAATAAATGTAATAAAAAGAAAAATAGTCTCTGTTCAGTGTTCACCTTTCATCTTTATTTTTAGGAGGGAAGGAAAAGGAACATAGACACAGATAAAGAATTCTCCTGATCTTAACTATTCTGCAGTTTGGGCCGGGTTCAGAAAAGCACTTAAGCGTATGCTTAACTCTAAGCATGTGCATATTTTCCATTGTCTCATTCAATAGGATTTCTGCGAGCATAAGTCCTCTCCCAAATACATATGCCTTCTTGAACTGGGGCCTTCTTCTGTTAAATCTCTTCTGCTGGGCGTGTTGTAAAGAATAATGGTATGGCACTGTGTTTCAAAGGGTATGGAATGAATGACCAAAGCTTTTGAGATGGATTAATTACCAATAGCTTCAGAAGGTTACTTACGTTTATGAGCGCAGAGAGGCATACCAAGGAAAGGGACAGTTTTGGGGCTTTATGAGCCTGATTCTTGTCTCACACCAATTGTACTCCGGTGTAAGTCTACTGGAGTTACTCCTGATTTACACCTGCCCACACAAGAGAAAAATCCAGCCCTACATATTCACGAAAGGCACAATTTCTGTAATACATGATGGATAGGGTGGTCAGACATTCCCAAAGTCTGGGAGAGTATGTCTACACTAGCCCCCTAGTTCAAACTAGGGGGCTAGTGTAGACATACCCAGAGAGCATTTGGAGCTGGGCTTTGACTCATGCTCATCTGTAATAGTCACACACACAAACAATGAAGGACAAATTGCCTCTTGTGTTCTATGGAGGCACAAGGAAGCCAAAAACTAAACACACCTCCTTAGCTGCGGATTCCCTCCCAACAGGAGAGCTGAAACTGGTTTAAGGAAGTGTTCCTGAGAGGCCTGTGCCTCAAGTTGTCCTTGGCTTGATCTGTAAAGTTGTTTATAAAAGTCGGCAGACATCGGAGACAGCTTGACTGGTACAAATTGGATGGTTTAAGTCCAAAGAGCTGTGCTAAAGGGTAAAGTCATGGGCTGGCATAGCAACGAGCCAAAAAAAATATATTCAGAAATGAGAGAAAAGATTTACAGTTGCTATCACCAAAATGTGTTTGGCTTGGTTCATGGTAATGCGAGGTGGCTACCTCAGGTTGGCCACTGACAGGAATGTGGGAGAGGGACACATAAACTGGAAGAAACAGCTTCACCATCAGGGCTGCCACCCCATCATCATTTTGTGCCCCATCTTCATCCTACGAGGCATTTTTGTCAGACTAGGCCAAGGAGAGAGGAGTAAATACCATCACCATCTCCACTGCCTTTGGGTAAATCCTGACCACCACTGAGGGGTATGAGAACATAAGAATGGCCATACAGGGTCAGACCAAAGGTCCATCCAGCTCAGTACCCTGTCTGCCGACAGCGGCCAATGCCAGGTGTTCCAGAGGGAGTGAACCGAACAGGTAATGGTCAAGCGATCTCTCTCCTGCCATCCATCTCCACCCTCTGACAAACAGAAGCTAGGGACACCATTCCTTACCCATCCTGGTTAGTAGGCATTAATGGACTTAACCTCTGTGAATTTATCTAGTTCTCTTTTAAACCTTGTTATAGTCCTTGCCTTCATAACCTCCTCAGGCAAGGAGTTCCACAGATTGACTATGTGCTGTGTGAAGAAGAGCTTCCTTTTATTTGTTTTAAACCTGCTGCCCATTAATTTCATTTGGTGGCCTCCTAGTTCTTATATTATGGGAACAAGTAAATAACTTTTCCTTATTCACTTTCTCCACACCACTCATGATTTATAGACCTCTATCATATCTCCCCTTAGTCTCCTCTTTTCCAAGCAGAAAAGTCCTAGTCTCTTTAATCTCTCCCCATATAGGACCTGTTCCAAACCCCTAATCATTTTAGTTGCCCTTCTCTGAACCTTTTCTAATGCCGTTATATCTTTTTTGAGATGAGGAGACAACATCTGTACGCAGTATTCAAGATGTGGGCGTACCATGGATTTATATAAGGGCAATAAGTTATTCTCCTTCTTATTCTCTATCCCTTTTTTAACGATTCCTAACATCCTGCTTGCTTTTTTGACTGCCGCTGCACACTGAGTGGATGTCTTCAGAGAAATATCCAGGATGACTCCAAGATCTCTTTCCTGATTAGTCCCCATCATATGATATGTATAGTTGGGGTTATTTTTTCCAATGATCATCACTTTACATTTATCCACATAAAATTTCATTTGCCATTTTGTTGCCCAGTCAGTTAGTTTGGTGAGATCTTTCTGAAGTTGTTCACAGTCTGCTTTGGTCTTAACTACTTTGAGCAGTTTAATATCGTCTGAAAACTTTGCCACCTCACTGTTTACCCCTTTCTCCAGATCATTTATGAATAAGTTGAAAAGAATTCGTCCTAGGACGGACCCTTGGGGGACACCACTAGTTACCCCTCTCCATTCTGAAAATTTACCATTTATTCCTAACCTTTGTTTCCTGTCTTTTAAGCAGTTCAATCCATGAAAGGATCTTCCCTCTTATCCCATGACAATCTAATTTACGTAAAATGCAGGACAGCTATCCCAGACTAACACGGCTACATTTCTATCACTATTCTAATTTACGTAAGAGTCTTTGGCGAGGGACCTTGTCAAAGGCTTTCTGGAAATCTAACTACACTATACCTACTGGATACCCATGTCCTTGCTGCAAGCCCGGCCCATGTTTGCCATTTTCCTTCCTGACGCTACTCCATTACTCCCCCCACTTCCTCCGCCCTTTTCTGTATAAGAGTTTGGCTTTGCCAGCCAAGGAAACACTGTACTATGCAACACCAGCACTTTGAGCAGCGAAACAGCCCAGAAGCAATGCCTCACGCAGCCCAATCCTGGGACAAGTTTGCCGTGCCTCAGCATGGCTAAGGAAACCATGGGTCAGGCCTGTGTTTTTCCAGTAGCAAGGCTGCAAGTGAAAGTTATCCCCAGAGATTGATGCTCCGTTCTCCCTCTGGGCCGTTCTTTTCTCTCCTCTTCTGTGTTTGTCTTGCTTTGTCCTAAGGGAAACGGAACCAGACTTCAACACAGTCACACCTAGATCCATCCAAACTACCATTCTATCCCCCCACCCTGCCAAAATAACCAGTTAATATAATCTTTCATAGCAGCTAAGGGAGAAACCAGAGTTTCCTCTGTAAGACTCTGTGCCTTTCTGGTGAAAGAGAATAAGAGAACCTTCAAAAAAAAAATGAGACCCTTCACTTACATGCTTTAACAGTTTTTTCTTCCCAGCTGGAACACAAAGTTAAAATGATTTTAGTAGTGGGTGTCACAAAGAGCATCGCCAGCCACAACTTCACACAAAACCCTAGACCACAATTAACTGTTTAATGTTGCAACAGTGAGCAAGGGATTTATTTACGCCTTGCACCTTGTTGGGCTGGTGTGGGACCAGCTAAAGAGTTTGTGGGGCCCAAGACGTCCTGCTGACAGCAGGGCCCGGCCGCTGGATGGCATGTGGCTGGCTGCACCATGTTGCAGGACAGCTCCAAGCCAGGGCAGTGAGTGAGCGGCTGGCCAGGCAGACACCAGCCAGCGTGGGGCCCAAGGCAACTGCCTTGTTCGCTTTGCCCTACGGCTGGCCTGGGCTGGACTCTGCCCCCTGTCAACCATGCAGGAGTGGTACTGGGTCCTATGACACTCCTGTCCCAGGCCTACGTTGGTGTCATGTTGGGTTGGCACTTCAGGAGAATATGACTGACCGGGAGGTTCCCTGCTCATACAGGGTCAGTGTTTCACTTGTTCTCAGCAAGTGGATGGGCTTACACATAAAAATGGAACAATGGGAAATAGGCTCATGCTTAAAGTTAAGCACGTGCTTAAGTGCTTTTCTGAACCAGAGCCAAAATGCAGAATAGTTTAGATCAGGGGAATTCTTTACCTGGGTCTGTTTTCCTTTCCTCTCTCACTCCTAAAAATAAAGATTAAAGGTGAACAGACACCATTTTTAATTTTATTAGTCCACACACAAGACTAGTGAAGTGCACCCTTAACGTTGCAACCGTGTTTCTTTTCATGCGTTATTCAGTAAGGGAGAGACAATGCCGTCTTGTGGTTAAACCAGTGTTTCTCAACCAGTGGTATGAGTACCCTTAGGGGTATGCAAAAGAAGTCTGGAGAAGTACATCAATACAACTAAAATTTGGAGGAAATGGAATTTTTGTTTGAAGTTTTACAGCGCTTTATTATTTTTGTACTTTTTACACCCAAAAATGTCATCGCCCGCCCGGCTATGATTAAGTTGTTTAAACAAATATGTTGCAATGGTAGGGGAAAAAATAGCGTGTCTGAAAACTATAGATACTGGGGGTACTTATCATTTTGTTTAAATGGGGTACTTTATAAATAAAGGTTGAGAAACACTGGGTTAGATCACAGCACAGTAAGGCTACGTCTACACTGCACGATTATTTCGGAAGAAGCTATTCCGGAAGAAATACTCTGAAATAGCTTATTTTAAAATAGCGCGTCTACACTACATGGAAGCCTGGAAATGAATCCGAGGCAGGCTCCCCTAATGTGGACACACTACCTCAATTTAAGCAAAAACTACCCCAGACTAACACGGCTACATTTCTATCACTACCTCAATTTAGAGCCTCAGGAAGCACTGCGGAGTAATTACTTTGAATGGCCTGGAGGAGGAGCTATTTCAAAGTAGTAGCACTAGAGTGTCCACACTACTGCTATTCTAAAATGGCTCTTTCGGAATAGGCATTATTCCTTGTAGAATGAGATTTACTAATACCGAAATAAGCCGCCCATTATTTCGAAATAATTTCGAAATAATGGGCTAGCTGTGTAGAAGCTCGCATAGTGATTTCAGAATTACGCACGTTATTCCGAAAGAACGCTGCTGCGTAGACTTACCCTAAGTCATGAGATCTGGGTTCTGGCTCTGACATTGATCTTGAACATCTGCTGCCTTCCTTTCCTTTTTGGGTCCATCTTTCTCAGTTGGATTGGAAGCTCTTTGAGATAGTGCCTGTCTGACACTATGTTTGTACAGCACCTAGCACCAGCTGTGGCCCCTGACTTTGGCTGTGACATCTATTATGGTAATATACATGATATTTGTATCTCTGTAAATCAGAGGAGTGTGTGTGTGTGTGTGTGTGTGTGTGTGTGAGAGAGAGAGAGAGAGAGAGAGAGAGAGAGACTCTAGAATACTTTAACTGCGAGATCAAAAATATATAGTTCTTTGGCATGCTGGATGGATAACACAATGTCATAAACTCTCTCTCTTACTCTGAAGTCAACTGGCCTGATCTCTAGACGCTCTGGAGATTCTGGGAAGCATGAAAAGCCTCACCATAAATCCCCGACCTCGGATGTAATCAAATAATGAGGCTGTTTGAGGACATTACTTGTTAACATATTAACAGGTACAGGGCTAAGTGAGTGTTTATTTAGTCCTAGTGTAAAAGCATGTCTAAAATGATTTATGCCGGAACCCCTTCCTCAGCAAACAGGCTGCTTTCATGAAATCAGGTCAGTCAGTCGCCGTCTCCCTGCCCGCCCTCATAAATCATAGTCAGGTGCTAATATAACCAAAAAGTGGATATAATCAGCACAATCAGCGTGGAGGCTGGGTGGACACAGCAGCAGCTCGCCTGGGTAACCACCTTCTGCTTGGAAGGCGGATGTTTCTGGTGGGCGAATGATTGATTTAAAGTAAAAAGAAAAGAAACGAACTTCCCTGCTACAACCTTGGAAGTCGCAAAGGGTGGCTACTTTGTGTGATAGGATTAGCACACCCAGATCTTACATGCGGGGGAGGGAGAGAGGCTGTTTTTGTGAGGATAGAGTAGGTCTATCTTTTAGAGAAAACTAGCTGGAGTTACCTGGCGTTGCTCGGGGTGGGTGGTGGGATCCTGCCAGGGGTGCTCCGTGTGAGGGGTGGGAGGGAAGGGGCACAGGACCTAGGGTGGGGGCAAGCAGCCCAGCTCATGCCCGGGGCTGCAGGTGCTGTGGGGGGCAACGACCCAACCGCCTGCCCCGAAATTTACCTGCCGCACCATGGGGCCACGCCAGGGTCTCCCCTCTCCCACGGCGAGCAGGTGCCGGGCTTCCCGCCACGCGACCAGGAAGCTGCGCAGGACCCTAGGCTGCTCCCAGTACCGCCACCGCTGCCTCCCCGCTGGGCTCGCCCCGCTGCACCCGCAACGCCCCCTAGTGGTGGCCACGAATTCCAGCCTGCCGCTCAGCAACCCTTGGCCGCCACCAGAGGGGAGGGGCCCGGGCCGAGTGACATCACGGGAGGGAGGGAGGAGGGGGCTTCCCCACCCCAGATGCACCTGCACAGTGGAATGGCCTGGTAGAGGCGAGTGGACAGCTGCTCGGAGCGCCACCCCTCCCCTCGCACCTCTGCCGCCAGCCTTAGTGAGTGACTGTCCCAGCTGTTTCCCCCGGGAAGCCACTTCTCCACACAGCAAAAGTACCTCGAAACCTTCTCCTGGAGGAGAGGTTACCCCATGCAAAATTTGGTTGCAGTAGCTCTTATAGTGCCCAAGTTATTAGTGCACAAACTTACAAATATTCTCCTTTATATATTAGCCTAGTCCAGTGTTTTAATGTAACTTAGACAGATGCCAGAACCACCACAAGATACATGGATATCCGATTCCTGCTGCACATAACCCGCCCATGGCAGCTGGCTGGACAGTGGCACATTGGGGAACCTTAGAGCATGCTCATCGATGTTGCCCTATCTGTGAAGAGCTGGACAGAGGGAGCCATTTTCAGGGCACAACCACCACCCTTTGAATTGGTCCCACAAGGCCTGCTCGCAAAGTCGCTCGTTCTTGAGTGCCATTGTGACGGGGTGTATCAGCCCCGCACTGAAGGTCATAGACTCCTAGACTTTAAGGTCAGAAGGGACCATTATGATCATCTAGTCTGACCCCCTGCACAGTGCAAGCCACAGAATCTCACCCACCCTCTCCTAGAATAATCCTCTCACCTAGATCTCAGACATTGAAGTCCTCAAATGGTTTCAGGACCCCAAGATGCAGAGAATCCTCCCGCAAGTGATCCATGCCTTGTACTACAGAGGAAGGCGAAAAACTCAGGGGTTGCCTTGGCCTAGCTGGCTGAAAAGCCCCCACCCCCGCAGCCCTGCTGGGCATGCTCCCAGGGGAGGCAGACTATAAAAGCCCCCGCAACCGTTCGGCCGGGGCTGACTGCGGAAGACGAAGGAGGCGCAAAGAGAGCTCCAGAACCAGGGGAGCAGACGTGGCCAGACCACACCGCAGTAGCTGGGTTGGGAGAGGCGACCTGAGGAGCCACGACACCTGAGCGAGACAACAGGGAAGAACATCGGACAAGGAACGGTAGGAAGTAGCCCAGGGCGGGGAATTGTTCTCCGGGCACTCAGCGTGTTGGGCAGGATTCCCCACTGAGCAGGCAGGGCATCGTGCTGGGACCCGGTGGAGGTGCAAGGCCTGGGTCCCCCAACCTCCCTCATAGCTAGCCTGTGTGGGGAAAGCCTTCCTACAGGCCTATGGACTAGGCCTTGGGGCCATATTATCCCTAGTAAAGGGGACTTGTCTATGGACTAGGCCTCTGGGCTGTTTTACCCCAGTAAAGGGGACTGGTTTTTTGGACTAGGCCTCTGGGCTATAATACCCCTAAAAAAGAGAACTTGCATATGGACTCTGGCCACTAGGCCATATTACCCCTACTAGAGCCAACTGTGTATGGATCCGGGCCACTAGGCCGTATTACCTTTAGTAGAGGGGACTTGGGTATGGATCCTGGCTGCTAGGCCGTATTGGCCAAGTCACGTCCTTAAAGGGGATTAGGCTCAAGGGGCCTCCCAGGATAGGGCACCCCTCGACAGTCATCTACTGGCCCACATTCAACTGGCATATTCCCAAGCATCTCTTGTAGATGCCAGCAGCTTATTTGTGGCTGTTGGTGTGAATGTGGCATTGCCTCCACTGAATATCATGGTACATCTGTAGTTTGGAATCATCGTCATGAGTAAAAGGCCCACATAGGGGTTCGTTTTTAGTGGTGGGATCATATTTGTTAACGACAAGCTTCTGGTAAACTGATGATGGCCCGTGAATCACAAATTGTATTGCAATGATAATTGGCACCAAAAGGGCGTCATTAGTTATTTGCTACTCATTACTCAATCTTTGTTATCATGCAGTGTGACAGTTTCAGTTATCCAATCAAGCAGCAGAAAAAACAATACCATGTGGCTTAAAAGGCCAGTCACCATGATGGATGAATGGCTGACATGAATGGATAATAAACAACTCGATCGCCTGAAAATGGTTTGTTCAAACCACCTAGCGAAGAGTCATCTGTAACTGTATTTGCAGAAATGTGAAAACTGCTTGTGAACAGCAAAATAAAATGGGGTCACTTAGACAGAGGCTAAGCAGACACATCTCTCTGCTTTCTCACCCTGAGTCTGTTTAGCTTGTAAGTTCTTTGGGGCACAGACTGTCTGTCTCTGGCTATGTGTATGAACAATGACAAGCAAAATAGGATCCAGCTACAGTTTGGTTCTCCAGGCTACCACAATATGAATAATACGTTTGCAATTATAGCGTTCACAACAAACCAGCTTGATTTGGTTGCTAAGTGTCCTTCCTACCAATGTATGTGAAACACGTACATCGTGTCATACAAGCACCCTTGCAAAAAACTGCATAAAGATCATAAAAGTCAATTGATATTTGATGCTTTAATTACACTGGACACGCACATTTTCCAGTGTCTTTTCATTTCACCTCTGTTCTCTCAGCACCGTCTATTGACTTAGTTACTCTGCAATCCTCAGAATTAAGGTAACCTTGAACTTTGATCAGCCCACTGACACAGAAATCAATATAATAGGAGACATCAATAATATACCAATTGCCAGTGCTTAGACAAGTCTAACCAGGTTAGCCAGCTGATGACATATACAAAGCACTGTTGCTAAGCAAAGACTCTGTCATTATCTATTAACATAAGAGTAGCTATCCTAGGTCAGACCAATGGCCCATAACCCAATATCCTGTTTCTGATAGTGGCTAGTCCATGACGCTTCAGAGGGAATGAACAGAACTGGGAATTTTGAGTGATCCATTCTCTTCTGCCCAATCTGAGCTTCTGGGATCTGTACTTCAAAAAACCTGGGAAAAGAACTGGAAATAGACATTACAGAATGGTGAAGAAGATTGAGTCACCTTGAAAATCTATGACGTAATGTTCCATCTGGATAAAAATACAGAAGTATACCACATTGTTTATCCTTGTACACAGGAATATGGTATATTCAGACACAGTTCACATGAGATATGATAAAGGTGGTATTTATTTCAAAGAGCAATACAAGAACAAAATCAAATATTGACATCTGTTGAGATGTGTATCAATATTTATTGACCTTGGATAAATTAAAGATCAAGGAGAAGACACTGGACAATCATTGTCAATATTCACCAACCTAAGAACACAGAATACATATTATTTCATATACCTTATATTAGTCATGGCCAACAATGACTGTGAGAAGAGAGACAGGAAAGATAGGCAGAAGCATTAGAATTAATGATACGTACTACAGTAGCCCCTTCAAGTCCCAAGTGAGATCAGGACTCTGTTGTACTCTATAGTCTACAAAATATCTAATGTGAGAGACGGGATACCCAAAGAGCTCTTAATCTAAATATACAGGACAAAAGGTGGGAATAGAATGAAAGAGACGAAGCGTCTCAGTCAATAAGAATGGCCATACTCGGACAGACCAAAGGTCCATCTAGCCCAGTATCCTGTCTTCCAACAGAAGCCAATGTCAGGTCCCCCAGAGAGAATAAACAGAACAGGGAATCTTCAAGGGATTCATCTCCTGTCACCCATTCCCAGCTTCTGATAAACAGAGGATAGGGATACCATTCCTGCCCATCCTGGCTAACAACCATTAACAGACATATCCTCCATGAAATTATCTAGCTCTTTTTTGAATGCTGTTAGAGTCCTGGTCTTCACCACATCCTCTGGCAAGGAGTTCCACAGGTTGACTATGTGTTTTGTGAATAAATACTTCCTTTTGTTTGTTTTAAGCCTGCTACTTATTAATAAAACTCAAGGACACAGGAAGCAGTGTCCTTACACAGGATTTGAACCCAGATCTCTCTCACCCTAAGTGAGGCTCATACCACCCTTAAGCAACTCTAGTGGGATTTGAACCCAGACCTTTGAATAACTGACCTTGCTCACGCTCACCCCATGGCTTAGAAGTCGAACACACTTCCCACTGCACTTCAGAGATGCGCATTTAGAATCCAAGTCACCTGAAACAGCCCTGTGCCCACTCTGCTAGAGGTTGGGTGGCATTTTAACACAGAGGAGGAAGAAAAGGAAATTAGCCGAGAAAAGATTTTCTCCTGGGAAAAGCAGAGATGATGGAGCATAGACATCGTCAAGACTCTTCCCTACCATTGGGCCATTTCACATCAGCTTGGCTCCTGCACACGCTCTACACAAGATGAGGAACAATAGAAAGAAGTGACCATTTGCTCCCTGGAATATAGTTTAGTTACCGTGCATGAATCACATATAAGCGCTTGCTGAGTAGTTTGCCAGGCAGTGGGCGGGACTTTTTTCAAATCTATAATCACACCCATCCATCCCGCATGAATAATCTCTGTATATTTGCGACATCCGTAGCATAACCATGTGTACATTACACAGCCCATTAGTCTAGGAATGGTATAAATTATTTAAAGCAGCCTGTATTGGAACGGTTTTGTTTTTTTTTAACATTTCTCATGATGCTGTTGTACTATCTAAAGCCCCCTTCCCAAATGCAGCCAAAATGTAAAACACATTGGGAGAAAATGTAAAACATACCCACTTGATTAGAAGGGGTGCTCTGGATTCTGTCACACACAGTGTTCATTTCGAGCGCATTCCAGTGGCTTCGTCCCTTCCCTCCGCATTCAGTACCAATCTGTTGGAGAAATAGAACACAGACGAAAATAAATAAATAAACACACACACACACACACACACACACACACACACACACACACACACACACACACTGACAGCCTGCCGTGTGTGCAGCGGGGATATGTTCTGGCGATACAGTTTAGAGAGTTGTTTTCCATTAGGAACTCTACATGGTGGGCTGGTGTGTGAGGCTCATTTGCATAATGCCTTCCTGCTGGGTAAACAGGATGCACAAATGGCCAATCCCAGGAATAATGTCTCTGGCTGGTTTAGCATGGTGGGGCGGGGAGGGGGGGGAATGGAGAGGGGGGTTGCCTCAGCCCTCTCCAGTCACGACGGGAATGGTCAGGACAGCACCGTTCACATTGATAAATGGCTGCAACTTAATGGAGCATGTGTGACGTTGTAGCCGGATGCGATTAATGAGGGTAGAGAGGAAGAGTGGCCTTGTGGTTAAGACGCTGAAATAGGCCTCGGGCGATCTGCGTTGTATTCCTGGGACTTTACGGACTTCGGGTGTGACGTTAGGAAAGTCACTTAATCTCTCTGTGCCTCCATTCTCCATCTGTAAAGTGGGCTGTGACGTTGGGTCAGGTTCCCCCTTCTGGTGGCTCACCGGACTTCTGTGAAGAAAGTGCTGGAGTTATGTCTACACTCACGTCTTCTTGCACGAGAAATATGCAAATATGGACTATTGCCAAGCCTCATTTGCATACCGAACGAGCCACCATTTTTGCAGAAGAGGCTCTTGCACCAGAAGGAGCTGTCTATACTGCCCTTTCTTGAAAACCCCTCTTGTGCATTGCCATTCTTCCTGAAAAGTAATCGGCGTAACGGCATTGCGCAAGAGGGTTTTTGTTGCGCAAGAAGGGGCAGAGTAAACAGCTCCTTCTGGCACAAGAGCTTCTTCTACAAAAATGGCGGCATGTTAGGTATGCAAATGAGGCTCGCGATCGTCCACACTTAGCCTCATTTGCATATTTCTCGTGCAAGAAGCCGCGAGCGTAGACATAGCCCTGGGTGTTTTAAGCCTCCAGAGTCAGACACACCTCACAGTGCAGACGGTCTCTCTAGAATCCCATGTGAGCAGCCTTCCTTTTTCCCATTCTCTGTCGGGTTCCTTTCACTTGTGCGCAGTTCAGAGCCGGGACTGCCTCTCACTATAGGTTTGCCCAGTGCCTAGCACAGTGAGCTCTCTAGAATATAACTATTTATTATTCTTGTTGCTCCTGTCTTGGATGGTGGTGAACATGGGTGTACACTTAAAATGCCGTGGCAGCACCAGTATGGTGCTTCAGTAAAGATGCCTCATACATTGATGGGAGGTCTTCTCCTGTGGGCATGGGGAATCCCTCCTCCCTCAGAGATGGAGCTAGGCAGAGGGGAGAATTCACCCCTTGACTGAGCGCCATATACATGGGATAGTAGATCAATCTAACTCCATTGTTCAGGGTGATGGTTTTTCATACCCTGCACAACAGAGCTATGCCAGTGTGATTCCCTAGACTGCTCCAGAGTGCTTGTAGGAAGCTATTTTTACTTCCTATCAACATGGTCCTAAAGCATTTCTGAGAGGTGTCAACGACAGACCTAGCCAATTCCCTCTACCTGCCCAGCTCGGTGTGTATGACACCCCATCCATCACTGTAGTACTTGCATATATATTAAAGGTGTAACATCTCTTCTTAAGACATCACAGCATCTCCATGGCATAGCTACAAAGTCCAGCACCAGCTCTTCTCCGTACAACCCCTCAGAAAGGATTTCTTTCAACGACAGGGTATCAAGGAGAAATTCACCCCTCTTCTGAAGGCTGAAGGCTGATTTGAAAATAAAGAAGGAAAAGTTATTTACTTGTTCCCATTACGTAAGTACTGAGGATCACCAAATGAAATTAACGGGTAGCAGGTTTAAAACAAACAAAAGGAAGCTTTTCTTCATGCAGCACCAGTCAACCAGTGGAACTCCTTGCCAGAGGAGGTTGTGAAGACCAGGACTTTTACAGGGTTCAAAAAGAGCTAGAAAAATTAATGGAGGTTAGATCCATCAATTCTTATTAGGCAGAATGGATAGGAATGGTGTCCCTAGCCTCTGTTTGTAAGAGGCTGGAAATGGATGACAGGGGAGGGATCACTTAATGATTTCCTGTTTCTGTTCACTTCCTCTGGGGCATCTGGCATTGGTTATTGTCAGAAGACAGGATACTGGGCTAGATGAACCTTTGATCTGACCCAGTATGGCCGTTCTTTTATTCTTATATTCTAATGATTTGTATAGGAAACAAGAATTTGTATTGGGAGCGATGTTTCTACTAATCTTTTTCATCCATGTGCAGATTTTTCCATCCATGTGCAGAATATTTTTTCTGTGTGTACTGAGGCATGTGCACCAACCGCAGAAACAAAAAAATGTAGCTGTGGTCACTCTGCCAATCAGCTGGGCAGCGTCTCACTCTCTCTTGAGTGGCCACACACAAGTTCACAGGGAACACTGATTGAGACTGCATATGTAGGTGCCTAATTATTGGTGCAAAGCACATGCTCAGAGCAGCTGATATAATGTCAGCAGACCCCGGTCATCTGTGGATAGAATGAAACCTGGGATTTATGGAGCTTAGTGCATGAGCTAAATGCTAGCTGGGTACCACACTGAGGCAGTGTATGGGTTACACTGATGTTCAGATTTGCAACCCCAATTCATTGTGCCTGAGCAAAACGTCAGGCTTCATTTGTTCACACAAAAAGGGAATGTACATATTTCCAATCCAGTGGCTGGAGAATCAATATGACAACTCTACTGCTCCAGAGTATTTGGTGTAGGATTTTTAAAAGCACCCAGAATTGACCAAACTCGTCGATACTAATTTCAATGGTAACAGAGTTAAGCAAATACTGAATGCTATTGAAAAACCACAGCCTTAAAGTGTGGTTGAAAAGTGACTGTGTGAAAATCACCCCTTGTTACTTTAGAGGACTGTCTTTTATGCATGCTCACTGTTATCTACTTAAAATACATTTTTACTACTTTTTAGTAGTGTGTGCCCTGCAGAGTCAAAAAAACTTTGTGAAAGTGGGCAGGATTCTAGTCCAATGGCTCAGCCAGCCACAGATTTGGAGCTAACGTTCAGAAGCAGAGGCCATGGGGTTGTACAGGTATGAAAGTGCCATCTTTAGCTGGGATTTCAATATTGGTATCCAGCAGGAAAGATCCCAGCTTGACTTTGAAATCTCAGCTTGAGCCTGCAGGGAGGATTGTTAAAGAACTTCTCCATGTATCACCTTTAAAAAAAAGCCATCTTAGAAAGGCTGATGTTGAAATGACTGTTTCATCTTCGTTGAAGATGAAACGGAAGAGTGCCATTTTTACAGCCATTTTCCAGAAGAGAACTGCAATGTAAAGATCCATTCTATTCACCCCCACTTACAGTCCAAATGAAAGTTAACTTGGCAAACCTAAATCAAGCATCTTCACACATTTTAATTGTTGGTTTTTCTCAATCAGAGCACCCGCCACGGGGCAAAATTCAGTGACCCACAACTTCCTCAAAGCCAGTGGATTTATGTTCTTTTACTTCATGTCTGAATAAGATTCCCAGGATCTAGTAATGGAGGAGTCTATTATGCTCTGAAGCCTTCGTTTTTACATAGACAAAACTCACACGTGGAATTGGTCTTGTGGTGACATTTCCTAGCATTCAGCTTGCAACAATGTGAGCTAATAGACGGCAAGATGTTGTTAGTTCCCACAGCTCTGGACATAAGGTCGGTTTGTGCTGACATACTACCGCTAGAAAATGGCTGCATGACAGCTACTTACTTTAAGGTTTCTTCTATTTCAAAAACCTTTCTCTTGAAACAAGTTTTTCTGCACACTTTCATGGCATTTAGGTGTCGGGTTTATGTAGTTCACCTTCTAGCCAGTAGGTAGAGCTCGCAAACCTCACATCGACCAAGTTAATGCTTAATATTAAATTTTTCAGAAATCCAGATAACCACGACTTCCTTTCCCTCAGCCATTCTCTCAGGCAAAGTATTGTATTTATTAACAATCCTAAACTACTCTTTAGGGAAGGAAACTTATCACTGCCGGATAGAACTGTATTGCTAGCACCGCTGACCTTGTGTAATGAATGTTTTAAGCATTTATCGTCTAATATAAAGGCACACTGTGGAGATAAAGTTCAGAGCCCAGCTCTCTGCTGCTGTAAATCACGGCAGGTTCACTGAAGTCAGCAGAGTTATACCAGTCTCCATCAGCTGGGAATCTGACCTCACTGTAAAGTGCTTTCAGATCTATTCATGAACAGCTATACAACAGCTAGGTATTATTATATGTTTTAAAAAAAATGTCTTTATGGTATCAGTGTTACTACTAACACAGCGAGAGAGATAGAATGACCAAGTTCTGATCATTTATTTTTCCCTCATCATGTTTGTTTTATTGCTTGAGTTTCACTGACCATGGACAATGAGACTAGCTGAGTCAGTTTCTCCTTTGTTTTGAGTCAGTTTTCCTTTATCCTCCCTGCCTGTTGGACAGTCAGGGAATTGGCTCAAATAAGCCTTAGAGCACCTTTTGACTATGTCTACACTCGCGGCTTCTTGCGCAAGACATATGCAAATGAGGCTAAGCGTGGAATATCGCCGAGCCTCCTTTGCATACCTAATGAGCCGCCATTTTTGCAGAAGAGGCTCTTGCGCCAGAAGGAGCTATCTACACTGCTCCTTTTTGCGCAAGAAAAACCCTCTTGCGCAATGCCGTTATTCCTGAAAATAATCAGCGTAGTGGCATTGCGCACAAGGGGTTTTCTTGCACAAGAAGGGGCAGTGTAGACAGCTCCTTCTGACGCAAGAGCCTCTTCTACAAAAATGGCGGCTCATTAGGTATGCAAAGGAGGCTCGGCGATATTCCACGCTTAGCCTCATTTGCATATTTCTTGCGCAAGAAGCCGTGAGTGTAGGCATAGCGGCTGAGGGCTGGTGTCTCGCCTGCTGTTCCCTGTTTGTGTTAATGGTTCTGCCACTTTACATTAAGGCCTGCATCCCTCCCAGAGCATGGCACCCTCCCCTCTGGGTACCACAGCACCTCCACGCTCTGGGGTCCTGCTCCTCAGGGAACTCCCAACCCCCTATACTCATCTTGCCTCAGTGACCCTGCTGCCAGTCGTCCTCAACCCCTTACCTCAGGGCCAAACTGCATCTGAAATGTCCACTCATCATTGGCATGAGGGTGTGGGGCTGCTGCTTTCTCCTGCCCTGGCTGCCTCCCTGCAGCTTTAACACCCTAAGGTGCCTGTCACTGGGCCTTATCCTGGGATTACTCTGGCCGTAGTTCACCTTGTCTTTCCCCAGCATTGCTCTGTGTTCTCTCAGCTGGCAGGCAGCTAGGTCCCTCCCTCCAAGGCTGGAGTGAGAGCGAGCCAGTCTACACCTCTCAGGAGCCCTTCCTATACTGCCCTCAGCCAGGCCCTATTGGCTGCTATCTGCTGCAGCTGCCTTCTCCACAGCCCCATTGAACCCGTCTTAGGCCAGTGCGGGACAGACACCCCCTCCCAGTCCTTCTCTGACTGCTTCCACATTCAAGCCCAACAGCGCTTCTCCTTCGTATGTAGGAGCACAAGTCAGACTTATTTTCACAGCATTGTGGAAAGCCCCGTTCTGTAACCGGACAATCCCCAGTGTTGCTAACCCCAAACCTTACTCAATCACGAATCCAGCCCTGAAAAATCTGGAGATTTTCTTTTCTCCCAAAAAAGTCACTGTTTTAAAGCCATGTTGGGCTCCTTTACTTTGCCTTCTTGGTTTCGAGCTTTAGGTAGCACTCGGGATGCAGTTTCAATCACTCTTCTGTGGCCATCAGGTTAGAAACAAGTATTGTTTTTTAACCAAGAGTCCCATTTAATCATTTGTCTCCCAGATCAGGGGTTTACTGGGTAATATCTTGAGAGCTGCTATGAAATCATGAGCTTTGACAATGCTGCAGACCTCTTCATGCTTTCTTTGGAAGCCTTTCACACCTTCTTTCTGTTCTCTGGACTCTGCTGCCAGTTTGGTTTTACTGATATGAGCCAATTATTAATAAAGCTTCAGTTTTCACTGGAGCTGCGTGGCCTTTGGCATATGGCTGTAGAGTGAAAAAAAACAGTCTGTTGGCTCCTGGGGCCTTTGATCTGTGGCAGGTGGGAAAGTATGGGTAAAATCTCTGTTCTAAAGAGGACCTCTGTGCTTTCCTAGGTGGTGTTCCCTATTTGCTTGGGGTTTTCTGTGCTGCTAAAGACACTAAGGCAATAACGCCTTATCCACATGGTGATTTGGGTTCTGGCTGTTTGGTGGAGGGAGGGGACAGGGAGCTGGGGAAAAGTCTGTCTTTGGCATCTGTCTCTCCCACGGTGGGAACAACTCTGGCTGCTCATATGAACATGTGGTCCCTCCCTTCCCCGAACAGCTCATCTGGGACTCAGTCTGCTGAAGCAATCTGGTAACCGCTGTAGTTTGTGCCTCCGTATTCACTTTCCAAACAGGACGCAGCTTGGGGAAAGACCCTCCCTTTGAAGTGTATCACGGATGCTGCAAACCCCGTTACTTATCACGCCCAGAAATAACTGTCTTCGTGACTTTGACTGTGGCTGAGTTTTCCTCGGCACCCACAATGCGGAGTGAGCTGGGGAGGTTGAAGGGTATGGAAATCCCATGCCCTACACTTGAGACCAACTTTGAATCATAGAATCATAGAATAATAGGACTGGAAGGGACCTCGAGAGGTCATCGAGTCCAGCCCCCCGCCCTCAAGGCAGGATCAAGCTCCGTCTACCTTGAAAAATCTGCTTGTCTCCATAATGGTCACACCCAATAGTTTCCTCATCTGATGGAGTAAGGAAGGGTTAGCTAGACACCTAGGGCTACGTCTACACTGGCCCCTTTTCCGGAAGGGGCATGTAAATTTCACCTATCGTCGTAGGGAAATGCGCGGGGGATTTAAATACCTCCCGCGGCATTTAAATAAAAATGTCCGCCGCTTTTTTCCGGCTTTTAAAAAAGCCGGAAAAGAGCGTCTACACTGGCCCCGATCCTCTGGAAAAGGGCGCTTTTTCCGGAGGATCGGGGCCAGTGTAGACGCTCTTTTCCGGCTTTTTTAAAAGCCGGAAAAAAGCGGCGGACATTTTTATTTAAATGCCGCGGGGGATATTTAAATCCCCCGCGCATTTCCCTACGACGATAGGTGAAATTTACATGCCCCTTCCGGAAAAGGGGCCAGTGTAGACGTAGCCCTAGAGGCACCGAAAGCCTTTATATATGTGCTGGTCTGTCAATAAAACTACACTGACTAGCAGGAAATTCTAATCATGGTTTTGCAGGGAGATGCTGATGCTATTTTAAGAAGGCATTTCCAGAAAGTTAGTGCAGGCAGCAGGCCAGGACTGGCTATCTGGGTGCTTAGTTCACCCTCATTCCTCACTGTAGTAACTCAGCAACTGAGATTTATTCTCACAGCATCCCAGGGAAATAGGGACACGTCTCCCCTGTTTTCTCAATGGGGCACCAGGCCCAAAGTCACACAGGAGGTTTGCGGATGTGTAGTGAACTGAACACAGATGTGAGACCCAGTCCAAAGACCTGTCTGCCACTCTGCCAGAGAACTCTTGGCTGGCCCCACCATTTAAGCGTGACTGAGCCCCCAAAATGAGGCTCGGGTGGGTGTCCATTTACAAGGGAGAGGGACAGAGATTAAGTTTATTTGCAATCCAGCAGGGCTAGGCTGACAGGCAAACTGATGGAAGCTGGTTTCTGTGGCTATCAAGGCCCCACTGTAACCCCATTGACGCCAAGAGCCATTACCTCAGGGAAAAAGATGGCTGAGGAGTTCACTGCTCGTGCTCAGACCGGCAGATAACAGGAGGGGTCTGTGTCCCCGAAGAGCACACGACTTTCCCTTATTTTTCCACAAGGCCAGGCACACGTAGGCCAGAACAGCCATTTTCACACTCCTCTGCCCAAATAAACCTGCCAACTGCCACCGTCCGGGTGTCCCAGCCAGCATCTCTTCAGAAGCAGAAACGGGATCATGGAACTAATTTGGCTTGCGGCTTGGCTCCTTTTCCAGCTCACGCTTTGCGATGTGAAGCACAGGTGCCTTATCCAACCTGCCTTCAGGCTCAGTCTCCTGAAACCCTGTGGTGTTTAAATGCCAGCTGGCATGCCCCACATCAGGCAGGTTACAGAATCCCACACAACTGGCACATACAGGCAAGTGGCTGTAACCTCCCCTCACCACCAACCAAAAGCCAGCAACTAACGGTATGTGGACACTAGAAACACTACAGCTACAATGTAGGAACAGAGACCGTTCCCATAGCAACAGAGGAGGTTTTTCCATCCTGTCATAAATCCACCCCTCCTACATTCAGTAACTAGGATGATGGAAGAATTCTTCTCTCCGCGTAGTGCTGTCTACACTAGGGCTTAGGTAGGCTGTACTACATCACATGGGGCGTAATAGTTTTCACAGCCCTGAGAGACTGAGATTAAGCAACCTAACTTTGTAGTAGCACCACGGCATAAGGATGAAATTTTGGCCAGGATCTCTGCATTGAGTTCCCGCTAATGTCCCACGGAGCTCCCGCACATGGGCCATGGATTTAAAATGCTTGACACTAAGATCTTTGCAATAGATATTTGGTGGGTTCATTCCTTAATAAACTTTCATGCTTCCATGGGTCAGCTGATCTCATAAGTCCGGAGAAGTTCTCTACTCATACAACCTTGCACAATTGCCCACATTCATTTATAGGGTTTTGATTTCCTTCCCGGGAGGCATGGATTATGAGCTGAGACAGAATACTTGAGCGACCAATGGAGCAAGCAGGAAATCCTGTGTGTTAATTTTGATAATTAACAGCCATCTTCGTGACATCAGAGGGTGGCATCAGCAGTTGGGCTAAAAGGCAACAGGGCTAGAATAAGGGTACATCTGCACTGCACGCTTATTTCGGATAAAGCTTATCTTGAAATAGAACGTCCACACTACAGGAAGGCCTCGAAATTAGTCTGAGGCAGGCTCCCCTAATGTGGACATGGTATCTTGATTTAGAGCCCCTGGTGAGGAGCTAATTCGACATAGCAGCAGTGGAGTATCCCCACACACCCCCTTCCGAAAGAGCTTTTTCGGAAGAGGCATTATTCCTGATGGAATGAGGTTTACCAATGTCAGAAAAGAACATAAGAACGGCCATACTGGGTCAGACCAAAGGTCCATCCAGTCCAGTATCCTTTCTGCTGACAGGGGCCAATGCCAGGTGCCCCGAGGGAGTGAACCGAACAGGTAATGATCAAGCGATCTCTCTCCTGACAAACAGAGGCTGGGGACACCATTCCTTACCCATCCTGGCTAATAGCCATTAATGGACTTAACCTCCATGAATTTGTCGAGCTCTAAAAAGCCCTCTGTCATTTCAATTTTCTTTCAAAATAATGCAATCGCTATGTAGACCCGCGTATTGTTATTCCGGATTAACGGTGCAGCATAGATGCATCCTTAGATGCAATTTGGAATGAGTGTGAAGTCAGATGTTAGGGCTTCTCACAAGGCACGGAAACAAAAAACTGGGGGCGACTACAGGGTTGGGGAAATTAAGCACAATCTTCATTGGACTTTTGCACCCCCAGTTAGCAAATATCTGTGACACCATTACTCAAGTCTCTCTCTTAATAGATTTGACTTCAATAATTAAATTTTCAAAAAGCCTCGGTCTCCATGGGCATCTTGGTCTCCTCTCTTGCTCTATCTGTCAGATTTGTCACCACCACCGATCTGCTGCGGCTCCCAGACTGCTGGCCATATTTTGGTTCATTAAACCACTTATAATTTACGAGTGCATTTTTTAATTTTGGTTGAATGCTGAGCTTGCTTGGTTTCCAAAGGTGACAGCTGAAAAATGTGTGTCCAGAGCATGTCCAATTCACTTTATAAAACAAGCAAGAAAACAGAGCATGCTCTTATTTGCCTTTGTTGGAATGAAAGTGACATTCCCCAACAATGGAGCAGCAGAAAGGTTGGCAGAAAAAAAAAAAAGGAACATCAGAGATAAGGGTTTCCTCACCTTGATCAACATTTCAACAACTGGTCCGGAAGAAATGATTTCACCTTTATTTGTAGCGGCAGATCACTTCTGGCGGCAGGACACTGATGTACATAAACAAGAGGCTTTGATCTTCTCACAGAAAATTGCCAGGGAGCTTGGCCTGCTAATTTTCTCATTTACATATTTGCAAGGAAGAATGAGCATAAGGCTTTGGACTTAAGGCATTGGTTCGATATCTGCTACTGCCATAAGCTTCCGGTGGGGTCATGTGCACGTTACTGAGTCTCACCGGACCTCAGTTCTCCATCTGCAAAATGGAGATGTGGAGCAAATGCAGTCCTTGGGGGCATAGGCAGGGGAGTACCAGGTAGAATTCGTGAGGATAGTACTGGCGGGATAACTAGCTTCTGCTGTGCTAATCCCTTCATGAGTGAATCCCCTATTGGCACTTTGCAGGGCCCCTAAGCATAGCATAAGCAACTTGCTGCAATGTAATGCTACAGTTTCTCAAAGAACACAAATCACATCAACAATCTTGAGCAAGAAATTGGAAGCAGCTGCCACCTAGTCCCCGGAACGTCCTGTATCTTCAGGTGCTTATTGGTCCCCATCACCAACCTACCTGAAAATGAGACCTCCATCAGGAGACTTGCGGGGTCTATTCCAAACTCTGCAGCTAAGGTGCTGTGTGATCTCCAGCAAGTCTTTGGGCACCATCCCTCTGTTGGCCTCAGTTTTTCTGTCTGTAAAATAGGGGTGGTGATCATTCCCCTCCCTCAGAAATGGAGAGTCATCATGTAGGACTCACAAATTCGAAGAGGAGGAGGTGAATAGAGAACACAGACCACAAAATGCCTACCCTCCATATTCAGACAGTCTAACTCTAGGTCACACTTAGCTGAAGTGTAAGAGGGAGAATCTTCTAGAACATTCGTTGAGTGGCTTTTCACATCATCCTGCACTTAACCGGTGGTATGTGAGACTTTTCATCGTGTGAGCCAACCTCTGAGGAGCTTAGAGGCATAGGGAAAATCTCAGAGCTTCTAGGTTTATGTCTACAGAGTTATCCTGGGTGAGTGGTACCCACATTAGCCTAGCCTGAGCCTGATCAGCCCCGAACCCCAGCGCGACCTGAGATACTGGGTCTCCGTGGGTGACACACTCCCTGGTGGGAGTTGTACTTGTTAGGAAACCTGGGGGCATAGCCTGTAGTTCTTTCTGCAGCATAAAATTGAGCCATGCTATAATTCTTCCCTTGTGAATTGTGGGAGAACTTTTCTGTCCTTCTGGGCACTCAGAGGGAATTGTGGAAAGGCAATGGAGGACTAGCAGCATCCTCATTGCAAAATAGGTGGGTTACCAGCTGCCCCTCAGCTCTAGCTAGTATCTCCAGCTGGGCCAGCTAGCTAGGGCTGAAAGTGCCAATAAGCATAGGTGAGTAGATTGTGTCTGTCGACAGAGACAGGAGCAGAGTTAAGGGCTGCATCTGACAGGCCATGTCTACACTAGGAAATTATTTTGAATTGATTAAATTCAACTTCTGGATTCCTGATTTAACAAATTCGAACCTCCGTGTCCTCACTACAAGGAAGCATTGAAATTAAGCTATGTCTACACTACACTTCTTTTTCGGAGAAAGTGTTATTTGCTTACCTTTTTCTGATTCTTTTTTCAGAAGAGGTATTTCGAAATTTGGCCCACCTACACTAGGCCAAATTTTGGAAAAACCTCCTCTTTCAGAAGAGCCCTTCTTCCTCATAAAATGAGGTTTATAGGGCTTTCGGAAAAACTACGTAGTGTAGACGTAGCCTTAGTCTGAGGCAGGCTCCATTAATATGGACGCGCTACCTCAGACTCAGAGCCCCAAGAAACAATCTTGGGAGCTGTGGGAGGCTCCCGGAGGCCAATTAGTTCTAATTAATGGCACCAGAGCATCCACACTAATGTTATTTTGGATTTATAAGTTCAGGAATAGCATTATTCTGCATGAAAAGCAGGAGTGCAGAATTTGAATTCCATAGCCCCCTATTCCGGAATAGTGGGCTTGGTAGTGTGGACGCATCACTTACTAATTCGAACTTGGTGGGTGGGTATTGTGGACTAAGGTCATAGTGTAGACCAGGGCTCAGAGCGAGCCCAAGTAAACTGGTACGGAGACATTACAGCGAAGGAGGGAACTCAGTGACTGATCAATTAAGGTTGAGGAAACAGAGCCAGCCTTTGGGATCTGTGAAATCTGCAGCCTGCAAACCGAACCCCCTGAATGTTGGGAATCTATGCACAGTGAGGCTAATCTTAGCTTTCGGGTGGGTACATGTACTGACTATAACTCTGGAGCAGGAATCTAGACAGGAGGAGGCCAGAGAAGGCCTTTAGCAGAAAATTTACGGGAAGCAGATCAAATAGCTTTATTGTTATTATTTGTACTGCTGTTGCATCTAGGAATCCTACTCTCAACCTAGGGGTCCACTGTGCTGGCGCTGTACAAACACAGAAGAGGAAGATGGTTCTAGCCCTAAACTGCTTGCAGTGTTTGCAAGCAAGCTTTAGCAATAGAGCTGTTTGCCCTTGGTAGTGTTGTTTACCATTCAGTAAGGGTATGTCTACCTTACAGCGTTATTTCGAAATATCTTACACACAAAATGCATTTTGAAATAGCTTTTTGCTGTTTCGAAATAGCGCGTCCACACTGATTGGATGCTGAATCGCATTTAAGGCCAGCTGGAACTGGTTCCGTCAGGGCATCAGGTCAGAAGTTACCTTGTGGCCAGGGCGGCCAGCAGGGCACCCTGGGAAGGGCTGGAGTCTCCCTATTTTGAAATAAGCATCTACACAGCGCTTATTTCGAAATAGCAATTTCGAAATTGGCCCTATTCCTCATGGAATGAGGTTTACCAATTTTGAAATAAGGCCTCCGCTATTTCAAATTAAATTTTGAAATAGCAGTTGACTTGTGTAGACGCTAGGAAAGTTATTTAGAAATAACGGCTGTTATTTCGAAATAACTTTGCTGTGTAGACATATCCTGAGAGAAAGTGGCTCTTACTGAAAATCTTTACGAGTGTCACACAATTTCAACTTTTTTTTTTAAGCGGTGAGTTTTTAGCCTTATTTGTGAGGAAGAGGCACAAAGGCCGGGGCTGAACATTTGGGTATAGAATTTAGAATATATAAATTCTTACGGAAGAGCAGAGAATAAGCGTTTAACTCCCAAGTCCTTTCAACTTGCGGCAGCCATCACAAGGAGGCATATATCAGCGTGCGAAGGGTCGGAGAGTGGGGGAAATGCTGCCTGCAGTATTTCAGTCCTAGGGAAATGGTTCTATTCAGGTCATTAAAGATGAAAGATGACAAGTGATTTATTAGGCAGCGAAACATAAACACCTTCTCCACAATGGTTACATACTTTGGTTCCTAATAAAGGGCACAGTGTGGAAGGAAAGGCTTCTGGACAGAGGCCAAATTACCCAAATCCCAACTCACCTGGCATTCAACACACATTCACCTCACAGAATTTCACCGTGCTGGTCAGGGGCTTGGAGAACTAGGAAAGTTCTTGGGAGCAGATGGGTTTGTAAATGATGGTTGGGCAAAACCAAGAGCATTCATGCAGGTTCTCACAGGCTGGAGTGGGCCATTTGCTTCAGTAGAAAGGGGAGGTGTTGCTTTGCAAGGGTCCCTGAGATTTTCCTCCTCTGTGGCAGCTTTGATGGTGAATTGTTTCTTCTCTCATTAGCCTGCATCACTCTACTCCTTCCCATCTAGGATTGCGAGACTGTCAATGTACGCGAAACATATTTGGACTTCACCCTAAGAGTTGACATCGAGGAAGTGTCAAAACTACACCTCTCTGTCGACAGAGTTTTGACGGAAAAACGGCCATTTTGATGGGAAAACTTGAGGAACGGCCACACTGCAACTGCGTTCTTCTGCAAGAAAATCAAAGGAAAAGAGGAGTTTTTCCAGCATTGATAATTCTCATTCTATGAGGAAAAAGGCGTGTGTGGACGGGGAAGAGGGCGTTCTTTCAAAAGAAGAGGAAAAAGCACAGGTGCCCTGGTGGCCATTCCGTCCATAGCAATCACAGCTTACATGCGACAGAGCGCCCATTCAGCCTGGACGCTGTCTGTTTTGACGTGTCTGTTTCTTTACTCATGGCAAGGAATTTCAACTTTGAGGTCTCACACATCATGACAATTACTTATTCCCCACAATAGCCAATCCAGTCTGCTCCTAGCTGAACTATTGAGTCCTTCCCACTGTTGAAAGCAAAAAGACTGGAGGACTGAACCAAAAGCAATCTGATGAGGTTCAACAAGGACAAGTGTAGAGTCCTGCACTTGGGACAGAAGAATCCCAAGCACTGCTAGGCTGTGTCTAGACTGCATCCCTTTTCCGTAAAAGGGATGCAAATTAGACATATCACAATTGCAAATGAAGCGGGGATTTAAATCCCCCCCGCTTCATTTGCATAAACATGGCTGCCACTTTTTTCCGGCTCAGAGCTTTGCCAGAAAAAAGCGCCAGTCTAGACGCGGATCTTTTGGAAAATAAAGCCTTTTCCGAAAGATCCCTTATTCTTCTTAAAATAAGGAATAAGGGATCTTTTGGAAAAGGCTTTATTTTCTGAAAGATCCGTGTCTAGACTGGTGCTTTTTTATGGCAAAGCTCTGAGCTGGAAAAAAGTGGCAGCCATGTTTATGCAAATGAAACGGGGGGGATTAAAATCCCCGCTTCATTTGCAATCGCAATGTGTCTAATTTGCATCCCTTTTACGGAAAAGGGATGCAGTCTAGACACAGCCCTACAGTCTGGGGACCAACTGGATAAACAGCAGTTCAGCAGAAAAGGACCTGGGGATTACAGTGAATGAGAAGCTGGATATGAGTCAACAGTGGGCCCTTGTAGCCAAGTAAGCTAATGGCATATTAGGGTGCATTAGGAGGAACATTGCCAGCAGATCTAGAGAAGTAATTATTCCCTTTGATCCGGCACCGGTGAGGCCGCATCTGGAGTATTGCGTCCAGTTCTGGTTCCCTATTACAGAAAGGATGTGGATGCATTGGAGAAAGTCCAGCGGAGGGCCATAAAAACAATTAGGAGGCTGGAGCACATGACTTAGAAGGAGAGGCTGAGGGATTTGGGCTTATTTAGTTTCTATAAGAGAAGAGTGAAGGGGGATTTGATGGCCACTTTCAACTACCTGAAGGGGGGTTCCAAAGAGGATGGAGAGAGGCTGCTCTCAGTAGTGACCGATGACAGAACGAGGAGCAATGGTCTCAAGTTGCAGTGGGAGAGGTCTAGGTTGGATATTAGGAAAAACTATTTCCCTAGGAGGGTGAGGAAGCACTGGGATGGGTTCCCTAGGGAGGGGGTGGAATCTCCATCCCTAGAGGTTTTTAAGTCCCAGCTTGACAAAGCCCTGGCTGGGATGATTGAGTTGGGATTGGTCCTGCTTTGGGCAGGGGGCTGGACTCGATGGCTCCTACGTCTCTTCCAACCCTGGGATTCTATGAAAAGATAGGGCTAGGCTAGTTCTCCTTGCTGCATAGCCGCAAACGAACCACGAGGTGTTAACGAAGTGCCCATTTGTCACATCTGGGCACAGAGCAACACACCAAGTGGTGATGAGTCTCCAGGTGCACGCGCCATGGCCACAAAATCTTGGCTCTGGAAAGCAAAGCTGCTCGACAAATCCCTATCTTCGAGATGCGCCCGGCTCAAATGGAAAAGAAAAGAAAACACGCATGACGTTTTTATTACAAGGTCCAAAAGGTTTGTGGTGTAGCTGACAGAGGCCATATGTGACCTGCTTAGCGTTCGCCGGGGCTGCTGCGAGATGAAAAGTGAAAGGCGCGTGATGTGAAGGTAAAGTTATACCTCACCTTAATGAGCAGGAGAACTGGGGGGCCGATCGGG
Organism: Pelodiscus sinensis; assembly: GCF_049634645.1. Taxonomy (NCBI): domain Eukaryota; kingdom Metazoa; phylum Chordata; order Testudines; family Trionychidae; genus Pelodiscus; species Pelodiscus sinensis. The sequence continues at coordinate 5,787,521 of NC_134719.1, read as the reverse complement.
TTTCCAGTGACCTGCGCTTCAACTTCCTACATCTTCAGATTTATAGACACGTGGCTGGGAAAGGCAGAGCTCTCTGGGGGAAGAGGGTGACTTTCTGAAGTGGGGGTCTTCTGATGCATAACCTGTGCACCCATTGCTCACCACGGCCTGCAAATCAATGGAGCAGAAGTAACAGCATTTGTGTCTTCCCTGGAGGAAAAAACACCCAGTGTGGACAAGGCACATGCTTACAGATGAAGCTGGGTTTTTTTGCAATGGAGACCCAGCCTCCTTTGAGACCAGCCTGCCTTGTGCTCTCAGTGACATTGTGTACATCAGGAGGAATTAGCCGAGTCAGTGGTGTTTACCCCAGCAGCTGGAAGAGGTTGCGAATGGGTAGCGCATTGCATGCTCAATTTGGGCAAACGTTAGGCAAGGAAAATCAGTCCCCCTCTGTCCATGTGCCAGACGCCACTGGCCCTGAGGCTGACCATCTCAGCAAGGAGAGACAGAGGGTATGTTTCCACTGCAGTGTAAACCCAGGGTCCATGGGCCCCAAGTCTGCGGACCTTGGGTTTGAAAGCCCGGGCCTTGAGCAGCCACACTGCATATTGCCCAGAGGTTGAATAAGGAAAGTTGCTTTCACTTCCTGGGAGTTGATTGGCTGCTCTTTGGATCGGGAGGATAAAGGACATCAGCCCAGGAGATTGTGGAATAATGTTGTGAGCCTCTCAGGGCCCAAATGTGGAAGGGGGGCGTCAGGCCCAAGTTGCATCCACACTGCAAAGCAATGGCATTTGGGGACCAAGTCCCAGTGCGACCCAGGTTTGAGCCAACCCATCCACCCTGCAGGGTCCTCAGGCCCAGCCCTGCTTCACATAGAATTGTGTGTAGACAGAAAGTGGATCCGGGCTGAAGCTGGAATCTGAGCCCCGGGTTACACTGCAGCGTAGACATAACCACAGTGACCTTCTCACCATTATAGGCATTGGGTAGACAAGCAGCAAGCTGAGATGTCTGGCCCTCTGTTTGACTTGTGGCTTTGCATCCCCTTCCTGCCCTCCACATTGATCTGTTTCATCCCCTTGGGGTACTCTGTCTGGTGCTGAGGCAGGGACTTTGCTACTTGACTGTACAGCCCCTAGCACCGTGGCGCCTTGATCTAGGCCTTCGTAGGTGCTGCTGTGACAAGAACAACAATAATACAATTATTGTCTCATGACAATATCTCAATCATTATCTCCATCATCCGGAAGGCTCACACCACACTTCATAAATGTTGGCTCCGCACGCCACCCATCCACTGTCAATTGCAGGCTCGGATGAGTGAAATCTCCATAAAGCCATTCCCTTCTCCTCAGATAAATCCCTCCTCTAGAGCTTCTTCTGTCTACCGCAAACTGCCGGCCAATGGCAGCTAAAAAGAGGCCAAGTCACACAGAGCAGAAATATATTTAAAAATGAATGGCGATATTTACCCTTGCTCCAGCCCCCTTTGGCTCTTGTTTGTCTCTTTAGGTCTGTGCTCTTTGCAGGAGACACTAACACCCACGCTACAGGAAAATGCCTAGGATAGTACAGGTGCCCCACCCAGCTAATTCAAATCCCTATAATTCAGCCTGCAGATAACAACAGCCTTCAGGTGATGACATTTTGCATGTTTAATGGTTCGGTCCAATAACTCAAGCTGCGTTAACAGCATGAATGAACTAAGACTTTCAACACCTGCGTGAGACAGATAACGATTATCCTGGTTTCACAGATGGGAAGCTGGTGTCAGAGATTCTGATTTTGTTTGCATGAGTGAAAACCTGGAGTAAGTCATTGATGAGGAGCATTAATGGTAGAGACTGGAACATCTCATTTCTTGGACACAAAGGGTAATTCTACACTTTGGAGCTATTTCAGGATATGAGGAGTATCCCCAAATAGCTATTCCGTGTCTATTGAAGCAGCCTATTATTTCAAAATAGATTTTGAAATAATGGGTGACTTATTCTGACATTGTGGCATCTCTCGTTCCATGAGGGGTTTTTCGGAATAGTGAGTTATTTCGAAATACACTCAAAATAAGCTACACAATTTGCATAGCACAAACTGAGTAGCTTATTTCGAACTAAGGGTACGTCTAGACTACAGGCTTTTGTCGACAGAGGCTTTGTCGACAGATACTGTCGACAAAGCTTCTGTCGACAAAGAGCATCTAGACGACATCCAGTTCTGTCGACAAAGCAAGCCGCTTTGTTGACATAAGTGTAGATGCAAACGACAGTGTAGATGCAATAACGCCTTCTGTTAACAGAACTCTGTTGACAAAAGGCGTTATTCCTCGTAGAATGAGGTATACCGCTGTCCACAAAACTGCCGAGTTCTGTCGATGTTGTGTCGACAGAACTCGGCGGTAGTGTAGACGCAGGTATATTTTTGTCGACAAAAGTCCATTTTGACGACAAAACCCTGTAGTCTAGACACACCAAAAGAAAGCTCCTCTTTCTTGCTGATTGTGCGTATGGATCTTTTTGTGGGTAAGATTAGACCCAAGTGGATTGCTGCACCTATCACTAAAATGCAGCCACATCTTGGGTGGAACAAGGTGTGTGTGTGTGTTATCCAAGTGTATGTCTGTGTGTGTGTATTATCCAAGTGAAGCCACAAGTGAAAATTCTGCAAGCAGAACGAGTGTGATTGCTCAGGTTGGAAAGACACCAGGGCTAATTCAGCTGACTGCTGCTGGGTCAAACTCATCCCTGATGTAACTTTTCACTTCATGTAAAAGTTTACCAGTGAGGCAGGTGAACCGCTTTGCCCCACTGCACATACATGCCAGAGAGATCCCGCTGTTAAAAAGGTTAATGCAAATGAAGGTATCAAATGATCCCCTTGTTATTTATTGTTTCTTCAAGTAGCAGCCCTTGCACAGCCCTGTAACTCTTTGGCCTGGAATATTATTTCACATAAGTCATGTGGACAGATGTACAAGCAGAGAGGGGAGAGATCTATGGCATCCTGATGTCCTGTCATTATATATCATGTGTTTCTCGCCTCCCTCCCACCCTCCATCTGTGGAGAGTCAGCTTGGTGAAGCTGGCAGGGTCCTTTGATTAATGACACAAAGATAAACAGCTAATTTTCTTCATGGATAGAACTAATTATGAGTGTGTTTGTTTTTATAACCCATAGATTTACTGCCTCTGAGAGAAACATGGCTAATTGAAAAGAGGATTTGTTTAAAAACAGAAAAACAACATCCCAGGTTTTGCCTCATGTTTCTCGATCCCTCAGAGCAAAAGGGGACAGTCACAGGAGACGAGATAATTTAACCCATTGGTGTTTTCTTCCCTGGCCTTCCCAGCACCCTTCTACAAAATATCATCTGTGTCCTCCCTAATTTCCCCTTTTGCCATATTATTATTTATATCATAGTTGCTCTGTAGAAACATCCATGATGATAGCTGCTAGAGGTGAACATAGCAAGAGATAGCACTGGCCCAAAATAACTTATCTTTTAGATAACTTATCTTTTATCTGAAATGTCCTTTACTCCTCGTGGAATGCGGTTTACAGGGACGTCGAAATAGCGAGCTCGTTATGTTTCGAAATAATGGGCTTGCGGTGAAGACATGGGATAGTTATTTCGGGATACCAGAGGTATCCCAAAATAGCGCTACCGTGTAGACGTAGCCATGAACAACAGGAGTAATGTGGCTGAACCCAAGAAAAGATCGGGCTGGTCCCTGAGATGCAGGAGCAAGAAAAGGACTTCTCTGCTCACTCTCTGCAGGCTGGTGGGAAGGCCTCTACCAGCCCCTCGCCCTTGCAGAGCACTTAGGTTCAAGGCCTACTCAGGCTTTGGGCAGGAGAAATTTTGGCTGTAGAGTGTAAAGCCACTGGATGGATGCTTGAGAGACGCCACGAGAACACCTGGCCGAGAGGTCATAAGTACCTAAAAGGATGTTGTACGGCTAAGGGAGAAAAATAGTTCTCCTTGACCTCTGAGGAGGGCTGAAAATGTTGGTATAGAATTTTGAAATAGCAAGGGAGAGTTAGGTTGGACAATAGGGAAAACTTTCTAACTGTCAGGGAGGTTAAACACTGGAATAAATTGCCTAGGGAGATTGTGGAATCTCTATCTCTGGAGATATCTAAGAGCAGGTTGGATAGACACCTGTCAGGGATGATCTAGATGGTGCTTGGTCCATCCATGAGGGCAGGGGACTGGACCTGATGACCTTTTGAGGTCCCTTCCAGTTCTAGCATTCTATGGGTGTGTCTAGACTACCTAGTTTTGTCGACAAAAGTGGACATAACGTCAACAGAACTCAGCAGTTTCGTCGACGCTGGTATACCTCATTTTACGAGGCATAACACCTTCTGTCGACAGAACTCTGTCAACAGAAGGTGTTATTGCCTGTAACGTTGCGTCCAGACTACGGAGTTCTGTCGACAAAGCAGCTTGCTTTGTCGACAGAACTCAATGTGTCTGGACGCTCTTTGTCGACGGAAGTTTTGTCGACAGTATCTGTCGACAAAACTTCCGTCGACAAAACGCGGTAGTCTAGACGTACCCTATGATTCTACAATGCTGGACTTCACATTGATCTGGGGAGTTTTCTGTGTCCACATCTACTCCTGTGAACATCTTTTGCTTGTTGCCAGCACTATGCCTCGAGGAACAGATGTTAGTGGCTGATGTGGTGTCTTCTGAGTCACTCCTCCACTGCCTGAAATCCCCATTAAGAAGTTGGATGGGGCTGATCTACAATTTCTCAGTGATGGAGCTTGGAAAGCTGTCATTTGGATGTGTCAAATTCTGTGAGTTACAGTGGGATCCCCATGAAAGTGAACAGATTGAATTCTCCTTTTTGGTTCCCAGGGTTTAATTTTTCTGTGTTGTTTTAGTCAGCTTGGGTGATCCCTTGAGGTGGAGGACGATCTCTTCCACAAGTTTTATTTTTATGGGTCCTTGGGTGACTGAGGAGCCCGATGTGTAAGTCTCATGGTGAATTGGCCGATGTTGCAGGAGGCATTGAAATTCAGGGCTAAGCCACGATTGGGCTCATTTTTGCTTTCTTTTCTGGCTTTTTTTCTGCAATGAGGGCAAGGTGATTTTCCTCAGAAGTGGATGTTCTTTCTTTGACAAGCCTTTGCCAGTTATCCCTGTCCTGGTCTCCCCACATGTGGTGTCAGTGCCACATTTCTTGATGCTGGTCTTCAGGGACGTCTTTAATGTGTTTCTTTTCGCCTCCCTGTTTCCCTTCTCCTTTGGTAAGTGTCCGTACAGCAGTTGTTATCGGCATGTGCACACAGTGCCCACTCTACCTCAGCTCATGATGGACAATCAAAGCCTTAACACTGAAGATGTTGGCTTGTGTGAGGAGATTGACATTAGTGAAGCAGTCCCCCATTTTATGTTGAGGGACTTCCGAAGAATGTGCTGATGCTGATGTTATAGATTTTGACTTGTTTTTCATAGGTCACACAAGTCCCACAACCATAGAGGAGAGCTGGAATTACCAGCCCTTTATAAACAGTCTTAGTAGCCCTCTTCCCCAGGCAAATCCATTGAAACCTCTGCTGAACCGTAGTGTCTACATTTAGTTCGTGCTGAACTGGACCCCAACTAGCCTAGCAGAGCCAGATTGACAGGGGAGAGAGAGATGCATTCAGGTCCAACTCATACATCATTTAAAAAATCGTATTCTCGGGTCTTGTAGCCCAGCGAGTGGAACTGGAGAGAAGGGTTGGATTTCAGGAAGGACGTCATTCGGTGGGACAATAACGCACTCCGGAATGTGAGGCGAATCCAGACTGCGAGGCCTTGAGCTGTAACATCAGCCACTCCGCAGTCAGTACAGATCTCCTCCCTGGCTCTGCCTGCCACATCTCCTAACGCTAATGGGATGAAACTGTTCTGATTGCAGATCTTTATGGTAGATGGTGCATGAGCCAGATGCACCTGCTGTCCAGATAGCAGGTTAAGTGCAACGGGGGGGGGGGGGGGGGAAGAGGGGGATCTTATTACTTATACACTGAGCGGTTTGGATAGATACCCAGCACACCCAGAACCCAGTAACGCCATTTTGTCAAAGCCACTTGTAGGACAGAACAGCACCTCAAGGCAATAGATTCTCTAACTCCTGATGTCTTCAAACTAAGATTGGACATTTTTCTGGAGGGTATGCTTGAGTCAGCCACAAGTCATTGGGCTCAATTCCCAGGCAAAGGGATGAAAATGTATGTCTTGCATGAAAATGTATGTCTCGCTGTGACAGGGCGCTCGCCCTGCACTGGCCCTTTAAGGGCAGACCCCGGCCTGAACCAGGGCTGGGGAATTTAGCCCAGCTGAGGCTGTACTAGCCCATTAGGGCCCAGCTGGGCGCTATAATAGAGAATGGGCTGCTGCTGTGGGGGGAAGCAGTGAGAACCTGGCTGCGGAGAGAGGAGGAGGCTCCCTGGAGCTAGGGCAGGGCTGGGGAGGCCAGGCAGGGCTAGGGGAGCTCTGGCCCACAAATCCCCAGACTGCAGGGCTTGAAAGAAGGCCCGCTGGAGGAACATCAACCCCCGGAAGGGGGGCTCAGAGACAGACTTGGGCACTGCCGGAGGGCAGTGTGGCGAAGAGGACGCCGCAGCTGGGAGGAAAGAGGGGAGACACCACCCCAGAGAAGGCACCCTACCTGCCAAGGGAGCCAATTCCTGAGGACAGACGGCAGGGGGATACGGTGGTGAGTGCGAACCCCCTCACAGATGGTGGAGAATGTAGGTGTCTGCGGTCCCCCCCTGATACAAGGGGGCTACTTTGGTGAACTCGGGCCATTGGGCCTGCTGCCCTGCGACCAAGGGGGCTGGTTTGGACCCGGGACATTACTGAACGAGATGGACATTTATTGGAGGCCGTGGGTGGCCCAGCCTGCCGAGCAGCAGAAGAGGCCGGTCGGGCCGCTGCAAGGGTGGGCACCCAGACTCCAGGGACACACAGGCGCCAAGGGCTGGGAGCCCGGGCCTGGACTTGCAACTTGTTTCTCCTGTGGACATCGGGGCCACAGGAGGAGGGAGTGCTGCTACTGGGTTAGGGAAAGGAGGTCCCACCCAGATAGGATGGATGGTGGGAGAGTCCCCCCTGTGAAGGCAACAGGGGGGTTACGAAGGTGTTGGGCCTGTGGGGAACCTGGGCACCTAAAGAGGGAGTGCGCCAGGGAGACCTACAGGGCACCGGCTAGCCCGAGAGGAGGGGCTAAGCCACAAAGGGCCTGGCGGGGGGCCAGGACCCAGGGGAGGCACAAACAGTGCTTTTATTGCCACGTAGCCGGCCACATAAAAAGACACTGCCCCCAGGGAGGGGGGCGGAGAGCCCAGAAAGAGAGCCAGCGTAAGGCGACGCCCCAGGAGGGAGTGGGGGAGATAAGAGCCTTTAGAAAGGGGAAGGCTGAGGCCCGAAGGCCTAGCGCAAAATGGGGAACCCGCCTCGGAATAGGCAGGGCCTCGGTGGGAACCCAGACTCCAGCTGTGGTCGAGAGGACCGCAGTGGGAGTCCAGACCCTGGAAGAGGGGAGTAGGCTGCTCCTGAGAGTGGAGAGCCTGCAGGAAGAGAGAGACACCCTACGGGCCCAGCTAAGGCGTACATTGGGGCGTTAGGGTACTTCCCCCCCCCCCCACGGGAGAGATACTTAAGGGGGAGGGTGTGTGACAGGGCGCTCGCCCTGCACTGGCCCTTTAAGGGCAGACCCCGGCCTGAACCAGGGCTGGGGAATTTAGCCCAGCTGAGGCTGTACTAGCCCATTAGGGCCCAGCTGGGCGCTATAATAGAGAATGGGCTGCTGCTGTGGGGGGAAGCAGTGAGAACCTGGCTGCGGAGGGAGGAGGAGGCTCCCTGGAGCTAGGGCAGGGCTGGGGAGGCCAGGCAGGGCTAGGGGAGCTCTGGCCCGCAAATCCCCAGACTGCAGGGCTTGAAAGAAGGCCGATGAAGGAACATCAACCCCCGGAAGTGGGGCTCAGAGACAGACTTGGGCACTGCCGGAGGGCAGTGTGGCGAAGAGGACGCCGCAGCTGGGAGGAAAGAGGGGAGACACCACCCCAGAGAAGGCACCCTACCTGCCAAGGGAGCCAATTCCTGAGGACAGACGGCAGGGGGATACGGTGGTGAGTGCGAACCCCCTCACACTCGCCTTCAAAACTGATGAATCCAGGACCATTCTCGCATCCCCATCTCTGTAGCCGTGTGGCAAGGGAGCAGTGCTGGTTCATAACCCCAAAATGCTAAGTGAGGTTCTAACCAAGCCTGAGAAGCCCAGCGTGGCTAGATTCAGTCACAATGCTGCCACGCTAATCTGTTGACTCAGCCTTAGAGAGGCGCTTGCTACAGAGCTGAGAAAACCAGACAGACTTTCCCCCCATCTCAACTCAGCAAGACTTTTTGGCACCAATATCTGCAGCATGCAGTGAGTCTTCATATGCGCATGACTTCTAGGTGCTTTGCAGAGGCCTCGCCATACAATGAAAGAAGCCACCGGCGTTCCATACATCAGCAGTTTTCAAACTTTTTTTCTCAGGACTCCATTGAAGAAAATTGTTGATGCTGTGACCCAACGTAATTTGAGTAGAGTATGGGCTCTGGGGAGGATATAGGAAGGGACTCCAGCTGTGTGGGGGGTCAGGGCTGGGCCAGGAGGGGCTTAGCTTGAGTGGCTCTTGGTCAGTGAGGGTGCTAAGGCAGTTTCCTGCCCCTCCTGGCTCCGCAGACCAAGCTGCGCCCCAAAAGCAGCCAGCAGCAGGGTCCCAGCCAATGGGAGAGTGGAGCTAGTGCTCAGAGCAGGAGCTGTGTGTGGAGCCCTGTGTGCTCCCCCCACTACCTAGGAACCGGGCCTGTTGCAGCTGTTTCTGGGGTGCAGCACAGTGTGCAGTGTCGGGACAAGGAGCTGCCTTAGCACTTCCACCGGTCACCTGATCCTCTTGCAGTAACGAGACCCAGCGCCCGACATTCCACCGCCCAGTCCTGGGGCACGATCCTTAATTTGAAAACCCCTGGCCATAAATCCCCAATGCTTCTGCCGGCATAATAAATCTGCGCCAGGCCAGGCCACTGGCCGCTCCCAAAGCCTGGTAAAAAAGAACGCTGCAAAGGTGCTCTGATCTCCTGACCATATGCTTTCCATTCCTACCACCTCAGCTCCTTCCGCTGTGATCCGTGGCATCCCACCCAACCTTCCCACATCACACTCTGGACATTTCCCATCCCATCCCCCTCCCACCAGGAGATGTCTGAAAGTGCTTAATGAGTTACTATGTCTCCCCCAGCTTTTCCTCCCCTTTGTTCTGCCTGAGTTATGTGGTGCCAAAAGCCCCTCACATCCAAGGCACAGAGAAGGAAAGAGCAACGCACACCGAGAAAGAGAGAGAGGGACGTTACCGGATATTAAAAAGTGCTGACCCTTAAACAATGGCTGATGCTGAGTGCGGATTCTTTTTCACGTGGGAGGGTTGGGTCATTTTCACACACTCACTGGCTGTGTGGGGACCAGGCAGCATTTGACAGCAATAACAAGTTCTCCGGTTTCCTGCCCGATTCCCTGGAGGACTGGCGGAGAAGCCGCATGTGACGCTTTGGATCAGGCCCTGCTGGCCATTGGCGGGTGTTTGCCAAGCCAAGCCTAGACATGCTGTGTGACTCGAGTAACAAAAGTCAGCCCCTCTCCCACGCTGCTCGGCACGTCCTTCTTCCAGATCCAGGACCAGACCCACAAAGACTGCCTGCTTACTGGAATGGGGCTGAGGGGTGTTCTGAGGAATAAACAATGGCACCCCTCACAGCTTAGATAATCAGATATTTGAGTGGTCCCTCATCTGCCTCTCCCCTGTCTTCATCCCTGGATTATAGTTGTGATGGGGTGAGGTCACAGAAGACCTCTTGGGGGGGGCTTCCAGAGGGCTGACATGGCTGCTTCCCCTCTCCTTCCTGCTCCCTGGGCTTCTCATGCTCTGTCCTGCTGAGCCAGCATCCTGCTCTCCCCCGGTCAAGACACAGAGCTAAGATCACTGCCCCTCCTCAAACTATTTGGAGTGTTCTATGTTCCACGGTTTAGACGTCACCAGAACCCTGCAGAGCAGCAGTCTACGTATGTTGCATGTTGCAAGCATGGTTATTTGACACTGTGTGTGCCCATGTGGTTCCTGTATGTTACATATGGGCTATGTCTAGATCGGCATGATTTTCCGCAAATGCTTTTAACGGAAAAGTTTTCCGTTAAAAGCATTTGCAGAAAAGAGCGTCTAGATTGGCACAGACGCTTTTCAGAAAAAGTACCTTTGCGCAAAAGCATCCATGGCCAATCTAGACGCGCTTTTGCACAAAAAAGCCCCGATCGCCATTTTCACGATCGGGGCTTTTTGCGCAAAACAAATCTGAGCTGTCTACACTGGCCCTTTTGTGCAAAAGCTTTGCGCAAAAGGACTTTTGCCCGAACAGGAGCAGCATAGTTTTTCTGCAAGAAGCACTGATTTCAGACAGTAGGAAGTCAGTGCTCTTGCAGAAATTCAAGCAGCCAGTGTAGACAGCTGGCAAGTTTTTCCGCAAAAGCAACTGCTTTTGCGGAAAAACTTGCCAGTCTAGACACAGCCATATTGTGTAAAGCGTAAGAGACGTAAGAGACATAACAGACCCCTTGGACTGTAAGATCCTTAGGCCAGGGACCCTCTTTAGTTCTGTGTTTGTACAGCACCTAGCAGCATGCCATTCTGGTCTATCATTAGGGCTTCTACAGGCCCCAGTAATGCAAATAATAACTAATATACAGGCTGAGCCTCTATAAACCGGGACTCTCTGGTCTGGCAACATCGGCCCATGGATGTTCTAGGATCAGAGAGTCCTGGCACACTGAGGAGGATGGAGGGACCAGGAGCATAGCTCGATGCAGTGTGTGTGTTCAGGAGGGTGAGAAGTCCGGCACATGGCTCAGCTGGTCAGGGGAGCTGGGAGCCGGGGTGCGGCTCAGCTAGGCAGCGGCAAGGAGGGGAAGGCCAACGTACAGCCCAGCAGGGCTGCAGGGGAGATAGAAAGGGCAGGAATCCTGACATGTGACTCGGGATGATCTGCCTGGAGGAGTCAGGAATCTGGTGGGACAGCAGGGCGGGAGGTGAAGCCAGCAGCATGGGGGCTAAAAATGATCTCCCCAGGTCTGGCAAAATCCCTCATCTGGGACTAGTCAGGTCCCAAAGGTGCCGGACCAGGGAGGTACAACCTGTACCTGTAAACATGACATAACTCCCCCTCTCCTCACTTTGTGAATACAGTACAACCTCAGAGTTCCAAACACCCCGGGGAACGACGGTTGTTCAGAACTCTGACATGTCCGTGTCTCTCTACACAACGTTACGCTGTTATTTCAAAAGTTTACAACCGAACAGTCACTTAATACAGCTTTAAAACTTTACTCTGGAGAAGAAAAATGCTGCTTTCCTTTTTTTTAGTAGTTCATGTTTAACAGAAATGTGTGTGTGTGTGTGTGTGTGTGTGTGTGTGTGTGTGTGTGTGTGTGTGTCCCCCTGATCCTGCCTGATTGGGTGCTTCCAACTCCAAATGAAATGTGTGGTTGACTTCTCAGTTCATAACTCTAATGTTCATAGCCCAGGGGTTCTCCTGTACCATTCTTCTGACAAATCGATATGCAAAAGGTCGATGAAACCAATAAATCTCTATAGAAATGACTTTAAAAGTCATATAGAATTTACCACACAAATGGTGCCCTTTCTGCTTTTTAAAACCATGGACATCATTACCTTTTAAATGCTAGGGCATGGTGAAAGTACCTTCCAGAAAAATTACACTCTTCTATTAATCCTCCAGGTTTTCTCTGTAGGGCAAATCTTCATTCATGCAAACAATGGCTAATGACACTCCCAGCTTCCTTTGTTGACAGACAGCTGCCACCAGCTGTGAAGGCACCACCACAGAGCTGCCTGTTTTCTAGTGGTGAGTGACTAACTGTGAGTGGAGTCTAGAAATACTCTGAGTACTATATTGCTGAAGCTTTCAGATATCATGTCCCCAGGAGCAGCATAATCAGGGGATGCATGTAGAATCGGACACGCTTTGATGTGGACATTGATTTAACGGTCACAAGAGGGGTGCACCAATCCATACTTGTGTGTGGTATGCTCTTGACTTGCTGGCATGAGCAACGTTTGGATATGACTCCATGCTGCCCGTGGGTGAATTGGTCTTCAGACTATTTTCTTGAAGACAGGGACTGATGTCACCATTGCAGTTGGCATTCATTGGCCACCCCTTTGGCAGTCACCGCAGCAAGTCCAAGGAATGAATAGGCCATGGAGATTAACACCTCCGTCACTACTAGAGATAGTGAACTTGCTTGAGAGACATTGGCTGGATAGCATTCAGGAAACCAGCCCTGCCAAAGCCCCCCACAAATGAAATGGAAATCAGTAAGCTACATGGTATAGTGAATATGTTCACAGTCATATAACTGGGTTAGCCAATCAAAATTACGGAGATTTGAAGACTGATTTGCATTTTTTCCCACTACAGCTTGAACCTCTCTAAACCGGGACTCTCGGACCACGGATGTTCCTGGACCAGAGAGTCCTGGTAGAGGGCTGGTAGCAGGAGCCCTTCAGGGGCCCAGAGTCCATCTGGGCTGGCTGAAGGGGGGGCTGGTGGCTGGGAGTGCTGCTGTGAAGTTCAGCTGGGCCAGCGGCAGGGTGGCTGGCGCTCCAGTGGGCTATAGTGGGGCAGTGGGCTGCTGCCGGGACCAGGAACTCCAGCGGGGCAGTGGGCTGCTGGCAAGGTCAGGTGCCCAGCAGGGCTGGCAGGGCATTGGGGCTAGTGGCCGGGGGAAGCTGGCAGGGATGCCAGCAGCAGAGCTGGGCCAGTGGCAGGGGGGGAGCTGGTGGCAGGGGCAGGAGTGGAGCCAGGTTGTAGGGCTGGCTGCAGGGTGACCAGAAATGACCTTCCCTAGTCTGGCAAAATCCTTCATTCAGAACTATTCAGGTACTATTCTTATAGTTTGGAAAAAAGAAGATTAAGGGGGGACATGATAGCGGTTTTCAAATATCTAAAAGGGTGTCACAAGGAGGAAGGAGAAAATTTGTTCCTCTTGGTTTCTGAGGACAGGACAAGGAGTAATGGGCTTAAAGTGCAGCAGGGGAGGTTTAGATTGGACATTAGGAAAAAATTCCTAACTGTCAGGGTGGTCAAATATTGGAATAAATTGCCAAGGGAGGTGGTGGAATATCCCTCTCTGGAGATATTTAAGAACAGGTTAGATAGACATCTGTCAGGGATGGTGTAGGTGGAACTTGGTCCTGCCTTGAGGGCGGGGGGCTGGACTCGATGACCTCTTGAGGTCCCTTCCAGTCCTATTATTCTATGATTCTATGATTCTACCGAGGACCAGGGAGGTCCAACGTGTATTATGGCGATGGCAGAGACAAACTTAGAAGCAGCTGGCGCTGGTTTGTGATTTGAACACGAGCATCCGGAACTCCCTATGCGTTTGTGACATTAGATCTTGCCTGGTTACATGATGCCATAAATCACACGGGTCATTAATGGCATTGGCTTCATGCTTAGATAAAAGCCTTGATCATGTGCTAATTGAACTCTAGAGGGAAAGATGGAAAAATGTGTTTCACTACATAGTTGTGGCAGCGGTTAAAGGATAAACCGCACTGTGGTTAGATGTTGCTGCTGCAGAGCTTATTGAATTTGAAACAGACATAGAAGAGCAAATCACTTTGCAGGTTCTTACAGATGTCAGGGAGCAATTTACTCTTCCAGGAACTTGATCCTAAGAGCACCTGCATTTCTCTGACTCTGAGATACCAGCCAACTCAGTGGTCCTAGAAAATGAATGCGAGAGAGTGAAAGTATGTCTACTCAGCAGTGTTATTTTGGAATAACAGACATGTCTACACTACAAGCCTTTATTCTGAAATAATATCAAACTGGAGGACTTCTTAGGGTGTGTCTAGACTACTGAGTTTTGTCGACAAAAGTGGACTTTTGTCGACAAAACTATACCAGCATCTACACTACCGCTGAGTTCTGTCGACATAACGTCGACAGAACTCAGCAGTTTTGTCGACGCTGGTATACCTCATTTTACGAGGCATAACACCTTCTGTCGACAGAATTCTGTCGACAGAAGGTGTTATTGCCTGTAGGGATGCGTCTAGACTACAGGGTTCTGTCGACAAAGCAGCTTGCTTTGTCGACCGAACTCAATGTGTCTGGACACTCTTTGTCGACAGAAGTTTTGTCGACAGATACTGTCGACAAAACTTCCGTCGACAAAACCCGGTAGTCTAGACGTACCCTTACTGTGACTCCTGTAACCCTCATTTCATGAGGAGTAAGGGAAGTCAAAGGAAGAACACTCTTCCTTGGACTTACTGCTGTACACACATTGCCAAAAGCAGAGTTAACCTATTTTGACTTAAGACACGCAACTGACATAGCTGAAGTTGCGTTGCTTAATTCAGCTTTAGTCCTGCTGTGTAGACAAGCCCTGAGTGGCACCCGCTCCCAGTCAGGATGCAAATCATCCTGACCCCTGTCTTTTTAATTTGCTTCTCGCATCTGTTGGCAAATGTGGCAGTTTCAGTGTGCAAATGCATTACTATCTGCTGCAGCATCTGCCCAAGTGAGCCCACATCTACACTTGCAGGAAGATCGGTGCTCCAAAAATCAATCTTCCAGCTTTCAATTTAGCAGGTCTAGTAAGGACCTGCTCAATCAAATGCGGAAGGTGCCTGTCAATCCCAAAACTCCTCTCAGTAGCAAGGAGTAAGAGAAGTCGATGAGAGAATTTCCCCTATCAAACTCCCATCGTGGGGCCGTCCCAGAAAATCGATGTAAAGTACGTTGACTCCAGCTACGCAATTCTTGTAGCTCAAGTTGCGAATCTTGCATCGATTTTCTCCGCCAGTGTATACCTGGCCTGAGAGAACTGATTTGCCTTTTGCAAAATTTAGCCAGTTAGTAGGTGTTTTTCTGCTGTAGGTGATGACTATTTGTGTTCTCTGTCATCAGAGTCAAGAAGGAGAATCCTCCATGTCTTTCCCTTCTTTGGGCCACTTGACCTGACCGTTACCCTTTTCCAGTGCCTGAGCCATCTGTCCAGCTTGCCCTGCAGCTTCTTCCTACAGCCTGTGTCCTCAGGGGAGTAGCTTCCAGATGGCAGAGTCTTCTGACTACGCGGCCTAATCTTGCAGTGAAAGTTTGCTCCATTGTGGCACTCCTCTGAGACATTATGTCTGAGGTGACTGACAACGAAGACTAAAGCTGCTTCTGTAGGCAAGATGCTACTAAGTGATTGGTGAAAAGAGTTCCGCACTCCAAATGAAGAGCATCTTTAATTCAAATGTCTCCTCTTCTCTTTAGTCCCAGCCCTGAAATGACCTTAGCAGATGCTGACTGACTAGAGGCCTGGTAGATTTGACTAGCTCTTTGGCATGGCTGTCTCTGCTTTGCTTCGGGACACCCAGCCTTTTATTTTCCTCACGGGGGACGAGTAAGGATTCCATCAAAAACCCATCTTGCCTTTCTTCCTACTTCCCCTGCTCCCATTTGTTCTCTCCCCCTCCTGCTCAGTGTGTGTCTGTTCATAATGCAGTGCTGGCTCGTAATCCAAATCTCTGGCCAGCCGCTCTCTCTGGAAGTTGTGGGAGGGTAAGCAGTAGCCTTGGCTTTGGCAGTGGAGAATCACAGCCGTGGGAGTATCTTTAACAGGACATCTGTCCCTCTCACTTTATTACAGATGTAGATTTCTCCCACACACAATCCCATCCATTATTATTCTAACCTTCCTATGTTAAAATGTGCTTCACATTTGGGCCACTGAGACTGAGTTCCCTTTGATCTTCAGTTTGTTCACTGTACTATTCAAAGGCCTCTCAGAAGCTGAGGTAAAGATGCCCCAAGTTACTTACATCTGCAGTGTAATGTGTGTTCCTTTACTCATCTCTTCCGTTGCCTTCAGGACAGGTCATTCCAGTTTGTACTTTCAAGCAGGGGTGGGCAATAATTTTGGATGGAGGGGCACTCCAAGATTTTGGTAACTGGTCAAGAGCCGCACTTTTCTTTGGAGGGGGTACAGGGTCTGGGTGGGGGTTGGGTCCAGAAGGGAGCTTGGGTAGAAGACTAGGGTGCAGGAGAGGGAGTTTGGGAGACTAGGGTGCAGGAGAGGGAGTTGTGACCTGGAGCAGAGGATTGGGGTATAGGGTCCAGGAGGGGGTATGGGTGCAGGAGAGGATTCTGGCCTGGGAGAAGGGCTTGGGAGGGGGTGCAGGATTTGAGAGAGAGTTCTGACCTGTGGTGGGGTGTATGCAGAGTGTCTGAGTAGTGACCTAGGGCAGGGAGGAAGTAGGATGCTAGGGGCAGACTCTGGCTAGGTGGGGCTTACCTAGGTGGCTCCTGACCAGCAGATCAGAGGGACCCTCAGGCAGGCTTTCTGCCTGCCAGCAGCCCCAGACCACTCAAAGTGGCTGGCAGCTCCCTGTGGCTCTTCACAGTGCATGGAGGAGGCTTTAGCCTACTGTCCCTGCCCCCAGCACAATCTCTCAGCTTTCATTGGCTGGTTTCTGTCCAATAGGAGTGGAGAGATTATTCCATAGGCAGGGGCAGCACATGAAACTTCCCCACCTCCCCAGCATGTGGTGCAGAAACCACACTGAGCAATCAGCCATTATGAGTGGCATAGACCTCTGTATGCAGGTCCTGGTGGAGAAGGCCGCAGGCTGGATTAAAAGGCTTGACGAGCCAAATAGAGCCCAGGGGCCATAATTTGCCTGCTTCTGTCTTAGAATCACCTACCTCAGAACAATCTGTTTTCAATGGGAGGCACAAGTCAGAATAGAATGAGTGACACAAACCTCTTTTCCTAACCTTTAATACTAGATTTCCCATGAAATACTCTGCTTCCCAGATTGCATGCTAAGATCAGATCTGTCAGGGTGTGTCTACACGACAGTTTTGTCTGAAACATGGCCATTTTTCAAACAAAACTTGAGGAATGTCCACAAAATCGAAAGAACAGAGGGGTTTTTCTGGCATCGGTAATCCTCATTCTACGAGGAAGAAGCCTTTTTGCAAAAGAGCTCTTTCGGAAAAAGGTGTGTGTGGACAGGGAAGAGGGAGTTCTTTTGGAATAAGAGGAAAGAGGAAAAAGCACAGGTGCTCTGGTGGCTTTTCCATCCATAGCAATCACAGCTTACACGCGAGAGAGTGTCCATTCAGTCTGGACGCTCTCCTTTGAAAAAGCAGATCGCTTCTTCGATGCACTTTTGCAGTGTGGACACTCCCTTTCGGAAGAAGTTTTTTCGAAAGATTTCTTCCGAAAGAAGCCTGTAGTCTAGACACAGTCTCAGAAGAAGTGCCCAGTTTGTAAGTGAGGAAGCACAATGGTTAGATCAGGGGACTGGGCATTGGGCATGCTGAGGTTTTATTCCTGTCCCCAACTCACTGTGGGACCTTGGTCAAGTCATTAAAATCAGGTGGCACCCCAAATTTCACATTAGTAAATACCTACTTTCACTTCAGAGCTCTTATGAGGCTTAAAAGGGTGTGTGTAAAACAGTTTGAGATCCTTTGGACCAATTGTAAAATAGCATCATTTAGGGCCGTGGTCTCCAACCTTTTTAAGCATGAGATCACTTTCTGAATTTAAGTGCAATTCAGGATCTACCTCAAACCCAAACACTCTTGCCCTGCCTCCTTCCCGCCCCTTCTCCAAGGTCTTGCCCCTGCCCACGCCATCCTCCCTCCCCAATCCTCACTCACTTTTGTAGGCTGGGGGAAGTGGTTTGGAATGCAGGAGGGATTCAGGACTTGGGATGGGGTTCGGAATGTGGGCTCCAGCTGGGCACCACTTACCACATGTGGCTTCTGGGTGGTGGTGCAGGGGGGTAAAGCAGGCTCACCTCTACTCTGGCCCTGCCCCACTCCCAAAAGCAGCCAGCAAACTCCCTCCATCCCTGCCCCACTCTGCTCTGTGGAGATGTAGTCCAGGGTGGAGGGAGGGATACCCTGACATCAGCACCCCTCTTCCTCTTCTTCCTGTGCCCTGCACAGCAAACAGGAGACTCCAAGGGGTGAGGGGCACCTCCAAGGCAGAGGGCAGGAGCAGCACAGCAGTGCTTAAAGGGGCAGATGAAGTGCTTGCATTTGATAGCCTCCTGGCCAAACCAGTCAGGATCACCTATCAAAGGCTCCAAGATCTACCGGTAGATCCCGATCGACTGGGTGGTGACCACTGATTTAGGGTGACCATATTTTTAACATAGCTTCCCACCCCCACCCCCCGCCACCCAGGCACTTCTGTGGTAGCATCTTTTAGGGATTCAGAATACTCAAATAAAAACCAAACGTGCCTCTTCTAGAATTGTGTTCTGACATTGCTCATGCCAGCCTTTAGCTCAGCCTCAATGTGTCGATTTCTCAGAGACAAGCGTTTTCCCCTACAAATTTAGTCTTCTGAAAAAGTTTATCACAAAACACTGACCAAAGGCTGTTAACAGAGTGGATTGAAAAATGGAATTCCCACCCCAAAGGATATTCTGTGTTTTGGTTTAATCAGGAAGAAGAGTTAAAACGTCACAACTTTTTGCAGAACAGAACGCTCCTGAAAAGTTTTGGTTCAGAAGCTCCAGATACATAGCAGCAGCTCAGCTACTCGATGCATCATAGGAGATGTTGATCATTTGGGAAGTGGGGCACACAGGGGAGAAGGTGAGTAGAGGTTTTTGGAATACCAATGCACCAGCGCTGCTCTTTGGGATGCAGAAATTAACACTCACCGGAAACAAATTATTTGATGTTGGGTTGGCCAACCAAAGTTTCATCTCACGGCATCCTGAAACGATTTGTTTGGACTTGCCTGACAGAAAATGCCACCCTCCCTTTCAGATAAGAAAATGTTTTGTTCAAAATTTTTCAGCTAGCCCTAGAGTTTTTTTGAAGTGTTGCTGCATGAAAACACCCTGCCCGTACCTAGAAAGGACGGATTCCTAGTAGTGGCCCTATTGCAAGTTATTCTCATCAGCTCTGCTTCAGAGTCAAGCCCCAAAATCTCTTGAGTCATGCTCAGATCCAGCACTTTAAATTAAAACAAGCTCCTGGGAAATTATCCCCTCTTCAGCTAAATAAAAACGAAATGATTGCGCTTGGAGAGCAACTGATCATGAAATACTGCAGGGCTAAAATCTACAGCCCCGCTGACCCTCTCTCCTTACCCCTCCACATTCCCAACAGACAGATTAAAATCGAACATGTGGCTTAACTCTTACACACAACATACTGTGAAGGATGGAAAAGGAAGGAAGACTGTAACAGCATCTGCCTGGGAGGGAGGTCTGCTCCCTTCAGAAACTAGCTAGCTCCCAAAGGCTAGATAATAGTTTTTAAATAAGAGCCCTGAATAAGACTATTAGACCTACAAAAGCCTTCATAAAGATGAGGCTGCTGCTGTGCAGAGACTAAAGACCCATATGCTGACCATATTGTCTCAGTAAAAACAATGAGTCCTGTGTACCTTAAAGACTAACAGATTTATTTGGGCATAAGCTTTTGTGGGCAAAAACCCACTTTGTCAAAGGTGAGACTCCATGCATCTGATGAAGTGGGTCTTTGCCCACGAAAGCTTATGCCAAAATAAATCTGTTAAGACTTATGCCAAAATAAGTCTTCACTACGCAGAAGATCAATGCTTGGTGCGGTGGATCTTCCAGGGTTTGATTTAGCTGGTCTAGTAAAGACCCACTAAATGGAACTCAGAGGGCACCCCTGTTGGTTCAGGTTTTCCTGCTCGACATGAAGAGTAAGGGAAACCAATTGGAGTGTGTGCTCCCATGGCCTCCTGCTTTGTGGATGGCGCAGAAACGCGATTTAAGATATGTCAACTCCAGCTGTGTAATTAACATAGCCAGAGCTGCGTAAATTAATTCAGCCTTCCGCTGTAGTGTAGACCAGGCCTTAGTCTCTAAGGATACGTCTACACTGGCCCCTTCTCCGGAAGAGGCATGCTAATTTTGAACTTTGGAATAGGGAAATCCGAGGGGGAATTAAATATCCCCCGCGGGATTTAAATAAACATAGCCGCCGCTTTTTTCCCGGCTTGGGGAAAAGCCAGAAAAGAGCGTCCAGACTGGCACGATCCTCCGGAATAAAGCCCTATTCCGGAGGATCTCTTATTCCTACTTTCAAGGAAGAATAAGAGATCCTCCGGAATAGGGCTTTATTCCGGAGGATCGCGCCAGTCTGGACGCTCTTTTCCGGCTTTCCCCCAAGCTGGAAAAAAAGCGGCGGCCATGTTTATTTAAATCCCGTCGGGGATATTTAAATCCCCCGCGGATTTCCATATTCCAAAGTTCAAAATTAGCATGCCTCTTCCGGAGAAGGGGCCAGTGTAGACACAGCCTAAGGGTATGTCTACACTGCATTCCTCTTTCGAGAGAGGAATGCAAAAACAGCTGAGCAAAATTGCAAATGAAGCGCGGATTTGAATTTCCCGTGCTTCTTTTGCATAATCGCGTCCGGCCGCTATTTTGAAATACCCTATTTCGAGATAAAAAACGCTGTGTAGATACGGTAGTTTTGAAAGAAACCCCTTCTTTTGAAATAATCCTCTTTTTTTAGGAGTAAGGATTAACATTTATTTCAAAAGAAGGGGTTTCTTTCAAAACTACCGCGTCTAGACAGAGTTTTTTATCTCGAAATAGGATATTTTGAAATAGCAGCCGGACACGATTATGCAAATGAAGCATGGAAAATTCAAATCCACGCTTCATTTGCAATTTTGCTCGGCTGCATTTGCTTCCCTCTCTCGAAAGAATAATGCAGTGTAGACATTCCCTATGGTACCAGAGTACTCCTTGGTCTTTTTGTGGATACAGACTTACATGGCTCCTCCTCTGATATTGTCTTACTGTTTACTTATAAGTTCCTTGTGCAGGGACCATTTTCATGTTCTGTGGTAGGCACTGTCCAAACACACTAAGAATCTGGTGTGGTTGTGATGCAGAAGCTCTAAGGCAAAGGACCCCCAATTCTTTGTAAATAACTCTCATCTCAGAGCTGAGAAACTCGCTACACCAAACAGATATCTTGAAGGAAATGTATCCAGAAAGCTTAGAATGTAAGGCAGGGCTACTCGACACATGGCCTTTGTTTGCGGCCCATGGTGCCGTTTGGGCTTACGCTCCACACGTGGCCCGTGGGTAGGATCCTTTGAACATGGCCTCCATTGGGAACACACTTCACAATGGCACGGCATCTCCCAGGCAGGGTGAGCACTGAAAGACACAAGTGGACGGGCTGGCTGGAACAGACGGGTACAGGGTGTCAGCATTTCTAGCCCCCAGGGAGGAGGTGCCGGGAGCACTGGAGTATTGTGGGAAATATAGGCTGCTTAGCCTTGTGGGAAGAGCCTGAGAGGTGCTGACTGGCTCAAACTGGCCACGTTTGGGTCTAGCACCATAGCTTAAGCCTTAATCTTTGTATTCATGCCCATCAGTGTAAAAGAAGCAATTTGCATATATTTGCATGTATATGAAACCCTACTTAAATTGCAGCCCTCGGCATGTGCTGTGAGTATCATTGTGTCCCCCGAGGCTTCCAAAGTTGAGTGGCCCTGAGGTAAGGTATCTACAGAAAGCTTGTCACTTGTCAAGCTCCCCACTCCCTGCGAGATGTATGTACAGGTCTTATTTAAGGAACAGTGGAAGTATGCTTAATGGACTTGCAGTGAAAATTCATCACCAGGGCATAAAGTGTCTCCAGGGTGGCCCATTCCAGCAAGAAGATGCCATCCCACCCCGAACAGCGGGGGATGTAGTGCGAGGCTGAATCATCTCACCTTGTTCCTTCCTAAAGCTTTGACTGAAAATCCACCCGACAACTGCAAAGAATCGAAAGTACCCCACATATGGCCAAAGACAAAAGGCTGTTTCAGTATTACAGAGTGGGCAAGGCACACTGAGGAGGTACTTTGAGGGGCAGAGGCATCTCCTGAAAAACAGAATCCTGAGTCCTTTGATGCCAATAAATGGAGGGTGGGGGTGTGGGACATGCTTGATTAGATAGGCAAGGTAACATCGACCCACTTGCATCTGACGAAGTGGGTCTTTGCCCACGAAAGCTTATGCTCCAACACTTCAGTTAGTCTATAAGGTGCCACAGGACTCCTCGCTGCTTTTGCAGATTCAGACTAACACAGCTACCCCTCTGATGCAAGGTAACTGTTAATGAGTGCTTGGGCCAGTTCTATTTTATGATTTTGTTTTGTGTTGTCGCCATCTGTTCTTGTCTTTCTCTTGTTTCTAGTAGAATCTCTGTCTTTGCGTCAACAACCCTTCTATTGTTTTATTACAGGGCCGTGTGTTATACCAGAAAGGACACTCTCTCAATGACTTGACCACCTGCATTCTGCTACAAAGACCTTTTACATCTGCACTTGAAAGGGAATCCTCTGAACTGTCATTCATGTTAAAATTCGACACTTGCCAACAAGGACTTAACAAACATTTGAACTATCTCACCCATTACCAAGACAGTTTCCCCAATTATCACCTCTAATACCATTAACTCACAAACATCCCACTCTCCCCACCTCTAATATCATCAATTCACAGACACTTACCTTCCTTCCTTCCCCCCCCCCCCCCCCCGCATCCTCCTCCTGTTCTGCAATGTGATTTGTCCTTTTCATATTTGTTCATTTTTTTTAATTGTATCCTTTGGTATATATGGTTGTGACTACTTTCTTCCACTATTTGATCTGAGGAAGTGGGTCTGGCCCACGAAAGCTCATCATCTAATAAACCAACTTGTTAGTCTTTAAAGTGCTACATTGTCCTGCATTTTGTTATACAGGAGTGATGGTTCGAGGTGAAATGGGGCACGCTATTCCCTGGAGGGAAGAGGATCTGAGACTTCTGTGAGCAACCAGTATCGGGCTGGTTACCGCAGGGGAATGCTTCAAAGGACTCAAGAAAGAGAGCGCGCCTATTGTTAACCTGTGAGGCAAAGGCAGGTCAGGCATAGCCTGGAAGAGAGCGGTTGATACACAGGTGGCGTTAGGGTGCTACCATGCAAGTAGGTGCCGGCGATACCCCCCTCATCTTGGAGATGGACTAACAAGGGACTTACAGTCCTGGGTTCCCCAAGAGCCATCAGGGTTGTGCAGAATAAAAAGCCTCTATAGGATGACTTCCAGGGTGTGTCTAAGACTACGCGACTCCATCGACGGAGCCATGTAGATGAGTTTACTAGACATAGCAAAATGAAGCGACGATTTAAATAATTGCCACTTCATTTACATCAAAATGGCCGCCGCGCTAGGCCGATGATCAGCTGATCCGGCACAGCGGGGCAGTCTAGATGTGTCGCGGTCGACAAGGGAAGCCTTTGTTGACTGCTCCGGTATGCCTCGTGAAACCGCTCTGGTATGCCTTGTCGACCATGGCACGTCTAGACTGCCCCATTGTGCTGGATCAGCTGATCGTCGGCACAGCGCGGCGGCCATTTTGATGTAAATGAAGCAGCGATTATTTAAATTGCTGCTTCATTTTGCTATGTCTAGTAATCTCATCTACATGGCTCCATCGACAGAGCCATGTAGTCTAGACACACCGCCAGGGTCCACAGCTGAACAAAAGCCCCATTGTGTAAAAAGGGAGTTTTGCTCATTTCAGGATGGTAGAAATTGGGCCTAAATAGCTTTGGTTTTTTGAATATCTCCTGTCTTGTGGATCTCTGTCCTGCTGGACATTTTTTATCCCTACTTTTCTACTCTTGCAAACAACACAACTCTACCTGTGGTAGCCACAGCAGAAGGCTAGCAGAGACTAATCTCTTACAATTGCTACCCTCATGTTGTCCAGCCCTGCTAAGAGAAGGTCTAAACCAGCGGGTGGTAAATATGCCAGTGACCACCGCCACTTTGTCTCTCTCTTGGGACCATCAAGGGAGCCCCAGTGATGTTGAAGAAATCTGAGGCAAAAGGGGCTGGATTGGCTAAGGGAGATAATGTGACTTGGTGATGGGGGCATAGGAGAGGAAATCAGTTCTGGGTTCTAATCCCAGCCTTGGCTGTGATTTTGGGACTGTTTCTCCTCCTCTTTTGCATTTGGGCTGTCAGCTCTTTGGGGCAGAGACTGTCTTAGTCTTTGCCTTTGTACCATGCATGGAGCGTAGGCACTAAAAGAGTCTTAATAACTAAGGGCGTTGGAGTAGAAGACATTTGCTGAGGCCACAGGCTTTGTTTCTCTGCTCTGAATTGCGCTGATTTCATTGGCAGCTCTCCGCAAATAGCAACAAACAGCTAAATGTTAATTGCAACACTTTTCTAAATCATTCCACCACATGCACAAAAAAGGGAATGAGTCCAAATTCATCCCCAGTGTAACACCATTGACTTCAAGGGAATTACTGATTTGAACCAACATTTGAATATCCCTTCTGTTTTTTTGTTTTTTTCCCCTGCAGAGTCAGAATTCATTGGAGACCCAATCTGATTCTGGCAGATTTTTCTCTCTCCATGGACATGGGCAATTACATAGGCACAGTGAAATAAGGTGGCAAAAAAAAAGGCTTTTTTTATCTTTTCCAATATTTCAGGTGCTTAACTCCACTTTGCAGCTCCTCTTAGTTTAAACGGCGTAAATTATACCATTCTGGTTCCCATCATCAGGAGAGGGTCTGCAAATGAATTGCAGGTAGCCTGTTTGCATTCAAAACAAAATACAGGACTATGTAGCACTTAAGTGCTACATAGTCCTGTATTTTGTTTCAGCTACATCAGACTAACACGGCTACATTTCTATCACTGTTTGCATTCGGTGTGTTTAAAAAGGATGCCAACAATGGGAAAGGATGTAATACAGTGAACACGCACTATATCAAATGGCAAGATTTCTGTTCCACCTGCCCAAATAACAAGTCAACCTCTTTGGTCAATTTTGGAGGCATTGTCTCCCCAGTAACATGTCCAACTGCTCTATGAGTCGTTGTTTTCTTTTCCAGCTTGGCTGGATTGCTCACCATCCAACTGATTGAAACCTCCCCCCACCCTACAAATTACTATCTTTGGGAAAAAGACAGCCTTTGTTCACAGCTCATGGATTAATGATATGCTGCAGATTTATAAGTACAGCAATGAGAAGTCTCAATAAATTAATTCCCCCTGCAAACCTGACCCCTGCTTGCTACAGATGTGAAAAGCGACTTGTGTCAGCTCCCCCAGTGGCTGTCAGGCACTTTGCTATAAATTGTGATTCAAATGTCAACAGGTTTCATTTTTTATTGGCCGCTATGTGACTTCAGCTATCACAGAGCCACCCTGTTCACAGTTCAGCTGCAAGGCATAATCTGCTTTCCTCTAGGATAATTCCTGATGCATAGAGCCTTGCACAGATGCAAAATTTTGTATGCGCATCCACACCTGTATCTGCAAAGATGAGCCACATCTGGATATCCACGGATATAAAGCAGATATCTGCAAATTTGCAGGATTCTAGATACAACATTTGTATCTACATTCGCATCCATGGATGTGGATACCTGGGGATATAAAGTGGATATTCATGGATTTGCAGGGCTCTCCTGATGCACACGCCTTTCTCTCTGTGTGACAGCTCTCCAGAAACCTTCTCTGGGTGACGGTGATTTACGTCAGCAGAGGATCTGGTCGATAGGTGTAAAGCAGCCATCCTGTACAGTGAAGTGGCTTGTCACTCTCCTCCTGGACCAGGGTAATATTTGAAAGATAGGTGTAGGCCTGAGATCAGGCTTGTCGGTAGTGACAGGCACCTGGTAATAAAGGGATTCACACACAACTTGTCATGCATGCACCAGGGGAGGAACAAACTGGAAAGTGCAAATCCTCTGACCATTACCGTGCTTGTAACGTAAAGTGCAAATAGATGAAACACCCCACTCAGCTCTTGATTTTAACTGGAGGATCAAAAGCTTGCAATGTTTAAAACAAACCTTCTCACCAGCTAAAATGTCAGCTTGAAAATATCACCCGGATTAATGGCTTGGAAAAACACAAAGGGCAGTTGGTTTAAGTGGAAGGTATTTGGCAACATGCTACATTGTAAAGTGTTTAATAACATGCCAGTAAGACCCTTGAAGCGCTCGTCTCAGTTTAGGACCCTGTGCAGTAAACAACTTGTGCTCCCATGCACTGGATGTATCTTTTAATTTAAAAGGTTTCAATTGAGTTTACGGCTCAGGAAAGGTGCTGGCTTGATGCTTCTATTTATTTATAGAGCATCTACTGCAGGAGTGGGCAAAAGGGCCTTTGCTGGCTGGATCTGGCCCGTGGAGGCTCTGCCACTCTCCCGTCCCCAGGCCAATTAGGGGCTGGGGGTGGGGGAAATGCACAAAGTCTCCTCCCTTCTCTAGGGGCATGGGATGTCTAGAGGGAACCTCTGTGGTGGGGGCAAAGACTTCACGCACTCCCCCACCAATCGTGGTCTGTGGGCGGGGAAGCAGGGAAGGATACTGACCCCGCCCCTTCCGCTTGAGGCTCCGCCCCTTCCAGTGCGGCCTGGGGCCACTTCAAAAATTTCTGAAGTGGCCCCCAGCAAAAAATTATTGCCCATCCCTGAGCTACCGCATAAACAAAGAGAACCCCCACAGCAAAGCTCCTGCCAGTGTGCCTCTGTCTGGAATACAAGGGTTGCTCTTTCCCCAGGAGCCATTCAGTCCCTGCTAAGAGTGTCCAAGAGGCTCTCTCAGCTCTTGGGCAGTGGTTCTTGGGCAGCGAGAAACTGGAGATCCCTTTCATGTGGGGAGGCTTGTAAAATGGTTTGCTAGAGCTGACCTTGATCAGGGCCCAAATGCAGCTGTCACTGATGTTCCCAATCCAACAGACCGACTTCCCAATCCCCATGGAGACATCTTGCACCAGTGTAGCCCACCATCATGGGCTGTCATCTTATGATGCAATTAAATATTCTTTAACATGTAGTGGTTGCCTGGAATACAAATGGTTTGGACTAGCAACAGACCCTTCCCAGCTCTACACAAGAACATAAAAGCAGCCATACTAGGTCAGCCCAAAGGTCCATCTAGCCCCGTATCCTGTCTTCTGACAGTAGCCAAAGACAGGTGCTCCAGAGAGAATGATGAGAACTAGGAATCATCACATGATCCCTCCCCGGTTACCCAATCACAGCTTCTGACAAAAAGAGGCTGGGGACATTATTTCTACCCACCCCAGCTAATAAGTATTAAGGGAGCTATCCTCCATGAATTTACCTAGTTCTTTTTTGAACCCTGTTAAAGTCCTGGTCTTCACAACATCCTCTGGCAAGGAGTTCCACAGGTTGACTGTGCATTGTGTGAAGAAATACTTCCTTTTGTTTGTTTTAAATCTGTTAAAACTCGTTGCCTCTCTGTATGCTAAAGCCAACACTTATCAGTCTTTAGGGCACAGTATAAAGCTAACCAATTAGGTTGTTTTTTTAAAAATGAATTACAGTCTTGTTAGTTGGAGGTGGGCACCTACTGGAGGAATAGGTATTAAATATGTAATACATCATCCTTGTGGTCTATGAGCCATTTTGTGTTATTTTGCAAAAATCTGAATACTGCAGAAATCCCTGAATAAACAACACTTGGAGAAATTCCGCTGTGTGTACACAGTTCTGCTCCTATGTAATGTATTGCCTGTTTTTATCGAAGAAATGAAAGACTCGTGGGCACCAGCCCAGTTCCCTGTTGGTTTTATAGGGACGGCTCAACTTCAAAGTGTTGGAAGCTTCAGTACAAAGAACAACAGAACAGCATGATACTTAGCTCAATCCTCTGAGCGGAAAGTCTCACGAGAACAGCCCTCTTGTGAGAGTTCAGCGACCACCCACTTCCAGCCGGAGCAGGCAGTCATATGATACTCTAGCCCTTCCATTTTTGGCTCCAATTGGAAGTAAAAACTGCAAAAAGTGGAAAATATTGAGACTTAACCAAAGTTTTAGAAATTTAAAAGAGGGAAAGGCTTGGCTCAGAACCAGAGTGAAAGTTTGGGCCAATTCTTATTTTATATTTGGTCTTCAGTAGTTTGCTGGTGTGATGTAGAGGGGGGCTTTCCACTCTAGCTTGGGCACTCACTGGTTGCTATGTGTGTTGTGGGTGACCCCTATTGGCCTGTGTCTGTAAGCACTGCTCAGTGGGTGGTCTCCCCTGAGCGCCAGCACCAGCATCTAGACAATGACTGGCGAAAGTTTCTCACTTGACCACAGGAAGAGGGTCTAAACAAAGGAAGGGGTGTGGCTACCTGAGGGATGTGTGTTCTGTGGTTTTGAGAAGGGGCAGTCTTGGCTGGGAAAACATGAAGAGAACAGACTAAGCGAGTACTGGGGGTTCAGAGGCCTGCAGACCCCTACCCCAAGAGGTCTGAGGCTGCCTGCCCCCTTACTCTGATGTCCACATCGAACTCGGCTGTGCGGTATCTTTGAGAAGCAATAAATCCTCTCTATTCTACCGGCGGGCGGAGTCACATCTTGCTGTAGACGGAGTGCAGGGTTGGGGGGTCCCCGACTCGCTGTCACACTGGTCCTTAATTTTGACTAATATTCTCTGGCCTGTAATTATATTTTAAGGGCTGTCTTATGGATAAAGCCTTGCATTGGAACTCATAAATGGGTTCAGTTCTCAGCTCTGACACAGGCTCCATATATAATGTTGTGTCTTTGTCTGATTTATAAATTCTAATGCACACTACAGTGTTGTACACTAAGGCTACATCTACACTGCACAGTTATTCTGCAATAAGCTATTCCGTAATAGTTATTCCGAAATAGCTTATTTCGCAATAGCACGTCTACACTGCAGGGAAGCCTCAAAATTAGTCCAAGGCAGGCTTCCCTAATGTATACGTGCTATCTCGATTTACAGCCCCAGGAAGCACTGGGGAGGAATAACTTAGAATGGCCCTAGAGAGGGGCTATTTCGAAACAGCAGAAGTGGAGTGTCTACACACGCCTTATTTTGAGATAGCTATTTAGGAATAGGCATTATTCTTCATAGAATGAGGTTTACAGAAGTCGGAATAAGCCGTCTGTTGTTTTGAAACTATTTGGAAATAACAGAATTGCTGTATAGATGCTCACATAGTTATTTCAGAATAACGGCTGTTATTCTGAAATAACTTTGCTGTATAGATACACCCTAACTGGCCAATGGGGACCATGTGGACATTCACTAAAAGTTCTCCAGGACATTTTAATAAGATGCAGTTTATGTCCTAGGGAACTTTTAGTGCATGCCAACAGGGTGCATATGGGCCAATAAGGGTGTGTCTAAACTACATGGCTCTATCAATGGAGCCATGTAGATTAGGCTGATCGGCAAAGGGAAATGAAGCCGCGATTTAAATAATCACGGCTTCATTTAAATTTAAATGGCTGCTGCGCTGAGCAGACAAACAGCTGATCAGCTGTTTGTCAGCTCAGCACGCTAGTCTGGACACTCCTGCGCTGACCTGAAAGCCCTTTATCGACCTCCCCGTTATGCCTCGTAGGATGAGGTTTACCGGGGAGGTTGATAAAGGGCTTTCATGTCGGCAGGGGAGCGTCCAGACTGCCCCGATCTGCCGACAAACAGCTGATCGACAGAGCGGGGCAGCCATTTAAATTTAAATGAAGCCTAAGTGTGCAAAACATTGTGGGAATTAGAATTTATATGACAATTCATGCAGACTAGGTTTCATAGATAAGCCCTAAACCTCCTGTGCTTCAGCTCCCCACCAATTTCAATATTTCCTTCACCTGTCTTGTCCCTTTACATTGTTTTGAGCAGGGATTGTTACACGCCTTGGCCATGCCTACACTAGGAAACTTTTTTGAAATTACTACATTCAACTTGAGAACTCCTGATTTAACAAATTCAAGCTGGCGTGGCCTCGCGATGGGGAAGCATTGAAATTAGTCCAAGGCAGGGTCCTTTAATGTAGACACGCTCCCTTGCACTTAGAGCCCTAAGAAGCACTGTGGGGAGCTGTTCAAATTAACGACACCAGGGCATCCACACTGTTATTTTGAAATTAGCATTATTCCTCATGAAAAGCAGGAGTACAGAGCTGGAATTCCGTGGCCTGTTCTTTCGAAATAACGAGCTTGGTAGTGTGGTCGCACTGCTTATAAATTCAAATGGGGGCGGGTATTTTGGAATAAGGTCCTAGTGTAGACCAGGGTCTTGTTCAGTGAAGTCCTGATCTTCGGTAGGGGCTTCTGTAAACGGTCAATAATACCACTACTAACTAACTCACCTGACCAACTACAAATATGTCCCAGATCCTCATCTGGTTGGAACTGGTGCTCTGCTGATTTACTCCAGCTATGTGTAGTTTTGAAACACATAGCTCGTATGTTACAGGCACCTCCACTTTATCATTACCAGGCATGACTTTTTAAAAGAGGGAATATAATAAGTACAACATGGCAACCAGAGGCTATAGGCAAAAAGAGAACTGGAGTGTAAGGGCTGTCACAGGAAGTTGGAAAACATTGGGGGACATAGTTTTCTAGTTTGTTTAAAGTTGTTTTTCTTTTATTAAAATCAACTGTGCAAAAACTTAAGTTGGTGGGAAAAATGGCCTCTGCCAAGTGTATCCATCTCTAGATGAAAAACCACCAACCAGGTCTTTAAATTGTGGTATGAATGTTATTTCCATGTGGGTCATTAGTGAGCATTTCAACAATACAAACCCCAAAAATGGTTGAAAGTTTCTACTCTGGCACCACAAGCAACAGACTTTACCACCTCTATTATCAGCCTATGCTGTAGTGCCAATTTGCAGTTATGGGCCTAAGGGAGCACAGAAATACCTACAAGATGCTGTTAATATTTATAATATCCCCCTTACTCAGAGGGCAAGAGGTGTACATTACTGAAATCTGGGGCTACTTTCTCATGCTGGATAAGTCTCAAAATAAACACAGTTTAAAAGGGAAGGATAATTGTTTCAGCACAACTCTTAGTATGGAGACTTGGACAAAGAAGGTAAATATTTATCCCTACTTTTATGTCTTGGAAAGTTCTCATGGCCATGAGTTGCTCCAGGCTTGGAAATTGCACTGCGCTAGCGAGTCCCAGATCTCATCTCAGAGAGATGAGAGCTTGGTGTGCATGTCCCAGGCAGCACAAGCTTCAGATGCTTATCTGAAATCTTCTCCTCAGGTCTTGGGACCACAATGTTGGACTGGAGATGTCATGAGAATTGGCTTTCTTGCAGGATCGTTTGGGTGCTTTTTGGGAGGCTGGCAGTACGAGGAGAACAGTGGTGCAGGGAGGTATTCCAGCCAATCCACTTACCAACCCAGATCAGAACCAGGAAGTGCAGGGAGGAGCAAAAGTGAATCATAATGGCTGGGAAAAGGCGCATATTTGGGATAAGGTAGAATTTTGGGCAAAGTATCTACGGCACACAGATAAGTATCTATGCACTGGTTCACCAACAGTGAGAGAGGAGAGGACAATTGCCCCAGGACCTGGCAATTCAAAAGGGTCTGTTTCTCCTGTCCACTGCTACTGTGGCAGGGGTGGCAGTCAGACCTGTGGGCCCTTTAAATCACCACTGGAACCCCAAGCAGTGCACTCTAGGTGGCTCTAAAGGCCTGGCGGGGGCAAGGCTAGTTCCCCTAGCCCCGCCTCTTCCACCCAAGGCCCCACCCCTTACAGGGCATGGAACTGGACCTCTCACTTCAGCAGGGGCCTGACCGTTCTGTCAACCCTCTCCCCCCCCCCCCCCCCCGGCCAATCTGTGCAGATAAGCTTTAGTCAAACTCAAATTACTGGGATCAATACACAAGTGCTACAGCCTGTGGTATACAAGAGATCAAACTAGTGATCAAATGACTCCTTCTGGCCTCAGAATCTGTGACCCATGTTGCTTATTCCTCAGTAAAAGATGACCGTGAAAGGAAAAAAAAATAGATTTAAGCCTCTTTTTGGTTGATTTATAGTGACTACAAAGGGACTACACTTATTATTTTTAATTTCCTGCCTATTCTTAATATTAGAAATATAAGTTTTGTCTCCCAGGTTATTTCCTGTTAGGATCTATGGACAACTAGAGATATAGGAGATTTAAAAAATCAGAGACATTATGCAAGCCAATGCTGATTAACTGAGGGGCAATGTTACAGAGACAAGCTGGGTGAGGAGATATCTTTTATTGAACCAACTTCTGTTGGGAAGAAAGACAAGCATTTCCATTTACACGGAGCTCTTCTTCTGCTCTGGGAAATTTACTCCTAGTGTCACAGCCAAAAACAGGGCAACACACTGTTTAGCATAAATAGTTAACACATATTTCAAGGGCGCCATTTATGGGGGGCTAGGGAGGCAGCAGGCCCCCTCCTGAGTTTGAGCCCCTGGATTTCATACTTGAGGTCTGCTTAAAGCTGCAGCTCCCGAGGCAGTTCTTAAATGCAACAGAGTTTGAGCTGCTTGCGGTTTTGCCTTTGGAACAGGGAGTTTGTTATAAAAAGAGGGAGGCAGGTGATTAAGTATAACAAAAGGCTGGGCATTCCGGTAACTGAAAAATCGTTGGATCATCATGAAAACATTGCCAGGTACTCCACTTAAAATAAGGAGGGGGAGGAGGGAAGAGTAGAAATGAATGTTGTGCTGCTGGGATTTACATTTGGATCACTGCTGTTAAACTTCTTATAAATGTTCTTGAAAAAGGGGTAAACAGGGACTAATCCAAAATTGACTGCAAAGAGTTACAAAGGGATCTCTCAAAACTGGGAGCTTGGGCAACGCAAGGGCAGATGGAATTCTATGTTGGTAAGTGCAAAATAATGCACATGGAAAAATATAATCCCAATTATAGATACAAAAATGATGGGGTCTAAAATAGCACTCAAGAAACAGATCTTAGAGTCCTTGTGGGTGGGTCCATGAAAACGTCTGCTCAATGTTCACTGGCAGTCTGAAAACTAAATAGCTAACAGAATATTGGGAATCATTAGGAAAGGAGTAGATAATAAGATAAAATACCATATTGCCTCCATATAAAGGCATGGGAGGCCCACATCTTGAATATTGAATGCATATTTGGTCACCCCATCTAAAAAAGATATATTGGATTTGGAAAAGGGACAAGAAGGGCAACTGGGGGGTAAGGAACAGCTTCCATATGAAGAGAGATTAACAAGACGGGGACTTTTCATCTTGGAAAAGAAATGACTAAAGGGGTAGGGGGATATGCTAGAGGTCTAGAAAATCATGCATGGTGTGGAAAAATAGAATAAATATTATTCATTCTTCACTAATCTTAATTTGTCTAGGTTCAATTTCCAGTGGTTTCTCCTTCCAAAGTCCAGATCTGAGTTTCCAGACTTGAAGCGCTAGCTCTGGCTAGTCCTCTCCCTGGATCTGATTCATTGGAGACTATTTCATGTGACTTTCCCATAAACGGACATGATCATTATTTGTTATTTGCATGAGGACCTCACTCATAAATCAGAGTCTCATTGTGCTAGGTATACAGAGCACAGAACAAACATGATACCAGCCTCAAAGAACTTCAAAGAGCTAGTCTTTAAATCAGCCCCTACTGGGCAAAGATCATTAAGCTTAATTCCATTGTATCTGTCCTTTGTTTTGCAGTAAAGCACCAGGATGTGCTAAATATTAATTACTAGAAGATTTACTGGTGTTTGAGTCCTTCAGGTTTGCCCCATTCTACCTGCCCAATTCTACTACTGGGGAGCAGGGTATGACCAGAGATGAATTTAAGCAATAAGCTCAAGTTGGCGCACAGGCGGTAGGATCCCTACTCCTGTCCTAATAACATTGGGCTTCTAATAACCATTCCTACATTCAGAATATGTGCATTCTCTTGCACACATTTCTGTAGACTCTCTTCTACAATAGTTAAAGCTTGTGTTTGCTCATTAGGCCAGTGTCCAGCTCGTGAAGGCCTGGCTTCAAACGGAAAGATTTCAAGGCTGGGGTGATTTCTCTGAGTCAATTAGAAAAAATAAAACGAGCTCATCAGAGATTGGGTTGTTTTTGGACCTGAGCTTCCGTACGACCGAGTGTTGGGAATCTGTAACTGCACCAGTGTTCTGTCACTGTTTTAACCAAGCAGGCCTCAGGAAGGGCTTGATTTACCAGATAAGATCGGGGCTGGGAAGCTAATGGGCCCATTAGCAAGGAGATTGGATAAAAGAGCACAGGAAGGAAATGAGGCAGAGGGGGAGGAGGCCTGATTAAAGGGAGTTCTGTGAAAGGAGGCACTTCCCTCCTTCCTCTTTCACGAGAAAGGGATGCCGGATTGTTCTAAACACCATGGCTGCACTATCAAACTCCCTCACCTCTGAGCACTCTGGGAAGCTAAGCACTCCCTGCTCACTCTGACCACACAGGGCCTGGAAACTCCTCCCGTCTCCTGCCCCAAGCAGTTCTACGTCTTTTCTCCTGCCCCCTCAAACACCACCTCAGGCTCCTTCCACGTGGCTCATCCTCCTTTAGTCAGCCTTCCATTACTGACTTCCTCTTTACCGCTTCTACACACAGCCTGACCTTGCTCCCTCCAAGCACACGCTGTGGTGCTCTTATAACCCGTATCCTCCCCATAGCTCCCTTTGAAAGCCCTGCTGGCTTCTCTTCTCAAGCAGGAAAAGAACAGCTCCAATCCTTCTCTTCAGGTGGTGAGGTGGCTCCAGTGAGCCTCCATCCCCTGTGAAGCAGCCATATACAAGGCCTACTCGGGCTATGACCGGAGTAAAATGATATTGGCCTCAGAAAGGAAAGCCACTTTTCTGGAGAATAGAAAAGACTCTGACTATGGATGGGAAGAGGTTTATCACCAAGTGGAGCAGTCCCTCTCCAGAATGAAATAAATATTTATTTGGTCCCGGCTTTTGTAAATCTCCCGTAATGGTGTGTGATTTTTATTTCCTGCCCCCTTTTTCATGTTGGGTTTTCAACAAGGCACATGAAAAAGCCATCTCACTCGGCTGAACGAGAGACCGTAACACCAATGGCATTATTTTATTTCCAACCTTCTGTTGCTCTTGACATAAATCTTTCTAGCCAGGCTACTTAAAAAGCAGCGGGGCACCCCCCCAGGCAACCTTTCCTATTCTTTGCTTCCAACATACCCTATTTTTATTATAAGGCGATCTCAGAATGGGGCAAGTTTTATTATTATTATTACTATTATTTAATTCTTGCTTTCTATAAATACAAGGGGATCAAGAGCTGAGATCATGTCAGACAGAGCTCTGCAGAGATCTTTGGAGTTACGTTACATTGTGTATCTGTGTATATTTGTGTGTGTGTGTGTATATGTAACCTCCCTCTTGCTAAGGCTATTTGTAACACACTCCCCCCTCTTCCCAAGTGCTGATGGAGTTTTAAAATTCAGGGACTCAGATATTTTAAACCTCAGTATTAACTATATTTCCCCCCTGGGACAAACTATGTAAGCTAGATGTTGATTTTCTTGGCATGCTTAGCTGAGGTTTTATTATATCAATGGTTGTGTGCGTCTCAGGTCACCGGATGACAATTCTCAACCAAGTGTATGTTAAGAAAAAAATTCCATCAATTTTAGGCCATTGTAATCTAGGGATGGGAGATTATTCTCAGGTCTTTATTTATTTCTACATAATGGGCAAAACGTGGAGGATAAGGCTCGTGTCCCAGGGAACTCGCAGCTTAAGAGGGTAAGCAACTTCCATGGAAGAGGTAGGAAGCTGAACTGTAGACACACAATAGCTAATTGAACCAGTTAGTGCAATCCCTAGATGTTTCTCTGTGTAAAAGGAGGAGGATCTGAGGAAGCTATATCCTGTGGAAGGAAAGATGAAGATGGTCTGAGGAGGACAAATAGAGGAGAGATTTCAAGGGGCTTCAGTGTTGTCACAGCAGGGGTGAAAGAGGTGGAAAAAATCACAAGAGCAGATATGAGGGATCGTGGCCCAAGCACCCAGAAGGAATTATCACCACTGGTTACCACCACCTTCAGTTCCTCCATCCCTTTGGCACGTCCGACCAGTGGGGAATAGGGTAAAATTGTGCAAACATTTTTAATATACTGCACAGAGTGAGAATTTAAGGGATAAACACATTTGTCTGAGTAATGCAGCCTTCACTGTGGGACTGAAGCATTGTGTGCAAAACGTTATAAGCAAAAATCATGCACGACGACGATGCTTGCTCAAGGTCAGTGTTAGGGCCAGGATACAAACACTGGAGTCTTGATTATCTATCCATGAAACCCCCAAACAATAGAAGAACCTGTCACATGCAAACAGGTTCTAATGCATGATGGGAAGCTTCATTGTCTACACTGAATGCTTATTTCAAAATAAGCTATTCTGGAATAGTTACTTTGAAATAGCTTATTTCAAAATAGCACATCTACACTGCAGGGAAGCCTCAAAATTAGTCCGAGACAGGCTTCCCTAGTGTATCTTGCTGTCTTGATTTAGACCTCCAGGAGGAAAAACTTAGACTGGCCTTGGGGGGGGGGGCTATTTTGAAATAGCAGCAGTGGAGTATCTACCCAAGCCTTATTTTGAAATAGCTATTTCGGAATAAGCATTGTTCCTTGTAGAATGAGGTTTACAGATTTTGGAATAAGCCGTCCGTTATTTTGAAATTATTTTGAAATAATGGAATGGCTGTGTTGACTCTCACATTGTTATTTCAGAATAACGCTAGTTATCTCGAAGTAACGGTGCAGTGTAGACACACCCTAAGGCTACGTCTACACTGGCATGATTTTCCGGAAATGCTTTTAACGGAAAAGTTTTCCGTTAAAAGCATTTTTGGAAAAGTGTGTCTAGATTGGCAGGACGCTTTTCCGCAAAAGCACTTTTTGTGGAAAAGCGTCCGTGGCCAATCTAGACGCGCTTTTCTGTAAAAAAGCCCCAGTCGCCATTTTCGCGATTGGGGATTTTTTGCAGAAAACAAATCTCTGCTGTCTACACTGGCCCTTTTGCGCAAAAGTTTTTCGGAAAAAGACTTTTACCCGAATGGGAGCAGCATAGTATTTCTGCAAAAGTACTGACAATCTTACATGAGATCGTCAGTGCTTTTGCGGAAATTCAAGCGGCCAGTGTAGACAGCTGGCAAGTTTTTCTGCAAAAGCAGATGATTTTGCGGAAAAACTTGCCAGTCTAGACACAGCCTAAGGGTACATCTAAGCTATATCCCTCTTTTGAAAGAGGGATGTAAATTAGACATTTCAAAATTGCAAATGAAGCCGGGATTTGAATTTCTCATGCTTCATTTGCATAAACACGTTACGGTGTTTTTTCGAAAAACTATTTTGAAAAGAAAAGCCTTTTTTGAAAGATCCTCTACTCCTCAAAAAAAATGAGGTTTATAGGATCTTTTGAAAAAGGCTTTTCTTTTCGAAAGAACCACATCTAGTCTGCGGTTTCACTTTCGAAATAGTGTTTTTCAAAAAAAAAGCCGTGACACGATTATGCAAATGAAACATAGGAAATTCAAATCCTGGCTTCATTTGCAACTTCGATATGTCTAATTTACATCCCTCGTTTGGAAGAGGGATGTAGTCTAGACATAGCCTAAGAGTGCACCAAATGTTCCAACCTGACAATGTGCAGCACACCCTCAATTCCAATTAGCTTCCATGACCATGGTCGTCTTCTCTCTCTCTGCAACCAGCTAACTGCAACTGTGCGCCTTGTTCTGACGGCGCCTCCCCATCCTTTTCATCAGTATTTTATAGCTCCACAAAGTCCATAGCACTGGCCTTCCAGGCTGGGCTATTTTTGCAGCCAAATTTTGTGGATTGTTGGGGATGGGGTGTTGGTTTTGCGGCACCCCATGTTGCCACGTCAGAAATCTGGCGTCAAAATAAAAGGTTCTCTCCTAGCAATTATCCACATACAAGTGGCATCCAGGATCCCGCAGGGGAAGGAATGAGGCTCCACGCATCTTTTTATTAGAGTTTATCCGTGGGAGGCAAGGGCAATGAGATGAATTCATCCATAAATCTTGTCAGCATTAGATTCTGAATCAATATCCATAGTCAGTAGAATTCTCGGCCACCGCGAAGTAGCTGGTCTCATACTGGGGGCCCTTCTTGGGGAATATATTATTAAAAATAATGACATATTTTAAAAAAATTGTAGAAAGCGCTCACTCAGAAAATAAAGACACTCATCACTTACATGAATAAGCTTCCCTAACCTAAGTTGTCCTGCTGGCCCACATATATCTGATGTACTGACAATAAATGCAACCCTATTGCACCAGGGATACATTTTAATATTTGGGGACAGGAGATAAATACAGTGGAGGCAACTTGAAAAGCAGCCGCACTCCAGACTAGAGCGGGCAAATAGTTTGTAAAGAATCATTAATTTGTCTCTTATGTCACTCTGCCCCAAATTCTCTGTTAGCCTAGTTCCCCAACAAACACAGCCCTTCTTTCTTCCATGCTGTGCCTTACTCAAGGAACACTCTGTCTGAGCCAAGAAATGTTACTAATCGCTCTGGTACCACAGAGATCCGCCTTAGCAACAAGGTCTTCAGGTGTGCCTCACTCCAGTGCTCGGCTCCTCTGTAACAATGACTGCAATTTGCTTCCCCCACGCCCACTTCTTGGCAGCTTTCCTGCTCGAGAAGCTACTGTAAACCTGTGTAACTAGGCAGCCGTAGAGCAGACAGTCAATATTATGCCACTTTTGTTTGCTTCTTTCCTCTGGCCTGTGCCAGAAAAAGACATGGAGCCATTACTTTGCAAAATTCTTGCCTGCCAAATATTTGACCGTGCAGAAATATGACTGTTCAGCTTCCTCGGCTGTCACTTCGGATTTCACAGCCCCATTGCTCTCAACAATAGAATAAGCTAACCAAACGGAGCAACAAACAATTCAGAAGCACAAATACAATGAAGCCCAGACATGCCAGTGGGAAGGGATCATATCTCATACACAAAAATCTGTAAAACCCCTAGATCAGCGGAGGGGAACCTAAGGTCTGGGGGCCATATGTAGCCCCTGGCTTGCATGGATCTGGCCTTTGAAGCTCAAGGTTCCCCCCAGCACTGGGGAGCCTCAGTGTTTTTTTTTGTGAGAAAAAAGGTGCCGATACTCTAGGGCAGAGTTGTTGAGCAAGAAAAAAAAAGGAACATGTGTTGAGCCAAAAAAAACCCACACTGGGGGCCAAAATTTGGTCCCCGCCCCTTCAAGAGCCACAGCGCTGCACTGGAAGCTGGAAGAAAACATGCGCGTCTCAAGCAAGCTTCCGCCAGGAGCCGAGCCACCCAGGAAAACAGGTGCCGGTATGCACGGCAGAAATCACATTCCCTTTCTGTGGGCTGGGAAAATAGGTGATGGTGCACCGTTCCGGGCTGTACCGTCACAAAAAAAGCACTGGGGAGCCCATACTGGAACTCCAGCACCACCATCCCCCCCCCCACACGTTGTCCCTCTGCGGGACTGGAGCACACAAAATCTACCAGGCTGGGTCCCCCTAAGTTCTGGTGTGCAAAGGAAATATGGGGAGTGTCTTTCTCCTCCTCAGTCAGGGGCCACATCAGTGAGTATTTCTTTGTTTGTTTCTCACTTGTGTGTGACCTCCAACTGATGTTTCTGTGGATCAGTGGTTCCAGACCCAAAAAAGGTTCCCCACCCCCAGGAGCGGTCTGAGGTGGGCTGCGGCAGCTGGCGCCCCAGGCGGAACCCGCGATCGGTGCCCCCTCCTGCAAGGCCGTCAATGGGCCGTCAATGGGGTGACGTCATCATCGGGCACCCCGTGACATCATCATTGCCGTGACATCATCATTGGGCGCTGTTGAAGGTGGTGCCCTAGGCGACAGCCGAGTCGGCCTATAGCCACGGGCCACCTCTGCCCTAGATAAAGAAGGAATCACTAGTCCACAGATACAATCAGCTTTATTTACACTCTTTCCAAAAGCTAGGCTAGCCATCACTTAAACTATCCCCTCTGCCAGGAATAACTGTTCTCTAGAGTAGATCTAGTGTTTTGACCTTCCTGATTCAAAGGACTATGAAAGATGAGTTCTCTCCTGCTTTCTGGAAAAACCTGACAGCTCTCACTGTTGCGATACTTTCACCTACATATTTTCTTTAGTTAATTTAACCTCGCTGCTCCTTCCCTTTGGTCCCGTGTGAAGCAATACTTCACTAAGTTTATTTCGATTCACACCTTTCATATATCTAGATAAAGGATTTTCTTGAGTTTATAGTCCCTACTTACTGTTACAGTTGCAAAAAAAGCAAACATGATTCTGGTGTGCATTAACAGGAGTGTTGTGAGCAAGACACGAGAAGTCATTCTTCCGCTCTACTCTGCGCTTATTGGGCCCCATTTGCAGTATTATGTCCAGTTCTGAGCACCACATTTCAAGAAAGATGTGGAAAAATTGGAGAAGGTCCAGAGAAGAGCAACAAAAATGATTAAAGACCTAGAAAACATGAGCTATAAGGAAAGGCTGAAGGACTTGAGCTTGCTTAGTTTGGAAAAGAGAAGACTGAGAGTGGACATGGTAGCTGTTTTCAAGGATCTAAAAGAATGTTATAAGGAGGAGGGAGAAAAACTGTTCTCCTTGGCTTCTGATGCTAGGACAAGGAGCAATGGGTTTAAATTGCATCAAGGGAGATTTAGGTTGGACATTAGGAAAAAATTCCTAACTGTGAGGGTGGTTAAACACTGGAATAATTGCCTAGGAGGGTCGTGGAATCTCTATCACTGGAGATATTTAAGAGCAGGTTAGACAGACACCTGTCAGGGATGATCTAGACCAGGGGTAGGCAAAAGGGCTTCCACGGGCCAGATTCTGCCCGCCAAGAGGTGGATCCGGCCCGTGGATGCCCTGCTGCTCCCTCTCCCCAAGGCCAATCAGGTTCTAGGGGCGGGGCAGCGTGTGACTCCTCCTCCCACCCTGCTGGGAGCATGTGACTCTTTGAAGCGCCACGCACTGCTCGCAGGACGGGGGGAGAGCAGAGGAGGTTTCATGTGTTCCTGTGCCCCCAGGCCAATCAGTGCCTGAGGGCGGAGGAGCTGCGTGAAGCTTCCTTCACCCTGCCCCAGCCCTGTGAAGAGCCCTACGGTGCTTCAAAGTGCCACATGTCCTCGCAGGGTGGAAGAAGGTTTCCTGCACTCCCCCACCCCCACCCCCTGATTGGCCCGGCGGTGGGGGAGCGTGCCAAGCTTCTTCCAGGGCACAGGTGCCTACTGGGAAGGTGGGACAAAGAGGCTCCCTCACCCCCGGACCAATCATGATATGGGCGCATCCCTTCCTTTTTAGGCCCCGCCCCTTCCCATTTAGGCCCCACTACTTCTTACTACTCCACTACTTCACTACTACTAAATTTTTGAAGTGGCCTCGGGCAAAAATTATTGCCCACCCCGATCTAGATGGTGCTTGGTCCTGCCATAAGGATAAGGGACTGGACTTGATCTCTCGAGATCCTTTCCAGTTCCAGGGTTCTATGATTCTATGATTCAGATACCTCATTTCCCAGTATTTTCTAGAATAAAGAGGTTCAAGTGTGTTAATTATTTATTTATCTGAATACAAAGTGCCTCTTGTGCACTCTAGATGGCTTTTAATCAACATCTCTTGACACATGTATGTGCATCTGTAGTCTTACTTTGCCCTCATATTAATCAACCACTGACCTTACAAAATTAAGTTTCCCTTATGGAGACTGAACAGTCGGCAACCTCTTCTGAGTATCTGTTGATCTTCATTGTGGAGCTACTGTTCTGAGAGGGAAACAGTCTCACTAGAAGATGGGTCCCAAGTAATTTAAGGCCTTAATCTCTATCCTGAAGTCAATGGGTGCCGATCATGCACTAGTGCCATGTGCACCCCATGGCACACTGACCTCAGTGGACTTCTATGGGGATAAATGAACTCAAAGCCAGAGCCAAGGATTTTAGAAACTAAGAAATACAAACATCCCTTTCTTAATATGGGAACTGTTTTATGTTCAAAATCCTTAAGCGTCTTCAGCGCATACTGTCGTGCGCTTGATCCCACAGCATGCTGATGTCAATGGCACAGAAGGAATGACAGGGTATGTCTACACTAGCCCCCTAGTTGGAACTAGGGAGGCTAATGTAGGCATTCGAAGTTGCAAATGAAGCCCAGGATTTAAATATCCCGGGCTTCATTTGCATATTCCGGGGAGCCGCCATTTTTAAATGTCCCTTAGTCCGAACTCCGTACCCACGGTTACACGCAACACGGAGTAGGTAGTTCAAATTAGAATCTCTAATTCGAACTACTGGTACACCTCGTTCCCCAAGGAGTAACGGTAGTTCGAATTAGAAATCCTAATTCGAACTACCTACTCCATGCCGCACGTAGCCGCGGGCACGGAGTTCAGACTAAGGGGGGATTTAAAAATGGCGGCGCCTGGGAAGATGCAAGTGAAACCCGGGATATTTAAATCCCGGGCTTCATTTGCAACTTCGAATCCCTACATTAGCCTCCCTAGTTCGAAATAGGGGGCTAGTGTAGACATACCCACGCTGATTCCACTGTCCTTTGCATCGGCAGGGTTATTTTCTACAACTTTGGTCCAGAAAGGTCCCGTGCTCCAGGGCAGCTTCCTGCAGGAGTTCAAAGTAGCAGGCGTCTGAAGAGCAGAGCCGTTAGCCACACATGCGGAACAATGGTTTACCCACCCAGGCCAAACACAATGTCAACACAAAAACAAATAGAAAGAGGGGGCTGCGGAGAGGGGGGAAATAGTGTTTCAAGTCTTATACCTACTCTATTTGATTTTTCAAACTAGCAGTGAGCAAGAAGGGGGGGCACTTGCTTGTTTAATGAAAAAAAAATTGAAACATTCCCCATCGTACTCCTATATTGTGTAGACGGCAAAGCTCATGATTCTAGTCTGATTTGCTTTTAACTGGCTTCATTAAAACTCTGTTTATATAGTCACGTTAATTACAGTCAGACCCAAACCTGGGATTGTTCTGAAGTGTGGAAATATATGAAAACAAATAAAGAGCCCAACTGTTAAAATAACCCCACAAAAGGCTAGAAATGTCGGGTTACATTTCTGTTTCTAACTAATCCCTCTCTATGCATAGGTCTCATAACAGTACCTGCTCTTGTAAAAACAAAAATAATAGATGGCATTTATACTGCCTCTTTTATCCCCAGATCTAAGAGTGGTCTGCAAAGGCTGGGAATGTTATTGCCCCCATTAGCACGCTAGCCATGTGCATACAGACTGACTTCCTGGTCCCTCCTCCAGACTCTTCCCACATGCAACTTGTCCTCCTCGTTCCCCGCCACATGGAGGTTGTTACATGAGGAACAGAACCCCCATCTCTGTTTCCCAGTCTTCTCCTATAGAACAAGGGGCTTGTCTACCCTGAGTTTTTTTGCCAGTGTAGCTACCTCAGTAAAGCTATGCTAGTGCAAAACTGCCTACTGCAGACCTGTGGCCATGTAATAAACAAGTGATTCATATACAAAACGTCTACAATAGAGGTATGTCTAGACTACATGCCTCTGCCAACAAAGGCATGTAAATTAGACTACCCAACATAGTCAATGAAGTGGGGATTTAAATATCCCCCTCTTCATTAACATAAAAATGGCCACCACGCTAT
The DNA here is from genome assembly GCF_049634645.1 of Pelodiscus sinensis. NCBI lineage: Eukaryota > Metazoa > Chordata > Testudines > Trionychidae > Pelodiscus > Pelodiscus sinensis. Next base: position 5,743,930 of record NC_134719.1, on the reverse strand, counting down.
GCCGGCTCAGCTAATCGTCGGCACAGCGCAGCAGGCAAAATGCGGATCGATCGACAAGGAACACCTTTGTTGACCGCTCTCTTATGCCCCATGAAACAAGGTTTACAGGAGCGGTCAACAAAGGCGTCCCCTGTTGACCGATCCGCATCTTGACTGCCGCACTGAGCTGGCACAGCGTGGTGGCCATTTTTATTTTAATGAAGCAGAGGATATTTAAATCTCCTCTTCATTGACTATGTCGGGTAGTCTAATTTACATGCCTGTCAGCAGAGGCATGTAGTCTAGACATACCCTAGAAGCTTGCACTAGTGCATCAGTGCTGTAGCTACATAAATGTAGCTCCACTGGTGCCAAAAAAAAATCCACCGTGTAGACCAATCCTGAAAGAGACCATGTGTGACTTTGGGGATCTGCCTATCTAGGTTTTTCTATAATTTCTGTGGCAGGTCATCCTCCACAACTTTTTCTTATGGGACCCCATTTCTAAGCACTCCATGGTGGACACTGGTAAAAATCTTAAACAATAGCCCCAAAGGAAATATAAAACGCTGTCCCTCCCATCTCTCTCCCTCAAGGTTTCAGATCCAATGGTGACGCCAGGTGCACCATACCATCAATAGATCAGTGTTGCAATGCAGCCAGCCACTAGGTGGTGCAAAATATCAATTCAAGCTATAATTTCCCACCCAAAAAATGATAAAATCACCTTTTGGATGCTGCTAGCAAGTCCCCTGCTAGTCCAGGTGGGAGAGTCCACGTATTCAAGTGATCGTTTGCAGCATGTGGAACCTATTTCAGTGGGATACACCGGCTGTGGTGTCAGGCTGCATTAACTTCAGCTCTCTGCATTTTTTTTGGCACTGCTGCATTTTCCACACTGAAATCTCTGCTTAGGACAGGACTGGCCTTACCATGAGGTGAACTGAGGCAGCTGCCTTAGGTGCCAGACTGTGGGGGGGGTGCCACTAGGACCCAGAGCATAGAAAATTGTAGTGTAGCGAGAAGACATGGGGGCATCATTTGAGCTCCCCACCTCAGGTGCCAAAATGTTGTGGGCTGGCCCTGGCTTAGCAACATGACTCAGTGGTGGGAACACACTTCAATTCAGACCCACGAATCAGCTCCATTTGCTCTCATCCAGTACAATGTCAAGAAGAAAAAGGGAGGGAAGAATTTGTGCTGTCAGAACAGACCCAGGAGATATCTTGGGTCGATCCTACAGCCAGCTGGTTCACAGGACCTCGGAGAAGCTCAGCTGTTCTTCGGGAGAACAGTCTGATGACATTAAGAGGACAAGACTGACCAGGGAACAGTGGTGTCGAGATGTTCTGACTCAGCATTGAATATTCCACCCCGCAAGAAGGGCGCAGGGCCATTCAGACTTGCTTGTGATTCCTAAGTGATCCATGAATGTTTATGGGGGTGGCATGTCTCTGACTCTTGAATGGGAAACAAGCCAATTTATATAAAAAGATACCCTTGTACTCTTGGCATATTTTCACAGGACTGGATTCTGCTGTGTGTGTATATTATACGTGTTCCTATGATTCTGTGATTACACAAGTCTACATTTATTTTATGTTTCCAGTTGCAGGGCTCTGTGTGGGAGTTTTATATAACGTCTCTCAGTATTTATTTGGCTAAGTTCGACACGATTCTCCGGCAAAATGATTCTCTGGTGCTAGACCCAGCTCCTGTAATTTGAAAGCAGTTTTAAGATGTTGCTCTTCTGCCAGGTTGAGGTGGCAGCAGTATGGGCCAGGTTCAACATCTAACTATTTCTCTTAACAGAAAACAGAGCCAGCTCGAGCACCACCTAATAATCTGAGAAAACTAAATACCACCCCTGAGCTAAGTGCCCTGTAAGCCGGGTGGCCGTGCAACTGCCTGTTTAGTGCCACCCAGGCACTGAAGGAACCCATCCAGGGACCTGTCACAACTGGAGGAAGGCCACCCCACCCGTGGCTGCAACCTAGCCCGGCCCCAGCTGCAATCCAGCCCATTTCGGGGTGGGGAAGGGGTACAGATCCTGCTGCCTCAACTCCGGAGTTGTCCCGGTGGGGAGAGATGCCTTTCCCTTCCCCCACCCACCCCAGGATTCTCCTCACAATAGCTCTGGAGCATCCTCCTTCACCTCAGCCGCCTCCACCCAGCCCCACCCTGTAGCTTGAACTTCCAGCATTCTCCCTTCACTCCCGGTGCCTCCCGAATGAGTGACATGGCTCGAATGGTCCGAACTGAAAGCAAAGAAGGATTGCCAAGGATTGCCAAGGACTGCCAAGACTGCTCCAGCGGGGATGAGTGACGAACCTGAGATGACTGACAGAACAATCCCAACGTTAGGCTGAATATCAGCAGAACAATCGGTAACTATTCAGCAGGGTACAATGGGGCCTTCTGCCATGCAGTTATTGAAAAGTAGGCCGACCAAAGATGACACACTCCTCATGGTAGATGTAGCACTTTAAAGACTAACAAGATGGTTTATTACATGATGAGCTTTCGTGGGCCAGACCCACTTCCTCAGATCAAACAGTGGAAGAAAATAGTCACAACTATTTATACCAAAGGATACAATTAAAAAAAAATGAACACATATGAAAAGGACAAATCAAATTTCAGAACAGAAGGGCGATGCGGGGGGGGGGGGGAAGAGGGAAGGTAAATGTCTGTGAGCTAATGGTATTAGAGGTGATAATTGGAGAAGCTATCTTTGTAATGGGTAAGATAGCTAGAGTCTTTGTTGAGCCCCCCACATAGAGTGTCGAATTTTAGCATGAATGACAGTTCAGAGGATTCCCTTTCAAGTGCAGATTTAAAAGGCTTCTGAAGGAGGGTGCAGGTAATTAAGTCGTTGAGACAATGTCCTTTCTGGTTGAAATGGCAAGAAACTGTTTTTTCTTTGTGATCCTGTCTAATATCTGTTTTGTGAGCATTGATCCTTTGGCGAAGTGTCTGAGACGTTTGTCCAATGTACAAAGCAGACGGACACTTTCGGCACGTGATAGCATAAATTATATTTCTGGATGCACAGGAATATGTGTTCTTGACCTTATAACTCACAGGGGGTACGTCTACACTACAGCGCTAGTTCGAACTAACTTAGTTCGAATTAGTTAATTCAAACTAAGCTAATTCGAACTAACGCGTCTAGAACTAAAAACTAGTTCGAATTAGCGTTTTGCTAATTCGAACTAGCAAGTCCACATTGAGTGGACTCTGAACAGGGCTTAAGGATGGCCGGAAGCAGTGCCGGCAGGGCATCAGAGGAGGACGTAGAGCGTGGAGATGCTGTCTCAGGCTAGCCGAGGGCTGCGCTTAAAGGGTCCTGACCGCTACCCCGGACAGACAGTTCTAAGGGGTGCCCCGCTTGAAAACCAGTCCTGGCTTGGAGTGCCCGGAGTACCCACACTGGGCACATCACACCACTCGGCCATCAGCCCGGCTGCACTTGCCGCAGGCTGCCATCTGGGGAGAGGGGGCAATTGGGGGCTGCAGGAGAGCTTCCACCCCCAGAAGCCCGCAGAGCCAGCCCAGTCCTCCCCATCGGGGGCTCGTACCCCATTCCTCCCTCACCCCCTTCCACTTATCCTTCCCTAGCCCCCCTTCTTATTGATGTACAAAATAAAGATAACGTTTCTTCCAACATTGACTCTGTCTTTATTGAACAAAACTGGGGGAGACTGGGAAAAGAAGGGGGGAGAGGGGAAGAGAGAGGCTGGGAGAGGGGAGGGCAACTAACATGATCAGGGGTTGGGAACAGGTCCCAGATGAAGAGAGGCTACAGAGACTGGGACTGTTCAGCTTAGAAAAGAGGAGATGGAGGGGGGACAGGATAGAGGTCTCTAAAAGCAGGGGTTGGGTGGAGAGGGTGCATAAAGAAAAGTTCTTCATTAGTTCCCATAATAGAAGGACTAGAGGACACCAAAGGAAAGGAATGGGTAGCAGGCTTCAAACTAGTAAGAGAAAGTTGTTCTTCAGAAAGCAAAGAGTCAACCTGTGGAACTCCTTGCTGCAGGAGGCTGTGAAGGCTACAACTAGAACAGAGTTGAAAGGGAAGTGAGATCAAGTCATGGAGGTTGGGTCCATGGAGTAGTCTTAGCCAGGGGGTAGGAGTGGTGTCCCTGCCCAAGGTTTGTGGAAGGCTGGAGAGGGATGGCACGAGACAAATGGCTTGGTCACTGTCTTCGGTCCATCCCCTTCAGGGTCCCTAGGGTTGGCCGCTGTCAGCAGACAGGCTACTGGGCCAAATGGACCTTTGGTCTGACCCAGTACGGCCATTGTAAGCTCAGGGCTCAGGGTCGGGGGTCTCAGTGGACCTCCTTGATTTTCATGCACACCTGCTCCTGGATGGCCAGGCTGGCAGCTCTCCTGCCCTAGACGGCCACTTTCCTGTGCCTAGTGCGGAGATCGTGGACGAGGTCCACGATGTCCGCACTAGCCCAGGAAGGTGCCCGCCTCTTGCGGTCCAGGGCAAGCTCCCGGGAGCCGCCAGCCTGGTCCCGGGAAGAGGGGGAGGGCTGGGGGACATCGGGTGGGTGGCTCTGTGCCGTGCCAGGTGCAGGGTCTGCTGGCTGGGTGCTGGCAGGCTTGCACCTGGCACGGGCACCGTAGCCACCCCGTGCCCCTTTAAGGGATCCGGGGCCGGGAGGGGGGCATAGAGTTTCCCTGGTGGTGGCCAGAGTGGCCACCAGGGAAACCTGGGGAGGGCTAGCCTCCCACTAGTTCGAATTAAGGGGCTACACACCCCTTAATTCGAACTAGCTAGTTCGAACTAGGCTTAAGCCTCGTAAAATGAGGTTTACCTAGTTCGAACTAAGCGCTCCGCTAGTTCGATTCAAATTCGAACTAGCGGAGCGCTAGTGTAGCGCCTAGGAAAGTTAGTTCGAACTAACGTCCGTTAGTTCGAACTAACTTTTCAGTTTAGACATACCCAGGGTTAGGTCCAATAGGTCCATTTTTTTAATTGTATCCTTTGGTATATATGGTTGTGACTATTTTCTTCCACTATTTGATCTGAGGAAGTGGGTCTGGCCCACGAAAGCTCATCATCTAATAAACCATCTTGTTAGTCTTTAAAGTGCTACATAGTCCTGTATTTTGTTTCAGCTACACCAGACTAACACGGCTACATCTCTATCACTATTCCTCATGGTAGAACACTGGGAAAACGCACCTAATGCCCCCGTCTATACGGTACATGGTGTGATCTCTATTGTAACCATTTCCCAGCATTTTAGCCTATATAGGCAAAAGCGGCAAGGAGTCTTGTGGCACCTTATAGACTAACCGAAGTGTAGGAGCATAAGCTTTCGTGGGCAAAGACCCACTTCGTCAGATGCATGCAGTTCATGCTCCTACACTTTGGTTAGTCTATAAGGTACCACAGGACTCCTCGCCACTTTTGCAGATTCAGACTAACACGGCTACCCCTCTGATAGCCTATATACGGTGAGCAAATCTTCAAAATCCCGAGCAGGCCACAACAAGCATTTCTCTTTCTCCAATGCAAGCCTAGGAGCATTCATCAGCCACATGATAAATATTTATCATAAAGGGCAGCTCTAGGGGAGCTGCTGATGTAGGCGAAAACTGGCCCCTAGCAGCCCACAGAGGGTATGTCTAGACTGCATCCCTCTGTCGGCAGAGGGATACAGATTAGGCAGGTTGACATTGCAAATGAGGCAGGGATTTAAATATCCTGCACCTAATTTGCATAAAAATGGCCACAGCGGTTTGTGGACTCAGCACTTTGTCGGCAAAAAGCGGAAATCTAGAGGGGGGGATCTGTCGAGAAAGGAAGCCTTTTTCGACAGATCCTGTAAAACTCCTTGAAGGAGGCATAAGGAAGCTGTCGAAAAAAAGTCTTTCTCGACAGATCCCTCTTTAGACTGCCGCATTTTGCCAACAAAGTGCTGAGTCGGCAAAACGCGGTGGCCATTTTTATGCAAATTAGGCGCAGGATATTTAAAGCCCTGCCTCATTTGCAATGTCGACCTGCCTAAACTGCATCCCTCTGCCGACAAAGGGATGCAGTCTAGACATACCCAGATAGTTCCTGAACACTTCATTGTCCCAGAGGACTGGCTATCTTGCCTGGATGGGGAAACGGCGCTCATCTTGGTGGCCATGACGTCCAACATCTTGTCCTAAAAATCTCACCTCTAAGCCCGTCTGCTAGCCCTTAAGCCAAAAGAGCGTCTCAGCAGACAGAAAGGAATCTCTGTGTGAGGTGAGACTCCAGGCTCCATTTGAAATGGACAGTGAGAAAAGGAAAACCAGCTTGGAAGTAGCAGAGACACCTCCCTCCCTGAAGACAAGCCTAGATCACTTGTACTCTTTAGGGTTAATGCAAAACATTGTGGACGGGGAGAGCTATTTTAGGGTTATTCGCCATGCCCAAAAGGGCAACATCCATCACACACTGGAGTTCCTGTGTAGGAAGTAAAAATAATTATTCTGTTATTTATTGCTGTAAAAAAAAATCACCTCACAGAAGAGGCCTGAAAAAAAAAAAGCCAACCAGCATGAAAATATTCTGCATTGGTTGATAGAAGAGCCTTTGCTTTGGATATTTCAAACAAGCCTGTGTGTAGATGTCACAGCATGTCTCACTTAAACATGGACTTGAACCAATACTCAGGATCCAGACACAGTTGAACCAGTGTTCCCTCTAAGATTTTTCCAACCATGAGCCGAGTGAGTTTTGGCTTGGGCACCAATAGAGAGGTCATGTGCGCTGGTTTGGATGTGTGCCATTGTGGTACCCAATTTATTAACACACATGGTCCCGGCTGCTGGAGCAGACCTTGCCCGCCCCTCAGCCATGTGGCATGTCACATTCCCGGCCCCAGACTCCTGCAGAACAGGACCCGGCCCCCCTGCCACGTGGCAGCCCTGGCCACCAGAGCAGGCCTCCTCCCCCCCCCGCCATGCATCCGTGGCAGGTCCCGGCCCCCTTACCCCAGCGCCTCCTGCTAATGCCGTCTCAGCTGTCCCCGCCTGCCAGAGCAGCCAACTGCCATGCAAGTGCTGCTTCGTGGCTCTCCAGAGGAGGTGGGCTGTGGAAGAATTTTTTGTGCCCGGCTGCACACCTTAGCAGGAACTATGATTTGAACTTTGAGCAAGTTCAGATCCAAATGTTCGCAGTCCATGACCTGTGCCTCACGTCGCACAAGGGGCTGAATCAAGGCCCCATATCCAAACACGCCCATGTTGTGGAAGATTTAAATCCAGATCTGATCTCTGTAGCTTGTCTCCATCTCTCAGCAGAATACGCGTGGAAGGTACTGGCTTGTATGGTTTCTGCTTCAGTCTAGCATCTTGCTGGAGTTATCTAATAAGCTGGGCATGCACTGGAGGTCAAAAACAATATGAAGCGAGTTTATTTTCCATCCTGGAATGTTTCCGGAGGGAAAGCAACACCACTGTGGCTGTGTCTAGACTACATGCCTCTGTCGGCAGAGGCATGTAGATTAGACACATAGGCAAAGGCAAATGAAGCCGCGATTTAAATGATCGCGGCTTCATTTACATTTACATGGCTGCTGCGCTGAGCCGACAAACAGCTGATCAGCTGTTTGTCAGCTCTCGCGCTAGTCTGGACGTTCCGCCTGTCGACATCAAAGCCCTTTGTTGGCAGCCCCATTATTCCTCGTGGAATGAGGTTTACCGGGGCTGCCGACAAAGGGCTTTGATGTCGACAGGGGGAACGTCCAGACTAGCGCGAGAGCCAACAAACAGCTGATCAGCTGTTTGTTGGCTCAGCGCGGCAGCCATGTAAATGTAAATGAAGCCGCAATCATTTAAATCGCAGCTTCATTTGCCTTTGCTGAACAAACAAATCTACATGCCTCTGCCGACAGAGGCATGTAGTTTAGACGTACCCTGTGTGAATAAATTCTTACCGGTGACCTACACGACTCCAGTGGCAATACGGTGTGTGACTAGGAGAGAGACGTGGATTTGAGTCCCAGCTCTAGTCTTTCATTTCCCATGCCACTGGGAAACAGGAGTTCTGCAGAGATGGCATGTTCAGATCTCATGGGGGTAATGGTAGAGGCTCCGCTGGAGTGAATCAATGGGGCTATGTTAAAATCAACCATCAGCTGACTATCTGCAGCCCACTGAGTTACTCCACGGTGAGCTTTCTAGTCAACCAATTTGGCAGGCAGCAAAGAGAATTGAATAAAGCAGTGACTAATAGAGATTCCAAGAGCTTCTGTAGAAATGTAGTCATTGTGGGCAGAATATCTCTGGCTACAACGGGAACTTCTGGCTCCCACCCCTACGGCTCTTCAAGCATCTGGGACTTTAAAGACAGAGTCTTGCATACTCCTTATCAAATGTGGTAGGACCATGTGGGATGGAAGGCAAAGTTCTCATGGCAATGTCCTCCAAAACTGTCGAAATAATGACTACCTTCAACCTGTCCTATAATTGAATAGAACGTGGTATTCTGTCTATATAACTCTACTGGATGTTTGATAAACCCCTAGTAATGTCTCAAGAACATCTCATCTGAAGTAATGGGTTTTGCCCACAGAAGCTCATGTTACTATATATATATTTGTTAAGTCTCTAAGGTGCCACAGGACTACTTGTTGTTTCCATAGTAATGAGTCTATAGTAATGAACCTTTCTCTATTCCATTTTCTAGGTGATTTACCTAGAACTCTATGGACACCACTAGACATCAACCTTACTACAATTCTATAGGATTTTCCATAAGGGCATATAAAAAAGACAGTTGACAGTCACTGTGAGTTAGCAGCATGGGAAGAGGATTGTTTCAGAGTTGTTCCTACACTGGACCTCACTCAAAGGTAGTGCCGGATTAAGGGGGGAGGGGTAGCCGGGCAGCTGCCCGGGGTGCCAACCTATGGGGGGCGCCTGATGGCAGCTGTAAGGGGCACCGCATGCCGGGGGGTGGGGCCACGCATGCGCCGTGCGCCCGGGGGTGGAGCCGCGCATGCGCGCACGGCGCAGGAATGGCTCAAGCCGGCCCTGGCCACGCACCTGGGGCTCGGGGCGCAAGAATGGCTTGAGCCGGCCCTGATCTAAGGAGGTTTCTCTTGAAGGGAAGTTCTGTCCTATACTTTCGAGACTGATTCTATAGGAACCGGAAGGCTGATGGCTGCCTGTTTTAAGGGATACACTTGGAGATGCCAGGCCTCAGGCTATGAAAGGACTCATGGGGTCCTGAGTTCCAGTGCAGGCCAGCACCCCAATTTCCCCTGACTTCAATTGGTGCTATGAGTGCTCATCTCCTGTGGAGACTGGATCCCACTGAGAAGCTGCTCCAGCTGTTCTGAGGCTTGGCTTGCTCTTGTGGGTCATGATGGATGACCCATTTTGGGCACGGTGCCACTGCCACCATGCTTGTGCTTTATAAATCAGCCTGAGAAGCGACCTCCCAATGCTTTTGCCTCCCCAAAAACAGCAGCCATCACAATGCAGTAATAAGTACTACAAATAAAACCAAAACTTTCCTTAACTGTTCTTTCCTAGCCCCAAGAAAGCCATGGCATTAGCTATTGCAATACACACTCTCAGGAGCAACTGGTGTAACCATACTAAGAGCGGCATGTGAGTATTGACTAGGCTTATCAAACTACTTGGACCTACGTACAAAGGTATCAGATCCACCCAGTGACTAAGACCTTGTCTACACTAAAAAAAAAAAAAAGATTGCCGCTGCTGCGATCAATCTTCCGGAGTTTAATTTAGTGAGTCTAGTTAAGACTTACTAAATCGAATTCAGAGAACACCCCCGCTGGCATCCAGTACTCCTTCCACTGTGGGGATGCCGCCAAGCTCAGCTTGAGGTAAGCTGACTCCAGCTATTTACTGTACATCACTGGAGTTGTGTACCCTAAGGCAAGCTGCCGGGTCTAACATAAACCTGGCTTATAATGAAAAATTAAATGCTATTAGATCACCCTCCAGGGCATTAGCTTCATGCAGTTTAAAGACTTATTTTCAGGAATCTGTTTATTTCCCTGAAATATATTTCACATTTACCTGTGAGCCACAAATTTAGGTCGAAGATTTCCAAAGGGGTCTGCACCTGCGTTCAAAATGTTAAGGATCCAGACCTGGAAAAAGGATGAAACCCATGGGTCTAAGGTGTTATCCATCTTAAGGCTCCAGCCTCTCCAGGGGGCTCTCAAACCTCTTTCTGACAGGAGCCGCAGAATCATTTCAGTCTCATGGATGGAGATGACGTTTGTGGTTTTGGAAAGAGCTGGAGGCCAGGATATCCACAGCTTGAGTGATAGCTCTGCAACTCAAGTTAAGACAAACACAGCCTGCCGCCTGCATCACTTTGGGTTTCTGACGGTTTCCCAACAGGAAGATGTTAGGTCTGTCAACTTGCCCAGAAGAGTGAAAGGATTTTCAGCTGGCTGTCAAAGGCCGAGGAGGGATGTTTTACATTGGCTTCAGGGGGAGGCGGGTGGGACTCTGACATTGCTTCATGAGAAAGTGCCTTTGTCTCTATAGGCAATTCCTAACTCTAGTAAAGGAGAAAAGAGGAAGGATGCTAGAAAGCCATATGCATGGCCTTTCAGTAGAGGACACTGGAATTGAAGGATTTCAGCAGAGCTTAGGTTGCTCCCGGCTGCGTTACCAAGTCTCATTATTTTACTGCCAGTCTTATGCTATTTGATGTTTTAATTAAGGTCCCCGCTTCAGGAGACAAGTGGGGTGGGACTTGCAGCTTCCATTAAAGAAGTCGTTAGCTCTCAGAACACTGGAACAAAGCCTGACAGCAAGATCTGAATGTACCCCGCGGACTATAAAAACCACAAAAGAGCAAAGAACAGAGAACCAAACATTTGTTATTTTAAAATCTCATGATTTGAGGGGCCTGACATTGAATATTTCGGATTGGCAAATGGTGCCACAGTCAGAGAGACCGAGCCACCAAGGAAGAATGAGTCGTAAGGCGTCTGCTTGTCCAGACCTCAGCATATGGAAACAATGAATAAAACCAATGTAAGGGTCAAATTCATTCTTTTCTGGTGATGCCAGGGATGAATCTAGCCTGGCAATGTAGCATCTGGGTACCAACGCAGATCACGCCTAGGGGAGAGAGCAAAAGAAGAGGACAAAGTGCTGTTGTATTAATTTAGATAAATTATATGGACCAATGGTGCTAACATTAGGAATGTGAATGTTTAACCAGTTAACCAGATAACTGGTGGGGGCGCCTGCCACGGGCAAGAGTTTGCTCCATCTCCCCAGGGGGCCTGCTGCAGAAAGGTGTGCGTGGGGGGGGGGGGTGTTCCAGCCCAAGAGTGGGAAGGGGGGGGCGCTCCAGCTGGACTGGAATGACCCTCACCCTTCTTCTCCTTTAATTGGTTAACCAGTGAAATAATATGTTTAACCAGTTAATCAAGTAAATGGGATTTTACATCCCTAGTTAACATAAGACACTCAGGGTATGTCTACACTGCAGAGTTTTTTTTCGGAAAAACAGTCGTTTTTCCGAAAAACTTCACTTACATTCACACTGCAATTGCTTTCTTTCGGAAAAAAAATCGAAAGAACAGAGGGGTTTTTTCCAACATTGGTAATCCTCTTTCTATGAGGAAGAAGCCTTTTTCTGAAAGAGCTCTTTCGGGAAAAGGCGTGTGTGGACGTTGAAGAGGGAGTTCTTTCGAAAGAGGAGGGAAGAGGAAAAAGCACAGGTGCCGTGGTGGCCACTCTGTCCATAGTAATCACAGCTTAAATGCAAGATAGTATTCATTCAGTGCGGACACTTTTTGAAAAAGCGATCACTTTTTTGATGCACTTTTGCTGTGTGGACGCTGTCTTTTGGAAGAAGATTTTTCACAAGATCTCTTCCGGAAAAGCTTCTTCCAAAAGAAGCCTACAGTCTAGACATAGGCTAGGTCTACACTATAGCTTTTTCTGACTTTTTTTTTCTTTGGAAGAGGCTTTTCCAAAATTTTGTCCATCTAGACTGGGCCAAATTTAAGAAAAAACCCTTTCTCGGAAGGCCCCTTCTTACCTGTGCAACGAGGAATACAGAGGCTTCCGAAAAAGCACGTTTGCTCCTCCATGAAAAACAGCAGAAGAGCAAATGAGTTCCCTCGACACAGTGGGGTTTTTCTGGGATACCTCTGGTATCCCAGAAAACCCCCACAGTGTAGGCATAGCTGTAGCCTCACTGATCATCAGGAAACAATGTTAACCAAGGTTCGAGGTTTGGTGTACAGAGATCTCACTGTTTTTCAAACCACGGCAAATATACCATTAAAAGTCACTTCAACCTTTTATAAAAGGGTACAGAAGAAAAGGGGAAACAGTTAAAGCATTTCCTGAAAAGTGAAGTATTCAGTAAGGCTTGCAGTTGAACATTTCTTGCTCCCTTTCCCTTTAGCCGGAGAGAGTTTTAGAAGAGAAGCCACTCCAACCTCCGCCCCCCGCCTCCCCCCGTTTTCTGACAGTCTCTTGGCTGGTAAAGCTGGTATTAACTGTCCTTTTGGATAAATGAGAAGACATTAGCTGACATGAGCTGGAGTTGGTTTTGCTGCCATTAAAGTCTGATCCTGTTTTATCTCAGGTGGGGTTAGTCATTCCGCTGGGGCTGGTAGAGGAGACGATGGAATTTAGTTTAATCTCTCTGGCCTATTTCGGCCAGGAAATCTCTCAGGATCAGAATGAAAATCCTGGATTCCAGAAAATGTCAGTGGTGGTGAATTCTATGATGGTGACTCAAGCAGAGCCGTCCCAAGCTACGGGCTGACCGGGCTACCGCTCGGGGTGCCCCATTATAGGGGGCGCCACGCGGGGCTACCGCTAATGTCACACTAGCTCGGCTCTCCAGGTCCAGGTGAGTTGAGAGATGGAGCTGAGAGCTACCCTGAGAACTGTTCATTCTCTCGATTAGCAAAATAACTGCAGGGACTTCAGTGGCATTTAAAATTCTTATAGAAATAGACGCTGCCTGTGTCCGAAATGGTTCAGTGGAAGTGTGGCGAGCACCATTAGCATCACACGTCACTAGAGAAACTGCTACCCAGTCAGGTCAGCTAAATGCATCTACTGCAATGACAACTGACTCCGGGTTGCCGGGTTTGGGCTGTCGGACTCAAAATCGCAGCGCCGAGGTTTGGGCTCGGGTTCTGAGACACACCGTCCTTTCCGGAGGCTTCACAGCTTGAGCTCCAGCTTAAACTTGACTGTCCACACAGCGATGTGCAGCCCTGCAGGCCACGCTCCATGAGCCTGGCCTCAGCTGACCCGGGCCAGCCGCAGCCATGCCGTGGGTCTTTTATTACAGTGCCTCTGTGCCTCCATTCTCGCCTTTGAAATGTCCGCAGGCCACAAACGGAGGCTAACGCTGCCCAGGGCATTGCGGCATCTCCAAACTTTTCAGAGCAAAAGGCGCATGGGAGGAAGTTTGATTGAGCCACTTTAATAACCATCTTTTCACAGCTTTCCTTGGGTATACGTTAATGTCCTAACTGCATGACCTACTCTGATTCCAGACCGACTCCGTTTTAGTTCTTCAAAGGCGGGACACGGCCCCTGAAGCAAACCAAGTGGGCAACCCTAGAAGAAAAGGGGCATGAAGGCGGCAGAGGCCAATGTTACGGAAGGGTTTAAAACAGCTCGGTTTCCAACTGATGCCCTGAAATAACTAGAGAATAAAATTCTTGATTCTGAAATGAGCCAGGGCAGGGCCTTGGGGATGGTGGGGGAGGGGGTGCAAAGGCTGGGGGACAAGGAGCATGTTCTCCTCACCCAGCCCACTCCTGAGGCCTGTCTCCCCTCTCTGACCATTCCCCCAGCATGCACTGGGCCTGTTCTCCCTCCCCCCCCGCCCCGGAGCCTGTTCTCTCACCCCAGTCACTTCCCCCAGCCAGCCTGGGGCCAGTTCTCTCACTCCCGGACCACCTCCCTAGCTGCCAAGGGCTTTTTTCTTCCCTCTTCACCCCCCAAGGGCTTGGAGGAAGGAATGTGTTTGGAGCAGGGGTGCTACTTACCAGTGTGCTAGCAGGCAAGATGGCAGAACCCCACCCTGCTGACCACTCCCTTGGTGGTATGGCTGCCCCCAGTGGACACTCTGCAGGATAGCTCTCCCCTTCAGGCTCTCTGCCCCTCAGTACCCACTCTCATATGGTGTCCCCCCCGAACAGCAGCCCCTCCCTTTTCATGTTATGGAAAACAGTCCTTTTCCTGGGGCTTCTGGTTGTCCTGGCACAAGCAAACTCTGGCCTTGCTTTAAGCTAAGAGAATAAGAAGCTGCAGAGCAAATTTGGTGTCCCTAGCTCTTAGCGTTCAGGAGTTCTTGAACAAATGGATTCGCAGACAGACACAGACCGACAGACACACACTAACATGTAGATCTAACAAGCTTAGATCCACATGGATGAGACTTCAACTCTTTTTAGCTCACTGCCTCTCTAGGTACGTACACCATTAGCCCTGGTAATCAATGGAAAGTTTGCATTATATTTCCTACTGCAAAATCTTGAGTTGTCTGTCTTTAAATACTGGGAACATTTCCCCCTGTGAGTGCTTTACCTTCATGTACATAAACTAGTTCCTATAACTAGTAAATTTGATTGATTGCTCTGTGTGCACTCAGTTGCCAATGGCCTGATTCTAGGTCCTTTTCTTCCTTATTAATCTATTACGTTTATTTCCATTAATAGGGAGCCCTCCCTCCATTTCTCACGGTAACACGAGAAGAGAGGAGTAGGGACAGAGGGTCTCTTTAAAGACGCCTGGCAGCTTTCATAGTGATGCGGTAATAGCTGCTAAGCAAAAGGACAATCAGTCTGGGGAGAGGCTCAGGGCAAATTGCATGTGTGCTGTATTCCCCAAGGAACGGGACACCAAAGCTGTCTTTCCACTCTGCTGTCTCTTTAAATCAGCAGTTCTGCCAAATGCTAAGCAGTAGGCTTTTGTAGTGAGCCAGGTATGGAGGCTGGAGGGGGACTTAAGAATTCTGCCACACCACAACAGAGGGCTGTGGTACCGTTAATCCATAAAGTCCTTCGATAAGCTTCTTGCTTGATCAAGACCCTGGTCTGGGAGCGTTAATGCTGGTTTCTCTCACCAGGGCCCCTGCGGAGCTGGAAGAGAGAGGTAAGGCAATATGGAGAACCGCTTATGCTCCTGGTTAGCAAAGGAATACACAAGACTCCGTCGATTGTCCTTGATGAAACAAAGGCGTGTTCTTAGAACTGGTTTGGTGTCAGTGACTTTCCCGCAAGGGGGGGGGGGGGAATTGGAACAGCATTGGGTGGATGAAGGGTTATCAGCAACCCAGAGCTTTGCTGTCTTATCAGGCCAAAAGGTGGGTGAAAAATCTGCAGAAGTTCTTGCTGGAAGACGGCCGACATCTTCATGCAGGTACCCTGGATCTGATTGCTTCCACCTCTAAAAGGGTGTTGTTTCTTGTTCACCCCCCTCTTTCCTCCTGCGCAAGTCTCAAGTGGGGCAAATCCAAGCTCCTCTGTGAGGATGTTTCCAGATAAGGGCAGCCGAGGGTGCTCACACTCATGGGGAGGGGGAGGGAACGGGTTAGGCGTTGGGTGCCTGCTGGGGGCAGACAATGGCAGTGAGGCACTTAGAGGTTGGATGAGGTAGAGGCAGAAGAGCAGCTGACTCTAAGAAGGCTGAGGGCTGAGAATCCCAGCAAGCTTGGACTTCAACAGAGATCTGAGCAAGGTCTCTTCCCAGGGCCGGATTAAGACCTTTAGAGGCCCTAAACACTGAAGAGATGGCCCCTCGTATGTAATTCAAAATAAAAACAATACTATACCGTCAAATAAAATTTTATTTTTCGAAATGACACAAAACGTATGTGCCTGCTGAAATTAAAATAGCTTCTTTCTAGATTTTCTGATTGCAAAATTCTGGATAAGTTCATCGAAGCTGACTCGACGAAGCATGTCCGCGTCCATACACAATAGGGAAAGTGAATCAAGTCTGTCCTGACACGTTGTTCTCTGAGGGTTTTTTATTCTTTTCAGCTGAGAAAAAGAGCGTTCTGCAGAGTTCTGATTTTTATCCCATGATGACGACTTCGATATCAAATTTTTTCCAACAAAAAAAATCTCATTTTTTTTTGGTGCCCCTGCTTTGCTGGTGCCCTAAGCACTTGCTTAGTCTGCCTACTGGGTAATCCAACCCTGTCTCTTCCTTGGCAAAGCTCATGCCCTAGGGGCGGTGTAACTGCAATAGGTTTTAATGGAAGGATCCCATTTATAGAGTCCCCTAGGGCAGTGTTTCTCAACCAGTGGTGCGAGTAGCCTTAGGGATACTCAAGAGAAATCTGGGGGGGAGGGGTACGTCAACACAACTGAAATTTGGAGAAAACCGAATTTTTGTTCCAAGTTTTATAGTGTTTTATTATTTTTGCGCTTTTTACACCCAAAAATTGTATCACCCACCCGGCTATGATTAAGTTATTTAAACAAATGTGTTGCAACAGTAGAAAAAAAAGGTGTGTCTGAAAACTGTAGGTACTGGGGGTATTTATAATTTTTTTTTAAAAGGGGGTACTTTATAAAAAAAATGGTTGAGAAACATTATCTTAGGGGCTCAGAAGGGAAGAACATGGAGCTAATTTGGGGCAATGTGTAGAGAATCAGTAAGTATAGTGCTTTGGCCGCGTGACAGGGCATCCCAAGGAAAAAACCAAGCAAGAGTCCTGAGCCAACAATAACAACATCTGCCCGAGTCAACGACCTTCGAGAATGCTGTGTTGGGGCTGTGAAAAAGCACAGTTTGTGAGAAAGCAGGATGTGGACTTTTGGGAAGTTGAGAGGGTATAAAGATAGTTGTAATCTTGCAATAAAATGATTTCCTGCTTGCACCGGCCGGAGTCCGTGCCTTCATACACCACAGCAATGTTAAGAAAGGAAGATAGTATCTGTATGTACGAGAACCAAGAAAGCAAAAGTCAAGATTAGAATAGCTTTTTTAAAGTGAAGATGCATATAAGGGACTTATAACAGATGATTTCCACCTTCAACAACTATTAGAAATTTCAGTTATATTTTAGAAAGCTCACCCAAAAAGGAATTAAGAAGGAAGAAGAAGAGGCAAAGGGGGAAATGACTAAATACAACTGATAAATTAAAAAACAACAGCATGAAGTTTGTCTTTTGAAGAGGTTTGCATGTTGGCTTCTATTAATTCTGTGCAATGTTTGATAGCAAAGAGTTATACATGATCTGTGTGCAGTGATATTCTGCAGGTATTTTTATGCTAGTACGGGTATTGTAGTCATAAAGACAGTAAAACTGGGGGTTTTGAAAATTGATCTTAGGGGTTATGTCTACACAGTAGTGTGTACCTCGAAATAAGCTACGCAATTTGAGCTACACAAATTGCGTAGCTTATTCCGAAATAGCTTATTTTGAAATTTGGCACAGTTTACACATCGCTATTCTGGCGTTTTCTTTCGTCCTCTTGCAGTGAGGTTTATAGAAGGCTGGAATAAGAAGCCCGTTATTTCGAAAGTATTTCAAATGGGCTTCTTGTTAGGCAGTGCAGAATGCTATTTTGGGATAACAGATGTTATCCCAAAATAGCACTGCTGTGTAGACGTACCCTAAGAGAACAAGACTGGTTGAGAGGGAGACTGGGGCAGTGGTTCGGGAAGCAGCATAGCTCTTTCCTGTGTTCAATTCCCTGCTCTGCCACAGACTTTCTGTGAGATCTTGGGCAAGTCACTTCATCTCCCTGTGCCTGGGTTCTCCCATTGGAAAAGGGAGACAATAATAATTCCAACCTCGCAGGGGTGCTGTGAAGAGAAATATAACAGAGTGTGAGGCTGCTAGAACGTAACGGATTCCACATAGTGTCTATGAGCTGCTGCCACGCACACATTCCTTCTAGATTTGTCTCTCTGAACCCTGCCACACTTATGTCCCTCCAAAGTAGGAGAAGAACAGTAGTTTTTCTTCTCACTGACCTACCATCTGGGCACTGGCACTGAATGACTCGGTGGTTGCCCGTTAAGCAATATCCTGTTTCCCAAAAGCCCTCTGGAAAATATGAGGCCAGACGGCAGAAGGAAGGAGTTCATAGGAGTCCTAGGCAAGAGAAGCTGAGTCTTCTGCTTCCTTCTGAGGTGCCATTGGAGATTGTCCTGAGAGCTGGTTTCAATTGAGGCCATTTCTGGGCCTTGCGCACCCCTCGGCCAGCCCAGGGCCAAATGTGGGATGGAGCGCGTGAGAAGGACCCTGGGAAATGTGTTCATGCGTGAAGTGTAGAACTTGGTGGGGTTCCTTCCCTCTGCATCACGCAGCTAGCTCTGCCTGGCGCCTCAGGGAAAGGATTCCTTACCTCAGAGGCCAATCGAGTGTGTGCCTGGTGGTCACGGCAAATTTCTGTGCAAACGGGAGACGCTGGACCTAAAATGACACCACTGACGTTGGCCCCGGCAGTGAAATCACCAGGCTGGTGGGAGCCCTGGGTCTCGTGGGGGAGACGAGGCTCCTTGGGAGCTGGGATTGTGCATGCCACCTCCTGTTCCTATCCTGCCCCTTCTCCCACCATGGCAGGCCGAATGGGAGGTCCTCTACCCCTGCACTCTCCCTACTCCGCTATACTAGGCTCAAGACGTGAGGCTGGGAGGCTCTGTCCACACGCAGAGCCAGGCAGATTCGCCAGGCCCCTGGGGAAGACTGAGGCAGCGGCTCTGCGCTCCCAGAAGGGGCAGGCAGAAGGGACCAGGCCGGCTCTCAGTGCCGACCAGACTGCCCCTGCCTCAGTGCTACCGCAAGAGAAACAACCACCAATGCAGAATCCTGGGCATCAAATAAAGCAGGAGACAAACCCTTGCAGAAAAAAATGGACATTCAACCTCAGCAGCTGGATTTTTCAGCCTTGGGAAGCGTAGCTTGTAGGAGTAGCTCTCTTCATTATTGTCTTTATGCCTGTCAGTGCCCGCTTTAAAAAGGAGGAGCGAACCTGACAGCCTCCCCGCACGCGCGTCGCCTGGCTGAGAAGCACAGGGCTGCCTTGTTCCGGAGCCCTGTGAGGAGGCCTGCTGACAGCAAAGGGTTAGTTCACCGCAAACTGGCTGTGCTGATAACTTGTTAAATTGCGCCGGCAGCCAGGCAACTTGCAGCTGTCAGCCACCCATCACTAGGCGTCCAGAGCGTCTCCTGCAACCGCAGGGTTGTGCACTGCCCTGTCAGGGAGGGGAGGGAAAAGCCAAGGGAGCAACACTAAGGGGAAGCGAAGTATGGAACACGTCCAACCCACTTAATTAGCCTCATTAGCCCTGGCCCTACAATTTTCCTCCCTTCTTTTTCTGTTATAAATTCTGGGTTGCTGTCGTCCCTCTCCAGCTCATCTGATGAAGTGGGTTTGGCCCATGAAAGCTCATGATCCAATATATTTTGTTAGTCTCTAAGGCCGTGTCCACACTCAGGGGTTTTTTCGGGAAAAGTAGCCTTTTCCCGAAAAAACTTCCCCTGCGTCCAGACTCAAGCCGCGTTCTTTCGAAATTATTTCGAAAGAACGCGGCTTTTCTTTCGATGGTGGTAAACCTCATTTCACGAGGAAGAACGCCTTCTTTCGAAAGCTCCTCTTTCGAAAGAAGGCGTTCTTCAATGTAAAGAGGCCGTCTTCGAAAGAGAGCATCCAGACTCACTGGATGCTTTCTTTCGAAAAAGCAAGCCGCTTTTTCGAAATTTCTCCGTGCAGTCTAGACGCTCTCTTTCGAAAGAAGCCTGCAGTCTAGACATAGCCTAAGGTGCCGCAGGACTAGCTGTTGTTTTTAAAGTTACAGACTAACACAGCCACCCCTCAGAGACAGTTTGAATGTAGGTTTATCTTTTTCAGGAACAGATTTTCATTTGCTTCCACCACTTTTAAATGAATTCCAAGCTTTGCAATTAGCATAATTGTGAGGTGCCATTGTTTTTAATTATGATTTTGTCGTTATTTACAGTAGGGTAGGACATAACGGTCCCAACCAGATATGAACCCCCGCTGTGCTGCCAGCTGTACACATATGTGGTAAGAATCATCCCTGTATCAAGGTGATAAGGTATAAGATAAGGCACAAGTGGCTGTAACATAGAAGCATGGCTGGAAGAGAGGGAGGGAAGGGGTGGCAATAGTAATATTAAGATATTGATTTGCATAGACTATGTGTGTGTTTTGCTAGCATAGAATCATAGAGCTGGAAGAGACCTCCGGAGATCATCAAGTCCAGCCCCCTGCCCAAGGCAGGACCAATCCCAACTCAATCATCCCAGCCAGGGCTTTATCAAATTGTCCTGTTTTCAAATCACAAAATCACAGACTTAAAACAAAAAAAATTTGCACGCTGAGCCTTACAAGTTAGGTGAAAGTGTCAAGACTGGAATGAGAATGCTAAACACAGCCCTAAATGTGGGCAGCAAGCAATATGTTAATACCGCTGATTAACTGATTGTTGGCAATTTGTTAATGAGCTTAGTCATTGTGAGACACAGGAAACTCCTGGGTTATAGACTTATAAGGGACTGGAGTGATCATCTCCTTTAATTCCCGCATGCCACAGGCCGTAGCATTTTAGTGAATGATTCTTGAATTACATCCAATCACTTGGGTTTGATCTAGAACATCTCTTAGGGTATGTCTACACTACCACCCTAGTTCGAAATAGGGTGGTTAATGTAGGCAACCGAAGTTGCAAATGAAGCCCGGGATTTGAATTTCCCGGGCTTCATTTGCATCTTGCCGGGCGCCGCCATTTTTAAATCCCGGCTAGTTCGGACTCTGTGCCCGCGGCTATACACGGCACGGACTAGGTAGTTTGGATTAGGCTTCCTATTC
Source organism: Pelodiscus sinensis (assembly GCF_049634645.1). Classification (NCBI taxonomy): domain Eukaryota; kingdom Metazoa; phylum Chordata; order Testudines; family Trionychidae; genus Pelodiscus; species Pelodiscus sinensis. Next base: position 5,723,125 of record NC_134719.1, on the reverse strand, counting down.
CGAACTACCTGTACATCTCGTTCCACCCTTAGATAGTAAGACATCTGGTCTGGATTCATTTGCGTACAGCTCCCAGCACACACCTGATAGGGACCCTCAAGTTCTACTCTAATGTAAATAATGGCAAAATTCATGGGAGAAAGAATCCACCACATTTTCAGGGGTTAACTACCCCGAGTGTTGACATTGTGCATTTTCTTTCCCATTATAACGGAGGGAATATAGCTCGGGTGTTTGTGTTTGTTTATCTTTTTATTCCTTTGGTGTAATGTGTGAAACTGAAATGCGTAAAGAACAAGTGTTTGAGATCATCAAAAATGAAATCTCCCCACTGAGCTTGGGTCTAACATTTTGCTCATTTTTCAGACAATTAATTTTTCACATAAAAATGGTGATGCTTCCTTGCAGTGACGATTAACTTTTGCTGACAGCAATTTTATTTTCTTGTTCGCCTCTTGCACATGGGTGGTGTTGTTGAAGTCAGGAAAGAGCATTTGCAATGCTATGAAAAAAGCGAAGATTTTATTTATTTATCCATTGTTGTGTGGCAACTAACTCTCTGCCTTAAGTAGTCGCCTCCCCAGCTGTAGTGCCCACAAACATAGTGGCTGTGTCTAGACTGCATCCCTTTTCCGCAAAAGGGATGCAAATTAGACACATCACAATTGCAAATGATGCGGGGATTTAAATCCCCCTGCTTCATTTGCATAAACAGGGCTGCCGCTTTTTTCCGGCTCAGAGCTTTGCCGGAAAAAAGCGCCAGTCTAGACGGGGATCTTTCAGAAAATAAAGTCTTTTCCGAAAGATCCCTTATTCCTTTTTTTCAGAGGAATAAGGGATCTTTCGGAAAAGGCTTTATTTTCCGAAAGATCCCCCTCTAGACTGGCGCTTTTTTCCGGCAAAGCTCCAAGCTGGAAAAAAGCGGCAGCCATGCTTATGCAAATGAAGCGGGGGGGATTTAAATCCCCGCTTCATTTGCAATTGCGATGTGTCTAATTTGCATCCCTTTTACGGAAACGGGACGCAGTCTAGACGCAGCCAGTATGTATTTATCCTCAGTGCCACCCCATGAAGTGGGGAAGAGAATGTCTGGGCTTGGAACTAATCCATATTTAAGCAAGAAGCAGGCAATCATTCCTGACTCTTAAATACAGTACACTAGGCAGCCATGTACCAGTAATCCTCTCTTGTCAATCCAGGTGCTCATTGCATCCTGTCACAGTTCTACCTCCCAGGGAGGTTCACCTTAACCCACAAGTCCCTTTTCTCCTGCAGCACTTAGCAAAGTGCTGACACTATCATTATGGCTGACACTAGGCTCGCGTTTTCATCGCGTTTGTTGCTGCTCATTGATCATGCATTCTGTCACTACACTCTGTTCACTGGGTTGAATGCACGTTCAACCAGCCATGACTTCTATCTCGTGTTTGTGCGTGTCAAACATGTGAGAGTGCCATCTGGTGTCTGTCCGGCAGATAAGTGTTTCGGCTTTGAAATGTTGCCCCTTGGAACACATGAATGTGCTTCTGCACCACCATCAATAGAAGAAGAATTCCAGTATTTGTGATGACGGATGTAATCGTGCAAGTTGTAAGCAGATACTGCTTATTATCTGTACTCGGGGACAGAGTTTATTTGTTTTTAAAGAAAGTTTTAAGTAATAGGATGAAATGAAGCAGACACAATTTCAGAAGGATAGGACAATGAGGTGCAGAGCCAAACCTGGATTTTTAGCATTAAAATGTTTGACGTTTCATCGTTACAAATTGGGGAAACGATTTTCACCATTCCTGAGTTCCAAGATTGGATGGAGAGGAGCCCAGTCATTAAGAGTGATAACTTCTGTGCAAACTCCATCATGCTGCTTCCGGACATGGTGGGAAAGGAGGGTGGAATATTTAGAACCTGAGCCAAAGACATCAGAAACAATCAGAGTCTTTCCATTGATTTCAGTGGGCTTTAAACTTGGCCTTTACAAGTTTACTTGGTTCTTACAAGATCCCTTAAATAGATCCCTACAAGGCCCTTAGTTAGAACTCTGATTTCAATGGGACTATATATGAGCACAGGGTCAGCCCTTGCTGACCATTGACAGGATTACTGGCCTACTGGATGGGGGGTGGGAGGAAGCTGTAGATGTCCTAGGTTTTGATTTTAGAATGGATAAACAGTCCAACATGACAGTCTCATGAGCAAATTAGGGAAATGAGGTCTGGATGAAATTACTATAAGGTGGGTGCAAAATTGATTGAAAGACTGTACTCAAAGAGTAGTTACAAATGTCTCCCTGTCTAACGGAGAGGGAACTATGCAGGGGGACTATCAGGGTCTGTCCTGGGTCTGATACTATTCAATATTTTTATTAATTACTTGGATAATGAAAAGGGTATGCTTATCAAATTTGTGGGTATCAGCAAGCAAAGAGGGGTGGCTAACATTTTGGAGATCAGGTTTGAGTTCAAAAGGATCCTGACAAATTGGAGAACTGGTCTAAAATCAACCAGATGACATTCAATAAAGCCAATTCAGAGCACAACACTTAAGAGGGAAAAAAATCAAATGCACAACTATAAAATGGGGAATAGGCAGGGACAGGTCAGTGGTTTGAGCTAAAGTGGTCTGCTAAACCCAGGGTTGTGAGTTCAATCCTTGCAGAGGCCATTTGGGGCAAACATTTATCAGGGATGGTCCTTGGTCCTGCTGTGAAGGCAGGGGACTGGACTCAAGGTCCCTTCCAGTCCTAGGAGATAGGCAATCTCCATTAATTATTTTAAGTCCCAGATGTCAAAGTACAGTTGGGATTGGTCCTGCTTTTTAGCAGGGGCTTGGACTCCATGAACTCCTGAGATCTCTTCCAACCCTAGGTTTCTATGATTCATGCTCTACTTGGCACTGGGGAGCCCTTCTCTGGAGTACTGTATCCAGTTCTGGGCTCCACAGTTTAAGAAATATGTGAACAAATTGGAGATAGCCCAGGAGAGAGCAACACAAATGATGAATGCTTTGGAGAACCAGACCGCAGAGGAAAGGTTAGAAAATCTGAGCATGTTTAGTCTTGAGAAAGGAAGACTGACGGGGGACCTGATAACAGTCTTCAAATAAGTCATAGGCTGTCATAAAGAGGGCAGTGCTCAACTTTTCTCTGTATCTGCTGAAGGGAGAAGAAGTAATGGGCTTACTGTGCAGCCAGAGAAATTGAGGTGAGAAATTAGGAAAAGCTTTCTAATCCTCAGGCTAGTTAAGCTCTGGAATTGGCCTTCAAGGGTGGTTGCGGAATCCCTATGCTTGAGGGTTTGTAAGAACGTGTTAGAAAACTACGTGTCAGGAACCGTCTAGGTTTCATTGGTCCTGCTTCAGCGGAGGGGGCTGGAAAATGACCAGCCCTGCATTTGTGTCATTCTGTGCTCAAATGAAAACAAGCGCAGAGCACTCTGACTAAGTAAAGGAAAGGGTATTTCAGAAATTGAGGCATGGCAGTGAGGATATTTAAGGGAGACAGATAAAACCAGGTCATGTGTCCGAGACATGGTTCGATCCTCACCAAGACTTAGGAGCAAACAATGAAGAATCCAGCCCTGCAGGTTGACGGTTACACTGGACCCCGGGGTAAGGTGTGTGTGTGGGGGGGCTGGCTCCATGCCCGGAAGGGGTGGGGCCTCAGGCAGAAGAGGCAGGACCGAGGGCAGTCAGCCCTTAGCACTGCCCAGACCATAATGTGCCTCTCTGCCCCCATCCTCCGGGTCACATGGAGCAGTGGTGGTGGCCAAGAACCCCAGACCCCTTTGAATCTCTGGGCCCTGTTAGTGGGCCTGATCCAGACCACAGAAAATCCATCTCAGGTTTTACAGAGGCAGCAGTCCATTCTAGAGCAGGTTGGGAATTTCGCTGAGGCCTTATATATGCTCTGATGTCATCTGTGAAGTTTCTAGTTCCCACCTTCACTACGAAGACTCGATTTAAAGGTCTCCGGGCAAATGACGATATGACAAGTAAAGCTGAGTGACTAACCGAGCATTTGGTTCAGTGGCTGAGCTGACAAATTTGACAAAGAGAATGGTGCTGTTCGGTACAAAAAGTTCCAAACGTCAATTTAGAATGATGGTTTTGAAGTGACATATTAAAAGGGTTCATTTAAAAGATGTTGGAAATGTTTAAATGTTTCAGAATTATTTTTTTTCAGACTGTATTCAGCTTAAATGACGTGGTGAATGTGACCCAATTTTGCAAATAGTTTCAGCACTGGGGAAAAAAAAGAGAGGAAAGAGAGAGAGGAAAGAGAGAGAGAGAGAGAGAGAGCATATGGGGACAAATTGGCTATCCACCGAAAAAAAAAGTTCACCCAACTCTAATAATAATGAAGTCAATTTTTGCTCTGAGATTTTAAGGCCTGATAAGATCATTATAATCATCTAGTCTGACCTGCTTTGAACTTCACCCAATGCTTCCTGCTTCAGTCCAGTAATTTGAAGATGATTATATCTTTTAGAAGTACATCCAATCTTCATTTAAATACTCCACACTCAGTTACACCTGTGGAACCACACTGAGGTCAACTGAATTACATTGGTTCAAATATGACCAGCATTTTTCCCTAAAGACTTGCTGTGTTGAAGTGATACATTACCTTGCTTAACCCTAAATCAATCTATCTAGAATCATAAGCAGTATCTCTCGCTTTCAAAACGTACTCGGCTCTTTAAAGGTATCATTAATCTGTCAGCTTCCAGATGCCCACATAATTTTATCAGGCTATGCATCAGGATCTGAGCCTACTATTGTACCAACATTATTACAACTTTGCTGGTGCCTTAGGGTTGGCGTTGATGTTTCTGGGCTCTTGATTTGTGGAAAAATCAATAAAGATTTTAATCACAAAAAGCAACAAAACCAAAACCCTAAGATGAATTTGACAAGCTTTCCTTTTACCACTTTCTTTTGTTGAAAAAAATGCGTAAGAACATTTAAATTAGAGCAAAATATTAAAAAGTGGTTTCTAATTAGCTGTAAATAATGTTGCTGGAGGGGAACGGCTTTTTTCCTGTTTCAAGTTGCGTCAGTACTTTATTATTATTCTTTCCTTCTTTCCATTTCATTTGGCAATGATCCTTGTAGAACTTTTACTAGAAGTATACCGTTAGATGTTCTGTCTACTATGAATCCTGGCTACCTCATCTGCAAATTAAATCAGCTATACCCTAGATGGTGAAAATAGAATCAGAGAAACTTAAGTCAGAAAACAGTTGTAGGCTTTGCTTATGAAACCGTAGCATCACCTAGGCATAGGTGAAATGATGATATTTACATGGAACCTTCCATTTGAAGGTTCTCCAGTAAGTCAGTGGAATTGTGTGATTTTGGACGCGTTCAAGGTATTTTTAGGTGGGAACAATAGCAAATCCAAACCAAAGAATAATTGCCATTCAATCAGAGCCAACACTAAAATCCACAGAAAGGCTCCATTTTTCCTCAGTAAGTTTTGGATCAAGCTGTTAAAATTCAGGGCAAACAGAGACTTTGTCAGGATACCTGAAAATCAGTGGTATAAATGGGGGTATATTCTCCAAGTGGGGTGGACTATATTTGACACATGGGTACTGAACTCTGTGCTGCATGTAGCATGGAGCCATTTTGTTTGCAGTGTTGCTGAAGCTTGTGAAGAGGAGACCTAGACCCTGTGCTCTCTGCCTAGATCTACGCTGCAATCAAAGAGCCATGAAATGGCCACAGGTCAGCCAGCTCAAGCTGCAGGGCTATGCAGTGTTTGGACATTTGGGCTACATCTAAACCAGGGATCTAAAACTCTATGGCTGTGTCTACATTGGCACCTTTTCCGGAAAAGGGATGCTAATGAGACACTTCGGAATTGCAAATGCCGTGGGGGATTTAAATATCCCCGTGGCATTTGCATGAACATGGCTGCCGCTTTTTTCCGGCTCGGGGTTTTGCCGGAGAAAAGCTCCAGTCTAGACGGGATCTTTTGGAAAATAAAGCCTTTTCCAGAACATCCTTTATTCCTCTCAAAATCAGGAATACGGGATCTTCCGGAAAAGGCTTTATTTTCCTAAAGATCCCGTCTAGACTGGGGCTTTTCTCCGGCAAAACCCCGAGCCGGAAAAAAGCGGCAGCCATGTTCATGCAAATGCCGCTGGGGATATTTAAATCCCCCACAGCATTTTCAATTCCAAAGTGTCTCATTAGCATCCCTTTTCCGGAAAAGGGTGCCAGTGTAGACACAGCCCACGAGGGGAAGGAGATCTCAGAGCTCAGCCTCCCAGGGCCCAAATTCTGCCTTTTCCCCAAGGTACCTCCCAAACAGATCCTTATGTGAACTGCAAAATCCAAGTCCTGTCCCACCCAGGAAAGCTTGTAGCATCCTCATTCAGACCTGGGCCAAGAGGACACGTTAGGTGCACCATGCAGTCCCAATACAGGAAATCACACCGATTGCATGGGGGTACTCCATGGTTCAGTGGGATCACTGAGAGTTATTTCCATCTCAGTCACTTTTTGGCTGGACCACAGCAATGCGGTAAACCCGGGAATGTAGCCTTCAGCACATAGGAAACTCCAGGTAGTTCAGAACACGGCAACTTCTCTCCTCTCCAACATGGGCTACTGATCTCGGCTCTACTCTGGTTGCCCATTGAATTTCAAATCAAGTTCAAGGTCTGTCCTTATCTTCAAGCTGCTTCATGATTTGGACCCTACAAGTCATGCTTGAGAACTCCACCCCTCTGGCATAACGGAAATCCCAACGATAAGGGGAAGAGTCATCTATGCCTGACAGGACTTTTGCCCTGTTCCAGCACTGTGCAATGAGCTCTCCGGAGATCAAAGGACCAGCCCCAAACCTCATCAAAGCCCATATAGAATAAAGAGGAGTATCTGGCCTATTGGGCTTTATTGATGGGGTAAAATTCACCCTGGGATAAATGGATCTGGAATTTGACCAGGAGTTTGGCTAGAACATGGTGCACAGAGTCAAGAAATAAGGGGGAAGTGACTATCTAGGAAGGAACACTGCAGAAAGGGATTTAGGGGTCATAGTGAACCACAAGCTAAATATGAGTCAACAGTGTGACATTATTGCACAAAAAGCAAACATGATTCTGGGAGGCATTAACAGGAGTGTTGTGAGAGACATGCGAAGTCATTCTTCTGCTCTTCTCTGCACTGATTAGGCCTCACCGGAAGCATTGTGTCCAGTTCTGGGCACCATATTTCAAGAAAGATGTGGAGAAATTGGAGATGGGCCAGAGAAGAGCAACAAAAATTATTACAGTTATCTAGAAAATAAGACATATGAGGGATGACTGAAAGAATTGAGCTTGTTTAGGTTAGAAATGAGAAGACTGAGAGGGGACATGAGAGCACTTTTCAGGTATCTAAAAGGGTGTCACAAAGAGGAGGGAGAAAAATAGTTCTCCTTGGCCTCTGATGACAGGTCAAGAAGCAATGGGCTTAAATTGCAGCAAGGGAGGTTTAGGTTGGACATTAGGAAAAACTTCCTAACTGTCAGGGTGATTAAACACTGGAATAAATTGCCCAGGGAGGTTGTGGAATCTCCATCACTGGAGATAAATATCCGGTTGGATAGACATCTGTCAGGGATGATCTAGACAGTGCTTGGTTCTGCCGTGCGGGCAGGGGACTGGACTAGATGACTTCTCAAGATCCCTTCCAGTTCTAGGATTGTATGACTCTAGGCGTATGTCTACACTTGCACCCTAGTTCGAACTAGGGATGCAAATTCAGGCATTCAAAATTGCTAATGAAGCGGGGATTTAAATATCCCGTGTTTCATTAGCAGGATCTCGCCGGCATGCTAGTTCGAATCACAGCTGATACGAACCAGGAAGTGAATGCCGGGATGCGTTAGTTCGAACCAACCCCCTCGGTTGGTTCGGTGAGGGTTAGGTTCGAACTAACGCGTCCCGGTGTGCAGTTCCTGGTTTGAATCAGCTGTGATTCGAACTAGCCCGCTGGCGAGATCATGCTAATGAAATGCAGGATATTTAAATCCCCGCTTCATTAGCAATTTTGAATGCCTGCATTTGCATCCCTAGGTCAAACTAGGGTGCAAGTGTAGACATGCCCTATGATTCGAAGTGGTACCCAATGAGTGTCACTGCTAATCTAAAAGGAGTGACACAGTGTTGAGTCGTGCCCATAAGGAAGCAGGAGATGGACAGGAAAAGTAGCCTAGTTTGTTTGTCGTCTTCACTATTTTCTTTCCCATTTCCTCCATGTTCTTCCAATTCCCCCTCTTTATAAAGCTACTGCTTGGCTAAGCTTTACACAATTTGTACTGACACAAAACATTCCACTGCCATGGCAGTGAAACCCCACGATATAAACAGTTTATTTCTCCCAAAATCTGTAAGGAAAACAAACCGTTTTACAAGCCTCCGGCTTTCCTCCCTCCCCGTCCTCTGCATAGCCTCAAAGGGTTGCCAGTATAAAATACAACGGAGAAAATAGACCTTAAACAAACAGAAACGTGAGTATTATTTACTATCTGCTGGTTATTTGCCAAGTAGACATTGGCCAAGCAGACATTAGGAAAATATTTATGCAAGCGTTCATATATTCTTTACACATGACACGTTGCACGTCATTATTTAGTTGTGCTGATAACACCAAAGCTTTATTACCCGGACATTTCTTCCTGTGCTTAGAACTCTTTAAAGCATGTTAAGCTTGCCATTAAATCACCACCAGGTTCACAGATATATTTTGTATATACATGCACATTCCCCATCCCCCACCCCAAAAGCCATCCCAATCTTGAACAAGTCACGGTGTTGAAGGATCTTGTCTTTGCATTCCTGTTTCTTCTGGGTAATTGTATTCCTCCTTCAAATAACCCTTTCTCGCACATCCTAACTATCTTCTCACTGCTCCATGAACATCCGTCCTTGCGATTCCAAGCCTCAGCAAGGTGGCTGGTCTGGATGGATGAGTGAACCAGAAAAGAATACAGAAGACTCCATCCAAATCTTTTCGGACGTTCAAAAAAAGTTTGCTTAACCTTTCATATTTCTAAAATGTTCCTGTCTAGAACTCGAATCTGAAAGGCTTTTACAGATGAAATTATGGTATTTTTGTCCCCCATGGGGGTTCAAAAATGAAGCTCCTAAAATCTCATGTGTAGTCTTGTTCTTCCTAGGGTTCATCTCGGTTGAGCAAATCCACAAGACTGGAATAGTTCACATCTACCCTTGGTAAGTGTTCAAACTTGTGGATGTCTTCTTACAACAAAATATCAATTTATGGAAATATCTACAACATTACTGGCTAAATTGGCACTGTTGTGTTCAACACAGAGATGTAGATGTAGAGGGTATGGCAAAGACACACAAAGTCGATGGGAGAGCATAGAACAGGAGATGGTCAGCACAAAGCTTCTGAAATGATTTGGTTCACTTGAAGACCCCCATTTATCTATTGATCTATGTCATGCATATGGACCAAACCTCAAAATGCTCCCACAATCTTTCCATATAAATCCATGGTATGCTCAAACCTTGAATACTACGTGAGATGTGGTTGCCTCATCTCAAAAGAGATATCTTGGCACTGGAAAAAGTTCTAAAAAAGGCAACAAAAATGATTATGAAGAGAGATTAAAAAGATTTGGACTTTTTTGCTTAGAAAAGATGAGACTAAGGGGGGATATGATAGACGTCTATAAAATCATGACAAGTAAGGAGAAAGTAAATAAGAAAAAGGTATTTACTTGTTCCCATTACATAAGAACTAGGGTCACCAAATTAAATTAAAAGGCAGCAGGTTTAAAGCAAACAAAAGGAAGTTTTTCTTCTGGCAGTGCTCTGTCAACCTGTGGAACTCCTTGCCAGAAGATGTTGTGAAGACCGGGACTTTAACAGGGTTCAAAAAATAACCAGATAAATTCATGGAGGAGAGCTCCATCAACATGTATTTGCCAAGATGTGCAGGAATGGTGTTCCTTGCCTTCGTTTGTAAGAGGCTGGAAATGGGTGACAGGAGAAGAATCTCTTGATGATTCCCTGTTCTGTTCACTCCCTCTGGAGCATCTGGCATTGGTCATTGACAGAAGATAGGATACTGGGCTAGATGAACCTTTGGTCTGACCTAATATTGCCGTTTGTATGTTCTTATGTCAATATTGTGGAGAGAGGAAACTGAAGCATGGAGAATTTTAGTGGCTTGGCTAAATTCATACAGAGAGTCTATGGCATTTTCAAGGACAGGAGCCAGGAATTGTGACTCCCTGTTGCTTGCTCAAACTCCCAGGCTTTCATCAAATGCTTTGAACTATCTTTGCAAGCTGCAGATTTGTGTAGGACTGTAAAGGAACTCGTAAAGTTCCTTTTCAAATGACTTCTTAGGCATGCAAAGGCCTAAAGTTAAAACTTTCTGAGATAAGTTGTAACTTACATTGCCACACATGCCTTCCTGTTAATCCATCTTTTCAGAGTAATGTCACAAGGAATTGCAATCACATGTCTTAAAACAACTCTATTGGCTAGTCAGTCATATGGAGTTTTTCTTTCCCTAGGAATTTGTCACGCTTTTTAAAAGGGTTGATCAATAATGTCCTATCAACTTATCACATTCAGAAGGGAAAAAGAGAAGGAAATTGTTAACTCAACTGGATTATTCCCTTCCTTAAAAGAACTGAATACTGGGTCTTGCAACATTTCTTGTGCCATCCGCCAAAGGTGCGTGTAATCACTTGCATCTGTGATCTGGCTTCTTAGCTCTTGGATCAGAGGGAAAACTTCAAAACAAAACAAACAGAGAGCTTTAAGAGAGTGAATTGTTCCAGTTATGCTCATGGGTGTAGGTTAGAATTTTGCCATGGGTAACACACCCCAGCTGTACAGTTGACAGAAAGAAAGGAAGATTTCTTAGAGAGAAAATCTAAGCAATAGGCTATCCTACCAGCCTTCTTTCTTTCTTTCCATTGCAAACATCTAGGACACATCTACACAACATGGAAGCTGCTGCTGTTTATCTTCCAGGGTTCAATTTTCTTGTACTACAGACCCACTAGATTGAACTCAAAGGGCACCACCGTTAGGTGCCAGTACTCCTATTCCTCATGAGGAGTAAGGGAAGCCGATGGTAGCATTTGCTCCCGTCGATCCCTCCCCCCCACTGTGTGGACGGGGATTTAAGAAACATCGACTCCAGCTATGTAATTTACATTGCCGGAGTTGCATATCTTACTTTGACCTTCCCAGATAGTGTAGACCAGGTCCTAGAGACCTCAAAAGAGGATTCTGCATGAGTAGCATCACCAACATGAATAAGGATACTCCACATATAGAGAGACAGCAGAATAGGACCCACAAATTATTTACACCAGTGTAACAAGTACAGCCGCACCCCGAGTTACGAACAAGTTACGGACCAACACTTGGTCCATAACTTGAAGTGTTCGTAACTTGGCTCCCATAGAGTTACATGGCAACAGCGCTGTTTGTAAGTGCGGATCGCCGTTCGTAACTCGGATATGCATTTACGACCACTTTAGTCGTAAGTACGGATGGTCGTAAGTGGAGGTGGTCATAACTCAGGGAGCGGCTGTAAGCCTATTCACTTCAAGGACTGGTGTGATGATTACAATAGTTTTGGGTTCATAGATTTTAGGGAACCACTATGATGAACAAGTCTGTTCTCCTTTATAACACTGGCCTCCCAAATGCATGCAGTAATTTCTGCATCAAGTCCAGAACTTCTGTTGAAGCTAAACATATCTTAGGACTACTTCTCATAGGAATACACTCAGTCTTGCTGTAAAGGCTTTACGTCTACATCTACACTATCAGGTTGTTTCAAAATAAGTTACTTCAAAATAGTTACTCCCGAAATAACTATTTTGAAATAAGCTTATTCCTCTTCACAAGCAGGAGTTATTTCAAAATAACAAGCCCCATATTTTGAAATAACAGGGTTGGTAGTGTGGACACTCCTCTTGTTACTTTGTAGAAAGGGGAGTTATTTCGAAATAACTCCCCAGTGTAGACCTGCCCTAAGGGAGAAAGGATCGACCACATTACTAGGTAAGTTGGTCCGATGCTTAATTAACCTCCCCATTAAGATGAATATCAGTTGTAAATATAGTATCCACATTTTCTTGCTTGAAAAGCTAACCTGACTTCCAGGAGGCATATTGTACAGAGGCTTATTTTATTTTTGTTGTGAAAGCCACTGGCTTCTAGTATATATGTATTTTCAGCATTTTTCACCATTAAACACTGACATCAATTAATCCAGTTCCTTCTATGCTCATAGGACATCCATCTCAAGTCTGACTGGTGGAAAATTGGTTGTTGATGCTCAGGAAATAACCGATTTTCCATCTATTATAATGTGGCCTCACTGAAAGTATACATTGCAGAGATATAAACCACTGATTACAGTTTCTAGTTAACAAATGGGTTTTGTCAATTGCCCCAGGCAATGCCTAACAAAGTTGTGATTAACTACTGGTAAAGGCCAATTTCTTTGGGGATATTGCTTAAATGGAGCACAGCTCTACTGTACACAAGCATTGCTATTCATTAGGCACTGGGAAAAAAAATGTGGCATGAAGCCAGAAATGTAATGCAGCCCCATAAGTTGGCAGAGTAGTTTATAATTACTGCTATTAAAGATATATATAAGATTTGCTGAGATGTAAAATGCCAATGTTCATTTCAGGGTAATATTTCTAGAATGATTTCACTCTGTGATTAAGTATTTAGGAAGGAAGAGACAAGATATTAATTAAAGCAGACGAATAAATGCCTTCTTAATTAAGCAATGAAATACAATTTGCATAAAGGTGGAATTTTCCTGGTAACTGCTGAGCGTGTTTTATGTAGTTCCCTCTTTCCCTTCTGCTGTCCTTGGAGAATTCTAAACAAACATTTAGGGCCTGATTCTGATCTTCTCCCACTTTTTATTTCTTTTGACTTTGGTAGCTTTGGCTTTATTCCTGATTTGTAATAGTGTATATCAGAGGAGAATCGTGCCCTTCAATTTCTCCTTTATACAGCTAGGTAAAATTAAACGTTCAAAACAATTAACTGTGAGATATTATCCATTTAAAAACCACTGCCTTGGTTCCCTTACTGTGTAAATCTGTATCTGCCCCCTTCTTTCTTCTCACCCCTTATCTTCTTTAACTCCTTTCGCAGTGGCTTTCTCTATATCCCCACTTGGAAGTCTTGAGGAAAGATGGTTTTGGGGTTAAGGAAGTGGCTAGAGACGTGATCACATATGATTTTTACCATAGGACCCCGCCTCATTCAGTAAGGCTGAGCAGGGCTCACTTAATAAGCTAGAATATTTTGTTTTATCCAGTGTTCAATGTGTGTTCTCTGCTGATTGTTCGGGGTTTTTTTTATTTGTTTGTTTTATCAGCGTTGTTCATTTTACTGGACACTGTTCAAACCCTGCTCTGGAGACAGAATGATTAATGCTCTCTCTACGGCCTGCACACTAGAGTATCAGAATCCCTCACAAGTATTAGGCTATGTTTAGACTACAGGGTTTTTCCGGGATACCAGGGAATGCGTCTGCTCTTCCGCTTTTTTTTGTGGAAGAGCAGACACGTCCTTCGGAAGCCCTGTCTTCCATGAGGAAGAAGGGCTCTTCAGAAAGAGGAGGTTTTTCTGAAGTTTGGCCTAGTGTAGACTATCAGAAAAAGGTATGCAAAACTATTGGAAAAAGGCATGCAAATTTTCCGATAAACCCCCGGGCTGTGTCTAGACTGGCAAGTTTTTCTGCAAAATCTATTGATTTTGCGGAAAAACTTGCAGGCTGTCTACACTGGCCGCTTGAATTTCTGGAAAAGCACTGACGATCTCATGTAAGATGGTCAGTGCTTTTCCAGAAATACTATGCTTCTCCCATTTGGGCAAAAGTCTTTTTCCGAAAGACTTTTGTGCAAAAGGGCCAATGTAAACAGCACAGTAGTGTTTTCTGCAAAAAAGCCCTGATCGCGAAAATGGCGATCGGGGCTTTTTTTGCGGAAAACCGCGTCTAGATTGGCCACGGACGCTTTTCCGCAAAAAGTGCTTTTGCGGAAAAGCATCCTGCCAATCTAGACACGCTTTTCCGAAAATGCTTTTAACGGAAAACTTTTCCGTTAAAAGCATTTTCGGAAAATCATGCAAGTGTAGACTTAGCCCCGTACTCTAGACATATCCTTAATGAATGAAAGTTCACAGCACCCTCATGAGGCGAGGGAGTGGTATTACCCCCATTTTACAGATATGGGACTGAAGCAAAGGGTTTAGGATCAAGGTTTCCACTAATTTTGAGTGCCTGCGTAAGACGCCTACCCTGAATTTCCAAAGAACATAGTGTTCTACAGCACGTCACATGTTCAAAGCCCAGCTCTGGCAGCTGGGAACACTCCATGCTTCTGTAAATCAGACCCCTGCGTCTCAAGGGGGGCAGCCAAAAAATGAGGAACTTGCTTTATAGTGACCACCTGTGAAAGTCTGGCTTCAGTAGCTCACCCAGCATCCCATGAAGCAGAGGCTATGGCAGAATCCAGTTCTCAAGGGCATCATTCAACTGTCTTTACTGTGAGATCATCTTTTCTGATTTAATTGGGGTCCTACTTTGAGCAGGGGGTCAGACTAGATGCCCCCCTGAGGTCTCTTCCAACTCTGATCTCCTATGATTCTCCTCCCACAACACTCTGCCTCATTCTCCACAGAGATTTCAGCACGTACAACCAATGAAGCAAGAGTCTTACAGACAACAACAGCCTCTTTCAGTACACAGTCCTGAGTCATCCCCAATGCTGGTCCACTGTGTCTGAATGAGGCAGGAGTTTTGGGAGGGGTGGGGTGGAGTAGTGTGTGATCATGTAATTAAAGCCTGAATCATAATGCGTAGGCATCAAGAGACTGAATCCAGAGTAATGACCAAGCCCACTGGCTGGAGGCTGGGGGGAGGTAAAAGGAGGCAGTTGCCCAAGGACCCAGTGATTCAAAAGTGCCTGGGGCTCATAGCTGATGCCACCGTTACCTCAGGAGCAGCGGTAGCTGGAGCGTGCTCCGGGCTGCTCTAAGGGTGGTGGTGGGGCCAACTTAGTCCACTTTGAGCAGTGCTGAAAGCTTACTGTCCCCAGCTCCGCCCCTTCCACCTGTGGCTCCGCCCCTTCCACCTGTGGCTCCGCCCCTTCCGAGTGTGCAGAGTCCTCCCCCACTCCACCTTGCCCAAGGCCTGGCATCTCCGTCAGACCTCCTAGTAATGACAGACTAGGAGGGCTGCTCTAAGTTCTCACTCATTCAAGGCCTTTCATTTTCAGTTTTTATTTTGTATACAATTTCTTGGGAATTGGCTACCACGGTTTACTTAAAAAACTGGTGAAAAAACAGTACAAGAATTTAACGTCACAATTTTCTGGAGAAGTGTTGGGGTTAATATTGGGGGGTTAGGAAACCCAGAAAAAAAGCAAGAAATGGAGAAACATAACCGTATTGAAAGTCAAAGCAGTTTAACTCTGTGGTGTACTTCATTAAAACTACATAACATATGCATGTGTTTGCGTGTGTACCTCCACTACAATGCCTTTCTTTACATGCCAGACAACCTCGCATTTACTTAGACTAATTTATTATTGACATAAACACATCTGCCTCATGTCATATACTGGATTTTCTCAACATATTCAGTATCCTCATGCATTTGAGTGGGTGAAAATTGGGAACAAATTGAATAATAGCTTTTGGAAACCCAGAGATTTTTCAGTACAAAGTAATAAAAACTGAAAATAAAGGGCTTTGCACAACTTGCAAGGCGCCGCTAGATCAGCACCCTCCTTGAGCAAATCTATGTGCCATTCAAAGCTGCCCCCTTTGCTTATAAAATCCAATGTGGGTTTATACTAGCCTCCAAAATGGAGCTTTTGTCTTGTCTTTCGACTCTCATCCTAACGATGGAATTCTCTCTGCCTTGTCATATGACATTATTTCCCACTGTTGATATAAAAATCTTCTCTTCAGCAGCGCTAGAGATACAGTACCGCCTTTCTAGTCTGTTCTCATCTGGTTTTCATATCGTACGAATCACCATGGTAGCTGTATTCCTGTAGCTCTCTGCTTCATTGACTCTATAACTTTTCAAAGCCCCTTTGAAAATGTATCATTTCTGCTTGTTTTTTACCTTCTAGTTTCCTTCCTGCTAGGATTACTTACCTTTTTTAACCATTTTGGGTTATGATTTTACAAAAGAAGCTAGGTTTGAAATAAGACAGCCTGTTGTGATGTTTAATTGGAAGCTGGTGTGCGCCTACCTCTGGGTTAGGGCCTGACAGCCATGTAAGGCTACGTCTACATTGCAACGCTAATTCGGGATACAAAAGTATCCCGAAATAGCTATCTCGCATCTTACCAGCAAGCCTGTTATTTCGGGCTCGCTATTCTGATGTCCCTGTAAATCTCATTCCACGAGGAGTAAGGGATGTTTTGGAATAGCGGGTTATTTCAAAATTTGGCGCTGTGTTTCAAAATAAGATCGAAATAAGATCCACAATTTGCTTAGCTCAAATTGCGTATCTTATTTTGTGCTATGCTGCAGCGTAGATGCATCTGAACAGTGCACAGCAACAATATGAAAACAGGAAATATACTGTCCAGTTGAAAGTGCAGCGGGATTTGAGGGAAGCCGAAAGTAGCTACCTGAATTGGAAAGCAGCCCAGCTCCAGATTAGCATTGCTGATCTTGCAAAAATGGGCACGAAGATGATAATGACTGAAAGTGGGCTGGGTCTCAGCGGATGTCTAGCCGGAAAGATCTTAGCACAGGGAAAACCTAATATTGCAAAATAGTGCATTTTGGATGGGGAAATCTTATTCCTGCTATGCACTCAGCGAATGATTTCCACAAAGATAAATACTGTTCTGTCTATGCCAGCACCTTTTATTTGTAGGACTTGAAAGAAAGACAAACTCATTTGGGGTTCTTTTGCGAACCACTTGGACCCATGCCCAACAGTTGGTTTTCATTTATCCTCGACATTTTTGACTGCTCCCATTGAAGTGAGATAAAGTAGCACAAAGGAAAACAAACTCCTCTCTTTTCCCTGACTCCTTGAGTCACCAAGCCGTCTCATTTCAGACTGATCCAAGAGGGTATTGTGCAAACATACATGTCCACTGTCCCAGATGACTGGCCGAGAGCTGGTGGAACACTGATTTTTCAAAAAGGCTCCAAAAGTGACACAAAGCCTAATTTCAGTACCAGGTAATTGGCTGAGACGATCGTAAAGAAGAGAATGATCAGACACGTAAATGATCACAATGTATTGGGGAACGTTGAGATGGTTTTTGTAAAAAGAAATCATGCCTCAGCAGTCTACTAGAATTCTTTGTGGGCTTCAAGAAACAGGTCTACAAAGGTGGTCCAGTGGGTAAGGTATACCTGGACTTTCAGAAAGCCTTTTAGCAAGATCCCTTATAAAAGGCTCTTACGCAACTTAGGCAGTCATGGGATAAGAAGGAAGGTCCTCTCGTGGACCAGTGAGTGGTTAAAAATAAAAGGCGTGAGTAGATGGTCAATTTTCACAAAGGAGAAAGATAAACAGGTTCCCCAAGGATCTGAACTGGGTAGGGTTTCCAATGGTCTAATTGCACTCCTGCCTCACCTCTCTGACCCACCCCTTCTCTGAGGCCCCACCCCTTCTCTGAGGCCCCACTCCCAACCACTCCATCCCCCTTCCTCCGTTGCTCACTCTCCCCCACCCTCCCTCACATTCACCGGGCTGGGGCAGGAGGTTGACATGTGGGAGGGGTGGAGGCTCTGGGCTGAGAGGTGGGGATGAAGGGTTTGGAGTGTGGGAGGAGGCTCTGGGCTGAGTGTGGGGAAAAGGGTTGGGGTGCAGGAGAGGGTGTGGGGGTTTGAGTGTTAGAGGGGGCTCAGGGCTGGGGCAGGGACTTGGGGTGTGAGAGGGCATTTGGGGCTTTGAGAAGGAGCATGGGTGCAGGAGAGGGCTCAGGGCTGGAGCAGGGGGTTGGAATGGGGGAAAGGAAAGGGTGTGGCCTCTGGCCAGGTGGTGCTTACCTTGGGTGGCTCCTGGAAGCAACTGGCATGTCCAGCTCCTAGGCTCAGGGGTGGCCAGGTGACTCTACACACTGCTTCTGCCTGCAGGCATTGGTCATGCAGCTCCCATTGGCTGTGGTTCCTGACCAATAGGAGTTGTGGATTGAGCACTCAGATTGGGGACAGCATGCAGAGACTCATGGTCACCCCTGCACCTACAAGCCAGAGGGACATGCCAATCACTTCCCCCTGTGCGGAGCCAGGGCAGGTAGGGAGCCAGTTCTGCTGCATTACCAATGGACTTTTAACGGCCTATTAAAATCTCCCAGATGGATTTCAGTAGCCACTGGGAGATTGATTCTAATTCCAGGAGATGTCCAGCCCATCTCGGAGGGTTGGCAAACCTAGTACTGGCACCATTGCTGCTTAACAAACCCATAAATTTTCTGAGGATAGGACAAGGAGTAATGGGCTTAAAGTGCAGCAGGGGAGGTTTAGATTGGACATTAGGAAAAAATTCCTAACTGTCAGGGTGGTCAAATATTGGAATAAATTGCCAAGGGAGGTGGTGGAATCTCCCTCTCTGGAGATATTTAAGAACAGGTTGGATAGACATCTGTCAGGGATGGTGTAGACGGAGCTTGGTCCTGCCTTGAGGGCGGGGGGCTGGACTCGATGACCTCTCGAGGTCCCTTCCAGTCCTATTATTCTATGATTCTATGATTCTATAAATGATCCAGAAAAGGGAATAAACACTGAAGTGGAAAAGGTTACAGAAAATACAGAATTACTCCAAAGAGGCCAGTCCAAGGCGGACGGTGGAAAGTTGCAAAGGTATCGCAGAAAACAGTGATGTGGCAACAAAATAGCAGATGAAATTCAGTGTTAATAAAGGCAACGGCATGAACATGGGAAAATAGAATCCCAACACCACACACAAAACGATGGGGTCTAAATTAGCAGTTATCACTCAAAAAAAGAGATCTTGGAATCATTGTGAATCATTGTGGGCAGAGGCGCTGGAACAATTTGTAGAATGAAGGTGTGACAGCCATTGAACCAAACAGGAAACTCTGCATATGATGGAAACTCTTTCAAGCCAAGGGGTATGGCAGCATCTCCAACATCCCTAATTCCAGCACGCATTGAAGCACCCAGGAATTAAAGACAAATCTTTAATTAAAGAGTATGTCGTGATGAAATCTCCAGGAACACATCCAACCAAAACTGGCAACTCCAGTTGTGAATAGTTCTGTGACAATATCTGCTCAGTGTGCAACAGCAGGTCAGAAAAGCTAACAGAATGTTACTAACATTGGGAAAGGAATAAATAATAAGTCAGAGAATATCATATTGCCACTGGATAAATCTCGGGTACACGCAGAAATTGAGTATTGTGTGCAGTTCAGGTCAACCCATCTAAAAATATATATATATTAAAGTTGGAGAAAGTACATAAAAGGGCAACAAAAATTATTAGGGGTATGGACAGCTTTCATATGAGGAGAGCTTAAAAAGAATAGGATTATTCATTGCAGAAGAAGAGATTAATAAGAGGGGAGATCTGATAGAGTTCTATAAACTCATGAATAATGTTTCAGAGGGGTAGCTGTGTGAGCCTGTAACTGAAAAAAAACCTTAAATAATAACAAATAGTCTTGCAGCATGTTAAGGTGTGTCTAAACTACATGGCTCCATCGATGGAGCCATGTAGATTAGGCTGATCGGCAGAGGGAAATGAAGCTGCGAGGAAGGACCACCTATTGCTTCAGACACTAGGCTAGGACATAAGGCACAGGGGTTTCATTCACAGTTCTTCTGCAGGCTCATTGTGTGACCTTGCACAAGCCAGATTAATGTGAACAAAAATAACTTCTTTTTCGTGCATGGCACAATTAACCTGTGGAACTCATTGCCAGAGGATCTTGTGATAGCCAAAAGTATAAATGGGTTAGAAAAAAGAACTGGATACATTGAAGGGGAAAGAAAAAGGTAAGTCTCCCCAAAATTGACCTTTTCCATACACTTTCCCTACAGGTCTGGTACTGGTCGCTATCAGAGAGAAGCCTAATCCGAACTATCTAGTCCGTGCCGCGTGTAGCCGCACGGCACGGGGTTCGCACTAGCCGGCTTTTAAAAATGGCGGCGCCGGCTTTATGCTAATGAAGCCCGGGAAATTCAAATCCCGGGCTTCATTAGCAAGTTCGGTATGCATACATTACCCCCCTAGTTCGAACTAGGGGGGTAGTGTAGACATACCCTATGCTACTAATAAATCTTTAATTGCCCAGATCTACATGTCCTCTAGCTTTCCGATGGCTTCCTATTGGCTAAAGCTTCCAGAAAGAGATTTAAATCCATTTGTGAATCTATATACTCATTTACAGAGTTCAATTCCCTATGATTCATAATGCCATGGTGTTTGTGGGTATTTGTACATCACCAGCTCTTTGTGAAAATATTTATGATTCCCAAACGTATTACAAACCTTACCCTGAATCAATATTTGTCTCCAGAATTGCCATGCGAGTTTAGTTAATCTCCCGTTTAAAACCTTCCAGGCATCTAATTAGGAAGCAAACACCGTCCTAGGTTACTAATCATACAGCATGAATAATGAATATCAAAAGAGAGCACTTTGTCAGCTCAGCACACCAAAGGGTGGGAATGCTTCATCAAAACTAGTCAGCAAAACACAAATAATTAACACAACTGCTGATGTCAAGACCCGTCTGCTAGCCAAAAAGTATGTTTGGATCTGGTGTCCCAGGTCTGGCCATTGTGCTGATGAAAAATTTGGCATCTTGAGCAAAACTTCCCCGAGTATTGGCAAAGACAGACATAGAGGAGCTTTTGACCTTTTGCCAGACTGGAATCTTAGCTCTTCAGATGAGAGAACTGTTATTTTGACTGACACACTGGGATTTGAACCAGGGAACTCCAGAGCTACAAGTCCTGAGATTCTACTGGGTGAAAACTCTCTAGACTCCTATCTTCTAGATATTTATTATAGCCAGGACTTGTAACATGCAGTCAACAGTGGGTTACACTTGCATGGCTTGTATTAAAAGTGCATTTTAGTAAGTGCTTCCAGCCTCTGTTAGTTCTCCCAGGCAGATTCATGGCAAGCCTTAAAACCAAATAAATCCTTTTAGTGAAACTTCAGTTACAATTTAGCATATACGATTCGAACCTCTCTAGACCAGCACTCTCTGATACAACATCATCCATGGTCCAGCATTATTTTAATTGGCTGGATGTCCACTGATCATGGGTGTGGCCAAGTTTCCCGCAGTCTCATAAAGTTTGTTTACAGCCACCAGTCCTGGCTCTCAGTGTTCTGTGCTGTTATTTAGCTCTAATTTACCCCTCAATGTCTTCTAAGGGCCCAGTAAGCAGAGGCAGTGTTGGTAATGCTGTTAGACAATACTGACCTCCAGAGGTTGGGCAAACTCTCTGGTTTGGCACTGGTCAAGTACGGAGAAGACCGAATTAGAGAGGTTCAACCCGTATATAGGTTGTTTTATTCTGCAGGAGGAACATGTATGTGCCTGTGAGCCTTTTAGAGTGTCTTTTGGGTAAGTGTGATGTATTATTTAGATCGAAAATGGTCATGCTTGCTTGTGTGTGAACTACCCATTTAAAGATCTACACGTCTGTTCTCTGCACCTATAGGGAGAAGCAAAGGTCAACACAGACTGTCATTTAGAATCTTTAGGGGGTAGCTGATATAGTCTGTACAGGATAAACTTAAAAAACAACACATGGTCTGGTAGCACTTTATGGACTAACAAACATGTAGATGGGATCATGAGCTTTCATGGGCACAGCCCACTTCTTCAGATGAAGTGAGTCATTTAGAAGACACACATCCTTTGCTCTTTCTGGGACACCTTACGTTTGCTGCTGTTCTTTTAATGTAAAATAAAAGTCAGCCTGTCTGAAAGGAAATATAAGCTCTTCCTAAATGGGACCTGCCTCCTTCCCCTTCATGCTGCAGTTTGGAGGGTAAGTGTGAGCAAAGTGACTGGGCGGATTGTTCATCTAGAGCTCAACTGGATTAACTTTGTGTTTAGGAAGGAAAGGTTTTCACAGGTGGTCAGGACTGGCCCATAGTGTATGGGGAGGGGAGGCAGGGTGTGAAGTCAGCTAGTTCATATGAAATGATCGTCTCTGGGTGCTCCATGCACAATGGGGAGCAACTCCTGCCTTCACCAGAACAAAAGGTTTTGCAGTCCAAAATAATGATAGCTACTCAGATGTCTTCTGCATGCCTCTGCGTTGAAAGAAAGAAAGAAAGAAAGAAAGAAAGAAAGAAAGAAAGAAAGAAAGAAAGAAAGAAAGAAAGAAAGAAAGAAAGAAAGAAAGAAAGAAAGAAAGAAAGAAAGAAAGTTGTATTATATAAACACAAAGAAAATGCAAATCTAGATCATTAAATCTACAAAGGCTATAGAATGCCTGGCACTTCAGAGACTAAATTCAGAGAGGGTACGTCTAGACTACATGCCTCTGTCGCCAGAGGCATGTAGATTAGGCTACCCGACATAGTAAAATGAAGCGTCGATTTAAATAATCGCCGCTTCATTTAAATTTACATGGCTGCCGTGCTGAGCTGACAAACAGCTGATCAGCTGTTTGTCGGCTCAGCGCGATAGTCTGGACGCGCGGGTGTCGACATCAAAGGTATTTGTCGACCACCCAGGTAAACCTCATCCCAGGAGGCTTACCTGGGTGGTCGACAAATACCTTTGATGTCAACACCCGCGCGTCCAGACTATCGTGCTGAGCCAACAAACAGCTGATCAGCTGTTTGTCGGCTCAGCGCGGCAGCCATGTAAATTTAAATGAAGCGGCGATTATTTAAATCGACGCTTCATTTTACTATGTCGGGTAGCCTAATCTACATGCCTCTGGCGACAGAGGCATGTAGTCTAGACGTACCCTCAGACGTAACAGAAACAGGCATGAGTTTCATTGATATCCATGTGGCTGGTTTACTGCATGCTACATCAGAATTTAGTGGCAGGGAATGAGTCACTTGCTTGAAATGGCTCCCATGCTCATGACATGGCAATGGCCAAATGGCTAGTTGGTAGAGGCCACTACTGTATGCATGATACAAATATAATCTATGGCTACGTCTACACTATGAGTTTTCGCTGCAAAAAATATGCTAATGAGGGACTCATTTGCATGAGTTGTGATCTCATTTGCGTATTTTCTACGGATCCATTTTTTCCGGGGGGTTGGGGTGCGCAAAAAAAAGCAGCATGGACATTTTCTTTTTGTGCAAAAACCCCTTTTCCCACAAGATTGGTATACCTCCTTTTTTGGGGCATAAGGATCTTGCGGAAAAAGGGGGGTCGTGCAAAAAGAAAGCATCCACACTGCTTGTTTTTGAGCAAAAACCCTAGCACAAAAATGGATTGGCAGAAAATATTCAAATGAGGCCGCGACTCATGCAAATGAGTCCTTCATTAGCATATTCTTTGCTGAGAAAACTCATAGTGTAGATGTAGCCTTAGTGTAATAGACCTGGGCACATACATGATTATTTTTGGTTCGGGGACAATTCTGGAAAAAAAAGTAAAAAGGGATTGTGGTCGAACCAAAGCTAAAACTTGTCAATTTTGGGTGAATTTTGTGGGGGGAATACCCATGCATTTCAGATCTGTTCCAGAGCAGGGATTATTGAACCTTGAATCTCCAGCATTCCAGGTGAATGCCTTAACCAGCAAACTAGAAGTACTAAGTACATGGGGCAAGGCTGGGGGAAGGAGCCGATATGGGACTATTGCAGCAGCCTCTGCTTCTCTGGCTGAAACGATTCATGACCAATTTGCAGTGAATGTCAGGTCACTCAGAACATTTTTTCCCCAGCCAATAAACTATTAGCCTTCAACATTTTGACGCATCAAATATTGTGAACTGCATAGTGATCCCTGGGTTTCAGTGCAGAAACCCAGCTGAACAGGACCTAAGTCTGCCTTGCTCTTCTCCGGAGGTGTAAATCAATAGAAGTCAGTGAAGTGCCACTTGTATAAAAGGCACAATCAGGCCCATAGTTTGCACTGAAGAGGGATGAATTCCCCGCAGAACTAACAGAAAATATCTTAGGGAAATCCGAAGCTCTCTAGAGGCAGTCATTACACCGTGACTATCAAAAAGTTCTAATCATCTATGAAAACTTTACATCTTTTCCTCCCCAAACCTCATATTAGGGAGCATTAAAACTTGGTTACCTGCAGGAACACTTGGAGACGGACTGAATTAACATGCTGTGAACTTCAGAGCAGGTAGCCGAAGCCAGGGGCTAAGAACCCAAGTGATAAAGCAGACGTGTGCTATTTCCCCAGCGCTGTTCCTTATTCCCAATTTGTTTATCTGCCCTGATTTGAGTGCAGCTGGCTCTCTTGTGAGTCAGCGCAAAACATTACCTCATCAAACTGGTCAACAGAGCACCAGGGATGAGTGCTAAGCCGCTTGATCAAACACAGCCAGACACCTGATTTAATCTCCTGCTTCACTGGGTGTCTTAGGGTTAAAAGATGGTTTTATCAGTGTTTATTTACCTGGTTAGTCCCATTCAAAACTCCCCTTAAGAAGCCAGCTCTGCAGCTGATGGGGACTGCCTGAAATACTCCCCTCCCATTCCACAGGTCCCTCTCTTTTCAATGTTGAAGTTGGGGGTCTGTGATTTGTGAAAATAAAGGGAGATCAAATAGGATTAGGCCAGATTCCCCACCGTGTGGTTAAGCTCTGCTAGCCCACCACACATGCTTTATGTTTTAATGGGAGCAGGAAGATGAGTCAGAGCTTCAAAGGGAATAACAAGGCTGCTGAGAGCGGCCGGGACTCCTTTAAAAAAAAATCAGCCTTAATTAAATTTGCTTCTTATCTGCGCCGATCATTTTAATTTCATAAAAGACAGGAGGTTAAACCGGACAAAGACAATAACACAGGGGGAGTCCGAAAGAGTAAATAGAGCTTTTCTCTGCAGGCAGCAAGTCCTCTTTGTGCCACTTTTTTTAATCATCTTCTGTACACCCCAAAGACAATACAAGGCCCACTAAGGCCAGAGATGCCCTCGTGGAAACAGATGTTTGCATCGGCCTTTGATTCCCAGTTATCTTTGTCCTTTGCTGCTTTGCAAATGTGAGCTCTGCTTCCCCCTCTTGCCCTCCCCCAATGTCTCTGTACCAGAGGGCAGCACTAACCTGTTTTAAGCAAGTCTGTGCTACTTGACTCTTTCGGGATAACGTTGGCACACAGCGGGTACGTCTACACGACGGGAGAAGGTTGAATTAAGATATGCAAATTCAGCGATGTTAATTGCGTACAGGGCTGGCCCGAGACATTTGTGCACCCCGGGCCTCTGGAACACAGTGCTGCCCCCGGGAGCATGGCACATGCGCAGCCCCGCCCCCGCCCGGCCCGGCAGCGCGTAGCACGCCCTACAATGGGGTGCCCTGGGCGGTAGCCCAGTCAGCCTGTAGCTTGAGCCGGCTCTGATTACGTAGCTGAAGTTGAAGGACCTTAACTCGACTTTTGGCGCTGTCCACGGTGAAGGAAGTCGAAGGAAGAACACTTTCTCTTCGACTTCCCTTACTTCTCGTGGAAGCAGGTTATCAGCTTCGACTGGAGCGCTCCTCTCACTTCAAATTAACATGTCTTTGCTAGACCCTGGAAGATTGACAGCAGCAGCTTCAATCTTCTCTGTAGTGTAGACGTACCCGCTAGCAACTCTTCTGATATGAGAGCTCAATTCAACTCCCCAATGAATTCTGCTGAGAAGAAAAGGCTTTGGGGCTTCCTCATAACAGAACAATAATACCTCAGTTATGAACACCTTGGGACCAGACGTTTGTAACTCTGAAAGAAACATTAGGGCCATTATTTGAAAAGTTTACAACTGAACATGGATGTAAGACAGCTTTGAGACTTCACTACCCAGAAGAAAAATGCTGCTTTAAATTTAAATGAATGCTCTTAATTTAAATGAAACAAGCATGATGACAGTTTCCTTGCTTTGTCAAATCTTTTTTAAATTTTCCCTTTATTTTTTGTAGATTATTCATAACACAATACTGTATGGGGCTTGCTTTTTATTATTATTATTTTTCTTCTGATGCTGATTGACTATTTCTGATTCTAAATGAAATGCGAAGGTACGTCTACACTAGCCCCCTAGATCGTTCTAGGGAGGCTAATGAGGGTGACCGAAATTGCAAATCAAGCCCGGGATTTAAATATCCCGTGCTTGATTTGCATGTTCTCGGCCGGTCGCCATTTTAGAAATTGACTAGCCTGAAGTAACTGCCCGCGTCTATACGCGGCAGTGAAACGGGAGTCCAATTTAAAGCCCTAACTCGAATTAGCTGGTATTCCTCCTGCAATGAGGTTTACCAGCTAATTTGATTTAGGGGCTTTAAATCAGAATCCCATTTCACTGCCGTGTGTAGACGCGGGAAGTTACTTTGGGCTAGTCAATTTCTAAAATGCTGACCACTCGGGAACATGCAAATCAAGCATGGGATATTTAAATCCCAGGCTTGATTTGCAATTTCAGTCGCCCTCATTAGCTTCCCTAGATCGATCTAAGGGGCCAGTGTAGACGTACCCTGCAATTGAGGGACCACTCAATTGGCAATTCTGGTGTCCTACTCGAGTGAAGGGAGAATTCGAAAGATATACTTCAGTAAGTATTTTATATACTTCAGTAAGTATTTTATCAAGGACCCCGAGGTCTTATCATCACCAGGAAAAAAAAAGTTCATTCTTATTTTGTGTTAGCGAACACAAGGATCAAAATCTGGAGTTTTAGCATTTTGGCTGCTTTATTTGACTATTACATTGTATCAGTTACCATGCATTAGCTAACTTAAGGTAAGAATGTACCATTTTTCCTAGAGAACATGCACCTGAACCATCAGTCTCCATCCAATCGCCGTTCCATTTCTGGGCCTTGGATTCCTCCTTCATTGTTCTACAAAAGGGCCACAGCCAGAAACAAGGATGCCATAGAAACAGAGGACAGAAAACGAAGCCACCAGAAATCTTAAGTCTCTGACTTTGGTTGGTTTAGAACTCATCATTTCCGGTTCCACTAATGTGGATTGTTTTGTTTTCTAAACTAAATTTCTTTCCCCTCCAGGGGAAATTCTTCCAAAGCCATGATAGAAGAAGCCACTTGGCATTAACAGTGATCCTGTCTTATGATCGAGAGCCAGATGTGTGAACAGCTACCATACCCTAAGGGTAACTGTTGCTACCCTGTCATAGACATGGATGGGTGAGATCATGCAGCTGTTACTTCTGACCTTTCTTTGGCAGTGACATAGATTTAAAAAAATAGCGTTCGTTGCTGCCTCTTCATCTTTAATTGTTGTTATTACAGGCTCTGGGAATTGTGCAACTGAATGCTAGGAATTGCACAGCTGAAACCAAGGACCAAGAAAAAAACAGGAAAAAAACCCACCAGCAAATAGTATCTAGCACATGGTGAAAAGAAGGTTTGGAAGGGACACATTATGGCTTCTGTGTATAGTCACCCTATGGATGTCATTGACATAGGAGATTGTCTAGTCAAAAGCTCAGGCCAAATTACATCATGACCAGTCTTATCAAGCTAAAATAGCCTAATCCAAGTGATTTTCAAACTTTTTTTCCTCATGACCCAGTTGAATAAAATCGTTGATGCCCATGACCCAATATAACTTGACTAGAGCGGTGGGGTGGGGCTGAGGCTGAGAGCTTTGGGACATAGGAGAGGGCTCCGGCTTTGGGGGGCAGGGTCAGGACTGGGGTGGGAGGGGTTTACCTTGAGTGGCTCCCAGTCAGTAGGGGGGCTAAGGCAGCTTCCTGCCTCTCTTGGCACCGCAGACCGTGATGGACCCCAGAAGCAGCCGGCAGCAGGTTCCCAGCCAATGGGAGTGTAGAGCTAGTGCTTGGAGCAGGGGCAGTGTGTGAAACCCTGTGCATTCTCCTTCCGCCCCCCCCCCCCCCGCCCCACCCTGACTAGGAGTCTGGCCTGCTGCTGACTTCCGAAGTGCAGCACAGTCTGTGGTGCCAGGATCCCCACGGGTCACCTGATCACCCTGCAGCAATAAGAACCGGGGCCCGACATTCCATGATGAGCCGTAGTTTGAAAACCACTGGTCTACTCTGATGTCATTCTTTGGAGCAGGCACTGACGAATGGAGAAAACTGGCTGGAATAACAGGCATGGCAGTTTGGTTTGGTTTTCCACTAAACCAGATTTGGACCATGAAATATGCTAGGGATGGTACAGCAGTGTCATTTCTGGTGATGTCGAAGGCTAGACTGGACACTAGCTGCATTCAGAGACACTGGAAATGAATGTGAGAATGATAGGTAAGAGAACATCAGAACGAGAGAAAGCTGGTGCAACTTAAACCCTGAAGGGGACAAGTCTTCCTCAGAGAGGTGTAAGAAGGTGCGAGATAATTTATTCCTTTATTCATTTATCTATAATCATAAAGGTCCCTTTCTGGCTTTAAAATCTCCATGGTTTTGTTTGTTTTTCTTCCTAATTAAAACATATTTAGATGATGAAACAATCTGGGGGTGACACATAGATACACATAAATATTAAGGCCAGAAGGATCCTTTATGATCATCTAGTCTTGTCTGCATAACAGGGAACATTATACAGTATGGAGCTATTCACTCCCATTGGACACCAACTTACACCACCAGGAACATCACCTCTGATGCCCTGTCTCACCCATTTACTCCTCACCTCCTAGAAATGATCTAGAAGTAATGTAGCCATCCTACTCCGCTTCACCAGAACGCATTGGATATTCCTCCAGGCACTTTTCCGCTCAAGAGGCTCTATTGTTTTAATATTTCATTGGAGAGCAGTTTGACTGAAAACTGGCACTTGCTCACTTGGGTATACGAATATCTCGGAGGAGGTGAGATTACTTTTTGGCTCATGCTGGGGTTTGTAACAGAGACTGGCGTGAAATCCACGCTTTCGTTCTGGAAGAATTAATGTGATACTCTCTGATGGAAGGATTTGAGATTTTGGTTAAATTTGTAGATCCCCTAGGTGTAGAGGCATGTCACTGTGGGCCATGAAGGTTTCAGAATGGTATGAAACTAACAAAAGAAAATGATGGGATATTAAATGATTCCATTATTCATTGAGGAGGCAATTTGAACAAACCAGCAATTTCCTCTTGGCCTTTAGTTTATGAGTGATTCTATTCAAGCCTTTATAATAAAAGGAACACAGGTGGGTAATTAAGAAGGTGTGAAATGTGAAGAAATAGCCAACTTTCTTTTAGTGCTCTGCCCAATACTTTGTATAGGGCTTCTTCATCGATGTCGTGACTGATGGATTGACCTTACAGACTGACCTGGGGTCACGTTTTCTTTAAAGCAAAGCAAGACAGAACAGATTCCGTCAATCTTTTGCTGTAAGAACAGCTTACAACATGGATAGACCAAGAACAGTTTAACAAAAGTACTTAGCTGGTATACAATGCTTTTCATCCTTAAATCTCAAGTGCCTTTCAGACACAGGTAGTTATCATTATCCCCTTGATTAGTGATGGGGAAACTGAGGCATGGATGATTTGCCCAAGGTTCATGAAGCAAATCACAACTAGTGTCTGAACTAGAACAGAATCCAGGTTTCCTAATTCTGCTATCCATTTACCCAGACATCCTCCATTTCTGGATTGTTATTTCCTCTGATTCCTTTAATTACTATTCTTGCTCTCATTACACTCTGACGACAACCATGTTCTCCACCCCTAACGAAACAGGAATGCTTGAGGTTAAATAAAAGAAACAGAAGCCTTTTTCTAATTGGAAATTGCACGTTTGTTTTGTTCTTTTCCATTGTCTATTTTGGTTCATGTGAAAGTAAAACTAAACTCAGTAGCACTGCTGTGTAAAAACTCCCCTACAGTTTCTCACATCCACATTCAGCAAGAAGAAATGCAGCCTTAATGTTTCAATACCATAGAGCTCTGGATCCTTAAAATTGCTTCTTATGTGGCTTCATTTTGGGGAGGGGAAGGCCAACGATTGTTTATCTCGTGCTCACTTTCTGCCTCTGGTATAAAATTGGATGAGCTGCTAATCACTGTCTGCATGTTTTACTAGAAACCATGAAAAATACCACTGCTTTAATTTCCATTCTGCCACTTTAGGTTGTGGGGGTTTCATAAGCATAATTTGGAAGTCAGAAAAGGTTTCGAAGCCACAGGAATACAGCACTAATGGGAAAATTGCTATGTAGTCTTTCTTTGTTGATACAAGTTAGTGATTTCATTTTCAGGAGATGATCTTTAGGGACCATCCTT
Organism: Pelodiscus sinensis; assembly: GCF_049634645.1. Lineage (NCBI taxonomy): Eukaryota > Metazoa > Chordata > Testudines > Trionychidae > Pelodiscus > Pelodiscus sinensis. Next base: position 5,692,751 of record NC_134719.1, on the reverse strand, counting down.
TCAGTGATGGCTAGAATCTCTTTTCCATTTTGACCTTCTTCTTTGTAACTCATCAATGATGACACAATTGGGCTGGCTTCTAAGTCCACTGATTTAATAGATCTTGAATCAAGCCCTAATTGTAATATATTATTGGTAGGTATTCCTCCCAGTTGTTGCTCAGTGTCATAATTGCAATAAAAAGATAGATTGTAAGCTTATTAAGATAGGGACTGTCCTTTTGTTCAGTTTTTCTACAGCATTGTAGTGTCCTAGTCAATTATTAGGACCCCTATGTACTTCAGTAATACTAAAAAGCAGGAGGAAGTTGATAGTAATTAATATGAATAAGAAGTTAGGAATTGTAGAAAATTGATAAGGGAGGAAGAGACCAAAAAAACCCAAAACAAACAAAAAAAATCTACTACGAGCAGAAGAGTTAAGAACAATAAGGAGTTTTAAATGTGTATTTGGAACAAAAATAATCCTAACATTAGCATCGGTCCATTATTAGACAGAAACATTAGAATTATCAGTAATAATGGGGAAAAAAACCAAGCCAATACATATTTCTGTCCCTTATTTGGGAGAATAAAATGCAAATTAGATAGTCATATCATCATATATAAACCAAATACACTAGGTGTGTGGGTTACAATATCATATGATAATACTCTTTCTAGTCTAGTATCTCATGATACTGTTAAGGGGAAGCCACTACAGTTAGATAATTGTAAAATCAGGGAGTCTGGATAATTTTCATTCAATAATTTTAAATGAGCTGGCTGGGTAGCTCACTGGGTTGTTAATGTTGATTTTCAGTAAGTCTTGGAACATCAGGGAAGTTCAAAAGATGGGAAAAATGCAAATGTTCCTTTATTTTAAATGGATAAGTAGGATAACCTGCGTAATTACAGGTCAGTATGATTTCTATCCTGGGCAAGATAGTGGAGTGGCTTGTGACTTGATAATAAAAAAAATTAAAGGAGATTAATATAATTAATGCCAATCAACATTGATTTGTGAAAAACAGATCCTTTTATACTAACTTGATTTCTTTTTTGATGCAATGACACATTTGGTTGGCAAAAGTAATAATATCGATGTAATATACAGGTTGGACCTCCCTGGTTCAGGCAGCGGTTCCGAATGAGGGGATCTAACAGACCAGGGAAGGTCCTTCCCCTCGTGGACCATGCTGAACCTCTGCACCTGGCTAGGGCTCCAGCCCGGCCCCACTGCTGCCTTCCTGGCTGTGACTCACCTGGGCCAGAGTTCCCCGATTGCCACCAGGGCCAGAGCTCCATGGCCAGGCTGGAGGTCCGTGGCCGGGTCGGAGCTCCCTGGCTGTGGCTGGGTCCAGAGCTCCATGGTCAGGCCTGGAGCAATCTGACTGCTGCCGGGGCTGGAGCTCCATTTCTGTGTGGCCACTGCAGGCGCCCTGCTAGAGCCTGGCCGCTGAGGCCATAACTCCCCTCCTCGCTCCTCACCCTTTCCTTCTCCTGTTACTGGACTCCCCCTGCCACACTCCTGCCCTGCAGCCAGTCCTCCCTATGCCTGGGCTCTGTGGTCCAGGAACATCCGTGGTCCTGCCAGACCACAGATGTTGCTGGACTAGAGAGTCCCGGTTAAGGGAGGAACAAACTGCATTAGAATTCTGTATGACATTTGACTTGGTACCTTATCACATTTTGGTTGTGTCTAAACTACATGGCTCCATCAATGGAGCCATGTAGATTAGGCTGATCGGCAAAGGGAAATGAAGCCGCGATTTAAATAATCGCGGCTTCATTTAAATTTAAATGGCTGCCGCGCTGAGCCGACAAACAGCTGATCAGCTGTTTGTCGGCTCAGCGCGTTAGTCTGGACGCTTCCGCGCCGACCTGAAAGCCCTTTATCGACCTCCCCATTATGCCTCGTAGGATGAGGTTTACCGGGGAGGTCGATAAAGGGCTTTCATGTCGGCACGGGAGCATCCAGACTAGCGCGCTGAGCCGACAAACAGCTGATCAGCTGTTTGTCGGCTCAGCGCAGCAGCTTTTAAATTTAAATGAAGCCGCGATTATTTAAATCGCGGCTTCATTTCCCTTTGCCGAACAAACCAATCTACATGGCTCCTTCGACAGAGCCATGAAAGTTGGTTAACTGAAAATCTCAACATGTAATGGTAAAAAGGGGATATTTATAGGGGGTCCTTCAGGACGTGGCTGTATACTATTCAATATTTTTTATTAATCACCCAGAAGAAACCAAAAAATCATTACTGATAAAAATTTGCAAATAACCCCAAAACTGGGGAGGCCTAAACAAGAGGGCAAGTCACTAATTTATGGATGTTCAAACCGTTAACTGTTTACACAATGGCACTGGACCAGTTAACCATTTTAAACTAGGTTTCGCTGCCTGACCCGCTGCCTGACTCATTGCTGGGGCCCATTGCAGCTAGTCACAGCTGGAATTAATTGGCAGGTGCCAGTGAACTGGTTAACATCCCCATCCCAAGAATTCTGGATCACTTGGTAAACTGGGTCAGTAAAACAGAATGTTTTATCTCCCAGGGGGAAGTTGTGGGCAAAAGGGTTAACCAATCCTTGGATGCATAAAGGGGATTCTCAAATAGGAGAAAAGAGGTTGTCTTTTACATATTTTACCTTTGTATTTCACAGACGTGTCATCTCTTTGGAAATACTGTGTCCAGTTCTGATGTCCACAATTCACAAGGGAGGTTGAGAAAATGGGGAGGGGTCATGGAAGATTTTTGAGAATGAATGCCATGCTAGCAACTCACTGCACTAAAGCAGAGACCACACTACTCTGTGCGGAGACTCACAGATATTGTCTCCTGCTTAAAACTAATAAGCGAAAGTTCTTCTTCACATAGCTCCTAGTCAATCTGTGGAACTCCTTGCCAGAGGAGGCTGTGAAAGATAGAACTATAACAGAGTTTAAAGAGAATCTAGATAAATTCATGGAGGTTAAGTCCATAAAAGGCTATTAGCCAGAGGGTAGGAATGGTGTCCCTGGCCTCTATTTGTCAGAGGCTGGAGATTGATGGCACGAGACAAATCGCTTGATCATTGTCTGTCCACCCCCTCTGGCACTGGCCACTGTTGGCAGACAGGATACTGGGCTAGATGGACCTTTGGTCTGACCCAGTACGGCCATTCTTATGCTTAGCCCTCTCCACAGGCTGAACTGTTTGTGGACCCAAACTGTGACTTTTCAAGCTCAAATGGCAAGTGGTGGCCTTATGGTTGGAAGAACCTTCCCATCTGCTCATAGGGAATCCCCTCACAAGTGCTTTCCTTTCTTCTGCTTAGGCCTAGTCCGGCATTATAAGACCAATGCCTTTCTAACCTTCCCCGGGGTGGATGCTTTGCTTTTCTGAGGCCACGTCTTCAATCTGGGGAAGAGCGACGCTGCTGCAATCAATGTTCCAGAGTTTGATTTAGTGAGTCTAGTTAAGACTCACTAAATTGAACTCAGAGTGCACCCCTGCTGGTGGCCAGTACTTCTGCTTATGTGAGGAGTAAGGGAAACCAGCAGTGAAACTCCAAACAAGGTATGTCAACTCCAGCTACGTAATTAATATAGCCAGAGTTTCATATCTTGATTCATTAATATAGCTGGAGTTGCATATCTTGCTCCCTTTTGGTGTAAACTTGGCCTGAAAAGCCACATAGAATACAGCTGTCCAGGCATGAGCAGAGGCGTAACATTTTGCTGGGATGATCTGGGAGGTGCAAACATCCCCAGGTGGCTTGACTTAGCAGGTCACGCCTGCAAATCTTCAGAGCCAACATAGACAATGGAAGGAAGCATTAGAAACTGCAGGGAGATGGTAAGCCAAACCAGAAAAAGGGTGGGGCAGACTGATCACCACTCACCTGCTTAATTTAAAGAGGAGGTAGATAAATAAATAGAGGTCAAGACTCTAGTGCAGTCAGTGAAAATCACAGTCTGTCTCAGGAAAACCAGCCAGCTTTTATTCTGTCAGGCTGGGTAAATGAGTCACTGAAACCCCTCAGTCACATAATAAAGAATCCACCCTCTTGCTATCAGGACTTTTTGTTACTCTCAGCCCAGTGGGTCTGATGCAAGCCAATTCTTAGGGGTTAGCTGGATTTATTTATTTTATCAATCAGCCATTGTAAACAGACACGACCTCTGCTTTGCAGCAACATAGAGTGCGAGCTAGATGTCCACTAGCCAAACCTAATTTTCAGGGGAGTCAAGGGACATGCAGATCAGGGAACGCCTGTCGGAATAACGATGAATGAGATGGTGCAAAAGAACACATCCGATAACTGAAAGTCAAAGCTTGTTAGCTCTCCAATTACATCATCAGTATTTGCTCTGGAGTAAAAACGAGTGACTCTTCCCATTCAATCCCATTGGTTTATTTCCCCTGCAAGAAACTTCTTCAGCTAAATCACTGGTTTGTTCTCCTAGTGAATATTAAAGCCATTATCATGGGAGCCATGGAAGAGTCACTTTAAACACCATCCATCCTACAACACATAAGCAAGCCGTGTCTCCAGTCGGGCCAATGCAGCACGGATTCCATCTCACAGCATAACGTAAGCGTTATTAGTAAAATTACATAAGAACATAAGAACGGCCGTACTGGGTCAGATCAAAGGTCCATCTAGCCCAGTAGCCTGTCTGTCGACAGTGGCCAGCACCAGGTGCCCCAGAGAGGGTGAACCAAAGACAATGTCCCTCCATCCCTCTCCAGCCTCTGACAAACAGAGGCCACGGACACCATTTTATCCCCTGGCTAATAGCCTTTTATGGACCTAACCTCCATGAAATTATCTAGCTTCTCTTTAAAATCTATTATAGTCCTAGCCTTCACAGCCTCCTCTGGCAAGGAGTTCCACAGGTTGACTACACGCTGTGTGAAGAAGAACTTTCTTTTATTAGTTTTAAACCTGCTACCCATTAATTGAAATAATATGGATCCTTAATGTTACATGCTCACTGAGACCGAGGACGGGAACCTTGCTGCTGCTCAGGCTTTTTGGCGGGTGGTGCAAAGCAGATGGGAACTGCTGCAGTACTGGCTACTCTGCCTGACTTCCCAACAAAGGTTTGGAGGCATCCAAAGCCTTCAGAAAAACAGGTATGAGGGAGGTGCAAGGTGCTGGCTGGTCCTCAGAACAGACTGCCATGCCCAGTCTTATTTCTAGGCTGTTGGACAACTCAAACATAGGCAACCTCCTCCCTACACATTCTCAGCCCACCCTCGGTTACAGCACCCATGGGAACATCCTTGGGCCTCTTTTGATTCTTCCAACATGACTCCCCATCTGCTATTAACTGAGTACCATCTCCCAGAGATCTCTCCCTGGACACTCTTTTCTCATAGCAGATTCCCACCACCTCCCCTTCCTCAGCAGTCTGGCAGAACTTCCTGCTTCTCCTTCTCCTGCCCACCCATCCTGCTGGCTGTTGGCCTATCTGTCTGCAGGGAGCAGGCCGTGTCAGCCGACGGGCAGGGCAGTGTGTGTGTGTTTCCGAGAAAAGGTTTAACGTCTGAGTCTTTACTGCTAGGACTGGGGTCCCGTCGCAGAGGGTGGCCAGCAGGCCAACAGACGCCTTGTTATATAGGAAGAGCTTATTACGCTTTAGATTTTAGCTGCTAGAACACGGGTTCCTTCGCGGCGGGCAGCCTAGGAAAGGCTGAAAAGGTGCTTTAACGGATCTTGTCACCTGGGAGTGACACAGATCCAAACGCTTAAGCTTTCTTTATGTCTGTCTTTTTATGACCGGCTGAAGTTCTTTTAAATTGTGCTTGGTTCTATTACAGCAACTGAAGGAGTCAGGTTAAAGCTTAAACAGTTACAGGTTTATTAAAGAAGCTTATAAATCATATGGTTACAATGGCTATTGCTCTATTTCTTAACTGCTAGCATATATATATATATATATACACACAGGTCTTAAAAATGATTACAGGAAAAAGGTAAAGATAGAAAATAGAAATAATGGTACCAAGTGACAGCTTAATCTTTAAAGAGCTCTAACACTATGTATATATATACTTAAGCAAAGGACCACATCCAGGTACAATTTTTACCCCTTTCTGTGCCTCTCGACTCCAGCGTGTCAGGCCAGGCCGGTCTCTCAATTCTTAGGAAAGACGAATACGAGGTGGGCGTCCCCTCTGGAACCTCGGGAGATCAAACACCTAACCCGACCAGCAGATAGATGGTAGATTGACACTCAGGCTACGTCTACACTGGCATGAATTTCCGGAAATGCTTAAAACAGAATAGTTTTCATTATAAGTATTTCCGGAAAAGGAGCGTCTACATTGACAGGCTGCTTTTCCGGAAAACCCCTTTTTCCGGAAAAGCATCTGTGGCCAATGTAGACGCACTTTTCCGGAAAAGAGCCCCGATTGCCATTTTCGTGATCGGGGCTTTTTTCCGGAAAAGACTACTGGGCTGTCTACACTGCCCCTTTTCCGGAACATTGTTCCGGAATAAGGACTTATGCCCGAGCGGGAGCAGAATAGTTTTTCCGGAATAGTGGCTGATTTTGTACAGTAGAGCATCGTTGCTTTTCCGGAAATTCAAGGGCCAGTGTAGACAGCTCACAGCTTATTCCGGAAAAGCGGCTGATTTTCCAGAATAAGTGGCCCAGTGTAGACACAGCCTCAGAGAAAATGTGCTGCTGGACTCACCTATATACCTCTGGGGGCCCGTATCCTCTTTCTTATCTAAGAGGCTAAATTCTACTGGTCCGTTTTGTGGAGCCAGTTCTTACAAGCAAGTTTCAAATTAATTTATACTTGCAAGAGAGATAACTAAATTGTGAGTACTAGACATTTTTTTACTGGGCGAGAGATTCCTCCCCCCGCGGATGGATGTGTGTTCGTATCAATATGGGTTTGAGTCAAGGGCACTCCTTGGCAGCTTCTTGGTCAGCAATTGGCGTATCTCTGTTTACAGCCATTCATGGTCACACAGCCTGGGCCTTCTGCTCTGTGTGCCCTGCATGCTCCAGGCAAGCAAAAATGGATGTTACAAGGGGGGGTTCCTGTCTGGCTACAGGCCGCGAGGGTCCCAAATCTGTGCTTACCTGCACTGACTCCTTCTCTGCCCCTTTCCTGATGAAGTCATGGGCATGACTCACCCACGTTTCCCCTCCAGGGTCCAAATGTCTGTTCTTATACCCCAACTAGGGGCATTCCATCTTCAAGAGACAAGGCCAGCCTGGGTGGAGGTGGAGGATCAGTGGATACTGGATGAAATTCACCCTTGTGCAGAAGGCTCTGCAAGTGTTATGAGTAAAATGTTCTTATAAAACAATGTTTCTTAAATCGTGTTCCGCAGCACACTGGTGTGCCACGAGGCAGTCGGAGATGTGCTGCAGAGAACAACAGAGTTCAAAATGGCCACCCTTAAAGGGGCAAGAGACTTTTTTTTTTGCTTAATAACTTCCCCCCCGACCTTTTTTTTATTAATAACTTTTCTCCCCCCCCCCCCCCCCCCCTGCCTTTTCTTTGCTCAACAAAAAATCCTTGGTGTTCCTCAGAAAAAAATATTGTTTGGTGTTCTTCGGTCTTAAAATGTTTTAGAAACACTGTTACAAAGCATATTTAATCCCTTTCTAGAGCAGATAGTCCACACAGAGGCTAAAAGTCTACTACAGCTACCAGTTTGTATCAAGTGGTAAAGGTCTGTCTGTGCTTTGGTTTGGGAGATCCTGGTTTCATACCTGTCTGATGACCTATGATGGAAGTTATTATATAAAAACTATATAGCTAGGTTAGGATGGCTTTTGTGGGATTTAGATGGTGCAAAGGAATTGTATAGCCTCTCTTCACAATGGTGAAATTCATGCACGTTGCTCATGGTGCTTGTGTCTAACTAGCTGAGCCAACAGCTCACTGCCGGTGGCATAATAGAGTTTCGCCAGTGTTTAAAAATGTGTCTTCCCCCCTCCCCCCAGAAGTGTGTGCACATCTGATGATGAGCAACTCTCCTAAAAATAAAGTAAGTATTGACCCAAACTTTTGCCAAGAGCATGAACTGAATCTTCAGTTGAGATTCAACATAATACAGTCAACTTTCCTATTCATCTTTTTATAGCTCAGCAGTTTCCTGATGCCCAGAAACCAGGCCACAAAACTTTGGGGGAAAAAAACAGTGCCTAGGATATTCCCAACCAACATGTTACAGGGTGAATGTACAAGGTGCTTCTCTTATACATCTGGAATGTCTTCACAGAAAGGTCCAAATCTTTGAACACTTACCTGAAATTCAGTAAAGATGAATGAGAACCCAAACCTTAGATCCTAGCACTCCTGAATTTGATTCTATTATTTATTACATCACTCAAAAAGATTTTCTAGGTGCTTTAGGGTACATCTACACAGCAGTGTTATTTCGGAATAACTAACATTATTCCAAAATAACATAGTCCGCGTCTACACAACAAGCAATTATTTCAACATACTGTCAAAATAATATCAAGCTGCAGGACTTCTTACTGAGGCTTTGTCTACATTGCAGGGTTTTTGTGCAAGAAGCTTTTTACAAGAGATCTTCCACAAAAACTTCTTGTGCAAAAGCGCATCCACGCCTCAAAAGTGCATCACACAAGTGATGTGCTTTTGCGCAAGAGAGTGTCTACATTGCATGGATGCTCTTGCGCAAGAAAGTTCTGATTGCTGTTCACAGAATGGCCATCAAAGCACCTATGCTTTTTGTGATGGGCTCTTTTTGCACAAGAAACCCCTGTTGAGTGTTCACATTCACCTTTTTGTGCAAGAACTCTTGCACAAAAAGGAGTTTTGCTTCGTAGAAGGAGGTATACCTATACCGCAAAAAGCCCTCTGTTCTGTCGATTGACTAGATTTTCTTGCACAAAAATGCTCAAGGTGTGGACGCTTTGTGGGTTTTTGCACAAAACCAGCTGGTTTTGTGCAAAAACCCTGTAGTGTAAATATAGGTCAGACTTCTGTAACCCTCATTTTACAAGGAGTAAGGGAAGTCAGAGGAAGAGTACTCTAACTCAGACTTTCCGCTGTGTAGACAGTGCCAAAAGCCGAAATAAGCTATTCCAACTTAAGCTGCACAATTGACGTAGCTCAAGTTGCGTAGCTTATTTTGGCTTTAGTCCTGCTGTGTAGACGTGCCCTTATAGAGCAACTGGGACCACATGCTATCTGGACTACATTGCTTATAATGTAATATTAAACATGATGGCTACGTCTAGACTGGCATGATTTTCCGCAAATGCTTTTAACGGAAAAGTTTTCCGTTAAAAGCATTTGTGAAAAGAGCGTCTAGATTGGCACAGACGCTTTTCCATAAAAGCACTTTTTGCGGAAAAGTGTCCGTGCCAATCTAGACGCGCTTTTGCGCAAAAAAGCCCCGATTGCTATTTTAGCCTTCAGGGCTTTTTTGCACAAAACAGTACTGTGCTGTCTACACTGGCCCTCTTGCGTAAATGATTTGCACAAGAGGGCTTTTGCCCAAATGGAAACAGCATAGTATTTCCGCAAGAAGCACTGATTTCTTACAGTAGGAAGTCAGTGTTCTTGCCGAAATTAAAGCGGCCAGTGTAGACAGCTGGCAAGTTTTTCCGCAAAAGCAGATGATTTTGCGGAAAAACTTGCCAGTCTAGACACAGCCCATGTGACAAGATAGAGATAACAAGTAGTGGAGAGGTCCTGGAAAGAGAATAAAAAAAGTTATAAGATCAAGAACACATATTCCTGTGCATCCAGAAATATAATTTATGCCATCATGTGCCGAAAGTGTCCGTCTCCTATGTACATTGGACAAACGTCTCAGACACTTCGCCAAAGGATCAATGCCCACAAAACAGATATTAGACAGGATCACAAAGAAAAAACAGTATCTTGCCATTTCAACCAGAAAGGACATTGTCTCAACGACTTGATTACCTGCATCCTACTTCAAAGGCCTTTTAAGAATACACTTGAAAGAGAATCCTCTGAACTGTCATTCATGCTCAAATTCAACACTTTACACTTAAGTTTGAAGAAAGACTCTAATTACCTTACCATTACAAAGATAGCTTCCCCAATTATCACCTCTAATATCATTAGCTCACAGACATTTACCTCCCCCACCCCATCCCTCTTCTGTTCTGAAATTTGATTTGTCCTTTTCATATGTGTTCATTTTTTTTAATTGTATCCTTTGGTATATATGGTTGTGACAATTTTCTTCCACTATTTGATTTGAGGAAGTGGGTCTGGCCCACAAAAGCTCATCACCTAATAAACCATCTTGTTAGTCTTTAAAGTGCTACATAGTCCTGTTTTTTGTATTATCTTTGAGGACATGTGATTGCTTTGGCTAGGCAGGTGCACATCATGTTAGTTTAATTAGAATCATGGGGTATCCTCCTCCTTTCTTCAATAAGGATTGTTATTCGTGTGTTTCTGGAGGTGTTGTAGAAGAGGTGGGTGTGAAGGAGGAATCTGATGGAAGAATGAACAGTGTCTTCTTTGTGGAAGTTAGGATTTGCAGCTTAACTTTGTCTTGACCTCTAGCTCTACTAAGATGATCCTTCACCCTGGATTCTCATAGTGCTTGGTTTGGGAGCAGCTTAGATCTGGATCCAGATTTTATGCCTTGGCTCCCAATTCTTTTCTGTAGGGAATCCCTCCAAATGAGGTTATTCACTCTTCACATAAGAATTAGAGGAATAATTGTATTTACTGCTATTGTATTTACTTCTTCCTCCATTCTCAAGGTTCTACATAACCATCATCATTCTGGTCACCCGGGAAGATCAAATTCTGTGTGATGTTTATCACACACCACAATTTCCTTTACCATCCCCTCCTCACTGTAGAATGGTGATACATTTCTTCAAGAGCAGGATATGCGCACAGCACTGCCAACCGCTTCTAGGGCTTACAGTGGAAATCCAACAGAGCTGGTGGGAAAACTCAAGGCAAAGGTTTTCTGACAGAAAATAGAATTCCACGGACATCTAAATACTTCACAAATTGGAGTTGAGGTTTTTTTTTCCAAAATCTTGTTATGGAGAAGAAAGAGAGAGGAGTTCTGACAATATCGAAGACTCTCTAAACGCCCATCAATTGGAGCAGAGTTGATGGCTCACAGCTCCGCTCTAGCAAAGCCAGATGCCTCATAGGATCAGGCCTTCGTTTACTTTTCAAATCTTGAACAGAGCGTTATGGAAACCCGAAGGACCTTTCATTTCCCAAATTATGCCTTAGGATGTTGGGTCTTTTCATCTCCTGTCCCTGGATGAAAAAAAAGCGTTGTGAAGTCTAAGACTAGAACAGGGTTCACAAAAGGGCTAGATAACTTCTTGGAGGATATGTCTGTCAATGGCTATTAGCCAGGATGGGCAGGAATGGGGTTTGTTTGTCTGTTCTGTTTGTCAGAAGCTGGGAATGGGTGACAGGGGACGACTCACTTGATTTCCTGTTCTGTGCATTTCTGTTGGGGCAGCTGGACTTGGCCACTGTCGGAAGACAGGATACGGGGCTGAATGGACTTTTCGGTCTGCCCTGGTAGGGCTGTTTTCCGGTACATGTGGTCAATAGAGCCAGGGCGTTTGTTTTCCTTTCAGTCACATGTAATAGAACAAAGGAAGTTTTGGGGTGGAATTTTGGGCAATGGGTGAACTGCGGACTTGGGGGCTAGCCCCCACCCAATCGCACCCCTTTCACATGAGGCCCTTATTCCATGCCCACCAGAGCCCAGCCCCTTCCATAGTGGCCACTACATCTCCAGCAGGGGGCGCCAACCTTTTTAAGCATGAGATCACTTTTTGAATTTAAATGCAACCCAGGATCTACCTCAAATACTGTTACCCCACCTCTTTCGTGCCCCTTCTTTGAGGCCCCACCCCTGCTCCCTCCTCCCTCCCTCCCTCCCCCATGCTCACTCTACCAGGCAGGGGCAGAGGATTGGGGTGCAGGCTCTGGTCTTGGGTGAAGGGATTGGGGAGTGTGAGAGGGGCTCTGAGATGAGCTTGGGGCAGGCAGTTGGGTGCAGGAGGGGGTTCTAGGTGCAGGGTCTGGGAGGGTGTTTGGATGCAGGGGTGCTCGGGGTTGGGAGTGCAGGAGGGGGTTCATGACTGGGCTGTAGGCTCCAGCTGGGCTCTGTTTACCTCAAGTAGCTCCTGGGTGGGGGTGCAGTGGGGCTAAGGCAGGTTCATCCCTGTCCTGGCCCTGCACCACTCCCAAAAGCAGCCAGCAAACTCTCCCCTGCCCACGTCTTGTTGTGCCCCCTCTCTGCTCTGTGGAGATAGGATACAAAGCAGGAGAAGGGGGCACTTTGGCATCAGCACCCCTCTTCTCCCTCCCGTGCCCTGCACAGAAAGCAGGGGGCTCCTGAGGAGACAGCTCCAAGGCAGAGTGCAGGAGATGTGCAGCAGCAGGGGGAGGAGCAACTGAAGGGCCCCTTGACAGCCTCTTGGCCAAACCAGTCAGGATCCCCTGTCAGAGGCTCCAAGATCTACCAGTAGATCCTGATCCACTGGTTGGTGACCACTGCCCGACAGGTTATGCCCCCTCAGAGCACTGCAGGGCTGGACAGTAGGGCCTTGCCTTCCCAGTTACAGAGTGCTGGGGGGCCAGGCAGTGGGGCCAAGCCACCCCAGCCCTAGAACACCCCACTGCTGCAGAACACTGGGCAGTGCAGCCCCAGCCTGAGAGCATGGGGAGGCCAGGCAGCCAGCCAAGGATGGACAGCCCTCGGGAAAGGGAGGAGGAATGGCTGAGCCACACCTAGTTGTTTTGGGGATCCGCCTGCCCCTGATCCTGACCGCCCACGGGTGGAATGATGATTTTCTGTACTCTTCTGCAATTCCACCCACCTCCTCTCTCCACCGCTCTTTTCAAAACAATGGATTTTCTAGTCCATTAGGACCCACCACTAGCCCGAGCATTTTTCGCTGCTCTTGGCAGCTGTCATACTGGCAGAGTTCCCTTTGCCTCCTCAACCTGCTGCTGACGGATCCCCGTAATCCAATCTGTTTCCAGCGAGGCTCTTCCACTCCAATAAAAACAAGGGGCTTCACTGATTGCTGGTTTCAGTTCCAGCTGCTGGAGCCCCGCATTGAAAGAAAAATATTGTGTCTATGGTTTTTTTAAATGGTGCTGGCAAAAATAAACAGATGCGCTGCTTTTATGAAATGAAACTCAAATGGAGATGGTCTAAGGCTGATATTGTATACACGGCGGGTGCCTCTCTTTTATCATTGCAACTGGTTTTTGTCCTCACATAAATATATGACAGGGACAGAAATGTCAGGATTGCCTTTTCCGGGCCTTTAGGAAAAACAAGCCTGAAGTAACTTGTATCGTATGAGACAGTGGACAGGCCTAGTGCTGCAAACACTTGATAGATCCATACCTACTGAGATGAGAAGGGAATACAGTGCTCATCTCACACGACCTCCTGCATTACACATAACAGAGAACCTCACCCCATAAGTGGTGCAGTTTGAGCTATAGCAAGATAGCCAATTTTGGCTTGCCAGCTGCAAGTTATGGAGAATGCATGATGTCTCTAGGGCCTGGTCTACACTACAGTGGAAAGTATCAGAGAGGTAGCCGTGTTAGTCTGAATCTGCAAAAGTGGCGAGGAGTCCTGTGTCACCTTATAGACTAACTTTTAGTCTATAAGGTGCCACAGGACTCCTCGCCGCTACTACTGTGGAAGGTCAACTTAAGATACACAACTCCAGCTACATTAAGTTGACGTATCTTAAATCGTTGTCCACACAGTAGAACCACCACAGGACCCGATGATCCCATTGGTTTTCCTTACTCCTTGTGAGGAGCAGGAATACTGGTGCCAATGGGGGCACCCTCTGAGTTCAATTTAGTGGGTGTTCACTAGACCTGCTAAATCAAACCCCGGAAGGTCAACTGCTAGTGTTGTTCTTCCCCATAGCATAAACATGGCTTAGGTGAGTTGCTCCAGTGGTTGATTACCCTCACAGTTAAAATTTTGCACTTTATTTCAAATATGATTTGGATTAGTTTCAGGTTACAACCATTCGCTCTCATTACAGGCGTCCCCCGACTTACAACCACCTGACTTACGACCTCCTGCATTTATAACCACTTTTTTCCATTTGAGATAGCTCCTAAAAAACTCCAATTTATGTCTGCAGCTCGCATTTATGATGGTGTACGATTCAGACTCCACGCATCGTCCCAAAACGGGAAACGTACAAAGTCAGGCAGACTCGCCAGTCTGCAGCTGCTGCTTGAACTGCACACATCTCCACCACATCGGTCTTCACTTTAGTTATTTTTGTGCATTATTTGAACTTTTTAGTTTCATTTTCCTCCATTTCCATAGTGAATTTTGGTATTTTTAGGGTATGAAATGGTTTTCCAGGCACAGAACCATTGTGCCTATGGGAAATAAGGGTTCAATTTACAATGGCTTGACTTACAACGGTTCTCCAGGAACCAATTAGGCCATAAATGCAGGGGTCACCTACATAACTTTTTCTATTACTTTAACAAGCTGTGTACTATCAAAAAAATCTCTTTCCCATCGAGATACTTGAAGACCATGACTTGATGAGGTCACTCCTTAATATGTCACCTTCCATAGAATTAATTGATCTTATTAAATCTCTTACTATAAGTCAGGTTTTCCAAACTTTGAATCACTCTCATAGTTCTTTTCTGAGCAGTTTCCAAGTTTTCAACACTGTTCATCACTCACTACTTAGGACAGTGTTTACTACCATTGATGTGAGTTGCAATATTAATAGTGGTAAGCAGTATGTGGGGTGATGTTTGCAGCAGCAGACCCTTCTTTGGACAAAGGACAGCCCCAAATGCCTGACAGCATTAAAAGTAACAAGACAGTGGACTGTATGGCCTGAGAAAATGAACCATTGCTGACAACAGGTACCAGAAAACCATGGTTAAAGCCCATTTGGAGCAAGCAATGGCTCTGGAAAGACATGGCTGGATTAAGACCTGCTAAGGCCCTGAGCTCTGTCAAGTTTAAAAGGCCCCATAGCATTGCCAAAAAATGTGTATTATTCTAATAGCAAGGACAATTACATTAGCAATAATAAAGTTTTATATTTGACCTCTCGAGGTCTCTTCCAGTCCTAGTATTCTATGATTCTGTGATCTATACTGGTACATAGGCAAGAATGCAACTAAAAGCTAGCGATCTTTTTTTTATATTTAGAGGCCCCTCATAATCTGAGGCCTTAAAATGTAGCTTACTTACTTTGTGCATAAATCCGGCACTGGGAATAAGTGTTGATCGTGTTTTGGCCACATTTGTAGTTACGTTGCATTCAGAACCAGCTCAGCTGTAACTGTTGTTGACACTAGCTGTCAGCAGTGGGTAATATTCTTAGTCTAGATAAAGCTCAAATGTTAGAAACTGGAGAAAACTGCAGGGCAAACACATTGAGTTGTTAGCAGCCATTCTCCAGATACTTAAAGAAAAAACAGAAAGGGGGGTGGGAGACAGAGCATCATTCTCTCTCTCCCCCCTTTCCCTTCTCCTATTTATTTCGAGATTTCACATCCCCTACTCATAACTCTGGTCATCTGAAGAAGTGGGCTGTTCCCATGAAAGCTCATGATCCCATCTACATGTTTTGTTAGTCTTTAAAGTGCTACTAGATCATTTGTTGTTTTTGCATTGGGTGTGTCTAGACTACAGAGTTTTGTCGACAAAAGTGGATTTTTGTTGACAAAACTATACCTGCGTCTACACTACCACTGAGTACTGTCGACATAACGTCGACAGAACTCAGCAGTTTTGTCGACGCTGGTAAACCTCATTTTACGAGGCATAACGCCTTCTGTCGACAGAGTTCTGTCGACAGAAGGTGTTATTGCATGTAGGGTTGTGTCTAGACTACAGGGTTTTGTCGACAAAGCAGCTTGCTTTGTCGACAGAAGCTTTGTCGACAGTATCTGTCGACAAAACTTCTGTCGACAAAACCCTGTAGTCTAGACGTACCCATTGAGTTGTGAATGCCATGTAATATCAATAAGGGAAGATCGGTTGAGGGCACAGGCAAAAAAAGAAAGAGATGTTTTCACGTGGCATACGAAAGGAGAAGGAGAGTGATAAGACCCAGACACAGGAAAGGCTCTTGAAGGTAGCAATATTTACTCGGGAAAAGGGCTCCTGTATCATCGGAAGTGAGGTTGCAAGAAAATCAGGGCCAGGTGAGCTGTTTCAGAAAGGGCAGAGGAGGGAAAGAGGCAAGGTCTGGGAGGATAGTTTTTAAGACAAGCCAAGACATTAGGAATTGGATTGTGAGATGAATGAAAGCTCCTTGGGGATATATAATCTTGAGCTGCATCTCTGAGGTTGCCAATAGTGTTGAAATTAAATAACGCAAACAGCAGATGAGCGGGGCTGCCCACAGAGACGCAGAATGAAGCAGTTTCAAGGTTTGCAATGGGGAGTCAAATTCTGCGATTTTTAATCAAGTAAAACTGTTGCTGGAACAGCCCTTGAGCTACATCCCAAACTCAGTTTTCTTAGCTGTGTGTATATAGGTACGTCTACACGGCACAGCTATTTTTAAATAAGTTATTCTGGAATTGTTATTCCAAAATATCTTATTTCAAAATAGCATGTCTACACTGTAGAGAAGCCTCAAAATTAGTCCAGGCAGTCTTCCCTAATGTTAACATGCTATTTCGATTTAGAATCCCGGGAGGCACTAGGAAGGAATAACTTAGAATGGCTGTGGTGAGGGGCTACTTCAAAATAACAGCCATGGAGCGCTATTTTGAAACAGCTATTTCAGAATAGGTGGTATTCCTGATGGAATGAGGTTTACAGAAGTTGGAATAGGCCATCTGTTATTTTGAATTTATTTCAAATTGATTTCGAAATAACAGAATTGCTGCGTAGACGCTCACATTGTTATTTCGAAATAATGTTAGTTATCTCAAAATAACGGTGCAGTGTAGACACACCCGTAGTAGGAGATGGGATCTTTTGGTCACCCTGTCCTAGATTCCACATAACGAGGTCCTACTCCTTTACTGCACCAAATTTTCTGAGGCGGTTTTTGTTTTCAATGATTGCCAGGCTATGTAGCTTCTGTAGAGCTGATTCAGCAGAGTAGGAGAGTCAGTGAGGAAGGAAATGGCAGGAAGAGGATTTCAAAAGTGAGTGATGGTACCAAACTCCCAGCTAAGCACACTACCAGGGACCCTATTAAAGCACCCAAGGTGCGTCTACACTGCACCCTTATCTCGAAACAAGCTATGCAATTGCGCTACGCAAATGTTAAATTTATTTGATTTGGTGCTGTCCACACAGTGCCAAATTTCAAAATAAACCACTATTCTGAAACTTCCCTTAATCCTGGCAGAATGAGGTTTACAAGGATGGCAGAATAGCGCGCACGTTATTTTGAAAGATATTTCGAAATAATGGGTGTGCTGTCAAAACATGGATTAGCTACTTTGGGATACCAGAAGTATGCTGAAGTAGCGCCGCTGTCTAAAGGCACCCACAGAGAAGTAACACTCAAGTGATCCAAGATTAATGGTAATTAGAACTAGACTAATAATAATAATAATAACTTCAATAATCTTAAATATATGTAATACCTCTCATTTTAAGGGATCCCAAAGCACTTTCCAAGCTGTCTAGGGTTCAGCTGGTGAGTCATGTGATGACACACATCTCATTTCATCCAGGCATTGGCCTAGAAGTGGTCTGTGCTCTAAGCTGCAGGGAGAAGATGGAATTCAGTTTCATGGCAGTTTGTGGGTCTCTAAGATGAACTTTCTTCCTAGTAGGACTTTGATCAGATGGCTATTAGGATGAAAATTCACCATTGTACTGAGTGCTAGTGAAGGTCCTTATGACACACTTAAATCCTACTTACACCTTACACCCAGGTGACTTTCCCCCTGAGTATAGGCACACAATTTGGATTTTAAAAACCTCACATGGTGAAAAAGGTTTTCATGCTATGTTCTTCCTAAGGTAACAGTTTTCTTAATGGACTTTTAAACTTTTCCTTGCAGTGTCTTCAACCCACACAGAATAATATTGGGCTTGGCATGATTTACAGAATCTTGGCCATTCATAAGCAGGGCGTATTTATTAGAGAAAACAGCCACAAGAAAACAAACAGGCTTCCACAGAGTTTGAGTCTCAGATTTGTCTCCTTTGTTTACCAGGGAGCACAGGAACTCTGGATAATACAGAATGACATTCAGAGACAGAATAACTTATGGGACATGAGCACACCATCAATGCTACACTTGAGAGCCAGAAAATGAAAAGGACTAGATTCAGAAAATAAAGCTATTAAGCCTTGTTTCACTATCCAAACAAGGTGACATACAAAACATATGCAAGCAGCATTTTTGTTCATCATGCAGCCGTGTGGTCCAAGGGAGAGGCCACTCTATCGGGAATCTGATCTTCTCTATTTTCAGCTGTGTGTGATCTTGGCTTACTCACTTCCCCTCTATTTTCCCTCCTACTCTGTCTGTTTTGTCTCTATAAACTCTTCAAGGCAGAGACTCTCTCTCAACATGCTTTTATAATATTGGCGCTGTAGTAATCGGTGAGCCCAATTTTAATGTTTTTGGTTTCAGTTGTAATAATCTAAGATACTACAAATGCTCTGAGTAAGAAGTTGTTTTAAACTTTTGATTTGTATCCTGACTATGTTCCTTTAGTTTATCACAGTTATCAGAAACCCCCTGCAAACTTTTACACATTCAATACTGAAGCACTGTACGTGAGCAGAAAACAATAACTTCTGAAAAGGAAACTGAAATTGAGGGTCAGGAATGGCAGTTAAAATGCAGATAGAATCATAGAACACTAGAACTGGAAGGGACCTCGAGAGGTCATCGAGTCCAGTCCACTGCCCTCTGGGCAGGAAAGCTAAGATACAGGCCTCAATTCAACAAAACAAGCTCTTATGGCTTTACTGAGCCAGATTTTCCAAGGCGGATTTTGGTTTCAACGTTTGCCAGGCTGCGTAGCTTCCGCAGAGCTGATTCAGCAGAGTAGGAGAGTTAGTGAACAAAGAAATGGCAGGAAGGGGATTTCAAAAGCGAGTAATGGTACCAAACTCCCAGCTAAGCACATTACCTGGGAGCCAACATGGTTTATAAATGTAAGTGTAATGCCGACAGGTGGAATCGAACCTGGGACCTCTGGAGCTCAGTGCACGAGCTAAAAGCAAGCTGACTCTCTGTTAAAGCTGTAAAACAAACTCAGGCTATGTTTATACTACACGGCTTTATTGGGAAAAGGTACGCAAATTGCGCTCTGCAGTTTGCACACCTTTTTCCGACAGTTTTTTCAGAAGAGGCTTTTATGAAATTTGGCCTGTCTACACTGGGACAAATTTCGGAAAAAAGCACTCTTTCAGAAGAACCCTTCTTCCTCATGGGAGAGGAAGACAGGGCTTCTGAAAGAGTGCATCTGCTCTTCTGCAAAAAAAAACGGAAGAGCAGACACGTTCCCTGGACGCGGCAGAGTTTTTCTGGGATCTGGAAAAACCCCGTAGTCTAGACATAGCCTCATTCTTCTCTCTGTAAGTGGTCTCAGTGTCACTAAGTGGGACAGGGCACCACACCCAGAAGTTGCGTGGGTTACATATGCACTGTGGATTATGCCTGGAAACTTTGACAGGTAATTGGATAATTGACCTTGATGTCAGAGTAGATTGTAGAAGTCATAATTAACAATGTGTCAGATAATATATTAATAAGGTATCAGAATAATTCTGTTTATGGAATCTAAGAATCACCGTGTGTTTGCTTACAATGGACCTGGATGCAGAGAAAAGATGGTTCTTGACAAAGTAGGATGAAAGTCTCAGATTGGTTTAGTTCATTGCTCCGTGCAAACCATATCCTGCAATGAAGTTGGCTTGATATGAAGGTTTTGTAGAGCTATAAATAAATATATTTAATAGGATGTTACTGTCTATACAAAAGTGAGGTTGGTGAGGTCTTTCTGTGCCATTTCCAATACGATTGTACAGCACCCAGCACACTGGGTTGGCTTCTAGAACTACAATAGACATGTTAAAGGTCTAAGTGGTTTAGAAACAGGAACAGGGTCCAATTCATCACTGTTATAACTCCGCTGGTGTTACTCTAGGGACGACGCTGACCTTGGGCTCCCTGTGAAACTCTAGGGCAAGTAACTTAATTGCCTTGCTCCTTTGTTCTCCTATCTATAAAATAGCTGCAATAATATTTACCTCCCTTACAGGGCTTCTGGGGACCTTCACTGCATGAAGTATTGGAGATTTGGGGGGAAGAGCTACAAATCAATCATGCGCGCATGCCAAAGAAAGACAGAAATGATCAGGAGGGCATGCTGTTATTTTACTTTCCAATCAAAACTGAGTTGGAAATCCAATGCAGCAATCAATTCGTTCTTTTAATGAAACTAAAACCTGGTGTTAGCAATTGCATAAGATCACGTTGTGAAAGTCAACGGTGAAAGCTTCTCCATACCAGTAGTGTCTTCCCTGGCATGGTAAGTACTAGGGATGTTAGTGACTAGTCAACTAGTCGACTATCTGATAAGCAAAAGCAACTAGTCTCTTCTGCCCTCCCCCTGCTGCCTCTATCAGAGGCAGCAAGGGGGTAAGGCAGGAGCCAGTGTAATCTTCAAGGGGGACAGGGGAGGCAAAGGGGTAGCTGGGACTGGGCACGAGCTGGGAATCAGCTCATTCCCGGCTTGCATCCAGTCCCAGATGCTGCGCCTCTGCTTTTTAAATGTACTAAGAGCCTACCGGCTTTTAGTACATTTAAAAATCAGAAGTGCAGTAGGGGGAGCCTTTTTATATTTAAGACTGGTGTGCAGGGGGACCTTGCGCTGGGTTCTCCTGCCCTCCCCCCGCCCTCCCACCGCTGGCCCAGCCTTTTAAATGTATTAAGAGCTGGCAGGCTCCGCAGGAGTCTGTTTTCGGACCGGTTCTGTTCAATATCTTCATCGATGCTTTAGATATTGGCATAAAGAGTACAGTTATTAAGTTTGCAGATGATACCAAGCTGGGAGGGGTTGCAAGTGCTTTGGAAGTTAGGGTCATAATTCATAACTATCTGGACAAACTAGAGAAATGGGCTGAGGTAAACAGGATGGAGTTTAATAAGGACAAATGCAGAGTGCTCCACTTAGGAAGGAACAATCCGTTTCACACTATTCTATTATCTGGACAATTATACTGTGAACCAGAGTTGTTGACTCGAGTCCTACGACTTGAACTTGAGTCCGACCTAAGTCGCCTAGGTGACTCGACTTGAGACTCGACTCTGGTTCATTGTTTGTGACTTGAGACTAGACTTGAGACTTGTTAATTTTGTTAAATTGACGGTGAAAAAATTGTCCGAAAATGCTGATATTGATGACTTGTACAAAAGTGACTTGACATTTTTAAAATTAAGACTCGAGACTCGACTTGAGACTTGAACTGTAGTGACTTGACTTGGACTTGACAATGATGACTTGAAGACAACACTGCTGTGAGCATCATTGGATCTGAACACTTATCTGGACTGAGGCTTTCTATTGCTTTAATAGAGGACAATAAACAGCTGCCAGATGGTGGAAATAAGAGTCATGCTTTGCTGTTTTCCTCTGAGCATCTGAAATTACATTGAACAACTTTTGGTCACTACCAAGCTGGGATGGATTTGACCTGTTGACCTCAAGGTGAAAGGCTCTGGATCCTATTACCTTTCCCCTGAGCTAGACAATCCCCTCTGAAGTCTTGCTTTGTAGCTAACATGGAGACAGAGTAGCTACAACTGATTACAGCTGTGCAGAGATAACTATGATCGGGGGTGAGGCCCTTTGCTTTACAACTAATCATCGGAAATCAGCTAAATTGACTTAGGGTAACATTTGCCCTGGGTGACATTTTGCCATTTTCACTTGCACAGAGAGCCTTGAAATGAATTTTCTCAGACACAGGGGAGAAAAATGGAAAGGAACTCAAACAGGTTGTGGGCAAAAATTGGATGTCAAGCTTAATGGTGAAATTGGGTTTTGTTTGATTGGTTGGTTTTTGCCTCATGCTCTCTGTGTGTGAAAACTTGGCATGTGTATTATTTCTTTATTTGGAATTTGATAGCCCTTATACACATCAGGCGAGTTGGTGCGGCACTTTGTGAGGTGTTGTACACATGGAAAATATGTTCCTTCATGCTACAAGAGACCATGTGGCTACCAGCTGATATTTATATACCTTTGTGCTGGTTCCCATCAGCTGGTTCCCATCAGGGTAGAAAACATCTCTCACAGACCCCCTTCCCCAGATTTAAACAACACACAAAACCACAACAAACCTGTCTTTCACTCTCTACACCAGGTTCCCATGTAAGTCCAAGCTCTTGATCCTTATCTTGGCCATCAGGGCTAAATGATTACCTGATGATCCTAGATAGACCGGGGCCAATAATTCCAACTCCCAGGCACCAGGGAACTACCCATGGCAAAGGTAAAATTCACCTGTGCAGGAGGTTTCTCAGGGAATGGTTAAAGGCTGTGGTATGAATGTCTAACCTAACAATCATTATAAAATCCATCCACCTGTCTCTCCCAGTGCGTGGCACACTTCTCTGATCTGCCTTTGCTAATGTAAACACAAAAGGTGGAGTAAGCATCATTTATAAGAAAGACGGAGCAAAAAAACCCACCCAATCTAAGTGCCTGGTGCGCTTGTAGTAGATGTTTGCCACGTTTTCTATAGAGCTTTTGGAAGATGCTTAGACACTAGAGCATAACACTGAAATGTCCAAGAGAGGAAAAGTGGTTACTTCCCACATGCTTTGGTATGAACCCTGCAAGTGAATGGGAATTAGATGCAAAGAAGCAGTGATATTTCCACCCCCCACTTACACATATTCATATATCAATCCTTGGTCTCTTTGGAATCTCTCTACAAGCCACCGGACCCTGCTGGGAAAATTCTGGAAAAAAACAACTCATGCCAACTCCCTCTGTGGAGCTGAAAGCACATTCCAGATTCTGTTTGAGAAGGTCTTTGTGATGAGATCCATTGTGCATTTTCACAGCTGGATCTCAGCCATCTGGTTGTGTCTAATTTACACATTTTGGCAACATATACTCTTGTTTCTCCCAATTTCATCTGTGACTTGAACAACAACAAAGTCATTAAAGAATGACTTCTGTTAGGTTTTCTGTCCTCGGCATAGTAGGAAGCTAATGAAATGGAAAGCCAAGGGAGGTGGTCGAAGCCACATTCCTGCAGATATAGAACATTAGATGTAGAGCTAAATCCAGACGGCTGACTGAGGAAAGTGGTGTTTCCGTGCCCAACTCTGTAGGAATCCATAAAGGAGGGGTAGGAGGTTTGGATCGGACTCTAACTCTGGGGTGGTCATTTCTGAAGCAGGCACAGAAGTGGCCAATACCAGTGTCTTTCAGACGAAGTAAACAATTTCAGGGAGAATGAGACAGTGCCATCATGGGGAGGTGAAATGGACGCCCAGGCCTTTTGATCTTATTTGTGACATCAAGGAGAGACAGAAGATGAGATAGGCCATTAATGGGAAGGAGGGAAATGTGACTCTAAGACAGGGTGAAAAGTGAGGAAAACATGTTCATTCTATCCTCTTTGACAAAGGGTGGGCTTTGGCTTCCACAACAGTCTGAAATCAACTCCAATAGTCAAGCTCTTCTGTAGTAAATTCCTCCTTTAAGCTGCTAGGCATCAATTCTCACTGGTGAGCTGTATAATGTTACTCTTAACTCTATATTCATGGGATAATATTCAAGAACATCTTTGGAACAGGAAGACTTGGAGTTCTCTTTTTCACGTAGGTCAACCTACTTGTGGTCCTGGATTGGTTGTTCACACTGGCCGTTGGAAGGATATCTATCTCCGATCAAGAGTTGGCCTGCACAGACCTCTTAATAAAAGACATTTATTGGTCATTCACTGGGCAGTTCAGAATGTTTGGCACAATGGAGAAGGGGAATACAAAGGTTCTCTTTGTTTCCTTCCAGTGCCATCATTTCAGGGGGAAAAAAATAACTCATCATAGATTTAAGGGATCATCCCAATCAGACACTGGAACCATGATAAGTTCCTCCCTGATAATGGTCAACCAGGGTTAAAAAAAAAAAAGGTCATTTTGATGAAAACATTAGTTTGAGAGTCAGCTCAAAATGGAAGCTTGTCTGAGTTCTGTTCAAAGTGCTGGGTGTGCACAGTCTCTATGTAGCTGAATGGCGCCTGATGTAATGGAATTTACCAGTATATCATGACTGTTCTGGCACCTCTTTCTTTGCAAATGTTATAAATCTCTGACGGGTCACAGAACACCCTAAGAGAAGGAAAAATGTTCTTGGCCAGGTTTGGAGGGGGACAGAAATTCATGCCTCATCCAAAGAAAACTCAGCTTGGTTCTGTGCTGTAAATGACTCAGCTGGAAAGCCCCTTCCATTGTGCATCCCCTGCAGAGGACCCTGGGATATAACCTGTTAAACCCTACCAAGAACACAACATTTTGGCTTTAGAAGCATTGCTCGTCTCTAAGACAATTACCAAGCATAATTGTTGTTGTTAACGGTGCAAAATCCTGCTGGAAAGGGATAACAAGTGGAGTTCCTCAAGGGTCTGTTTTGGGACCTGTACTGTTCAATATCTTCATCAATGATGTAGATATTGGGATAGAGAGTACGCTTATTAAGTTTGCAGATGATACCAAACTGGGTGGGGTTGCAACTTCTTTGGAGGATAGGGACATAATTCAAAATGACCTTAGCAAGTTAGAGAAATGGTCAGAGGTAAACAGGATGAAGTTTAATAAAGAGAAATGCAAAGTGCTCCACTTAGGAAGGAACAATCAGTTCCATACATACAAGATGGGAAGCGACTGTCTAGGAAGGAGCATGGCGGAAAGGGATCTAGGGGTCATAGTGGACCACAAGTTGAATATGAGTCAACAGTGTGATGCTGTTGCAAAAAAAGCAAATATGATTTTAGGCTGTATCAACAGGTGTGTTGTAAGCAAAACTCGTGAAGTCATTCTGCCGCTCTACTCTGCACTAGTTAGGCCTCAGCTGGAGTACTGTGTCCAGTTCTGGGTGCCACATTTCAAGAAAGATGTGGAGAAATTGGAAAGGGTACAGAGAAGAGCGACAAGAATGATTAAAGGTCTAGAGAACATAACCTATGAAGCCAGGCTTCATGAACTGGGCTTGTTTAGTTTGGAAAAAAGAAGATTAAGGGGGGATATTATAGCGGTTTTCAAATATCTAAAAGGGTGTCACAAGGAGGAAGGAGAAAATTTGTTCCTCTTGGTTTCTGAGGACAGGACAAGGAGTAATGGGCTTAAAGTGCAGCAAGGGATGTTTAGATTGGACATTAGGAAAAAATTCCTAACTGTCAGGGTGGTCAAATATTGGAATAAATTGCCAAGGGAGGTGGTGGAATATCCCTCTCTGGAGATATTTAAGAACAGGTTAAATAGACATCTGTCAGTGATGGTGTAGACGGATCTTGGTCCTGCCTTGAGGGTGGGGGGCTGGACTCGATGACCTCTCGAAGTCCCTTCCAGTCCTATGATTCTATGATTCTATAAGCAATGTAGATAGGAGAAAGAAGAAACCCAATGGCAGCTTTGAGTCATTTCCCAGTTCAGATATCCAACTACATTTTTCAGTTCTAGTTCCCAAACATCCCTGTATATAAGATTTCCCATTGGGTTGAAATTCCTCAGCCAGCTGTATGCTGGCTTTCAACATCTAGAACCAGGCTGCGCTAAACGTTACAACTTTCTCATTTATGTTTATGACACTTTTTTCATGGAATAAGAAATGGACACCTAGATTCATAGTTGAGTCGTACATTGTAAGTTGGGTTGTCCTGTGGGAAGTCTACACTATAGGGGAAAGTCAGCTTACGATACACAACTCTAGATATGTTAATTAGATAGCTGGAACTCCAGCTATGTTAATTAGATAGCTGGAGTCAAAGTATCTTAAATCACGTTTTGGTGCCGTCCACACAGTGGGAGGTTGACAGGAGCACATGTTCCTGTCCACTTCCCTTACTCCTCATGAGGAACAGGACTTCTGGCACCTACGGGAGCACCCTCTCAGTTTGGATTAGCGAGTCTTCACTACACCCACTAATGTAAATCCCAGAAGATCAACTGTGGCAGCGTCAAGCTTCTCCATAGTGTAGACAAGTCCTAAGAGACAGGATCTGATTACTGTTGTTCTATTTGTCACATGCCAGCACTGTGCTTGACCATGAACAAAAGACAGTAGGAGGGTTACTATGCTGAGGAGATTTCAGTCTATAAATGAATGATCTTATAAGTGGGATTTTAAAAGTTACTGAAGGGACAGAAATTAATGGAAACTGGGGGACCCAACTCCCCAAACACTTGATATATATTCCATTGAAATCAGTAGAGACACTCCCACTGAGTTTTGGATCCCGTTGGGAATTGGTTTGCCTCTAATACTAATGGCATTCCCTTACTAGGCATGTCTACACTACAGCCAACTCACATTATTTCAAAATAACAAGGTGAACATCCACACAGCAAGCCTTATTTCACGAGGAATAACACCCATTTTGAAATAGCGGTAGTGTGGGTGCTCCACTCAGGGGCAGCCCGTGAGCCTAGGTGAGCTAGGCAGCTGCCTAAGGCACCACTGGCCCGGGAGCCCGAAGATGACGTCACGGCCATTGATGGCCATGCAGGCAGGGGTGCCGATTGTGCCGCCCTACCTAGGGCGCCAGCTACTGCAGCAGGCCTTGGGCTGCTCCTGGCTCCACTGCTGCTATTTCAAAATTGCTCCTCCCCCAGGACATTCAAAGTAATTAATCCTCAGTGCTTCTTGGGACTCTAACTTGTGGTAGCACATCCACATTAGGGGAGCCTGCCTCAGACTAATGTCAAGGTTTCCCTGTAGTGTGGGCGTGCTATTTCAAAACCGTTATTTCAGCAGTTATTATTCCAAAATAAGTTATTTCAAAATACCCTTGGGTTGTGTCTAGACTGGCAAGTTTTTCCGCAAAATCGCATGATTTTGCAGAAAAACTTGCCAGCTGTCTTCACTGGCCGCTTGAATTTCCGGAAAAGCACTGACGATCTCATGTAAAATCATCAGTGCTTTTCCGGAAATACTATGCTGCTCCCGTTCAGGCAAAAGTCTTTTTCCGAAAGACTTTTGTGCAAAAGGGCCAGTATAGGCAGCATAGTACTGTTTTCCGCAAAAAAGCCCCAATCGCGAAAATGACGATCGGGGCTTTTTGCGGAAAACCGCGTCTAGATTGGCCACGGACGCTTTTCCGCAAAAAGTGCTTTTGCAGAAAAGCATCCTGCCAATCTAGACGTGCTTTTCCGAAAATGCTTTTAACGGAAACGTTTTCAGTTAAAAGCATTTTTGGAAAATCATGCCAGTGTAGACGTAGCCTTGTAGTGTAGACATACCCACTGTGAACAAAAGGAGAATTTGCATGAATTCCCCTTGATGCCTAGTTGGGGGTCTGGAAGGACCACAATGGAAAGGCATTCACACAAGTGCTAAATTAGTTTTGAAAATAGGCAATGAAAAGGTGGTGACAACAATGCTCTCTTTTAGGACCAGAATTCAACCGCAATGCTTGAACAAATTGAGGTTCCCTGATACCATGAGACTGCACATGCACAAATCATGGCAATAATTTGGCAGGCTTTCTTCAGATGGTGACTCAAGTGAGCACAAAAAAACCTGTCTCTGATGCTGACAGACCAGAAGAGAGTGAATTGGAGCAGGAGATGGTCATGTAAATTGGCTTTCTGAGACCTGTTCTGAAGTAATTAGTGGCAAATGTCTTTATTTTTCTTCATACAGAAGCTGTTCCATGCCTATCATCATTTTTATGCCCTTCTGATTTTGTGTATCTTTGAAGATGAGGACAAACAGAGCTGCACGCAGTATTCAGAATGTGGGTTTACACTGAATTTATGTGGTAACATTATATTTTCCGTTTTGCTGGTAATTCCTTTCCGAATGGCATCTGACATTCTGAGATTGATCGACAGGATCCTGCCGCCTGAAAACTATGGCTTTGTACCTAGTTCTGAACATTGGAATTTGAGCTCATTCTCAATGCATTCAGGAAAATATATTTAAAAAGTGTCCATTGGACAAAAATGTTTCCTTGAAGAACATAAACGAAAAGATGCTTGATAAAGACAGCAGAGTGCTGGCACATTTTTTGGGGAGGAGGTTTGAGTATGGAAAATCTGGTGTTCAAAAGATCCTGCACAGAAGAAAAGAAGAGCTGATTTCTCACTGTTTCTTTTCTGAGTCCTCTCCAGCTGCCCTGAAACAATTTACACCTTCTTTGTTGGAGGTAAGAAAAAGAAAATGTACTTCTTAAAATGTTAAGTCAAACTAACAGACTTGAGATTTTTGAATAGATAATTCCCCCTTTCAACACTGGACTCAAGTAAAATAAGTGGTTTAACCATCAAGATACTTCCTGGAATTAAACATATTAGTGAATTGGAATGATTAATGAAAGACTCCCTCTCGAACTCTCTTCATCTGTTTTTTATCTTCGCTTTTATCTCAGACCCTCCCACCAACCCCTTCTAATCATGTTATTATGAGGCTACTAAAAATACAAGGAGTGAAGACAGATGTGGAGCATTCCTGAATTGTCACCGTTAGACACACGTCATTACAGAGTATTTCGAAAAAGACTCCAGAATGCACCATGTCTTAGCCATGTATACACACTGGACATTCAGCATGGTCACCTCTGCATCTTCTTGTGTGACTGGGAGTTGTGCCACATGCTAGTTACAGTATAAAAACCTCAGTTTTATACTGAATCTTTCTTCAAAGCCGTAGGATGCATTGTCAGCAGGAGTAAACTGATTTAACTGAGAACAATGGAGTTAGAAGGATGTATATCCGCTGAGGATCTGCCTCTGAATCTAGCATGAAAGAGTCAGGAAAAGACTTTGTTCTTCACACCCATTGTTTTAATGCTGGGTTCATACTATGGATGTCTCTGCTCTACATCCATGTAAGAATCTTGTTGCTCAATAACAGCTGCTGGCAAACATCTACATTTCAAAGTATTGCTAACTTTGTCAGCATTTTTCAATTATGTCCAGAAATGCTCATCAAAAATCATAAAAGAATTTGTGATATTTTCTTTTGCCACCCTCCCTACCACAAAGACGTGATGCAAAGCCCATTGAAGTCAGTGAGAGTTTTTCCATTGGCTTTGAATTAGGTCATGCATGGCTTGCTCTGACCACAAAACTTGACTAGCAAATTAAGCAAAGATTGCTCATCACATTTTAACTTCCCTCCTGAGAACACTTAAGGGATTTCCCCCCAAAATAAATATTCATGTTAGGGATGTGAAAGGTTAACCAGTTAACCTTAGCGGGTGATGCTTAGCAGTTCTGGTGCGCTCATTGTGGGCAGGGACTTGCTCCAGCCCTGTGAGGCATGACCTGGACAGGGGCTTCTCTGGGCATCTGGCTTTTGAACCTCCTGCTTTTGTTTGAGGCTATGTCTAGACTTCACGCTTTTTTCAGAAGAAGCTTTTCTGGAAGAGATCTTCCGAAAAAACTTATTTCGAAAGAGAACGTCCTCACAGCAAAAACTCAATGAAAAAGAGATGTGGTTTTTTGAAAGATAGTGTCCACAGTGATGGGACGCTATCTCGCATTTCTGTTGTGATTACTGTGGATGGAATGGCCACCAGGGCATCTGTGCTTTTTCCTGGAGGTCTCTTCTTTTGAAAGAACTCCCTCATCTGCATCCACATATGCCTTTTTCCAAATAAGCTTTTTCAGAAAAAGGCTTTTTCCTCATAGAATGAGATTTACTGCTGTCAGAAACCCCCCTCTGTTCTTCCAACTTCCTGTCAAAAGAATGCAATAGCAGTGTGTAGGCAAGTATTGTTTTTCCAGAAAAACGGCCATTTTTCTGGTAAAAATCTGCTGTGTAGACATACCCTGAGACTGAAAACAGAAATACCAGGTGGCTAGGCCTTGACCCAAGATGTAAGCTCCCGATACCTCAGAATCCACATCTGTAAAATGGGGATAATAATGTTCAGTTTACCTTGGTAACGCACTTTGAAAATGAAGGATGAACATCCCGTAAAAGGTGACATATTCATTATTCACAATTAAAAAAAAGGTATTTTCTCAGTATCTCATAACTGGCCTAGCCAAATAATAGAAATGTCCCACAAAAATTCTCATGAGCTTTCCAGCTTATTTTTTACCCCAGAGGGATACATTTAACTCAAATCAAATTCCCTCTTTGGGAGAGGGATGGTCTTTTTGTTCTATGTGTATGTGGTGCCTAGCACAGTGTGGTCCTGCCCCATGATTGGAGCTCTTAGGGATTATGATCATACAAAGAATAATTCAGACTCATGAACTCGAAGGCCAGGAAAGGACCACTGTGATTGTTTAGTCTGCCTTTCTGTATAACACAGGCCAGAGAGCTTCCCCAAAATAATTCCTAGAACATATAATTTGGCAAACCATTCAATCTTGATGTAAAAAAACTGTCAGTAAGGGAGACTTCACCACAACCCTTGATAAATTGTTCCAAAGGTTTATTACCCTCACCATTATGAATGTATGGCTTATTTCCAGTCTGATTTTGTCTAGTTTCTGCTACTAGCCTTTGGACTGTGTTGTGCTTTTCTCTGTGAAACTGAAGAACCCATTTCCAATTTTTTTTTTCCTCATGGAGATACTTCTTTAACTGTGGATGCCAGAACTGGAGACAATATTCCAACCGTGGCCACACCAGTGCCAAATAAAAAGGTAAAATAACCTGTCTACTCTGCCTAGAGATTCCCTTTTATATAGCCAAGGATAGCATGAACCCTTTTGAGGCATATCTATACTAGGAAACTTTTTCAAAGTTACTAAAATTGATAAAAATCAATATGGTAACTAAAATTGATATGATAACTCACAAAATAACAATCAAACTTGTGTGTCCGTACTAGAGGGAAGCCTTCAAATTAGTCGAAGTCAGGCTCCATTCATGTGGACGCACTACCTTGATTTAGAGCCCAAGGAAGCACTAGGATGTAATTAGTTTGAATTACTCTGTGGAGTACTTATTTCGAAATAGCAGCACTGGAGCGTCCACACTCATTTCAAATAACTATTTTGAAATTCACGTTATTCCCCGAGGAAAGCAGGATAGATTTTGAAATAACCAGCCCATTATTTCGGAATAACGGGGTAGGTAATGTGAATGCTCCCCTTATAAATTCGACCTAAGGGTGGTTATTTTGAAATAACTCCTTAGTGTAGACCAGGGCTTGATGACCTCATCACATTGGGATGTTCAGCTAATTATCCACCCTGAGCCCCAAATCTTTGTCAGAGTCACTGCTTTCCCAGGTGGAGTCCTGTATCCGGTAAGTGTGGCCTTCATTTGCAGTTCCTAGATGTATATATTTACATGTGACTGTATTAGAACCCATTTGTATACAGCCCACCGAGCAATGCAGCTCACTCTGTATCAGTTAACCTGTCCTCTCCATTATTTACCATTCCCCTGATATTCATGTCACCTGAAAACTTCATTCATGATTACTTTGTTTTCTTCCAGGTCATTAATAACAAAGTTAAATAGCACAGAGCCAAGAACTGATCCTTGAGGGACCCCACTAGAAACATACTCATTTGGCAATGATTTCCCATTTATCATTACATTTTAAGATCAATCAGTTAGTCAGCAAAAGTCATGTGGTACCAAGTCAAATGCCTTGCAAAAGTCAATGTATAAAACTTTAACCTACTACCTTTATCAACCAAATTGAACACAACATTCGAAAGAAGATCAACCAAATTGTAATCTTAGGGAAAAAAAGATATCAAATTAGTTTGACAGGATCTATTAGCCAGAAACCCATATCGATCAGATGTAATTATACTGCCTTCCTTTACTAATTGAGCCTTGTATCCACCTCTCCAATATCTTGCCTGGGACTGATATCCCCCTAGTTAGCTATAATTATCTGTATCAGCATGGCTGTCCTTTTAAAACATTGGCCCAACATTAGTTTTTCTTTCAGTCTTCTGGAACTACCGAGGTATTTTAAGGCTTATTGAAGGATGGAAGAATTCAGAATCACATTCTAATAGACATTTTGGCTGGTCCAGGCCTGGTTTGAACCAGATATGCATTGTTGGATTGGGCGCTGAGGTTTAGCATTTCAATTGCCTGAATCCATATTTACACACTGTTCACAAATCCGTTATGCTGAAAGGATCCAGTCATTAATTACAGAATACAGTCAACCACATTCTTTGAGATCCATTCCAAGTTTATTTAAAAAGAGGAAAAAGTGATTATGGAAATGACTATAACTTTTTTTTATGAAACTGGTCTTTGTGTGTGTGTGTGTGTGTGTGTGTGTATCCTTAAACCACAAAAATGCTCATCAGTTTTGTAGTTTCCTGTCAAGGAAACCTTTCAAGTTAAGCTGTTAGTTAGAAACATGGATGTGGAACACTCCAAGTGAAAGGGAGGGAACACCACCAAAATGATGTCCCCTCAAGGCAGATGAATGTTTATGTGGTGCCAGGATGACTCAGTTCTCTGGCCTACACCCCTTCTTTGCAGCTGTGGTGCACAGTTCTCTACTGACTCTAGTCTTCCTTAGTTAGAGATGTGTGAGTGCAGAGTGTATTGAGAAATATCTCTCCAAGGGGACTGTTTGCATCTTATTTTTAAAAAGAAGTAAATATTGGCAATCTCTTATCTTTAGGTGAGCTGGCAGTTTGAAACCTCAGGATTTCCCCAGATGCTTCTTACTAGAGATACATTCTCCCATGTCTCTTTGGTTGGGGTTTTATGGGAAGTGTATGCACAAGGAAGGAATTAAAAACAATGAGCAGTCCTGTGGCACCATGTAGTATCATGAGCTTTCAAGGGCAAAAACCACATCAGAGGAGCTGGAGAAGGATAACAGAATTGTCAATTGTTAGTCTTTAAAGTGCTACTAGACTATTTGTTGTTTTTTAAGTTTTTCCTGTTACAGAGTAACTAGGGCGGCTCTTCTGAAGAATTGTCAATTGTTGTTCTGGTGCTAATTAGGCGGGCTGGAAGTGTCCCATACTTTGCTTTTGATGTAAAAATGAGGTGTGAAATGCAGGGGAGGCTGGCTTTATAATATAACATCTAGTTAATGTCTTTGTTCAAGCCCATGGAAATGGTCAAATTTGCAGATGAATGTCAATTCCTCTCTCTCTCTCTCTCTCTCTCTCTCTCTCTCTCTCTCTCTCTCATTGTTATTATTATGTTGATTACAAACCTTAGGCTACATGAGGCATGAAATTGTTTTATCATCCATGTATTAAAAAATCCTACTTCACAATCAGAATCTTGGAGTTTTGTTTAGACTATACATCTGTGCCTCCCTACTCACCTTCCTCATTTAAAAACTTAAAAAACAACAAATAGTCTAGTAGCACCTTAAAGACTAAAAAATAATGTAGATGGTATCATGAGTATTCATGGGCAAAACCCACTTCTTCAGATGACCTCATTTAAGACATTCATTTACCACACATGCAATTAGCACAAAATAAACGCTTTGGCTCTGCAAAGGTGCTGTCCTATCATAAGAGGCTATTCACCCATTATACCTCAAAAGTGAGAAAGATTGCTCTTCTGGCTGAAGAACTAGATTAGGATGAGTCAGGAGACCTGTAAAAACTTAAAAAACAACAATTGCCCTGGAGCACCTTAGAGACTAACAAAAATATATAAATAGTGTCATGAGCTTTCATGGGCACCAGCCACTTCTTCAGATGAGAAATGTGGAGCAAGCGGCCCAGTTTTTGAAATATAAAACAGAAAAAAAGGGAGAGGAGGAAGAGAAAGAAAGGAAAAATTGTTAAGTAAAGTGTCGGTGCTAAATGAGGCGAATAGAGTAGGCTGTAAGTGCCCAATACTTAGCCGTTGATGTCATTTAGTTGTTAAATATAATGGCCCAGCCAATCCATGTCTTTGTTCAGGCCTTGCGAGACAGTATCCAATTTGCATACAAAGGCTAGTTCCACAGATTCTCTCTCTAATTGATTCCTGAAATTGTTTTGTAAGAGAATAGCCACCTTTAAATACATTAATGAGTGCCCAGGACAGTTAAAATGTTCTCCCAACAGGTTTCTGAGTGTTACCATTTCCAGCATCAGATTTGTGTCCATTAATTCTTTGTCATAGAGACTGTCTAGTTTGGCCAATATACATGGCAGAGGGGCATTGCCGGCACTTGATGGCATAGGTCACATTGGTGGATCACATTGTGCAGTTGTATGAGCCTCTGATGTGGTGGCTTATGTGGTTAGATCCTGTGATGATGTCGTTTGTGTAGATGTGTGGACAGAGTTGCAGACCTGGTCAAAAAGTTTGTGGGGCCCAAGTTGGCATGTTGTGGTTGGCTTCACCAGGCGGCTCCCAGACAGGGTAGTGTGCAAGTAGCTGGGCAGGTGGACGCTGGGCAGCATGGGGCCCAAGACAACCACCTTGCTCACTTTTCCTTAAGGCCGGGCCTGCAGAGTTGGCACCGAAGTTTATTGCAGGGGTGGGTTCCTGGGTGAGTTTGTTTGAGGTGTGATGTGTGATTGCTAGAAAGAATTTGTTTCCAGTTCGGGGGTTGTCTGTAGGCGAGGATGGTCTATGTCCAGCCACCGATTCCTTCTGTAACCTGGGAAAATTCACTCTGACCAAAAATGTTAGGAGTATCCCGAGACTAGTGTTTCTTAAACTGTGTTCCATGGCACACAGTCAGAAATGTGCTGCAGAGAACAGAGTTCAAAATGGCTGCCGTTAAAGGGGCAGGTGACTTTTTTTTCCCCTCAATAACTTTCCCACAGACCCCCCCTTTTTTTTCCTCATCAAAAAAACCTTGGTGTTCCTCATTAAAACATATATTGTTTGGTGTTCCTCGGTTTTAAAAAGTTTAAGAAACACTGTCCTAGACTCTGGGTAAAGCGGCATGATTTTTTTTAGGGGGGGGTCACCATGTAATTTTGACTAAAAAGAGCTTCCTTTGAATACTACCATATTTGGGGGGGCGGGAACAACTTTTTTTTTAAATTGAAAGTCATTTATTTTTTAAATGAAAATATTTTTGTACATCAAAAATGTTTCCTCGCTTATTTGTTTAGTTTTGTTTTTTCACATCTGATAGCTGTATGTGGGAGAGTTAGATAAAAATGATTTTTGTTTCAGATTTCCCATGAAAAATAAGTGGCATTTCTGGAGCAGATCTAAATTTGGGTACCTCGTGTTCTGGCCTCCCATCTTGAGACAACTTAATGTGGCAACTGAGCACCCAGGAGACGGGCCCTTTCTGAAGACTCACCTGATTTGTCACATGCCAAATGGGAAGAACAATATCATTTCACAATTGTAACTAAGCAGTAGTGGGAGGATACATTCGTTAATGTTAGCAAAGGCTTTGATACTATGGTGGAGAGAATGTTAGAATACCTTAATGTATAAACTAAGATGAGCAGATCCAATTGGTATTTGGTAGTAAGGGGAAAGGTAAACTGGTTACCTGGTTAACCAGTGAGCACCACACTAAATAGGTAATGCGTGTTGGTTCTGGTTAACCATCACATGCAAATGGCCTTCTGAGTACACAGATCCAAGTCCCGCATGAGCAAACAGTATTGTTTGTATGAATTCAGAAGCAGGATGAAAATGTGACTTTTAAGGTTTTGATATGTCTTGATTGTGAAAAGACGGTGTGTCACGGGGCTGCCTTTCCTGCCCCCTCTGGAGGGCAGGGGTAGGACTCCGAGTTGCTATATAAAGTCACCGGCCTGAGTTTCTATGCAAAGTCATCCAGTGGTCCTTTAAGGCAGGGCCTACTGGCCCACTGGCTGGAGTCTCTATGCAAAGTCACTGGTCAGCCCTTTACGACGGGGCTGCAGGGGCTGTGGCAGCAGGTCACTGATGGGGTGGGGCTGCACGCCTGGTAGGGGGACCCGGGCCCACCCCACTCCACTTGGTCTCAGCCAAGGATACAGTGAGTGTGGCAGGACGGCCCACCACTCCCTCAGCAGGGAATCCACCCAAAACATGCCTATGATCTCTGGGTAGGAGAGGCCTCTCCTGCACCCTCCCTGGGCCACTTTCTACCTGGTCTGACAGGGTCTCGTCCCATGAGCTCATAGGGTCCTCCACATTCCTGGGGGTGGCTTCTCCTCTATAGATGTCTGTGGACACGTCCCAAATGGCCCCAGTGTCTTCACTGGCTTCTGGAGCCGCTACCTGATTCAGGTCAGGGGCTTGCTTCCAAAGTCCTTCCCCTCCAGCAGTCAGCCCAGATTGAGGCTCTCCCCAGGCTTTTATAGCTGGGCTACAGTCTGAGCAGGGCTGTGGGATTAGGGCTTCTTTAGCCAGGTTACCCTGGCTAACCCCTGTGAGTTCAGTACGGTGTTCTCTCACCCCATCACAGGTTGAAATTGCTAACAAACCCTGAAAACCAGGCAGCCCCGAAACTAGGAGAAGCTACTGGTCCATTGGTGTGGTTCTAAAACTCACATCATCCTAATGAGAGTAGCAGACCGACATAGGAAAGCACTAGACCATATGTACATCTGTATTGCCAATCCTATGATCACAAGTCAGGCTCCAAAAATCAAGAGATTGCCTTTAAATCAAGTTTAAAAAAATGTTGGGTATTTTCCTCTGATGTCTGTCTTCTGAAGCCCCTCCCTTCACATTTTCAAGCTTTATTCAACAACCAGCAAGGCTAGAAACAAGTTTATTTGTGAAATGAAAGCTGAGAGTCCCATGCAGCCTCGTAACACATAACAAGCTCATGAGAGTTAGCTACTCTGTGCACATATTTAAACACAGATGTGTGTTATCCTGTCCCTCTCAGCTGCTGTATGTGCTCACAGTTCCTTGCCTGGTCTTACTGAGGTACACCAAGAAGAATAGTGATCATGATAATTTCTCCTCCTAAAACCGAAAGGCAAACCTTTAAGACAAAACTCTTTCAAGTCTTTGCATGGTGAATTCCATCACTGCCACTATATCACACCTTCTAGCACCAGGCAGTAACAAATGTGCTTAAAACCAAAGTCCTTTGAGAAAGAAACAAAGATTAAAAATAAAGTCAACGAAACAACCTTTCATCTTTTCCCAGAAAGCGTATTCCACAATCTTTTATTTGCATCATACTTAATTTTTCATTACACTGAAGATATATTTAGGATTGTTTTTTTAAATCCTTATATACCATTTTTCAAAGTCTCTATTTATTTTTGTTAGCCAATTGATTTTACGTCTCTCATCTGACAAAAAGGAAAAAAAAATGGCGAGAGTATGGGTTTTATCTGTGTAATAGTTTCTCTCTAAGGAATGCCAAAGAACTACGGTGCAAAGTCTGAAACTTTAATGGGAAATTAACTGGAATTTGTGGATTCAATTGATGTTGTTCTTTCTTGATGAGGTTTTTGAAGCAAAATTGCTACGGGATCACTACAGAAAGGAATATGAGGGTTGATTCTGCAGTCACCTGGATCCTGAACTAGAAAAGGCATTTGTCTTCTGTGCTTAACTTTGAACATATAAATTGCCTCATTATTTGACTAAGAACATAAGAATATAACAATGGCCATACTGGGTCATACCTTCTAGCCTAGTGGTTCTCAAAGTGTGATCCTCGGATCACCCCTCCCTCCCCACACACACATCAGGGGGCCCATGCTGGTACTTCAGTCAGCCACATGGGCCCCCTCCATGAGGTTGGAATACAGTTCCAGATTCCTCCTGTGGGAGAAGAGTGAGCTTTGCAGGCCGAACCTGGCTTGCAGGGAAAGGAAGCAGCTTTGCACACGACCACTCCTCATCCCCTTGGCTGAGGCAAAGGCAGCGCAGGAAACCGGTCACTTGGAGGCTTTCTCTGCTCGTTCCATTGGCCGGAATCATGGCCAATGGGAGCAACAGAGGGCAGTGCCTGGGTGCAATAGGAGGCACCAGGTAAGTGGTGCCCATCCTCTTGATGCCCAGACCCCACGCCCATCTGCCCCTTAATACACCCACCCCAGTTCTGCACCCATTTTGTCATCATGAGTGGTTGGCTGATGGTCTGTGGAAAAGTTTGTGTTGAGCGGTGTGGGCCGCAGGCCAAGTAGTTTGAGAACCATTGGTCTAGTCCAGTAGCCTTTCCTCTGACAGTGGCCAGTGCCAGATGCTTCCAAGGGAATGACCAACAGAGGGAAATTATGGAGTGATACTTCCTCTGTTGTCCAAACCCAGCTTCTGGCAGTCAGAGAATAAGGACATGTCTACGCTGCAACTAAACACCTGGGACTGACCTGAGCTGACTTGTGTTTGTTTTCAATGTAGGTGCCCAGACTCCAGTAGGAGACCTGACTTTCTGACCATGCAAGGCGGGAATGTGGCCAGAGAAAGGAGAGTCTATCCTTAATCATCTTGGCTAACAGCCATTGGGGTACCTGTCCTTAAACTCGTTTAATTCCTTTTTAAATCAAGTTCTATTTTTTTGACCTTCATGGTGTGTCAGGCACCTGCTTCCACAAGTTGACCTTGCATTGTGTGAAGAAGTGCTTCTTCTGTTGTTATTGTTTGTTTTAAACCTGCTGCCTTAATTTCATTGGGGGACCCCTGGTTCTCATGTTCTGTGAAGGGGGGAAATAACACTTCCTTATCCTCTTTCTCCATAATTTTATAGCTCTCTGTGATAAATGGTTTGCTGGACTGAGACCTTGCACCTCATAGACTTTAAGGTCAGAAGGGACCATTATAATCATCTAGTCTGACCCCCTGCACAGTGCAAGCCACAGCATCTCACCCACCCACTGCCAGAATAATCCTCTCTCCTATATCTCAGATACTGAAGTCCTGAAGCAATGGTTTAAAGACCCCAAGATGCAGAGAATCCTCCTGCAAGTGACCCGTGCCCCATGCTACAGAGGAAGGCAAAAAACCTTCAGGGCCTCTGCCAATCTACCCTGGAGGAAAACTCCTCCCTGACCCCAAATATGGCGATCAGCTGAACCCTGAGCATGTGGGCAAGACTCATCAACCAGACACCCAGAAAAAATTCTCTATAGCAACTCCTATCTTCCCACCATTGGCCTATTTATCACTGATCGTGAAAGGTCAATTAATTGCCAAGATCATGTTATCTTAGCAAACCATCCCCTTTATAAATCCATCTAGCTTAATCCTGAAGCCAGATAGGTCTTTTGCCCCCACTACTTCCCTTGGAAGGCTGTTCCAGAATTTCACTCCTCTAATGATTAGAAACCTTCATCTAATTTCTAGTCTAAACTTACTAATAGCCATCTTATATCCATTTGTTCTTGTGTCCACATTAGTATTGAGCTTAAATAATTCCTCTTTCTCCCTGACATTTATCCCTCTAATATATTTAAAGAGAGCAATCATATCTCCGCTCAGCCTTCTTTTGGCTAAGATAAACAAGCCAAGTTTATAACTCCAGTGAAACAATGGCATTGCCCTAGTGTTCAGACAATACAAGTGAGAATAGAATTGTTCCCCTATCTCAGAGCCAAATTCTGGATGAGCACTCTGGATCAAACAGAACTAGAAGATTGTAGAAATGTGGTTGTTTCAGGGATAGTGCTACATTTAACCAATATACCCTGGCCTAAAGATATGACAACACTGTCAGTGCCATCAATATATATCACATGTGAATTTGGCCCGGAGGGTGCTTTTTAAATCCATTATACATGCCAGAAACATGCTGCTAAGAATGTACACTATCTTAATTGGAGGAAAAAAGCAACATCTTGTGGCTTATGTGACCAAGGGCACCATCACTCAAATTTCGGAGGCTGAATTTCAAAAGGTGAGCCAAAGGATAAAGAAAATAATAAACAAAATTCCTTTGGAATAAGGATTATATTGGAGAAAATCGTGATCTGCATCAACACCTATGAAAGAAGGTTAAAATTTTTTGAATAAATTATTCCTTTTTTCATAACTAGCTGAATGCACTGGAAGAGAAAGAGAATTATAGGCACAGATTAGACAGATTAGACAGAGTGACAAGGAATTAATATCCAGGAATATGCACGTTTATTTTTTATCCATTGAAACGGTCACTGAAAGAGACAAATGCTGATTTTTGCATTACTTGCATTGTACATATCTTTGAACTCTCTTGGAAGGCACATTGACTGCTACAATGCATCGTTTCTTTTAAGGCCATGAAAAAGGAAGTTGATGTTATTATACTCATGATAGACACACACTTCTAGAGAGGTTTAACCCATTCAAAGACAGAAATTAATAAGACATAAAGTTAAGCAAATCTGGAGCCAGATCGCCAGTGGATATAAATTGGACAAGGTCTATTAAAGTCAATTTAGACTAGGTGGGGATCCTCTTTAAAGATAAATCAAGAAATTGATTCATTATATTTCTGGTAAAAACAATGCAATGTTTTATACATCTTAGAGGCCTGTGTCTATGTCAACAAACTCACCTCTTTGGCATAGATAGAATCACCAGTGAAATATTTCAACAAGTATATGCAAATTACTTCATTCATTGCCCTTATTTATTTCAGACTACAATTTGATCCAAATCTGATCAGGAAAAAAACCAATGTTGCCTTTCTTGTCTATTTCAGATGACAATAGCACCTATGACTCTCTGCAAGGTCAAGTTACCCAGATGGTAAAAAGAATCAACTAGGTAACACTGTGAGTTTGCTAGGAGCTGACTTCATAGATACATCCAAATAGATTACAAGGCAAATGGTAGAGAAATGACCAGAATAATTCCTTCTAAAAGGAAAACAAGCGAATGACACAAATGCTTTCTAACTTCTTCTCATGTATTTGATTAGGGAGCCCTTCTGCATCTGGAGAAAAATTAGTACTACCTAAAAAGCTACCAACTATCTGTTTGGGACCTATGACGCTATTTTGTCAATTTCCTATCCTCAGATAAAATTTGATTTAAGAGAGTTACAGACAGAGAAAACCTGGTAGTCTATCCAATCTCTGTCCCTGACAACACATGTAATGTAAATGTGTTTCCAGCCCTGAGCCTCTTGGGAAATCATCCACAGCTTCATACATCTTATTGTAAAGAAACTTTTTCTGATATTCAATTTAAATTTCCCCCATAATAGCTTAATTGATTGCCCTATTCATACACCCAAGTTGTCATCTTCTTAATTCTTGCCACTTCCCTAGTCATAGTTGGCTTGGGGACTTTTATAGACTTCTTCCAACACCCATGACCATATGCCAGGTTGTTGTTCAGATTGGTCTGCTCTGATATCCAGTCTTGGTACCATGTCTTTGGTCTCTTCCTTGGTCATCCTCCATCCACAGGCATTGCAAGAGTCATCCTATTGAAATAGCTCTCCAGTCTCTGGCTACGTCTAAACTACACCCCTCTGTTGGCACAGGGATGTAAATTAGATGTATTGAAAGTGCAAATGAAGCTGGGACTTAAATATCCCATGCTTCATTTGCATAATGGCGGCCGCCGCTTTTTTTCGAAATCGGGCTTTTAGATGGGGCATGTTCGACAGAAACGCCCTGTTTTGAAAGATCATGTACTCCTCACTTATCACATCCATGACAACTGCCAGCAAAAAGGATCTCCGTGGTCACCCCAGTTGCTGGCTTATGCATATGCCCGTGTGCTATGAAAATTATTTCCATGACCTTACTCCCTGAGCAGTGAAATCAATTTCACTGGGACTGCTCATGGAGTAAGGTACCATGCAATGGGACTAGATCCTCAGCTCATAGCTCTAGTGATTTCAAAGCAGCGATGCCAATTTACACCATTGAAGGTTTTAGGCCCGTATGGGTAAGAGTAAAAAAACTAGACTTTGGTGTTTATACTCATCAGATGTCCATAGAGATGCCTTCTCCCTCCTCCCCCCCACACACCTTGTCATCTTCTGATCTCAGTTACACCAGAGTAACTCCATTGGCCTCACAATATCTGTAGCTAGTAGTGCTTTTAATTGTTACCTCCAGCTACCTGATATCACAATTTGCTGTCCATTACCACGCCTACATCATTTTCAGCATCACCCAGGCTTCTCCCTGTTGATTAAGTTTGCTTCAGATTATTTTTCTCCACATATATTGGCTTGCTTTCATCCAGTCCCCTTAGGTGTCTTTGTATTGTTTCACTGTCCTGACTGATGTTTGCAATACCTTCAAATTTAGCATCACCTGTAGATTTCATTGAATGAAATGCAATACTGTTGAAATGTTATTTCCTCTTGCCAATCTTTGTACAGATGTTAATCAGACCTGGGTGTATACTGATACTTATGGTAGCCTACTGGATGGCCACCTACAATTCAACACACTGCCTTTTATTTAAAAACTCTTTTTATTTATGGTTTGAGGAGGCAGTTTTCAGCTCAGTGACAGCACTCCATTCCAATCCAACTTTGAATAAATTTACCAAGTCAAATTTTAGAAGAATCAATGTAATTATATATTTTCATAACATCCAAATTGCGTCACAAAAAGCAATCCAGTTTGTCAGTCAGGAATCATTTTTTTATAAACCCATGAGGACTTTTGATCATACGTCTACTCTTATTGAATATATTGATTAGCTTTCTCTTTTTATTTCTTCCATTATTTTAAAATTATAGATGCTAGATGTATGGGGCAGTAATTGTCAGGATTGTGTCTATTTCCGTTTTTGAAGAGAGGTACTATTTGTTCTCCCCACTTCTTTCAGTACATCCACAACTATCTATTACCTCAAAAATAACAGTCTGTGGTATGGTAAGTTTATTAAGGCATTTCGTAAATGTCTCTAGGATGCACATATTCTGAACTAGATGATTTGGAGTCCTCCTAACAACCTTGTTCCATCTTCAGAGAAGACTAACCCATGGCTAACCCTTAACTTCGGGGTTTACGGTCTTCATAGCTGGATTCCAAGCAGCACTGAAACCCACAAGAAGGAAAATGGAACCACTAAGCCATTGGTCCCATGCTGACTCAGGACAAATGAGGAAAGAGGACATCTGTCCTACTCTGATGGAGACAAAGTCATGTTCACAGGGTGACTTCAGTAACTCCTATCTCCTAGAACTGGAAGGGAGCTTGAAAGGTCATCAAGTCCAGCCCCCTGATGAATTTTTGCCCCAGATCCCTAAATGGCCTCTGCAAGGATTGAACTCACAACCCTGGGTTTAGCAGGCCAATGCTCAAACCATTGAGCTATCCCGCCCCCTGAAAGAAATTGGGTGCCTCAGTTCTCTGCCCAGGTGTTATACAAGTACCTATGGCACAGCTGTTTTCTTGGCCAGCACAGCTAGGGTGTGTCTAAACTACATGGCTCCGTCGATG
Organism: Pelodiscus sinensis; assembly: GCF_049634645.1. NCBI lineage: Eukaryota > Metazoa > Chordata > Testudines > Trionychidae > Pelodiscus > Pelodiscus sinensis. The sequence goes on along the minus strand of NC_134719.1, from coordinate 5,649,391 downwards.
GAGCCATGTAGATAAGGCTGATCGGCAGAGAGAAATGAAGCCACAATTTAAATAATCGCGGCTTCATTTAAATTTAAATGGCTACCGCGCTGAGCCAACAAACAGCTGATCAGCTGTTTGTTGGCTCAGCACGAGAGTCTGGACACTCCCACGCCAACCTGAAAGCCCTTTATCGACCTCCCCGTTATGCCTTGTAGGATGAGGTTTACCGGGGAGGTCGATAAAGGGCTTTCATGGCGACAGGGGAGCATCCAGACTGCCCCGATCTGCCGACAAACAGCTGATCAGCAGAGAGGGGCAGCCATTTAAATTTAAATGAAGCCACGATTATTTAAATCATACTTTAATTTCCCTTTGCTGAACAAACAAATCTACATGGCTCCATCGTCGGAGCCATGTAGTTTAGACGTACCCCTAGTGACCTCCAGCGCTAAAAACACAGACCGCGTAGAAGGGACAGACTCGTCACTGAAATGACTCCTGAACAATCACACCGGGACTTAGCTCTGCCCATTGGTGTGTGCTCACTTTGTCATCACCATTACAGGTGAGCCACACCCGCTCTGATTTTATTAGCACGGATGTTACACTCCCATCTCTGTACCCCTCCCTTTCTTTTTCTCCAAGCATCTCACAAAAACTTTTGCTCTAATAAATTTTGTTAGTCTTTAGGGTGCCACCAGATTCCTTGTTGTTTTTACTGGTACGAGGGCGAGATGCCCCCTGCTCACTACACTCGCCAACCCCCCTCTGTCTGGGGGTAGGCAGTTCTGGCTCTCTCCCTGGCTGCCGGGGCGGGCTGGGCTGCGGCCGCAGAATGGTGGCCCCAGCCTGCTCCCCCCACTACCGGACCGAGGCCGCACCTTCCCCAGCTCTCCCCCCTGCTGTGAGCCAAGGCTGTGGCAGCCCTGTTTCCTCATCCTCCATCCACCTGGGAAGGCCAGGACAAGGCCACAGCCTCCCTAGTCCTCCCCCTGGAGCACCGGGGAAGGGGTGGGAGGGAGAGAGCCGCACAGCTGAGGGTGGAGGCAAGCGGAGGGAAGCAGAGTGATGTGATGACATCGCTCAGTCATCCCACTGGAAAATTTTTATATAGAGAGAGATCAGAAAAATCAGAGCGAGGCTGACCACTTTGTACAAACTTCTAGAGGGCACTATAGAGTTAATCTCTGTAGGTAATCCATGTTTGGGTTACATGTGCTGGCCTTACTCAGAATTCTTAATTCAGGGTGCTGTGCTGCTAAGAAGTAGAAAGTTAGGTGAGATGAAAAACTCTGTTCATGATAGATCCTTCCACAGGTTTCTGAAGAGCAGAGGTTGAAGGAGATAATATAAGGAACACCCTGAAAAATCTCTTCCATCAAGCTTCAACTCCCCGGCAGCAAATAACTGTATGGGATGGGAGGTAAGGCGGAAACAAAGGAACTGATCCATGACTAAGTCTCATGTGAGACACTGTGCCCTTTAGAACTGTGAGCTCCAGTACATTTAGCTGTGGTTTATGTATGAATTCCAGATATTATCTCACATGACCCTCCTGTTTCAGCTATGTGTTATTTCCTCATGTGATTGCAACTAATTTTTCCAATTTTTTTTTAAACCAGGAGAAATAGAAGCCCAATCATTAAATGCAAAGAACATAGATACATGCACATTAGCCAATCTGTCTTAATTGGAGAGGGGCCCCAAACCAAACCCTACAGCTGAGTAACCCCATGTTTTTGGGGAGGGGGGTGGGCAAAACAAGTATCCAACCTTCAAGTGTGGGTCCAGACTCACATTTTGTTGCAGCCCCGCTGTCTATAATTCACCAAACTAGAATCCTAAATCCCAGCTCCCTCCCACCTCAGGGGACTTCAGATCTGGAGCCTGACTCAAAGCTTGCAGTTCAAACCAATCTCTGATTTTACTCCTCCCTAAGCCTCATCCATTTTTTAAAATGTTTTTAACCTTTTCCATCACTAATGACACAATCCAAAAACCTTGGGAAAGGTTCAGAAAAGGACAACAAAAATGATTAGGGGTTTGGAATGGGTCCCATGTGAAGAGCAGTTAACAAGACTGGGACTTTTAAGCTTAGGAGAGGAGACTAAGGGGGGATATGATAGAGGTCTATAAAATCATGCCAGGTATGGAGAAAGTAAATAAGGAAAAGTTATTTACTTATTTGCATAACGTAAGAACTACTGGGTCACCAAATGAAATTAATAGGTGGCAGGTTTAAACCAAACAAAAGGAAGTATTTCTTCATGTAGTTCACAGTCAACCTGTGGAACTCCTTGCCAGAGGATGTTGTGAAGACCACAACTTTAACAGGGTTCAAAAAAGAACTAAAAAAAACTCATGATGGGTAGAAATGATATCCTCTTTCAAGGCTGAGACAGAGTGACAGGGGAGGGATCACTTGATGAATCCCTGTTCTGTTCACTCCCTCTGGGGTATCTGGCATCGGCCACTGTCAGCAGACAGGATACTGGGCTAGATGAACCTTTGGTCTCATCCAGTATGGCTGTTATGTTCTTATGCTCTTTTGATGTCAATAGGGATTTCCCCACTGACTTCAATGGGCTTTATGTGTTTCTCACTGAAAAGGATGATTTTTGCTTCGCTTTTTTTTTTTTTAAATGAAGCGCTTAAGTTACCTGTAACTAATGTTTTTAACTGTCTTGTGTGGCCAAATCTCCCCACTTCCTGCTTTATATCTGGTTTATGCTATAAACATGGCATAAAAGTTCAGTTATTCAGCCTCAGGGAGTGATTCAACTCTGGCACACTAATATGCAGGGAGGAATTTAATCTTTCAGAAGGATGCACCTACAAGAAGTTTTCTGAGATGCATACAATCAGGAGAACCCATTGAGCAAAGCCAACCACCTTGCCAGAAGCCAGGAATCTCCTCCCTTCTCTGATCATGTCACCACTGCAATTAGTACTCTGCAAGTAACGACTAAAGATGAGCAAATGGCCCAGAGATTCAATTTCACTAAACCTCCAAATGTTCAAGTCTCTGATCCTAGGCTTCACCCTAGAAGGCTTTGGATCAGCTCAGTGCACTATGATGCAAAGCAACATCAGCCCCAGACCCTGGTAAGACCTAGATCCTGACACCTAGATCATAGATTGTGAACTCTTTAAGGCAGAGGCTGTCTTTAGAGTATTTCAGAGTTCCTAGCACACTTCTGCCATAATCCCTCTCTGCTGTCTACAGCAGCTGGTCTGTAGCAGCTCAGCCAATGTAATAAACTATTTCCAGATTTTGCTGCCAGCACCTTTAAACTAACAAATGCCCAAGAGGTAGCTGATTATTAATCCAGGGCCTTAATCTGGCCCTGGAGTTTTGGACATGAACTGAGAAGTTCCTCTCTCAACCTCCCTCAGCAGCAAACTGGCCTTCAGAAGAAGCAGACAGGCCTTCTTAACATACCTGCCAGCTCCTGATTGGTCAGGATCTTTCTAGTCCTTTGGAGGACTAAGTTTTGTTGGGCTTACTAGGACATGTTTCTGACTTCACTAATACTATCCATGTGCTTACGTTTAGGCATATGCTTAAGTACCTGGGTGACAGAAAGCCCTAGTGAATTGCTGTGAAATTCTCAAACGGAAGGTGCTGTATTACTGTAATTACTGGAGCCTTCTCTTGTTAGACTCCGTACAGAAATAAGGGCATGCAAAAAGTTTTGCTGGAAGGAAGGTGAACGGTTTTAAAAACAGTAAGAATAATCAGTGGACATACACACTAGCAATGAGAGAAACTTGTAAGTTGCCAATGGTGGTTTAAGTTCAGATCACCAGCCAACTAGCAAACTGTGTGTATTTAAGCCCAAGTGGCCTAATTGACAAAGCATTGGCTACCTAAGCTACTGTGTGTGGGTTCAAGTCCCACCTGGGGGTGAAAAGCTATGTCCTTCTTGGATAAGCAGTGGCATAAATTGCTTAAGAAGATTATGGTACCTCTGTCATTGGAAATATTAACAGAGTTTAGACATCCTATTAGCAATGATGACCTAGATGGTGTTTGGTCTTGCTGTGATAGCAGGGGACTAGACTTGTTGATCTCTCTCCCAATTAGCCTGTTTTATCTTCTATATATTTGAGAGAGTTTGCCCGAGTTAAGCTCTCTAAATTTGGTATACAGCTTCCTCTTATCACAGCTTACAACAATATAAGGTTTTGTGCCTGGACTGGGATTGCTTCTCATAAAATCTGTGGCAAAGTCAAACCAGAGGTCTGCAATCTATAGGAAAAGGCAGCCCTAGAAGGGTAAAAAGCCAGCTCCCCTGTTAATTAGAAGTGAGTTACTGCAGGTAAGGCAGGAGCATCTGGGAAGAGTTGTTTCAGACTGATCAGGATCAGCTGGGACAGGACCATCTTGGACCAATGAGGTTCCACTAAAGGCCTGCCTGAGACCTTTTAAAGCCTCCCCCATTGGGTGGAGGAGAGACAGGTAGATAGAAACATCAACAGCTACTGAGCTAAGAGGCAGTGAGGGGGGTAAGAGTGCCAGAAAGAGAGGTTGGGTTCCCTATCCCAGGGAAAGACTACAAGCTCAACCCCCTACTAAGAGCAAGGCTGACTGCCCAAACACATCACATAGGGGGTGTTTTACTAGAGGCCCTTCCTGCCAAGGGGAGAAATGCAGAGACCGGCAAGGGAAAAAGGGCTCTTGCCATAAACCATACAGAAAAGCGGCAAAGCCACCAAATCAAGCACAGCCCTCAAAATTGATACAACGGAGTGAATGGTGAAAGAGACTGAACCAAGATGAGCCAGAAAAACAGAATGTATCTGAAATAGGATTGCTTCTCAATAAACCTTATAGAAATGAGATAAAATGGCGAAATGTGGAGTAGTGCTGTTTTGGCACAACTACGTCAATGCCTAAGGCTTGAAAACTAGAAAATGATATTGGAAACCAAATTGACTAGGGACTTTTTTTGTTAAAACAGAGCAAATGATAAGATTTTACAGGGGAGAAGAAACAAAATATACTTGATCGGATTCCCAAATTGCAGATCCGAGCAATGCTGGGTAAATCTGCTAGTTATTTCTATTGAAGGAAAACTTTAAAGATCCAACCTAGACTTCCCCCACTGCAATTTACCATTGCTCCTTGTTCTGCCATCTGTCACCACTGAGAACAGCCTCTCTCCATCCTCTTTGGGACCCCCACTTCAGGTAGTTGAAGGCTGCTATCAAATCCCCCCTCACTCTTCTCTTGCTGACTAAATAAGACCAAATCCCTCAGCCTCTCCTCGTAGGTCATGTGCTCTAGCCCCCTAATCATTTTGGTTGCTCTCTGCTGGACCCTCTCCAATGCATCCACATCCTGTCTGCAGTGGGGGGGGGGGGGGGGCCCATAACTGGATACAGTACTCCAGATGTGGCCTTACCAGTGCTGAATAAAGCGGAATAATCTCTTCTCTAGATCTGCTGGAAATGCTCCTCCTAATGTGCCATTTATTTAAATTTGTTTGCTAGTTCCTAGACTACACCTTCCAGAAACCTTCTCGCCAAACATTATAGTTAGGGGTTAATGTGAAATGCTGATTTGAATTCAAGCCAACCTGGTTCTCAGATGCATTTCACAAGTGCTGCCGTGGATAGATTTCCTAAAGTGAGCTGCGATGGGTGTCGTGCACCTCAGGTTCAAATTCAACCACAAAATGAGTCAGTTCTCCATTAGTGACTGTAAATTGACTGTAAATTTCACTGTCAGGAGTGAAATTCTGGGATGGGGGGATGGAGAAGACAGAATCACCTTCAGGGAGGTCAATCTAAAGACCTTAAACCCAATTCCAAGAAGATTGTCATCGGTATTTCCACAGCCTTTAGGAAGAGGGCAGGAGGTTAGCAATGTGTGGACTGAAATGTGTAATCCCTGGACAAAACATGAAACAACTCAACTATGAAACGAGTAACTTCCACTGTCAAGTCCCAGGAGGGAATGATGCAACTTTGCAATGTGCGGTATTGGCCATCCAAGCTGTCTGACCCCTACAACGGTTTGTAGAGTGACGTGATAAATAACAGCTGGAGGAGAGAGCCATTCAGAGGCATAGACCAGGGAGAAAAGATGAAGCCTTCAGATTAATTTTGAAAGAGATGGAGCCAATGAGGTACAGAGCTGCTGGGAGTCTGTTCCGGATGGTAGACAATGGAGAGGAGATGGTTCTTGCACAAAATAATTAGTGGTCCAATTGTCACGAGTGGAGGTTAAATGGAGAGAAGAATTTGGGTAGGTGCATGGTGGGTCGCTTAGCGGCACTTCTTCAAAGAAAGCAACATCACGCTGCATCCTGAAAGGACTGCAAAATTAGTAGGGTAGTTGGAGGGCAAAGATGATACAATATATTTTCCTTGTAATAGTCAGAAAGCGTACGGCGCCATCGTACAGATCAGAGTCTGGACTGGCAGGACCACCAGAACTGCAGTAGTCAAGGAAAGTGGGAATGGAGCAATTGGTGGCGGATTTCAACGTTGGGTAGAATCAAGGGTGTGGAATATACAAAGCTGGAGAGACAGTGATGCCTTTAAGACATAAGTGGTAGGTGGAAAGCTCAGCATGACACCAAGCGTATGTACACAGGGGGTATCTGAGTGGAAGGGGAAGACGGAGGTTTGTGGGAGAGCTCCCCCTACCAAAGAGAAACACTGCAACATGGAAATATTCAGCTGAGCCTAGGCTGAGGAGAAGAGGTTTATATTACAAGGACAGGATTCTGGGGTTCCCTCACAACTAACAGTGCCTCCTGCTGGCCACCCTGGGAATGAGCCGTGCTCCCCAACTGGCTGCGTCTTCCCCCAGGCGGGGTTGGCCTGCAGCTCCTCTCACGACTGGGATTGCAGTCTTTTCTGCACAATTTGGCCCTCTAGCCCGGTAATTACGTTCCTTCCGCTTCCAGGGAATTCCAAATTTTTGCAGACCCATTCTCTGGCTTCCCACAGGGTCATACAGGAAACTAGGCCCACCTCTTCCCTGGGTTCCAGCCCAGCAACTTCGTAGCTAGTAGTCACGGTCTCTGCATGGTTTTTCCACTCCTCAGCCTCCTGTTCCGATCTGTGACCAGCTTCCTGGTGTTAGAGACCCTGCCTGTTCCTGCGCAGATGAGCCTGCATGTAATCAGTTAATTGCCTGCTCCCTCTCTTCTCCTCCAGCTGCTGCCTAGGGAGTTAATTGGCCAGCCTGGCCATTTCAACCTCTTCAAATCCCATGCAGGATGAACACCCCATTACAGATAACATAAGTAGCACATAAACAATTCCTTCATCAGACACCAAGAGATCAACAGTCTGGATGGCTTCAAAATCATGATGCAACAACTCAGTATCTTACACTTAAGATGCCAGCGTATCAGAATAGCCATCTCCAGCCACCCACACAATTGACATCAGCAAGTCACATGAAAATTCACTTGTGGGGTGTGATATTGTCCCTCTAATATCTTGTCTTAAGACAAAACATATGTGATCTCGGAGAGAAACCGATTTCTGTTGCATTTTTAAACAGCTCCTCTCGGAGTCATAGTAAATGAACACACATGTGCGTGCGCGCGCGCGTGCACGCGCACACACCCACACAATGTCGTGATGGAATGGAGTACAGTTTGGTTGCAATTCCAGTGCAGGAGCTATCTCTGGAATGAAAGATAATTACGAGAAGGACAGCACTGTTGGCTCTGAACAGACGCCAGCTGGCAGCTACCCTCAGCAGCAGTGGCCTGCAAAGCTTCAGCCTTCACATTGGATTCTCCTCCGTTGGATACAGGGAGAGAGAATCTCCCAGAGCACGCTGGGATTTCACTTGTTCAGTGATACATCTTTGGATTATAAGAAACAGATTTAAGAATGTTTAGGATACCTTATGGGCCTTGCGAGTCAGACAGCTACTATTTTGGCTCATCTAGACATAGCACAATGTCCCCGCTATCAGAATTGTACTGCTCTCTAGGAAAATACTTGAGACTATTTTCCTTTCTGGACTCATTATTTCACAAGCTGCAATTGCACGTCCCGGGTAAACTGTTGGGGATAATGGACGTGCCTTCTTCTGAGCATAGGAGAAGTGGCCTTTTGTTGCCGATGCTACCGGCCTGGAAACGGGTGGTTTAGTGGTAAACTTACTAGAGTAGACCTTGGATAATGTTGGTTCATCTTTTGGCTTTGTCACAGATTTCTTTTGTGCTCTTGGGTACACTGTTTAGGGTGGGCATTTCACAACTGACTTATTACTATGTGCCTTACCGTAGCATCGAGAAGGTACAGTCATGGTCCAAGACCACCTGGGGCAAGGCTCTGCACAAAACACAGAGCAAAAGTCAGCCTGTGCTCTGAGGAACTTACAGTCTAAGATTGCGTCTACACTGAAGCATTTTTCTGGAAAAACGGCCGTTTTTCTGGAAAAACAATATTTGTGTCGACACGGCCATTGAGTTCTTTCAACAGAAAGTCGAAAGAACAGAGGGTTTTTTTCCCACAGTGGTAAACATTCTACGAGAAAGAAGCCTTTTTCCAACAAGGTTTTTTCAGAAAAAAGACACGTGTGGACGTAGACGAGGGAGTTCTTTAAAAAGGAGAGGCCTCTAGGAAATAACACAGGTGCCCTGGTGGCCACTCTGTCCAGACTTTTTCATTGCGCTTTTGCTGTGTGGACGCTCTCTTTCGAAACAAGCTTTCCCGGAAGATCTCTTCCAGAAAAGCTTCTTCCAAAAGAAGCTTGCAGTCTAGGGGTACGTCTAGACTACATGCCTCTGGCGACAGAGGCATGTAGATTAGGCTACCCGACACAGTAAAATGAAGCGGCAATTTAAATAATCGCCGCTTCAATTAAATTTACATGGCTGCCGCGCTGAGCCGACAAACAGCTGATCAGCTGTTTGTCGGCTCAGCGCGATAGTCTGGACGCTCCCCTGCCGACATCAAAGGTATTTGTCGACCACCCAGATATGCCTCATCCCAAGAGGCTTACTTGGGTGGTCGACAAATACCTTTGATGTCGACACCCGCGCGTCCAGACTATCGCGCTGAGCCGACAAACAGCTGATTAGCTGTTTGTCGGCTCAGCGTGGCAGCCATGTAAATTTAAATGAAGCGGCGATTATTTAAATCGCCGCTTCATTTTACTATGTCGGGTGGCCTAATCTACATGCCTCTGTCGCCAGAGGCATGTACTCTAGACATACCCTAGATGTAGCCTAAGTAAGAGACAGCAGCTGGCTAAAGGAGTACAAGGGAACAATGAGACAATAAAAGTCTTCAATGGGAGCAGTTAGGTTACAGAGGAAACTCATTCATTTATTCCAACCATGGCCAACCCACGGCTCGCAAGCAACATGCGGCTCTTCCCCCCCCCCCGAAAGCGCAGCTCGTGAAGCCGCCCCCGTGGCTCATGAAGCCGTCCCTGTACCCCTGAAAATGGCTCCTGGCTCCCTGTGCTCAATGTCCAGCGTTGCCATTCAAAATGGCATCTTCAAGATGGCTGTGCCCTGATGTGGCCAAAAAAACCTGTAATTGCATTTCTTAAAGGGGCAGGACTTTTTTTTTTTTCCTCGACAACCTTCCCCCTCCCCACTCCAACTCTTTGCACTATACGCACCACTATTTTGGCTCTTTGCCTGTAACGGGTTGGCCACACCGACCTATTCTCTCTCTCTCTGTAAGTAGTTTAAGTGCCAGTACATGGGACAGTGAACCACACCCAGTAAGTGTGTGTGGGTTACATTTTCAGCCTAATTACCTGATTGGGCCCACCTAGCCCAATTCAGTTCATGCAGGGCTAGTGTGGGGATCTCACCCCATCACAAATATTTGCCTTTTTCTGGAGGCCTCCCATCCAAGTGCTGACCCAGCACACCGCTGCTCAACGTATGAGATGCGATGGGACCATGGATAGCAAATAAACCCCACCTATCACACCCACTTTCATAGGCTTGCTGAGAATTGCAGTGCCTTCAGATCAACAAGGAAGGCATTTGATGGGAGAGATTATGGGATTTTCTGGGGTTTATTGCCCAGTGAGTGAATAGATTTCAGTGCAGCTGACAGCACATCACAGCCAGCAAGCCTGGCAGTTTGGCCACAGGTTTCCAGCACTGTATCACTCAGAGATGAATTGGATTAAGGCTAATCTGTGTTGTGAAATCCTGTACAAAATGCCTTTGGGTCTCTGTGGCATCCAGAATATAATTCTCCGGCACTGAAACAGCCGATGTTTATTTGCACAGGTGTTGGACACGAGGTGCGTGCACGCGCGGGGGAAATACATGTGTTTGCCATGTGATGTGACCCAAGAAAAGATGAAAGAAAAATGGTGAATATCTCTAGCACTGTGTCTCCAATTCCACTTTAGCCAACTGTCTAGCGTGAAAAAAGCCATCTAATTCCCTTCTCCAAATTGATTTAAGAGGCAAAACACCACACGCCATCTCCTACACTGTGTGATTTAGACTGTCCTAAATCCTTGAGACAACAAATAAAAAATATCTACATATAGCTCAGATTCCTGCTTTTCTTACCTTAGTTTACTTTAATCTATGAAGTTGGTTTTTTGCTTGTTTATTTGTTTTAGTGCTGGCTTGACACCTCTGGAAATTGAAGTAGATACTCCATATAAAGTATCAGAGGGGTAGCCATGTTAGTCTGAATCTGCAAAAGCAGCGAGGAGTCCTGTGGAACCTTATAGACTAACTGAAGTGTTGGAGCATAAGCTTTCGTGGGCAAAGACCCACTTCGTCAGATGCATGTCACATGTCACATGCATCTGACGAAGCGGGTCTTTGCCCACGAAAGCTTATGCTCCAACACTTCGGTTAGTCTATAAAGTGCCACAGGACTCTCGCCGCTACTTCATATAAAGTCATTTAATCAGCCTCAATAGATAATTATGTACTAATTTTCCCACAGGGTGAAAGTTTTTTCCTGACCACTGCTAGTTAGTGGATGCCTTATGTCCTAAAGCAGTGGTCACCAACCAGGAGATTGGGATCTGCCAGTAGATCTTACAGCCTCTGACAGGGGATCCTCATAGAATCATAGAACCATAGAGCTGGAAGAGACCTCAGAAGGTCATCAAGTCCAGCCCCCTTCTCTAGGCAGGACTAATCCCAACTCAATCAACCCAGCCAGGGCTTTATCAATCCTGACTGGTTTGGCCAGGATGTATCAAGTGCTGGCACTTTAGTTGCCCCTCCACCCACTGTCATGCTTCTCCTGCCCTCTGCCTTAGAGCTGCCTCCCTGGGAGCCTCCTGCTTGCTGTGCAGGGTGTGGGAGGGAGAAGAGGAGGGGTGCTGATGTCAGGGTGCCCCTTCTCCTCCCGGCTTCTGTACCCTATCTCCATACAGAGAGAAGGGTGCCTGGCCATGCAAATCTGTCACTCTCACACACTGTGTGTGTCTGTCACTCTCACAAACATGTTGGCTACGTCTAGACTGGCACAATTTTGCGCAAATACTTATAACGGAAAAGTTTTTCAGTTAAAAGTATTTGCGCAAGAAAGCGTCTACACTGGCTTTCTTGTAGACAGAATACTTGAGCAAGAGGGCCAGTGTAGACAGGGAAGAACTGTTTTGTGCAAAAAAGCCCCAATGGCTAAAATGGCGATCGGGGCTTTCTTGTGCAAAATCACGTCTAGACTGGCCAGAGATGCTTTTGCGCAAAAGCACTTTTTGCGCAAAAGCATCCATGCCAATCTAGATGCGCTTTTGCGGAAACACTTTTAACGGAAAAACTTTTCCGTTAAAAGTATTTCCGCAAAATCATGCCAGTCTAGACGCAGCCTATGTGTTTGTACAATGCCTAGCACAATAGAGTCTAATGTCAACTGGGACTTCTAAGATCTGCAGTTAATACAGATACACAAACACATGCACGCACAAAATAGCTATGTGGAAACTAAACACACAACACCAATGCACTTCAGCTGGGTTTGTAAAACTACACTGGAATACTCTTTCTTGTGATATTTCCAGTCCTTTCTGCTTCTTGCTGGGCTGGGAATATAGTGCCAGCAATCTCCCGCTGGTGTATCCAACCCCAGCCAGGACTCCATGAGCCTGGGGAAGCACATAAATTAAAAATAGCGCTCCACAGTGAAGAAAAACATTTGGAACTTTAGACTACATGCAGATGATTTTTTTAAAGGTTTGTTTTTGTGTGGTCTTCTAATTGTAAAATGTGTGAACGCACCAGTGCCCTCAAGTGGGCAGAATTCTAACTATTCAGCTGCGACTCATGGACCGGAGTTCTGCTGCGATTTTGATTTAGCTCACGTTGTATGACCCTGAACTTATATAGGCAAAGGAGTGCTTTGGCCATTAGAGTTTGCACATTTTCATGTACAAAATAAGCTGTATGATGAATGCACTTTTTTCCCCCAATATAGCTGCATCTAGACTAGGCCTTTTGCCAATATAAATTTGTCATTCCAAAAACAATCACCCTCCCCCCCCGCCTCCCAATTCACTTTGCTACACTGGCCAAAGTGCCTAGTGTAGGCGTGGCCTAAATTAGAAGCAGGATCAGCCTTGCTGGGTTGCCACCCGGTTGTTTTCTCTGGACCAACTCCACTTGCACTGAGATTCAGATCACATACCTTTGCAGGAGAGAGAGAATGCACTTAAAGGTACAGAACCAGACAAGTTTCTAGGACTTGTCTACACACAGAAATTTCACTTGAATTGGTTTGTAACCCTATTTAATTAAACCAGTGAAAACCGCCTTTGTTCGGTTTAAAGGTGGCTTATTATTTGTTTAGCTAAATTTCTTCCTAACAAACTTGAGCTTAATCGTCTAGCTTCTGTTGATTTAAGAGGGTCCACACGACCTTATAATTCAATCCATTTTAAGTCCAGTCTTTCATTCAGCAGTGCACCCTTACATGTTAACAAGCCCACAGAACTCATTGCACTTAAGTAGCTGCAAATTGGTTACATGGTTCTGATAAGACAATCTTGCCCATCAGGTCAGCAAATATCCCTACAAAACTGTCAGGACTTTGCTCTGAATGCTTAAGCCTGAATAAAACAGAAGGAAGATGGTAGGAAACCAACAGCTTTCTTCTGGGCTGTTTCATCCAGTTAAGAGGCCCTGCTACAACACTTTGGAAAATTCAACATTAATGAGAAATGGCAAAGAAATAAATAATGTTCTTGACAGTTCAGAGAGGGAGGGAATGTATGCTTCAAATATTTCCAACTCAGAATTAATTAGATTTTAAACATGTCCATTTCCTACCTATCAGACTCTGTGTGCTATGGATTCAGTGCCAAAAATATGACAAATGACTTTTTTTTTCTGCTCGCTGGAACTTTTATCTGAATTATCTACCAAGTTAGAGGTCCTGGGCATAACACTTCATTTTTCTCCATTCCACAGATACACCAAGCAGGAATGTTAGTTCCTAAGCCATTTCACAGGCCTGCTGTCATGAAATCATGCAAAAGAAAGTAACTCACAATTTGCTGCCAGTGGTCCGGAGGATGAGTTTTACTCCTCACTGACTTATCTGATCTTTTTTGTAAGCTAACACTCAGATAACGTATGGTTAGATATATTCACTCCACATGACCAGTGCAGAAAGAGTGCAGGGTGATAGACGGCTCTAGACACAATTGTCTCTCAAAAGCTGATTCTCAGATACTTTAAATATTCATTTGGAGCCTTTTCTTAAATCTAACACTGAAATGAGTGGTCTTCTTTTAAGCAATATGTGGGCATGACTTACTCCTAAACTTTTCTGTCCAACTGATTTGTATAATAGAGGGATTTGTGCCACACCTCTAGAAGCAGAGATCTTGAGAGAACCTTAAATACAATGATTTTTTTTCTACACCCACTCTAAGGTCAGTGTCTTCTGCTTAGAAAACCTTGTAAAGACTAAACTAGTTTAAGGAAGAATGTCTCCTTCTCAGTTAAGGCGGCACCTTCTTGTCAAGCTTTGAAAACTCCAGAACATTAGGGAAACAAAACAAGGCCGTGTGAAATGCGAAACTATCCCAGACAGTCCACTTAAAATAAAGCTGGCATACCTAGAACCAGAGTCATTTTGTTAGATGGATTGCAATGGACTGGGTATATATTATCCAAATTATTGGTCTAATATATCAAGCAGAGCTTCTGCTTACAATGCGTGTCAGCACATCGACTGGCTTATTCAACTTCCTGAAAACATCATGCGGAGATAAACCATGTGTGGATATCGTAATCCCCAGTAAGTCCGTGTCGTCTTGTGTAAAATGGTGACATTTACAGGGCACTGATCATTGTCAGATGTTTTATTGAATTCAGCTGAATGGTGAGCGAGACCCGAAGGCACAGGAGCTGTGCTGAGCTTTTCCCAGCAGGAAACTGTATCTGGAGAACTTCCTTGTTGTTTGCAGTCATGTTGTAGCCTTATTGTCCCAGGATATTAGAGAGGCAAGGATGGGTGAGGTAATATCTTCTGGTGGACCATCTTCGGTTGGCAATGGAAGCTGGTCCAATCAAAGATATTACCTCATCCGTGTTGTCTCTAATCTCCCTGGATAAATTACTTCCCGCGGGCTCATGTGGACTTATTCCCTGCTCACACCGCTTTTACTTGTAGTAAATTGAACCGTGCGTGGACACATCACCAGTTGTGGAGTCTTTTGTCAGGGAAGGCAGACCGTTGTCCTCTCATCCTCATGGCTTTTGTGATCATATTTTACCTGTAGAGTGACACCTGTCGTCTTAGGATCTCAAGTCACTTCTTTTCAGGTATGTCTACACAACATGCTTATTTCAGAATATGCTGTTCAGGAAGATCTATTCCGAAATAACTTATTTTGAAATAGAGCGTCCACACTACAGGGAAGCCTCAAAATTAGCCCAACGTAGGCTTCCCTAACATGGATGTGCTATCTTGATTTAGAGCCCCAGGAAGCATTGTGGAGGAGCTATATTGAAATAGCATCCGTGAAGCATCCACACCGCAGCTATTTCAAAATAGCTATTTTGGAAGAGGCATTATTCCTCATGAAATGAGGTTTACAGAAGTCGGCGTAAGTCGCCCGTTAGTTCGATATTATTTCGAAACAACGGAATTGCTGTGTAGATGCTCGCGCAGGGCTGGATTACCCAATAGGCAGACTAAGCACATGCTTAGGGCACCAGCAAAGCAGGGGCACCAAAAAAAAATGAGATGTTATGGTATAATATTGTTTTTATTTTGAATTACATATGGGCGGGCACCATAATCTTTTCAGTGCGTTAGGGCCTCTAAAGGTCTTAATCCGGCCCTGTGCTCACGTTGTTATTTCGGAATCACGCCAGTGATTCCAAAATAACGGTGCAGTGTAGACGTACCCTGACTGGCGAATGAATCAGCACCAGGGTCATTATTCTCATTGTACAGATGTGGAAGCTGAGGCAAGGAGCGGCACTGAAATTTGGAGAGGAGGAAAACGAAGTGTGAGGGTAAGTAGAACATGGGTTAGCTGCGCGGGTAGCCTAATAAATGTAAGGCAGGTCTCACCCAAACACCCTCTCCCTGCTGCTGTTCCTTCCCCTTTCTGCCCCATTAAGGCACATTCATGCACCACCTGAGGTCCCGTGCATGCAGGAGCTTGCTCTAGTTTGCATACGCTCTTAGGCAGAGACAGGCAAAATACAGCCCGTGGGCTGGGTTCAGCCCACCAAAGCTTCCAACCTGTCACGCCATGACCCTTGGGGCTGCCAATGTCCTGTGGCACCCTCGGCCCTCAAAGCGGCCAGCTGCTGGGACCATGTGTGTCTCTGCAGAATGCCTTGGGGGCATCTCCACATGCAATTCTCACAGCATCCATTGGCTGGAAACCGAGGGCCCCATTGGGCTGCTGGCTGGGAGCCTGGCATCCCACCGCCTCCCACACTCCAGGTCGCAACCCAAAACCTCTGCACCGCCTCTTGCACCCCTGACCTTGGCCACAACACCCTCCCAGACCCTGCATCTCTCCCCCAGGTGAGAAACCGCTCCTGCACCCAACCCCCCTCCTGGATTCTGCACTCCAATCTCCTGCCCCAAGTCACAGCCCCCTCCTTCACCCAAACTCCTTCCCAGACCCCACGCCCCCTACTGCACCCCAATCCCTTACCCCAAGCTCCCTTCTGCACTCAGCCTCCGTCCCAGACCCCCCCATTAATATCATAGAAGAGTGCAGCCCTTGACCACTTCACCCCCCCATCAAAAATTATTGCCCACCCCGCTCGAAGGGATCCAGTGGCAGAAAGAGAGGCAGAAGTAGGTGCCCAGAAATCTGGGCCAGCCAGGGCAGCAGAATGACCCCACTGTGTAATAGGAGACCGCTTGTTAATTTTAAAGAGCAGATCTATCCATCCAGGCTACTGCACTGCAGTGGGATGTTTGCCAGGATGTTACCTGAGAAGCGGTTGCTGCTTATTAAATGTGTGAGCGGCTCCTGGAAGAACAGATGTCTCTGCGGACTCACGCTGGTAGGCAGGAGCCACAGCGTCAGAGATGGCAGTGCCTGTGCTCACTGAACCTGACAGCCCCGTGGCTCACCTTGCTCGTCTCGCCTCCATTTGGGGGGCTCCCGTAGGAGGCGAGTGCTAATGGGGTGGTGGTAAGGCAGGAGCTGCTGCTCCTTCACACCAATGTTTGCTGTATGCTGGGTGCTTGGGCAGCCGCTCAGCAGAAATTCCAGTGCTGTTTTTTTGTGTCTACAGGTGGGGCACATTTGTGCATGCCTCGGCGCACATAGAAAAATTTATTCCACACACGGATGGAAAAAAATCCACTCATGGATGGACGAGATTAGAGGGTACATTGACTACACCCTTGGCCTGGGCAAGTTGGGCCCAAATGGACTAAGTCCCTAAGGGGGCATCATGGAGGTGAATATCGTACAGAAGATCTAGGGAGCAGGGGGACAGGAGAGACCATTTTCCTCAGAGACACTAGTGGCAGGGTTGCCTTGGGCTCACCAGGAGCTAGGCCATTCCTGTTGAGGAGCCAGGGCTGGCTTGGCAAAGGCAAGTAGCACTCAGCTGTCTACCCCCTTGGCTTTTGTTTCTAGCCAGGCCCTTCTATGGAGTGTTACAGTCACGCTGCCCCAAGGCCGTGAGTGCTGAGGGAGGATCCAGGTGCCTTGGCAACTGCCCCCTCCTTCTCTGGAGCATGCAGAACCCACGTGCTTGTGCGCGCTGACTGAGGTAAGAGCTATGCCTGCTGCACCTCACACCCCAGGAGGGGCGTGGCTGGGCAGCGCCGAGGCCTGGCCCTTTCTGCCCCTGCACTGAGTGAATAGCGGAGGCTGGCGCTAGGGGAAAACACGATGCGTCCAGATTCGTCCCTACACATGGCTGTGTAGGGAACCGAACATGCAGGGCACCACAGCGTGTCCGATCGCTGTTGCTGAAAAAATGAGGAGTACGGGATCTTTTGAAAAAGGGGTTTTTTTTTCTGAAAGAACCACACCTAGACTGCAGTTTCACTTTCGAAATACCCTTTTTCGAAACAGCGATCAGACGTGAATATGCAAATGAAGCACGGAATATTTAAACCTGCGCTTCATTTGCACTTTCAATCAGGCTCATTTACATCCCTCTTTCGAAAGGGGGATGTAGTCTAGACATAGGCTACATCTAGACTACAAGCCTCTTTTGAAAGAGCGTCTAAACTACAAGCAGATTTTTCAAAAAAGTAAGCCGCTTTTTCGAAAGAGAGTCTAGATGCTCTCTTTCAAAAAAAGCACAGTTTGCATTCAATAGCGCTTTTTTCAAAAGAGCACTTTTCAAAAAAAGGCATTATTCCTCATAAAATGAGGTTTACCGCGATCAAAAAAACTGCCATGTTCTTTCGATTTACTTTCGAAAGAATGCGGCTGCAGTCTAGACGCAGGTGAAGTTTTTTTTAAAAAAAGGTACAGACACATCCATAGCCTCTGTCCACCACCACCATAAAAAGCAGCAAGAAAGTGGCATACAAATCAAGTGTGTGCGTGCGGGTGAGTAGCTAACCAGAGCAAAGGAAACTCTGTGCTTCCAAACATGGGAGCAGACCTAATGCTCAAGCAGAATCGCATTTCCTATAGTGAGATATGCAATTCCTATTTTCTCGAGGACAATTTCACCCAACACCACATGAGCTCCTTCATATGAATGAATGTGTATCTGGATATTGTGTGAGTGAATTTTCAAATGAGCTTTACTGTCTCCTTCTAGAGAGGACATGCACAACGCTAACACACATCCGCACGAGTCTTTCATAGACCAAATGCTGATGTAAACCATAATGGAAAACATGCTTTGGTTTGTGGAGTATTCTCTGGAGACTTGTGAGAAATTTTCCCCTCCACGCTTCTTAATGATAGGTTTCAAATTGCAACTCCAGGTCACCTAAGATCTTAAAGCAATTTCAGCAGACTTGTCATTTACAGACCTGAACAAACAAATAGGCAGCATTTAGACTAGCAAGTTTTTCCGCAAAAGTGGCCGCTTTTGCGGAAAAACTTGCCAGCTGCCTACACTGGCCAGTGTAGACAGCTCAGGACTGTTTTGCGCAAAAAAGCCCTGATGGAGAAAACGGTGATCGGGGTTTTCTTGTGCAAAACCGCATCTAGATTGGCACGGACGCTTTTCCACAAAAAGCGCTTTTGCGCAAAAGCGTTCGTTCCAATCTAGACGCTCTTTTCTGCAAATGCTTTTAATGGAAAAAACTTTTCCGTTAAAAGCATTTGCGGAAAATCATGCCAGTCTAGACGCAGCCATAATGTATGTGGCAGCAATAAAATATCAATGTTTCACTGCCACGTCCTCCAATGTGTCAAATGCTCTATTGTGAAAGGATGTGAGTTTTTACAGTACAAGCCACTGGCTGGATAGTCCTCAGTCTTAGAAGGCCCAGATCTTTGTATTTCCTTAATTCATCCTCCTGGGACAATGGCAGAAGATGTCAATGACTCGCAGATACTTTGTGTAAAGATTTAATATACCACTGGGAATATGTGTATGGAAAAAAAAATCTAGCTGCTCAGGATTTGACATAAAGATACAAGTGATATTGGGCAACCAAATAGATCTAACTAAAGCCTGATTTTAAAGTGTCCATTTTGTAAAGGAACGTCTCACCTACTTTCCCTTTGTCGGGGCTCGTGAACATTCAAGTAAAAAAAAATATGGCTGGAATTAAACAACCAGTTCCCAGTGAAGTTCACCTAAGATCCTTAGGCCTTTTTTAAAAAAAAACTGTTTGTATATTTAAAGCATTTCCTTGCTAACACAGTAGGTTGGATGAAAGCAATTATCTTTATATCACGTGTTGGATGCTTTATAGATGTCTACTTAATTGGAAAGGAAAGTGATTTTTATTCAGAGTATTTCAAATTGCAGATATGGGGCCTGTTTGCTATTTGGCCATTTTTGCAGAGGAACATTTGGGATAAGACTTCTCTGATAAAGAGTCATCAACCTCACAAAATACTCTCAGTTCATATTCTGAAACTTCCAAAAAAGTGCTTTCGTGAAACCAGGCAAGCTCTATTTAGGCTTAGCTCATGTGCCTAGCACTCAGCCAACTTTCAGAACAGACTAGGTAGTTCTTTTATTTGCACCCCCTAACATTTTTAAAATAATTTTTTTAAAAGCCACAGACTCAACTTTGAGTTCTTTTCATGAAGCAAAGACAATTACTTGATTTGTCTGTGATTTACTTGTATTGCATTTAAGCAAGCAATCATTCCTTCATTTAAAGTGAGAGCATTTGAATTCCTGGATCTTTGTGAATACTTCATCTTAAAAAAGGCAGGGCTAGATGCATTTCACAATCCACATGCCCCAATGCTGCCCTGAGCTAAATTCCATAGGTATTGCACATATTCTGAGGGAAGCCAGAACTGCACCCCAAACATCTCTCTTGGAAAAGGATCAGTTGAATGCTCTGAATTCAGAACAAGACCGACAGCCAAATGCCACCCTCTTTGAACACCAAATAATTTAGTCGTTACTGTGAAAGTCTGCAAAAATATTGGCACCATCCCCACAATGTTGACTTAGCATTGTTCCTCATCATTTAAAAATAGGACCCCTTCTTCATTCAAGCCGTACAAAAGATGAATCTGTTTAAACCCTTCAGGTCTGCATTTTAAAATAACAATCCTTCAACGTTTTTAATCTTCCTCCAGTAGGTGGAGATAGATGTGTGTTGGATTTCCTCAGGGAATACAAATGAGTGATGCAACTCATAAAATAACTCCATAGGCATCTAAATGACATATCTGCCATGCCTTCAATAGAACCTTTGTGTTTTCATCCAGTTACCACCCACTTTTCTCACAAATGCAAAGCATGCAGGAGGACGGAGGAGAGATTTTTCTGAGGATCCTGGTGAAACACGTCATTACAGCGTCAAGTTTTTGAGGTTAATGATGGTCTAAGACTACCTAGACGGGTCCGTGGGACTCAAAATAGGAAGTAACCAGAAGGTCCGGTAGCTTTTAATGTGTATTCTCATTTTTACAGCTTTCTTCACAGCCTCCATTTTGAATCAGAGGCTCAAAATTACCACAGGAAGGGCTGTTCTCCAAAAAACTTCCTGCTCAAAGCGAGAGCCAAAATGGCAGTCAACAGAACAATTATAGTATACAGTAAGGATCCTGCTCTAAATATGCCATTAGGTGCCTATCCAAACTTTTACAAAATAAGCTTCTTCCAGTATGGTCAGCAAATACTTCTGGGCAGTGGTCCTCACCCTGTGGGTCAGGACCCCACAGTAGGCTAGCTTATACTTGCAGGGGTCAGGCCAAAGTCAAAATCCAAGTTCCACACTAGTGGCCAAAGCCCAACTCCCACCATGGGACAACGGTGCCCAGGTTATAGGCCAACCATCTGGGACTGAAGTCCTTGGGCTTTAAATTTGGCCCCAGTGAGTCTTGGGCCGACTCAGGCTGCAGTCCCCCCTCCTGGGGTCGTGTAGTAATTTCTGCTCTCAAATGGGGGGCACGATGCAATGAAGTTTGAAAACCTCCTTTTGTCAGTAGCTTGTTTTCTTAGCAGTCTCTCACACCAGCGCATCCATTCTCTTACGCTCTCCACCTTGGCTGTTGTGGAGAAATCCATAGACAGTTAAGCGGGAGAAAGTTTCCATGAACTTTTCCCCAGAAAGTTTACTCCAGAGTTGTCTCGTGGGTAGAGCTGATGTCAGGTTTGATACCCTGCGGAAAACAGATTACAAACTTTACAGATCCTGGAATATCTGACAAAATCCAAGGTTATCCAGGCAGACACCATGTGCTTTTGTCCCGAATGTGAGTCCTTCTCTATTCCCTAGCAATGCAGTCCCTTTGAAGTCCTATGACCAAGTTTTTTCCCCTGAATGTTGGTTGCTTGGGGAGTCCATTAAAAGTTTCCAAGCATGAGGCTGCAGAAAAAGAATAGACACTCAGGCTAAATAATGTTTCCACCCTAATCTCTGCAGAGCAGATGGGAGGGATAATGTACAGCTTCAAGGCCCTCCCCCCCGACTCACCCATTCTTCCCTGCACCATATCCAAACCTGGGGGAACCTTCTGCAAGGTCCAGGAGGTGTTGAAATGTTGATGCAGTAGCATGGATCTGTGCACTATGAGTTCCCATCTATACATGGATCCCAAAGGCACCACTGAGCCCAGAGACATTTCCTAATTAGGTACTGGTCTCTAAACATAATTACCCTGTGCTGAACAGCTCTAGAGAGAGATTTTAGATTAAAAAAACAGCCTGCCCATTAGAATAACCATTAAACAAAAGTGCGTCAGAAGAGAAAGACCCAAATCCTCAAAGAATTGTAGTCCAACCTGCAGCAATTCCTGAATTGTCAAAGGATTAAACCGAGCCTCACAAGACTCACCCATAGCTTCTGGAGAAAGTTACTTAATGGCACAAAAGGGTGAGGTGAATTTTCCCTTCAGGTTTCCTTTCCGGTTCCGTTCGAAAAAAGATTTGCTCTGGAGAAGCTCAGTTGTCAACGTTAATGGTTTAATCGGCGTTGATAGATTCTGTTTATCCTGGGAGAGGACTCAGGTGGCTCATCATAATGTAAGCATTACGCTGATTGTAAACAGCGTCTCTCTCTGTCTGCACTTCACTTGAGGCTCTCTCAACGCATTAATGGACCTACGCAAAGGGAGAGTCCTGGATGATGACCGAGGGTGGGCCAGCTGGCTTAAGAGGTCATTTCCAGCTCACAATGGCTGTGGTCCTACCAACAAACTAGGAACTATTTCCTGTCCTGTCAGCTACCCTAGAATAAAAAGATTTGAGGGGCTGTATTGTGGTCTCGTTCTCCACTCTGGGAGCAAAGGGGAGGTGGCATGAGCGGAAGCATGACCCAGTGGTCAAGACATTACCTTGGGACTTCTGGGTTGGAGGCCCGGTTTTGAGACAGGGCTTGACATGTTTACAGTATGGATGACATTGTATGATACGGTTGCTAGGGTGCAGCGCTTAATGGCCCTTGGGGTCTCCGTGTGCACAATGAAACCCGAGAGGGTAAAGAGAGATGCCTTGTCTGCTGTATCCCCCACAGACTGTACTGGGACCCAGGCCTGCAGTGAAGGGCTTAGCTGAAAAGAGGCCTTGACCCTAGGTCTGTGGTAAAGGGCTTAGCTGGAAAGAGGCCTTGACCCCAACATAGTCTCTTGCTCCACGACACTCAAATGGCCAGACTGCACAGCTCTTACTCATGCAAGTTGTCCTATTAACTTCAACAGGGGGGTTACTGAACTCAGTCAAAGCAAAAGAACGGCCATACTGCCTCAGACCAGGAAACCCAGTATCCTGTCTTCCAGCCGTGGCTAGCTCCACGAGCCCCGCTCCTCTCCCAAAACAGGCCAGCCCCAGAGTGTTTGCCATGAAATCAATAAATAACAGCCCAGTTTTCAGAGCCCTTTCCAACTTGCAATACCAATGGCAAGTGCAGGCTCAGACGCAGTGGGGGGTGCGAAGGGTGCAAATGCACCCCTCCCCCCAGCGGTCCTTTTATGGTCTGCCATGGGGCCGATTCTTGCTGGCCTGACGAAGGCAGGGGTGGCGCACTGCCCCAGCCTCCTTCCCCTGTGCTCCAGCCGGCGGAAAGCAGAAGCGATGCATTGCCCATGCCTCCACTGCACCGTGCTCTACACAGGGAAAGGCTGTGATTGATTCCTCCCTTCACCTTGCAGGAGCAAGGCTGGGGGCGGTGCTAGGTGATGGGGGCGGGGCTGGGCTACGGGGGCGTGGCAGCCATCAGCCCCTCCCACAGCTTGCACCCCCACCCCAACCTGAAATTCCTGTGTACGGGCCTGAAGTGTGATCCCATTTTACATCTCAATATACATGTTTCTTCTTTGTGTTACCTACCACAGGGCATGTCTACACTGGGAAGTTACTTTGAAATAACCCTCCTTATTTCGAAATAACAAGGGAAGTGTCCTCACTATGGGTATGTCTAGGCTGCATCCTTCTGTCGGGAGAGGGATGCAGATTAGGCAGGTTGACATTGCAGATGAGGCAAAGGAGGGTTTCAGGATCTATCAAAAAAGGCTTTCTTGCTCGACAGATCCCCCTCTAGACTGCAGCTTTTTGCAGACAAAATGCTGAGTCGACAAAACATGGTGGCCATTTTTATGCAAATTAGGCACAAGATATTTAAATCCCTGCCTCGTTTGCAATTTCGACCTGCCTAATCTGCATCCCTCTGCCGACAGAGGGATGCAGTCTAGATATACCCTACCAAGCCTGTTATTTCGCAATAATAACTCCTGCTTGTGAAGAGGAATAAGCTTGTTTCAAAATAGTTATTTCAGGAGTTATTATTTAGAAATAACCTGGGGGACATAGATATAGCCTAAGGTACTGTATGACTCCCATTAGCATAGCATTTGAACACCTTGCAATCTCTAATGCAAGGATATGCAGTTATACCCATTCCACAGAAGGAAAACTGAGGCAAAGAACATTTGAACGACTTTTCCATAAGTCTGTGGCACAGCAGGGAATTGAACTGGGCAGTTTTTAAGATCCAGGCTCAGGCCGCAGATTCTGACCCATTCTTCCTCTAACAGACCAGTGCACTCAAGTGAAAATGGGGACCCACTGTGCTAGATACTGTACGTACCCATAGCAAGAGACGGTCCCTGCCTAGCAGAGCTTCCCTCTAAATTAGGGCTGTCAATTAATTGCAGTTAACCGAAGTGATTAACACAAAATGAATTAACCAGCTTGAACAGAAGATCGTCACGATTAGTCGCAGTTGCCCTGTTAATAACAGAATGCTTCTTTAAATTTATTAGAAATACTTCTTTGGATTTTTTTTTCTACCTTTTCAAATATATTGATTTAGAGTACACATGACACAAAGTGTACAGGGCTCACTTTATCTGATGATTTTTTTAATTCAAACATTCACACTGTAAAACCGATTTTAAAATGAACAAAAGAAATGGAATGGAAAAGAAATGGTATTTTTCAACATAAATAGGAAAAGCAGGCAAAGGGTGGGAGGGGAAGCAGGTGGAATGGCTGCTTAAGGCGGCATCGCAGGTGATTGGAGGACATGGGAATGGAGCCCACATGTCCTGAGTGCCACCTGTGGATCCTCAGCATAACATGGAGTTTATGTTTACAAAATCTTACAGCTGGGACCTCCCTGGTCCGGCACCCTTTGGACATGAGTGGTCCAGAACCACGGAGTTGCTGGAACAAAGGAGATCAAGGCTCTCCTACTGGCTGTTGGCCCTGCTCCCCTGCCAGTCCCGTTGGCCCCAGCCCTGCCGAGGCTGTGCTCCTACTGGGGGTCAGAGCTGTGCTCCCCACTGCACTGGGGGGGCACCAGGCCCCACTGTCTCTAGCCCCACTGCATGTGGCCTGACTAGGACCAGGTTCCCTGCCACCAGCCCCAGCAAACCAGAGAGTCCTGGATTTTAGAGGTTTAACCTGTACTACGCTCTGGACTGATTAGCTGGCAGGGGCACAGAAGGCTGGAGCAAAGCCCAAAGAAAGCTCCATCCCTTGAGCTTGCCTTTACAGGCTGACTTCGCTTCGGCAGCGCCGATAGCCTCTTGGCTCAGGGCTCCTGACCAGCAGCTGGTAAACGGTGGCTCCTCGTGTTCCACTCTGGGAATTAGCCTGCTCACCGAGCCTGGCACGGCAGGAGCGCAAGTAATGGGCAACCCAAGGCAGCGTTTGAGGGAGAAATCCCATAAACCTTTTGAAAATGGGTTTGCCTTCGCAGATCCAGCTGGGACCGGGTTAAAGGTTCACATATAGGTTAAGGGTCTGTTGGTATTTCTTATTCGCACTTGTTATTGGATTGGGCAGGACAGCAGCATGGTCCACTGGGCGTAGAGGACTGGGGTTAGAAGTCTATGCCAAGCTCCGCCACTGACTCTCTGCATGATCTCAGGCAAGACTCTTCCCCTCTATGTTCCCATCTGTAAAATGGGGACAATGATATTTACCTTTCTGTGCATAGTGTTTGGCAGTGGCAGAGCAAGGTGGTACAGTCAAAGGTGCCTCCATAACAGAGAGTGCATGACTTCCTCCACGGCCAACTCTTCCTCACCCGCTTCCAGGGGCCCAGACCATGCTAAGCAGCAGCCTCCAGCCTGGTACCACACTGTGATATAGTTGGGATTGTGTTCGCTCTGTTAGGTTGCATGTGATTCCTTCTGTCCTGTCCTGTCCTGTTCTGTTGTAACCCCATGTGTGTGCCTCAGTTTCCCTGAATGTTGGGTGTGGCTCTCACTGGAGGCGGGGGGTGTCCCAGGCTGCCTCATCTTAGCACTTACACAACAATAGCTCAGGTTGTCTTGTAACCTGAGTGTAGGTGGAAGATTCAATTGGGTGACACAATTTGCCCAGGAAGCGAGACAAAGTGAAGCTGCCTGCAGGGCTGGGACTGGCTGCTGAGTGTATGAGTTAGTCTCAGATGGCTTAGAGTGCAGGGAGGAGGCCCAGGGCACAGGTGACTCTCCCCCACTCCGGGACATGCTCATCGCCCTCCTGGTGCAGAGAAGGAGGTGGGTTGAGCAGGGCAGAGAGCTGGAGATCAAGCCAGACCCTGTACTCACCTGGTAATGGCGGCTCCTGTCCCACTGGACTGGGCCTAGCTACACTCACGAGGCCTTGCGGCCGGGTGTAGGGAGTATCAGCACCACTCAGCTTTGGCCTGGCTATCCCTCCCTCTGCCATGACTGAGGAGTGGGCAAACAATATTTGAGCGAGTGGCATTACAGCATGAGGCATAAGGCCTTAGTACCTCATGCGCCAGGTTGCAATGCTCAGAGCAGGGAGCCAGGCTCAGCGCCGTGGGATAGAAAACACGAAGAGTGTGTTTGCTCTCCAACTCCATCTGAGAAAACACAACGCATTCACCTAAAGGCCTCACCAGGGTAGCAGCTACATCCTGCCCTCTCGTTAGCTCTGCTACTGGTGTGTGGACAGAAAGCCCTACCCAACGGCTCCGTATTATTTTCTGAGGGCTTGGTGGCACCGTCAGCAACCTCCAGAGCGTTGAGGAGAGACGGGGACCAATCCACCATCAGGAAGGTGACGCTGTTTACAAATATGACGGTGACAAAAAATTGTAGTGGCTCTGAAGAGAATGTATTGCTTCATTCTGTTGCTCCTGAACCCATGTAATTTAAAAAGAAATACCCAGGGGCTGTGGTTAAACTGCTATCGATAGGGAACAAAACAAACAAACAAACAAACAAAAAAGGCATCTGCTGGCAAGCAGTCCTTGTGTTAACAGTGGTGGTTTTTTCCTGTACATTGCCTGAGGTGTTTCAGAGGATTCACTTGACTCTTGCTGACTTTCTCTCACGTCTCTTGGCCCAGCATCTCAAACTGTTACTTGCTCTCTGGGGATGTGTCTAGACTACAGGGTTTTGTCGACAAAAGTGGACTTTTCTCGACAAAACTATACCTGCGTCCACACTGCCTTTGAGTTATGTCGACATAACGTCGACAAAACTCAGCAGTTTTGTTGACGTATGTAAACCTCATTCTACGAGGAATAACGCCTTTTGTTGACAGAGTTCTGTTGATAGAAGGCATTATTGCATCTACACTGTCCTTTGCGTCCACACTGTTATGTTGACAAAGCAGCTTGCTTTGTCGACAGAACTGGTTGTAGTCTAGACGCTCTTTGTTGACAGAAGCTTTGTCGACAGTATGTGTCGACAAAACTTCTGTCGACAAAACCCTGTAGTCTAGACATACCCTGGAGCTCCTTAGGCCCCCAGGGCTATGTCTAAACTGCAGGCTTCTTTCGGAAGAAGCTTTTCCGGAAGAGATTTTCTGGAAACACTTCTTTCAAAAAAAAGCGTCCACACAGCAAAAGCGCAACGAAAAAGCGATGTGCTTTTTCGAAAGATAGCATCCACATTGATGGGACGCTATCTCGCATTTAAGTTCTGATTGCTGTGGACGGAGTGGCCACCAGGGCACCTGTGCTTTTTCTTGGAGGCCTCTTCTTTCGAAAAAAAACCCTCTTCCCTGTACACACATGCCTTTTTCTGAAAGAGCTCTTTTGGAAAAAGGCTTCTTCCTCATAGAAAGAGGTTTACTACTGTCGGAAAAACCTCTGCGTTCTTTGGACTTTCTGTCAAAAGAACTCAATTGCAATGTGGACGTAAGGGTAGTTTTTCCTGAAAAAGGTCCATTTTTCTGGAAAATCTCGGCAGTAGACATATCCCAGGAGTCCTGCAGACATATCTCAGGAGTCCTACGAATGAGAGTTCTTGTGGTAGAAGGTAAAATGCAGGACAATGTAGCACTTTAAAGACTAACAAGATGGTTTATTAGATGATGAGCTTTCGTGGGCCAGACCCACTTCCTCAGATCAAATAGTGGAAGAAAGTAGTCACAACCATATATACCAAAGGATACAATTTAAAAAAATGAACAAATATGAAAAGGACAAATCACATTGCAGAACAGAAGGGGGATGCGGGGGGGTGGGAAGGGGGAGGAAGGAAGGTAAGTGTCTGTGAATTGCTGATATTAAAGATAGGGAGAGTGGGATGTTTGTGAGTTAATGGTATTACAGGTGATAATTGGGGAAACTGTCTTGGTAATGGGTGAGAAAGTTCAAAGACTTGTTAAGTCCTTGTTGGTAAGTGTCGAATTTTAACATGAATGACAGTTCAGAGGATTCCCTTTCAAGTGCAGATGTAAAAGGTCTTTGTAGCAGAATGCAGGTGGCTAAGTCATTTAGAGAGTGTCCTTTCTGGTTAAAGTGGCAAGAAACTGTTTTCTCTTTGTGATCTTGTCTGATATCTGTTTTGTGGGCATTAATCCTTTGGCGAAGTGTCTGAGATGTTTGTCCAATGTACATAGCAGACGGACACTTTCGGCACATGATAGCGTAGATTATATTTCTGGATGCGCAGGAATATGTGTTCTTGATCTTATAACTCACTTGGTTAGGTCCAATAATGGTATCAGCAGAATGAATATGTGGACAAAGCTGGCAACGGGGTTTGTTGCAAGGGAAGGTACCAGGGTTGGTATTAGTGTGGTATGTCCTGTGGTGGTTGGTAAGAATCATCTTGAGGTTAGGTGGTTGTCTATAGGAGACTATGGGTCTGTCTCCCAGAGCCTCTTTGAGTATGGTATCCTGTTCCAATATAGGCTGTAGTTTATTGATAATGTGTTGGACAGGTTTAAGTTGGGGGTTGTAGGTGATGACAAGTGGTGTTCTATTGTTGGTTTTTTTGGGTCTGTCTTGAAGTAGATGGTTTCTAGGTATTCGTCTGGCTCTTTCAATTTGCTTTTTTGTTTCTCTGGGTGGGTAGTTGAGATTTATAAATGCTTGGTAGAGATCCTGAAGCTTCTGGTCTCTGTCAGTGGGGTTAGAGCAGATGCGGTTGTATCGAAGGGCTTGGCTATAGACGATGGATCGTGTGGTGTGTTCTGGATGGGAGCTGGATGCATGTAGGTAACTGTATGAGTCAGTGGATTTTCTGTAGAGAGTGGTGTCTAATTTTCCATTGTTGATTTGTACGGTGGTGTCCAGGAAGTGGATCTCTCGTGTAGAATGGTCCAGGCTGAGGTTGATGGTGGGGTGTAGGTTGTTGAAATCTCTGTGGAATATCTCCAGTGTTTCTTGGCCATGTGTCCAGATCATAAAGATGTCATCGATGTACCGTAGGTAAAGGAGGGGTGAAAGGGGACGGGAGTTGAGGAAACGTTGTTCTAGGTCAGCCATAAAGATGTTAGCATACTGTGGGGCCATGCGTGTACCCATGGCTGTGCCGCTGATCTGGAGGTATAAGTTGTTCTCAAACCGGAAATAATTGTGGGTGAGAACAAAGTTACATAGGTCTGCTATCAGGTTGGCAGTAGTGTCCTCTGGGATAGTGTTTCTAATTGCTTGTAAACCGTCTTCATGTGGGATGTTGGTATATAGAGCTTCTACATCCATGGTGGCAAGGATGGTATTATTGGGGAGGTTATCGATGTTTTGTAGTTTCCTTAGGAAGTCAGTAGTGTCTCGGAGATAGCTGGGGGTATTGGTTACGAAGGGTTTGAGAAGAGTGTCTACATAGCTGGATAGACCAGTAGTGAGCGTGCCAATACCAGAGATGATGGGACGTCCGGGGTGCCCAGGTTTATGGATCTTGGGAAGTAGATAGAACAATCCTGGTCGGGGGTCAGAAGGTGATTCTGTGAGGATTTGTTCCCGAGTAGCTGTGGGGAGGCTTTTAAGGAGACAGTGTAGTTTCTTTTGGTAGTCCAAGGTGGGATCAGAGGGGAGAGGTTTGTAAAATGTGGTGTTCGAGAGTTGTCTGGTTGCCTCCTGGTTATAGTCGGCCTTATTCATAATGACCACAGCACCCCCTTTGTCAGCTGGTTTGATTACAATGTCCAGGTTGTTTTTGAGACTCTGGATGGCATGGTGTTCAGCGCGGCTAAGATTGTGTGTGGTAGAAGGTGCTATTCGTTTGGCCAGCCTGAAGCCTTGATGGCTAGTTCCTCCCAATAGGACTCTTACGGAAGTCAGTGGTGAGTGAAACTGCTCACCAGCCTGCTTGAGGGACTCAGTGTGACGAGAGGTATTAGAATCCAGTTTGTTTTCACCTGCCTCCCCATGTGAACTCTGTCTGATCCCATGCGCGTCTTCCCCCCACCCCGACGGCAAGACAGAGCGTGCCAAATTCAGAACTGCTGCGCCTTGGGTTGTTGACTTTAGTCGTAGAATCCGAGGGTTGGATTCTCAGGAGATCAGAGTCCAAGCCCCTGCTAAAAGCAGGCTGAATCCCAACTCAATCATCCCAGCCAGGGCTTTTTCAAGCCAAGATTTAAAAACCTCTCAGGATGGCGATTCCACCCCCTCCCTAGGGAACCCATCCCAGTGCTTCAATAGAGTGAGATGGGCTCACACTAGATCTGAATTTAGCCCAGTCCAGTTATTATAAACTCTCCTTCCTAACCCTGATGCATGTGGATGATTGAATCCTGAAGATTTCCATGCCTTTGCGAGAAAACCCTGTTTATGATGATAAAGTAGCCACGGGGCTGTTGCCATGTAAACGTCACGTTTGATCCTTAATACAATCACAGTAAATGGGGTTTTTTGGCACAGGATCTGCCCATTCCTTGGGTCTCTACATCCCTTCCCCCATGCGATACATAAACGGACACCACAACTCTCTGTCCAGGGCCAGTTTTGGCAATGGAGCCAACAAGAAAAGAAACAGCCTGTGCTCTAATAAGAGAAATATTTATGGCTTTCCCTGGCCAACATGCCTTCTCTCTATGAAATATTTTCCCCTTGGGGGTGTTGTCCATGATCTCCCTGACTGGTTCTCTTTTCTCCCCTGCACCAACGGGGCCTGTTCTTCTAAAGCCTGCTGACACCACTCATGAGTTCATTAATTGTTAGAATCTTTAACACTTCATTAATATCCTGACTGAGCTCAACATCCCATTGTGGAAAACAACATACATACACACAGTAAGAGACCGATCTAGCACAGCTCAGTCAATGGACAAAGGAAGCATTTTTAATAGAGATGGGCAAAAATTTTCATCTGAAACTTTTTTTCTAGTGGAAAAGTACAGATCCAGTGATACGGAAAATGTTTCCATAAGTGTTTGTCTGTTTCACCACATTATTTCAGTGAGGGGGAAGGAACCTCTAATGAAACCAAACAAATTCAGAGAAAATCAAAAGGTTTCATTGCAAACACTTTTAAAAAAACAGATCATTTTGATTTCTCAGTTCAAATGGACTTTGTTTCAAAATGTCCTTTATCAGGTTTTTTATTCATTAAAAAGGTTTAAAAACGGTCAATGTTGAAACAGAAACGGGGTTTCAATTTTGTTGAAACCACTTTGTTCAGCCTGAAATGAACCAGGTTTTTGCTTTTCAATTTGCCAAAAAGTTCCTTCCCAGCCCAGTGCGGCCAGAAACAGTTTTTATTTTCTTTTTTGATTTTTGCAGAATTGCCAGAGAACAAACAAACAAAAAATCAATTTCTCTCCCGTCTGTGATGACTAGCCCCCACCCTGCTTTACAGATGGGGAATGGAAACACAAAGCTATTAAGTATCTTGCCCAAGGTAACCCAAGAAGTCTGTGAGGGTATGTCTACACTACAAAGTTAATTCGAACTAACAGACGTTAGTTCAAATTAACTTTGATAGGCGCTACACTAGCGATCCGCTAGTTTGAACTTAATTCGAACTAGCGGAGCGCTTAATTCGAACTAGGTAAACCTCATTCCACGAGGACTAACGCCTACTTCGAATTAAGGGGTGTGTAGCCACTTAATTGAACTAGTGGAAGGCTAGCCCTCCCCAGCTTGCCCTGGTGGGCACTCTGGGCACCACCAGGGAAACTCTTCTGCCCCCCTCCCGGCCCCGGAGCCCTTAAAGGGACATGGGCTGGCTACGGTGCCCGTGCCAGGTGCAAGCCTGCCAGCACCCAGCCAGCAGACCCTGCACCTGGCACGGCTCGAGCCAGTCACCCGCTGCCACCCAACCCTCCGCCTCTTCCCGGGACCAGGCTCGCGGCTCCCGGGAGCCTGCCCAGGACCACAAGAGGTGGGCGCCCGCCTGGTCAAGTGCAGACATCGTGGACCTCATCCACGACCTCCGCACTAGGCACAGGAAAGTGGCTGTCTAGGGCAGGAGAGCTGTCAGCCTGGCCACCCAGGAGCAGGTTGGCATGAAAATCAAGGTGGTCCACTGAGACCCCCGACCCTGAGCCCTGAGCTTAGAATGGCCGTCCTGGGTCAGACTAAAGGTCCATCTAGCCCAGTAGCCTGTCTGCCGACAGCGGCCAACACCAGCTACCCCAGAGGGGATGGACCGAAGACAATGACCAAGCCATTTGTCTCGTGCCATCCATCTCCAGCCTTCCACAAACAGAGGCCAGGGACACCATTTCTACCCCCTGGCTAATACCCCCTGGCTAATACCACTAACTTCTCTTTAAACTCTGTTATAGTTCTAGCCTTCACAGCCTCCTCTGGCAAGGAGTTCCACAGGTTGACTATTTGCTTTGTGAAGAAGAACTTTCTGTTATTAGTTTGAAGCCTGCTACCCATTCCTTTCCTTTGGTGTCCTCTAGTCCTTCTATTATGGGAACTAATGAAGACCTTTTCTTTATGCACCATCTCCACACCACTCATGCTTTACTAGACCTCTATCATATCCCCCCTCAGTCTCCTCTTTTCTAAGCTGAGAAGTCCCAGTCTCTTTAGCCTCTCTTCATATGGGACTTGTTCCAAACCCCTGATCATTTTTGTTGCCTTCCCCTCTCCCACTCTCTCTCTTCCCCTATCCCACCTCCTTTTCCCAGTCTCCCCGAGTTTTGTTAAATAAAGAGAGTTTCTATTTTTGACCACACGTGTCCTTTATTTTGTACATCAGTAAGGGGGGCTAGGGAGGGGTAAGTGGAAGGAGGTGAGGGAGGAATGGGGTACGAGCCCCCAATGAGGAGGACTGGGGTGGCTCTATGGGCTCCTCGGGATGGAAACTCTCCTGCAGCCCCCCGATTGACCCCCCTGGATGGCAGCCTGCGGCAAGTGCAGCTGGGCTGATGGCCAAGTGCTGTGATGTGCCAAGTGTGGGCACTCAGGGCACTCCAAGCCAGGACTGCTTTGCAGGCGGGGAACCCCTGAGAACTGTCTGTCCGGGGTGGTGGTCAGGTCCCTTTAAGCACAGCCCTCGACTAGCCTGAGACCGCAGCTCCACGCTCTAAGTCCTAATCTGATGCCCTGCAGGCACTGCTTCTGGCCATCCATAACCTTGGTTCAGGGTCCACTCAATGTGGACATGCTAGTTCGAATTAGCAAAATGCTAATTCGAACTAGTTTTTAGATCTAGATGCACTAGTTTGAATTAGCTTAGTTCGAATTAACTAATTTGAATTAAGTTAGTTCGAATTAGTGCTGTAGTGTAGACATACCCTGACAGAGCTGGGAAATAGAATCAGAGGTAGGAGTCTAGGATGGAACCTTTAATCCCAAGACTTTAGAACACTGAGTCTGACACATTTCTTTCTTCCACAATCAGAAATCTTTTTTAACAAAGTCCCTGAAATACCAGGGCCAATCACAGGAGCTATGTGCTATTATTTGACCCCGAAGAACATAAGCAACCACTGCAATTAAAGGGGCATCTTTATTTACAGATACTCACATGTTAGAAAAGTGCCATCTTCTTGCACCCTCCCTTTCAAACCGTTCCCCAGAGCTCCCCTGACAGCTCTCAAGCATGTATTAGATTTACCCACTCTCGCGCCATCCAATTAACATAATGTACAGCACCTGACACCCAGTTCCGCTCCACCGACTTCCAATTATGGTCTTACTCACAGAACTCTTATATGGGCAACATGTCCTCTCAGTCACCTAAGACAACTTGACCCTGCATCCCTTGAGGTCATTGGCAAAATTCCCATTGTTGCCTACAGAGTAGAAACTCAGAAAGTTGGCTGCGCATCAGTAACATCTCTAATTCACTCAGCTACTCACACAAAAGAGCAAAGCTTCTAAAACAAAAGTAGCTCATTGCTCATAGTCCAAGAGTTTGTTCCTTGGGATTGTTTGGCTCGATCCAAGCTCAGTGGCGTAAAGGCAATGGGTGACAGCAGTTACTTGGTGGGGCTGAAGTTTCCTGTGCCAGGACACTGGTGAAGCTTGTCTTCTGTCAATGTGCTCTCCTGTTTGGGAGTGGAAGCTGGGAGGTCCCAAAGGGCACATGAGGCTGTTGACAAGGAAGCCCTGAGAAGTCCTACTCCCAAGGACACCATGTCCCGATTGCCGACCAGTCAAGATGTCCAGTCACCAATCACACTTGGTAGCCATCTAGGCCCCGTTACTGTCCATCACAAACTTCTGGTGTTTTGATACTCACAATACACCTATAAGATGCTAGAATCTAGGTTGTTGGTGAACAACCTGTGACCCACGTGAACAAAGGAGTAACACATTTTCAATCCATCCATGATCCAAGCCTATGCTACCAGAATAAGGGAGGGGGAACTTTGTCATTTCAAAATTCACCAAAATAGGCAGGCCCCGCTGCCACAGATGCCCTGGGTTGCAATGGCTGACTCTGGAGACCTCCTCCACATTGACTCAAGCAATTTACTTCAGCTTCCTCTCAAAAGCCTACAGCTAGAGAGGTAAGTGTAAGTGAGGTGCCAAGGCCCATACAACCCTGGGACTCCTTACTTAGATCACCAACTTGAAGAGCAGCTCTGCTCAGTTCAAAATCTTGCCTCTTCCCCAACGCCAGTTGGTCTGTTAAAAGGCATTACTGCCGCATCCTCCTTGCCTGTCACAAGAGACCACGAGCCTTGATGGGTCTTTCTGAGTTGGACACATGCTCCTTGGGAGTAGGACAATCACCTGCTAGTCACTGGCCTAGCCCTAGGGTTACAGTTCCTAAATAGAAGGCTTTTTCTGACTAAGGTTATGGTCCCTATAAAAAATGGTCCTCACCCAAGGGTTACAGCTATTATGGGGAGGATTGGGATCCTTTAGTAAGGGTCCCTGTCCTAAGGTTCAGGTTCTTATGCTAAGAGTTCTTCATGCTAGGGTTAGGATCCCCATCCGAAGATTAGGGTGTATGCTATATACAAGAATGACCATCTGTATCATTGCTACCAATGTTGTACAATTACAACCCATAGTGCCCAAAGTATGTCATGTCAGGGGTCAATGGAAAAATTATGAATTGCCAAGTATGATTCTCCTGTTTATATTCATGTGTCATCTTTCATGGCATTTGAAGTTATGGATATTGGCTGTATAATGGTATTTTACACATGCTGTATGCCTGGGTAACTCCCTCCCCCGAATTTACATCAAGACCAGACAGCTGTGTGTTGAAGGCTCATCGAGGACACTTAATTCTCCCAATCACCCATTAAAAAAAAGCTCATTCCATCCAGAGAGCTTTTCCTGGGGACACTTTAGACCGCAAGGAGCCAATGGCCATGTAAGGACATGTGATATGCTCATGTGACCCTGGACTCCGCTTAGGCCAGTAACTTTCCATAAACAAGGGCTTTGGGTTTTCATGGCCTTTGTTTGGGACAATAAAATTCCATGCACATGGCAGAGGATATAAAAGGACCCCTGAGATATCTCCATTTTGTCTTCATCTCCTGCTTCATTTCTCTGGACTGGATTTCAACAAGGAAACTCCCAACAAGGACTGATTACCCTTGATGTGTTTGGGTATTTCCAGAGAGACACTTGCAAGCTAGCAGTTATTCCATCCTGCTTCAAATCTGAGACAAGAAGTTTGCTATCCCTTGCATTTATATGACTGATTCAACCTTTACAAATTCTCTTCCTTTCTTTAACTATTAAATCTTCAGTGTTTAGTTGCTAAAGGATTTGGCATGAGTGTGAAGATCTGAGACAGATATTGTGGTAGCTGATCTCTTGGGACTTGAAAGACCCTATATCCCTTATCATGAAGTCCAGCGTTTGGGAAACGAGCCAAGGACCAGAGTGCTTTGGCAGAGTGTATTTTGTTTTCTAGGTAACCAGTGTGATAAAACAGAAGTCCACTTAGATACTGGCTACGTATAGTCTAATGCAGGCATATGGAATGGTTTGGGGGTCAGGAGCTGCTGACCTACAGAAAAATCAATTGAGGGTCACACCCCAAAAACCTCTCCACCTCACTGATGTGGTCCCCAACTGAGAAGATGAAAGAGTAGGCTCTAGGATGGGGCCCAAAATAAGGTGTGTGGGAGGAGGCTGCCAGAAAGTGAGCTTAGGGTGTGGGGTCTGGGCAGGAAGGAGGGTGCAGGAGTGGGCTAAGGGTGGGAGGACTGGGTAGGAGGTAGTGTGCAGGATCAGCCTGGGAGTGGGAGGGTCTGGGCATGAGGGGGATGCAGGAACCAAGTGGGAATGTGGTGTCTGGACATTGGGGGGCACTTACCTGACACAGTTCCCCAGAGACACACATCCCTGGCTGCTCCCAAGCACCGCCCCCTGCTGCTCCTAGTGGCTACAATTATGACCAATCAGAGCAGCTGGGGAAAAGCCTCCAGGCAGCACTTTGCTGCAGCAGCCAGCGGGAAGGGAAAGGGCAGTGCCCAGAGCCACTTCCTCCTCCTCCCGCCTCATCCCCAGCAGAGCCTCTGGGTCAGCTCTGGCCCTGGCTTGCCTGATGTCAGCCTGTGAGGTGGGGGCTCTGTCCCCCCACAGCAGGGAACCAGCACAGGTGCTCCAGTCCTGTGGGGGAAGCACAGGGCGGGCATGGTGCTGGAACACCAATGTGGTTTCCCCAACACTGCAGGGTGGAGGAGCCCTGAACCTTGGGGGCTGGATACCATATCCAGTCTCTGGGCTTTAGGTGCCCCACCCTGGTCTAATGATAGAATAACCACCCGTTTGGGGTGAGTTTGCTCAACTTCTCAACCTACAGTGGCAAAGTGACATAGGGTTCTTATGAGAAGGGCCCTAGACTCAGGGTCCCCTTAGGTAAAATGCCCTGCACCGGGCTAGTGGATCTTATTGGGAAGGCTCTTCTGGCTAGGCTTAGGGTTGCTCCCATACGGGTCCCTGTCATAGGGCAAGGATTCACAAAGGCAAGGCTGTCTGCCATAGAGTTAGGGTTTCAAAGCGGAGGGCTATTCTTGAGAGGATTAGCATTCCTGGGGTAGAGTTTCTCACACCAGCGTTGGGGTTCCTATCCTAAGAGTACTTGGATCTAGGATTAAGGTTGCCCAGGGACATAGTTGGGACAAAGGTTAGTTTTCCTCTGGAAAGGGATTCCCAGTATAGGTTTAGGATTTGTATGGGAAGGACTTCAACCCCTAGGCTTAGGGACCCTATGAGGAGGGCTCCCTACCCTAAAGTTAGGTTACCAATGTGAAGGGTACTTGGACCTCAAGTTAGAGCGCCTCATGGAAGTTCATGGTTCTATTTATTTTTGTTAGTCTCTAGAGTGCCACAGGACCACTTGTTGTTTTTAAAGTTCTTGTCAGTAAAATACTTAGAACGTCATAGAATCCCAGGGCTGGAAGAGACCTCAGGAGTCATCAAGTCCAGCCCCCTGCCCAGAGCAGGACCAACCCCACTATATCATCCCAGCCAGGGCTTTGTCAAGCAGAGACTTAAAAACCTCTAGGGATGGAGATTCCACCCACTCCCTAGGGAACCCATCCCAGCGCTTCCCCACCCTCCTAGTGAAATAGTTTTCTTAATATCCAACCTAGACCGCCCCTACTCTAACTTGAGACCATTTCTCCTTGTTCTGTCATCTGTCATTTCTGAGAACAGCCTCTCTCCATCCTCTTTGGATCCTCTCTTCAGGAAGTTAAAAGCTGCTATCAAATCCCCCCTCCCTCTTCTCTTCTGCAGACTAAACAAACCCAAATCCCTCAGTCTCTCCTCATAGGTCATGTGCTCCAGCCCCTTAATCATTTTGGTTGCCCTCTGCTGGACCCTCTCCAATGCATCCACATCCGTTCTACAGTGGGGGGCCCAGAACTGGACGCCATACTCCAGATGTGGCCTCACTAGTGCTGAATAAAGGGGAATAAAGGTTAGAGCTTCTTGGACGCACACTTGGAGTTAGGGTTCTTCACATTCGGGTTTCTATCAGTAGGTTACTTGGAGCTAGAGTTAATGTTCTTATGGTTGGGGTCCTCTGAGCCTCGGTTAGGCTTCCTATAGGTCTGGTACTTAGAGCGAGGATTAGGGTTCCTATGGGTAGTGGCCTCTCTCCTCTGTGTTAGGCTTCCTATGGGTATGACTTTCCCTCTTCCAAGGTCAAGTGTCCTAAGGGCAGGTCTTCCTCTTCCCCACAACCATGGCTGGGGTTCCTATGGGCAGGGCTGTTATTTGGGGATATTAAATTTAAAGCTATGGTAATGCCTTTGTTTCTTAGGCAGTGTGAGGAAATAAATCAGTGGGGGACACAGACCTTTGTTTGATAAATGATTGGTCTATACAAGAATGCTTTTATTTAATTTTTTTATTGAGTATAAAGCACATATTAAAATCAGCAGTACTCTAACACACTCAGATACATCAAACGTGGCGGTGGCATTGAACTAGTTAGCTTGTTTGGTGGCCAGCTATTATTTTAAGTCACTGAGGAATTTGAGGCTAGCTTTTTCCTTGTGGAAAATTTTTCTGAAAGTTTAAGCTTTTAAAAAAATGTTTTTAAATTCATTGTTACAGGGTTTTTTTAAATTAAGCATATAATTTATAGCAGCTTTTAATAGGCCAACCATTTCTTAAATTATAGCCTCGCTAGAGTGAATAATTTATTATTTTACTCATTAGCAAAGCAATTTTAACAAGTAACTTGCAGGTTCAGGCATTTCATATAGGGTGGACTTCCCTGGTCCGACATCCTCAGGGTCTGACTGGTCCCGAATGAGTGAGTTTTCTGGACCAGGAAAGGTTGTGGTTCCAGCCTGCCTGCCACTGGCCCCCAAAACCAGCTTTGCTCCCAGTCCTGGATGCTGCCCTCCTCCCTCCCTGGTTGTTTCCCCACTGTGGTCACTGGCTGGCTGGGCTGTAAGACCCCCTCTCCCCCGCACCTGCAGCTCCACCCCAGGCCAGACCGTTGGTCCCACTGCCACTGTCTCTGGGACAGTTGCTACCCGCCCCCCCCCCACACACACTGCCTGGTTCTGTTTTCGGCTCCACTCCTGACCCCAGCCTGGCTGCCTGCTCCTTTGCTACCTGTCTGCCGGTCACCATTGCCCCTCTGACCAGCCCAGACAGGCTCCTGGCCCCAGCAGGGCTCAGAAAGGTTGGCTTCCCTGTCCGCAAACTTCGGGTCATTGGGGCTCTCTGATCCAGGAACATCCTTGTTCCTGCCAAACCAAGGAAGTTGCCTGGACTAGAGATTCTCAGTTCAGAGAGGTTCAGTCTGGCTGTGTCTAGACTGGCCAGGTTTTCCGGAAAATCAGCCGCTTTTCCGGAAAAACTTGCCAGCTGTCTACACTGGCCGCTTGAATGTCCGCAAAAGCACTGACTTCCTGCTGTAAGAAATCAGTGCTTCTTGTGGAAATACTATGCTGCTCCCATTCAGGCAAAAGTCCCTTTTGCGCAAAGCTTTTGCGCAAAAGGGCCAGTGTAGACAGCTGAGATTTGTTTTCCGCAAAAAAGCCCCAATCGCGAAAATGGCGATCAAGGCTTTTTGTGGAAAAGCGCGTCTAGATTGGCCACGGACGCTTTTCCGCAAAAAGTGCTTTTGCGCAAAAGCATCCATGCCAATCTAGATGCTCTTTTCTGAAAATGCTTTTAACGGAAAACTTTTCTGTTAAAAGCATTTCCGGAAAATCATGCCAGTCTTGACGTAGCCTCTGTGTATATATAAGTATGCGTCCTGGTATCTGCATATAGATACCTAACTTTAATCGATGAATTTGTCCTTTTATTTTGTTTATTTTAGTTAGTAACACTGCAATTGTGCAGATGTTTTACTTCCATTTGCCTAAGCCAAGGACAGATTCTCGTGACTCTTTTGGGTCCTCACTTTCCGCTTATGGGGGGGCCTACGAGCACAAGATGGTTCCAGATTAGGTCAAATCCCATTCTCTCCTAAGACCCCCTCCTTGAAGTTTTATATAAAGAACTTTTATATTGTTGCTATATAAATCCATGGAGTGCCCGCATCTTGAATAGTACGTGCAGATGTGGTTGCCTCATCTCAAAATAATATATTGGAATTAGAAAATGTTAAGAAAGGATCAGCAAAAATGATTAGGAGTATAGCACAGCCCCTGTTTGAGGAGAGATGAATAAGAGCAAGACTTTTCAGCATGGAAAAGATAAGATTAAGGAGGGAGATGATAAAATCATGACTGGTGTGGAGAAAGTAAGTGAATAAGGAAGTGCAACTTACTCCTCCTCATACACAAGAACTATCAGTCACCAAATGAAATTAATAGGCAGCAGGTTTAAAACACATCCTAATGACATTAAAAAACCCCAAACAATGGGTACTTAAGAAAAATTAATACCTTCTCTATCAGCTTCATGTAGACTGGACACTGACTATTTCTTTCCCCTTTTTTTCTTTTTTCTTTCCTTTTTTCTCCCTTCTCCTCCCTCCCTCCCCCCCCATCCCCTATTTATTTAGAAACTGGATCTTTAATAACTCCATTCATTTGAAGAAATGGGTTATGCCCACGAAAGCTCATGAAACCATCTGTGTTTTGTCAGTCTCCAAGGTTCTGCAAAACTATTAGTTGTTTTTGAAGTTTTACTAGTTACAAACTAACTCAGATACCGCTCTGAAACAAAAGGAAGTATTTCTTCACACAACACATAGTCAACCTGTGGAACTCCTTGCCAGAGGATGTGGTGAAGGCCAAGATTATAACAGGGTTAAAAAAAGAGGTAGATAAGCTCACAGAGAACAGATCCATTAATGGCTAGAGATGGTGTCCCTAGCTACTGTTTGTCAGAAGCTGGGAATATGTGACAAGGAATGGATCACCTGATGAATCCCTGTTCTGTTAATTTCCTCTAAGGTACCTGGCATTGGCCACTGTTGAAAGATGATATCCGGAGCTAGAAGAGCTTTTGGTCTGATCCAGAGTGGCTGTTTTTATGTGTAAATCATAATTAGATCATTGGGGGAAGGAGGTAGGGATTTCAGCTGAGCTTGTTGGATTTTTGTCCCTATCACAGAATCAACCCCAAATCTGGACTATGCTGGAATGGAGATTAGTTCCAGAACACCCAGCCATGTAGCAAGATTCAGAAAAAGAAGCATGATATGGGGTTAGAATTTCAGTACAACAGCAAAGCCATTGGGAAGACCAAGACTTGAAACTAGAATAGCAGAGAGGGCTATAGGTACAGTGCAGTCATGCTTTTATAGTACCGGATGATATTTGG
This sequence comes from Pelodiscus sinensis, assembly GCF_049634645.1. NCBI lineage: Eukaryota > Metazoa > Chordata > Testudines > Trionychidae > Pelodiscus > Pelodiscus sinensis. Next base: position 5,608,075 of record NC_134719.1, on the reverse strand, counting down.
TATTTCTAAAGCCCCAGCTGCTGGAATCACGTGAATACATGAGACTCTCGACTTGCTTTTATTTTGGGAGGGGGTGGGATGGAAGATACATTTCTAGCCTTAATGGTGGCAGAGAGATGCTTGAAAAGGAGAATTAGGTGCCCCCGATGGTTCCCACACCACAAGAGCCAGAATAGATTTACAATCAAATGACTTGGGGACCTGTGAGGGGGCACCTGTCTCACCCTGGACTGACTCAGATTAAATCCAGCCCTGGGAGAGGGTTAGGGCAGTGGAACAAGCAGCTGAGGAAGATACAGCCAATTAGGGCTCAGCTGGGGCTGGATAAATAAGGACTCTTGGAGGGGTGGAGACTCTCGCTCACTCTTGCTCCAGTTATGGAGCAGGAGGGACTTAGCTGCCAGGGAAATTAGAGGCTTCCGGATACAGAGCAGGGCCAGGGAAAGACAGGCAGGGCTGTGGAGCTCTGGCCAGGCAAGCTCCCAGGCTGAGGCCTTGCTCTCAGGCTACCAGGACTACAGGGAGGGCAGAAGAAGGCAACAGGTCCACACCCTCTTTCCAACGAGGCGTGGCCATTTCAGATACAGTTTGCCCCTGAGGTAGGGGCTAGATGATGATTTTCAGTGGGGTTGCTGAGGCAAAGTGAGTTTAGGGCTTTGGGATTCCCTGAGGAGGGGGGCAGAGTGTGGGGGGCCCTGCAAGGAGGATGGCGATGTCTGGGAGGGACGTGGGTCTGCACACAAAGTGCAGGAGCCAATAACAGGTCACAGAAGGTGCGACAGCAGCCAGAAGGGGGCGCTCTGGAGCTGAAGAGCTGATTCCTGGAGTGACCAGCAGGGGGCACTGCGGTGGCGAGTTGTGCTCTGTTGCAGGAGCCCAACAGGATTTTGTAACCTGTGGGGTTGGCAATACCGGAAGTGCATCAGGGAGTCGTGTAGACCGAATTAGTGCAAGGAGGAGAGATGGGGGCCTGAAAGGCATTATGAGTACAGAAGTGACTTGCCTAAAAATCACACATGAAGTGGTGTGGGAGCTGTGTGGGGCCCAGGTGGGCCTCCCCCATCTTGGATCTAACCAGCATCTTTAATGCCTCACTTTCAGCAGCCTGTCCTTTCATTTTCAATGAAAGAAAATAACATCAGGCCGTTTGTGCCACTTCTAATGAAATTACGTGCCATTTTTTTTCTTTTTTTCAGCAGCCTGAAAGGAAATGAACTAAAATACAGCCGAAGGAACGATTTAGGAACACTTAATAAAAAGGGCCGAAGGGAGACAGATGCAAACAAGAGAGCCTGGTGCAATAGATCTTCAACCGGGTTTTATTGGCGTAACAAACGTGCGTATTTAAAAAAACTGCCCCACAGGGCATCTATTCAGTCACCAGTGCAAAGACAGTCAGGGAATTAAAAGGAGGATAGTGTTTTGAATTAATCTAGAACGTTTTTTGTGGATTAATTTACAAGCACAGAACGCCTCAGGGGCTGTGGAAAGAGCGGAGCATTGAAAGCAGGAGGCTGTCTTTTTCCTTCAGCTGGTGATTAGTTCATCTCTCTTTGACAGCCATGTTTACAAGTCCCTAATTGCCTCATTAATACCTCATTATTACTTAGCAAGTGAAGAAGCTTTTAGCTTTGAAGCTGCTTTGCCGCACTTGAAGGGGAATATAGGGTGAATTTTTGCATGTGCTGGTACTAATTATAAGTGAAGTCTCTTTCCTGTTGCTTGTGGGTGGTGTTAATAGCTTCAAAGAAAAAAATGGGCCTCAATGTATATTATACTCTCTCACTGTCACACGCACAGCATTTAATAGTATAAGGCCTAATCACACACACAAGGGACAAATGCAAGGTCCATGATCGTATACAGGGGTCATCACATTTTTAAAGTGCTTCTGGATTACAAAACCTAAAATGCTGGGAAATGCATCTATTGTCCTTTCATGGCTGCACTGTGTGTGCAGTACCCATCTGTGGAGTCAAACCAAATACACACAGCCAGCAAGAATGCAAAACTGCCTAGAATGCAAAGGAGACTGACAGGTCTGATGGGGACATTTTCCCCAATATTAGATCACTTTCAAAGCAAAATCCCACAGATGCTCTCCAAACATGTCAGTGATTAGCAGCTCATCTCATGAGCTTTCACTTCCATAGCCCTGCCTATCCTTTGTGTATTGTCAGCCTTTGCTGCCTTCAATCTAATCTAGGGCTACAAACCTACTTCCAGCCAGAAACACAATCCCTTTGAAGGATATCCAGTAATCTGCATTGCATGCAGTAGTAAGTGTTTCCAGCCCTGGGCCCTTAGGTTGTCAGAGTTTTGGAATACGGATCTACCATTTAAAACACTGAGCACAGCTGAGTTGGGACAGGTGCATGAGTGGGCGGAGAAAAACACACAAAAATCTTCTTTCACACCCCATGCAGGGGGAAAAAGTAGGAACTAGCATTTAACTACAACTGGATGAAGATCAGCAAGGGAATTTTTTTTTAAGTTCTCCTGTAAGTTTCTCATGACATTTTCTTTTAGTTCTGCAAAAAATTAAACAACTTTTCAGGCTGGTAAACTTGTTGATTTAAAAACAGCTTTTGGTTAGAAAAAAACAAATACTGAAAATATTTAATGTTAAAAATACATTTGATTGAAAATTAAATGTTTTCTACCAAAGGGAAATAAAACCTTTTTACACAAATAGCTCTTTTTTTCATCAAAAGTAGTTTGCAGTGGGGAAAAACTCCAAGCAGATCTACATTTAATCTACCCTTAAGCAGTAGGCAGTGGGTTTGGTTAACTCATCCAGCATAGCCCCACTGGACTCAGATAAACCAGCTCAGTAACATACATTTGGCAGTGTCTACACTGGCACGATCTTGTGCAAAAGCGGCCGCTCTTGCGCAAAAACTTGCTGCCTGTCTACATTGGCCACGTGTTCTTGCGCAAGTAAATTGATGTTCTTATATATGAAATCAGGGCTTCTTGCGCCAGAACTCTGACGCTCCTGCTCAGGAATAAGCCCTTTTGCGCAACTGTTCCTGTGCAAAAGGCCAGTGTAGACAAGCAACATGAATTTCTTGCTCAAGAAAGCCCTATGGTTAAAATGGCCATCAGAGATTTCTTGCGCAAGAGAGCGTCTACGCTGGCATGGATGCTCTTGCGCAAAAGCACATGCCAGTGTAGACGCTCTCTTGCATAACTACTTTAACGCAAGAACTCTTGCGCTAAAGAGTTTTTGCGCAAGATCACGCCAGTGTAGACGTAGCCAAATTCTTTACTGGCAGGCAATGTTTCCTCTAAGTTTTTCCATTTGTGTGTAGGATAAATTTTGTTACATGCACTGAGGCATGTTGCATGTGCACCACCAATAGAAACACATGGTTCTGGCTGTGGGCATTTTGCTAATTGGCTGGGTGGCTTTTGAATCTCTCCTGGGTGGCTGCCAAATGCTCAGCTTATGGAGGGGGGAACACTGGTATCAGAAAATATTTTTCTGTTCTGTTTGTACATCACCTAACAAAATGGAGTCCTAACCCAGTAATAATATCCCCCCACCATCTTTAACGATTAGGAAGGCAGGATGACCTAGAACACTTTGCGTCTTTGAGTTTATTCCCCTTTTGTCTCACATCCCTTCCATATGCAAGGGTAGAATTTTGCTCTTCGTCAGTTTCTATATTAATAATCGGCAGTAGCCACAATTTAAAGAAAAGACCACCACGTGATTTTTATCTTGACAGTGACCCTTGATATATGGGATTGTAAATAATAATAATGTTGCAAATACAAAGCAGCAAATTCACCTACGAGCCTGGTCAAAAGTCCCATGTACTGCTGGGTGGAATCAGAAAACAATTCAGTTTATTTACATTATATTTGATTTATACGAAACAGAAAACAAAACAAAACTCATTAAGACAAGCCAAGATTCTGCTCTTGTCAGCATGCAGAGTTTGCCCAAGTAGACATATTTAAAATATCAATCCAATCTGTCTGTTTATAGCCTAATGCTGTGTTAGATTGGAATGACTCAAACACAGCACAGCCACAAAACATCTGCTCTAGTCACATGGCACAAAAAAACCTGGGGTACAAAAGATGTCCTTCTGGGTGCTCACTTTGAGCACTTTTGTTCTTGTCTGAAGATCTGAAGTGAAATACTGGGATGGGAGCATCATCACTGGAAGCAGTATATGAAGGTTCAGGACTGAGAAAACTCAGGCCAAGTCTGCACTACAGCTGGAAGTCAACATACCTTAAATAACATAGCTGGAGTCAACATACCTTAAGCCGAGCTTAGCGCTGTCTCCACAGCAGCAGGTCAATGACAGACTCATTCCCATCGACTTCCCTTACTGCTCACAACAGCAAGGAATACTGGCACCGATGGGGATGCCCTCACCATTCGATTTAGTGGGTCTTTACTAGACTTGCTAAATCAAACCTTGAAAGATTGATCACCGTAGTGTCAATCCTCTGGAAAGTGGAGGCATGGCCTCAAAGAAAAGCTCTCCAACCCCTAACATTCTTGCATTCCTTCCTAGGGCAGGTCTTAGACTTTTCACAACACATTTCAGGGTAAGACTTGTCAGTCAACCCTAAAAACCTCTCACAACTATAATTTAATTGTGTTGATTGAAAACATGGTTAGCATGCTGTTGGGGATATGCCTGAAGACTTCCATGTGACTAGCCAAACAAGGACCGGTGAGAACATGGTGATACTTGCCATAATGTTCTTCTGGTTCAGCAGAAGATGATCTATTGGTAGGCACTTCCACGGTGAGGTTATGTCTACACTGGTGGGTTCTTGCGCAAGAAGATTTACAGTACGGCGTCGGAAGACAGGGCTTCTTGCGCAAGAGCTATGTTCTTTTCTAACAAGTGTAAGCCCTCTTGCGCAAGAGGGCAGTGTGGACGCACGGCAGGGGTTTCTTGCGCAAGAAACCCCTATGCCTAAAATGGCCATCAGAGCTTTCTTGTGCAAGAGAGCGTCCATTCTGCCATGGATGCTCTTGCGCAAAGCACATGGCTGTGTGGTCGTGTTCTTGTGCAAGAGTTCTTGCACAAGAACTCTTGAGTAAGATGTTCTCGCGCAAGAACCCACCAGTGCAGATATGTCCTGGGAAAAGAGATCATAGAAATGCACTGGGTTTTCTTCCACCACTGACCCATAGAGATTGGCTCTGCTGAAAAGCAAGAGGGAATAACACTTTGAACTGCACAGGGATAGTAAAGCCAGAGAATCAGCATGTGCAGGCAGCTTGTGAGGTCAGGCTCCAAATCACTGGAAGGATTTGCATCGTCTTCAGTGGCTTTGATTGGCTCTTCAATAGGTATCTCGTTCACCCCTCAGTCTGTACAGAGGTCAAGAGAGAAGCCAAGGGAAATGGAAGAGTAACAGATCATCTAGAAGAAATCAACTGGGTCGATGGGTCAACATGCCAGAACTAACCAGGAAACTCGTAGTCTGCTCGGAGTAGAACGTGCTTCCTTTTGGGAGCATAACCATAGCAATGGGCAAGTAAGCTAATGAGTCTTGATACATGAAATTAAAATAATGAGATCCTGGTCTCTGGCAAGACCAGACCAATGTGAGCTAAGGAACCCAAGGAGCAGAAGCTGGATCATAAATAATAATGCCTAGCTCTTCTCTAGCATGTCAGTAACTGTTGCAGTATTTTTCAATGGAGATCCATAGGATTATCCCCATTTTACAAATGGGGAAACTGATTGCCTTGGTCTTCTTTGGCACTGAAGAGATCCAATAGGAAAACAGGCTCATTCACCCTGCTGGCTCTCCAAGTCCTCTAGGGCAGAAAATGGGATGACTTGTGTCCTGTTTTCCCAGCACAGGGCCAGATCCTGAGCTGGTGTAAATCCTTATTACTCCTTTGAGGACAAAGAACTTTACTGCTACACTAATTTACATCAGCTCAGGATCTGGATCATTTATTCAGGGCATAATCTATTCTCTACTAGCCCATGCAACCTCTTCTACAAAGGTATATTAGCAAACTGCAGACATGCCTCTTAAATGCTTTCAAACACTCTTATGAAAAGAGAACACTGACTTTCAGGTGATTCTCATGGAATGTAGCATCATAGTAGATGGGGGTAGAGGGAGTGTGAGTGCTTAATTAAAAATACATGGTTCAAAGTTCCCTAAATACTGGAATAGATCTGCATTAATTTTTTATACTGTGGATTCCAGTGCTGGTTTACCTGGCAAAAAGCCAGTGGAGTTTTCAGGGATCTGTTACTGTCCCCTGTAGATTTACTGCTTGAGGAATAATATTTCATTTTCTTTATTGTTAGTGCCTTACAAAAGAGTGAAAATATATTGAAGCCATTCACAGGTCATCTCCATGAGGGCAAAGAAAGGTAATAAAGATAGCTCACAATATAGCATTTTACCATTCAATTTATCAAATCAAGCATTTACACAATGACTTGAGGATTAAATGCCAATATTTTTGTTCTGTAGGACAGCTTAGGAATTTGGCAAAGCGATTTCTGAAGAAGAAAGTCAGCTAGTTTAAATGGAGTTGATATAAAACCAGGCACTTAAAAAGTGCTTTCCCCTAAGTTTGCAAAGAGTTTTGAACAACATGAATTGATCCTGAGCATCCCAGTGAAGTGGAAAAGTTGTGTTGTCCTTACTTTACAGTTGGGGAAACTGAGGTGCAAAATATTACTTCTGTAGAAGAACTGGGACTAGAACACAAGATTTGTAACATGGTGTCTGACACTCTGGCTACATCTAGACTACTCACGGCTTCCAAAAGAAGATAGGCAAATTAGGTGTACATTTGCATCTCTTCCGATATCTTTTTTGGAAGAGTTTTTTTTTTAAAAAAAAAGCTGTCTAGCTGGGGTTTTCACACAAACCACCCTTTTTCGAAAGAACCCTGATTCCTCAAAAAAAATGAGGTTTACAGGGTTCTTTCAAAAAAGGTTTTTTTTTGTGTGAAAACCCCCATCTAGACTGTTTGGTTTTTTTAAAAAACCTCTTCCAAAAAAGGGATCAGAAGTTATACAAATGTGTGCCTAATTTGCATATCTTTTGGAAGCTGTGGGAAGTCTACACATAGCCTCTTTGAGCCCTGGTCTACACTAGGGATTATTTCAAAATAAATCCCCTTATTTTGAAATAACAAGCGGAGCATCCACACTACCAAGCCCGTTATTTCAAAATAACAAGCTGGTTATTTCGAAATAATAACTCCTGCTTTCCATGAGGAATAACACTTATTCTAAAATTATTTCAAGAGTTATTATTTCAAAATAAATTATTTCAAAATAATTTCCTAGCATAGACATGCCCTAGGTGTTTAGATGCCCTCTACTGTTGTAGACTCGCATTAATTTATTCATAATTTACTCATAGACTCGCATCAATTTATTCCTCCCAACATCCCTATGAAGCAAGAAAGTATCATTACCCTTTACATATGGGCTGTGTCTAGACTGCATCCCTTTTCCGTAAAAGGGATGCAAATTAGACACATCGCAATTGCAAATGAAGTGGGGATTTAAATCCCCCCCGCTTCATTTGCATAAACATGGCTGCCGCTTTTTTCCGGCTCGGAGCTTTGCCAGAAAAAAACCCCAGTCTAGACAGGGATCTTTCAGAAAATAAAGCCTTTTCCAAAAGATTCCTTATTCCTCTTAAAAAAAGGAAGCCATGTTTATGCAAATGAAGCAGGGGGGATTTAAATCCCCTCTTCATTTACAATTGCGATGTGTCTAATTTGCATCCCTTTTATGGAAAAGGGATGCAGTCTAGACACAGCCATGGGGTACTGAGTCACAGAGAGAAAGTCTCCGGCCACCTAGAACTGTATGGCAGAGTTGGGAATTCAGTGCACAGCAGCTGAATTCCAGTTCAATGTCTTATCCGCAAGATCAACAACGGAAAAATCATCAAAGAAATACTGCCAGTTTTAAATGTATCCATTACAACGTTTCTAAGCATATCAAACTGGATTGTTCAAACTTAGATTCATGAAAGAGCTTGGCACTAGACATGAAAAAATAAAATAATACCGTCAGCAAATGATACATAATATTAATAATAATGTTTATTTCCACAGGGTTTGCAAATAAGCAAAACCTTTTTCATCAGAGAAAGACAGTTGCTATGCACACACTCCAATTTGCAATAGAAAACATTTCTTCCAGAAAAGAATTCTCATCAAATTCATGACTTTTGCCTCTGGAAAGGAGTTTGGTTGATTTTAGGGATGTAAAGGGTTAACTGGTTCCCTGGTCAATGTTAGCCTTCCTGGCATGCTAACCTGGTGGCTTGGCTTGGCCCAGCTGAAGCAACTCCCTACCCCATGTTGTGCTGTGGGTGTGGGGGTTGCTCCAGCCCGACCAGTCCCATTGTACCATGTGCGGCGGGACCCCTTCTTGGGTCACAAATCAACCAGAGACCCTTTCTGGTGCCTTTTATGGTCAGCGCCAATTTCCCACACCTTCTATTTACAGAGCTTTTCTTCATAGCCAACTCATCCAGCCTCTCCTTCTGCCTTGGTGCATACTCAGCCATACCCTGGCTACTTGCTCTGCCCCTTCACTTCCCCTCTGGTGGCCTTATCTAGCCCTCTGGCTAATGAGGCCCACAGCTGCTTCCATTAGCCCTTCAGGCTTGGGCTTGCTCAGCTGGCTGTAACTGGCCTTTTCAGCCAGGCTGTAGTGGCAGAACTCTAGGGTTGCCAGGTATCCAGTATTGAACCAAACAGTCTGGTATTTTCACCTCCTGTCCAGTAAAAAAAATTCAGAAAATACTAGACACCTAAAATGTCGGGTACTTTCTGATTTTTTCCTGGCCAGGAGGCAAAAATCCTGGGCTGTCCAGCTCAATACAGAGGCAACCTGGCAACCCAAGTGTTTACTGGGGAGCTATCCAGCCTGGTGCCGGGAGGAAAGAAGGCGGGTAGCTGCCGGCAGCCTGTTAGGGCCAAAAAGCCTTACTATGCAGTTTTTAAAGGGCCACTTTTTGTGTGTGTGTGTGTGTGTGTGTGTGTGTGTGTTAACAACTCTTGGGGGCCTTTTTTTCTTTTTGCTCAAACTTTTTCCTGGCATATTTTTTGTTGTTGTTTGGTTGGTTTTTTTAAACTATCTGGCAACCCTACAGAGCTCTGGCTTAGCCAACCCTCTGTCACAGTATCAAGAATGTTGTCACTCTATCCTGAGCCACTGTTAATCACTTTAGTCCATCTATGTTTGATGCGTTGTGTTCCTTATATATATAAGGAATTTGGGGACTGTGCAAGGGTGAAAGATAAAGATTACTGAGACTGAAATTCTGCACCTTCACTCCAATGACTATGAGCAGACTGTTCTGTACATTACAGTCTGAAAACAGAAGAGGTGTTAACTCCAGAAGAAATAAACAAGTAGCTGGAGAAAACCAGGAGGGTATTTTTATAACATGGGGGAGGAAGGAGAGAGTCTCAGAATCTCCAAAGTATTATATTTGAGGGTGTGATTGAATAAGTACACTAAAATGCTATCATACAGATCTGAGTGTTGGGAAGACTTTCCCCAGCAAATTCAAATAGGAGCATATTTATCTGGCTTTAATTCCAGTTGTGTCTCTCATCTTTACCCACCTTCTGTACTTTTTAAAGCATAGTTTTTCTAAAATGTACCACTTTGGAATCTTGCAAAAAAGACTTTCACAGTGAGGGTCTGAATTAATGCCTATTGAAATCAAGGCGAGGCCTTCAATGATGTCTTCCGTACACAGCCTCTAGCACAGGGGTGGGCAATAATTTTTGATGGGGGGCCACTCCAAGATTTTGGTAAGTGTTCAAGGGCCGCACTTTTCAAAGGGCTGGGACGGAGGTTGGGTGCCGAAGGGAGCTTGGAGTAGGGGGACTGGGATGCAGGAGGGAGAGTGGGGTCTGGGAGGGAGTTTGGATGAAGGAGGGGGTTGTGACCTGGAGCAGGGATTGGGATGCAGGGTCTGTTAGGGGGTATGGGTGCTGGAGAGGATTCTGGCAGGAAAGGATTCTGGGTATAGGAGGGAGTGGCAGAATCTGGGAGGGAATTGGGTTGTTGAAGGGGGATGCCAGAGGCAGTCTCTGGCTGGGAGGTGGTTACCTAAGCAGCTTCCAGCCAGCAATTCCAGACCGCTGGCTGTGCTGAGTGAGCTTTGCTCTCTGTGCTGTGGGGAGGTGGGGGAGAAAGTAGAGGCTTCACACGCTGTCCCCACCCACAGCAAAAATCTCTCCGATCCTATTGACCAGAATCAGGCCAAAGGAGCTGAGAAACTGAGCTGCACTGCTCCTGCCCCTAGCAAAATCTCCCTTCTTCCATTGGCCAGATGGTGCCAATGCCTCTTCCTCCCTCCCTGCAGCACAGAGAGCTACAGGAAGCAGATAGCCACTTTGATTGGCACTGCTTCCTGCTACAGGGGGAAGGATCTGGCCTCTGGCCTTGACCTTGCCTGCCTTGCTCCATCACCAGCTCCACAGCATTAATTTCCCTTCCACATCTTATTTCATTTTCCCAAGAAAAAAAACTGGGAGTTTGAGTGACCTTTGCCGTGTGTTTTACCAGCCAAAAAGTCTGGGCTCTTCACAAGCTAACTTTCTGTACCACCTGGCTTCCAAAGACTGATCCTCGTGCTTAACTGGAAGCAAAAGTAGCCCCATAGAGTGAACTATTAATTCAGCAGCACCCTGGGCACTTTGATGAAATGCCTCTCACTTCAGATACCATGTGACATGAATAATATCAATCTATGGTAGGGTTGCCAGGTGTCCAGTATTGACCCGGACAGTCCGGTATTTTTGCCTCCTGTCTGGTAAAAAAAATTCAGAAAATACCGAACATCTAAAATGTCTGGTATTTTCTGATTTTTTTTTTCCTGCCAGGAGGCAAAAATACCGGACACTTGACAACCCTATGACACACTCAGCAACTGGGCCCGGCCTTCCCCCAGGCCTCCTGCTGGGCCCCGTGGATGCTCCCTCAACCTCCCTGCTTACCTGGTTCCGGTATTTTTGGTTAAACCATCTGGCAACCCTAATTGACAGGCAGCTAGTGGATACAATCCACGGGCTGTAGAATACACCAATCCGCTCCCAGAAGAAGAGGTTTCCCCATGTGACCCGGGGAGTGGGCAGTTAGCCTTTCAAAAGCTGCCCATGTACCTAGAGTGGTGTCTCACTTCAGTACCGCAACATTTACATCTGTGTTTGGAGAGTGCCTAAGCACACGCACCCTGCCCCTCCCTCACCCAATCTCAGCTGGTGCCCGTTAACACAAATAAGTAATACGGGACCATGACAGCGTCACATGAGCTGTATCCTAAATTATTAATTAACGGTGAAACCAAAACCCCACCAAATCCAAACACCACTTTGATCTTTGGGAAAGGTCAGCTCTTAGGCCCAGATCCATCATATATATAGTAGCCCAACCTATGTGTGTCTGTAATGCTGAAATGCTGGCTGTTTCCTCTGGGCGGCGCTGTTGCCTGAAATGCTGGCTGTTCCCTCTGGGCGGCGCTGTTGCCTGAAATGCTGGCTGTTCCCTCTGGGCGGCGCTGTTGCCTGAAATGCTGGCTGTTCCCTCTGGGCGGCCCGTGCTGCATGAGAGGTGCGGGGCCCAAACAGCCGCTTGCTCCCCTGTAGCGGCCCGGCTGAGCGGTGCAGAAGTCAGCCGAGTGCCACGGCAGAAGGGGACATGTGGCGTGACAGTGGCTCCAGGACCCACCCCCTGGCCATGAACGTTACCACCGCACCCCCCTTCATCTCCCGCCATGGCGCTCGGCTCACTTCTGTGCCGCTCAGCCAGGCCGCCGTGTGGGAGCAAGCGGCGCAAGCGACCATTTGGGCTCCACGCTCTCCATGCAGCACGGGGAGTGGGCTCCACGGTCCCCCGAGTGAGAGGCAGGAGGGGGAGTAGAAGAGAAAGAGAGAGGCAGGATGTGGAGGAGAGCTGAGGGGGGGGAGGCAGTAGGAGGAGGAAGAGAGAGACAGAGAGAGAGAGAGAGGGGGAGGAAGTAGGAGGAGGGGGGGAGAGACGGAATGAGAGACCGGAGGCTCAGGAGAGAAGACCGACATGGAGGAGAGACACGAAAATCCCATTTTCTGACAGGCTAATTGGCTAGTTGTTAAAGCAACAGGAACAAGATCAACGCTGAGAGTACAGTGTTTTTTCGTGTGATGTTAGAAAACGTTTCCTGATACAATTTATTAACATACAAGGACCTTGCAAGACAGAATGACCTAGTAAATTTATAACTAATCAGGCTTTTGTTTATTTGATCAACAGATGGTGTTTTTCTAACCTCACAGCTATTTCACATCAAGGCACTAATGTGACTTGTAGACAAAGGAAATTCATCTCGCAATTAAAAGACCCACCAGTTTAAAAATGAGCATGCCTGCACATGGAAATGCACGTGCAACAAACATAAGACATATTTAATGTCACAGGCCGTAAAATAACGTAAGTTGTGGTCTTCTTGTAAGCAGAACTACTAAATAGGTGAATTTCATGCGTGTACGGTTTCATGTACAAAAAGTAGCACTCAAAGTCCAGAGATTATTCTTGCAATAGTTAAGATATTTTTAAAACTCCAAGTCATAGCCAAATTCCATGATGGGCTATTATACTTTGCCTATCTGTTACCTCTTGATTGGATGTGACATTTTTTCATTTCCTGTCTTAAACTTCTGACTACTGTAAGCTGTTAAACAGCTTCCTTGCTCAGCCCCAGAATTGGTTGCATTTCGGTGGTGATTCAAGTGATTCCTAACAATTAGCAAAACAATTTGGGAGCATTTAGGATGAGACATATGATAGAAATATACACTGATGCTATTCAATACTATACCCAAAAAAGTCACATTGCACATTAACAATGAAAGATTCTAGACTCTCCCTCCCCACCAAAGAATGATTATTTTAATGGAATTTATTGAAATTCAAAAATAAATTCCTGTTACAAAATCATTAATTTTCTTTTCTAGTTTGTTCCTCCAGGTAATTTTTTTGCTAGCCTTTTCTGCCAGCACACTAGTGACTAAACCATTAACTTCTTTTACAGGCTTTGGGGTTTCTCTCACAGCCCTTAAATGGCTCTAGTTACAAACCTACAGTAGCAGGTAAAGAGCTAGACACATCCAAAGATCAGAACAATTATTTAATGTTTTTGGTAAATATTTACATTAGAAGAGGACTAACATCACTTCAGATTTGCCCTAAACTGCTGTGTTTAAATGAGTAGTACAGGAACATATGGAACTGATCTTAAAAAGAAAAATTACAAGTATACCAAAGAATTAATTTCCCTTGCTGCTGCAGAAGTGATGGCCTCGTAAAAGTCATCTGTCTGCGGCGTGCGTTGAAGTCCTAGGTGAGATGTCCTGATGGATGGCATGCAATTTGCGGTCTGCCGTTCCTGCTCCCTTGGAACGTCGACTGAAGTTTCTACAGCCCGACTCCGGCACTTTAATAGGACACTTTGGCTTCTGTCTCCTGCTGGGATGTATGTTCCTTTTCTCTTTACAGTCACTTTAGTCATCTCACCCGCCAGCAGTACAAATCAACAAGTGGTGCTTGCAACTTAAGGGCCAGTTCAGGGATTGTCCATAAAACAGGTATACGTTGATCCCAATGCACCTGCCTTTTACTGCCCTGCCCTCGTGCACAGATAGATCTAGTCTTGTTAGGAGCACTGCGAGCTGGGCCCATACACAACTACCGCCCTTGCTGGAGTGGCACCAATATACTAGGGGACCGATTGAGATTTGCACCCTCCCCAGGATAGGGCATGGGGGGGAATGGACAAATCCTTAGGCAGGTGGGCATAGTAATGCCAAGAGTCAAATGTTCCCTCCCCAAAGCAGAAAGAAGCGTAGCTCATTCATTCCTTGTTCTGCTAATGGGGTGATACAGTGTGACGCTGCCCTTGCAAGGGGTCAAACCGAGCATCACGGTGGTGCTCAGGGGAATGGCAGTGCCATATCCTAGTTACAGTCTTTAGGACAAAGAGCATGTGGAACAGCTTGCTGCACGTGGAACGGCTATGGGGAACAGGACCCTCGGAGGAAGATCAGACTGGGTGTACGCACAGTTGCCATTGCTGGCACTGGCATGAGAAATCCCTTCTCCTGAGCAAGACCTAGTGAGTCCACACTGCATCCTCTCTCAGCAATTCTGAGATCATAGAACCATAGCACACTAGAACTGGAAGGGATCTCGAGAGATCATAGAGTCCAGTCCCCTGCCCTCCCAGCAGGACTAAGTACTGTCTAGCTCATCCCTGACAGGTGTCTGTCTAACCTACTCTTAAATATCTTCAGTGATGGAGATTCCACAACCTCCCTGGGCAATTTATTCCAGTGTTTCACCAGCCTGACAGTTAGGAAGTTTTTCCTAATGTCCAATCTAAACCTCCCTTCTTGCAATTTAAGCCCATTGCTTCTTGTCCTATTCTCAGAGGCCAAGGAGAACAATTTTTCTCCCTCCTCTTTGTGACACCCTTTTAGATACTTGAAAACAGCTATCATGTCCCCTCTCAGTCTTCTTTAACAAGCCCAGTTCTTTCTGCCTTCCCTCATAGCTCATTTTCTAGACCTTTAATCATTTTTGTTGCTCTTCTCTGGACCTTCTCCAATTTCTCCACATCTTTCTTGAAATGCGGTGCCCAGAATGGACACAATACGCCAACTGAGGCCTAATCAGTGCAAACTAAAGCGGAGGAATGACTTCTTGGCTACGTCTACATTGGCATGATTTTCCGGAAATGCTTTTAATGGAAAAGTTTTCCGTTAAAAGCATTTTCGGAAAAGCACGTCTAGATTGGCAGGATGCTTTTCCGCAAAAGCACTTTTTGCAGAAAAGTGTCTGTGACCAATCTAGACGCGGTTTTCTGCAAAAAAGTCCCGATCGCCATTTTCACGATCGGGGCTTTTTTGCGGAAAACAATACTATGCTGTCTACACTGGCCCTTTCGCGCAAAAGTCTTTCGGAAAAGGACTGTTGCCCGAACGGGAGCAGCATAGTATTTCTGGAAAAGCACTGATGATTTTACAGGAGATAGTCAGTGCTTTTCCGGAAATTCAAGCGGCCAGTGTAGACAGCTGGCAAGTTTTTCCGCAAAATCATGTGATTTTGCGGAAAAACTTGCCAGTCTAGACACAGCCCTTGTGTCTTGCACACAACACTCCTGTTAATGCATCCCAGAATCAAGTTTGCTTTTTTTTTTGCAAGTGTCACACTATTGACTCATGTTTAACTTGTGGTCCACTAAGTCCCCTGATCCCTTTCTGCAGTACTCCTTCCTAGATAGTCACTTCCCATTCTGTATGTGTGAAACCGATTGTTCCTTCATAAATGGAGTACTTTGGGAAGGGATGTTTCATGGGGTCTAGGGACAGCAAGGGAAATGGTAGAAAACTACTGCTCCAGCACCAACAGTATTTTTGCCCTTGGCCAGGTAGCAAGGATTTCACCTCTTCCGACAAACTGTTAACCTCTGAAGGGTTTTATGGAAAGAAGAGGGAAGATTCACTGCACAGTCCCTGTCCTTATCTGGAGGGGTGGGGGACACACCATCTGTTTTTCTCTAAAGAAAGCACCACACGCTGCAACTGGTTGAAAATAAACACTCAGTTCTACCAGAGTAATGGAAAGAAGATAGGAAGGAACAAACAGCTTTGGATCCTGGACTTCACAGACAGCGG
Source organism: Pelodiscus sinensis (assembly GCF_049634645.1). Classification (NCBI taxonomy): domain Eukaryota; kingdom Metazoa; phylum Chordata; order Testudines; family Trionychidae; genus Pelodiscus; species Pelodiscus sinensis. The sequence goes on along the minus strand of NC_134719.1, from coordinate 5,592,369 downwards.
TGATGTTTGACCAATGGTCCCTATAATCTTTTCCATCCATGTGCAGAATAACTTTTAAATGCCCCAAGGCATGTGTGAATGTGCACCACCAAGTAGAAACAAAACAACCTAGCTATGAGCACTCTGCTACTCAGTTGGGTGGGATTTCAGTCTCTCCTGAGTGGCCACACAAGCACTCAGCTTACAGGGAACACTGCTTCTGACCCTGTTTTGGTGTTGTGTTTACAGCATATTATGGTATTCACAGGGCCGGCCAGAATCATTTGTGCACCCCAGGAGCGAGGCGCCGCCCGCAGGAGTGTGGCGCATGCGCGGCCTCGCCCCTGGACACACAGCGGCCCCGCCCCCAAGCACCCGGCACATGCATGGCCCCGGCCCCTCCTGGTCCGGCAGTCCCACACGGCGCCCCGTACAATGGGGCGCCCTGGGCGGCAACCCGGTCAGCCCATAGCTTGGGCTGGCTCTGGGTATTCAAGTGAGTGAGGCAGTGAGAAACCTCCCAGATTCCCTCCATACAGGGCATGAGAGCTTATGTGCATACATCTTATTCCTTATGTGGCTTTTTGGATTTAAGCAATGGAGAAGCTTCCAGATTAAAAACTGCAAGTGTCCTAATTATCAACTCAGTTTACCCCAGCATAGTGGCAACCATCCAGCGGCAGTAAATACTCATCTTCAGGTAACATGTTTACTCAGCCAGGAAGTAGCATTAACTAATCATATACAAAAGTTTCAGAGGGGTAGCCAAGATCGTCTGTCACAGGAAACACTTAAAAACAACAACAAATAGTCTGGCAGCACTTTAAAGACTAAAAAAACATGCAGATGGTATCATGAGCTTTTGTGGCCACAGCCCACTTCTTCAGATTCCCCCCCACCCTCTTTCCCTTTATTTATTCTTGATTCTGGACTTCCAACACTCCAGTTGTCTGAAGAAGTGGGCTGTGCCCAGGAAAGCTCCTGCCACCATCTTTGGTAACATGTTTTGTTAGTCTTTAAAATGCTACCAGACTATTTGTTGTTTTTAAGTTTAATCATATAAGATAAAGCAGCCAGTCTCACTAGGAACACACCCATGGCCTAGCAGTTTTGCAGCCTAACGGCTTTTGCAGCATGCCCTGGAGGTCACCAGTGAAGGGTTATTTTAGACCAAAGATGGAAGTCAGTTCCAAAGCCGTCACCAAAGGATGGTTCGTCAGGCCCGGAAAGTGAAGTGCCCAAGAATTCCCCAATGCTACAAAGCACATGTTGCGTGCATAGTCTCGGGCACATAATTGCTAAGTGTTTCCAGCTTTAAGAACACACTGTGAGGTGACTGAAATGGCCCACCCAACCCTCCCCTCGCAAGGCCGGAACATTAGAAGAACGTGAGGCTCGCATCTTGGAACAGGCGGGGTGCCTCAGAAAGCTGCCTCGTTACCGCGGCGATTTACCATGCCCAGGAGTCACTTCACAAGGGTGTTGCTATGGTAACCGGGGGGGGGGGGGCTGCAACATTCAAGCCTGGCAGTGATTTACTAGGGGTGGGGATGCATCCTGCACTCCCCTATTTCCTACCCCCACTGGAATATGCATGAGGAATCACTAGTGAGGCACGCAGGCCTGTCTCGCACGCCCCTTGCACTAGTCTGAGCAGTGGTGATGGTACTTCCAGGTTCTTCACTATAAATAAGGCATGCTTTAATAGTGATTACATCATACAAGGGTAGAGGTGGAAAGAACTGTCTCATGAGTTGCGCCTCGCCCATCAAAAAAGTCCAGAGCCTCCACTGGCCCTCGCTGAGAAGGCCTTGCCAGCACAAAAAGGCTGGGGAGTCCAATTTAATGCTTCTGGTACGTGCAGCTGTGGCAGTCAGCACCCAGGAGAAATGCACTCCTCCTGCTGCACGCGCATGCAGCCGATACACATGTTTACAAATTCAAACCTGGCACCTGCAAAGAGCTCTGCATGGGCAAAGCCATGGTGCAGTTTGCAAGCTTTCCAGGGCTCTTGTAAAACCCTGGTCCGGTACAGACTTACATGCGTAAGGCACTTTACACACATGGTTAGCCCCACCGAAGTCTCGACCAAATCGTGGCCTTGCTGGGAAAAGTCTCTTTCCCTGCCGTCTGTGTGTGTTTCCTATCTCTAGGATCGGTCTGATAAATCCATGGGTCTAATTTTCCTCTATAAAAATGTGCCACTGATATCAAAGCTATTGTTAGGAGAACACACTGTGTTCATATCTGGAGGCCAGAAACTGAATCCAAGCAAAACAAATCTGATTTGCTTTCAACGTCAAAGCCCCTTCAGTCGGCGGGTGTAGTTACAGTTGTTTAACAGTAACCACAGTGACTGATACATGTGACGTCATTTCAGTCTGTGCCCTGCTTTTAGAAGAGTCTTATTTATAATTAGTCAGAGGGACCCGATCCTGCCAGCTGCCACCTTGCAAATGCCCATTAACAAAAAAGAGAATTTTGATTAAAGGTCACAGGAAATAGTACGGGATTTGCATGAGTAAGGAACTAACTTTTTTTTTTTTTGTTATTAAAAGGCCAGTCACCTTCAATTGCTTCTAGTACAGTGGGCATGTGATACGCACAAAAAGAACACGATACCTGCCCTAGGTTGATTTTATGTTTTAACATAGAGCTGAGCTTTGGAAGCTCAGATATATAAACATCCCCAAGTTTTGGGGAGTGTTTAGATTCAGGATTTGGCTTCCTACCGATAGGGACCAGCTGTTTTCTGGATGTGGGCATTTGCAACTCAGCTTCAAGCCAAGATATATACCATCAATTTTAGATTCAGGGATTCCATGTGCAGAGGGGTAACATCAAGGCTGACAAGAGTCTTCATCTCCACCCGCCTGAAAGGGGTAGGGCCTTGGATGGAAGGGGCAAGTTTGGAGGCTACCCTCCCCACCCAGCCCTTCAGCACTTCCGAGGGCTCCAGCAGTGATTTAGAGCAGTGGTCTCCAAACTTTTTTGATCACGCACACCTACCGGTAAAAATTTTTTGAGCATGCACCCCCAATATATGTACATTTATTAATAAAAGTCTTATAAACCTCTATCTTTTCTCTCTGCTGCCATGTCTCCTCCCCTTGCTCCATCAGCTCCCCTGGTGCCTTCTGCCCCCCAACCCCACACCCTCCTCTGCTGTTCTGACTCCTGCCCTTCTCATTGCCCTCAGCCCTGCTGCAACCTGCCCCCCTCCACCTGCCCTTCTCTCCCCTGTGCACACTCCTCCAGTAGCCCCACTCTGATCATGTGAGGTCTGCCTCCTGATCCCCTCTCCTAACACCTCCCTCTACACACCTGCCCTGCCTCTCTCCTCTGGTGCTGGTGTTTGCCCTTCTGCTTCACCCCCAGAATCCCCTGGCACCTGCACCTTCCCTTACCCCTGAACCCTCCTGGTGCCTCCACCTTCCCTCACTGCCCCTACCCCCTCTGCCCTCTTTTTCCCCCGATGCCCACCCCCTCACCATCCACTGCCCCCGTTCCCCTCATGCCTATGCCCTAACACATGACTTGCTCCATCCCCATCTTCCTCATGCCCACCCCTTCTTTCAAGCCTTGTCCCAGCACCTCCCCCTCCTCCTTCTAGCCCCCAATGCCCTTCCCCTCTCCTCTCCCAGCATCACTCTGTCCCCACTCCTGCCCTTTTCCTCATTGTCTCCACTTGGCCCCCTGGTATTTGTCTCTCCTGGAGGTTCCTGTCCCTTTCCCTTTATTCTCCTGACCTTCCTCCCTCCCCTCAGCACAAGCCCTTTCCTCTCCCACCCCTTCCCCCTATTTTTCCCCCTTCCCCTCCTCCACCTTCTGCTTTCCAATTTGCGAGGCTGGAGTCTGTGATTGGGTCCCAGAAGTCCCTGCAGCCCAGTCCCCAGATGCTTCCAGGGCTACAGACCACGTGCCAGGCTGACCAGTGCAACGCTGGGCCAGGCATTTTTAAAGTCCCGGGCCTTGACGTCCTGCCATGCCTGGGCATCTCCCCTCTCAGCTGTTGCACAGCATTTGAGCATGCTGTACATGCGCTCTGTTGGACCCACCTCCCTTGGCCCCACTGTGCCCTGTACATGGCCGGCACCAGGGAATTTTCTTCCCGTGCCCCAATGGATCATCTTGCACACCCCTTGGGGTGTGCACACCCCACTTTGGAGACCACTGATTTAGAGGGCCCGGAGCTTGGACTGCAGCAGCTGCCGAGGTTACAACAGTGGTGGCCAGAAGCCCTGGGCTTTTTTAAATGTCTGTTCCTGGGGCAGCTGCTTCTTTTGCTCCCCTCAGTAACGTTCAATTTGTCCAAGCAATAAGTAAATGGAAGTGCTGGTGAAATCCTGACCATGGTGAAGTCAATGGCAAAACTTTTATGGACTTTAATTGGATCAAGATTTCACCTGCCAACTTCATTCCAATCCTGTCAGCTCTTGGTCCAAACCACCCCTCACAGCCACTTGGAATCGGTGGCAAGCCACGCATGCTTTGAGATTCTTGGACAGGATCTTACCTGAGTGTCTTCGGTTTGCAAATTGGGCTCAAGCACTTTTTGAACCCAACATACTTTCTCATGGGGCTTTCCAGCCTAATTTCAACCCCCAGGGCCAAAGGCAGCTGCAAAGGGGGATGGATGTGGGAAAATCCATATTCAACAGTTTCAAAAGCTTAAAAGTAAAGTTGTGGTTTGATTCTATAATAAAGGATAGGGGTGCGAGGGAGAGGCATCTGTAATTTTTTTTACAGTTTGGGGAGAAGGACTCAGAGCCAACTAAAGGAAACACATTCCAGGGTAATGAATTAGACAAACACCCACATGCGATCCTGCCCAGAGCAAGAAATAAAACTGCAGGAGAAAAAAAAATCTTCCTCTTCTTCTCCAGCACTGAGGAGAGAGGTTGGCAGTTTGACAATGATTTGAAAAAGAAACTCACCTGCCCAGTCTAATTGAGGGAGGTGTCTTGGACCTGTATGTCCAGAGAGAAAGTCTCAGCCCTTCACTTCCTCCCGTTGCAGGTGAAAAATCAGGCTGCTCCCATTGGGGATAATTGAAGCCCAAGGCCCTGAAACTAGGAACCCAGCTGACGGCTCCAGCTGGTCCCTTTGCAGGCAAGGTGAAGATGATTGTGGATTACGCCTCCAGCGCCAGCTGGTTTAGATGATTGAGAAACAAGCGCCCTCTAGCGGCGCCGCAGCGCCACAACCACCAAAAAAAAAGTTCCAGGAGGATGGGAAGTTTGGGAAAGTTGGAAGTGGCTGGGAGTTTTTGCCTCCTCGCTGCGCGTGTGAGAGAGCCTGACATGCAGATCAGTACCCGCCTTCCCGTGCCTGTTCAAATAGCAAGCCCCGCATCCATCCTCACCCGCGGGGCTCCCACCCACCCCCCTCCCGCCACGCGCCTGGGCTCTCCCACCCCCTTCCCCACGCCGACCAAACTTGCTCCGGCCAGCTCCGGAGTGGCTCCTCCGAGTTGCACGGGAAGCATGGCGGAGGCTGGGGAGCAGCCGCAACGCGGGGCTCAGCCTCTGCGGAGCCTCGGCCCCTCGGCCCAGCCCTGAGCCCGGAGGGAGCTCCGGGCGCCGCCAGCCCCTGGCTTCGCACTTGTCACCTGCGGACGGGACGGGCAAAGTTTGTTTGAAGAACAAGCCGGGGAGAAAGTGGGGGGGACTGAGCTCCGAGGAGACCCAAAGAAGCCGCCCGGGAAGGCTCCGCTGGGGAGAGGCAGGATGCGACCCAAGCTGGCGCTGCTCTACCTCGTCTTCGGGGGGCTCCTGCCGGGCGTTGCACCCAGGAGGAAGCAGATCGACACCGGGCAATGTGAGCTGCCTCGATCGGTGAGCTAGTTTCCCCCTTCCCCAGCCTGCTTGGAGCCCACGCCCCGAGCACGAGCAGACCTTGGCGTTGTCCTCCAGGTGCCACTGTGTGTGGGCGGGGGGTAATTGCTGCTTTCTGCCCTCCCCACCCAAGTCACCCCCCTGCCCCATCAGAGTAGGGAGACCTTTCCAAGGACCCATCCCTGCCTTGCTTGCCTCCCTCTCCTCTGCTGGACCAGAGCTTGCTTCCAGGGGCACAGGATGGCTGCCCAGTTCACTCCAGGCATGCCAGCTACCAGGGTGAGATCCACACATGCAGAGAGCTAGTCCAACCACACCTCTATGCACACCGGGCTGTGCCTCTCGATAGACCCAGCCCTGTGGATGTGGTGCCTACGCACATGTGGCTATGACTGCAGGCTGCATGGCAACATGCACGTTTTGGGTGTCTTGCTTATACTTGGGTATCAATACAATTTCTGTGTTTGTGTACACACACACACACACACGCACAGCCTCCCCTTAGCCCTGCATGGGTATAGGCACTAACATAGCTTCAGTATATGTATTACATCTATAGCTATGTGACCTCGCCATCATCACATGTATCTGGTTATATACTTACTATGCAGAGGCAGGTACATAGAGCTATAGAAACACAGGTAAATATAGTTACAGAAAAGCAATAATTTTTTTTTATGAATTTGCCAAGATACCAATTAGATTTTTAAAGCTGAAATCTTAACCAGCTAGATTTGCTAATTGGATAAGTGTTATTGCCAACAGAAAATGGAATCTAAGCATATTACCTCCCTGTTATTGAATGCAGGGAGTGCTAGCTTGCTAATTTTAAGGCTGGATTCCTTTCAGGGCAACTTGGAAATTGAACTGTATTTCCTAAATATGAGCCCTTGCTTAATTCTTAACTAGCCAACAATTTATTAATTCACCCAGAGCTACATTAGTACATGCTACTGCTACTCAAGTGGAGACAGAACCAAAGTTTTAGATGTGTACTGCACATGAAGTATTGTACGACAAGCAAATAACAATGCAAATGACTAAGATTTCATATACAGATAGGTACATGCACAGAAGCTTTATTTTTTCTGTACGTGTACATTATAGAGGCTCAGAATATGTGTGTGTGGAGTGTGTGTTTGTGTGTTGCATCTGGATCTGTAGAGATATACACCAAAACAGTCTACCTCATAGACATCTCGGCTGATGCAGTGTATTATCCTCAAGTTGGTAGTGTGTGTTGTAGATAAAGTGTGTACAGCAGAGTCGTTGTATGTAAAATTCTCTCGTATTCTATCCTTTGTCCGAGGGGGAGCCGTATTGGTCTGTAACTTTAAAAACAACGAGTAGTCCTGTGGCACCTTAGAGACTGAGGTATCGTGAGCTTTTGTGGGCAAAACCCCCTTTTTTCTCCATTCAAGCTCATCTGAAAATGTGGGGACTCTCAGATTTTATAACCGAAAAAGAAGGAAGAGGGGAAAAAAAGTACCTGTCAATTGTAGTGCTGGTGGTAATGAAGCTGAAAGTTTTGTGGCCCTGCATCTTGTCCCCAAAACTGACTCTGCCTGTTCCCATCCACAGCAGGGAGAGCTAAATTCCTTCTTGTGGACCATCCGTCGGGACCCCCCGGCCTACTTGTTTGGCACCATCCATGTGCCCTACACACGGGTGTGGGACTTCATCCCGGAGAACTCCAAGGCAGCCTTCCAGGCCAGCACCAATGTATACTTTGAACTGGATCTCACAGACCCCTACACCATCTCGGGCCTGGCCAGTTGCCAGATGCTGCCCCATGGTGAGAACCTACAGGACGTGCTGCCTCGGGAGCTTTACCGTCGCCTCAAGCGGCACCTGGAGTACGTCAAGCTGATGCTGCCGCACTGGATGACCCCAGACCAGCGGGGCAAGGGGCTGTACGCCGATTACCTCTTCAACGCCATCGCCGGCAACTGGGAGCGCAAGAGGCCCGTCTGGGTGATGCTGATGGTCAATTCCCTGACAGAGACGGACATCCGCTCCCGAGGAGTGCCTGTGCTAGACCTCTACCTGGCCCAGGAGGCCGAGCGGATGAAGAAGAGGACAGGGGCTGTGGAGAGGGTGGAGGAACAGTGTCACCCATTGAATGGGCTCAACTTCTCCCAGGTAAGGGGGGCTTGGCCCCATGGGTCTCTTTGTCCATCCCAGCATGGGGAGAGGAAAGCTGAGAAGCACCAGGCTAAGGGGACTCAGGCAGACACAGCATAAGCTAAAGACCGTTGAGGCTGCAAAGACCTTTAGAGCAGTCCCTTAGCAACCGAACACTGATGGTACCGTCTACCTGCAGAGGTGACTTTCCCTCAGTGTGTGTGCGGGACAGCCACCACAACACAAATGCACACCCACCCCACTTTATCTCTCTTTGTGATATTCAGAAGCTTGAGATGTGCTGTCCGTAAGTTAATAAAAATGCAAGGGAACATGTCTGATTTCTGCAGCAACTTGGCACAAAGTTTTACCAACATCCTCTCCTTCCCTGCAACTAAGAAGTAAAATTATGAATTGAAAGGTGCCCGGGGGGAAGGGGTATAGTTTTAATGTCATTTTCTGGGTGTTTAATGTTGTACAAGCGGCTTGGGTGTCCTTGTGTTATTCCATGCCTAAAGATATGGACTTTATATAAGCTGTTGTGCGCTGAGAGAAATGGAATTTTCATTTCTCGGATCTGCAACGGGGAGGAGGCTTGTTAAGAGGAGGAGAAGTTTGGAAAGCGATGGACAGATTGAGGAGCAAGGGTTGGCGTAGCTTGAATCCAGAATGTCTCTTTCTGTTGAAGATTCAGCTTTTAAAATCAAATCCCATGCCAGTGACTATTTGGCTTGAGTGGATTTAACTTTGCTCTGTGAAATTGACCAATTAGACAGACTGGAAATTCTGAAAATGAGCAAAAAGAGTGGGAGGGGAAATATTCCAGTGAAAACTATGATTTACAATTACAGTGTATCAGTTTTTGTAACCGGCTTTAATCCTTACTGTAAGTGCAGCTATTTCCAGTTGTAACCCTGCTGTCCTTATTTAAACAAAAAACCCTCAGGGGCCTTTTCAGTGGAGAAACTGTCACCAACTGATGCTTTTTTTTCTCAATTATTTAATGGGGGTTTTGCTTTACAGGGAAAAATCACTTTTTTTTTTGTTCTTTTTGCAAAAGTAAATTCATTTCTTGTTCCCTGTGGTTAGTCTAGCATTATATACAAAGTTCCCATAATAAGTCTGAGAGAACCTGGGCTCTCAGGTATGGAAAGTATACAGTTTGAGTTGTTAAAAATTGTTATTTCTAAACCAAAACCTACAAATATCAGTGTTTTCTGACCAGGCATTTGCTTCTACCTTTCCTTCAAAGGGTTAACTGCCTTTTCTTTTGGTTGATCACATACTACTTTAAAACTGAAGTCTAAATAATTAACCACTGTCCCTCCCAATATTGATCGAGTCCTAAGTTGGCCATAGTAAGTCAAATAGTACTTAAAATGATACACATGAAAAAGCCTTAGCTAAAAATCTACGCTTGGAAACCTTTTAAATGTGAATCCTATTGTACATTTTTGTGTGTGTGAGGGAAATAGAATTGTGCAAAAAAAAAAAAAATCATAGCACTTTGAAGATGGAAATTCAACTTATTTTCCTTTTTAGTCACTAATTTTTAAAATGTACCTAGAATCCCCCTTCCTTTTTTAAAAAAATGGGGCAATTACCAACTTTAGTAAAGGAGATTTTTTTTTTAATGGACAGGAAAGGTGAATGTTGTGGAAAATTCTGAATTTATTAACACAGTGTTAGGTTTTGATTATTGAATTTGTCTATTTGATTATGGATTGTTGATGTTGCTGTGAAAATACGTCACCATTCAAGAATCATTTTAAACATGTTTTTTTTCTCAGCGTGAAGCCACTTTTGGAAAGGTGGCTCTTAAAACAACATGAGACAAAATTAAGTAAAACAAACCAGATAGCTCTTTGCTTGCTTCCTTTAGGATGAATACATCCTGGCACCTGGCAAATTGTTTGGTGGTAGTAATTTGTAATGTTATCACTATGTCTGGCAGTCCCACTGTTTGGAGTATTTCTGTGCTAATTGAGAGGTGTGGGTTCCTATAACTAGATTTCTCTCCTCTTCATTCTAGATCTTGGATCTTTCTGTAAGAAACACATAATTAACCTTACTAAAAATGGAAATCAGAACTTGACCAGTTCTTATATTCCACTCCGTCCGTCTATGTGTGTGGTTTGAGAACATCTGCGCTAAATTACACTTCCAAATCTGCTAAGGGCATCAGCACTTTTTACCTGCTTTCAGCATTACTGCAATATCGCATATATTATATAATATTTGGAAATTAAGTCTTGTAATTGTGCCTCATTAAAACCTCTTCATGCTTGTGTTTTTTAGGGAAAAATCCAACTTATTTCCCTAGTAAGTTTAAAAATAATCATTTGCTTCCCCCTCCTCCCCCCATTTGAAAGGCAGCTTTGTGTCTTTGCAGATTTTAAGCAGGACTTTGTATACTCAGTCCATTAATCTGATACCATCAGGAAGGGAAAAGCTACAAGTGATCACCCAGTTGTATTTGACTTTGATTTGTTTCAGAATGAAACTGTCGGTATTTGCATTTTTAACCAGGAATGCTCCATGCCCAGAGTTCCTTCGACTTCTGAATTGTTTCATGCAGATGAGAAAATTAAGCTGTATGCTGAAACTGACTGCTTCTTTGAGAATGTCGTAAATCAGTTCCCCATTGGTCAAGTTGGCACTATGACATTTGTAATTGGGTCCTCTATTTTGCCTGGAACTTCTGTACAGTATTTCCTACTGATATCTGGAGACCTTGTGGTTGCTATAATGCTGCTATACCATTGATTTTAATTGCCCTCCAAATGTTGTTAAAATTGAGAGACGGCCCCCTTCAGTGTGTACAAGCACCCACAACTCTAGTGACTTCAGGGAGAGTTTTGGTTCCATAAGGAATGCCGGACTGGGCCTTGGATATTAGTAAGTAGCAGCATTAGCCAACCACACAGTGCATTACGTGACGGTGAAGGTTCCTAAATCCAACTGTGATAAGTAAAGGTGGCTCAGAACCCCCTATTCTAGCATTGGGGAAGTCTGGATGCTGATTCAAAACAGATCTGAACTGTATGGAACTATCTGCTTAGCAGCTTTGATTCGGAGTGAAGTTTTTGGGAGATACCTCAAAGGTTTGGTGCCTAAACCGGTGGGAGGCTCTGGGCCTGTACAATTAACAGACACTGCCCTGAATCTCCAAACTCAGATCCTGCTCCATATTTTGAACTCGCCCACACCTAGGGTAGCCATGGGTCCAGTTTTGAACCGGACAGTCCAGTATTTGAGCTTTTCTGTTTGGGAAACAAATGGAGAAAATAGAAATGCCAGGTATTTTCTAAATAAGATGTAATGTCGATTGTGATGTCATGTCAAGTGTGTCCGGTATTTTTGTTGAAACTATCTGGCAACCCTGCCTGCACTTTGTGGAGTCGCCTGGAATCGGCAGTTCTCATTCAGGCTCAGCTCCCGTTTTTAGGCTCCTAACATCCTGTCTTGCCATTTAACCTCAGATGAGGAGGAAAGGTGTGTTTATGAAAGCTAGGGATGTGAGTGGATAACCAGTTAACTGGTGTCCTGGTAAGCCTCACCCTTAATGAACCTGTACTGGCTGGGAGCTGGCAGCTCACCCCGCTTCCTCTGCTGCTGCTTCTGTGCCCCTACCCAACCCCCGTGCAACGCTGCCAAATCCCAGCCTGCGTGGCCTCTCCTGCCTGGTTTTGGCAGGTGTTGGGGGAGAGCTTCCCCTACCAACGCAAAACACCATCTTGGCTTAACCACGAGGTCTTGCATGATCTAAAAATAAAAAAGGAGTCCTATAAAAAATGGAAAATAGGACAAATGACAAAGGATGAATATAGGCAAACAACACAGGAATGCAGGGGCAAGATTAGAAAGGCAAAGGCACAAAATGAGCTCAGACTAGCTATGGGAATAAAGGGAAACAAGAAGACATTTTATAAATATATTAGAAGTAAGAGGAAGACTAAGGACAGGGCAGGCCCAGTGCTCAGTGAGGAGGGAGAAACAGTAACAGGAAACTCGGAAATGGCAGAGATGCTTAATGACTTCTTTGTTTTGATTTTCACCAAGAAGTCTGAAGGAATGCCTAACATAGCGAATGCTAGTGGGAAGGGGCTAGGTTTAGAAGACAAAATTTAAAAAGAACAAGTTAAAAATCACCTAGAAAAGTTAGATGCCTGCAATTCACCAGAGCCTGATGAAATGCATCCTAGAATGCTCAAGGAGCTGATAGAAGAGGTATCTGAGCCTCTAGCTATCATCTTTGGACAATCATGGGAGACAGGAGAGATTCCAGAAGACTGGAAAAGGGCAAATACAGCGCCCATTTATGAAAAGGGAAATAAGAACAACCCAGGCAACTACAGACCAGTTAGTTTAACTTCTGTGCCAGGAAAGATAATGGAGCAAGTAATTAAGGAAATCATCTGTAAATGCTTGGAAGGTGGCAAGGTGATAGGGAACAGCCAGCATGGATCTGTAAAGAACAAATCATGTCAAACCAATCTGATAGCTTTCTTTGATAGGATAACGAGTCTTGTGGATAAGGGAGAACGGTGGATGTGGTATACCTAAACTTTAGTAAGGCATTTGATACGGTCTCGCATGATATTCTTATCAATAAACTAGGCAAATACAACTTAGATGGGGCTACTATAAGGTGGGTGCATAACTTGCTGGATAACTGTACTCAGAGAGTAGTTATTAATGGTTCACAATCTGGCTGGAAAGGCATAACAAGTGGGGTTCCTCAGGGGTCTGTTTTGGGCTGTTCAGTATCTTCATCAACGATTTAGATATTGGCATAGAAAGTACACTTATTAAGTTTGCAGATGATACCAAGCTGGGAGGGGCTGCGAGTAATCTGGAGGATAGGGTCATAATTCAAAATGATCTGGACAAATTGGAGAAATGGTCTGAGGTAAACAGGATGAAGTTTAAAAAGGACAAATGCAAAGTGCTCCACTTACGAAGGAACAATCAGTTTCACACATACAGAATGGGGAGTGACTGTTCAGGAGGGAGTACAGCAGAAAGGGATCTAGGGGTTATAGTGAATAACAAGCTGAATATGAGTCAGCAGTGTGATGCTGTCGCAAAGAAAGCGAACATGATTCTGGGGTGTATTAACAGGAGCGTTGTGAGTAAGACAAAAGAAGTCATTCTTCCACTCTACTCTGCGCTATTTAGGCCTCAGTTGGAGTACTGTGTCCAGTTCTGGGCACCGCATTTCAAGAAGGATGTGGAGAAATTGGAGAGGGTCCAGAGAAGAGCAACAAAAATGATTAAATGTCTAGAGAACATGACCTATGAAGGAAGGCTGAAAGAACTGGGTTTGTTTAGTTTAGAAAAGAGAAGATTGAGGGGGGGATATGATAGCCCTTTTCAGATATCTAAAAGGGTGTCATAAGGAGGAGGGAGAAAACTTGTTCATCTTGGCCTCTGAGGATAGAACAAGAAGCAATGGGCTTAAACTGCAGCAAGGGAGGTTTGGGTTGGACATTAGGAAAAAGTTCCTAACTGTCAGGGTGGTCAAACACTGGAATAAATTGCCCACAGAGGTTGTGGAATCTCCGTCTCTGGAGATATTTAAGAGTAGGTTAGATAAATGTCTATCCGAGATGGTCTAGACAGTATTTGGTCCTGCCATGGGGGCAGGGGTCTGGACTCAATGACCTCTCGAGGTCCCTTCCAGTCCTAGTATTCTATGATTCTAGCCAGAGGGCTGGAACATCCCCCTTACCAGTCCCCGTTTAATCAGTTAACCGGTTAAAGGTAACATTTTGCCAGTTGACTAATCAAACGGGATTTTACATCCCTAACGAAAGCTAATGGGAGCAGCAGGGACTTGACCAAGAATGTTCCACGAGGTTAGAGGGAGGATAATGCTTCCTGGAGCTCTAGAAGGATCAACATCTCCTGGTGCTCTTGGGACCCCACTGTTTCAAAACTCCATTATAGTTATAACAAGTGCTTTCCAGGAAGCTAAAGCACCTGTTGATTTTTGGGTAGAGATGGACCTGACCCCTCACCTGATCAGGCTGAAATTTGGGGAAGTTCTCATTGAGATTTGGATCTTAACTTTGCAGCAGGCTCCCAACTGTGGAAGGGGACCTGGCAAAATCAGGTGTCCATTAAAACCAATAGGACTGTTGCCATTGACTATGGTGTGTCTGAGCACCTTTGATTCCCAGGGGAAGGTTTGGAACTTCGCTACTAGGTCCCGCCTGGAGCCCATTGTGACTGCCAAGAAGGTATTTACTGCCCTCCCTCTAATTCCTTCCTATATATTAGCCACTTCGTGCTCTTTCATCTCCCATCACTAGTTCTTTGTCCACACAGTTAATCCACATTCAGCTGGTGGCAAAGCCTTTAGTTACTATGCTTCCTGCTTGCAAAGTAAGCCTCCCTGAGTTGTCTTGACAATTTTAAACCTACCCTCTCAATCCATACATGGGGAAATATCCCTGACTGACTGAACGAAGGCTGTGTTCATTATCCTCATGCTGTCTAGGCTTTCCTACTTAGTCATGAACCCGATGATTATCTCGATGGTATCACTTCAAGCTGTGGCGGGATAAATTAAATGAGAGACGTAATACCCAACTGTAACTGACTGGATCAGAGACAGTCTCAAAGAACGGAGGGCTAGATAGAGTCAGATCAAACTTCACACTTGGCTGTTCCCTTCCTTTCATTTCGACCCTCCCCTTCCCCCCACTCTCTGCACAAATAAACATTGTTTTCCTACTTTCCACCAAGGAGAGTCAGAATGAAGTGGACGAAATGACTTGGTTAACAAAGTCAGTCTTCATTTCCCAGGTCCTGTTGTTGCATCAAGCGCTGGGACATGGCAGGTCTGATTACGCTATTGATAGGATTACAGCGAGTACAAGCACTGCTTAATAAAAGGACAATGGGTGGTCCGTGATGTTTGGCCACTGACATCTATCTGCACTCTTTACATTGGGTCCTGGATTACAAAACCACATGAAATATTGCTCTCCGGACAGGACAATATTATGGTATGCCCGGTATGCCTCCTTTTTAAAAAAAGACAAAATAGTTTTGCCTCTGCAAGGTAAGAGTGTAAATCCCATCTAAAATGTTTAACCCATTAACTGGGATTCTGTAGAGGGGGGCTACTCTGGTTGGGCTGGATCCCAGTTAACCTGTTACCCCAGTAATATGCCCTTTACATCCCTACTACAAGGGCCATAATCTTTAGATGACACAAACTGCTGTAGCTCTGATTTCTGTGGAGCGATGCCAATTTACACCAGCTGAGGATCTGGCCCAGTTTAAAAAAAAAACAGAAATAGATGGGAAAAGTTAATTTGTTTTTTAGATCTAGACATAATTGTCTGAACAAAAAAGCTTTTTGCTTTTTTGGGCGTGGGCTAATGTTGGTGGAAAAATAGGATTTTTGTCAAGCAATTTTTTTGCCAAAAAGCCCCAAATATTTCAGATATTGGTTGCTTAAATACCTGAAGATTTTTGTCTACCTTTGCCAAAAGTCTCTCCCATACCTACGTTTTATTCTGTTATATTTTTTTATGAAAAACTGAATTTCTCATGTGCTTCTGTGGGGGGGAGGGGGAGGGTGTAATTTCTCAACTAGCATTAGTAAATTTATAATGAAAAGGGACATGGCAAAATTAAAATTATTCTGTGTTGTGTCTGGGGGTGATAGAGAGCTAATGAGATGGAGTCACTTTAAAACCTGAGCAAGACAACTCTTGAGGGTAAAAATATGTACTCAGAAAAGAAATCAGTAGCTGCTACTAATAGTTATACCCCAAGTTATCAAAATCTGAATGATTTATAGAATCTAATTTACTTTTCATACACATCTCTAGGGCCATGATGTTTTCCTCCTTGAAATCTCTCTCTGGGTCCTGCTCTGTCAGCATGCCTACTGGAAAAGAAGAAGTTAGACAGTTAATAATGACTTGCAGTGCAGTTGGCAATTCATCTGCTATATTGATATTTAATTGAAAATGTGTATAACAAAATGCATTTACTTGATTGTACCACTTTACCCATCCCCACAAACCTTCATGTGTCCCTTGAGTTCATAAGCCCCTGTCTTGGTGTTATATTTTGTTACTGTGCAACCTCCATACCTGAAAGGTCTCTATCATTAGATCCAATGGTAGGCTCAGAGTCTAAGGTCACAATGCCGTTTGCCACACTGGAGATTGATCTCCTGGCATTTGATTTAGTGGGTCTAATAAAGACCCATTAAATCGAACACGGCGGGCATGCCCCGGTCAGCACCGATACGCCTCACGGTTGCAAAGAGTAAGGGAAGCCAACAGGAACAAATGCTTCTGTCAATCTCCCGCTGTGAAGACGGACCAAACTCAGCTTAACGTATGTCAGCTCCAGCTATGTTGTGTATTCCAGCTGGAGTTGTGTACCTTAAGCCAGCCTTCTGGGTCTAATATAGACCTCACCTGAGTTTGCTAACTCTTCATGTGTTTTTATGACACTCGTTATAATAATGGTGTGCTGATCCTGGCCCTTGAACATTATTTCAATATAGAAATGAAATTGCAGTAGTTGATATTTATGCCATTTGTCTTCCTTTTTGGATTACAGTCACCGTGTTGCCAGCCTCACACATTCAAAACTCAGGAAACTGGCCCCCCCAAATCAAGAAATACTAAGCTCTTTTATCAGAGGGGTAGCTGTGTTAGTCTGTATCTGCAAAAGTGACAATGAGTCCTGTCGCACCTTATAAACTAAACTTCATGCACATGCTATGAAGAAGCTATGGCTGCTACTCCAAGGCTAGTAGTGAGTTGAACTACAGACCCATTCTTCAGTGTCAGGTCAGGCAGGGTGATATAATGATCCTCATGCTCTCTTGTACTTAGCCCCATCGGAAAATCTCTGACCTAAAAGAACTAACTCATCAGGTCCCTTTGAACTGGTGCTCCCAGTCAAAGGAGACTTTGCAGAAGCCAGACAGAACAATCGCCCGTATGTGCCGTTGAGTATTGGAATACATGAGACAGATCCATTGGCCTTGGGTGGCATGTCCGAGGCACAAAGGCATGCAATAGATGTCCCGTGTGCTTTGCCAAGACAGGCCACCTCATTAGACTGCATGTTCCTTTGTCAAATGGAAACTGAAAGGCTTTATCTGAATGCCTCTGAGTTCAGGGGTTTCCACTTTCCTCTGTGCCTTTGCTATTGTAACCCGCACACCTGCTGGGTGTGGTGCACTGTTCCATCTAGTGGCACCAAGACCACTTACAGAGAGAATGAATCTGCTTTACAGCCTTAGCTGAGAAGCAGTCGGCTTTTAGCTCATGCTGTAGAGCAATGTTTCTTAAACTGTGTTCTGTGGCACAAAAGTGTACCGTGAGGCAGGCGGAGGTGTGCCGCGGAGAACAACATAATTCAAAATGGCTGCCCTTAAAGGGCTGGTGACTTTTTTCTCTCAATAACTTCCCTCCACTTTTTTTTTTCCTCAACAAAAAATCTTTGGTGTACCCCATAAAAATAAATTGTGTGGTGTTCCTCGGTCTTAAAAAGTTTAAGAAACACTGCTGTAGAGGCTCATGCACTAAGTTCCAAAGATCCCAGTGTGCCTGTTGGCATTACACTATCACAATTACATTAATGGAGATTGCCTATCTCCTGGAGCTGGAAGGGACTTTGAAAGGTCATTGAGTCCAGGCCCCTGCCTTCACAGCACAACCAAGTACCATCCCTGACAAATTTTTGCCCCAAATGGCCTCTGCAAGGATTGAACTCACAACTCTAAGTTTAGCAGGCCAATGCTCAAACCACTGAGCTATCCCTGCCCCATAGGTGCTATAATCCCTGATGTTGTCTGGAGGCCAGTGATGCAACAATCCAGGGCAGGAGCAAAGTGTTTCATTTTTGTTTTGTTTTTTAAACTGCACATTCAGGGAGAAACAAAGGTATCTATCCTGATATCTGAGCTGCCTGCTCCCAGGGGCTGGAGCTGGCTTTTTATTCTGTTCATGTAGCGCCTGATGCGGTAGGGCCAACATCTGGAACTCTACTGCCATACAAATTATTAATAATCCTTGGTGGCTGAAGAGGGCCTGTTGGGAGCAGAAATGGTACAATTCTGCTGTGTAAAGGAGGGGAGGCAAAGTATGTCCTCCATACAACCCAGAGCACTGTTTCCCACAGCCTCATTATGCAGAAATGCATGGGCAGAGAGTAAGAGGATTTTGCAAGGGATCTTCATAACACCCACTGGACTAAAAGCATCATCTGGGGAGTTGACTCCTCCTCCCAGCTGCCTGCCACACGGTGGATAGGAGCCCAGATCAACAAAGCTCCGTCGGCTCCTAACTACCCCTGATTTCAAAGGCTGTTAGGACTCTAATCACAACATTGTGTTTAAACCTTAAGAACCTCAATTCACATACAGTCCAACCTCCAGCCCTCAGTGAAATCTTTAACAATCTTCCCTCAGTCCCTGGCGGCTAGCAGTCCTGCATTATAATGCCAGCCCACATCATTCCGGCTGGTCGGTGGTTCCCATACTGAAACGATCTGTAAGCAAGGGCATTAATTCACTTCGTGCTCCCGGTGGGACTGGGGTCTGCAAGCAGCGCTCTTGGCAAGGCAGGTCTGGGAACTTCAGAGTGATGTACTGTGTTGTAGACAGCAGAACAGGCTTCCCCTGTATTGCACTTCAGGTTCCAAACCCTCTGTCATTAACCTCTTGGCTCATTGTTTGTGGTTGTCAGAGAAAGCGATGTGAAGGAGAAATATTGGTTACTCCACACCTACACTTAATAAATATGGAGGATTTATCCTGTCTATTGACTTTATGGCATGCTTTGACCAGGGTTGTTGCAAAACTTCCGATTTCTCTTTCTCTCTCCTTTCTCTCAGGGTATGTCTACGCTACAGTTTTTTTTCCCCCAGAAAAATGGCCATTTTTCCGAGAAAAACAATACTTAATGGCCACACTGCTATTGTGTTCTTTCGACAGAAAGTTAAAAGAATGGGAGGGGTTTTTCCAATGGCAGTAAACCTCATTCTACAAAGACGACGCGTTTTTCCGAAAAACCTTTTCTGAAAAAAGCTATGTAGATGTGGAAGAGAGTGGGGTTTTTTTTCGAAAGAAGAGGCTGCCAGGAAAAAGCACAGGTGCCCTGGAGGCCAATTCTTCCACAGTAATCACAGCTGAAATGCAAGATAGCATTCACATTGATTGGATGCTATCTTTTTTAAAAAAAGGGTGCTTTCTTGTTGTGCTTTTGCTGTGTAGACGCTCTCTTTCGAAAGACGTTTTTCCGGAAGATCTCTTCCAGAAAAGCTTCTTCCAAAAGAAGCCTTCAGGCGAGACGTAGACCCCCTTCCCCCCACACACACACGGGGTAGGGACTAATTATACACATGAACAGAGAGATCATTTCGCAGCACAAGAACTGATTATTCACAAACACACATGTCCCCCTTTTAATAGTGTAAGTGCAAGAGCTTCAAAGGTGAGCCCTGATTTTTTTTTCAGTGCCTCCATTTTTGAATTCCCAATCTGAAGGACTTTACAAGGGGCCTCATTTTGAGGCTGCTGAGCCACCTCCTATCCGCTGAAAGGCAGAGCCCTTAAACATCAAGCGAGTAGGGGATTCTGCCTCATTACTCGCTTTTGAAAAATCTTGTCCTAAAAGGTTTGAAAGAAAGCTGTTCATAATGAAACTGAAATCAAAAGGGATGAATATATAGTAGCAGTAGAGACAGATGGGCCATCAGACTGAGGTAAGAGAAGATCTCTGGCACCTTGGTTCACGTTTACAGCAACTGAAGTTCAAGAAGTTGGCGGGCCTTTTTTGTTTCAATTTTTTTGAGCCTTTTGACTCTCAGACTCCGGCCATGATAGCAGCTAATTTGATACACCAGAAGAGAGGCAACCAGAAGTGCATTGTATCAGAAATCTCACTCCCGAATCTGCACTCCAAACTATTTATTTCCAGCCTCGTTTTTCAGACTTAAGTGTCGTGGATAAGCTTTTGTAGTCCCATCCCAAATGTCTAGTGTCTTTCCAGAAACTTCTACAAATCAGTTCACTTGGAGACACTGATTGAAGGATAGACATGACTGGTAAGAGCCAGTGTTCTTTTGACAAGCAGTTATGATGGGGATTAAGCTAGGGACTCTACAGTTTAAAGGCATGAGTTGCGAGAGCTTAAGCTAAAAAGGCAAGGCTCTGTAGCAGCCTCCAATGCGCTGCAGATTGGGCACAGAGGAGACCCTGTGTCACACACTCATGAAAGGGTTACCCAAACTCAGTACAGTTCAGCTATCTTGTTCTTCCTTGGATTTCCATCCTCTACTCCCTCTAATGCTCAGGTATGTATTGCAACGGCTTACTCCTGCTCTGCTTGGTTAGGATAGCCTCAGATGGCATTTTGAATCCTCACAAAGTTATAAATTCCTTTGCTGATGCCTCTGCAAATGGCATCAGGTCCAGACTGTTCAAAAGCTCATTTCAGTCACTTTTCTTAGCACTGGTTAGTCTAACCATGTTCTCTAACAGCTGTATTTCCACTCCGTAGAGCATCTATGTTTCTTTGTGGTCCTTGGAAAAAGCATCTCTTGCAAGTCATGTCATTATCCTAACGTGATATAAATGAATGCTGCTAAAGTCTGTAAATAAAAACCATACACTTGGCATTTTGAGATGGTACTGCTGCACGTTGTTTGGCTTGCATAAATCCATCAGCACACATCTTTGTTGATATAAATGATTGGAAAGCTTTTTCATATTCAGATGTTCCAGTATGAGACTGGTTTAACACGGGTTTAAGCACCCATATTCTAACACACTGTTTCTCAACCAGGGGTACAAGTACCTTTAGGGGTACTTGAGAGAAGTCTGGGGGGTACGTCAACAGAACTGAAATTTGGAGAAAACTGAATTTTTGTTTAAGTTTTACAGTGTTTTATTATTTTTGTACTTTTTACACCCAAAAATTTCATTACTTGCCCGACTACAATGAAGTTGTTTAAACAAGTGTGTTGCAGTGGTAGAAAAAAATGGTGTGTCTGAAAACTGTAGGTACTGGGGGTACTTATACTTTTTTTTTTTTTCTAAAGGGGTACTTTGTAAAACAATTGAGAGACACTGTTATAACACATACAGGCCATGCCTTGAGTTAATTTCTGACATTCTAGCTAGCTTTAGGGTAACTTTGAAAATGTAAATTTTTATTGATTTCCTACAAATAAACTTCACCTGAACACCTCAACCCCTGGTGGGTGAAAATCTGTCTCCATGAAGGACAATAAGAATGCTTCAATTCACTTCTTTTGACCCAGGAAAGCATCCCATATATGTAGGGAGTCAGAAAACTTCTACTGATTATGGGCCAAATCCTGCAGTTCTGCTCACTCAAAAACTTCCTTCAGAGTCTTTCTGTGTGAGGCAGGGATGAGTAGGCAGGGCAGGGTTTGCCCAGGAAATATGCATGGTCATATACAGAAGGGACGAAACAAGTATCTGTAGAGCTACTTATCTAGCCCCTATCACAAGAGTATATGAAAGCCTCATAATCTTTTAATGAATCTATCTTCACTACACCTTTTGTGGAGCAACAAAGTGCTATTACCCTCATTTTGCACATGGGGAACTGAAGCATAGAAAGACTAAGTGACATACCCAAGTTCAGACAGGAATTCTGTTTCAGAGAAGGGAACTGAACACGGTTTCCCTAGTCTTGGCTATGGGCCCTAATCACTGGACAAGGCTTTCCCCTCAAATGGAAATGAGAGAAATTTTGATTTTTTTTCTTGTCTGCATTTTGTTAACAAAATTTTGGAAACAGTGGTCAGGACTTTCAAGTGATCCTGAGTGCATTCAATTGTTTGGGGGGGGGGGGGGGGCATCTGGAGACTTCGTCTTCAGAAAGTGCTGAGCTCCCAACCACTGAAAATCAGACTTCCTCCCAGATGTTGTCACTTTAGCACCCCAAACTGGAAGCACCTAAAATCACCTGAGGAAGTGGGTCTGGCCCATGAAAGCTCATCACCTAATAAACCATCTTGTTAGTCGTTAAAGTGCTACATAGTCCTGTTTTTTGATTCAGCTAGACCAGACTAACACGGCTACATTTCTATCGCTGTCCCTTCTGGGTATTCTGGCCAAAATGGAATATCCTGGCCAAAATGTTTGCCATATAAGCAGCATTGTTCACTGGATTCTGATTAATAGAATTATCTAATCTTTCTCCCAGTCGCTCTGTATCCAAGTTCTTCTATAGCAGGGCAATAATTTTTAATGGGGGAGGGGGCACTCCAAGATTTTGGAAAGTGGTTGAGGGCTGCACTCTTCCATGGTATTAATGGAGGTGTTCTGGGGTCTGTGATGGAAGCTGGGTGCAGAAGGGATCTTGGGGTAAGGGATTGGGGTGCAGGAGGGAGTGGGGTTTAGGAGGGAATTTTGACCTAGGGCAGGTGACTGGGGTGCAGGAGTTTGGGTTGTGACCTAGAGTAGGGGGGGATTGTGATTTGGGATAGGCCACTGAGGTGCCAGATCTGGGAGGGGGTATGGGTGCAGGAGGGAGGCAGAGGGTTTGGGTATGTTGAGTGGAGGGGCAGAGGGCTGGGGAAGGGAAGGCAGGGGTGCCAGAGGCAGGCTTTGACCAGCAGACTTACCAGCCAGCAGCCCAACCAGCCTGCCTGTTTGCAGAGCTTAAAACGTTTCTCAGCCAGCATGCCTGCCTACCCCGTGCCTGCACAGGCTGCAGGGCCATGTGCTTGTGTGAATAAATCAGCTGAAGGCAGAAACTGGCCAATGGGATTGTGTGTGGGGGCGGGGGGAGCAGTGCCTGAACCTCCCTCCACCCTCCAGGATCACAATTTTGAAAGAGAAACGGCCCTGCAGCCGCTTTTCTGAGCAGTGTGGGGAACAAACAGGGGAACCCGCCTGGGCCAGATCCAGTGGCTTGGTGGGCCAGATACCATGCCATATTTTGTCCAGGCCTGTTCTACAGAGTCTACTGTTGTTGTATTGGGGTGTTTGTAGAGGACAAAATTACCTGCAGACCATAACTAGAAAAGGAAACTGTCTACAAAAAACGGTGAAACTGACCAGGCTAGTTTTTATGTACAGCAAAGTGCAAAACAAGTAAACCAAATGGTCAGTATGTTGATTTTTAAAGATCTTTCCATTTTCCTACATCAGCTTGCCATTAGTAATAAAGAGGAGAATATTTCCTTATTTAAAGATTTTAAATCTTTACAGCACATTGCCAATATTTTAGGGACTGCACTAGCCCTTATAACTCACCTAATGAGCTATCATGTTTGTTAGCAGTCTGATACTAACTGAAACTGATAATTTGCTGCATGCTAACTGATACTGATTTGCTGTATGCTAACTGATACTGATAATTTGCTGTATGCTTTCTGCAGCTAAGACATTTTTGCTTCCCTTTGATTTTTTTTTCATGGTCATTTTCTGTAATAATAGGTGACAACATAATAATGCAGAAGATGCCTACTCAACGTTAGGCAGATGCAAAACTCTCAGAATAAAGAAGATGCAAAGTCAGCAAAGGGAAAGAGAAAAACGAGACTTGAGAAACATAGCTGAGTTACTGAAGGCCTTTGTATTTTTTGGCCTGTAGCTGATTTACCATGTTTAAAAAAAAATCAAGATAGTGATTTTTATTCCACTAGTCAAATGTAATTTGAGTCGTTGGGCCAGATTCCCAGCTGGATATTGGCATGCATCTTCGAATTTCAGTAGAGCGGTGTCAGTGTGCAGGTGAGAATCAGGGCCATGAATTAAGTTGCATGAGTGTGTTCAGTGGGGCCTCCAGACTTCCTGGGCCCCTTGGCAAGGTGGCGGTAGGAGCCTGGTTCTGTGCTCTTGTAAGGGGGACCTTAGGTAGGAGGGACAGGGGAGGGGAAGCCAGCCCTCAGCACCAGCCGGAGTGCACCGTGCCGTGAGGGGCTCTGGCGGCAATTTAAAGGACCCCTGGCTCTAGCCGCTGATGTAGCCACAGTAGAAATAGTGGTGGATGGAAGTCCTGTGCCTTTCTGAATCGTCAAACCCTGGAGTAATTGCTCTTTTTGTCCCCCTCTGTCAGCAGGCCTGGGTGCGTTCAGCAGAAATTACTGACTAAAGCGCAGTCGACTGACTAACGCGCATGTTTTCTGGGATACCACAAGTTCAAACAATGATGAGATATCTCTGCTAAGTGCGTATTATGCCATTTAATCACTAGCTGGGTTTAGATATGAAAGAGCTGGGCTTGATTACTCTTCCCCCACCTTACTGAGTAGAATGGGAATCAGAGTTGGAGAGAGACTTTTTCAGAAACAATCATAAAAAGGCTCATGTAGAAATAGGCTAAATGGCAAATCAGGCTACCAGTCCCTGTATTATTGTCCGAATTAGTCTAAAGGGACATCTGTTCCATACGGCGTTTGAGACAACTGTGACAGTCTGTTGACGCAAAGAAATACGAGTCTGGGGTTAGTTTTTTCTTTGCCAGTTTCACTGCTCAGGAATAAAAGCCTGTGCCAGTGGTCTGAGGTGCGTCTAAGGGAATGGGCCCTATGGGCGGATGATTTAGAACACAAGTGGCCGGCTTTTTCTCCAAGGAGCAGCTTGGGAATATAGGTTGGTAATGAGCTTTAAAGCTGCCCAACACTAGATTTCTAGATAGACACCAGTTCAAACGGCAAACACCTTGTTTCCATTTGGTGACTGTGACGGGGGTTTGTGGGAAGAACTGGTTGTCTCAGCTCAGTGCCCACTCAACAAGCTTGACATCAACAAAAATCACTGGTGCTTCTCCGCACCTATGCTGGCATTCTTGAG
Source organism: Pelodiscus sinensis (assembly GCF_049634645.1). Classification (NCBI taxonomy): domain Eukaryota; kingdom Metazoa; phylum Chordata; order Testudines; family Trionychidae; genus Pelodiscus; species Pelodiscus sinensis. The sequence goes on along the minus strand of NC_134719.1, from coordinate 5,567,607 downwards.
AGAGAGCAAGGACTCAGCGGGCCTTGGGGACTGAGTTGAGGACCATCTTGCCCTTCAATGGGATACCCTCTCTCTAGTTCTGGATTTAGTTATGGGAGTGGGATGATGCCAGTGGGTTTGGTTCTGTTCTGAACCTGGCTGTGCCTGTCCCATGGCTAAAAGAAGGACTCTGTCTGTGGGCTGAAAAACTAGCACCATCTGCCAGGGTTATATTATCTTATAGGCCACGTATACACTACATGGAAGATTGACGCAGTGGCAGTCGACCTTCTGGGGTTCAATTTAGCTGGTCTAGTGAAGACCCCCTAAATCAAACTCAGAGATCACCGCCATCGGTGCCAGAACTCCTGCTCCTCCTAGGAGTAAGGGAAACTGATGGGAGCATTTGCTCCTGTCGACCTCCTGCTGTGTGGACGGTGAGTTAAGATACGTTGACTCCAGCTAAGCAATTGACGTTGCTGAATTTGCATATCTTAAGTTGACCTTCAGCTCTAGAGTAGGTCAGGCTTGTGCGATTGATGCTGGTGTTAGGCTGTGGCTCTGACTACCATAGTCTAGAAGAAGTTAACCTCCTTTTGTGTCCTGCATGCCCACAGGCCACAACCAGGTAGTGGCACCAATAACTGACCCCCGGCATGCTTTGTAAGTTTTCCATAATATTTACTGAATGGACTTGTATAAGCCACCTTTGATGTTGCCTAACAACACCCCTGTGAGGTAGGGACGTGTTGTTAGCCCCATTGCACAGATGGGGAATGGAAGCACAGAGAGATTGAGTGACTTGCCCAAGGTCACACAGGTTCATCTGCAGACTCCCTATGTCTCCCAGACCCAGGGCTAGCGCCTTAACCACTGGACAGCCTCTCTCCTTGCCTTTTCCCTTCTGTCATAAGAACCTTTCGAGGGAGTAGTAATTTCACAGAGTGCTTCATTCCACATCCAAACATTTCTCCCTGAAATGAGTTCAGAATATGAAGTGCAGGTCCTTAAGCAACTAGGTGTCCTCAGTGGGCCTAGCTGGCTGGCGCTTCAGAGGTCAATTGTGAGAAACCAAGTATCAGAGGGGTAGCCGTGTTAGTCTGAATCTGCAAAAGCGGCGAGGAGTCCTGTGGCACCTTGTAGACTAACTGAAGTGTAGGAGCATAAGCTTTCGTGGGCAAAGACCCACTTCGTCAGATTCATACATACATGCATCTGACGAAGTGGGTCTTTGCCCACGAAAGCTTATGCTCCTACACTTCAGTTAGTCTATAAGGTGCCACAGGACTCCTCGCCGCTTGTGAGAAACCAGTGTCTTCCTTACGGCTCCAAACAATAGCCCATCTTGAATCTGTATTACGTTAGCTCCTCAATATATTTTTTAAATCCCAAATATAGAGCACAATGTAGCAGTTAGTTTGTTTTAAGGCAGTTATGTAAGTACCAGGAAGTCTAATTAGGCAAGTGAAACCTTCTTGGAATAACTTACTCTCCTTGTCAGAGAGGAGAATTGAAAGTCTAAGGGCAGGAGTGTTCCTGGATTTGTGCTGTCGTCTGGCTGTGTGTTTGGTTTGTGGCAGTGACTTACTGCCTGCCGAGGCTGACTGGCTCTTTACCCAGCTAATTGTACGAGGCCAGAGAGGTTTTTCGTTATTAACTCAAGTGGCTTGGCTGTGAAATGAGACATACTGTACAGTCCATAACTCAAGCTTGCTTTTAGAGGCATTTGTTTCATTCTCAGTCAAGCATGGCGTCCAGAGAGATGTGAGCCTTTAATGTCTCTCTCTCAATGTAATAATTTAGCCCCAGTAATGCACAGTGGTTCTGGTCCCAGTAATGAAAGAGAACTTGATAATCTAGACGGGCCCTTCTGAAAAATAAACTGACTGCTTGGAGTGCTCCCTATGTGCTAATTATGATTGGACAAGCTCATGAGCAATTTAATATGCAAAGCTCTGAGCTGGTATGGCTATGAATTTGTAAGAAAGCAGAGATGGGCCCAGGCCACTCAATTCAACCCCGATCTGGGTTTTTGAACATCTAAAATTTGGGTATGGAGAAGAGAAAGAGCTGAGCTTGAGATGTTGTGTTCCGACCCGGTATGGCTGCTGTCACGAAGACAAAGGATTGAGGTGTGAGATCTGGAAGAAGAACACTAAAGAACCTCCAAGACCTACTTGAGATTCTGGTCTGCCCTTCATCCAAAATCGGTCTCATTTTCCTTTTATTGCCCTGGAAAGATTCTTTTATTAGTGGACTACAGTGGTTTTTTAATTGAGGTGTTGTGCAGCACGTCAAGCTGCGATCTCCTAACACATTGTAAACTGTGGTTAGCTCACTATGGGATTCCAGATGAGTCAATGCACCAGTCATGGCCACAACTCATGAATGGCTCAGCAGTTCTCTTTGATACCTCACTTGACGCACACCAGCTCAAGCCCTTGCTATGCACAGTCAACTCTGGTTAACAGGAAAGTAAGTACACAGAGCAGAGACCTTGATGAAATAAAATGCTCGGCAGATGATTCACCGAGTCCTTCCATAGAGGTTTTAGGCTGTCATGGTGCTATCACCAATTCAGAGACACATGGACACATATCCCTTTGTATTAGCATCTAACAAACTGCGTGACCTTGGGCATTAATATGTGCTTCTAACCAAGCTGTGTTTACCCTCTGTAGCTCCAAGACAGCTGTATAGCAAACAACTAAACCAGAAGAAATATGCCAATAAATATTCAACAGAAGTATCCTCATTGGAAATGGAAAAGAGAGAGTGTCACATTACATGCAAAACATAGTATCAGGTAGCCTGCCAGTATAACAGCTATGCCAGCTGTATCAGGGTCATAGAATCATAGATTACTAGAACTGGAAGGGACCTCTGGAGGTCAAGTCCAGTCTCTGGCCCTCATGGCACAACCAAGTACCATCTAGATCAGTGCTTACCAATTTTATTTGGCCACGGAACCCCTTAAAAAAATGCCAGAGGGAACTGGTCTATTCCCGCCCCCCAAAAAGGGGGGAAAAACTGTCAAGCAAAAAAACCCACAAAAATGCCGGCCTGCCCCTAAGACCGTGGCGGCTGGCGGCCCCTTGAAAATAGCAACCCCGGGAGACCGCCTGGCTCGCCCACCCCTAAGACTGGCTCTGGGAGGGAAGAGTGAACAGGTTCTCGCGGAACCTTTACTTTCACTTGGAACGCCGGGGTTCCACGGAGCACTATTCAGAAAACACTGATCTATATCATCCCTGATAGATGCTTATCTAACCTGCTCTTGAATATCTCCAGTGATGGAGATTCTACAACCTCCCTAGGCAATTTATTCCAGTGTTTAGCCACCCTGATAGGTCGGACGTTTTTCCTAATGCCCAACTTAAACCTCCCTTGCTACAGTTTAAGCCCATGGTTGCTGCTTGTCCTATCCTCAGAGGTTATGGAGAATATTTTTTTTTCTTCCTGCTCCTTGTAAAACCCTTTTAGGTACTTTGAACGCTGCTATCATGTCCCCGCTCAGTCATGGCCATGTGATCTGGAAGTCACTGAGTTTCAGAGACTGTGGTTAGAATGAATCGGTGGTTTATTATTGTGGGCTGGTGGGTTTTTGCTTTATTTTTCATGTGGGTTGCATTTGGAAAGTCTTCTCTGGCACTTGAGAATGCTGAGCCCTGCCGTGCATTAGGGATATTGATATTTTTTTCCAGGCCCCAGTCGCATGGTCCAGATCATGGTAACAAAGTGTTATGTTCTTATTTGCACTTCTCTGTGTTCTACCACATCTAAAAGAAGGAAGCAAGCTAGGTAGATATAAAGTGATGCCATCATTAAGACAGTGATCAATTGTTCACCCTTTCCTCAGAAGGTAGGACAAAAAATAATCAGCATAATTTGCATCAAGGGAGATTTAGGTTGGATATTAGTAAGAAACTCCCTAACTGTCAGGGTGGTTAATTCCCAATACAAATTAACTGGGGAGGTTGTGGAATCTCTGTCAATGGAGGTTTTTCACAATGGGTTAGACCAATAGCTGTCAGGTACAGCCTATATCAGGGTGGGCAAAATACAGCCCACTGCCGGAAAACAGTGTCCAGTTCTGGTATCCGCAGCTAGGAATGGTGTTGGTGAATTAGACAGGGATCAGAGAAGTACCACAAGAATGATTAAAGGGTTAAAATATGCCTTGTAATTACAGACACAAGGAACTCAGTCCATGTAGTTTAAATAGATAGGGTTCTTGATTACAGTCTAAAAGTATCTACATGGGGAACAAATCTTGAATAATGGTCTCTTCCATCTAGCGGAGAAAGGTCTAGCCTGGTTCAATGGGTGGAAGCTGAAGAGAGACAAATCCAGACTGTACATAAAGTGGTAAATCGTAAATAGCAAGAATAATTAACAATTGAAACTGTTTACCGAGGGTCCTGGTGAATTCCCTACCACTGGCAATTTTCAAAATCCAGAATAGATTTTTTTTTCCCCTCAAAGATATACTCAGGAGTTGTTTTTGGAGACATTCCATGGTCTGTAAAGAAGGGCAAATTCAGTGATCACACTAGTGCCTTCTAGCCTGGGAATCTAAGAATAGTTAGTTCATGAAGCATGAATTCAGCCCCAGTTGTTCACACGAGGCTAACCCAAATAGATTTTGCCCCATGCACTTGCTTAGACAAAATGCTACCTTAGGTAGTACTATGGCTTCATGACCTTAGGACCTGAACACCCCATCATCTTTAATGTATCCTCCTCATGCAGAGCTATGAGCTCCATTTTACATATAGGGAACTGAGGTGTAAAGAGAGATGAAGGCTGAGTTCATCAAAGGTCTTGATTCACCTAACTCCCATTGAGGATCTAGGCGTACATGGCTTGTCCAACATCACACACGGAGTCTAGTAGAGCAGGGAATCGAACCTGGGTCCTTGACTGATACCTTCGCTACAAGACAGGCTTTCACATTAATACCCTAACCACCTAAAGGCAGCTTACGTCTGGAAAAGACTTTAAGGTGCACCATCATAATACCTTCTCCTTGTTAATGTGTTTGTTCCTCTTATTGGAAAATATATTATTTGTGGGACCTGAACCAGGGAATTGGTGAGGAAAGGTCCACAGTGGAAAGTATGATTAACGTCAGTGGGAATAATCATTGCAGAATGGAGACCGAGGATGCTAGAAGGCTGGGGTTGGTTCATGACACATTCTTCTATCCCTCAGTGTCTATTCTATTTGTCTTAGCCCAACCCAGACTTTATTGCAATGAATTCTTTATTCTACAGCTCCATTTTTCCATACACATGCACAATTTCTGGCAGGTTTTCATGCCAAATTCTAATGAAACAAATCCCCAGTTAAATTGCATTCTTTGAACCATACCCCTTCTGGAAAAGAAAATGACTCATGCTGTGTAAGTAGTAACCAACAGATTCCTCTTGTGTTGTAGTCACCTCTGTCAAGGGGGATATTATTCCAGGTTGATCTGTTGAAAATCAGCTGATTTTGGCCTGGGCTATGTACAGTAAACTTCCTATAATCCGGCACCTTTAGGACCCAGGGGGTGCCGGATTATCAAATATGCTGGACTATCGGAAGGGGGGCTATGAGGGGTCTGGAGTGGAGTGGGGGGGATGCGCCCCTCGGTGCTGCAGGACCAACCCGGCAGCACCCCAGATGCTCTGTCCGGGTATGTCTATACTACCGCCCTTGGTCGAACTAGGGTGTTTAATGTAGTCATTCGAAGTTGTAAATGAAGCCCGGGATTTAAATATCCCAGGCTTCATTTGCATCTTGCCAGGTGCCACCATTTTAAAATCCCCATTAGTGCAGACTCCGTGCCCGTGTAGCCTAATTCGAACTACCTACTCCGTGCCGCATGTAGCCGCGGGCACGGAGTCTGCACTAATGGGGATTTAAAAATGGTGGCACCTGGCAAGATGCAAATGAAGCCCGGGATATTTAAATCCCGGGCTTCATTTGCAACTTCGAATGACTACATTAACCACCCTAGTTCAAACTAGGGTGGTAGTGTAGACATACCCCCCCCAGACTTCCCCAAGTCAGCTGCTGCTGAAACTGACCAGCGGCTGACTCGGTGAAGCCGGGGACAGAGCAGCTCCAATTGTCCGGCTGCCCTGAGCACTTCCGGGTTCCAGATGGTGCCAGACCATCAGGAGTGCCGGACGACTAGATGCTGGACAACTGGAGTTTTACTGTAACTTGAAATGGCCCATTTTGTCTGTCTTGCTTTGTTCCCATGTGCTACGGTGTAGCACGGAGTCAGCTTCTTCCGATATCCTTTGATTTCCAGATGTCATAACAAATAAGTTTGCCATCTTCCATTTGTTTATACTGGCATTGCTATGTAGAAGCCAAAATGCAGAGCTGCACCGATTTTTTCAAAAGGATTTAATAGGCCTCTCTGTAAACAGCTCCAAATATTTGCTCGAGTGACATTTATCGTATCACACGTCTTGTGCTCGCATTTAGTTCTTGCTTTGCCTGTGTGTTTGCATTCCCTTGTAAACATTAATGAAGTGTCTGAATGCAAATGAGTGTTTTTGCGCCAGAAGAAATCAAGAGATTCAGGAGATAAAGGGGCCTTAGTAATAATGCTTCAACACATAATCATTTCATAGAATCCTAGAACTGGAAGGGACCTTGAGAAGTCATCAAGTCTGGTCCCCTGCTCTCCTGGGAGGACCAAGCAACATCTAGATCATCCTTGCTAGGTGTCTGTCTAACCTGCCCTTAAATTTTTTCAATGGTGGAGATTCCACAACCTCCCGAGGCAATTTATTCTAGTGCTTAACCACCCTGAGAATTAGGGAGTTTGTCCTAATGTCCTACCTAAATCTCCTTTACTGCAGTTTCAGCCCATTGCTTCATTTCTTACATTTTGACCATGACCAAAAATGCTTTATTTATGGGTTACATATGTACACAAAGAGGAATCTAATCTCTTCACTCCCATGTGAAATGCAGCTATCTCTGGGTAAGGAATGAAACAGTTACTTCATAGCTTAATAAATTGCAAAACCAGAAGGGAACAATGTGATCATGTTCCTCTGACCTGTTGTATAATACAGGTCATAGAACTTCCCTAAAATAATTCCTAGGGCATATTTTAACAATGCACAACAAAACTACACAGCTATTTACCACTTGAAGTGAAAGGGAATTCCACATCCAGCTGAAAGAAGAAGTGTACGGTCTGGCTACCTAATGCCACAATATGATTAAAGATGGACGGGAACTGTTGTTCTTGTCCCACAAGAATATTGACACTTTCAGCAACTTTTTCTGTCCTGAATCAGACATCTTGAAAATTTTTATAAAACGAAAATCCACCCCCGTAAAATTCCAGATTGTGCCAGCATTTCAGTCATTTAAAAAGATTTGGTTTTGCTCTCTCCACTTTCTGAAATAGTGAAACTTTGAATTTGCAAAGTCACGTTGAACCAAAAAGCGGAAAATCACAAAATGTCCCTTTTCAAAACACACTTCTTCCAAAGCAATATCTGAATGAGAAATAGGTCAAAACTTCCCCTTGCCCACAAACAGTTCTGGTTTTGATGAATCTGCATTTTCTGACCAAAAAAGAAAATGCTGAAAAATTCCCAACCACTTCTAATTGTGACTTGGACAAAGTGTGGTTTTGTGATGGAGTAGCCACTTCTTCCAGAGAACACTGGATCTGGGTGCGTAGGAGCAAGCAGGACTCCCTTCTTGTAGCATGTAGGCAGAACGTGGGTGGGGAATGGGTTTGGTCTCTAAAACCCCATGCTCCCTGGCCAGAGTGGGGATTGTCAAACATGCTTTGGATATAAGCTAAAGGCTAATTAGCTGCTCCATGATAGGATTGCCAGGCGTCCAGTATTGGCCTGGACAGTCCAGTATTTGTGGTCTTTGTCCGGTAAAAAAACACAGAAAATACTGGACATGTAAAATGTCCATTTTTTTCTCAGATGGAAGGGGCCAAAGGGGACATTCTTCCCCTGCCGTGTCTGATGGGGGCAGAGGGAGCAGGGAACATGGGTATTTAAAGGCGCAGTGCCTCTTTTTTTATTTATTTTTTTCTGAACAACTTTTGTCGCCCCCTCCCTTTTTTTTCTCAACCAGTTTTTTCCCTGCCACATTCGGTATTTTGTGTGAAAGTACCTGGCAAACCTACTCCATGCTCACTGGTGCCCTGGAGCTAGCAGGGATGAAATTGTGACTCAGCAGTACCACAATGCTTCTTGGAACAACTCCCATAGTGATGCAGCTTATATCCTTCACCTTGCTTATGGCTGTGCACAAAGGTGCCATCTGGTCCCTACACTGCAATCATAGATGGGCAGAGCCCTGGACTATGACTGGTCTTGGACTGCCACCTCTTTGTGAAAAGCACCCCAAAATCTTCACCCATCAATGACTCTCCTCTGTTTCCAGCTAGGAGACATGCAGCTATTGCCCCTTTTGAGGTCAGGCTGCTCCTTCATTTAACATTTCCAGCTTCACCAGCCAAGCTTACAAGAGCAGCGGTTGGACTTAATTAAGGCCATGGAGAAAAGAGATTCCACGGTAGCCAAGAGGATCTGTTCAGTAATTCCCCAAACCTATGCAAATAAATATTCAATTCCTCGGGGCTGGGAGATGTGTGACAGCAAACGAGGCCTTGCATTTATGTTGTAAGGGGTAAAATTTTAATCAAGGCTGGAAGGAAATCAAAGCTCTTTTTAAAAGAAGATCTCTTATTAGTAATAATAATGAAAACCCCATGCATGACATCTGCAGACCACAAAGCCACAGAAGTCAGACGCATAAGGTTTTATTTGTTTATTGCTTAATAGTTGGACTCTGCAAAGCTGTGGAGTGCTCTGTCAGCGGGGCCGACAGATTTGCCAGGCTCCTGGGTGAGGTGGAAGGGGGAATGACATCCTGGAAGGGGTAGGGCTTAGGGTGGAAGGGGTGGGGATGGGGCAGCAACCCCTCGGAGCATGTGGTGCTCTGGCCGCCTCCGCTTCTGAGGTAGTCATGGCAACGGCTAGGAGTCCCGGGCCCTTTCGAATCACTGGGCAGGCCCTGGTGCCAGTGGCGGCCTGTCAATACAGGCAAACTATGCAGTCATCTAAGGCACCAAGATAAACAGGGCTTTGGAGGTGAGGGTGCCGATTGCGCGCCAATTGCATGTTTCGCCTAGGGCGCCAGTTGCCGGCAGCTCGTCTAGGGCCACTCCTGCCTGGGGCATCTGCCCCATTTGCCCCTCTGTCAGTGGGACTGCTCTCAGTACAATGAGTGGGGTGGGGGCAACCCCCCAGGCACCTTAATCTGGCTAACTCTAGAAGGGGTTAAGAAAATGACCATGCTGATCTAAAGATTGTCTCAGCTGGACTCAGCTGTTCCTATTTTAATGAAATATTAGTCCTAGAAATACCCTTTCATCTTTCTTAATTACTGCGTTGGCTTGTTAAATCCATGCGTTCCAAGATTCCCCCTCCACACATTATCCACATCTGAGTTCCCTCCTTCTAATGGGCTTGTTTGCACAAACCGGAACTCTTCATCTCAGAGTCAAAACGTCGCTTGAAAGAATTCTCCTAAAATCTGTGCCTACAGGAACGCAGGCTAATTGCTATTGATAGGATGCCCAGTTTTTTGTTTTGGTTTGGTGTGGTCGATCTGGAAAAGGGATTAGGTGCTAGCTTGTCACTGTTGTCCACATTGGCCAATAAAAAGAGATTAAATTTGCTGTGTTTTGTGAGGACTCTGTATGTGATGAATGAGAAGGGGAAGGAAGGGAAGAAAGGGATATTTTTGTCATCCTGGTGTTATGATGTGCTAATGAAGGAATCTGCTGTAATTTATATACAATGCGCTCAAAGGTTCCTGCCTCTCTAGCATGCTCTCCAAGACTACCTCCTTTAGACAGAACACAAAGAAGAAAGTGTAGTTGAAACTCATTAGAGTCTTAATTTTATTTTATTTTTTGGATTCCCTGCCAGATTGGAATCTAATCCACAACATATGTTTACAGGCTCTCTCCGTGTTGGAATTAATAGTGATACAGTCTGAACTAGAGTAAATACCTTCTGAGACCTTTTATGATCCTTTGTGTTTATGCCAACACCAAAAATACTCCTTTGGATCAAGAACATGCCCTTTCCCTTGTTTCCAGCCTTTTGAATTTCCTGCTGCATTTGTGATGAAGCAGATTAGGTCTCTGCACTTGTTCCCACCATTCTTACTTTGAAAACAGTCATCCCAACATATGTTACTAAGCCTCGAGACAGGCTGGACAAGCACTAACATGGGTAGGGATCGCCCAAGGTTTGAAAATTTCTGGAGACTCATTATGGTGTTGAGTAGTGTAAGCCAGTGCCCATTTATAAGGCCTGTTTATGGTTTGGATAGGCCTCCTTAGAGTTTGGGACAGGGTGTGCCTGTGGGCACCTCCTGACTGAGTCTATCTTTTAAGTTTGGAGTTCAAACCTGAAACTTAGAACATGAGAACGTAAGAACGACCATAGTGGGTCAGACCAAAAGTCCATCTAGCTCAGTCTTCTGACTGTGGCCAATGCCAGGTATCCCAGAGGGAGAGAACAGAAACAACTAATCATCAAGTGATTCCTCCCCTGTCATCCATTTCCAGCCCCTGACAAACAGAGGCTACGGACACCATTCCTACCTGTTTTGGCTAATGAGTATTGATGGACCTAACCTCCATGAATTTATCTAGTTTTTTCATGAACCCAGTTGAAGTCCTGGTCTTTACAACATTCTCTGGGCAAGGAGTTCTGCAGGTTGACTGCATGAAGAAAAACTTCTTTTTGTTTGTTTTAAACCTGCTGCCTATTAATTTCATTTGGTGACTCCCAGTTCTTATATTATGGGGACAAGTAAGCAATTTTTCCTTATTCACTTTCTCCATACCTGTCATGATTTTGTAGACCTGTGTTATATCCCCCCGTAGTCTCCTGGGTGTGTCTAGACTACAGGGTTTTTCAAAAAAACTTTCCCTGTGTCTAGACTGCTGACGCATTATTTCGAAAGTAAATCGAAAGAACGCGGCAGTTTTTTCGACTGTGGAAAACCTCGTTTTACGAGGAAGAACGCCTTTTTTCGAAAGTGCTTTTTTGAAAAAAGACGCTATGTAATGCAAACTGTGCTCTTTCTAAGGAGAATATCCAGACTGCCTGGGTGCTCTCTTTCGAAAGAGTGGCTTGCTTTTTTGAAAGTACTGGTTGTAGTCTAGATGCTCTTTTTCGAAAGAGGCTTGCAGTCTAGACGGAGCCCTCTTTTCTAAGCTGAAAAGTCCCAGTCATTTTAATCTCTCTTCACAAGGCCCCTTCCAATCTATTAATCATTTTTGTTGCCCTTTTCCAAACCCTTTCCAATTCCAATATATCTTCTTTTGAGATGAGGTGACCATATCTATACACAGTATTCAAGATGTGGGTGTATGATGGATTTATAGATGAGCCGTAAACTATTCTCTCTCATTCTCTATCCTGTTTTTAATGATTCCTAGCATACAGTTTGCTTTTTTGATTGCTGCTGCACATTGAGTGGATGCTTTCAAAGAACTATCCACAATGACTCCAAGATGTCTCTCTTGAGTAGTTGTAGCTAAATTAGTCCTCCTCATTTGTATCAGTAGTTGGGATTATTTTTTTCCAATATGCATTGCTTTGCATTTATCAACATTAAAATTCATTTGCCATTTTTTGCCCAGTCACTTAGTTTGGTGAGATCCTTTTGAAGCTCTTCACAGCCAGCTTTGTTCTTAACTATCTTGAGCAGTTTGGTATCATCTGCAAATTTTGCCACCTCACTGTTTAGTCCTTTCTTCATATAATTTATAGGATTGGTCTCAGGACGGACCCTTGGGGGACACCATTAGTTACCCCTCTGCATTCTGAAAAATGACCATTTATTCCTATCCATTGTTTTTTGTTCTTTAACCAGTTATCAATCCATGAGAGGACCTTCCCTCTTATCCCATGACAACTTACTTTACTTAAGAGCCTTTGGTGAGGGACCTTGTCAAAGGCTTTCTGAAAATCTAAGTGCACTATATCCACTGGATCCCCCTTGTCCACATGCTTGTCAACCCCCTCAAAGAACTCCAGTAGATAAACTCAGAACATCTGAAGAAGTGGGCTGTGCCCACGAAAGCTCATGATACCACCGACATATTTTGTTAGTCTTTAAAGTGCTACCAGACTATTTGTTGTTTTTTAAGTTTATCCTGTATTGACTAACTTGGCTACCCCCTGAAGTTTCTTATAGATTAGTAAGGCATGGTTTCCCTTCCCAGAATCCATGCTGACTTTTCCCTAACAAATTATGTTCATCTGTATGTCTGACAATTCTATCCTTAAGTATGGCCAGTTTGCCCAGTACTGACGTTAGACTTACTGGTCTATTATTGCCAGGATCACTAATTTCCAGAAAACTTCAGGAGACATAAATTTCCATTAACTGATAGGGAATACAGATTTGTACAAGCCCTTGTCCCCAGGACACCAAACTCATCCTTTTCACACAGCTCTTGGCATGTCATTTAAAGCAAGTGGTTTGCTTCAGGATTCATCCACCGCAGAAAGACAGAGCTGTGAAGGAGCTAGAGTTTGGAGTGGCGGTCAGGACTCCTCGCTTTTTTCCCGACACTTGTTTGTTGTGGGATGTTGGCTTGGTTAGTTTGCTCATTTGTGTCTCCACTTAGTCCATTGCAAAATATAGATGATCCTGTTTATATGCTGCAAATGAGTGCTGGGAAGCTAAACGAGTTAGTGTTTGCAAAGTTGAACACTCTTAGAACCCCAGTGAAAATTCTGCGGAAGGGCAAACTCATGCCCCTATTTAATGATGGGTGGTGTTTGACAGGCATGAATTCTTCTATGAAGAAGATAGGTGACGACTATCACTATATCCCAATATTACGGATAGGGAAAATGAAGGTGAGTAACTTGGTTGTAACTTGCCCTCGCCAGCAAGCGGAGAGGGTGCCATAGGGTGGGAGTCCCATTTGACATCAGCTTAACTCGGTTTACTCAATAGCATCTTCACGGATGTTTAAAGAGGTGAGATCAGGATCAGGCCCAGAGTTCTCATTTTGCTGGTATGAGTCAGTGTGGAAGAGATGGAATCTTTTTTGCATCAGGCTGCCAACCAAATATAAAGAACTAGGGAAGGAAGCATGGTCCAATGGTTAGGCCAGTACCCTGGAACTCATGAGACATCAGCTCAATTCCCTGTGCTGTCATAGACTTGCCATTTGACCTTGGAGAAGTCACTTAGCTGCTCTGTGCCTCAGTTTCTCCTTTGGTACACATTTCCCTCCCTCATAGGGGTGATAGGATAAATACATTCAAGATGTTGAGGTGCTCAGGTACTGCATTATAGGGGCTACATAAGAAACAAAGAGAGTATAGGAATGAGATGGCTTATCTATCTATGGCCCTGCTTTGCCACACGTCAGTTTTTATTCCCATTTTTACCAGCTGATGAAGTGGCCTGTATCTCAGACTCCAAGGAAAAGGAAGTATTTTGAGGTTGTGTTTTTTCCCCAGTGTATTCCCATGGGACTAGGTTGTATCCTTGCTCTCATTAAATAGTCCTGTACGCTGAGTAGCCTCATTGGCATCAAGGGACCTGCGGCACGTGAAGGAAGTTTCTAGTCAACGGCCATCTCAAAGAGTGTTCAGAGAAGCCAGATCTTACCTAGTCTGCATCCAGTGCTCCCCTTGAAAAATTAAACCCCATCTGGGCTAGATTCTCACTTGGACACACTATGTGAATGGGAGCCATCTATGTGCATACCTAACTGTCTCTGCACTGATCCACCGATAATATGGGTTGTTACAATCCCATGCTGCCGAGCTTTAGCTCTTTAGTTCAAGCAGTAGCAGGTCATGCTTTCTGGAGCTTCCTAGTATTGTCCATGGTGTCTTGGCACTCACACATGCCAAGGTAGAGTCTGGCCCTTGCCCGGTATCCCACTGCACCAGTATCTTGCCTCTTGTACCTTCCTGAATGTGAAAACCATAAGAACATTAGAACGGCCATTCTGGGTCAGACCAAAGGTCTATCTAGCCCAGTGCCCTGTCTTCCAACAGTGGCCAATGCCAGATGCCCCAGCAGGAGTGAACAGAATAGGAAATCATCAAGTGATCCACCCCGTCAGCCATTCCCAGCATCTGACAAACAGAGGTTAGGGACACTATTCCTGCCCACCCTGGCCATGAATTTATCGTGTTCTTTTTAAAATCCTGTTCCAGTCCTGGCCTTTACAACATCCTCTAGCAAGGAGTTCTGCAGGTTGACTGTGAAGAAATGCATCCTTTTGTTTATTTTCAACCTGCTACCTGTTAATTTCAGTTGGTGACCCCTAGTTCTTGAGTTATGGGAACAAGTAAATCACATTTTCTTATTTACTTTCTCCACACCAGCCATGATTTTATAGATTGCTAGTGTATCCCCTCTTAGTTGTCTCTTTTCCAAGATGAAAAGCCCCAGTCTTATTTATCTCTCCAATCTTACAAAATCTTTTCTTGGAATTTTGAAAGCCATATTCTATCTTCCCAGGGAGATTTCTGGAGTCCATCAGTGTCCTTTAACAGTCTTTATCCCTCTACTCTGTGTTCAGGTTTTCAGTTGGAATTTACACCTTTTCCATGTGTTATTTGTGTTGCTTGGGCAAGGCCATTTCAAAGTAATTGACGAATCAGTAATCCATTGACTCAGCTGTTTGTAGATTTACCTGCACCATGATAAGTAAGAGTAAGATAAGTGAGAGCAACCAGTAAAATCACATGCTGATTAACACCGCAGATATGGAACCTTGTGTTTTGTTCACTTTGTTCTATTGCAATAAAGCAACTTCCTCTGACTTAGGGATGTTTTAGCTTTTAATTGCTTGTGTTACAGGGAATCTTTTATTTGTTAAGTAGCCACTGAATATATCTGACTGAATTCTACTGAATGGTTTGGGTTAACAGAGATTAGAAGCTTCAGGGGGTAGCTGAGTTAGTCTGTACAGGATAAACTTAAAAAACAACCAGTGGTCTGGTAGCACTTTATAGACTAACAAAACATGTAGATGGTATAACGAGCTTTTCTGGGCACAGCCCATAGAAACAGACATAAGCCAATACCAGAACAATCTGATCAAACTGCCTTTGACCTGTATGTGAACCAATATCACTAATGCTAGAATCACAATCTCTAGTCAGAAAGGACCTCTTGAATTACTCAATTCACTCCTTTTGTAAGAGTGCTGGATTGGTCACAATTCTAATCACTTAAATATTTTACTTTACTATTCAACACCTTTTTCTAATGCTTCCTGAAGCACTATCCTTTGGCAACTTAACCCATTGTTTAAGTAACTTCCATTATTTGAATGTTTTTTTCCCTTTTAATGTGTTTAGGATTTTCATTTACCTAGTTCCAGATGTAATTCCTTGTTACACCACTTTTATTCAGCTGAAATATTTTCTTCCCTTGGTGTTAGTACTCCTTATTAAGTTGTATATAGGTGTCACAACATATAGAATCACAATATTCTGGAGGCATTTATTTAAAAAAAGAGCAATTAAAACTACAGGCACAAATTAATAAGCTTCCACATGGCTTGAGTTACAGTTTTGTCTTGTTTGTTGACCAAGAGCCTCCCAGTCACTGAAAATCTACAGCTTACAGAGACACCTAGTGGGTAACTAATATACTATAAAGTATACAAATAGTTACAATTAGAGACCCCAAACCCTGGAATGTTAAATTTTTGAAATTGCACTCCACACAAACAAAAAAGGGAAACAGAAATTCAATCGCATGTCCTTATTGTCTGCTTGGAAGCATCAACTATTCTCAATACATTGATGCACAACAGCTGATTTTGCTTATAAACCTGCTGGTCTCCTACGGTGGATCCTGAGATTCCAGAATATCATTTCGTAATGGGATGTAAGAGAAGGATGAGGCGACTAGTCAGAACGGGCCTGCTTCAAAAAACGTGCTGAGTACCTAAGCCTCCTGTTGATGTCAGTGAGAATTGTGAGTGCTTAATACCTTTGAAAATCAGTCCCAGGGGGAATCTGTCATAGGTTCTTATGCTAAACAAACCCACCCCACGGCTTCAGATTTCAGTTCCTTCACCAACGTTCAAAAGGAAACTGGGGGACTCCTGGAGGCCTTCACGAATAAAAATATTCAGATGAGCAACTGTCATTTGAATTCTGGGATAGCCAGGTATAATAGAATTGCCAGGTGTCCGGTATTGACCCGGATAGTCCAGTATTTTCACCTCCTGTCCGGTAAAAGAAATTCAGAAAATACCAGACACCTAAAATTTCCGGTATTTTCTGAATTTTTTTTTTTCCCAGCCAGATGGCAAAAATACTGGACACCTGACAACCCTAAGCAACCAGGCTCAGCCTGCCTGCCCGCTTCCCTTCCCCCCCCCCCTTACCTGGTTCTGCGGGGGAGCTGTCTGGTCCAGAGCAGGGAGAGAAGGCAGAGCAAAAAGCTGCCCCTCAGAAAGTCATACCGAGGGTGTACTGAGCATGTGTAGTGCAACTGAGCATCCTCAGTAAGAGCTGCTGTTGCTGTTGCCCTCACTCTGCCACTACACCGGCAGTCTGTTAGGAAAGGCAGAGCCCAGTTCCTGTTCTTAAAGGGGCCATGCTGGGTTTATTTATTTATTTATTTATTTTGCTCAACAACTTTGGTCTCAACTTTGTTTTGAGCATTACTGAGGCAATTGTCCACCCCAGCTGTAATTTTTGTGCCCAGCCTGACTCAGAGAGAATCCCCTGCAGCTTTATCGTTTTTACTTGCTTCTTGAGCCTCTTTACCGGTTGTCCCAATTCACATCCTACACCGTATTTCCCTCATGCTTTTCTATTGTCTGGTTTTTTGAAAGAAGCGAAACCCCTTTTGCTGTCTGGGCAGCTTCCCTCTTTTCCAGTTCACAGCCCTTTCTCTTCCAGTGGTGGGTGGGTAGACTGCGTGTCGTGACTTTTCCTGTCTCTTGAATTCATTTCCTTTGGGTAGGGCTCTTTACAAGTGATAGAGACAGGTACTTCAGACACCACCATTTCGGATGCCTCTCCAAACTCTGGAGCATCTCACGGCTGTGAAGAAACAGGGGAAGGAAGGGTCCGGAAGTTTGGAGCTGGGGCAGGAGATGAATTGTGTGAAGTGAGATTTTAGAGTGCTCCGCAGTGGTTCCCAAACTTTTTGGCATTACACCCCCCCCCCCCCCCCCCGTCTTGATTTTTGAAAAAATCCTCACGCCCCACCTGCCAAAAAAAAATAAAAATAAAAAGCAGCAAAACTTGTTGAGGGAAAAAAAACGGCTCTGAGCTGGGCAGCAAAACTTGATGCGGGGGGAAGGGGGGAGGCTGGGTCGCCTCGTGCCCACCCTGGAATTTCTTCATGCCCCCCCGGGGGACCCATGACTTAGAGAAAACAATGCCACATCAGCCCAACACATACCTGTAGCTAATCAGATGGGTTTCTGCCGTCACCCTTATCGCTGTGGGTTCAATCTTTATTAGAATGTCTATGTGAACAGTGAGTTTCTTAAAGTGAAAGTGACTCCACAGAGGTGTAAGCATTGTCCTTTTTCAGAGTCAAGGGCTTTGCATGTCCTCACCCCAATTAACATTCCCTCTAATCTTTTCCATCCATATGTGGATTTTTTCCACCTATGTGCCGAATAAATTTTTATGTGCACCTCAAGGCATAGGCATGTGCACCACCAGTGGAAACATAAACCTAGCTCTGGGCACTCTGCTAATCAGTGGGAAGGCATCTGAAGCTCTCCTGAGCAACCGCACAAGTGTCCAGCCTACAGGGAACACTGCCCCCCAATTCTCTTCCGTCTTTGTCTTTTAGACTCTGTGATTTCAAAGGCTGAGACTGCCTCTTCCTCTCTGTTGAGTCTACCACACTGGGGATGCTATTGCAATTTGCTTAAGGAGTAATGATGACTTCTCTAACACACACAGGGTCTGATCCTTAGATGGTGTGAACCCCCAACTTCAGTGGAGCTAGGTCAGTTTACTGCACTGGAGGATCCTGCTCCCCCTGTTTTATTCCAGTGGGTTTTCCACGCTGCTTCTCTGATGCCAGTTCTCGTCCTCTCCATGCACTGAACTAAAAACCTGCCCGGCACTGCCTTCTACCTTGTAAAGGGCACATTATGCAGGGAAGCACTAAGGTCCTTCAAGCATTAAGTTTTCCAAAAAGCTCCTGTGTTGATTTCAACTTTCCCTTTCGAAATTGCTTTGACAGCCCAGTGCTTTTCTAGTTGGCTTTGTGGAATATTGAGTCCGCCGTTGGAGTTATTTGAATTGTGCTGAAAGAAAGAAGGGCCTGTTTCCCTTAAAATTCCATATATTGTGTTGCGGAGGCTTTTCATATTCCATAAACAATGCCCTCTTTTTCTACCCCCCCCCCCCCCCCCCCCCGCCAGAGCCTTGCTTTCCCAACTTTTCTTGACATGGACAACTTAACATTTACGTGGGGAGCTAAGTCTGATTTTCTGCAGATTCCCAAACAAGATCTTATGAGAAGCCCTCAAAATGCACAGGTTTGGGATACAAGTAGCTTGACTGAAGTGAGATTGACACATGCCACATGAACTGAAGGACATTCTGTTGGAGAATCTGGCTTAACCTGTTCTTTTTCTGAACTTTCAAAACTTTGCCTTAGCAGGTCTTTTTTGTTACCATAACTTTTTAGCTAAACAATGGGCTTGAATTGTGGCAAGGGAGTTTCAGGTTGGACAGTAGGAATACTTCCTAACTGTCAGGGTGATTAAATACTGGAATAAATTGCCTAGGGCGGTTGTGGAATCTCCCTCTATGGAGATATTTAAGAGTAGGTTTGATAGACATCTATCAGGGATTAATTAGATCATGGGTTCCCAAACTGAGGATGGGGGGCGAGGTGACCCAGATCCTCTCCCTTAATCCCCCACCCTTCTTTTTTTTTTTTTTTTGCTCAACAAGTTTTGCTGCTATGGGGAGGAGGGCAGGAGGATTTCTCAAAAATCAGAAAGGGGACCACTGAACTAGATGGTGCCCCGTGAGGGCAGGGGACTGGACTCGATGACCTCTCGCGGTCCCTTCCAGTTCTAGTGTTCTATGATTCTATGAGCAAGAGATGAAAAATGAACTTTAAAAAGTGCATACAAGGAAGATACTTATGACCATACAAGCTGGTTCTTTGCAGTCTATTGATGTCCCAATCAAAGCTCAGTAAAGCAGGGCTTTCAAACTCCCAGCCTGCAGGCTAGTCCTGGCTAGTGCAATTGCACAATCTGGCCGGGGACTTCAGCGGTCTGTTATCAGCCCCAAGTGCCCGCCCCTTCCTGCCATTGGCCCGGCCTTCCTTCCCCCCCTTAGCTATAGAGTCTCATGATCACAGCAGGGCTTCGGTTCTGTTCCAAGACTTACCATTCACTTGCTGTGTGGCTTGGACCATTGGCAAGTCACTTAACCACTTTGCACCTTAGTTTTCCCTCTCTCTAAAAAGATTTGGATCATATTTACCAACACTGCTCAAGAGGGCTGTTATGTGTCTTTGAAGTGCTTGGGGGAGTGTAATTTCATCTGTCAGCAGTGCGGACAATGCATTCTGCCTCATCTTCCTGGCACACTCAGCAGCAGCAGTGAAAGGGTTAACACAGTATCAGACCTCTTAACAGGCCATTTTCCAAAAGCCCATCCCTGGTAACCCTCCAAGCCGCAGTGCCATAAAACTGGAAACGCGACACCCTAAATATTGATAAATAATATAGCTGCTGGATGCTAATGCTTTTTTAATCTGCAGGCTGCCTTTAAAAATTGCCTTGCTGCCTGGATACTTTGTGGTGGACCTGAGAGGTCCTGGGTTAATGTAATCTAATGCATCCTAATGGGTAGTATAAATGTAACTGCCGTACCAGCTGTCCTGAGGGTATTTAACTCATTTATAGGGAAAACACAGCATGGCAATTTACAGTGTGACATGAAATACTATCATTTCCCCGAGTACTGCATTTTAATTGCAGAAGCAAGACATTGTCTATATAGAAATACCAGGGCTATTCTGTTGTTTTTCACCCAGTATCAACCCACCCTCTTGAAGCACAGATGGCTGAATAAATAGACACACATGGAACCAGGCTGAGTGTAATTCAGAGAGGGGCTAAACCAAGGACAGAAATGCCAACAGGGCAGGCTGGGCAATCTATGGAAGGGTGACCAGACAGCAAGACAAATATTGACAAGCTTCCAGGCTGATGTATAAGAGCCATTTTGATTCTGGTGCAAATCTGGAGCGATGCCGTTCGTTTACACTGGCATGGGAAAGCAATCAGGCTCAGGATGGAAATTAATGGCCTCTTAGATGAAAAATCAGCTGATGCTTGGGGTCCCACAAAGCCTGCCAACAGAACATTCCTGCCCTTGCTTGCCTAGCTTACGAATTTCTCCCTCGTATAGCTGACTGTGTGCTTTACAGGCTGTGCAGCATAGTGCTCTATTCATAAGGGGCCAAATTCGGGAACCTCAATGCAGCCTGAGTGCATGGACTGTGCACAGAGGCCTCTGGGCAGAAGCTGGAGGAGAGGAAATTTCCTCCACCCAAGCCATGTAGTGTAGTCGGGCCCTTCAGGGAGAGAAAGGATGGTCTAGTGGTTAGGGATGCTAACCTGAGACTTAAGATTTGTGAAAACAACAAGTTTGTTGCACCTTAAAGCCTAAAAAATTTATTTGGGCATTTCTGTCTATTTCGGACTCCAGGCATCTGATGAAGTGGTTCCGACCCACAAAAGCCAATGCCCAAATAAATCTGTTAGGGCACATCTACACTTGGAACTGATTTCAAAATAACTAAATTCAGAATAACGGCTCCTGAAATAACAAAATCAAAATAGCCTGTCTTCACTATGAGGGAGCCTCAAAATGGGTCCGAGGCAAGCTCCGTTACTGTGGATTCACTACCTCGACTTAGAGTCCCAGGAAGCACTGAGAAGTAAATCCTGCAAATTACTGCGGGGAGTTGTTATTTAGAAATAGCAGCAGCGGAACATCCACTTGACCGCTATTTCGAAATAGCTATTTCAAAATGAGTGTTATTCCCTGAGGAAAGCAGGAGAACAGATTTTGAAATATGCAGCCTCTTATCATATCTATAGTAGCCCAGTGTCTGAGAGTCTGTAACACCGAAATGCTGGCTGTTCCCTCTGGGGGGCGCTGTTGCCTGAAATGCTGGCTGTTCCCTCTGGGGGGCCGCTGTTGCCTGAAATGCTGGGTCTTCCCTCTGGGGGGCGCTGTTGCCTGAAATGCTGGCTGTTCCCTCTGGGGGGCCGCTGTTGCCTGAAATGCTGGGTCTTCCCTCTGGGGGGCGCTGTTGCCTCCCTGGTTGTTCCCTCTGGGCAGCGCTGTTGCCTGAGTCACGTTCTTCGCCTCCCACCATGGCGCTCAGCTGACTTCTGTGCCGCTCAGCCGAGCTGCCGCGGGGGAGCAAACAGCGCAAGTGGCCGTTTGGGCGCCTCAGTCCCCATGCAGCACCCGCATGCTGCATGGGGAGCGTGGGGCCCAAATGGCCGCTTGCACTGCTTGCTCCCCTGCGGCAGCTCGGCTGAGCGGCACAGAAGTCAGCTGAGCGCCATGGCGGGAGGGGAAGGGGACAGGGCGGTGACGTACACGGCCAGGAGGCAGGACCTGGCCGTGTATGTCACCACCCCGCCCCCCTTCATATCCTCCTTCGCCTCCTGCCATGGCGCTCAGCTGACTTCTGCGCCACCCCACCGGGCTACCGCGGGGGAGCCCAAACAGCCGCTTGCTCTGCTTGCTCCCCTGCAAAAGCCTGGCTGAGCGGCACAGAAGTCAGCCGAGCACCATGGTGGGAGGCAAAGGGGGACGGGGCAGTGATGTACATGGCCAGGGGGTGGGGCCTGGATGAGCATGCATCCCCGATGGAAACAGAGGAGAGCTGAGAGAGAGGGGCGGGGAGGCAGTAGGAGGAGGAGGAGAGAGAGAGAGACCGAGCGAGAGACCGGAGGCTCAGGAGAGAAGACCGACATGGAGGAGAGACCTGAAAATCCCGTCTTATGACGGGCTAATTGGCTAGTTTAGAAATAATGGGCTTGGTAGCATGGATGATCTGCTTATTTCAAAATAAGGGGGGTATTTCAAAATAACTCCCTAGTGTAGACCAGGGCTTAGTCTTTATGGTGCCCCAGGATTCCTCACTGTTTTAACAGACACAGACTAATACGGCTACTCCTCTGCCATTTAGGAAGTGCGGGTTCACTTCCCTGCTGTCAGACAGCTGGATAGGTCAGTTAATTCTCTTCAGGCCTCAGTTTCCTCCCCTCAAAAGGGGACTATTAGTACGTCCTTGCTTACGGGGGGGATAAATGTGGTACAGATTTTGAGGTGCTCCGATATCTGGGCTTGGATGATCAAAACCGGAGAGAGAGATTTGCAGCAGCAACGGTGAGGCTGGGCGTGTTTACCCAGGCCTCCCTCTGTGCTATGGAGGTTGCTAAGCTCTGCATAGTGCCAGTTCCCCCTGTGGGCTCCCCACATCCTGCCTTTCCCCAGGCAACAGCAGCACACAGATCAGCCGTGCTCCATCCCTCCCATGCCAAATGTGTTCGTAAGTCGGGGTATCTGGGAGGCTAGGTCTTGAGGGGACTTGTGCCTCAAGCACTAAGGACCAGACAACAGGCTCCGAAGCACTGAGCTAGCAAAATTCAAGTAATACTTCAAAATACTGAGGTATTATTCTATACAGTCACTGAGAGAGAAGTATGCCTCTCTTGGAAAGACTTCGCCGGCTTGGCATTTCATCGCATACACCTGGGATGGACTTCCTAGCCACACAGGCCTCCTTGGTACATAACACCTCGAAGCAGAGAAGAAACCAGTTCTGAAAGGAATTTCCTTGCCGTGCCTGGAGGACATTTAACTTCTGCTGGATGTAAACATGCTACAGGGCATGGGAGCCTACAACGTGGGCGATGGTGTCTCCAAGCCAAACAGTGCCATGTGCCTGATGCATGATCTTGTCAAAGACAGAGTCCTCTGTAATCTCTACCACAGCCTCAGCTGAGATCAGTGAATACACGCCAGGCCAGCCAGCTCTACAGTCCAGGTGGATTAGCACTCGGATGCATTTCAGTCTTGGGAAGAATTTTTTTTCTGCTCCTGCCCAGTAAATACAAAGGAGATTTGCAGCCTTTTCCATTTGAATGTCATAACTGCAAATCACTTCATTTCTAGAGATTTTAGAGATTCTGCGACTGGTGACATTGAAGGAAGAAAACTTGCCTATGTAACCCACACACCTACTGTCCCATGCATCGGCACTAAGATCACTCACAGCAGTGGTCACCTACTGGTAGATCTTGAAGCCTCTGATGGGATCCTGACTGGTTTGGCCAAGGGACACTTCAGCTGCTCCTCTCCCCGCTGCTGTGCATCTCCTGCGCTCTGCCTTGGAGCTGTCTCCTCAGGAGCCCCCTGCTTTCTGTGCAGGGCACGGGAGAGAGAAGAGGGGTGCTGATGCCAAGGTGCCCCCTTCTCCTGCTTTGTATCCTTTCTCCACAGAGCAGAGAGGGGGCACAACAAGACGTGGGCAGGGGAGAGTTTGTTGGCTGCTTTAGGGAGGGGTGCAGGGCCAGGATAGGGATGAACCTGCCTTAGCCCCACTGCACCCCCACCCAGGAGCTACTTGAGGTAAACAGAGCCCAGCTGGAGCCCACAGCCCAGTCATGAACCCCCTCCTGTACCCCAAGCCCCCCTGCATCCAAACACCCTCCCAGATCCTGCACCTAGAACCCCCTCCTGCACCCAACTGCCTGCCCCAAGCTCAGCTCAGAGCCCCTCTCACACTCCCAATCCCTTCACCCAAGACCAGAGCCTGCACCCCAACCCTCTACCCCAGCCTGGTGAAAGTGAGCATGGGGGAGGGAGGGAGGATGGAGGGAGCAGGGGTGAGGCCTTGAAGAAGGAGCATGAAAGAGGCAGGGTAACAGTATTTGGATGGAGGTAGATCCTGGATTGCATTTAAATTCAAAAAGTGATCCCATGCTTAAAAAGGTTGGAGCCCCATGACTTACAGAGCCAGCAAATGAGTTTGCTTTACAGCCTTAGCTGGGAGCCAGCTGGTTTTTAGCTCAAGCTGTACAGGATCATACCCAAAGCTCCAGAGGTCCCTGGTTCAATTCCCCCTGTTGGTGTTACACACAGGTTTTGCAATAGTTCTAGTTCAGATTGGCTGTCAATGCATTTAATGGATGGCTCTGTTCCTGGTGACTGGATTAGCTGTAGGGGTTGGGTGAAAAGCTCATGGAGGCTTGAAAAAGGAGCTATTCACGGAGCCAGAGCCCAGGAGTTTGGTGTTTTCTTGCTTAGACCAAAGGAGAAGTTCTGAGTGTGTGTGTGTTTGTGCCTGTGTATATAGAATGAAGGATGGTCTACTCCTTTGTTTCTCTCTCTCTTTGCTCTTCTTTCAATGAGGGCATCAATCTATATTTCTTACACTGCAAAACCCTCCCTGGTGAAAAAGACTGATCTTATCCATGAAAAATTACGGCAGGATGCATTGTCATGGGAGGGAAAACAGGATAGAAAGCCTGAAAAGAAAACCGAGTATATATAACAGAGCTCTGAGTCATTGTTTGGTACAAGGGAAAGGAAATGAGGGCTAAGTTAAGAAGCCTCAGACAACTTTTGTACAGTACCCACCCAAATACATATCCTCTAAATACTTACATAACCCACAGCCACTCAGGCCACATCTATACTTACCGTGCCGGAAATCAATCTTCCGGTGTTCAATTTAGCAGGTCTAGTTAAGACCTGCTAAATCGAATGCCCAGGACGACTCCTGCCAGCACCAGTAGTCCTGGCAGTCGCTAGGAGTAAGGGAAGCTGACGGGAGCATTTTGCTCCTGTTGGCCTCCCTCTATGACGGTGCCAAGCTTGACTTAGGATATGCTGACGCCAGCTATGTATTTTAGGTAGCTAGGTTTGCGTACCTTAACCTGACCTTCCAAGTTTAGTGTAGACCTGACCTCATTGTGGCACTCTGTCCCTCTCTAGGGCTGGCTGGAGGTTCGTGAACCTTCTACAGACTTGGGTAACAACATCTTTCCGTTCCGGTAATGGAAGCTTGTGGTTTTAGTTCCGGAAGTCCTCGCTTCTATTTCCCACTGCTGCCAATCCACCCTGGATTGCAGCATTACACGTACATCCTCTTAGAGTAGTTTTTCTTTATGTTACCATGTGGAAGCCTTTTCTCTTTCTTTGATGATGTCTGCTCTCCTCATGTTGAGTGAAATAAACCATCAGAACAACTATACAATCACTAGGGAGCGTAACATTGCTTGCACAGGGAATGGTTGTACTTATATCAACAATAACAATGTCTAAATGAAACATGCTTGAGTTACAGTCATATTTTATTACCATGGGGTTTTTTTTTTTTTTTTTTTGCAAATTGATTAAAGTTTACTGACCTTTTTTGAATATCCATGAGAAGGTCTGGTTTGGCTTTCCTTTCAGGGCCGGGTTCAGATTTAGGTAAATTTGTACTTGAGTTGAACTAGTTTGAATATATGCTTTATACTGAGTTAAGAGACAGACTTTCAGAGATGATAGAATTGCTCATTACAAATAGTATTAGTTGTGAATTTATCTCCCTTTTTCTGTTCAAAAATCAAGTGAGAAGCAGACCTGATTTCTGTGTATGTATTAGCTGTTCATAAGAATTTGGTGGGTGTTTTGGATAAATAATTTTTGACCTAGCATTTGTTCAGCAAATTTGGTCTCCATTATTGGTGGTATGTGATTGGTCACCTACGACACATGGCAACATTTCTCAACTCTGTAAAATAATAAACGTTAACTAAGCTCATAAGCAAAATCCATTTCCGATCTGGTGAGTACTACTTCCTCACAGTTGGATGTGGTTTGGTCTAGTGGCTAGGGAACTGGACCAGGAAACCTGGGTTTCATTCCTAGCTGTGCTGCTATGTGATGTCTCCCCACCCATGTGTCTCCCCGGGGGAGCAGACAGCCTCACCAGGTCCGTGGGCCAGGTGTAGAGGGAGCTTGGATCTCTGCTCCCAGAAGGGGTGGGGCCTTAGGTGGAAGGGGCGGAGCTGAGAGCAGCTAGCGGCCAGAACCATAGCACTCCAGTGGTGATTTAAAGGGCTGGGAGCCCCTGGCACTTTTGAATCATTGGGCCCCTTTGCCCCCTCTCCCCTCATCAGTTGGCCTGTACCTCCTTGTCCACTATTTGCTGCCATATGTTTGTCTTACCTGGTTAGACTGCAAGCTCTTTAGAGGAGAAGCTCTCCTCAGCTGTTTGTACATCACCCTGCGCAATGAAGACTTGACTTAACCAAGGCCTGTGGGCATTACTGCTGTATAAAAAGCAGAGCCGATATAGGGCATAGCATTCCAGTTTTAGAAAACAAGGTCAATACTTGAACAAACAATAAATCTTTGCTCAGGATTTGTACATATAAAGTATGGAATCTAGGATTAGAAAGAGCCTAAACCATCAACCCCTCCCAACCAAAGGGTTCTATCCCTATGTGACATCGTAATTGTAAGCGAAATTAGGCTTGCCACATGCTTTCATCAAAAATCCCCAACATGGCGCAAAAAAACCCCAACAACAACAACAACAAAAACCACCCCGGGAGATCAAACTTGTTGAGCAAAAAAACAAACAAAAAATAAGGTGACAAAAGTTACTGAGCAAAAAAAAAAAAAGGCACTGCAACTTTAAGAGTCCCTGTGTGCTCCTTGCTTCCCCCTGACCCCATGCCAGGTGCAGCACGGGAAGATTGTCCCCGCCAGCCTTCCGTCCAAGAGAAGCAGAAAATACCGGACATTTTACATATCCGGTATTTTCTGTTTTGTTTTTTTTTACTGGACGGAGCCAGAAAAAAAGGACTGTCCGTACAAAAAACAGACACCTGGCAACCCTAAGGAAAATAGACGAGATGTTCCAAACATGCCGGGATCTAAATAACAGGATTTTGAAAGCAACTCACAGACTGAAAAGTTTGCCATTTCTTAGTGGGTTGTGCTGTGAAAGCAGGTTGAAAACAAGAACTACGGGTGACATTCACACACAAACATACACTCAGGCACCCACAAACCGGCCTACCCAAGAAGAAAAAAAGAACAGGCCATTAACTTCCGAATGAGGTTCGTGCTTTTTCCTTCCCTCTGGGAGCCTTGTTAGTTTTACTACATAGAGGGGAGTATAGAGTTTATCCCAAAGTTATTCTGCACCTGTTTGAAGAGAGCTAGAGTCAAGTTCAAGACTTCAGGCCTGGAGGCAGCACTGCATGAGGAGTAAAACTTAACTGCCCTCACGGCAGGAGGGAAAATGTGGCCTGGTAAGTGATTCTCCTAGATGGGAAAGAACTGAGAAAAGGCTACCAGTCTCTTCAAAGAGAGAAGAGACTCAGAGGCCTGTTTTCCCCAATTGCTGGAAGATTAATGACCATTCATGTTCCCCGTTATGCGTGCTCCAAACTTATTTGATCTTCAGCAATGGGTTTATTTGCCTAATTTATGGTGGCTCTTAGACTTTTACCTCCTCAAATATAAATTAAAGACTTTTGCTCTGTGTGATTTAAAACAACAGTATCCTGTATGACCTATGAAGCCAGGCTTCATGAATTGGGCTTGTTTAGTTTGGAAAAAAGAAGATTAAGAGGGGACATGATAGCGGTTTTCAAATATCTAAAAGGGTGTCACAAGGAGGAAGGCGAAAATTTGTTCCTCTTGGTTTCTGAGGACAGGACAAGGAGTAATGGGCTTAAAGTGCAGCAGGGGAGGTTTAGATTGGACATTAGGAAAAAATTCCTAACTGTCAGGGTGGTCAAATATTGGAATAAATTGCCAAGGGAGGTGGTGGAATCTCCCTCTCTGGAGATATTTAAGAACAGGTTAGATAGACATCTGTCAGGGATGGTGTAGACGGAGCTTGATCCTGCCTTGAGGGCGGGGGGCTGGACTCGATGACCTCTCGAGGTCCCTTCCAGTCCTATTATTCTATGATTCTATGATTCTATGGATGTTGAGTCCAGCAATTGACTTGGCTTCCAGTTTTCTCTGGGCTATTGAAATGGCCATGTCGTTCTTTAATGTGTGTTGTGGAAAAGGGGGCTTTAGATACAAATTGTTAGGTGCTTTTTTTTCTAAAATAAAAATCAGCGTCATCTGCCAAACACTAATGAGAACCTCTGTAATAACAAGCCCGTTGGTGCTAATTTAGCATTATCGAGCAACCCTACAATAACAAATCAGTATTACAAACATCCCTGACACAAACTATTATCCAAATGCCCCAGAGAGAACATTTCGACTTGGAAACAAATTTGGCTTTCAAACTTCTATGGGATCATAAAGAACAAAGCCATAATGTGTTACAAATGTTTATTAAAAATGGAAAGTCCAAACTATTTTTTCAACACTGATCTGAGATGAATGAACAGATGGGGAATGGACAGAAGGCCTGTTGCATGCCCGGGAAGTATTGCAGGATTAAACAAACTCCAGTTTAAAAAGTAACGATGTAGTGT
Organism: Pelodiscus sinensis; assembly: GCF_049634645.1. NCBI lineage: Eukaryota > Metazoa > Chordata > Testudines > Trionychidae > Pelodiscus > Pelodiscus sinensis. The sequence goes on along the minus strand of NC_134719.1, from coordinate 5,539,034 downwards.
ATGTCCTGACAAGGGGGGAATTAGAAGACCATACGTCGTTTTCAGTGCCATAACAAGGGGTTTATGCATTTAGGATGGGATTTTCCATGGAGGGGAAGGTCAGTAGGTGTTCATCCCGTGTTAAAACTGAATGGTATTTGGATGTCTAAGAATTAGGCGCTTTTAAAAACCCTAGTGTTACGCCAGGGGTGTAATCATCTGCTAAACACTAGAAGCAGCCCACGGAATGAATGCAGTTCACCAGGGTTAGTACCTGGTGGGCTGCTGGAATATGATTTACCTGCACATCTACAGGTATGGCCGCTCACCGCTCCCACTGGCTGTGGAACTGTGGGGACGCTGCTTCCTGAGGCTCCTATGGGCTGGGAATGGCAATCGGCAGCCAGCAGGCGCTGCAAGCAGCCATATGTGTGGATGTGTGGGTAAATAAAGGGCTGGTGACCCACCAGGGAATAACCCTGGTGAACCACCTCTGGCTTATTGCCCACACCTGTGTTACACAGATATTCAGCAGTGATTGTCTAATAGTGTTGGAGTGAAGCAGTGTGGCATGGTGGACAGAGCACTAAAGTAGAACCCAGGAGACCTGGGGTTTAGTGCCATCCTGCTGAGTGATCGAAGGCAAGTCACTGCTGCTCCATGCCTCAGTTTCCCCATGTGTAAAATGGGGATAGTGATACTGACATTTGTGAAGTGCTATAGAAGATCTATGTAATATTAGTACTGCCGAAGCAACAGGGATTGAGAAGAAAGGGGTCTGTAAGCACGGAATGCTGCTACAACGATAAGAATGATTTTGACAAGCAGATCTTTTCATGGTCCCGTTCTTCTCTCGCTTTCCTCTTCCTGAAACCACCGGTAATTAAATTCCTCCAGCCTTTCCCCCACCCCTTCCAAAGTAACTGAAACATCGTCTTGAAAACAATAAGCCAAATCTGATATAGCAGCTCTAACTTAAATATAGGGATCAGCCTCCAAAAAGCCAACAAAATCCCACAGACCAAGTGATAACGACTGTTGCGCTTGCTTAAATCTCCCAGTAATCTAGGGGATGAACAGGCTTCGTCGCTGGGAACTGGTCGTCTCGCCGATTCACGGGGGGTTGTTTTTTAATATCAATTTTTATTAAATGTGAAAGAAATCCTTGCGTAAGATTTGCCAAAGAACATAAGGGTTTGTCATAATGGATCAGACGGCTGATCCGTCTAAACCCTCTTTCCCATCTTTGCCAGTGGCAAACAAGTACAGCACTAGATACTTTGGAACAGAGCTGAGATTTTTCATGCTGGATGGCAGGAAGCAGAGATGGAGTTTGCTATCGCCTTGCTGTTGTCCTAATGAGGGCGGTAAGTCAGTGGGGATGCTCCTGTGGATGCAATTTCAATGGCTCTCTTTCAAGTAAAGCGATTCGTTCTTTTCTCTCTCCTTTGGAAAAGATAGGTGAGAGACCATGACTATGACTTATCCGTTTTATGGGCATTTGGTTGCAAACCAAAATTCTCTCTCTGTGGTCAAGGTTCACATGGGGGGGGGGGGGGGCGTGAAAAGGTGGTGCTGCTGTAAAATTTCACTCTCAGAATAAGGGCCATACATGCAAGCTGCCAGAATAAGACTCCACTCACAGTAGATTGCACAAATGTTGAAAATATGATTGTTCATGGTCTGTGGGCACCCTCTGATGGAAATTGGATAGGTCCATGGGTTCTGCTAGGCCGGGGTGGCCAATCCATTAAACAAAGAGAGCCAAAACAGTGGCGGAAAAAATGCAAAGAGCCGCACCAAAATTGTTGACGCCCCCCCACCCTGGGACACCGACCCTTTAAAAACCACAGGTAGGCTTTTTGGCCACATCAGGCTCCCGTCGGCCCCTGCCATTTTGCCATGCCAGATGGCTTCCCTGCACCCGATGAGCACAGGGGGTTGGGGGCCAATTGTAGGGGTGTGTGGGGCGGCTTCGTGAGCCGCACTTTCCGGGGTGAAGAGCAGCATGCGGCTCACGAGCTGCAGGTTGGCCACCCCTGTACTCGGCCTTCTTCATGAGTGGGGTGTGGGAAAAGAAACACATACGTGATGGTAACTCCCACATCCCAAATTATGTGGTTCACTGCAGCTCCCCGCCCCTTTTCTTACAGGAGGATGAAAGAGTCGATAATGTTGACACTTATATTATCGCCAATGTGCATCAGAGTTAACCCGTCACTGGGATGACTAGGGCAGTTGACACCTCTCTGAAACTGAGGGAGAAATGTCTGCCTGAGTCTGCAAGAAGACTGAAATAACAGCTCACTCAGGTCACATTTCTCACATTTTCTTCACAATCGTAACAGTTAGACTTGTGTTTTCGTTGAATGAAAGTTTAATTTGGCTCTTCCCTTATCCACCTTTCCTGTGGGACCTGAACAATTGCACTGTGGCTTGGTTTGCTCATCTGTCTGATGGGAATAATAATTTAGAGAGTTATGCTGCTAATTTGTGTGGGTGCATGTGGTGTCAGTTATGAACATTACTACTTTGAGATCCTTGGGCGAAAAAATATAAAAGAGTTCTTTGTAGTTTAGTTTTGGATAGTGCTGACACATAGACTTTAAGGTTAGAAGGGACTGTCATGATTATCTGGTCTGACCTCACACCAAAGGAGTACAATGATACTTTATTGTAGGTCCATGTTAGCCTCAAACAAATGACATTAAATTTACATACTCCATTTGGAAGCCCAACATCTACACTTTCAATGTGTTCTCACTCCTAATTGGTGGTTAGCATTCTCACTACTTGAAATGATTGTCTTTGCTGCCTGAATATGGGTAATGTCAGTCTGCTGATCTCTAATAGTCACAGCCAATGTTCCCTCTAATGTTTTTCATCCATGTGTGGATTTTTTCCATCTATGTGCAGAATAAATTTGTATATGCGCAGAGACATGTGTGAATGTGCGCCAGCAGTAGAAATAAAAAAAAAAACCTAGCTGTGGGTGCTTTGCTAATCAGCTGGGCAGCATTTGAATCTCTCCCCAAGTGGCTGCAAAGGTACCCAGTTTACAGCACAGTTCTGGAGAACCAAAGTACTGTTGTGTTGAACACTGTGGAATGCTGGATTGGGTTTTTGAGACTCAGGAGTTAGTTGTTGTTGTTTTATAAGCACTGCTTTTCTCAAGAACACGGATTAATATAAAAATTTGAGGAGAAACAACAAGGTAGAAGCGTGGATTTATTAAACCTGGCCTGATCAGAAAGTATTTCAAACAAAGTGGCTTTTTGATCAGTGCCTAGTTAGCTGAGGAGAGGGGAAGTTAAGCAAGTTAATAAGCTACACATCCCAGACTCTGGATGCAAACACCTTTGGGCTTTAGGAGCCTCTAGATTCTGATTTGTATTACAGGTGTTCCCGGTCACAAGGGGTAAGGCCCTGAACTTTGCATCTTACTTTTGCAGCTCAGCCATCTTTCTACGGTGGTTGGACCAGAAAAGCAGATTGCTTGACTCCCACCCCCACTGGAGGGGAGGAAATTCAAAATCCAGATCCCGTTCTGTGCTTTGTGGCTCAGCTCCATCTGACACCTAACAGCTTTCCTTTAAAGGATGTGTGTGCTGGCTGTATTTGACAAACAGGTGCTGACTCTTCAGAACAGGTTACTACTCCAACATCAGGAGAATTATGCCAAGGAGGTCAGATCTGCAGGGAAACCACACAAAAGACTCCATTAGCCCCCGGCACTGGTGTGTCAGAATTGCAGAGAGTCATTTATTTTCCTAAAAACTCCTGTTGGTGTAATGTGTGTATTTGGAACCTCGGTGAGGACACATAGCAGCCTTCGTTTGAGTTCTTCTCACTGGTCCGTATTTTAGAGCTTTCATAGCATCATCGGAGTTGTCATAACGCATCTGAGCGGTGGGCCATCTACCCTGATTTGGAGGAACATGCAAGAAATCCTACAACAGGCACGTAGGGATAGACCATCCTAAAGGAGCATTTCTTCCTAACCCTCATTAAACACAGAATTGTAGTAATAAAGGGCTGGAAGGGTGTGTCTAGACTACAGGGTTTTGTCTACAAAAGTGGACTTTTGTCGACAAAACTAAATCTGCGTCTACACTACCGCTGAGTTCTGTCGACATAACATCAACAGAACTCAGCAGTTTTGTCGACGCTGGTAAACCTCATTTTACGAGGAATAACACCTTTTGTTGACAGAGTTCTGTCGGCAGAAGGTGTTATTGCATCTAAACTGTCCTTTGCGTCTACACTGCCATGTTGACAAAGCAGCTTGCTTTGTCGACAGAACTGAATGTAGTCTAGACGCTCTTTGTTGACAGAAGCTTTGTAGACAGTATCTGTCGACAAAACTTCTGTCGACAAAAGCCTGTAGTCTAGACGTACCCGAAGGGACTCTGAGAAGTCACCAAGTCTAGCTTGTTGCTAGAGGCAGGGCCAAGTAAACCTAGATTATCCCTGTCAGGTGTTTGTCCGACCTGTTCTTAAAAGCCTCCAGTGATGAGGACGCCACATCTTCCCTTGGAAATCTATTCCGAAGCTTAACAAATGAATGTCACCCTTGCTGTAGATTAAGTCCATCACTTCTTGCCTTGCCTTCAGTGGATATGGAGAACAATTGATCACTGCCCTCTTGATAACAGCCCTGAACGTATTTGAAGACTGTTCTCTGGTCCCCGCTCTGTCTTCTTTTCTCAAGACTATGTCCATTTTTTTTAAACATTTCTGTGTGGGTCAGCTTTTCTGTTTGTCGCTCTCCTCCAGACCCTTTTCCATTTGTCCTTGTGTTTCCTAAAGGGCAGCACCCAGAAATGGATGAAGTACTCAGACGCTCCCTATAGTAGGGGGAGGAGGGAAAATACACTCGCACCTGTCACATCGCCTCTGTCCCATGCTCGCTTCTCTCCCTCCTCATTTCCCTCTCATCGTTCACCCCGCTGAACGTGGAAGTTCACAGCTCTACCGCTTTAAGGGTGTGTAGCCTACACCTCTCTGTCGACAGAGAGATGTCGATTAGGCACGTCGAAATTGCTAATGAAGCCGGGATTTAAATATCCCATGCCTCATTCGCATAAACATGGCTGCCACTTTTTTTGAAATGGAGTTTTTTCGAAAAAACCAGCAGTCTAAACGCAGATCTGTTGAAAATAAACCCTTTTTCGACAGATCCTGTAAACCTCATTTTTTGAGGAATACGGGATCTGTCGAAAAGGGGTTTATTTTTGACAGATCCACGTCTAGACTGCCATTATTTCAAAAAAAACCCCTCCGTTTTGAAAAAAAGCGTCAGACATGTTTATGTTAATAAGGCATGGGATATTTAAATCCCGGCTTCATTAGCAATTTCAACGTGCTTGATTTGCATCCCTCTGTCGACAGAGGGATGCAGTCTAGACGTAGCCTAAGAGCGATGGGCCATGTCTTTCTCTTCCCTCCCCCGCCCTCCCTCCCCGTTTCAGCATCCCTGGCAGGATTTCAGTTGAAGCCATGGAGAGTAGGACAATTACATCTTACATATGACCCAGGAGACTGACAGACCTGCTAGGCCCCAAGGCAAGGTATGTGAGGGATGGGGGAAGCCTGGCTCCGTGCTTGCAGAAGGGGATGGGCCTTGGGCGGAAGGGACAGGAGTGAGGACAGCCAGTTCTTATCACCACCTGGAGTGAACCGTACCAGACACCCCCACCGTAGACATCCCTCAGAGCCCCCCGAAGTGGCAATTTAAAGGGCTTGGCCCTTTCCAATCGTTGGTCTCCAGGGCAACTACCTCTTTGGTCCTCCCTGTTGGTGGGTCTGCATATAACGCTCCTGTCAATATACCCGTGCATCTAACCCTTTTTCACCACTGCATCACGTTGTTGGCTCCCTCCATTTGTGATCTACTCCAACCACGATCACTACCCTTCCTCTCAATAGCGCTCCCGCCTCGCCCGTGACTCCCCAATGTGTAGCTGCCCAGCTGAGTTTTCCTTCCCAAGTGACGTACTTTGCCTTAGTCATTCCTGAGTTTCATTTTCTTGATTTCGGACTCGCTGTCTAATTAACGTGGAGTTGCTTGAGCCCCGACACAACAAAGTACTTCATCTAAAAAATGTCCTGCTTGTTATCCGTGCAAGTGATTGAACTCCTGGCCTCAGAGCTACGTAGAGAGTTTGACAGGCAGGGAAAAAAATATTTCTTTTTATCAGCTTTCAGGTTGTGCCCTGCCGCACGACTGAACGTGTCGTTTATTCAGACTAAATTACGGGCCTAAGAGTAACTAAGGATCTCACCAGTGCAAAGACTCGGAGTGGGAGATCTCTGGCACATCTAAATAGTAAAGGAGAAACAACACAGGCAGGTGAGACTCAAATACAATGTAAGGGGACTGTTAGCCTCTTACTAAAACTCTGTGGGAGTTTTTGGTTTGCCAGCTCCCAGTACCAAAAGGGGAAGGGTCCATGAGAAATCAGGGCCCTGAAATGGACAGACCCCAGAGACAATGGAAAGCAGCCAACATGCCAGCTCGGCCTGATTGACAGATGGACAGGCTAGTGAGGAAAGTAAGAGGCCAGGCCCCATCCTCCCTGTGAGCTGGGATTTTTCTGGGTCTCTCTGAGCAAGGAGAGAGCTGAGAGACAGCTAAGAGGAGCAAGCTGTGTGGAGAGGCAGTCCTGCAGCAATAGAGCCAGGCACACACAGCCCAAGGAGTGCAAGCTGTGCTGAGGGGCAGTCCTGCAGCAACAGAGCCAGGCACATACAGCCCAAGGAGTGCAAGCTGTGTGGAGAAGCAGTCCTGCAGCAACAGAGCCAGGCGCACACAGCCCAAGGAGCGCAGACCCTGTGTTGAGCAGCAGACTGGCAGTGCTGAGAGAAGCCAAAAGGGACAGAGAAGCAACGCAAGGAGCTGGAGACTGGCAAAGCAGCACAGCCTGCAACTGGGTGTGGTGAGCAGCTGGGACCAGCAAAGTGCGGGGAGAGGCTCTGGGCGGGGAGATATCACCAGCCAAGAGGCCCAGCAGGCCAGACTGGGAGAGGGGTCGGGCCACTTAGAGCTTGAGGCTGTGTGGTCGCTGCCAGAGCAAGCGTGTCCAGCCTGCAGCCTCCCTGCAGCACATCCAGGGCCTCTAAGGGGCCTATAAGGAAGAGACTGTGAACTGTCCTTACACTCTGCAGACTGGTGTTTTGATGTCCCCGTGCTACAGAGCAGGGCTGTGTGTTCTCATTTAACCATTCTCATTTTTTCTTATTCTTTTCTCTTTAATCAATTGATGTTTAATAAATTGAATTTACTTTGAACCTTATGAAATGATCACTGGGCCAAGAAAGCATCCAGTGAGAAGAGAGCACCCTGGAGTGGGGACACCCTAGCTCCTGCCCCTAGTGACTACAAGGTCGGGGATTAAGCCCCAGGAAACCTGGGCCCAGCCTTGTTGGGGTTTTGAGGACTCTGCTACTCAGGAGAGTGGAGGGGGAGCCCTCAGGGTCAGGGAAGCTGTTGGGTAAAGGAAGTGGGAGCGGGGACTCAGATCCTTTCGCTGGCCCATTTCACTGGGGTGGTATAGAAGCCAGGAAAGTTCCCCACAATAGCGGGACCATTTCCCCGCTTACAACAAGAAGACAAAAGACAGTCGCCAGGGAGAGTTCATTACGGAGAACCCTAAATCAGCGGTTTTCACACTTTTTTTTCCTCTCATGACCCAGTTGAAGAAAATCGTTGATGCCCCTGACCCAATATAATATGACTAGAATGTGGGATCCGGATGGGAGCTGGTGGAGGGGGCTCCGGTTTTGGTGGGGAGTCCGGGTTGTGGCAGGAGTGGCTTACCTTGAGTGGCTCCTTGTCAGTGGGGATGCTAAGGCAGATTTCCTGCCTCTCCTGGCACCACAGACCATCCTGCGCCCCAGATGTAACCAGCAGCAGGATCCCGGCCAATGGGAGTGTGGAGCTAGTGCTCAGGGCAGAGGCCATACATAGAGCCCCGTGCGCTCTTCCCCCTCATCTAGGAGTCATTCATTCCAGCCGAGTCTAGACCTATTAACTTTCATTGTGACTGGGCAGCCTGGTCGTAGCATCTGTAATGAAGACAGGAACCTGTGTGAGCTCAGAGATGGTGTCAACCTCTCCCCCTGTCAACGTGGCAGGAGAAGCGGATGAGTTCCATATGCCTGGCTCACGGTGTGCCCACTTGTACTTTGGCTTTGTGCCACAGGGACACTGACCTGCATTATTCATGTCGGGGGAAGAAGCGAGATCTGTAATGCACTACCCCCATCCTTCAAAGCAACACACGTGTCTTGGCAGCAGTCAGATCTGGGCTGTTGGATCAGCCCATAGAAATAGAGGGCTTCTCTGTGAGACATGGGCCTGCCCATAGGTCCAGTTTTTGGAGGTGTCTAGGTCCAACCCCACAATGCCGAACTTTGGGGCATTTGAAATTTAGACAGCATGTTGTTTTTTCCGCTTCTCATATCCTACCCCCCCCCCCAGTAGAAGAGCATCATTTTCATTCCCCACATGCTGTTGCTGAGTGTAACCCTTGTTAAGCGTGACATGCTTTTGTGGGTGAAGGAGACTGTAACGATCTGCTGTCTAGGACTTTACGGGAGTGGAGACAGCCGCCGCGCAGTGCACTCTGTGCTGGGGCTTGGGAGGAGGGCTGTGAGGAGCCCTATCCAGTTACCAGGGTTAGTGGACCCCAGCTGGAATTCTCATGGTCACACATCTGGAAGCGCAGACCTCCGGTATCTGCCGCCCGTCCAAAGTTAGCAGCTCCCAGGTTAACGCAAATGAAACTACCAGTTGTATGAGGAAGGCAGTTCCTGAGGAGCAGAGACGAGCTGCAGGGAATCTATCCCTGTGGAGTGCATGTCTGAAACCAGGGGAAAGAGTAGGAGGAGGAGGCGGCCGCATAGTTTATTGTACTAAAGGAAAACAGTGAGGACCTTCTCGCCGTGATTATTGACACAAGCTGCACCAGTCACTCTGGGCTTCCCTTCCACTTATGAGCGACAGACAAAACAAGCCTCTGGCCTGGGGAATCAGGGGCCTGGTGCCGACAGATTTGTTATGGAAAGATGGATCCGCTAAGGGGATTTGCCAGGTGTGACTGGGCAGGAGGGGAGAGCTCACAACTGCAGGTTACTTTATCAATATCCCAGAAAGGGAGACAGAAAAATTGAAGCTGATTTTTCCATTTTGGATCGTGGAACAAAGATTTTCTGGCTCCAGAAAGCAAGCATTATTCCTATCAAATTCACTTTCCGTTTTAGATAGTGTTTGTCACGCAAACGATACCCTCAATTAGATAAAGGCTACAAAGGTTAACGTATTGATTTAGTTATTATTGTTTAAGTTTGAATAATAAAAAAGTAATGGAAGAGCTCTGGATTGTTACTGGTTATGAGTAATAACCATCCAACTGCATATTTCAACTGGCAAGAATTCCCTTTTGCCAATGAATTAACAAAGCCAGCCAATGAACCAAAATAGCAAAATCGCCTTTTTAAGGCACCCACTTAGCGATGTGTCCTCAACTGTCTGCTAAAATTCTCTCAACTCAATGGTTTTTGCAGTGCGTCTCGTAGGTCATCAAGTCCTTGCTATTTTGGGCCAATGGGAGGGAGGAAGGGCTAATGGGAAGGAAAGAGGGGGAGGGGAGCGTACATAAGGAAACAAGCAGGTCTTAGATGAGGTATGGAGAGAAATGGAAGGTCAGTGGGAGATGGATAAAGGAGAGGATCCAGGAAGAGATCTGTCAGGCGTGGCAGAGAGGATGGCTCTCCCACTCCCACTCAGTCTCCAAGAATGTGCAGATGGATCAGAGATAGCAGCAGAAGAACTGCGGAGGAGGTTCAGAGAAAACAAGGTCTGTTAGGCTATGTCTACACTGCAGGTTTCTTGCACAAGAATTGTTTTGCGCAAGAGTACATCCACACTGCCATGTGCTTTTGCTCAAGAGCATCCATGGCAGTGTGGATGCTCTCTTGCTCAAGAAAGCTTTGATGGCCATTTTAGCCACAGGGGTTTCTTGCGCAAGAAACCCCTGTTGCCCATTCACACTGTGTTCTTGTGCAAGAGGGCTTATTCCTCATGGGGAGAGGAATAACTATTGCACAAGAAGCCCTTTTTTCTGATGCTTTCCTGTAAATTTACTTGTGCAAGAATGCACGTGCCGTGTAAACACTTCACAAGTTTTTGCACAAGAATGGCTGTTCTTATGCAAAAAGCCTGCAGTGTAGACGTAGCCTTCATGTAGAAATTCCATAGACGGTGTTACAAACAAAGGAGGAAATTTGGACTAGACGGTTCAGCAGAGCCGTCAGAGGACGGAGGTGAACACTGGAAGCCATTTTGTGTGTGTATATGTGAGGAGGCTCATGGATTTATAGAGTTTAAGATCATTAGATCATTCCTCTGACCTGTATGTCACAGGTCATTACATTTCGCCCAGTTGACACTACATTGTGCACAATACTTTGTAAAACCAGTGAGAAGTCCTGTGGCACCTTAGGCTTTGTCTAGACAGCGGGGCTATTTTTGGACACCAGAACTATCCTAAATTAAAAAATTAATGGAGATTGCCTATCTCCTAGAACTGGAAGGGACCTTGAAAGGTCATTGAGTCTAGTCCCCTGCCTTCACAGCAGGACCAAGTACCATCCCTGACAAATTTTTGCCCCAAATCCCTAAATGTCCTCCGCAAGGATTGAACTCACAAGCCTGGGTTTAGCAGGCCAATGCTCAAACCACTGAGCTATCCCTCCCCCTAAAATGTCCTAAAATAGCAATTCCGTGTCTTTAAACGTGTCCATTATTTCAAAATAACTGGTGCGCTATTCCGTCATCCCAGGAACTCTCTTTTCATGAGGGTTAAGGGACTTGTTGGAATAGTGCTTTATTTCAAAATTACCTCAGCATAAGCTACTTATTTTGTAGCTTATTTCAGAGTAAGGGTGCTGTGTGGACACATCCCTAAACAGATCCCTAACAGATTTATTTGGGCATAAGCTTTCGTGGGTCAAAACCACTCTGTCTGCTTCATGCATCTGATGAAGTGGGTTTGACCCACAAAAGCTTATATCCAACTAAATGTGTTCATTGTTAAGGTGTCACTGGACTGACTCCTTGTTGCTTTCACAGCTACAGACTAACATGGCCACCCCTGTGAGACTTATCACTGTAATTTGTGCTTCTGCTAGAACCCTATCTTTCTGAAAGGCATCCAGTGCTGATTTGAAGACACAAAGAGATGAGGACTCTATCACGTCCTTTGGTAGTGTGTCGTGATAGTTAATCACTCTGATTGGTACAGAGATGTTTTAATAGGTCAGAGTCAATGCACAGTGGGAAAAAAATTACCTCAAAGCTACAGTTAAACGAGATAGTAAATGAAGGTCAACACAAGTGTCAGCCCTGTGCAAAAGAGAAAAAACATGTTTCTTTGGTGTTTTGTTCCAAGAATAATAGACACAGGCTGTTTGTTTACGGGTGTGAAGCATCAGCAAACAGTGAAGCTGCCAATCACAGATGAAAACCATGTGTGAGTTGCAGCAGGTGCTCTTCAGACCTGACTACAGAAAGAGTCAACCAGGAAGGCACATTTCTTTTCTGAACTTTGTGAGTGAAAAGAAAACGACGGTTTCTTGGCTAGATAGGGAATGATGGGAGAATAGCTGTCCTCACCCTGTAACAGAGCAGCAGTCCATCCTCTCTGGGATCATATCTAACAATGGCCGGTGGCGGGTGCTTCAGAGAGAGCACTTTAAAAAGTGGAATTTTCCATTTGTGGGGAATGTTGCTGTTCCAGCACGAATTTGTTTCAAATGGGAATGAAAAGCCAAAGGCTTAAGGCTTAAAAAAAAATTGCCAACATTGTGAACAGTGTGGAAAGGGCCCTTCTTTCCTTTGCCAGGGGTTGAGGCTTCCAGCTGATTCCTGGAATAGGGAGCCCAGCCATTCCTTCTGGGTCTCCCTCCCCTGCTGTGTCTAGTTCTGTAGCTGTTGGTACTTCCCATGTCTCTAATACTCCACACTACACCCTCTAACCGGGGAGGCCTCCTGCTGACCTGAAGTGGAGTCAGCTGGCCCCAATCTGCCCCGGGCCAGCTCCCTGCCAGCTGCTCCTAATTGCCCTGCAACCCCCCTCATCTAATTAGTAGGCCTTTCCCCCTTTTTGGGCTCCCTTTCCCCCACACTGTACCCACCCTCTGGTTTTACCTTGGCACAACAGGAAGAGTTGAGGTACAGACATGTTTGACCAAAATGAAACGATCAGACATTTTGCGATTCACATAGATCTGTCAAAATGCAAAGGCTCATTCGGTACCATTTGAAATGTCAGTTTGAAGCTGCACCTTTTGTTTCCACTCTCCTGATTGGAATTTTTTTTTGTAAATGGACATTGACCATTTCCTGTGAATTTCCATTCACTGAAGATTTGAACCACTGAACATAAGTTGTCTCTAGTGTTTTGGGGCTGACAGCTTAAGGAATCCGGGCTTGTTTGAATCAGTGAGGCTGGCAATATGCAGTCTGAATTCAGTAGTTCCTTGCAGCTGCAGATAAAAATGATGTCATGTAAGAGAATGTCTATTCCACCATGCCTTGTTACTGGGAGAATCACATCTACAAAGAGAACTGTGAGCATCACGGTAATTGGATGAGATTACGTGATTGGATTTCTGAAAGCAGTCCAAGTTTGTATAATATGACTGTTTATAAGTATTCCAAGGTATAATAATCAAGAATCCATTTCCAGGAGCCATGTGTTGTGACAGGGAGAGATGGTAGGTCATTTTGCACCTTCTGATTGACGTGTACATTTTGCAAGCAGTGGCGCATAAATCATGTTAAACCTATTGTGTTTCACACATATCCCATTTCTGACACCTTTCTTCCGGGGATATTTTACATGGTTTTTATTATCTTAATTATCCGCCACCCACTTCCGAATCCAAAAATCTGTGCTGCTGACTTTAACGATCAAATTCAATTGCTTTCACTGGAACTACTCATTTAAAGCAAACAGTGCTCAGTCCTATGAAAATTGGATTTTTTAAAAGTTTCTGCCTCTTGGTACTGCAGTATTCAAATGCTCCTAAGTTTCTACATCTCTAAGAAGATTGGTTCCTATAGGACACCACACCGCACTTGGACATCTAGAACTGGTTTCTATACCAGACGTGCCCAGGGTGAAAACTGAAGGCCATGAATTTCTTAAAATGGGTGTCTAAAGTTGGACAATTAAAGCCAAGAATTTTAAATGTAATTGGTGTTTAAGATGATTCAATTTTTGGAAGCCCCTCTTGGGTCACCTCTAATGAGGCCTACTGATTTTCAGAGAGCGTATGTTCAGCATCTTCTTTCGAGGCATCTCAGGTTGGTAACCCATAAATTAAGATGCCCAAAATCACCGATCACTTTTGAAAAACATAGTCCTAGGTCTATATTTAGGGTGTCATTTTGATAGATGTGAAGGGCAGAAGAGGACGCTGTGGTCACCTAGTTGACCTCCTACATAATTCAAGCCAGAGAACTGCATGCACTAATTCTCTTAGGAAGGGTTCAGCTTTTGTCGGAGCTATAGGAGATAATTTAGAACAGTTTCTTAAACTGTGCGCCGTGAGGCATTTGGAAGTGTGCTGCGGAGAACAACAGAGTTCAAAATGGCCACCCTTAAAGGGGCAGGTGACTTTTTTTTTTTGGCCCAATAACTTCCCCCCTGACTCCTCTTTTTTTGGTCAATAACTTTTCCCCTCCCCCCCCCCCTTTTTTTTTCTCTCAACAAAAAATCCTTGGTGCTCCTAATAAAAAAACTTGTTTGGTGTTCCTCAGTTTTAAAAAGTTTAAGAAACACTGATTTAGAAAGTCTTGATTAAGGACTTCACGTGATGGAGAGTCTACCCTATCACTGGGACAGTTGTTCTAATAGTCAATTCATTGCCAAAGTTTTGAGCGTTCACTTGCTGCTCTTGCCTAGGGTAGCCATTGTTTCCAAAGGGAAAATGGTATACTGGGGGGGGAGGCTGTCCTGGATGCCCCCCTCATGAGGGGTTGGCCTCAGCTGCTCACCTGATCCCTGCCCCCTTCCTGGCATGGTGCTGGTATCTCCCCTTACTTTAGCACTGTCTGCTTCCTGCGTAGGGCTGGCTCATCACTCATCCCGCACAAGTTTCTCTGCACGCTCATTGTTTGACAGTGTGTCATTTGCCCCTTCACCAGCTGACCAAGTTGGCAAGTGCAAATGGCCCAATGCCCACTTTGGCCAAAACTGTTGGGATGGCTGGGTCAAGGTTTGAAAAAGGGACTGTCTAGATGAATGGTCACACTAAGCCTTGTTCTCAATGGGAGTTTCTGGATGCTTAGAATCCCTGGACAAAGCAACATGCTATTTCTTAATGATGGGAGCCAACCAATGTATTAAAGTCGCTTTCATTTTATACGTGCAAGGATTCTCTAAATAAAGGCAAGTTCCGTCCTTGAAACCGTAAGGAACTTCAGTTGCATAATCAACACAGCATTCATCATCAGTGTTCCCTGTAAACCATGTGATTGTGTAGCCACTTAGGAGAGATTCAATTCCACCCAGATTAGCGGAGTGCCTACAGCTGGTTTTTTTGTTTCTATTAATGATGCACATTTGCATGTGCTTTGGTGCAGATAAATTTTTTATTCCGCACATAGGTAGGAAAAAAATCTGCACATGGATGAAAAAGATTAGAGGGAACACTGTTCATTATCCCCGGAGAAAATATCCGTGGTGCTTTTACTTCTGCTGATCACATGACTCATAAGCCACACATGCTTTGTTGAGCTAACATATGGCAACTGTGTCCTTGTTTATTGTAAACATGAATCATAACCCGTGGTGTATTTTATTGCTTGTGGTTTTTATTTTGTCATATGCAGCAATTACATGCATGGCGCCGTCTTTCCATGTCAATAAAATGTTTCATTTTCAGAGAGCAATGTAATAATATTCCTCGCCTCTCTTGAAGTGCTACTGTGCTAAGCTAAACATTATAATAATCAGGATGAGCACTTGAAAGGCAGACTTATCGAAACAGTAGCATCATTATGGAATTTATTTTTATGTAGGAATACTACAGCTTTTTAGGTGAAAATGTTTGGCCCAATTCTCATCTGATTTATAACTGTGTAACTGAATCTGAATTAGGTTCATTTGGGGTTAATGTTTGTTGACGAAAGTAGAAATGAGTACATGCTGCATGCACCTGTGAACATGAGAGGGAGTCCCTGTTAGGATTCCAGAGGAAGAGAAGAAAGATGGTGGAGACACTTAATTTTTCTGAATTTATTTGGATAACAAATCCAGTTTATTCTTCTAAACTGCCTAGTTACTTAATCAAAACAAGGCACAACGGGACTTCATGTAAATGCTGCGATATTACTAGTTTCCCTTCTTTCACGCTGGGTTCTTCTGTGTCTTTATTTATTTGTATAGTGCATACAGATGTACACAGGTCAAGTTATCAGCCAAAAATTGAGAAGAAATCTGCACAAAGACCAGAAACTGGTAGAATAATAGACTTCACTGGGAAGACCGAAAGTGTCTAGTCGTTAATCGATAAAGATATAGATAGATATATTTGGTTTAGTAGTAGAACCAAAAAAGTCAGGAGAAAACGGGTTTGTTTAAAAATGAAAGGTGTTTTTGTTTTGTTTGTTTGTTTGTTTCTCACTGAAATGAAAGAAAAAGCAAGAATT
This sequence comes from Pelodiscus sinensis, assembly GCF_049634645.1. Taxonomy (NCBI): domain Eukaryota; kingdom Metazoa; phylum Chordata; order Testudines; family Trionychidae; genus Pelodiscus; species Pelodiscus sinensis. Next base: position 5,523,334 of record NC_134719.1, on the reverse strand, counting down.
TCATTCAGGTCAAACAAAACTGAAAGAAAAAAGTTTTGTTTCAATTATTGTCAAAATACTTGCACACTTGCAAAATTTCTGTTTGTGGGGTTATTTTTAGCTGACGCTATTTCCCCAATTTGACTAGTAGTGGTGCCTCCTAACATGCATTTTTTGGGGCAACTTTACTGTTTGCTTATTGACATCAGTAGACCTTTCTTGCTTTACACAAATGTAGGACATAGCCCAGTAGATGCAAAATGTTTTTACTATCATGATGTTGATAAAGTGAGTTTGCAGGGAAACTTTGAAAACCTGGAAAGAAACTGGGAGCATCCAGTGACTTTTTCAGGGGCTAGTAGAAGAGATTCTTCTGTGTTTTAAGTCTTGGCCTTTTGTCAATGAAATCATGACAGGATGTGCCACAATGTCATGTATGATGTGTGTTGGAAAAGTACCCCATATCTCATGTGTCACTGTAATGACTTTAACCAAGATAAATTGAACACCATTGTAGATAGCAGCTTGTTTTTTTGCCATCAATTAATAAATGTTTTCATTCCTAATCAGAAGGTGAAAGTGGGGCAAAATAATGATACATAAATAAAATCTAGACTTCTGCACCTCAAAATTATTTACAACTAGGAATATGCAAATTGATAGATCGAATGGGACTGTCTGAATTTCCTCTCCTGAAGGGAACTCAACCTTTTCCTCCGGGTTTGATGAGGTCATTTAACTTTCCATCATGAATAAATTATTTCTTAATTCAGATGGGGGCAGGGAGCAGGTACGTTGAACCATGATGAGAAAGGCAGGGCTCTGGAAAATATTCATTTAGGTCAAAAATCTGTTTTCATTAAAACATTGCAAATGCCTCTTATTTTTAAGACTCACAGCACAGATGCAAATTACTACAAACGGTGGCATGAACATACGTACATCAGTTTATTTCCTTTGAACAGATGTCCAGATGAAAAGAACTTTTGATAACAATCAACATGACTTGGACTAAATCAAAGGACAAACCGAAAGTTTCTTATTTTCTATGAACCGTGCAGTTTCCTTTGGGTTTTTTTTTTGCTTTTTTATCATAATGAATGGAGATACTTTTGAGTAGGTAGAAATCAGATTTGCAGAATGTGCTGAAATATGTAAATCGTCATATTTGGGGGGGATTTTTCAAAAATGGTATTCATAAACTATAATTGCGTTCTTTTGCAGATATAAAATCCAAGGCTGCGTCTAGACTGGTATGATTTTGCGCAAATACTTTTAACGGAAAAGTTTTTCCGTTAAAAGTATTTGCTCAAAAAAGTGTCTATACTGGCATGTGCCTTTGCGCAAAAGATTTGCTTTTGCACAAAAGCATCCGTGCCAGTGTAGATGCTCTCTTGTGCAAGAAAGCTCCGATAGCCATTTTAGCCATCGGGCTTTCTTGCGCAAGAAATTAACGTGGCTGTCTACACTGGCCCTCTTGAGCAAGAATACTTGCGCAAGAGGGCTTATCCCTGAGCAGGAGCATTGGAGTATTTGCACAAGAACCACTGATTTTGTACATTTACAAAGTCAGTGTTGCGCAAATACTCACGGCCAGTGTAGACAGGCTACAAGATTTTGCGCAAAAGCGGCTGTTTTTGCGCAAAATCATGCCAGTCTAGATGCAGCCCTATAGTTTCAACTGGTTCATTCATCCATAATTTTTAAATGTTCTCCCCATACTTAATAATAATGATAAAAGGGAGAAAAATCTGATGACATAGGCTAGTTGGAAATTTTTAGGAAAAAGAATTTTTGGATGGAAAATTGGGTTTTTGACTACATGAAATGAAAAAAATTAAGGAAATGTTCATGAATTTATTTTGTATTGATTCCTCTTCTAAAAATCATTTTGGAAAAGAAAATGTTTTTGAGAAAAGTTTAGAATTTATGGTTGAAAATGTCAATTAAAGCATTTCTTTGTTTTCATTGATGTTTTCTTTGGAAAATAAACCCGTCCTACAGAGAATTGTGAGAGTACAGTGCTCTTTCTAAAGTGCATATCAATTCAAAGACCTCGATGCTAAATCTATGTGCTAGAATCTTAATTGAGAACTTTTTAGATCTCTCGAGCCAAGGAGGATCAAAAGTGGTGTTAGACACATTGAAGTAAAACCTCGGGTTGACAAACCTAGTTCAGATAAAATAGGTCCCATCCAATCCTTGGCCTGAATCGAAACAAACCCAAATAAAACATTGTTTGAAATTTGGAGAAAAAAAAATCTTCTTTTTGCCTTAATTTTCCATTTCTATGTCCTGCGGTTGGCAACTGATGTAACAGAATACCATGAGAAAAGAACAGTGTTCATCACATTCTGCTCTATCTGAATCTATACAGTCAATATAAACAGATAAAACAAAACAAAAAATTCCCAACCTTCCCCCAAGTCCTCACTAGAAAGCCTGATTGTTTAGGATGGGTTGCAGTCCCCTAATTGTTCCTATTTGAATCCATGGAGGTCTCACCATTGACTTCAGTGTGGGCAGAATTAAGACCACTCAGAGTTCTTTCACACATCTTTCCCATCCATCCCCAATATTTTTAGTGCACATTCCAGACCAGAGAGGGTCCAATTCATTTGGTTAAGTTTCCAAAATTTGGACACTTATTGCTCCTAGAGATTATGGCAAAACTTGAAAGGTTTAAAGGTTCTGTTTAGCTAGGATATTTGCAAAGCAGACCTGTCTGCTTGCAGATGTTAGGTGGTGATGAATAACAGTGGTAAAGTGGCTGGCTGGATATTCTCCAGCCCTCTCCTGATTTAAGGTTTCTTTAAAACCCATCATACATACCCACCGATAGATGGTTTCAATGATTTCTGGTTTGGGTTCAGTAAATGTGCTTAATTAGTGGCTCATGAATGATAGCAAAACCAAAACCCTTTGGGCTCAACAATCTGGTCCTTCCTTTAGGAGCAGATTTGCAGAAGGTAAAAGCCCAGGTATGAACACGGGAAATTTGTGTGCAAAATATGCCCCCGGTATTTGAATGGGCTAAGGTACTTAACCAACCTTTGAGGGGTGCCAACAGTGATGCCGGTCCCCTGGGCAAGGTGGAGGAGGGCTGGCTCTGTGTTCCCAGAAGGGGTGGAGCCTCAGGCAGAAGGGGCGGGGCCAAGGGCAGTTGGTCCTTCCCAGTGTTGCCTGGAACATGCTATGTGGTACCCCCTAGACAGCCATAAGAGCTGCCTGCAGCATTCCACACGGTGCTCCGGTGGGGATTTAAAGGGTTTGGGGCTCCAAGTGATGCTGGTGCCCCTTTGAGTCACCAGGCCCCCAGAGCAGCTGGCCTCTCCCCCCATTGGTGGGCCTGGCAGCCCTATTCAATTGGCACATAGAAAGGTGGTAGCTGTTCACCATTTCCGCTGCACTTTTGTATACACGTTTTTTATGCACTGGCTCCAGACGTCCATTTTGAACAGTCAAGGGGAGATCCTCACCTGGCATGAATTGTTGTCTCTCCAGTGACATCCTCTGAGAAATTGCCCTCATCGGCCCATGTGGTGTTAACAGTTGTTTAACTGTGTACGCTCAGCAGCTCTGTTGACTTCCCCAGTGCCCTTTCAGACTGGGAAAGAAAGGCCTAGTCAAAGTGCCTCTCTGATATTGCCGCCTGAAGCTCAGGAGCATCTCTTTGTACACAACTTGCGTTTGCACATAGGCATCCAAGCACAGATTTCTGTTGTTCCTGGAGGCGTTCAAGCATATGGCCAATAGAGCTGCAATGGATTTGAGCCGATTGCTTCAGGAAATGTTGTTACAAATTGGTTTTCCACCGCAGCATGCTGAGGATTTTCCATGCCACCTTGGGGGTACGTTCTAAAATTCAATTGACCGTCCGAGGAAGGCGAGGCCAGAAAGGTATGAGGCAATGTGAAACCCATCCACTGCTTGGAGAAAGTTATAAAGGCGCCACCAAAACATGTCAGAATTTAGAAAAACAACAACACTGCCCCTTCCTCCAAAACTATTGCTCAGAATTCAGCGAAACCATGTTTCTCTAACTAACTGGATTAATTTACAGCGTGTGATATAGAAAGAAATAGAAATTACTTAGAATGCAACAAGCCGTGTTTTTCTAACTAAATAGGTTAGATTACATCTTGCAACAGGGGAAAGAAAGCCAACCTAAAACAACCCTGATATTTATTTTAGTGCCCGAGGCTGGTTGGGTTTCTTATGTCTGTGCTTGTTAGCCATAGTAAAATATTATCATTGTTGTCAGGGGCCCTTCTCTGTCAGCCAAATCTTACCCCTGAATTGCTTATGTATTGAAATTTCCTGGGGGAAACCTATGAGCAGGGTACAGTGCTTTGATTCCTGCTCATCATCTGTCTCTTACCTCTCCTCACCTTCTCACTTACCTCTCTCCAGCTTTGATTGGCGTCTTTCCACTCCCTTCAAAGGATGTTGGACGTTTATGGCCAAGCCCTTTTGACCTGTGTGCCAAGTTCCTATGCCTTTCCTACCGTCTCTCAAGGCCTTTGTGTCTTTGGATCAGGACACACTCACACAAAAGCCCCTTTTCCACATAAAGTCCTCATCCAGTTGCTCCCCTCCAAAATAACAGGGCTGGATCCTGCTCAGGTGTAAATGGTCACTGCTCTGTGATGCAAGTTTTCATGGGATTTGAACCCAGGCTTGCAGGGCAACCAGGTCTCATTGTTACTTGTGGCCTACCCACGCACTGTGACCCATAATCCACAGAGGATCTGTGGCATAGGAAGTTCCGCCTTAAGGATCTGACTGACAGCTGTCTTGGACATCCCTGATTGGCTGCTTGTACCTATATAAGCCCATGGGACATATCAGGAGGTATCCAGGCAACAATGTGGATCCCTTGATAGTTGCTTTATCTGCCCTGCTATTCTGCTCCTGAACTCCCCAGTTCTGACGTAGTCTCTGATTTAGATCCTGGCTCCTAATTGACCTCTGGGGCCCCATGACTAGCCCTGATACCAGGTATTGACCCTCACTCTCATCTAGGCTTGCCAGATACTTTCACCAAAAATCCCAAACATAGCAGGAAAAGAACTTGGTTGAGCAAAAAAAAAAAAAGAACCAAAAAAAGGTCGCTGCCCCTTTAAAAATCCCCATGCTCCTCGCTTCCCCCTGCTCGCGCCAGACACAGTGGGGGAACAGTGTCCCCACTAGACTTCCATCCAAGAAAAACAGAAAATACCAGACATTTTACGTTTTTGTTTTTTTTTTTACCGGACAGGGGCCAGAAATAACGGACTGTCCGGGTGAAGACCGAACACATGGCAACCCTACTCTCATCCTTAGCTTGACTCATGAGTCTGACATTGATTCTACCTTCTGGCTTATGTTCTGGTATTTCAGGCTCCTGTCACTAGTTCTGCCTCAATTTAGCCCAGGACGCAGTGTTCCCTGTAAACTGTGCACATGTGCGGCCACTCAGGAGAGAGTCCAGTGCCGCCCTGCTGATTAGGCCTGTGCCCACAGCTAGGTTTGTGTTTCTCCTAGTGGTGCACATGAACATATGCCTTAGTGCACAGAGCAGAATTCATTCTGCACATGGGTGGAAAAAATCCCCCCATGGTTGGAAAAGATTAGAAGGAACGTTGCCCAGGATCTTGACTTTAATGGAGCTTTTTCCAGTTTACACCAGATAGTAGGTTACACACCCTGGCTTTGAGTCCTAAGAAATCAAACTCAATCTCAAAGCCAACATGCAATCGTATATAGGAGTAACATACAGATCATACGAAAATAAGGAACAGCTTTAATTCATAAGGGAGTCATTCTTTTATGGAACCTGGGTAGAAAAAAAAAGTTTAGTCATATTGAAAAACTTTTTGACTCCACAGGGCTGGGATGAGTTTCAGTGTGTACTAACCTTAGGCATCCAACTGTGACTTTAGAAAAGTCAGGACGGATTTATTTCATAAGGCGAGTATAATTCACTTTCCCAGGATTGCTCAACCGAGCTCTACTAATAGCAAGCCCGCACCAAAAGCTTCCTTTTTTAAAGGGTGAGGAGCACAAAGGACTCTCATGGGGTTGCATCAGTGACTCAGTTCAGAATCTACCCCTGAAGAGCGTAGGGATCAGGCGGAACTGATCACTGGTAGGGACAAGATACTGGCTTTACCCCACTGGTTTGGTTCATTCTGGTAATTCCTATGTTCCTAGGGATGCAAAAAGTTCAATCACCTTCTAAACATATTCAGTTCTTGAAAAACATTACCTCCTGGGCAAGAAGAGCATCTCTTAAATGTTCTCCACAGCCTGCTATAATTACAACTTCCAGGGGGGAATAGCGTCACATAGATGAGACATGTACTACACACCGGCTGAGCCATCCAGACCGATGTGCTGCAGAGATAATCCAGACATGGGCAAGCACTGGTGGAGGAGCTTGGTACTGAGAACCAGAAAAATGGGTACCCCAAAATGTTGATGAGCAGCCTCCATAAACATGGAGCAGAAAGAAGACTCTCTGGGGAAGAATTCAAAATTAAACAACTAGAAGAATATGTCTACCTTGAATGCCTGCTAGAACCAAATAGGAAGCAGATGGGAGACTTTTTGAAGAAATCCAAGCTGGCTGGATTGCATTCAGGCAGATAAAAGGCATCACAGAGAACAATCTTTCACTTAATGGGGAGAGGAAGTCCTACAATTCATGTGGGCTTCACGTGATGACACGTGGTTCAAATAACAAGGTCTTCCTCTAAGAAAACAGTGCAAACCCTTGTCACCACCCCTCCAGAAACACGCAGAAGGCAATGGCACTGCTATCTCTATCCTGCAAGATGGAAAGCAGAGCCAGTGTATCTGATGACAACAGATGAACTGATCATATGTTATGGGAGGCAATTAGCAAGCAGTGGCCAGAACACGTCGTCCCTAAAGAATTTATCCTTACATGATGTAGACACATGGGGCCAGAATTCATCCACAGTTTAACTCCATTAAAGTCAGTTGGCTTACCCCAAAAAAGGGATTTGGCTTATGTATCCTCAGAACCTTGCTTTGCGAAAGACTGTGCGCTTGATAATATTACACTGGTGCAGCAACTCCAAACTAAAATGATGAGCAGATTTCTAATGGTTTGCTTTCTCCTGACCCATTCTACCACCACGGCTGCACAACTATATCTGGGAACACATGTTAAAATGTCCTCACTGTGACTCTTTAAGCCTATTTTGCGTTCTATGTCCTAGTCGGGTTCTAGCAGACTAGCGGAAGAAGGAGCAAGGTTTAAGAGGTGGTTGTAGAATGTTCCTGAGACGCAAATTCTGAAGAATGTAGGTGCAAAGTATTTGCATCAGAAATCAAACCCTAAAAGGTGGGCTCCCCCCAATCAGGGAGAGATGCTTACTTTGGAAGCTGTTGTATGTCCCCAGTCAAAACATCTTGATGTTTGAAAGTAGAAGAGTCACAACAAATGGCTTGTAAACAAGTTGCATTCCATTAATTGCTGGTATATATTATTCAGCAAGGAATCTACTACAGGTTGGACCTACCAGGTCCAGCACTCACAAGACCTGACCAGTCCCAAATGAGGGAGTTTGCTGGACCAGGAGAGGTTAATTCTGTACTTACGCTGATGGACTCCAGGCTCTCCCAGGGTTCAGCAGTAGACCCAAATGGGTTCCCCTCCTGGTTCTTCACCCCACAGTAGGGCTCCAGGCTCCATAGCCACTGGGGCCACCAAGGCTCTGCCACTCTAAGGCTGCTGTGGCTGCCGTGGCTGCTACCGCCCCAGTTCCACCGGTGCTCCATGGCCGCTGGGGCTGCATGATTGGCAGGGCTCCACTGCCCCAGGGCCACTATGGCTGCCATAGTTCTGGGCCACCAGTGCTCCAGAGCCACTGGGGCTCTGCCACCCCAGGGCCACTGGGATTCTGCTGCTTGGGGCCAGCTCAGGCCACCTGGCTCCACTTGCTTCTTATAGACTCCTAGGGCTCTCTGGTCCAGGGGAGTTTTCTGGACCACAGATGTTGCTGGTTCAGAGTGTACCGGACCAGAGAGGTTCAGGTTGTATATATCTGAGAGTGTTTGTCTGTCTGTTCAAGAACTCTTCCTAAATGGTAACAGCTAGGGTCACCAAATTCAATACAGGCAGTCCCCGACTTACGCGGATCCAACTTACGTCGGATCCGCACTTACGAACGGGGCTTTCTCGCCCCAGAAGTCGGGGCGAGAAAGCCCCGTTGGTAAGCTGCTCCGGTGCCCCTGGTCTGCTGGAGACCGTCTCCAGCAGACCAGGGGCACCGGGCGGGTTCCCGCACTTCTGAGGCTTTGCCAGAGCAAAGCCTCAGAGGCGCGGGGAACTGCCGCTGCTGCCGCTTCAATCTGGGTGCCTGTGGTCTGCTGGGGACCGTCCCCAGCAGACCACAGGCTCCCGGACTGAAGCCGCAGCCGCGGCGGGGTCCCTCGCCTCTGAGGCTTTGCCAGAGCAAAGCCTCAGAGGCTCTGCTCCCCGTGTCCCTGGTCTGCTGGGGAGGGGCGGGGCAGCTAGTGTGCTCCCCCCCCCCCCCCAGCAGACCAGGCTTTTGTTTTGGACTCTGGGGCAGAGCAGCTGGGGCGCTGCCGATTGGTCCTGCAGCGCCCGCTCTGGGCACTACTGGACCAACCCGGCAGCACCCCAGCTGCTCTGCCCCAGGTCCTAATTCAGCTGCTGCTGGTCAGTTTCAGCAGCGGCTGAATCAGGACGCCTGGGGCAGAGCAGATGGGGTGCTGCTAGGTTGGTCCAGTAGCACCCAGGAGCGGCGCTACTGGAGCAACCCAGCAGCACCCCCAGCTGCTCTGCCCCAGGCGTCCCCAAGTCAGCTTCTGCTGAAACTGACCAGCGCTGACTACAGGAAGCCCCAGGCAGAGTTGCTCTGCCCCGGGCTTCCTGGAATCAGCTGCGATCAGTTTCAGCAGCAGCTGACTTGGGGACGCCTGGGGTTCTTAAGTTGATTCTGTATGTAAGTCAGAACTGGCGGTCAGTTTCAGCAGTGTTTGAATCTGGACGCCAGTTCCGACTTACATACAGATTCAACTTAAGAACAAACCTACAGTCCCTATCTTGTACGTAACCCGGGAACTGCCTGTACACAGCTTCCTCTTATCATACCTTAAAGTATGGTAAGGGTTTGGTTGTGTCAGGAAAATGGGATGTGCCTAGAATGGGATTGCTTCTTGGAAAACAATGCAGAAAAGAGACAGACTCGCTAAAGCAAGTACAGTCCTCACAATTGACATAACTGAGAAAATGTTGAAAGAGACTGAACCAAGATGAGCCAGAAAAATAGGATGAACGTGGAACAGGATTGCTTCACAATCCACCTTACTGAAAAGAGAGAAAACTGAGACATTTGGAGTAGTGCTCCATGTCGGCGCTCCTGGGTAACGCTGGGTAAATCTGCTACTATTTTTAAATACATGTAAGGCAGTCAAGATAAAGTTTTTGGAGAATTCACAAAGAGAAAAAGCGATCAAATTAATTGAGAGTAAATTATTCACTATGGATTATCCCCCCCCCCCCCCCAGCTCCATTCCAAATTCCATGAGAAGGATTCAAATTATACAAGGAAAGCTCTCATTTAAATATTTCCAGCCTTTCCAGAGGCAGCCAGGACTGCAATTCCACTGAGACCATTTGTTCTTATGAGCCGCACAGCCAGATTGCGCCTGTGTTTTGGATAACTGTTTCAAACTTGTGAGTGCTTATGAAAAACCAAACCTGAATTCGGAGCCTTTTGTGGGCCGCCGTTACCATGACTGGAACAAATGTCTCGCCGCGCTCCTGTCTTAGGCTGACCACAGTCGGTTCATATGCACAAATGTTGAGTGTTGTATGTGTGGTAAGTGAAATGTGAGCCAAAGCAGCATCTTGCGATGGAGCCCTGGAGAATTGTAGTCCGATAAGTGCAGCCTCATTTCACTCCTGGCGATCGGGAGAATCCTCACATGGATTTGACCTTTGGCTTTTTGAAAGGGCAGCCATTTCTTCCATTCCCAGCGGGCCTTTCCACAATGGTAATAGGTTTCTTTTCAATGGCGTGCCCTTCACAGCCAGTCTTTCCACTTCCCCATTGTAAAAAACCTGCTAAGCGTCAGGGGTCTATTAAGGTGCTAAGTGTGTGTATGTGAGACACATGTGTTTAATCCACCTAGTTTCTACCGGAGGGGATGTGAAAGTGTGAGTTTAGAATTTAAAACAGAGCAGTTTGGGATTATAAAAATTTAGCTTGGCTCACAAAGGCGGTGTGTAAGCAGAGGCTTAATTGAGTTCTGCTGTCTGTGATGGACCTCTGCCAGTCATTCAGGCTGGGTTGACACGCTGTCACGTAATCTGTGCATTGGAGGAGCCGGACCAATAGTTCCACAATTCAAGCCTTTATTTTAATCACCCCCTGGCGGGCCAGCCTTCAACGTAGGCCCTCTTGGGAAGCTCTTTGAGAACAGCAGTGTTCACCTGTCCTGCCTTCCCGACTCCATTCCTGTTTAATCTGCAGCCCTTGCCTGGTCCTGACACCACATTGTTTCAGTATCAGGTCTTACAGTCTGTGCGGGGTTTTTTCAAATTCTTGAAGAAACTCTCTTCTGCCATAATAGAGGTTCCTGAAGAGCAAAGCCTCTGGAGTGTGTGGAAGGAGGGGTTTAGAACAGAACTCACACAACGGTAGGTGGACACTGTTGTCTAAGAATGTCCCATTAATTTAGGCCAGCGGTGGGAAACCTCAGGTCCAGGGGCTGGATGCCACCCCTGGCTTGCCTGTGAGGAGGGTCTTTCTCCTTCTGAGTCAGAGGCCATGTCCTTGAGGGTTTGGTGGGTTTTTTTTGGCTTCTCACTTGTGTGTGGCCCCCGATTAATTTTTCTGTGGCCCCAGACCCCAAAAAGGTTCCCCAGCCCTGATTTAGGCAATAAAAGAAATTCATCCCCAAAGCCTCCATCCTAATGAATGCTTCCAATTCCTATGCTGAGGGAGTTTCCCTGTTTCCCTATATTCTTTATCAGTGTCCACTGAGAGCTCTTTATTTTTCATAACTGGCTTCATATTTTGGGGGTTCTCGGACCCTCTGACCCTGCACTTCCGGCAGCAAACTGAAATCATTGCATGCAGGAAAATCGTAGAAAGAAATACGTCAAGCAAAGTTTTATACCAAATTCTAAATTTGAGCTGACCCAGTTGTCTGAAAAGGGATGTTTCCTAGTTTCCTGGTTACACTGAATATGGGGTTCCAATGAGTCGAGGCCAAATTCTGCTCTCACACTTGGGAGTGACAAGTCTGAGGGGTAGCCGTGTTAGTCTGTATTTACAAAAACAGTGAGGAGTCCTGTGGTACCTTAAAGACTAACATTTATTTGAGCATATTCTTTCGTGAGTGAAAAACCACTTAGATGCATGGAGTGGAAATCAGAGGCAGGGATAGGTAGAGGTAGAGTCCTTATTCAGTCCTAATTTGATCATATTAAATTTGCAAATGAATTGCAGCTCCACTATTTCTTTTGTAGTCTGTTTTTTTTTGTAAAATGATGGCTACTTTTAAATTTACTAGATGGGCCGGAGAGGTGAAAGTGGTCTCCTACTAGTTTTTGTATGTTATCTTCCTTCGGACATGTCTACACTCAGAAGAAGATCAATGCTCTGGAGGTCGATTTTCTAGCATTCGATTGAGCAGGTCTAGTATAGACTCCTAAATCGAACGCTGAGGGCAGCCTCCCCTCCAGCATCCGGTATTCCTCCTTCTCTGAGGACTAAAAGAAGCCGATGGGAGATTTTGTTCTCATTGACCTCCCACTGTGTGGATGCTGCCTCGGCTCAGCTTAAGATAACCTGACTCCAGCTACACATTTTACGTAGCTGGAATTGCATACCTTAAGCCAACTTGCCTGGTCTAAAATAGATGTCTGAGTGAAGCTCGTAACTTGGCCCTGTAGCTCTATTTAACGGTATCTTGAATCGATATCATATCCCATCACGTGGGCATTGAATGCTGAGTGTCTACCAGGTATTTAAGGGTATGGTTGCCAACTGGATTCCCTCAGACACTTTTGCAAATCTCACCCTGAAAGTAGCATAGCAATATCCTTGACTATGTCTTCACTGACAAAAATATGATTTTACTATGAAGTAATCAAGTGCACTGGCTAGCCCACTGGAAAAATCTTAGTAGTTTTGATCTTAAGTTATACCAGGTAAGATTATCCAGGGGCATAGAATATTACACTGTCCTCCCCTAGGTACCTCACAGTAAACACGACAGCTACCTTGTCTCCATTTAGAATTGTACAGCAAGATAACTGTTGCCTATTTGTTACAGTGCTGTAAAAAAAACCATCCTTTTGTCTGTGAAGACTTTGTCTTTTTTACACTTCCCAGTTTGTAGGAGAAATACCTTAATTCGTTGAGTATTAAAACTGTACATTCAGTTTGTGTGTGTGATTGTCTGGTTCTAAGCATGCGTATGTGAAGAACTAATTCATGGAAAGGTATGTTGAAGAAACGAGCTTTGAATGTAGCCCTGAAAATTGTGAAATCCACAGTCTTTCTCATCTTACATGATTATAACTGATCAAAACACGTCAACTGTTTTTTATGGGAAATTTTGGATATTTTAAAATGTCCTGGGGGTTGGGAATTTTTTGTTCAGTCAGAAATACAACTGCATGCCTGCTTCTTTTTCTGCTATCAAAATGTTTGGTTTCCAAAAATTACAAAGTGGAATTTTGTACAAAAAACTTCAGTTTTATTTGGTTTCTGGTTTTCACTGAAACTAAAAAGAAAATTTTCAATGACAAAAAAAGTCTAGTTTTCAAAACCACTTATTTTGATGAACTCTTGATGTTGACCAACTGCTCTTGTGAGTTCCATTTTATTTGTGCCAAGAGTTATGTTTAATGTTATTTTAGTGCTTAGGTCATTACACTGATACATATGGAATAATGATGGATGATTTCATGATTCCCTGTTCTGTTCATTCCCTCTGGAGCATCTGGCATTGGCCACTGTCAGCAGACAGGATACTAAGCTAGATGGACCTTTGGTCTGACCCATTGTGGCCCTTCTTATGATATTTCCCAAAGCACCCAGGGTATTAGCCACACAAATCCCATTATTTTCATAGGAGTTTGTGTGGCAAAGTCACTTGAGTAAGCTTTGAAACCCTTAACCAAAGGTTTGATAGATTTCCCTTTCCTCTGTGCACAAGGGGTATCACGTTGTTTTGCTCCAAGTGAGAAGGAATGATAAAAAGATTATTGTATGCAAAATTAAACAAGAAAGGCTGGACAGAAGAATGAAAACACTTGGGAGAAAATAAGAACTGTGCCACAAGGGAGACAGAGAAGTCTCTACTGTGTATCCTTGCGTAGAAACCATAGCCATAGTCTACGCTAGGGAGTTATTTCGAAATAATAAGCAGAGCGTCCACACTACCAAACCCATTATGTCGAAATAACAGGCTAGTTATTTTGAAATAGTAACTCCTGCTTTCCTTGGGGAATAACTCTTATTTCAAAATAAGGTACTTAGAAATACTTTCCTAGTATAGACATACTCATAGAATCATAGAGAAGTTGAGTTGAGAGGGGCCTCAAGAAGTCATCAGGTCCAGTCCCCTGTAGTGAAGCAAGGCCAAGAAAACTTAAATCATCCCTGATAAGTGTTTGTCCAACCTGTTCTTAGAAGCCTCCAATAATAAGGATTCCACAATCTCCCTTAGAAGCCAATTCCAAAATTTAACTACCCTTATAGTAAAAAAGTTTCTCCTAATATTGAAATCTCAATTGCTGCAAAATACGCCCATTACCTCTTGTCTGCCTGCTAGAAAACGATTTGTTAAACACAATTGTGGCTGGGTCTCTCTTGCAGTGTGTGTGTGTGTGTGTGTGGGGAGGACCAGTGGATTTAACTGGCAGAAAAGGGGTGCAGACCCCCTACTGCTGATGCCCCGGGCCTAGGAATTCTGGCCTACTGTCTGTGTGCAGGCCTTAAGTTTGGAGTGTGGCCCCATGCATCCAAATTTCTCCCTCCTCAGTGAAGGTTTTGAATAGGTTCCCCCTTTTTGCTCCAGGGAGTGGGGTTGGGGGCTTATTTGCTTCTGTGGCTTTGGCTCAGTTCCTGAAAACTGCAGAACCATGATCCCATCTCCTTTCTGGTTAGGCCTTAAGTGAGCCAAGCTCCTTCCTTTTATCCTCCCTCCAGGCCTGGCATTGGCTACAGGTAGGGAGGGGTGGGGAGAAGGGGCTAGCTGGGCCAAAAGGCTTTGTTTGACTCCCTTACAACAATATACAGCATAACATGTATAGAGAGAGGGGGCATAACATGTAAATCTGAAATTTGGGCCAAGTTGATCAAGGTCCATGAATTTTTCTACACACCTGAGCCAATTTGGCAGTAGGCTTGGGGTGACCTGTGAGTGAACTTGGGGTGAGTTTAGTCTGGAGCGAGTTATGGTTCCATCTGGAAAGTGTGTAAAATATAGTGGTTTTGTAAGGTTAAATAGGGGCATGATCCCCCCTTCTCACTGTGAACACTTAGGCTGAGATAATCAATTCAACATTTTTAGGCTTATCTAGGCCTCCTGAGACTCATCCATCACTACAAAGACAAACTCAGGGTATATCTACACTTGCACCCTCTTTCGATGCAAATGTAGACATTCGAAATTGCAAATGAAGGCAGGATTTAAATATCCCATGCTTCATTTGTATATTCACCTTATGGCGCTATTTCAAAATAGCGCTATTTTGAAAAAAGAAACGCTGTCTAGATGCAGTTATTCAAAAGAAAACCCTTCTTCTGAACCTCCTTATTCCTCCTACAATGAGGTTTACCAGTTATTTCAGATGAAGGGTTTTCTTTCAAAATAACTGCGTCTACACAGCATTTGTTATTTCAAAAGAGGGTATTTTGAAATAGCGGCGGTCTGCGATTATGCCAATGAAGCATGGGAAATTCAAATCCGCACTTCATTTGCAATTTCGCTCAACTGCGTTTGCATCCCTTTCTCGAAAGAGGGTGCAAGTGTAGACATGCCCTCATAGTGAGAAGCCATGTTTATTTGTATCTTACTAGCACCTAGAGTTCCCAGCCAAGACCAGGGCTCCATTGCACTCAGTGCTTTACTTACTCATAGCGAGAGGCCATCAAAGAAATTGCAATCCCAATAGAACAAACCAAGAGTTGGAGGGGAAGCGACTCACCCAACCTCAGCAGGTCAGCAACAAAGCACGGAACTGAACCTGTGTCTCTCGAGTGCCAGGCCTTTCCATTGGATCATGCCACATTTTCCAAAGCCGCAGAAAGGTTCCAAGTGGATCCTTCCTGGGGAGAGTTTTCTCTCTTCCCCATAAGTACACGTGCACATGGGCAAGCAAGGGAGAGGAAAACAAAATGTTCAGCTAACATCCGAAATTGGAGGCAGAGCAAGTAAGAACATATGAACGGCCACATCAATGTTCCATCTAGCCCAGTGTCCCGTCTGCTGACAGTGGCTGGGGTCAGGTGCCGCAGGGGAAATGAGCAGAACCGGTGAGCATGAAATGATCCATCCCCTGTAGCCATAACGTGGAACGCTGCCGCTACATGGTATGGATCATTCTGGTGAGTGGGAGTGCAGGTGGCAAACTCAATGTTGTGAAGGTAAAAAACAAATTCTCTGGGAGCAAGAAGCCAGCCTAGCAAGCCCAGGCTAAGTGAAACAGACACCACGAAATGAACTGGGAAATTGGTGTTAGCTCTGTCTCTTAATTCACTAATAAGATGTCATTCGATGAAAACTAAAAAGGGGCGATTTCAAAACTAATAAAAGAAATACACCTTTGCACAATACACAATGAGTGTGGGGAACTCATTGCTCCAGTGAATCACTGAAGTAAACAACTTAGCAGGGTTAAAACATATTAGACATTTATATGGATAAGAAAAATATCCACTTATACAAACCCTCAAATTCCAGGGCGTAAGATAAATGCTGGCGGTTGAGGATTAGAGACAAATTGTCCAAGGAGGCAGGTTACTTCATACTTATCTACAGTAAAGTTTCTTCACTAAAGTTGCTGGAACTGGCCACTGTCCGAGGATACCAGACAAGAATATAGTTTACCACTGTGATCCTGTACGGCAGTGTTCTTGCTATTGGTATTAAGATGCATGGAACTTGAGATATCCCAGCCTGGAGCAGAGCAGAGTGGGCAATGGTTTTTTTCCATCTCACAATAATTTTCTGAGAGTTTGAATTTTTTCTGTCCCAAATCAAGACAAGAACTTGACGTTTATTTAGGAACTTAGCCCCCCCCCCCCCACACACACACTTTGCTATTTTGAAAAGTTGTGAAACTTTTTTTAAAAGGGTTGAAATATCAAAGTTATCAAAACTAACCCTCCCCCCCAGAAAAAAAGTTTGTGTTGACAAATTGACATTTCCCAATGAAAAGAATGCTCCTTTGAATAATTCCCAAGTGGCTCAGATCTGAAGTATTGTTTGCAGCATTGATTACTGTACCATAGAAACATATCATCACCTTTAGAAAAATGCATTTAGGCTAATGAGGAGGCTCACAGATCCCCATATTTAAAATGGGAAAGAAAGGTTAAGAGAATCAGGTTTATGTCAACAGAGAAAGAAGGCGCTAAAAATAAAGGTGGTTCTTCAAGTGATGTCCCCAATGGTGATCCACTGTAGGTGTTGGGTTGCCTCGGTGCTGTGGATTAGAATTTTCCATAGCAGTAGCCAGTTGGGGTGTACATGTGCTGTAGGCATCTCATGCTGTTCACACCCTCTGCTTCACTCGCGTGGCCCAACCCCTCTTCAATTCCTTTATTGCCACCCTCGCTGCAGGCGGGAACTCGCCTCGCTCTTCGGAGTCTTTACCTAAGAACTGCTTAGTTAATTAGTTAGCGTTAATATCATAGTTTTTAAAGTTCATAGTTAGTAGTTGTCACAGTTAGTTTATTAATACAGTTTTTTAAAAAACGGAGCCACAAAGTCCAACAGGCTGCAGCCTCATATAAAAAAAAAAAAGAGAGAGAGAGAGAATAGGAAAAGAAAAGAAGAAAATACAAACAACTCCTCCTACTATGCCAGGCTCTCCAGGTTTTAAAAAAGTGGCGAGGAGTCCTGTGGCACCTTATAGACTAACTGAAGTGTAGGAGCATAAGCTTCCGTGGGCAAAGACCCACGTCGTCAGATGCATGTAGTGAACGAAATGGGTCTTTGCCCGTGAAAGCTTATGCTCCAACACTTCAGTTAGTCTATAAGGTGCCACAGGACTCCTCACTGCTTTTGCAGATTCAGACTAACACGGCTACCCCTGTGATACTTGACAGGTTTTAAAAAGTGCAAGAGCTGTCACAAACCTATTGAATCTACCTGCCCAGAATCAACAACACCACGGCAGACACTTTAAGCAGGGTTTTCAACATAGACTATGACTAGGAAATAAATTGGCGGGTACTTAGTCCCATATTTCAAGACTGGGGGTCTCCCCAGATCGATATTTTTGCCTCTCGCACCAATGCCAGATGTCCGGAGTACTCTTCCAGAGTGGACCTAGGTCACGGTTCTCTAGGAGACATTTTCCTGATATCTTAGAAAAATCACCTGTTTTACACTTTCCCCCAATCCCATTTCTCCCAAGAGTCATCAACAAGATCAAAAGGGACCATGCCCGAGTAATTCTCAAAGCTCCCTCCTAATTCAGTTTCCCTATCTCTCTCGGATGTCTCTTCAGCCCCCCCCCCCATTCCCTCACCTGCCGGCCAAATCTACTGACCCAGAATGGGGGGACCCTGCTACACCCCCATCCTCAAACACTGCATCTAACAGCTCGATGGTTCCAGGACTCAGAAACGCTCTGTTCAGACAGAATAAAACATGCCGTCTTCCACAGCAGGTGCAATATCACTATGCTACCTACTTCCACAAATGGATGAGATTTTCACAGTGGTGCACGCAGTTATCTGCTACCCTGTACATAGCTCCATTCCACGTGATCCTAGACTACATCCTTGACCTAAAACAATCTTGACCATCCTTTCAAGTCCACCTTGCTGCCATCACCGCACTTCATCCACTGGTGGATGGACATTCGGTACTCACACACCCCAGACGATTTCACCAGATGATTTCTCAAGGCCCTCCAGGACCTAATCCCACCTTGCCAGACCTCCACCACTGTCATGGAATCTGGAGTTGGTGTTGGATTCATTATCTCGACCTCCATTTGAACCCTTAGTGACCTGCTCGTTAGCTCTCATGACCCCCAAAGTAGTTTTTCTTTTAGCAATAATGTCCGCTCACAGGGTCAGTGACCTCGCAGCCCTCATGGAATCACCACTGTGCATGGTTTTTACCAAGGACAGCGTTACATTACAACCTCATCCATTTTTTTACCGAAGGTATATTCAGACTTCCGTATCAACAAACCAATCATTTTACCTACCGCGCTCGTCCGCACAAGAGGCTCTCCTCCACACCTTGGATGTTAGGAGGGCTCTCTCCTTTTATTTTGACTGCATGAGACCCTTCTTCACTTCAGTGACTCTTTGTCTCAATGGCAGAGTGATGGAAAGGCAGCGCACTCTCCTCACAATGCATACCTAACATCATAGTCTCCTGTATCACACAGTGCTACACTCTGTCATAAGCTTCTTCTTGTCCAGCCCAGGGCACGCTCCACCAGGGCAGTAGCTACGTCCACGGCCTTCCTAGGAGGAGACATCTGCTGTGCGACCACATGGTCATCAGACCATATTTTTATGAAATGTTGCACCATACTCCAGCATCTTTCCGATGATGCCACAGTAGCCACCACGGTACTTTCCATTATTAACAAAGGGTGACTCGGAAGCCCGCCATCTTTGCTTCAACAGTTCATTGCTATGAAGTCACCTACAAAGCAATCCCGTGGGGATGTCACTCAAAGAAGAAAGGGAAGTTACTTGCCTTGTGCAGTAATTATGGTTCAAGGTATGTGTCCCTGTGGGTGCTTCACTACTCCCCCCCTTCTCCCCTCTTCTTTGGGAGGTTTCTCTTTTTTTCAGACACTTGGGCGTTCATGAGGAACTGTGGAGGGTTCGTACCACGTGCGCAAAGCAGAAGGCATGGCCCAACTAGCTACTGCTATGGAAAACTTGGATCTGCAGCACGGGGGGGACCCGACACCTACAGTGGAGCACCCACAGAAACACACATCTTGAAGAACCGTTGTTACTGCACAAGGTCATTTGCAAATTTGACACTTCAAAAAACAAAGACTGTGAATGGCCAGCCAACTGCAAAAGCAGTTTCTCCTCTCTTGGTGTTCACACCTCCACATCAGCTGCTAGAAGTGGGCCATGTCCTCCCTGACTGAATTGACCTCGTTATCTCTGGCCTTCCTCTTGATTGGTTCTCCTTTATGTTCATGTGGCTGTATATTTATACCAGCCTCTGGAATTTACATGCATCTTACAAAGTGGGTCTTTGCCCACGAATGCTTATGCTCCAATAAATCTGTTAGGGTACGTCTAGACTACAGGCTTTTGTCGACAGAGGCTTTGAGCGTCTAGACTACATCCAGTTCTGTTGACAAAGTAAGCCGCTTTGTTGACATGAGAGTGCAGATGCAAAGGACAGTGTAGATGCAATAACGCCTTCTTTCAACAGATCTCTGTCGCCAAAAGGCATTATTCCTCATAGAATGAGGTTTACCACCGTCGACAAAACTGCTGAGGTATAGTTTTGTCGACAAAAGGCCACTTTTGTTGACAAAACCCTGTAGTCTAGACACACCCTTAGTCTATACGGTGCCACAGGACTTGTTATTGTTTATGGAGATTCAGACTATCATGGCTACCCCTCTGATACTTGCACAAGGTGAGAAACTTCCCTATCCATATTATGCCCATAAGGTTGTTAATGTTACTGGAAAAATCAGTGGAACAATACAGGCTTGAGGAAGTCCTCAAGGAAGATGCCGTTATTTTAAGTTCTGGATTCCCAGCCAGTGTGAATACAGGACATTCTAAAAACCCTGGAAGAGAGGTGGGAATATGGCAGAAGAATTTCACTGAACGGGGGAGCTAAACATATGAAAAAAGTTACCGGGGGATGAAAGCAAAGAATATGAGTGAATTCAAGGGAGCAGAGGACTGGTGGAAAGAGTAGGATGGAGGGGGCTGCTGAGAAGTGGCAGGCAGATTGAGTCTGATGCCCCTTTTCCTGTTCCTAAATATTCTACCAGCCTCATGAGAGGAAGAGAAAACAAACCTGGGAATGGTAATGCACAAGGCTATGTAATCAGTGTCAAGGTCTACTAACCTCACTGCTAATGGTTTACGGGCATGCTCAGCTGAATAGCTGCCTGGATTTTTTGTTTATACCTGATCTCAGGGGCTTTCAAACTTTTTTTCTCATGACCTGGTTGAAGAAAATCATTGATTACCCAAGGTGATTACCCAACGTAATTTGACTAGCGTGGGGTGGGGCTAGGGATGAGAGGTGTGGGGCATGAGAGGGGGGCTCTGACTTTGGGGGGAGGAGTCAGGGCTGGGGCAGGAGAGGCTCACCTTGAGTGGCTCCCAGTCTGTGGTGCAGCTTGGGTGCTAAGGCAGCTTCCTGCCTCTCCTGGCTCTGCTGCATCAGAGTCAGCCAGCAGCAGGTTCCCGGCCAATGGGAGTGTGGAGCTAGAGCTCATGGCAGGGGCAGTGCACAGAGCCCTGTGCACTCTGCCCCCCCCACACACACACACACCTAGGAGCTGGGCCTGCTGCCGGTCGCTTCTGGGCGCAGCACAGTCTGTGGTGCCAGGATAGGCACGGAGCTACCTTAGCCCCCCCCCCCCCCCCCGGGTCACCTGATTCCCCTGCATCAACAAGACCCAGGGCCCAACACACCACCACCCAGTCCTGGGCCTTGACCTGTAGTTAGATAAGGTAGCGGTTTTCAAACACATGCCCAATGACTCCCACCCAATACGCAGGAACTTCTTTGGGTGCTTTCTTGAACCCAGCAAGCCGGGTTTGGGAGTGTAGAACTGAGAGAGACCTTTCTAAGGTCCAGAGCAAAGTCCACGTCTACTAAAGCAGCAGGAAAGGCTGTATGGGGTCACTGCATTGCAGCACATTCATTGGACCTCTGCACAGAGCCCCATATCCTGTGTCTGCCCATCTGGGCGGGGCAACTCCTTGGGGAATGGGAAAGGTTTCTTCCTGCTGGTGAGGTGCAGCATCTTATCATTTGCTGCTGCAGAGAGGGGGGTGGGTGTGGGTGTAGGTGTGTGTGTGTGTGAAACCCACACACCTAGTGCGGTTCACTGTCCCATGCAGTGGCACCTAGACCACCACAACTGATAAGAACAAGAGACCTCTACAGCAGAGGGATGAGAGCCAGCTGGCTTTCAGCTCAGAGGGGAGAAGCTCCTATACTAAGTTCCAGAGGTCCCAGGTTCAAATCTGCCTGGTGGCGGTTACATGTGCACACCCTGGATCCTCACTACACAACATTGCTGGGGAGCTGGGATTTCTGGCATGTAGGGAGATGCACAATCCAAATTGTTAAATCATTGGGATAAAGAGGGGCAATTGATTTCACAGCTGGGCCTGAAGGACAGGTCAGTGGAAGTATTTCCAATGGGCTTTGGACCAGGTTCTATAAGAGGGTTTCAATGTATCTTACCCATGCACAAAAAGCAGAGGCTACTTCTTCATTTGACAAATCGCAGCTTCACTTCTCAAGTGCCTATACTGCTCCTTGCTGAGAGGAGAGAGTTGTCCGATTTCCTAATCGGCACAGTATGAGATTCCACGGAAATGACCACATGAGTGCCCAGGTGTTGTGGGAAGGAAGGATTTAATCCGCGGTTTGTGCTTTTCATAAATATTTACCGTGTGGTAAGTTTTCAGCAGGAGATGCCAGATTCAGTCTTGTGTGGTTCTCGTCTATGTGAGATGAGGGGCTCGATCCTGCGCAGAATACTGGATGGAGCCCTGTGGTTCAGTTTAGCACTGTGCTTCCCCCCCCCCCCCCCCCCCACATGAAAATATAAACTGTAAGTCACAATTCTGGTGAATACACAGTCAAACCTGCCCCAGGGAGCTGTGCTGACACACCACCCCTCTCTTAAGGAACCATTTTGATCTGTCCCCGAAGTCCCCCATGCAGTTTGCCTGGTTTTTTCTTAAAAGAGTTGCCAGGTGTCCAGTTTTGAACCTTACAGTCCGCTATTTGAGCTTTCTTTCCAGGAAACAAATTGAGAAAATCCTGGACATATAAATGTCTGGTATTTTCTAATTAAGTTTTATTATTATCATGAGTATCAGTATGCAACTACACAGTAGAAAGGAGGGAGGTGAGGGTGGGGCCGGGATGGGATGGAATCCCAGGGGCTGGACTCGCCCGGGCGCCCTGCCGGGGCTGTGCACGGGACAGGCAGCACCCTGGGATCTGCATGTGCCCTGGCTCAGCTCTCTCCTCAGCCAGCCCCGCTCCCCCCGACTCCTTTCCGGCCATCCCTGCTCCATGATGACTGGTTCACCCTGGCTCGCCACTCCCCCCGAACCTGTCTCAGCCAGCCCTGCTTCCCTTCGGCTGGTTCCACCCCCGGCTTCCTCCCCTCCCCTCCCCACTCTCCCTGACCCCCTTCCAGCTAGCACTGCTTCCTGCCAACCGTTCCCCCCCCCCCACCGCAATCTCCTCTGGCCAGCCCCACTCCCCCCAACCTCCTCCTGGCCAGCTCCGCTCCCCTCATGGCCGTGTCCCCCGCCCCCCATCCAAGTGTGTCAGGTATTTTTTTAAAATCATCTGGTAACCTTATTTTTTAATCACCATGTGTAGTAGGCAGTCAATTTTGCTGGTCCCTGGGGTAGTTGCTAAAGATGCTCTAGATGATGCTTGGCGTAAGTTCAGGAGACAGGTTTTGATGACATCTCAAGGTCCCTTCCAGTCCTAGTGTTCTATGACTCTATGCTGTTGCTGTAACTGAACAGGTTACCTGGAAGTACGGCTTAAGGTTGAAATCAGAAAAGTCTCAGTTCGGTAAAGCTTGTAAGTATGCTGATTTTTTTTTTTTTAAGCCAAGGATCTGCATATTAAAAGCAGAGAGATCCTAGTTTGGATGGGTGCAAGGCAGATAGCTGATGCTGATCTGCTTCACCATCTTTTGTCTGTCTTGTTTACCAAGATCATAAACCGAGTAGGTCAAAACTCAGAATTTCCATTTAGCAGGAAATTCTGACACTTTAAAATGTCCTTCTGTTGTGAATCAGAAAAGAAAGTTGAAATTTCAAATTTTTGGCAGTATCAAAATGACCTTATTAAAATATTTCATGGCTATAAAGTCAAAGCGCTTCTTTTGACTTTGTGGTATGAGTGTGATAATGTCAGATTTGAAACAAAGCACTTTGACCTTGTCAAACTGAAAATGTTGTCAGAATCGATACTTTCCCGTGAAACATTTGGATTTTATTAAACCAACATTTTCAGATGGAAAAAATCTTTGATTGGGGGGCAAAAAAGAGACTGACTCTAGTTATTGATAAATTTCAGCTCAACATCCACAAATATCCCTGTTGACAGTTTTCTGTTTCCTGTCTTTTGTTTTCATAACTGGCTACTTTTCAGTCCTTACTCTTTGTGGGAGGCCATTTGGCCCTTCCTGGGACACTGAACAAAAATCCCGAGCAGCTAAAAAGCCCCAGATTAATTAGTAAGACAAGGAAAACCAAAAGAAGAAGAAGGATCCTTACCTGCCTTTAATAGGAAGGAATTACTGCAGGAATTACGACAATGGTACTTTTGCAGTCAGGATAGTTGGCGGCAGGAGAGAAGATAATGTCATATCTCTTTATTGCATGTTGCAAGCTACAAGCTGAGGGACTTATTCGAATTGCAGGTCATTAGGCTCCTATAAATTGTCTGTGACATTCTAGCTGAAGACCTAGCATTTCCTCCCCATCCATCTCTCCCTCCCTGCCACTCAGCTTTCTTCATGCAGGGGCTAAAACACTGGTAGTAAAGATATTAGGTTTCCACTTCAGTCAGTGCTTTGATGTTCAAAGCTGTTTAATATTCATTAATACTGCTCTTCAGAAGTAATGGCAAGAAATACACTTTTTTATGCTTGCCTGTTAGGGGAAAGGCAGTTAAAGCCATTGCCACAACTGAACTGTAAGTGTGTGTGTGTGTGTGTGTGTGTTTAGGAGAGAAAGATATCAAGCACTTAGGACTAGCTCCAACCTTTAAAGAGGGTGATACAGGCGTGAGGCCCACCCTCTGAAAATGTATACTTAGTAAGGCTCAGACTAATAGAAACTGGATCGATTGGATCTTGTAATCCAAGAAGCAATGGACTTAAATTGCAGCAAGGGAAGTTTAGGCTGGACATTAGGAAAAACTTCCTACCTGTTAGGGTGGTCAAACACTGGAATAAATTGCCTAGGGAGGTTGTGGAATCTCCATCACTGGAGATATTTAAGAGCAGGTTAGATAGACATCTACCAGGGATGGTCTAGATGGTGCTTGGTCCTGCTGTGAGGGCAGGGGACTGGACGTGATGACCTCTCAAGATCCCTTCCAGTTCTAGTGTTCTGTGTTTCTATGATTTCCTGCTGTACATGCTACTAATTCCGTAATGTGACCTACAATTTCTCTTCTAGCAAAGGAACATATATGACTCCCCATTTCCATAGTGCCTGAGCATCTCACCATGCACCTTTGAGGTAGGACCGTGCTGTTATTGCCATTTAATAAATGGGCAACAATGAAAAAGCAGAGAATGGAATCAGTGTTTTGTAAGTGATAGATTAGAATACAAACTTGGCTGGCCATCTTTACTCTTCTGAGTCACGCTTTTCTGTAAGTTTTTCAGTACTCTCTGGGCAGAAATTCAGCAGGGATAACTTTTTCTCAGGGTACTTTCTTACTTCCATTTCACTTCCCAGATGGAATAGGGTAGTCCAGATAAGGGAATAATGATAAATGCAAAGCTAAAACATATCAGGGAATGGGAAGGGAGAGGTCTGTAGAGTAAAGGAACTTGTCAAAACTCAGAAGAGCTTCCGATCAGGTTTGCTTTGTGTGTTGGTTGGTTTCTATTGTGCCCATACCTGACAACCAGAACGCTGGCCTCTCGGATGTGTTGGGAACATAGGGATGGCTTTGCTGTATCACAGAAGTGGTCCATGTACTTCAGCAGTCTGCCTGAGGCTGTGTTCAACCTTTGAAATCGAGTTTGATGGGGTGTTTCATAGAACAAAGAACTTTGTCCATTTTGAAACAGCAAAAATGCAGGAATGGCAGAAAATAGAAATTGAATGATGAATTACTGAATCTGATCCGCAGTAACTGAGTTTCTAGGGTGCCATCCACATGCTGTACAATTAGTGATTTCCACCATGTCATTAAAGCCCGAACTTTTTAAAAAAAATCCAGAGTTAGGCCTTGCCAAATTATGGTTTAAATTTTGGGGATTAAGCCCTAAAACTAGTAACTGAGAGTTGATTTGTATGGCAATTTTTGAGCCTTTAATGGTCACCTTTTCAAACTTTTCTGCACAGCTATGAGGACTAGAAACCTACTTTAAAAATGCAAGCTGAGAGTCTCACATAATCACCTGACTCCAGAAGTTAGGAGAGTCTACAACCCAGCTATCACAAGACTTGCACAGAATCATGAGACTCAGAAACTTTGTAAACCCTTTATTAACAAATAAGGATTCAATGTGTCAGTCTCCATGTTGTTAGACAGGGGTGGGAAATAATTTTTCATGGGGAGGCCACTCCAAGGTTTAGGAAAGTGGCCAAGGGCCGCACTTCTCTATGGAGGGGGTGTGGGGTTTGGGACAGAGGTTGGATGCCAAAGGGAGTTCAAGATAGGTAATTGGGATGCAGGCGAGGGTATGGGGTCTGAGAGGGAGTTTAGGTGAAGTAGGGGATTATAACCTGGAGCAGGTGAACCACCACTCATCAACCATTGCTTGCTCAAGCTGCTAATGGACCAAATGCTTGCTCACCCCCTCTTCTCGCATGGCTTGGTCTCCCTGCTGTATGCGGTTGGCTGAATCTGACTGAGGCAGAATGCACTATCTATCATTTTAGTGTGGTTGGGAAGCTTCCAAGCTATGTCATTGACGGGGGATTCCTTTGTCCCTTTTCCAGCCTGGGAGAGGCGGTTGTAAACACGTGCACACTCCTTGAAACGTTTAGAACCTGCCGTTAGAGCAGGTGGCAAGAATTTCAGGGGAAAGTTTTCCCTCTTTGATGTTACAGATTGCGTTGGGATCTTGGCATAATTCAACTGTGTGCTACAAGGGCTGTTGCTCAGTTCAACATGCCATCCATCAACTACAAAAGAACCACTGTCCACCGCTTAATCACTTGGACTTCATGTCCTTAGTGGAGTCTGGATGGAGTACAGTACATGCAGCCCTAATATAGGCAATTAATGTCAGTCAAATATTACCCCCCCTTCCATCTCCTTTTGAACAAAACTAACATGCTTAATTGCAGAGGTTCTTTTGCACTTAAAAGTATGTTCCACTTAATGGAGGTTTTGCTTACACTGAAAATCAGCTGCAGCAATCCCGTTCCTATTAAAAACCTATTTTCTGCCGCCATTTCCCCCCTCCCCTCACCCCATCCTGCTCCACTCGTCAAACGTTTGCTTCCTTCATCTCAAAACTATGTGCAGACCAGATGGCTTCAGCCAAAACTAATTTCCTTCCCTGTCTTAGTGAAGCACTCGTGAAATCTTTGACATTTGACAAGGTGATATTGTGCCCAGTGTGTTAGCATAGCTTCTAAGCCATGCACCGGGAGTTAAAACTACTCTTGATGGATTGCTGAGATGCCTATGCAAAGGAACGAGTAGTTGACACATGGGCAGGTGCAATTACTCAATGCCTATACTACGGAGACTAAGATGGTATAAGCATGGAAGCATAAGGATTCCATCTCAACCCAGCTATACCAGTAGAGCCCCTCACATAGACACTGAAGAAGGACTGTTGCTAATGGAGGAACCCAACCCACCCGTACCATGTTCAGATCTGGTGACAGAAGCCGTCTGTTGTCATACCTGCATCCGCCCTGGGGGTTTGTCAACATTAGTGTGTTGGGTAAGGAATATGGTCTTTTCCCACACCCAGGGTCCACCGAGCTCTGCCAAATATAGGTTTTAAGTGGAGCTGAGGCCTTCGAGCTGAGACCAAAAAGATTTAGAAAAAAGGCAGCTTTAAAATAGTCAGGCTCCACACTGCTGAGCTTTTAAATGAAGGACTAAGTCCCAGATTATTTTCCCTCAATGAATTTGCTTCCGTGTGTATTGTAGCGAGCATCAAGGCATATCCCGCTCTCGAGTCTGCCATGACCAGCTTGCCACACTGGGATCCACTGGGTTCTGTACAACTGAGGTCACTCAGCTGACTCCAGTTCCATCTCCCAAATATGGGTGACTTAGATGCAAGTTCAGCACAATACCCCATGTGAAGGCTGTTCTCTCTATTATCAGACCACGACGTAAGAGTCAGTGTAGGCCAAAACACGTCATAGGCTTCTAGGCCATGCCATCCCTCTGGAGACTGAAAAATGCTGCTTTCCTGGCAGGGAGTGAAGCTTTGAAACCCTCGACTGCACATGGGCAAAGGAGTCACAACCTGCTTTCCCTGCCACTTCACCTACCTTCCCTAGGAGAGGAGAAAGACCTGGCTGTTTCTGAGCTTCTACAGACTTATCTCCTCCTTGGGGTGAGGCTCAGTCAGGCTGTGATTCAGGCTGGATCCAAAGGGAGTCTTCCCTACTGATGTCAATGAGTGATGGATTAAGCCCTGTGGCATCAAGGAATCCATGTTTTGATTCCCTTCACGTAATGCATTCTGTACGGTAGTATTACGGTAGCCCCTTTCTGGTCAGTGCCCTGTGTTGCCGGGCACTGCACAAACACCTAACAAAAAGACAACTCCTGCCTCTTTTACCCAAGAGAGCGTCAAGTCTTCAAAGTTGTCAAACAGGAAGGGAGGAGCTATCAAGGCAAGAAAGATGTAGTGTTATGGGGGAGCGTTTTATCAGCCTAGCCAGAGAGAAGATGGAGAGATCTTTTCCTCTACCGTAAGCCATTAAGATTGGTGAGGGTAATAAGAAGGGTGGGGGAAGGAATCTGTGCTCTCCATTGCTCCCTTGCCATTATTGGGCTTGATTCTAGGTTGCAGTTCTTCTGCGTGATGCTGCTCTGAGAGCAAATTGCCTTCATGCTCACTTCTGGTCCCCTTTCTATTGGATGAGTGGCCTAAAAGGAAGCTTCATGCTTCATGTAAAGAATAAATCATGTCAAACCAATCTGATAGCTTTCTTTAAAAGGATAACGAGTCTTCTAGATAAGGGAGAAGCAGTGGATGTGGTATATTTAGACTTTTGTAAGGCATTTGATATGGTCTCACATGATCTTCTTATCAATAAACTAGGTAAATAAAACTTAGATGGGGATACTATAAGGTGGGTGCATAACTGGCTGGATAACCGTACTCAGAGAGTAGTTATTAATGCTTCACAATCCTGCTGGAAAGGCATAACAAGTGGGGTTCCACAGGGGTCTGTTTTGGGACGGCTCTGTTCAATATCTTCATCAATGATTTAGATATTGGTATAGAAGGTACGCTTATTAAGTTTGCAGATGATACCAAGCTGGGAGGGGTTGCGACTAATCTGGTGGATAGGGTCATAATTTGAAATGACCTGTACAAATTGGAGAAGTGGTCTGAGGAAGATAGGATGAAGTTTAATAAAGACAAATGCAAAGTGCTCCACTTACAAAGGAACAATCAGTTTCATATATATGGAATGGGAAGCGACTGTCTGGGAAGGAGTACTGCAGAAAGGGATCTAGGGGTCATAGTGGACCACAAGCTGAATATGAGTCAGCAGTGTGATGCTGTTGCAAAGAAAGCAAACATGATTCTGGGATGCATTAACAGGGGTGTTGTGAGCAAGACACAAGAAGTCATTCTTCCGCTCTACTCTGCACTGGTTAGGCCTCAATTGGAGTATTGTGTTCAGTTCTGGGCACCGCATTTCAAGAAAGATGTGGAAAAATTGGAGAGGGTCCAGAGAAGAGCAACAAGAATGATTAAAGGTCTACAGATCATGACCTATGAGGGAAGGCTGAAGGAATTGGGTTTGTTTCGTTTAGAAAAGATTGAGGGGGACATGATAGCAGTTTTCAGGTATCTAAAAGGGTGTCATAAGGAGGAGGGAGAAAACTTGTTCATCTTGGCCTCTGAGAATAGAACAAGAAGCAACGGGCTTAAACTGCAGCAAAGGAGGTTTAGGTTGGACATTAGGAAAAAGTTCCTAACTATTCCAGTGTTTGACTACCCTGACAAATTGCCCAGGGAGTTTGTGGAATCTCCATCTGTGGAGATATTTAAGAGTAGGTTAGATAAATGTCTATCAGGGATGGTCTAGACAGTATTTGGTCCTGCCATGAGGGCATGGGACTGGATTCGATGACCTCTCGAGGTCCCTTCCAGTCATAGTATTCTATGATTCTATGCAACAGAGGATCAGTACCGTTGGCTTCATCATCCTACGTGGCAGTGTAGGATGATTGAGCGAATTTACCAGGGCCCCAGGCCCTCGTCAGTCTAAAGTAAATGTGTAACGTCCGGCGCCAAAGATACAAAGTGGTGTTGTTATTAATAATAAACTCAGAGCTAATGGGCATATCTGAACGTACACATGGATAAGTGGTCATGCATTCTGGAGCAGTGAGACACCGGCCATGCACGGTTGCCAGCAAATTAATGTTCATATTTGAAAGGTATGTTTTCCTTTAAAGAATTGGACAGGGTTGTATATAATAATAAAGCACTCGTACAGTGTCTATACATAGACCATATTTTATGATGAAGAAGGCGTCTGGTCTGCACTCTCTGAGAGGACTCTTCCCAAAATGTGATCTACATCATTAAAATATCCTCATACATTGGCAGCTCAACTGGCTTGAATAATCTCAAAGAGGTACGTGCAAAATCAGAGTAGCTCCATGAACGTCAAAAGGAGTTACACCAGCTTATGTTGCCTCAGAATATGGCCCAGAATCCTTTCTGTTCACCTAGAGCTGGGACCAGTACCCAGACCAAATCTTGGATGGTTAGCAGCATTTGATGTTGATGTTGGAAAAACTTGGTTACCTCCCCTTGCCCCACTATTTTATTTTTCGTGTCTCTGTATTTCTTGGGCTTGGCCAAGTCTGGAAGTTCGAGTGTTGAAATACTTGCAATAGAGCTGTTCTCACAGTACTTCCTGATTGATCAAAAGCAAAAATTCTTAGAAATGTTAGGGAAAGACCTGTTTTTTGGTGAATTCCTTCGCCTCTTTGCAAATCCAAGAGGTCTATATAGTTCACAGCCAAATGCTGAGTTCTTATGCTAACAGAATCGCAAACCTAAGTTTTGCCCATCACACTGCACCCTGTGGATGTTCCCACTCGCTCACTTTTTCATTTTCTTAACAAAAACAATATATTTCAGGGTCTTAATATAACATAGCTACTGGATAGGGTCTGATGAAGAACCAAGCCATCAAGATGGAGCCCTAGCGAGTCATGATTCTTCTCAGACTCAGATTCTTCTCTTAGGAAGTACAGCTGTTACGCCAGTCCTCTGTCTGTCAGTCTAGCATTCTATGGTTTTACATGCTTACCCATCAGCACAGAATCTCAACTCCCTCCACCGTAAAGCAAAAGATAATAGGAAAATGTCTGGCAGACTCTGTGTGCAGGGGTAATTATTCCTTCCCACCATTTTTACGGGACGCTAGTATCCACAGGAAGTCTTGGCCAGTTTCCTGAAAAGCACAAGAGCCATGCAGGCTGGCCCTAATCTGTCTTTCGATCTTTCTAGCCCCTTCCTAAAATTAACTTAGTGGCTTTGAGGAAGTTTTTTTTTTTTTTTTAGACTGCTGAAGATTAAAATCCTCTCGAAATCAGAGATAAAATAACATGTTAGATCAGGATGTTTTCAGAGAGATTATGCAATATTTTTACAGAGCATATCTATGGGAAAGATGGGTGGGGAACGTCCATGTGGTCTGGAAAGGAATATCACTTGGATTGCTCCTCTTGTGTGGAATCCATTCTATTCACAGTGTGTGCACTAGTGGAATGCAACTCCTGAAATGAATTATACTCTCCATCTCTCTTTGAAAGAAGTTTTGCCATAAGGCAGAAATGCACTTTTATTATTCACATGTAGGTTTACATCTCAGAGACCAAACATGCTTAAGAAGGTGATGGTTCCTAGCAAGAGATGTTCCCTTGAGAGTGTAGAATATGATCTTTGCCTCGTTGGAAAAGTATTGTAATCAGAGCTATTGAAAGGCTCCATGCAAACCTTGGGTTTGGTGTAAAGTTGTACTGGTTTGTGCTTCCTCAGTTTTGCTTTTGAGTTTTGAATGAAACCACAGTTTGACTTGGTACAGTGAGTTCTGTATTGTTTTTGGTGTCGAACCATAAACCTGCCCGGGGTTCGCTGGAAGCAGGCCAACGCTCACTTCAGACATTCATAAATGAATATTACAGGGCTCCTGGCAAAATTTTTGCTTGGCTTTAGGTGCAAGTAAGGCCAGGAGAAAGAGTACTCATGTGAAAAACTTTACCTTTCTCATAAGGAGAGACAACGAACCATAGACGAGAGGCATTACCCATCTGAAGTAGAGCTCTGTGTAGCTCACAAGCTTGTGTCTTTACCAAAAAGAGCTGGTCCGATAAAGAATAATACCCTGCCTTTGTCTCCCAGATGTTCGTCATGTCACTTAATAAACTCCTGCAAATGCTCAGACACTATGGTGATGAGGGCAGTAGGCCTTCATTGGGCTGAGTGGATAGTGTCCATTCAGCTATGGAGGAGGGTTAGTGGTAGGGAAGTACAAGACCACTACCCCACTGGGCTCTGACCTAGAGTCCTAGGAGGGTCAACAGCGTTGACCCTAGGGCAGGTTGTGGACTATCTGTGTTATCCGCCCTGGGTTGTTTTTAGGCCTGCCAGGTGTCTGGTTTTTGACTGGAAAGTTGAGTCGAGAAGAGGACCTGGAAGTGTCTAGTCAGAAATATTGACCAGACACTAAAATTTTGGCCACTGAGGTGGGGTGGAGGCATTGAGTCTTCAATCTGCATCAATCCTACTCAACTGGGGCTCTCCTACTTACATCTCATGGGCAGGCAGGCAGTCAGGCAGCCAGCTCCAGATCAGGTTGTGCCCCCCAGCGTAGAGAGAACCCAACTGGGGTGGGAAGGGAGGTAGAGAGGGTCAAACAACAAGGAAGGGGGAGGGGAGAGAGCAGTGAGCGAATAGGGGCAAAGCCTCATGGAAAGAAGTGGAGAAGGGGAGAAGCCTTGAGGAAAGAGGTGGCATAGGGCCACAGTCTGAAGGGAAGAGGTGAGTACAGAGGTAGAAGAGGGCTGGGAGGGCATTTTTCAGACGTTAGAAAGTTAACAACTGTGGTTGCTTCCTACCACTCTTCTCTCTACTTCTAGTCCCTGATCTGGTGGAAAAAAATATATAAAAGGGAAACCAAACCTTCAGCCCTAATGGGACTGAGCATCAAGTCCTTTGTGCCTCAGGGAGGTATCTCTACCTCCTTTTTCAGGAGCCTGCAGGGCAGATCTGCACTTCCCCATCTGTGCTGGGTTGCTCCCTTTTCAAACGTGTCTCCAGCTGGAGCTTGCTCTGCAGACCTGGAGGGATGGTGCTACCTGGAGACACGCTAGTCTTTTAACCCTTTGCATGCCCCATCACAGTTTGTGTAAGAACCACCACAGCAGCGATACTCAGACCCAGAGGTGCAAGCTGCAAGTGGCTTTTTAATGTGTCTCTTGTGGCTCGTGTCCAAGCCATCCAAGAGGCTATCCAGCCTCTTTTTGAAAACCTCCAGTGAACGAGCTTCTACAACTTCCTGAGACACCATTGTCCTTGTCCTTACAGCTAGAAAGGTGTTTGTGAAAGTTAACCTACAGCTGCTGTGCTGTAGTTGGAACCCATTGCCATTTGTCTTGTCATTGTGGCAAGAGAGAACAATTTTACTCTCTCTTTGTATGGCAGTCTTATCGAAATATTTGAAGAGTATTAACAGATCCTCCTTAATTTCCTCTTTTCCATACTAACCTTGCCCCATTCCTTCAGCCTTTCATAGAACACTAGAACTGGAAGGGACCTCAAGAGAGCATCAAGTCCAGGCCCCTGACTTCACAACAGGACCAAGCACCATCTAGATCATCCCTGACAGATGTTTGTTTAATCTGCTCTTAAATATCTCCAGTGATGGAGATTCTACACCCTCCCTAGGCAATTTATTCTAGTAGTTTACTATCCCGACAGGAAGTTTTTCCTAATGACCAACCTAAACCTTCCTTGCTGCAATTTAAACCCATTGCTTCTTGTCCTATCCTCAGAAGCCAAGGAGAATAATTCCCACCCCTCCTATTGTGACACCCTTTTAGATACTTAAAAACTTCTATCATGTTCCCTCTTAGTCTTCTCTTTTCCAAGCTAAACAAGCCCAATTCTTTCAGTCTTCCCTCGTGTTTTCTAGAGCTTTAATCATTCTCGTTGCTCTTCTCTGGACCTTTTCCAATTTCCCCACATCTTTTTTGAAATGTGGAGCCCAGAACTGGACACGATACTCCAATTGAGGCCTAATCCATGCAGAGCGGAGCAGAAGAACGACTTCTTGTGTCTTGTTCACAATACTCCTGTTAATGCATCCCAGAAACACGTTTGCTTTTTTTGCAACAGTGTCACACTGTTGACTCATATTTAGCTTGTGGTCCACTATGACCCCCTAGATCCCTTTCTGCCATATTCCTTCTTAGACAATCACTTCCCATTCTGTATGTGTGAACTGATTGTTCCTTCCAACTCATATGGCTTCCTTCCTTTGCTCATATGACTTGCATTCCATTCCTTTGATCATCTTTGTCAATCACCTCTAGATTCTTTCCAGTTTCTCTACAGCCTTTCTATACATTGGTGACCAAAATTGGACACAGTTCCCCATCTGAGGCCTAACCAGTACTGAGCAGAGAGGTACTACAGCCTCCCCTGACTTGCATGCTATGCCTCTGTTTGTACAATCCAAATTTGTGTTTTTCTTTTGCGACGGTATTGCATTGTTTATTCATGTTGAGGTTGTGATCAACCATAACTTCTTGATCCTTCTCAGCAATGCTGCTGCCAAGCTACTTATTCTGGTTTTTTGTGCTTTGTTTTTTCTTTCGTAAGTGCAGCATTTTACATTTGCCTTTCCTGAATTTCATTTTGCAGTCCATGGCCCAGTTTGCCAATGTATCAATTTTCCCTGGAATTTTAGCTATATCCCCCAAAGTGTTTACAGGTCCCCTAGCTTTTTTCTTGTGAAAATTTGGCCCATATGTTCTATAGTCATACATCCACGTAATTAATAAAGATGTTAAATAACACAAGATCCAGAACAGATCCCTGCAGAACCCCACTCAAGCCTTCATCTAACACAATTTCATTGACAGTTATTCATTATTTGTGGGGTTTCAACTAAATAGTATTCACTGGGTAATCCCAATAGCATAAATTCTGGAGCGCCCTGTATAACAGCGAGACTTTCTCCATAACAAAGATCCGTTCTGCTAAGGGAGGCCAATGGGAAGATGAGAGAAGAGTTTGCCACTTAGAAGAACTCTTTGTCTAATTCACGGCTTTGCTGTGTGTCTGTGTCTGTGCGTGAGCCCCGCTGATCACAGCCTGACTCCATGACCACTCCCAGCTAGTAAAATATGGCTCTTTAATCTGGGTTATATCACCGCCTGCTTTTAGCTCTGGAAGAGCCTTGTCCAATCCTTGGTGTGTTAACCAAGATGGTGGCCATTGCATGTGATTGTGACTCAGTGACACAGAGAGAGGTGAATCCATGAATCCATAGAGTCTGACGGTGTCTCTTAATTGGATTGGCTCCTAAGTGAGCTGCTTCAAGTTTTTCTCAGCTGGAAGTCACCTTTTTTTGCATATGTGCACATTATTAGTGATGTGTTGAAGACGCTCCAAGACTTTTTTCTAGTTTCTAACATGTATTAATCAATTATGACTTAGAACATATGCATAACATTTAAAACTGAAATTAAGAAATATATTTACATATTGTCAAATGTTTATCCAAACTATCCAAGCCTTTTAGGGCTGCCAAATTGGGTTGGAAAACTTGGAAGCACAGCCTTTTCTCATGGGTAAACAATGTAAAAAACACGTAATGGTATTAAGTGCATGATACAAGATATCTTAAAGAGGCCCAATTCTCAGAAGAAGGGGTATCAGCAGGTTCTGAAAATCGGGCCCCTTTCAGGGTCTTGGCTTGGACACCCAAAGTTGCTAGCCGCTTTTGAAAATTTGGCCCATAAGGTTGCCAATGCTTGCTGCTTCTATTGTGACCCAATGTATCACAACAGCTTGGTGTGTTTTAGCAGTTTCATTTCCAACCCAGGTGGGAACGAGGAAGAGTAGAAGTGTTAAACTCTGGATACACATTTAACACTTCCAGATACATCTCCATCTCCTGATCTGGCCTTCATCTCTATAGCATACAAGTGTGGATGGATTTATCCTCCACTCCACCCCTGACGGGGAGAGAAGTATGATCCACATTTTAAAGATGGCAAAATAGTAGTGGAGTCTCCATCCCTAGAGGTGTTTAAGCCTCAGCTTGACAAAGCCCTGGCTGGGTTGATTTAGATGGGATTGGTCCTGCCTAGAGCAGGGGGCTGGACTTGATGACCTTCTGAGGTCTCTTCCAGTTCTATGATTCTATGATAAAATAAGACACAGGGCAGGGTTGCCCAAGCTCTTAGATGAAGCTTTTGATCAAGACTGGAGGGTCTCCTGCATCCTTGTCCAGATATCTGACCACCAGACTCTCCTTCCATCCCCAGGTTTGTGCTGTGCTTTAAAAAAGGAAGAGAGTACAGCAGGGTGAGCAGGATGATCTAGCTGGTTGGTGGGACAGGAGCATCAGTCCAGGACTGACCTGTGACACAGGGAATATGGAGTAACAGAAGATCAAGCTGAGGTAGCAAGAGATGGAAGGGATGTAGTAAGAGAAGATCTCCCATAAATAGGTGGGTGTTTTCATCACCATGAATGGACAAGGGGAGATAATTTATAACTAACAAGAAGGCCTTATAGAGAGGTGACTACATGCCACTGGTTGTGCCCAGCTGAGTACCTCTCATGCCATGCTCCAAAGTGCAAGTTTTTTTATTAGCTGGACTGTTTTCTGCTTGTGGTCTCTGCAAACCGCCTCGCGGCAACAAGAAGTTCATTGTCTATGCGGGGCAAAGAATGGCATTTGAGAATGGTGTGTTGAAGCACCAATCACTTTTACATGCTACGCCCCAAAGCCCTGCATCCTGGATACAAAAGTAGTTGTGTTTCCAACAGGAGGTTAGTATGAGGTAAAGCGCCGGGGTGTGAAGCCAGCCATGCATATAAACCATTAAACAATGTCAATGCAAAGCTGCTCAAAATGTCTATTAAACTTAACAGTACCATTAAACATCCACTTTTAAGGTTTCTTTGTTTCTAGAAAAGGCACTTTGACACGTGAATAAGGTGTAACAAAAATTACCCTTTTCTCAGGACCTATGTTTAGGCCAATGATGAAATGCCGTTGTCCATCCCCCCACCGTTGGTCTTGGTCCAATCCTCTGCTCGCTTTTAAATTTTCTGAGGTGTCAATGTTCTCTTTATGAAATGGGCTGCAGTCTGTGCCCATGTACCTTTTTCCTAAAGAGGTGTTACTTTAATATATGGAAGGAGGACATTTCATTTCACAAAGATAGCTTGTTCAGAGTGGGAAGTAAAAAAAATTCACTGGACAAATGCAGCGTCTCCCAGTGATCTTCAGCTCCAAAGGCGGAGGGAAGCGGGACAGAAAAGCCCATAATACTCTTCTGTATTCCCTGCCCTAAAGTACAGGTGGCTTTGGATAAAGTTTCCTGAAAACTAATTCTGTGGTATAACGGTAGCCACCTAATAATTTTTGAATGCATGCATAAGCACAAGAATGCAGCCTGAAGGATGATCTCTACAAAGCAGCGGAGGCTATGCAAAGAGAAGGCATACCATTCTGTCCGGGATGGTCCGTGGTAAACGGTTTCATAGGAACCTGTCTGATGGCGGGGGGGAGCAAGCACAACCCCGATACTTGGAATCAGCTTCTAAGAAACAAAATGTCTGTTGGTGTGAATGGGTACTCCTCCGTTGCCTTCAGCAGAGCTTTGATCTTTCAGAGCAGCTGTTGGCTCAACATCTTTCCTGCTTACATGGGAAATTCTAATAGACACTGTGTGTGGGCTCAAGGTGCAAAGTTTGGATTTGGCTCTCTATCTAGATTATTGGGGTGTAAGCTCCCGAGGTATGTGCAACCTGCTATAAAGGTTTGCAAAAAGCGGCGTGAGATCTGGATCTGTCCTGCGAATACTTCCCAGTTAATATTCTTTATTTCTGGGGTTTGGGCTAGCTGTCAATTATTTCGGACTCTGGGTCCAGGGGATATGTGTCTGGTTTACCATTTTGGGAAACAGCTTAGACTAGAGGAATGGGAAATCTTTAGTGTTACCTATTAAATCAACACAGGAGCCATTCTCCAGAAATTGTTGGGGGCTGACTGCTGAGCAGAGGAGAGGTTGTGCAAATTTATTCCGACCACATTTCTCAACATCATGTTTGTTGTGTTTGGAATGAGCTGTAGCGCTTTGGTCTCTCTCTCTCTCTCTCTCGGCACATAGTAACTACACTATGAGCTTACTGGACTGACGAACCAAGGTTGTTTCATCCTTCTCATCATTTGAAGAAGCGTGGCACAATGGGGAACCTTAAGCCAAAACAGTCATTTGTTCAATAAGCAAAAACATTTTGTCAAGGACAGCATACAGCCTAAGAAATTTAACCCTGTCAGTGAAAAAATAAAGTTGTGGATAGCATGTCAGGTTTATCTGGGTATATCTCACATAATCCATTCTCTGCCATTACAGGGGGTTGAGGCCAGGGGTGGACTGGCCTGGTGGGATACCAGGAATTTCCCGGTGGGCCGTCGTCTGGTGGGCCGTCATGTCCGCACGCCGTTGCTCCTCACTCCGAGCGGCTCCGCATCTGCGCTGTATGTGGCACGCAGAGCCCGACCCGCCACCTGTGCCATGTGCCAGACATAATGCAGGGGGCGGGGCTTGAGGGGCACGCAGGGGTGATGTTCTGGGGAGGACCATTCTCAACCCGTTTCCCGGGCCTATTTTGATTGCCAGTAGGCTCCTGGTTGGAACCTCTCAGAGCATGTCTACACTGGGGAGTTATTTCAAAATAACTTCCCTTATTTTGGTCCGCACTATCAAGCCTGTTATTTCGAAATAATGGGCTTGTTATTTCAAAATAATAACTCCTGCTTGGCCATTATTCCAAAATAACAGTGTGAGCATCTACATAGCAATTTTGTTATTTTGAAATAAATTCTGACATCTGTAAACCTCATTCCACGAGGAATAATACCTATTCCCAAACTAGCTGTTTTGGAATAGCAGTAGTATGGACACTCCACTGCTGCTATGTTGAAATAGCTCCTCCCCAGGGCTAAAGTAATTACTCCCCAGTGCCTCCTGGGGCTCTAAATAGAGGTAGCATGTCCACATTAGGGCTGTGTCTAGACTACATGCCTCTGTCGTCAGAGGCATGTAGATTAGACACATAGGCAAAGTCAAATGAAGCCGCGATTTAAATGATCGCTGCTTCATTTAAATTTACATGGCTGCCGCGCTGAGCCGACAAACAGCTGATCAGCTGTTTGTCCGCTCAGCGCGCTAGTCTGGATGCTCCCCTGCCAATATCAAAGCCCTTTGTTGGCAGCCCCATTATTCCTCGTGGGACGAGGTTTACCGGGGCTGCCGACAAAGGGCTTTGATGTCGGCAGGGGAACATCCAGACTAGCGCGCTGAGCGGACAAACAGCTGATCAGCTGTTTGTCGGCTCAGCGCGGCAGCCATGTAAATTTAAATGAAGCCGCGATCATTTAAATTGCGGCTTCATTTGACTTTGCCAAACAAACAAATCTACATGGCTCCGTCGACGGAGCCATGTAGTTTAGACGTACCCTAGGAGAGCCTGTCTTGGACTAATTTTGAGGCCTCCCTGTAGTGTAGACGTGCGATTTTGAAATAAACTATTTCGGAATATTTATTTTGGAATAGCTTATTTCAAAATAACTGTACAGTATAGATGTACCCTCAGTCTCTCCTGTTGTTTGCCAGTGGCACACAATAGGCTAGTTTTCGGAGGTCTATAATGCTTGGCCTAGCATTGGTGGTTGGGTTTAGTGTGAAGATGGCTGGCTGGTGTTTGGTGGCCTGTGATATCCAGCAGGCCATTGTCGATTAGCGATGCGCAACCAAGGCTAATGAGTGGGCCACATGTGTGGCCCTCCATCTCAGTGGGCCACAAGATTGAAATCGGGCATATGCACTCACCATGATCCCAAGAAGAAGATGAAATACGTTGCCTGTATTGCCTTTGCAACACATAGTGATCCATTTTTAGGAGGACATTAAATGGCTGGCAAAAGTAACATAAGGAAGCAGAGGGAGCCCGTGGCTCTCACAACGTTGTGTGCAATCGTCATGCACCTCACACATGCCCTTACTTTAAATGTCACTTCTCGACCCTCCCCTCTGCTACAGGCCCCGCCCCCACTCCATCCCTTCCTTCAAACCCCCAACTGGCCTCTTCTCTGCCTCCTTTCCCCAATGCAGCCCCACCCTTCTCCTCCCCGTCCCTTCCACCATTTCTGAACAACTGCGAATTGACAGATTCGTGCCCCATCTCTGCTCCTCCCCCACCCTTCCAGAGTGTGAACATTGTGAATCAGCCAATTCACAGAGCTCTGGACATGCTGGGAGTGAGGGTGAGAAGTAACTAAGTGCAAGGTCCCCAGAGCGTGAGAGGAGTGGGCAGAGGTGGCAGTCAGAGGAGGTTATACAGGCCATATGTAGAACCACGATGGGCTGCATATGGCCTGTGGGCCATTGCCCACTACTGGTCTGGATAATCTGGGGGGGTTCTCATTTGGCCTTATATTCTATGATTCTAGATGCAATACTTTCTGTTCCCCAAGTGGATTTACAGATTGAAGAATAATCAAGAGGAGACAATAATACGTATGGCAGATCCAAGGAGAGAACCCCAGTCCAAAAGGCCTTTCACTGCATTATGTGGCCATCCACCATCATTGATGCTTCAAGGTCTAGTGGAAGAAATAGTCTGATCTGAGGCTTGCAGAGAGCCCCTGCATATAACCCATGGCTCGGGAGACTACAATTTGGCTCCCAAAATGAATAGTAAAAATATAGAGGAATTTATTTTTAGTGGTAATGTCATTGGACCAGATAGGATCTTCTCTAGTAATAGAAAGACTATCTGGATGCCAAATGACTTCTGATCTTTTTTTGGCACCAATATAGCAGTTCTAAAATAAAATTTCTTGTTATTTCTTCTAGTTTATTTATTATTTTTATGAAATGTAGCTGTGCATGAAGCAGTATCCTCAAAGCATAGACCGCAACGAATGACCTTTCTCACCAGAGTTATGAAGTGTGACCTTCAGACTACTAATTTCAGGGAATTTCTCATGGACATTTTACTGCTTTTAGTCTTGTAATTTATTGTACCCCCAAATCACCTTTGTGTGAAATTTCAATTAAACGGCTATTTTCACTTCAAAAGCACGTGACAAGTGCAACAGCTAAGGTTTCTTTTTTTCCCATGCAAAGTTCCCTTCCACTCAAGAAGCAGGCCTGATTTTGCCTTAAAAAGAACCTCAGTTTCATCTAAAATTGGCAACGTTTTTGTTTGAAATACCTTTGCAACATTTTTTTGCAAAGATCAGCTCATTTTAGTTCATCACAAAGTGCAAAACCACATGATTTTTTTACACTGATTTTCATTTTTTCATGGATATTCCATGCATCTTTATTACTGCATAATTCAAATCTTTCGTCTTTCTTCTCAGTTTAGTTGGAGTATAATTACCTAGAGAGGGCTTATATAAAATATTTTTTAATATGAACAGTAGTTATTAAAGGTTGAAAACTTACAGATATAGAAGCAGGAAGACAAATAGCATACACCTTGGTTATGTACTAATGCAGAACAGTGAGATGTACTATAAGAATATAGCAACTAGGAGAAAAAGAGGTATGGGAGATACTGCAAGTTTAAAATGCTTAGGCAGCTCATTTCATTCATCAAATCCATCTGGTGGTTAGGAGAACTAATTTCTGTTCCTAATCCTGCAACTGGTTTGTTGCATGACTATCAGCAAGCTACTGCACCTCAGAATAGGAGTTATGATCCTTACCTTCCTGTTGCAAAATACTTTGAGATTTCTGGATAAATAGCCCTAAGAAGAGACAAGGTTATTTCAGGTAAAATATCTCCATTTAGAGAGAAATGTAGTGAGCAATCTTTTATTCCCTGTAACTACATAGCAAGAACAATGCTCAGCACTTCTGAAAAGTGAAACCAGGATGTCTTATGTTTCAGAAGTTAGAAATAGTGGGGAAAAGGCATATTTCTGTGACTAATTCTTGCCACTTTTCACAGAAATATTTTATCACAATTTCAAAAATTTGGGAAATTTTGATCATTCTAGTAGCTGATTAGAAAAGATCAATCAACAAAATCTGAGAAAAATTTCTGCAAATTTTTTGTTGTAGAAATTTTGAAAATTCAAAATTGCAACCAGCTCTAGCGATTTACCTATGATCACACAGGAAGTCTAATGAGAATCCTGATCCCTGTTCACCTTGATTCCCTCTTCTGTTCATCAGCTAAAACGCTTCTCCCTCTCTGCAAGGGACTAAGAGGATTCTAGAATCCACCGTATAGCAATTTTGAAACACTTTGTCACATACATTCAAAGGATGACCTGAATTCCCTGAACACAGATTAACTCAAGTCAGTGGTGCGGCATGGAGTTTCTCACACACTGAGGAAGCAGTACCTTGTATAGTAGGGCAAAATCAAAGAGGTCTGATTCTCCATTGCCTTGCACCCTGTTTAGTCATTTACACCAGTTCAGAGTAAGGGCAAATTAGGTGTAAAATACCATCCTATCAGAATGGTGGGATTTTATACCCACTTAGCACTTAGTTGCCCCTGGTATAAATGACAATATAAGCTCATTCCTTAACATATCCTTTCATAGGGTAAATATGTATTCAGCCATGTAAGGCAGAATTAATTGCTTTAGTTTTCCTTTCACTCAAAGACTGAAGATTTCTCCAATCTTAAAAAATATATTCAGTGGGTTTCTTTGCTCTGAAGGAAACAGCGGGGCTTTTTTTAAATACTGCGCCTTCGCCTTTTCAGAGTTAGTTGTCACCATGTGAGATTGTGAAATATTCAATGGTTCAATAAGAGCAAAAACTCCAGTCTCTTTTTCTTCTTCCAAGAGATGCTATGGGAATGGACTGGAAGAAGCATTTTTATTATATCTTATAATCATGCTTGAGTGTCTTATTTTGGCTCTTTGCTTCAAGACCACCCTGAAGGTGACCCTCCCCCATGCTCACACATGCAAAATTTTGCTGTGCATAAAGCCGTAAATTTATAACAAAAAATAGGAACTGAGGTTATTGGAGGATTGCAAGGCAGTGTGCATTGAGTTGTGAAGTCTGTATGTGTGTGAAGGAACACCACCTGTTACATTCAGCTGCATATGTATCTCTGGCTTTCCATTCCCACATAGGGAGTAGAAATATACCTACTGTAGGAAGCAGGGTAGTGTGAGAAAAGGGTTTTACGGGCATAAGTGAGGAATGTGTGAGTGGCAAAGACAAGTGAGCTTTGGAGGCATTTCCAAATGTGTGCAAGAAAACATTTACACCGCATTGGCCAGGCCCCACCTTTGGGCAAGGCGAGCGAGGTGGTTGCCTTGGGCTCCATGCTGCCCAGCTCCTGGCTCCGCCCACCCGGCCGCTCACTTGCCGCCCTGACTGGGAGCCGCGCAGCCACGCGGCTCAGCCAACCACACCGTGCTGCCTTGGGCCCTGAAAACTTTTTGGCCGGGCCTGACATTGACAATGAGAACAGCCCCAGAGATGTTACAGGGGATTAAATATAGTAGGGATAGATAAGTCTTCATACTTCATGGCATAAGCCAGCCACTGACTGTTGCTGGGCTAGGGAGGAACATCTCCTATGGGCACGTAGTTCCCTACATACTCATTCTGGAGCTTTCTTGCACTATTCTCTGAAGCTTCTGGCACTGAAATCTTCAGAAGCAGGACCCATTGGTTTGACCTGGTCTGAAACATCCTGGCTGTGTCTACACTGGGCCACTTATTCCGGAAAAGCAGCCGCTTTTCCGAAATAATCTTCGAGCTGTCTACACTGGCCGCTTGCTTTTCCGGAAAAGCAATGACGATCTACTGTAAAATTGTCAGTGTTTTTCCGGAAAAACTATGCTGCTCCCGTTCGGGCAAAAGTCCTTTTCTGGAAAAACTGTTCTGGAAAGGACCAATGTAGACAGCACAGTAGTCTTTTCTGCAAAAAAGCCCTGATCGCGAAAATGACGATCGGGGCTTTTTTCCAGTAAAGCGCATCTACATTGGCCACGGATGCTTTTCTGGAAAAAGTGCTGGTCCGTTTTAAGCATTTCTGGAAAAGGGTGCCAGTGTAGACATAGCCCCTATGTTCTTCTTATGAATTCTGTTACATATTGTACAGAGTTTGTAAAAGATTTGATTGCAGCCCTTTCTCACATTGCTCTGCTTATAATGCTGTTTTCTTAGGGTACGTCTACACAATGCGGCTATTTCGGACTCGCTATTCTGACATTCCTGTAAATCTCGTTCTACGAGGAGTAAGGGATGTTTTGGAATAGCACTTTATTTCAAAATTTGCTGCTGTGTAGACAGGCCAAATGACAAAATACCCTATTTCAAAATAGCATTGAAATAAGATGCGCAGTGTAGATGCACTCTTGGTGTCTCTTCCAACTCCCATTGAAATCAGTGGGCATCTTTCCATTGATGTTTATAGGAATTGGATTGTTCTCCTATTTACTATGGGCACGTCTACACTACAGCGTTACTCTGAAATAACTCACGTTATTTCAAAATAAAAAACGGAGCGTCCACACAACAAGCCCATTATTTTGAAATTATTTCAAAATAACA
Organism: Pelodiscus sinensis; assembly: GCF_049634645.1. Taxonomy (NCBI): domain Eukaryota; kingdom Metazoa; phylum Chordata; order Testudines; family Trionychidae; genus Pelodiscus; species Pelodiscus sinensis. The sequence goes on along the minus strand of NC_134719.1, from coordinate 5,479,135 downwards.
GGCTTCTTATCCCAGAATAGTAAACCTTCATTTCATGGGGAATAATACCTATTTTGAAAATGCGATTTCAAAATAGCAGCAGTGTGGATGCTCCACTTCTGCTATTTCAAAATAGCTCCTCTCCCAGGCCATTTAAAGTAATTACTGCCCAGCGCTTCCTGGGGCTCAAAATCAAGATAGCGCATCCACATTAGGGGAGCCTACTTTGAATGAATTTCAAGGCTTCCTTATAGCCTTGGACATGCTGTTTTGAAATAGTTATTATTCCAAAATAACTTATTTCGAAATACCCTTGTAGTGTAAACACACCTTATGAGTTGAAGAAGAAGGGAAATTATAACAAATGCATTATAGAAACCTCTAAAACTGATCTAAATTAGCATTATAATATCCTGGGCTAGAATAAAAAAAGCCATAATGCATCAGAAAAGGTAGCATCTGGGATTTCTAATAGTAAAAACTTGCTACTCTAAAACCTAGGTTGTGCTGAGATTTTGGACTTTATACATGGCACTGGGCCAGAAATGAATCTTCAGCCAACCTATAAATGTACACCATGGCTGTAGAGAGGGTTTTGGGCCTGTTTAAAAATGTCTTTTGATTTCAGAAGCACCCAATGAAGTTGGAAAATGTGCTTTTAAATATGACTTACTAGAGCTACTAGACAAATGCAAAATAATTTTTGTGAGAGAAATTGAAAAAAATGCTTGCCAACATTTTAAAATGTGTTTGAGTCTTTTGTCGAAATCGTGAACATTTGAACCCTAGCCTGCATGAACTAGAAATACCACGAGTCCATAAAGCTACCACATTCCTCCTGCTTCAGGCTAGTATATGTGTGCTGGTCCCTGGGAGAGATGCATTGAGTCAGGCATAGTTCCAGTGTAGAGTACTTCTTTCTCCAAGAAGCAAGTGAGACACTGAGGCTATGTCTACATTATAGCCTTTTCCGCAAAAACATATGCAAATAAGGTGGTGTGGACTGTCTCTGTGCTTCATTTGCATAATTAATTAGACTCCGTTTTTGCGCAAGAGGCTTTTGCACAAAAAGGAGCCATCTACATAGCTCCTTTTTGCGCAAAACCCCCCTCTTGCACAAGAGCCGTTGTTACGGAAAAAAAATGCGGAAGAATGGCTTTTGCATAAGAGGGTTTTTTTGCACAAAAAGGAGCTGTATAGCCTTGTGCACAAGGCTCTTGCGTAAAAACGGAGCCTCATTAATTATGCAAATGAGGCACAGCAATATTCCATGCTTCACCTCATTTGCATATGTTTTTGCAGAAAAGGCTATAGTGTAGACATAGCCTGAATCTTTACATACACACCCCTCACCTCTCTGAACGGTTTCAATTTAGGTATTCTACCACAGTGCCCCATGGGAGCTGTAGTTCAGTTTCCTTGTGTCCCCTTTCTTCTGTATGGGCTGAATTCCACAGCCAGAATACAAATCCCCTGATCTATCATGTCCAGGAACTCCCAGTATGCAAAACCCTCTTCACTACAAGGGAGGCAATAGTGCATTATGGGAGATGTAGTTAAGAAGGCCAAGATCTACAGCTCTGCTGAAGTACCATGACAGTATTTCCAATTTGAAATATTTCAGTTTATGTCGATATCAATATCAATATAGATGTAGATAAAAAGGACATTTTCTGATTTTCTCTAATTGAAAATCAAGATTCACCTCTTCATTTGTCCTTGGGGTAGCAAAAAAATTTTGCCCTTGCACGATGCTTGTGGTAAACCCAGGGTTCACACTGATATAACATCCATATATAAAGAAGTGTTATAAAACCACTCATACAACACTGATATAACACCGGTATTGGTATATATATCAGTGTTATATTGGTGTTACTGCTATAATGCTAATATATAACACGGATATAACTCTGTGCTGTACTGACATCCCAGGAACTTATGATCTGACCGTGCAAGGTCAATTTCACACATACAGAATGGGAAGTTACTGTCTAGGATGGAGTACATCAGAAAGGGATCTAGGGGTCATAGTGAACCACAAGCTAAATATGAGGCAACAGTGTGACACTGTTGCAAAAAAAAGCTAACATGATTCTGGGATGCATTAACAGGAGTGTTGTGAGCAAGACATGAGAAGTCATTCTTCCACTTTACTTTGCACTGATTAGGCCTCAGTTGGAGTATTGTGTCCAGTTCTGGGTACCACATTTGAAGAAAGATGTGGAGAGATTGGAGAAGGTCCAGAGAAGAGCAACAAGAATGATTAAAGGTCTAGAGAACATGACCCAAGAAGTAAGACTGAATGAATTGGGCTTGTTTAGTTTGGAAAGGAAAAGACTGATGGTATGTCTACACTTGCACCCTCTTTCGAGAGAGGGATGCAAATGAAGACATTTGAAATTGCAAATGAAGCCAGGATTTACATATCCCATGCTTCATTTGCATAATAACGTTATGGCGCTATTTTGAAATACAAAACGTGGTGTAGGTGCAGTTATTTCAGGAGAACAACCTTTTTCCGAATTAACTGTTAAACCTCATTTTATGAGGAATAAGAGTTATTTTGAGGGAAGAGTGTTCTCCTGAAATAGCAGCATCTACACTGCATTTTGTATTTTGAAATAGTGCCACAACACGGTTATGCAAATGAAGCACGGGATATGTAAATCCCGGCTTCATTTGCAATTTCAAATGTCTTCATTTGCATCCCTCTCTTGAAAGAGGGTGCAAGTGTAGATATACCCTGAGATGGGAAACGATAACAGTTTTCAAGTCTCTAAAAGGGTGTCACAAGGAGAAGGGAGAAAAATTGTTCTCCCTGGCCTTGGAGGATAGGACAAGAAGCAATGGGCTTAAACTGCAGCAAGGGAAGTTTAGGTTGGACATTAGGAAAAACTTCCTAACTGTCAGGTTGGTTAAACCCTGGAATAAGTTGCCTAGGGAGGTTGTGGAATCTCCATCACTGGAGATATTTAAGAGCGGGTTAGACAGACATCTATCAGGGATGGTCTAGATCAGTGTTTCCCAATTTAATTTGCTCATGGAGCCCCTAGGGCCCCACCGTGTTTGGTCGAGCACCGCGTTTGGCTCTGTCACTTTAAGAGGGGGCAGGGGAGTGCCAGCTCTTTGCAGAACCCTTGCTTTCTCTTTGCGGAACCCCAGGGTTCTGCAGAGCACCAGTTGGGAAACACTGGTCTAGATGGTACTGAGTCCTGCCATGATGGCAGGAGACTGGACTCGATGACCTCTTGAGGTCCCTTCCAGTTCTAGTGTTCTATGATTCTAAGGTGCCCTTGACTTCTACGGGAATGCAGGGAGCTCCCCCTATGGGGATACCGAGCACCTTGAGGGGACTGGTCCCATTACTTTTTGCATATGAGCTCACTTTGGTGGGACCAGCAAGTCAAACCATGCCCCTGGTCTTACTGAAGTCCATGGGAGTATTTTCATTGACTTCAGCGGTGGGCAGGCTAGGCCCTGATCCTTCCGAAACATCAACCTTTACATACTAGGGCATGAGAAGGCCCCTAAGCTAATGAGGGGAAATGGGATAATCTTCCATGCCATTCTGAGCCTATGTAATGCTGGGAAATGCACTAAAAAGCACCAAGTGTGCTCATTTATGCATGCACCATTCTTAGGATGCTGGTTTCATGGCGCTCCAGACATAAAGTCAAATTTAAACCGTCGGGCTTTGCTGTTTGATGCTTTCATTCAAAAGAATGAGTGTTTTGGTACCGATTTCCATAGAAGTATGATGGGGCCTTTGGAAAATACCCATGAGACCTCTGTTCCTCCTTCGAGATTTCCCAAAGGACCCTCAGTGAGATAGGCACCCAGTTTATTCAATGGGCATTGGGTACCAAAGGGCCATATTTACGTGCTTTATGCAGAAAGTCACCATATGGGATTTTCAAAAGCACGCAAGCAGGTTTGGCACTTCAGAACACTTGAGTGTGATCCCCAGCTCTACCACTACCTTGCTGGGTGACCTCGGGCAAGTAACTTCATCCCCTGCCTCAGTTTCCCCATATATAAGATAATGATACCAACCTCCTTTACAAAGTACTTTGAGATCTGATGGAAAGTGTAATAGAAGTGTTACTCACATTATTATTAGTTTCAACTAGAGTGGATTTAGATTTAGATAGCATTAACGGGACCCTGGACAAAGGGAGTAAATACCCGCCTTTGACACCATTTTGTCTAAATATGCTGGCCTGCGAATTCTCTAGTTATTAAGGAGTGGTGTATCTTTTCAGCTCTTTTTTTCTTGTGTGTCAGTGATCTGGAGCCTCTGTAGAGCAAACAGACTGCAGTAATCTCTTTCATATGCTTCAGTGTCTGTCTGTCTATACCCTGGGCCAGATCACAAGTGACTAGGATCATGAAAACCAGAATAAAACAACACAGCAGCCATTCAGTATGAAACGATGGAAATTCGTGGGTGAGAGAGTCTGGAGTTTTAATTTTTTTTTTTTATTTGGAGAATTCATCACTGATCCTCAGTTGTCATTTATTAGACTTAAGTGTGCTGCGGCTCAAACAAACCATTACGTAAATAAAACAGAAAGGGAAACATTTTGTCAATTTCAGAAAAGAGCCATATGTTGCAATCAGATGTGCATGAATAAGAAAAATACCACCAAGAAAGGGCTGTGTATAATACCAAAGGAAGACTTGGCTCATGTTCTGAAGAACAGAACCACGTCTCTTGCTACTCGCTGAATTTTTCCTAGCCCATGTGCTTAAGTATTTGGTCGTAAACTAGGTTCAAATGGGGCAGATGACAGAAGACCACCGGTAAGTAGCAAAAAGGTAACCTTACCAGAGATCTAGCTCATTCAAAGGTGTCAAAGGGCCAGATTTTCAATGATATTTATGTGCTTAATGATGCAGAATGTCACCAAGTGGGATTTTCAAAACCACACAAGCGGATTTGGCATTTTAGAACACCTGGGTTTGATTCCCAGCTCTACCACTACCTTGCTGGGTATCCTTGGGCAAGTAACATCACCCTATGCCTCAGTTTCCTCATATACCAACCTCCTTTACAAAGTGCTTTGAGATCTGTTGATGGAAAGTGTAATAGCAGAGTTAGGTAATAACAACAATAATGAGAATAATTCATAGAATCATAGAACGCTAGACCTGGAAGGGACCTAGAGAGATGATCAAGTCCAGGCCCCTGCCCTCACGGCAGGACCAAGCACCAGCTAGATCATGTCTGATGTCTATCTAAGCTGTTCTTAAATATCTCCAGTGATGGAGATTCCATAACGCCCCTAGGCAATTTATTCCAGTGTTCAACAACCCTGACAGTTCAGAAGTTATTCCTAATGTCCAACCTAAAACTCCCTTGCTGCAATTTAAGCCCATCGCTTCTTGTCCTATACTCAGAGGCAAAGGAGAAAAATTGTTCTCCCTCCTCTTTGTAACATAACACCTTTATAGAAAGGTGCTGCTGTCATGTCCCCTCTCAGTCTTAGTTTCACTTAGTGCAGATTTAGCTTGTAGACAGTATAAAGAAGGTCTTGGGCTTTTACTGGATGTGGACAAGAGACATGGCAAATTCAAAGTAGGCTCTAAGGAGCAAAAAGAGGGAATTCAGTGGGACAATCCTCTCAACATCTTAAATTAGAGAGACAAGAGGGATGAAGCATTTTTTTCTTGAACCAACAGAAGATGCCCCAACGCAATACAGTACTTCATTTACCATGTCACTCTAATTGGCTGGGACTAACACAGCTACAATAGCACTGCAAACATCTTAAATACCTACACACCAAAGAAAAGAGTATGGGGATGAAACACAAAGAACTGAAAATATTAGTACATAAGCAAAATTATGATGTAATGGGTGTCCAAAAGAATTGGTGGGTTAAATCTCATGGCTGAACCTGTGGTATGGAGGAGGTATATTGATAACTAACTATCAGTATGGCTTTGTCAAGAAAAATCTTATCAAACCAACCTAATAGCTTTCCTTAACAGGGTAAGAAGCCTTGTGGAAAGGAGGAAGCAGTAGATGTAGTATATCTACTTTAGTAAGGCCTTTGATACTGTCTCTCATGAACTCTCATCAACAAACTAGGGAAATGCAACCTATTCACAGGACTGTTGTAAATAAGACTAATTCTTTTACCCACTCCACGCTGATTAGGTCCCATCTGGAGTATTGTGTCTAGTTCTGGGCACCACATTTTAGGAAAGATGTGGATGAACTGGAGAAAGTCCAGAGAAGAGCAACAAAAAATATTAAAAGTACAGAAAACCATGATCTATGATGGACGTTTGCAAAACAAACAAACAAACTGGATTTGTTTAGTCTGGAGAAGAGAAGACTGAGAAGGGACATAAAAACAATCTTCAAGTACGTAGAAGGTTGTTATAAATGGGATAGAGAAAAATTATTGGCCTTAGCCTCTGAGGATAGGACAAGAAGCAATGGGCTTATATTATAGCTAGGGGTGTTTAGGTTGGACATTAGGAAAAAAATTCCTGTCATAATGGTTAAGCACTGAAATAAATTGCCCAGGGAGGTAGTGGAATCTCCATCATTAGAAATTTTTAAGAGCAGGCTGGACAAACATTTGTCAAGGATGGTCTAAATAATATTTAGTCCTGCTTTAGCACAGAGGACTGGACTAGATGACCTCTCAAGGTCCCTTCTAGGGCTACAATTCTAAAACTCTATGTTAGTGAACATGTTGTTGCTAAGGGCAAACCTGATTTTGCCTGTGTGTGTTGAACTAGATAGGCAGCAGAACTGGTAGAGATGTATTAACAGGAATACCTTCAATGAATTAATGGATGACAAGATGATATGTTTCTGCAAAGTGGTTGCTAATCCAATGAATTCTGCAGAATTGTTCATGGGAGAGGGGGATCCAGTAACCACAAAAACTATTGCAAGCAATGGCATTACTCCACTAAAGGATGCCTATCCATATGAAACACCTGACATTAGCAACTGTCAGAAGCCAGGGTACTGAGTAAGATGAACTACTGAAGATTGGAAGATGTTACAACAATGAGAAGTCCTGTGGCACCTTATAGACTAACAGATTTATTAGGGCATCAGCTTTCATGGGTAAAGACCCACTTCTAACGAACAAGACCCGCAAAAGCTTATGCTCCAATAAATCCGTTAGTTTATAAGGTGTCACAGGACTTCTCACTGGTTTTGCAGATTCAGACTAACATGGCTACCCCTCTGAAGATGTTACAGGAAGTCTAGCTAATAAAAGTAGTATCCGTATGTAGGTAGATAAGAACATAAGAACGGCCGTACTGGGTCAGACCAAAGGTCCATCTAGCCCAGTATCCTGTCTACCGACAGTGGCCAGCACCAGGTGCCCCAGAGAGGGTGGACCGAAGACAACGATAGTGATCATAAGTCATTCATTGGTACATCAGTTTAGGGTAAGTAGTATTGCTTATGGTTCAATAGACTTGTCATTATACACTGCACATGGCTTTCTCTGGGCAGCTCTTAATGGCAGAGTCTTTGCAGATGTACCACTTAGGATTTTACCAAAGAATGGACTTCCGAATTTGACTTAGCAACATGAGACCTTGCTACTCAATCTGTTATATCTTTGTTGTAAAGTGGAGAGAAGCCACTGTGTCATATCTTGCAAGAGAAGTTAGTTGCTCAAGTTTGAGGATTAGCAAGGTATGAATTAGCAAGGTTCCACAGCATTTAAATTTCTGCCCCCATGGTGCACCAGTTTTAAATGGGAATATCACGCTCCACCAGATGATATAAATGAGCCCAGAGCCATTGATTTCTGTCCAACTATGTCAATTTATACCAGTAAACGTTCTTTCCCTTTTGCATTTGGCAAGAGTGTACAAAAGTGTTTTGGGCTTTTTTTTAATGATGACCCTACCACAGTTTCTGCATCATTTCCTGGTATTGTACATTCAGTAGGGCGTGTAAATCCAAAAAAAAAAAAAAAAAAAGCAGAGCACATGGTGGGGAAGGGGGGTGGAGGGCTGAGCACGAGAAGTTACTAGATGTCCTCGTAAAACTTTAAAAGGCTTGAATGTCAAATTGAAACCCTTGGGGCCCTAAAACTTGAGTCTCAGGGCACTTCTACCTGCTGTTTCATCACATAAGCCTTTCACTGTTCATGAGCTGCAAACCCAAGATGATTATGACTTCCATTTCCCTGCAGTGTATTTAATTTCCCTTTACTGTTGTCATCAGACCCATGCCTGAACCACCTTTCATCTCCTCCTACCACTCATCATCCTTTCAGTTGCAGCCAGTGATGCATAGTCTTTTTAAATAGAGTGTTCCTTGTGGGCTCTTATATCAAAATCTGTTTAACCTCTTGTGCTTTCCGGCTTAAGGAGAAATCAGCATGCATTAGCCGCTTAATGTGTAACTGCACTCAACAGGAGAGCTGAGGAATCTACATAGGGATGCTGGCGTGTACAGGGATGAAAGCCATCAGGGACAGCTGGCTGGCTTGCTCTCCCGCTTCGGTGGATTTAATGTTTGTACACTGATTCGGACCCATTCCCGCAGAAAATATCCCTGCTGGGCCAGACGCAAGGCTGTGCGTGCTTGCTGGGTATTGACCGGTGAAGGTTCTCGGAGGAGAATAAGCCAATGCAAATGACCTGTGTACCACTGTATCTGCTAGGCTTGGTCCATATGCTCATTCTCCATTGGGACTGGGTGTGATTCTTCCAGAGAAGGGTGTGGGTTTCATGTATGGCTGGGATTGCTTCAGAGCATGATGTAGAACTGTGTTCTGCGGGACACTGGTTGGAGAGAGTTTAAAATGGCTGCCTGTAAAGGGGTAGGCGACCTTTTTTTTTTTTTTCAATAACTTTTCCCCTGACCTTTTCTTTTGTGTGTGTGTGTGTGTGTGTGTGTGTGTGTGTTCCTCATAAAAAAATATTGCTTGGTGTTCCTCAGTTTTAAAAGGTTTAAGAAATACTGATAGAGACATACCTGATAGAGTGAAGAAGACTGGTTTCCCCTCCCCCAACATCACTAGTTGTTTCCCAAGGGCCCTTCCTCCCTAATCACCATGCTGACTGGGGAGTCTTCCTGCTTCTCTTCTACTCCCCATTAGTCTATCTATTTATTTATAATATGGGCATGGGCGACATTCACCGTGGCTTCTGCTATGGTGTAATAATAGCAGAACATAGGGACACCGATGCTTCAGAGATGATTTACCTGACCTGCAGGGCACCACTAGGGCTCATTCCCAGGTCAGGGAAGCATCAGAAAAGTAGCTGAATTAACTACTTATTAAGAATCCATGTTTCTGCTGTGGGCCGCTGCTCTCCCGTTATATGAGAGCCGTATGAAATTGTTCTCTTCACTTGGCCACTTGCAAGTGTTTTCAGGGAAATTCTGAGGTGAAAATGACACAACCCTACCTTGAAGTCTGCTCTTGGCTTGCTCATTAAATGAGGCTCTTTTGGGCCATTTTCATGGACAGCTTGAATTTCTCACAGGGATGAGCTCCCTTCCGTGTCTCACACTGGACCGGTCCTAGTACAAACCACTTGGCAACCTGCAGCAAGCTCACGCAGGGGCAGTTTGTACAATCAGAAGATGGGAGAAAATGGAGTTCTGAATTCAGCACCATGGTATGGAAGTGGGAACACCCTTCTGAACTCAGAAATTCATGCCACCTGAAAGCAATAAAAGATTTTTGACAATTCTCCTTTTTCCCCCTCAAATGTTCTCCAAATAACTTATTTAGCAAAACACATTCCAATTTCAAGTTAGTTAACGTTGGCGTCCAGCTTCCATAGTAAATCCTATAATTTGATAACCACCCTGAAAGAGAGATGGAAAATCTCCATAAATAATATATTTCTTAATACCAGTGAGGCTCTGATTATATTAGGGCTTCTTGTACATTTCCAGCCCACTCATTTATTTACAGCATGCTAAAAATAATTTAGAAGGTTTTCATTATGTGCTTCAGAAAACCATCTGTAGGTAGTAGCTTGCAGTGTTTCAAAGTACTTAGCTCATGAAGTCTTCAGAGACAAGAACTCCACCTCTCTTAGGGCACATCTACACTACACGGAAGCAGTCAATCTTCTAGTTCAATTTAGTATAAACCTGCTATATTGAACTCAAAGGGCACCCCCATTCATACCTGTACTTCTGCTTCTCATGGCTAGGTCTACACTGCCATGTTAAATCAGAAAAATAAACTTTTTCTGATTTACTTTCAAAAGAGGCTTTTCCAAAATTTGTCGCATCTATACGGTGCCAAATTTCAGAAAAAAGTGCTTTTTCGACACATCCCTTATTCCTCATAAAATGAGGTTTACCAGGATGGTGAAAGAGCCTGTACACGTTTTCGAATTTTTTTTCAAAAATGCCTTGGACTTGGCATTGCTTTTCCGGGATGCAGTCTAGACATAGCCCATGAGGGCTACGTCTACATTGGCACCCCTTTCCGGAAAAGGGATGCTAATGAGACGAGTCGGAATTGCAAATCCGCGGGAGATTTAAATATCCCCCTTGGCATTTGCATTTACATGGCTGCAGCTTTTCTCCGGCTTGGGGATAAGCTGGAGAAAAGCGCCAGTCTAGACGCGATTCTCTGGAAAATAAGCCCTTTTCCGGAGGATTTCTTATTCTTACTTGAAATTTGCAATTCCGAAGTGTCTCATTAGCATCCCTTTTCCAGAAAGGGGTGCCAATGTAGACACAGCCGAGGAGTAAGCATTTGCTCCGGTTGGTCTCCACTGTGTGGATGGCGTGGAAATGCAATGCAAGATACATAGCTGTTTACATAGCTGGAGGTGTGTATCTTACTTTGAGCTTTGCATGTAGCGTAGATCAGGCCTGAAAGTTTCCCCATAGTTGCATCCAAACCCAAAACTGTTTTTGGCAATTCTGAAAATGTGGGTTTTTAGTTTTTTTTTAATATTCATCAATGAGTTTTTACTTCCCCCTCATCTCTGACCTCTGCTTCTGCATTCAGACATGGATAAGAGCAGCTGGGCTGAAATATCCTGGGATTGGCTGATCTCTGGTGTCCAGGTACAAACAGCAGCTGTGAGCACTGGAAATTTTGTCAGCGCCTCTACTTCAGAATAATTATTTGTTGGTGCTTGAGTTTGCAAACCTCCAAGAGGGGTGGTTTTGATCTGGCCTCCATTGTATTCGAACCACCCCCACTGTTTGTGGGAAAAGAAATGCTGTGCTTGAAATTTCCTGCTTCATGCTACCTTTAATTCTTATCCAACCCAAATATAAAGTCTGAAGCCTTTAAGATATCTCTATCACTAACTGTACATAAAATGTAGTAGTGGACTGCAGTAGGTTGAGCAGACAAACTAGCACATCGAAGATGTTCATCATCTGTTGCAGGATTTCCAGGTTCTCTTTTATTTGACCAGAATGGTTTTCCTTTTAGCCACAGAAATCCCACACACATATTGGACAGCTTCAATTCCGATTTAGGCTGAGAGCAAATCTGGCCTATCTATTCCACATATTGTTCTACTAATAGCTGAGTGAGTGATTCCTCTTGATTCTCCGTCCTATGAAACCCCACTGTGCTTCAGCTTAGTAGTGGACTCGTGAGCCCAAGGTGGTGCAGATGGGTATATTTTGGATGTGAACCACATTCAGCATCTTAAGACGATCCCATATGACTTCACTTCCAATTTGCACACATAAACGAGTTAATAGCAGGCAGGAATCTTTTATAAGTCACTTTACTTTAATTGACCTATCATTTTAATTGGCAGTTATCTTAATTGATATACAGGACATAAATACCATGCTCTGGAAAGCTTCCAGTCCTCCTTTATTAGAGTATTAAGCCACAACATATGCAGGTTACACTGAAATACTACTGTAGCCATTGTTTCAAGAAATCTCTCTCTTTCCATCTCTCTTTTTTCTTTTTAAGACTGGAGACTTGTAAAATGTAGACTGTTCTATATAAATGCAGAAAAATGATCATAAAGACACATTGAATATAATTGTCAACATCGTCTCCTAAATAATTTCAAATGATCCCTTCTATGGAGCTTCCACAAGTTTTAACACTCTACTTTTGTGGAAATCAGCTTTCAATTCAGTCAGAGTGGAGATTAGATCCAAAGATTTAAAACCCCCATAGATCAAAAGCAGATGCTCTTAGAAGACATTTCAGCCTAGACAGGCCGTCTGGGGACATTGTTACAGCGGGAAAAGACAATTTATCATTAAAACATGAAAGGCGCAGTTCAATAATAACCAGATGTATATGAAAAAAAGCATGGGTGTCAGGATCTTGATTCATTTGTCTCCCCTTAGAAATCATCTTTATCCAGTGCTTATGTCCAGAGTGTGGATGCTTTGATGCCAAGACATAATATAAGGAAAACTGAAACATTTCACATTGTAAATCCTCAGCAATTGTCAAAGAAATTTTAATCGGATAAAAATCCAGAGTGCCTGAGGCAAAGATAAGGAGCAATCCACCTGAAGAACAGAGTCCACAGGTTAAAATAAAGACAGAGGCAGTCTGGCAAGAGTCTTCCAATGTTTTCTCCTTTTTGAACAAGGGAAACCGAGGCACGGGGTGGGGGGAAGACAAGTGGCTTGTCCACTTGTCGGTGTGAGAGTCAAGTAGCAGAAAGGAGAAATCCTGATTTCCCAATCCCTTGCTCTAACCACTAGAAAGCATTCAGTCCACAGCAAAGTGCATAGCACCATCACACCGAAAACCCAACTGTAGTTCCCTGTGTGGAAAGTAGATCACCGTCTGTATTCTGCATTTTAGTTTTAGCTTACCTGTCATGCTCTGGGATAGCAGATGTAATTAATGGCAATATGTGTTATTAAAAGTTTGAAATGCATCAGAGCAATTCAGTGGTCTTAAGCTGCAGCTGAATTAAGAAGGAGTTCATCTGAGCAATTAGAGCAGGCATCTCTTGCTGTTTCATCTTGGCTCTGTTACTGAATAGGTCCCAGATCAATGTGTGTGTGTCTCAGCTGATCCATCTGTAAAATGAATATAAAACCTCTTGCCTATCTCACAGGAGCACTATACGATTATGGATGGAAAAGGCAACATATATATTCTTATTATTGCCTCAGGAACTCCGATTTCCTATTGTGTTGGACAGAGCTGGTCAGAACTTTTCCAACTACACTTTTTTTTTCCTCTAGGAAATACTGATCAGTTGAAACCCAGATTGTGGGAAAGGATCAGCTTTGAGGCATCAAACGTGATCTGAAAAAAGAAATTGAAGCGAAATGGTGACAAATTGTCAAAATGGAATATTTTGACTTTTTTCAAAATGAAAAGGATTATTTTCCAGTGCAAGACACCCTTTGCAATCTGAAATTTTAGTTTACGTATACTAAAGGCAGCAACAAAGGTTGGGGGGAGGAAGTCAAAGGGAAATATTTTCAAAATTATCAAAAAACCTCTTGATTCACCAGATCTGATTTTTGTTTACCGATTGGTTCATGACAATTTGGGAGATTTCAAATTTCTGTTCCAGGTTGGGACAGGACAAAACTAAAAATCACAAACACTTGAAGATGTAAAACCACTTTCTTTCCAGAGTTAGTGCTGGAGCAAAGGACTAGGCCATGTACCAGGTGGTAGTTTGAGGGTAAGAGGTAGTTTGAGGGGCAGGTGCCGGATCAACTATTCTAATTCTGCTGGCAGGGCTTTAGCCTCTAAATTTTAACATGTATCCACTCCCCATCCAGGGGCACTCACCTACCCGTTCCCTAACACTTCCAACATGCTCGCACAAAGCCCAAGCAGCCTTTATTGTTCCCAAGGGCTTAAGGTAGCTGCCTGGTTTCTCATTCACATTTAATGTCTGGAGGTTCCTGCCCTGGGGTTATCAGAATGTGCTTTTGGCTAATCTTGTCAGGAACTTGCCTCCGGAATGGTTTCCTAGCAACCCAATGACCTCAGCTGGGCCCAATATATCCATACTAAGTGACTTTTCTCTTTCATTTTCCTTTGACCACTAGGCCAGACTCCAGCCCCTAGGTCGCAGTGCTTACACCATGGTGTGTGCGAGACAAGCCCTGTGCTTTTGGGGTGGGAGAGTCACCAGGTCAGAACCACTCTTTGATGTGGGAACTGAAAGAGGTGTTACACTCCCTTCCTTCCTACACTGAGTAGCTCTGCCCTTGG